>NW_023416306.1:31373782-33773782 GCF_014176215.1 Rousettus aegyptiacus | reverse complement strand
TACTTGTGGGTCATTTTAATTGGTGAAATCACCAAAAAAAAATCATAAAAATGTGAAAACGTGGCACTGAATAGACCATGAAATAGATGCTGATTGACAGTGTGAGAGCTGAGACAAGAAGGAAGTCAAATTGCTCAACCTTATGTCTGTGAATGACTATGGAAGCACAGTGACTATTGATTTGGGAGTTACAAATAAATCGTAGAGAGTAGGCAAATTTGCAAATACAGAATTTGAGAATAATGAGCATCTACAGCATATACACTATGTATATACACATACATACGCGTTATGTAGTTATAATCAATTTTTATTCATTTTTGTGCTTGGTCTTTTATTATAAACATTTTTCGTATTACAATGAATGATCATTGTATAACAATAATTTTTGATGGCTAAGTCATATTCCATCTAGTTTTCATAATTAGCTTAATTGTTTCCTATTGTTGGACTTCTAGATTTTTCCTTTTATTACTATCTTATATAACTGTGCAGAGAGCATGATTGCATGTAGGACTTTTTTCTTCTTTTGAATTATTTACTTAGTATAAGCTGCAGTAGTAGACTCACAGGCTCAAAGGATGTGAACATTATTATGAATCTTGATCTATATTGTCATCCTGCTTTTAAAACAGTTGCACAGCATATACTGGTATACATTTGCACCCGACCTTGAGAAGATTGGTGATTATAGGAAGAGTTTTGCAAATTCCTAAATAAAACACTATCCCATGGGGTGCAAATCTGGATTCTTTTGCTTATAGGTGCATGATCTCTGTCCCTCTGACTGTTCGTTAGTTCCTTTAGGACAAGTCAGGAAGTCACCAGCCAAGAAAGTTCATTACCCACCATCTTAGAATAAAAAGCAGAGGCTGATTGTGAATGACAGATCTGAAGGGGGAAATGCCAGGTTTAACTTGGTTAATGTGTCCAAAATAGGGCATCAAACATTCAATGCTGAACATTATCCTGATCCTCAGAGTGGACATAAATGAAGAACCTGGGAGGATGAAAGCAAAGTTTACTGGGTCAAATTACAAAAGAACAGATAGTCTGAAATAAATTCTGCAGATACCCCTGCCAGGTTTTTATATGAATTTAGCCGATTCCTTCTTTGGCGCGGTGGTTTGGTCGGAAGGGACTTGAAAGGACAAATGGCACAATCAACTGCTTCACAATTTTTGGACCCGTAGATTTTCTACTTCTGTGCTTTTGACATTTAAATTTTGAGGTCTTGATTTTTTTTCTTAGCAATGAATGATTCCTTAAACTGTGTGTGTAACAATGTGTTTGTGCTCATGTATATGTAATGAAAAAAATATTCTCTTCATAATCGATTTTTTGCATTTTATTTTGAAAACAAAGTATAGTTCATTTAACCTATAGTTCAAATTATATAATAATTGGAAATCGTCAGGTTTTTTTTCATTGTCTTCTTAAATCAATTGAGAAAGCATGACACCCCAATGTCCTTTTCTTCACAAATAGAAAAATTGAATTTTTGAAAAATAGTGTTTCTCTTTAGCCATTACATCCACAGGAAAAAAAAAGGAGTTTTGGAGAGAGAAATTGTTTTCAAAATGCCTTTGTTTTGAATCACTTAGCAGTTTAACCTTTAAAATGATAGTTTCTGGGTTTTTATTGATTAGACTGTAGAGGAGTCTATGCAGCCAAAATAATGAAATCGACTTAGCCAAGAAATTAGCTAATTCAATGGGCAAGGAGGATATAAATCCAGCTGATTGATTGGTATTATGTGGAATAACTAACCAAGGGATTTAATTCCTGAATTTTTTTTCAGCACTTTGTTATTGCATAGACATTCTGATAAAAATGTAAACTACTTAAGAATGTTTTGCATTTTCTTAGTGCTTATGTGTAATATCATTTTTCTTTTTGATTGAGTCGAATTATGAATTATACACCCCCCATGGAACAAAGTTTTAGTATTAGATGTCACTATTAGAGGCTTTGGAAAAGCAGCAGAGTTTGGTGGCCTTTAGCTAAAATCATTTTTAGGAAAACCCATCTACTAACATACTGAGAGGACACACGTCAGGTTTCCTGCATGGCTCTTACTAAGTGAGGACTATCGAAGCACAGTTGAGCAGGACTCTTTCTCAGCAGGACCTTGACCTTAAATTAACAGGAGGCATTACATTAAAGGAGGCATCTAGTCTAAATCTACTGGGTAGCCAAGTGCCTCTGTCAATGCGCTGTCACAAAATTGCAGCTTTGTGCACATACCACAAATTATAAAATGTAGGACAACTAATACTTCTCTAGTATATGGTATAGTTGCTGTTGGATATTCCTGTGACCATTTTGTTTTAAAAGGAAGAAATTTATATGCTTTGATTTAAAAATCATTTCAGAGATAGGACATATCCAAAGTTAATCTCTATTCCACAAAGATATGTAGACAAGATGTAATGATGTATGATTACTTATCAAAATGGACAGAAAACATGCAGTTAAGCAAATTATATAGATTTTCTTTCTCAGAGCAATGGCAGATTCTTTCTTTTTTCTGTCTCATTCTTCCCCCACCACACTATTGTTGGGTGAAGGGTAGTGAAGTCAGAAAGGTACTTGGTATTCTGACCCTTTTGAATTCAGTCTTCACAGTGAGGACATTTTGCAGATGCATGAACGAAGGGAAAAAAGGCCCCTTAAGTGTCCCCAATTCTAATCTTAAAAATTACTACCTACTTGCCCTTTAATAGCATCTTATACCAAATTGCTGTCCTTTAAGTTTATAATCACTTCTGTTTCCATGGTTTCCTGAAAACTTAATGACCCCAAGGTAAGATTGATGAAGGAGCCGGCATAAAATGAAATATGCATCCACTTAAACACAGGCCCTGTCCTGGGATCAGCATCAACAGATTTCAGGGTAAAACCACAGAGCACCTGTAGTTCTTTGAAAAAGTATCCTGAATGACAGCTGTCAAGACTTCCACCTGAGGGTGTCCTCTGCTAATTGAGGATTTCACCATAATTTTTTGTTCGATCATAAAAAAAATCTCTTTGAACCCTTGAACTTGTTCTAGTTGTGGAAATTGAGGTCAGTTTTTATTCCGTTAGAAAATAAGTGCCAACCATTTGAAGAGCTTAGTGATCAAAAGTGTTCTTCGATTCTAAATTCAGAGTCATATAAAAGTGATCTAGGCTGTAAGAGACTGGATCTCACTACAACTGGGTATTTGTGTAATCATTCCTTAGAAAAGTTGAGATATCCACAGTCGAGTTTGAACTGGTTATTTTAACACCCTGTCCCCCAAATTATGCCATAGGAGTGATAGGACATGATAACCATCATGTTAACATGAAGGTCCATTGTGAAGAAAAGGAATGACCTTATTTGGGTAGAAATTATAGATAAGCTGATTTGAACTCTTCCTAGTAAAACTCTTTGTAACAATTATAGCCATTGCGAGTGAGTTTAGGACCTGGGCCTCTGGAGTCAGGCAGTGGTAAGTTTGCATTTCAGTTTTCTCTTACTGACCACGTGACCTCAGAGAGGTTGACTATTCTTTCAGAGTCTCATTTTTCTTATCTCTAAGATTGCAATGACAGTATTATTTATCTTGGGGCTGGTGTAAGGATTAAATGAGATAATTTAATTATTAGCCTCCTGATTCTAGGGCAGTGGTTCTCAAACTTTGGTGTCTGTAGGAGTCACATGGAGGCTTCAGCAAAACAAATTGCTGGGCCCCCACCTCAGAGTTTCTGACTCAGGAGGTGTAGGATGAGACCTGGGAATTTACACTTCTAACAAGTTTTCAGGTAAAGCTGATGATGCTGGTCTGCAGACCCCTCGCTAAGAACCACTGCTAAAAGGTGTGACAAAAAAAAAAAAAAAAGTTTATAGCATGTACTTAGATTTTTAAGAATTAACTGTAGATCACGAGAAAGTAGTTCATGTATAAACTAAAAAGAGCTTGGTTTTAAAAGTCAATGTACCTGAGTTCCTGTCTTATCTTTGCCATCGATTCATCGTGTTGCCAAAGGAAAGCCTTTTGACCTCTATTTCATTTTCGGTTTTCTCCTCCTGTATCTTGGGCAGGCTGTTGCAGATATCGAGTGAAAGAATATGTGTTATGAAAGCTTTCAACATTGTTAGTATATTAAATAGTAAAACAGTAGAGTTGCTGTTATTATCATGGGCTATGAGCATGACTTTGCCCTCCTGTCACAGGCATGCCTTTGACTAAGCTACCAATATATAAGGCCGTCTTCTTAGGAAAAGATATGAAAATCAAAAAACAAAAAAACTTATCTGTCCTTGCAAGGTTGTTTGCAGAAACAGTCACAGCCTTTGTTATTATTTGTATTTAGAGAAATCAGGCATATAGGGAATTACTAATCAGGTATGAATCAACCTCTTGGCATTATTTTAGTGACCCTTTTCCACAACGGAAACAAAGTGAAGCCACCCTTTTTAAAATCCTGAATATGTATCTCTATTTGAAAGAGCTATGATCAGCTAGCTGACATGACTAATGCTTATCGTGCCTTACTAAGGACGAACTCCTCTGAACACTTTATAGGTGCAACTCATAAAATTTATCCAACAATTCCATGAGTACACTGGGCCCTCCTGTAAAGGGAAAATGGCTCTGCCTACATTCATACCATCAATAGAGGTTGAAAGCCAGGAATTGAACCTGCATAGTATTGACTACGTAGCCCAAAATCTTAACCATCCCTCTGCCAAAAAGCCAACTACTAGTAGCCTGCCCATCAACTAGGCAATTGACTTATTAAGATGATATCTACCTACTAATTAATCTTTTTTGCTGACCCTTTGATATAAATATGGGGAAATATTATTGTGGTATCTTTCTGAAGAGTAAAAACTACCCTCCTTGAATTGTTTAAGCATAATTTTAGATAAGGTTGAAAATTTTAAGATGTGCAATTCGTTTGCACAGAAGGAAAGTTCTTGTGGCCATCATGATGGGCAAAGGGAACTTCCGTTAATTTCGCCGACAGACATTTATTAAGGCTCTGTGTTAAGACAAATAGGACACACCTTCAAGAAGCACTAAGCTTAGTTAGGATACTGGACTAGAAAGTGTTTTTTCAGTTTTTCTGCTGCAGTTTCAGAGATGAATTATAAAGCCAGAAAGGGTGGGAAAGAGGAAGAAACAAGGTAAGGATGTGGAAGGGGATAGAGAAGACCAAGATAGAGACTGGTCTCTGGACTCTGAATTTCTAATTAGCAAAGCTGCACAGCTGGAGCTTTAATTACACGGAGATGTGCTGGTGTTCTCGGCTGAAGGACCTCCAAAGTTGAAAAGGCCGCTGCTACCTGCAAGTCATGAGCAGGTTAAATTATAGTTATTTTTTGGTCACTATGTGAAGGCCAGCGATGACTAGCCTTTGGCAAACAGGCCACAAACCATTATAAAATTCTCCAGTCCTTCCCAATTCAGACTGTCTGATAGTAATTCTTTAGGGAGATTGTTCCAGTTACTAATGAAACTGTTTTTGCCACCCTTCTTCCATTTATAACATTAATAAGTTTCATGGTCATTTATGCATTTCATTTGTTGGTAAAATCAATTCTTTAAGATCTATTGAAAATGATAAATTGTTAGAGAAAGCGAGCAAGAGAGGTATAGAGACAGAGTAAAAGGAAGGGGAGAGAGAGCGAGAGAGAGAGCGAGAGAGAGAGAGAGAGAGAGAGAGAGAGAGAGAGAGAGAGAGAGGAGAGAGAGAGAGAGAGAGAGAGAGAGAGAGAGAGAGAGAGAGAGAGACCTTGTATCCATAAATGGGGACCCCATTGTTGCATTTACCGAGTTTAAGTCCAGAAAGATAATTTTAATTTAGCTGTTCCACTGAGGACATTCTAAGATATATCAAAAACCATGTAGAAATGTCCTTTAGATCAAAACAGATTATTTTATAATGAGGCTTTGAAACCCTGGTGATTTCACTCAGAAAATGTGAAGTCAGTTAGCTGGGGCTGTTTCTGATGAAGATGAGGAAGAAAAATCACACTTTCTTTTGTAAATGAGATCATATATTTGATGTCTTTTGTTTTAAAAGTGAGCATCTTAGACTCCAAAATGGCCCAATTTTGCATTTCAAATAAAAAGAAACTGTTAGAAAGTTCAGTCTTCTAAAACTACTCCTCTACTGAAAGGGCATTGTTGTAGATTTATGAGAACTGAGCACCAGGCTTAAATTGGATGGGCTTTCATTGGTATCTAGTAAATAATTGATTTGGGTGAAAGAAGAAATGATCCAGTGACTACATTTAGGTAACATGGGCACGTAGATTGTGACAGTTTTGTAAAATAAGTGGGTAAGAAACCCCACCCTCATTTTAAGTTAGAAACTAATGCAAGTAGTATCATTTACTCATTACAGAGAGGGGGACACCAGTCCTTGAGGGACCACCAGTCCTTGAGGAAAGCAATGAATAAATAAATATCTTCTTTCTTCTGTTTTTTCTTTTTCCTTTATTTTGAAATCCCTCTTAGTCGAACACGTATTCAAAGCTCATGATTCATTTTTGAAGAATCAAAGGGTAGCAAAACATTAAAAATGAAAAAGCACCAAGTTGAGCAATTTAAAAGTTATTTTTCTGAGCAGAAGCATTAACTAAGCAATGGTACATGTGAGGAGATAATTATGCTCCTACGTTTCTCTTTGAGTAATTTCTTCTTGATTGTTTAAATTGCCACCACTAAATTATACTTATGATATAGACAATACAAATTTTAATTTATTTTTGCAATAAGAATTTTTATGGTGGAACTTTTTTATAGTTCTAGTCCACATATAATTAATGCTGTATGTTTGCCTATACTTTGCCTATACTTGTGAATTTCTAATTCAACTCCCTACATGCTGCAATTACTTTCCTAAATCATTACTGTGTATTTACTACCCATTTGTTAATCTACCAATGGTTATTTAGACCCTCTTGGGCACTATGGGGACACAGAGGTATACCAATACAGTCCTCACCCTACAAGAGTTTTTATTTATTTTTTAATGAATGAATTTGGCATGTAACATTGTTTAAGGTGTACAGTGTGTTACTTTGATACATTTATATATTGTAATGTTATTGCAAATGTAGAGGGTTTTTAATCTAGTTGGAAAGACAAAGTATATACATAAAGTGAAAGCACTACCAAGTTTAATCTGATAGTAGTTTTATCAGAACTAGGAAATGTTAGATGCTCTTCTGGGTTGGGAGTTTTCCTAGAGTGCTACCAAGAAGCCTGAGCTATATCTTGAAGAGAGTTGACAAGATCCAAAAGAAATATGACTACATTTCCCCCAAGAAACACAACCACAGTAAACAGAGGCAGAGGAAGAGCCAGACATTCATGGCTGGAGTCAGGGGTTTCTTTAATGAGAGAGATGTCTAGGTGTCAAGTCTTTGAACGTGAACCTATGTAACAGGCAGAGTTGGCATAACCTTGGAGACAGTCAGCGTGCTAGCCCACAGGCCCAAATGCCAAGGAGCTGTGGGTACCACAGGTGGTTTATCTGACTACGGAAGATGACATAAAATGACAAATATCCTTTGATATAAGCTGGAACTCTGGATTTAAATCTGATACTTGGATCAGCACAGAATTATGCTATCTTGAAGCTGGGACAGGAATAACTTTATTTTCCAAATGCAAATATCTAAAATCAGAGAACACAAGCAACCTGGTTACTTAGCAATAAATCAACAAACTAACCTTAAGGAAACAATAGTGGGACTAAAGTAGTAAAATTAAAACTTTCACAGATGCATCCACCCACCCCACCTCCCCACAAGGCACTATTTTGTTCCCCACCCCCTCCGTTACATGGCTTTTTTGGGGGGCATACTTTGATACACTTCTTAGAAGGATATCCTTTTGCATTCTCCAGTTTGTTATCACAATGAAATTTTGTTCTTTGCTCCTAAAGTCATCTGTTCTTCATTCATTCATCCATGTCTTCATATATTTATGAAGCAAATATTTATGGAATGTCTATTTTGCTCCAGGCATTATACTTTCCATCCTTATCATTTCCATAGTAGATGTGAGAGGAGACTTCGAAATAAAAAGACCTTGAAAATGTTATTTAGTGTTGTACATTCGACCAGTCTTGGCAAATAAATACACATATAAGTAATGTTCAATTGTATAATTTCTAAAACTGTATTTAATCAAACCCTTTTTAGGAACTTTTGAACAGCATGTATAATTGCAAACCCACCTGGTAAATTATGCAGAATTTTAACTGCAGTTTAGAAATAATCTGACCCACTTTTCTCATTTTCCAAAAGCCACCAAGTAGGACCAGGCTATCAGCCTCCTAATGCCTTGGCCAATATTCTTTCTCCCTCATTAAATCATCGCTTTGAAAATGTCTTCTTTTCAGTCTTCTTGAAAGTAAAGCCAGTTTTCCTTCTGAAGAAAGTGTCCTCACTTTCAAAGATTTCTTTGAAGCCTAATTTATTTAATCTCCCAAGAGGCTGTTCATACCCAGAAAGCTTTCTTCCCTGGTACCCGGAGAACAGGCACTTTTAGCACCTAAAGTTCTAGGTGCAAAGTGAGTTGGTAATATCAAGGATAGCACCTCCCACCCCCAACACTGGTGGCTTCTTTTTGTCAAAGGCCTTCAGCCCCTCATTTCTTGCTCAGGCAGCAGAGGCTTTATCTAGCACTACCAGGCTGGTCCCAGGGACTAAATTAGATGATGTGTGTAGTGTGTTGGAAACTGGAAGTAGTCTGCAAATGTTAAGAGATTGCTATTATTTCCAATACCCTCTAAAAGAAGGCCAGGTGGATATTCATCTTTGTATTTCTGGCATCTAGCAGAGTTTGTTCAATAAATATTGGTTGAAAAGAAATGAATGAAAGATTTTTCAAATGTCACACTAAAAGCCAGGGCTTGGGAGTCGAGCATGTTACAAAGTCTTTGTGTCAGAAATGACATCAGAGGGACAAAGGTAAATGTGACATTGTTGTATATCTTATTTAATACCACTGAATAAGGCTTTTCTCTGTACTGTTTGCTCCTTCTGAAAACCAATTGCCTCTCGTTTTTGTGTGGTTTCCAGAGCTTCATTCTCCAAGCTCAGGCTGTCTCCTGCTCTCAGGGTTTCCTGACTTGGATCTGAAGCCAGCTCCCAGACCTGGCTTGTTTCTGGGAGTTGTCAGGCACAGATAAAGGCATGGTGGAATTTGCCCACTACTTTGAGAGAAGCAGGCTGTCAGAAACACAATCAGCTTGTGGTCAGCCTTTAGAAACTCTCCCACATTGGTCCCAAAGAGAACAGTTGTGTGTGTTTGCATTGGTTTTGAGAACTAAACACCCCTTTTGAGATTATGTGTGCCAGCTCCTTAACATTGGGGTGTTTGAGAAATGATGCTGTGGGCTCATGACGCAAAAGGCACTGTCTCGCTTTAGAAACAAGAAGAAAAGGGACCTGAAGGGAAATTTTAAGGAACATAGGAGAATGAATTAAAGTATTTCAGGAAGGACAGAGTTTCAGATATTGCTAAGGGGCTCCCTAGAATTAGAGGGGATCACCAAACGCTCCTGTGTGTTGCTTTTTTTTTGTCCTCTTAAAGGGACTGCAGAGGCTCCAAGTGCAGTTGGCCTGCTGTCTTTCCCCTTAGCGATGTCAACAAGTCTTGGGTCACACTGGGTGGGATCAAGCTGCTGGAGCAATTTAGGAGGGACCCGCAAATGTTAGATTGAATATTCTTTCCTCTCTTTACAAAGGAAATATAATTGTGTTTCGAATATGATTTTCTAGAAGAACAAAAACAATAATAAAACCCTCAGTGACAAAGTCCACATTTTGATCAGGCACAGTCTACCTCTGTACTATGTTTTAGTGAGTACATAGGGAACATTTCATTAAAGAGACAGGCTTTTGCAGACGTGTTTCTCCCCTCATTCTTCTGTGTTGGAAGCCTGTGGATGAAACGATATGAACATTAGCATATTTAGGCGGAGTCTTGCGGTGGCCAGCCCTGTCTGGTCTTGTCTCTTTCGGTTTATGTGTCTGGATGCATGTTTGTATAGGACACCCCAGGTCTTCGACCAGGGAAGTTCCCCATCTCCCATCACAACATTCCTAAAGCCTTTGTTCTCCCTCTCTCTCCCTTTTGAGCCCTTTGGAAATTTTACAGTGGAATTTTTCTCCCCACATCGCTATGGTGAGTTTTCCCAGCATTAGAAGGCTTGGTTGCCATGGCAGCAAGCCTCCTCCACTAGGAACAGGAGATTTCGGAAGAGGAGATTATTGCAGTTGGAGGGAGGGGATGAAGAGTCCTTTAAGTAGGCCAATTAGTATGCAGGACCAGAGCCTCTTGCTACAGCTTCTCTCACACAGCAGCCAGTGCTAAGTCCCACTAGCTGAGGTGGAATGAAGAAGGGTGCGGGGAACCTCCCAGCACACCTGCCCAAATGAGGCCAACCACACCCCCAGCCCTGTGGGGATCCAGGTCCCGCTGCAACCTACCACCTGCATCTCCTCCTTGCCCTTCTCTCCTTTACTTCATTCTATCTCGAAAACAAAGCTTCACTGAATGTTCCCAGTGGGGGAGGGGTCGGAATGTGGAGCGGCAGTAAAATCTGTCCTTAAGGTTTCATACACGTAATGATTTTTCTAGTTGTTGGCCATCCATCAGCTAGAACGAGAGACAGATATAGAACCTATCCTACCTCATTACTGGCTATTTGATACCTGGAAGTAGCCACCTTGGGTGATATTGGAAAGGAGAAAACCATCAAACTTTCATAGGGAGCAGTGACCCTCTTACACAGCTCAGTAGAATCTGTTTCTTAAAACCCAGGGCAACACAGGAAGTAGGAACCTTTACGAGGCACTGAAATGGAAATGTCAACAAATCTGAAGCTGTGATCCAGGGAAGACCTTGCTATGTGGTTGGGCGATGTGAGTTCCCTGAGAACTTGGGGTTCAGTGTGTTCATTTATAAAATGGGCCTATTAGGAATATGTTACTCTAACCCACCAGCTACAGCTCCTTCTAAGTGCACTTAGAACATGTAATAGCTGTAAAATGTTTGGGGCACCACTGCGGATATATCCTCTGCTCTTAACAGCTTATAAAGTCTGAGAGGCATTGGGATAACATACTCCCCAGAAAGTCTGTCCTGAAGGAAGAGTCTTGACACTTTTTCCACGATGCTAGTACATTTTCTTCTGCCACTGCGCTGGCGCTTCTGCACCCCAGCCCACTGTGACCTCTGGTGCTGGCGACGACCGACCGCCAGAGTAGATTTTTACCCTCAGCTTCCTTGTCCAGATCCTGTAGATGTGAAGATTACTTCAGTAGCCCCCTTCTGTGCCCTGTCTGCTGTTGTGCCTGGCACAGGGAAGAATACAATAAATATTTACTATCTATCCTGCCCATTTCCTCTTTCCACTCCCTGCCCCACCCACTTTGAATTGACTTTTGACCCCATTGTTTTATCAAAGCAGGTCTTACTGTAATCCGATTAAGGTCTGCGGTTGAGTTAATTGTAGTATGCCAATCTCAGTTTCCTTGTTTTCAAGTTGTAACTGTCAAGATGCAGCCTTTGAGGGAAGCTGGGCAATGGGTACATAGAACCTGTCTGTATTATACAATGAATTGGGAGTCTATCATTAGTTCAAAGTAAAAAGTTAAAAGAAAAATTGAGCAGCTCTCGCTAGGCCTCAATGAAGTCTTTTTGGAGAAGAAGCCGATGGCCTTCTTTGGTCCTTGTCCTTTGGACAATTGTTGTCTACTCCCTCTTTTTCGGAATGCTCTCTTCCCTTGATACCACACCACCATGTTTTTCTCGTCCACTCTAGTCACTCTTTCTTAATCTTCCTCATAGGTTAAGGGCTGGCCATTAACTGTTGTCTTCTCCCTAGTCTGGGCATCAGTGACTGCTGCTACAAAGATGACTTACAAGTGTACGCCTCTGGTCCAGACCACACCCCTGCAACCCAGGTTTCCCCTTTAATACTACAGTAGCCCCTTCGTCACAACATGGCCAGCCCTTCTCCCTTCCAACATTCATACTCCCAGCTCTCATCACCAACATGCTTCAGTCCTATCCAAGTGTTTCCTGTCTCAGTGAATGGCAGTCATTACCAGTTCAGCAAAACCCTATATACCCTCACTATCCTTATAAGTCACCACTGTCCTAGTCTGAGCCACCAACCTCTCTCTGGGTGACTTAGGAGCAATATTCCAACTGCTTCCACCTCAATCTCTGTTTTGCATAACAGCCTGAATGCTTTTTGTAAAATGCAGATCTGGCTGTGCCGTTCTCAACTTAAAATCCTTAATGGTTTCTCATAGCTCACAGGGAAAAAAAATAAAATCCCTTCACTGACCTGCAAGATCTTTCACGTTCAGTTTCATATCCAACTCCCCAGCCTTAACTCCTGTTAAGCTCCTGTCGCTTAATGCACTTTAGCCATGTTGGACTACTTTAAGCTCCTCAAACACATTTCGTTCCCTCCTGCCACCGGGACTTTGAACATACGCTGCTTATATGCCTAAAATAATTTCCCTACTCTCTTCACTTAGTTATTCTTTCTTATACTTCAGGTCTTGGCTCAAATGTCACCCCTACACAATGCCTCTTACCAGCTTTCCAGCCCAGAGCAAATCCTTCTATTTGTAAACTTATGAAATGCCAATATTCAGTCAAAACACTAGTGGCAAAAATTAAACTATTTCTGCACAATTTGGTAAATAGCTGCCACCCTAAGTTCACTTTCTTCGGCCACTAAAGTGTTGCCTCCACAACATGGAGCCTTCAGACACCAAGATTATGAAGGTGATCGTTAACCAGTACCTGTTAAGATATTCTGAATCCCTCTCCTATTTTGTGCATCAGGTATCTTTCCTCTATAGCATTTACTGCACTTGAATTTCATACTTATTTAGAGACTATTTGATTAGTCTCTCCCCTACTCTAACTTATATGAGGGTGAGGACCATGTTCACCATATTGAACACAGAGTAAACACCCAATAAATATGTGCTCAATAAGTGAATAATTTAGGTGAATGAACAGCCCTTTCTCAGATGTCATCCATTTTGACCCAACAACGATGGAGCTGCTAACTACACAGAGCACAGGGAAACAGTGCGGCAGAGCCTAGACTATGGCTCAGTGGCAAGTCCCCCACCCAGTGCTCTTTCCACTCTCCCACCTTGTCTCCATGGGGAAGACTTGCAGAAAACACTCTTTATTATTACCATGCCCAGACTGTTTCAGTGGTCCTGGACTCTTCGGCATCCCATATCCTTCGTCTTGCCATTATGACCCAGTTTTAGACTTTGAAATTCAATCATTGCCAACAGAATCTGTGTGTGGCCTCCCCCACCCCCCATGTTCTCTAAATAAAAGATTAAATCAGAATGGCCATGTATATGCTGTCTCAAAATAGTGCTTTATTTAGAGAGAGGAGGTGTTAGTTATTATTGGCATTTAACATTTGTTGAGTGAACAAAATCTGCCGAACATCGTAGAGAACATGGAAGTAAAGAGTTCCTGCCCAATGTGTGTTGTGGCCTAAATTAGACCCAGATGAGGCAGTAATGTACAGCAAGGACAGATCTACACAGAGCACAGTGGCAATTCATAAAACGTATTCCAACTGGAGGGGTAGAATTTTCCCTGAGAAAAGCCACATTGTGGTCAGGGCTTTGAGGTAACACTAAGATCATTTTTTAAAATAGTAAAGTGAATGATAAACTTCATGTGGGGCCTTAGAGACAGAAAAGTCTTGGAAAAATGAGTTTTTTTTTTTTTTTCCCTTTCAGGGCCTTCCATAAGAGAAATGTATTATATAGGTTCTTACTGAGATGCATACAGTCCTGGTCTCCTGTAAGATGCCCTGTAGAAGTCTTACTGGGCTTTAGAAAGAATCACACTATATAGGAATACATTTCCAAGAAATGTTTTTGTTTTTCTGGAATAATTAAAATGTTGGTAGAATTTAAGAAAAGACCTTTCTTTATCCCTGCTTCTCCCCCTGCCTCCATGGGATGACCTATGAGCCTCACTGTGCCCCATCGGGTCCCATGGAATCTCAGGTGCCCAAGACAATAGTACCTATGACTTCTATACATTCCAGACAGAACCCAAATAATAATAATTTCAGCAAATTGGAGCCAATTTTGGCCTGGGAGTCAAAGTGATGCTGGACTGGGTCTGTCACATAAGAGGGCAAGTATTAATCCAGTTTCTTTATCTGAGAATTGGACCTCATAAAGTATAGTTTATTGGGTTGTTGAGAGAACTAAATAAATTAACGCATGTAAAGAACCAGCATATGGCCTGGAACATGTGTTGGTTAGGTTTCCAACACTGGAACATACCATCTTTATCTAGCCAACTAAACAGAAACTTGAGATCAGGCCCAAATTCAGGGTAACCATTCTAGACTCATAAAGTTTTCAATTCAATAGATTGTATTCACTTGTCTAAGGTAATTAATTAGGATTTTAATAGGGAACAAGAAACACATGGGCACTTGAGACCCCAAGAAGTCAATAGTCTCTTTCTAGCCTTTCCAAATGTTATAATCCTGGAAAAATAATGGAAGCAGATCTTTAAAAGGAACCTACCTATCTGATTGGACGCGAGTCCCGAATGTAACAAGATGCTTAAAATTGCCTTAACGAAGAGGACTTTTTATATTGTGATATGATCATCATACTCTTTCAATTTTAACATTATTGTGAACATATGAGGCTGCTGTACACAGGTCATAAAAATGTCAAAAGAGTGAACAGATTTAGCATGAAATATTAACCTTGGGAAAAAGCATTTCTAAAAGTATAAGCCCCTCCCCATTAATGTGAGTGATTAAGCACCTGAAATTTACTAATGCAGCATGAAAGACATTGCTGTGATAAGACTCGGCAATGACTTCCATCATGGTTTCTTACTCCACCAAGCTTACGAAAAAAAATAGTTAAGGTGTCTTGTCAGAGGGACAGCTAGAGCAAGATAGTGCCCCAGGTGGCTGTGGGCTAGTGCGCAGAGCACAGATGCCCAGAGGCAAGTCATTTAAATTCAGCTTTGCAGGTGGAAAATGGAGCTATTTCCCACTTGGCCTCTCTCCTGGCCACACAAGACTAGAGAGATCCTACGCTGGGACTCAGAGTCTACTCTCATCATAAGATTCCCAGGAGAGGACACAGGCTGGTGTCAGGACACTATGCAAAGGAAGGTAGCGAACACTGGATTTTGTCAAAGAGCTAGGGCTATATGCTAGGTCTGTACCCAGAAAGCTGCTGGCCTTGGGCAGGATATTAAATACCAGACCCGCCATCTTTATCATACAAAAGATAAAATGAAAAGAAAGTCAGAGTGGAGCGAGGTCTAGAGAAAGGTAGAGAGAGAGGGTACCAGGCAACGACCTGTCTTCTACCTCAGGGGTGTTCCACATCACAGCAGGTTCTCTGTGATCAGGCTGATTTTCTGGTGGCCCTCCACTGATCGATCCCTTTCATTTCTGTGGCTCTTTGTAGGTGTGTGTGCACGTGTGCGTGCGCGCGCGCACACGCACACACATACGCACACGCGCACACACACACACACACACACACACACACACACACACACCAAGGTAGAGTAGGTCCTCACATTATCTGCTCTTACAGCAAGTATCCTTTCTTTGCAGCCTTTATGGTTTCTGTGGCTCTTTCCAGGCTGGTGAGCCCAGTTTCATTCATGTGCAGAATCATCTGGGGCTTTGTCCCCATTCAGTTCAATGGTTAGCAGAATATGCGCACATCCCTATCTCTACCTTGCCATGCAGGTGAGCATTTTTTTTTTTTTTGCCCAGTGAGAACCTTGCAGGAAGCCAACTAAGGATGGAGTCTCTATCAACTTTCGATTTACTACTGCCTTGGTAATGTAGCATTTGCAGAGAAGACATAGCAGTCAAACAGGGTAGTCCTATGGCCATGCAGGTGCTGGGCTTTAGACCAGAACACTATGTTAGGCAGATCCAGCTAGTGATTAGCCCAGGGACAAAATTAGTTTCCAAGATTAAAAACAATCTTCAGTCAGGCTAAGGGTCAATAAGAAGCTAAATGCCCCCTTGAAGTGGATTGACCCAGAAATGAGGAGTCTCATGTACAGATAGCCCAAAGTATTATGAGGCAAGAATTGGATATAAGGAATCTGTCCTGGGGGACAGGGACCCAGGGACTGAGCTTGTGTTTAGGAGCACAGATCTAAGTATCTCTGGAAATCTGGGGGATAAATATAGTTCCTGGAGTGATGACTAGAATTGAAACCAAACAGTATCACTGTACCAGAAAATAGATTGCCTAGAGAAAGAACAACACTGTGAGTTTTGAACTGGGAGCTAGAAGCATGTGGTGGCCAGACTGACACTTGCTACCCTTGGAGCAGGTGAACAAGATGAGTGATTCCAAGCATAAGGTGGCAGCTGAGTGGTCAGCAGAGGGGTGCCAAGTTGGTCTGACATGAAGGTCGATTCTGTATTCAGCAAAGTCAACTGAGGAAAGGAATGAGGTAAACTGGGGCTGCTAAAGTAATGATGAGTCTGAAAACCTGGGTAAGGAGAGATGGGTCTCACCATGGTGAAATGGCAAAGAAGGGAAGAGATAGTGGGATGTTGTTGCCTGACTCCCTTCCTATAGCAGATACCTCTTATGCGCTGCTTCAGAGGCTCTTGGCTTTGCCTGCCTGTGTCATCGCTGGCCATCTTGTCCTGCTCCAGCCTTTATTGTGATGGCCAGCTGTGTGTGGGTTCCCTAGCTGACAGCACAGAACCTTGCATCTTGCCCATATTATGTACCTTTCCCCTCATGGCTTGGTGACTCCTTATTGATGTGGAGCTATGAAACTCCACTGGACTCATGCTGATGCCCATGCATGCTCAACATGGAACAGCAGGGAGGACAATACCCAGTATGGGAATCTTTGAGCAATAGGGGACAGGAGTCTGTAGATAAATTATTCTCTGTTTTTCCCTTCAATCAAATTCTCCCAAGACCCAGTATTTCCCATAGCCTCCCAGAAGAAAAATCTCTAAACAAGTAGTCAGTCACATGGACACCAAACAGTGGCTAGTTCAGTCACTTTTCTTACTGCCCCTCCCTCCTTCCTTGCCTCGCCCTCCTCATCTCTCACTCTTGCTTCCCTGGCCTTGCACTCCCTGAGAAAGTAGGAGCTCTGCTTCACTAAATGCTCACTTAGGATTTGATGTGAGGCGAATCCATTCAGGAAAGGAGGAATTTGCTCCTGGAAGGACCTCATTTATACACGATACAGTGTCACCCCTCACGTGGTTCTGCAATCCAGACTCAGATAATGTTGTTAGCGAAGCACCAGTGTATGAAAGTTTGCCCCAAATGAACTCTCATTTGTAGTTAGCTGAGGTTGTCAGCCTCATTTTACAAAACCCTCAAGCAGCCTTTCCTTTGTCTCTTGTCTTGTCTTCTGACCTTGAGGTTCCTAGTTCATCTTTTAAACAGCCCTTTTCAAGTGCCTCCCAAGGTCCCTCTCCTTGTTTTACATAAGGGAACCCAGTCACTTATTTATATGTTTAGGAGGTCATGGCTGAACACCTAACCAGCCCATAAGGTACATTTTAGCCCATTTGTTTTATCTTCTACTGAATATTCATTCAGTAACCCAGTACTGAAGTTTCATTTTTACAATTGCCCAAGCCTGTTGAAGCTTGTAAGAATAAGTCATAAGATATTCACAGTTCTCAACTGTGAATCCTCCTCATCAGTGAGTTATTAAAAGCTCTTTTTATATTGTCTGTTAAGAGCTTGATATTTTTAAAAAGAGAACTGTTATGATGAAAATAATATTATAATATCTTTAACTATGATCTTGTCAACATATTGGGCCATTAAGGCACAAATTATTATAATTAAAGACACTTCTTACTAATATCCTTCAATCCTTCCTCAATATAATTTATTCTAGCTCAGCACCATTACTATATTGATATGCCCAACATTCTTGTAATCCTCTTTGGCAAGTTTAGCTTTCAAGTTCTCAAAATTAAAACAAAAAAAAAAATCTAGTTTTTAAAAAATCATATACTAGGGAAACAGTGCGTGCATTCCATGGTAAACTTAATTTCATTTTGGTGAGTGAGAATGGTCCTGCCCTACATTTTCTTGGCCTCTTTCCCAAGAACTAGTTGTGTCTCTATTTTACAGACTCCTGAGCGGCAGTTTCCTGTTTCCTGTTGAGAGTGGACTTCCAACCATACTGACTTCTGCCCTGGGGTAGACCACTCCGTGACACCTTTCCCATGATTCATTCTCTGCTGGTTCCCTCTGAGCCACATTTCCATGTTCACTGCTCAGGGTCTCCGTTTCTACAGAGCATCCTCCACAGCCCAGTGAATGACAGGGGATCACAGCAAGGACAGGGCAGGACTGGCAGTCTCTTTTCCTGAAATTTTAAATGACATGGATGAAAACTAAGTAACAGAGCCTCTGTCACTGCAAATGTTGTGTCCTTATTACAACATTTTTTAAAAAGTAAACTTTATTTTTTAGAGTAGTTTTAGATTCACAGCAAACTCGAGCAGAATGTAGAGAATTCCTAAAAGTCCCCTGCCTGCTCCTCCCAGACAGAGCCTCTGTGAATATCAGCATCTTTCTCTAGAGTGGGACATTTGTTGTAATCATGAACCTACATGGACAGACACATCATTACCACATGAAGTCTATAGTTTAAATAAGACCTCACTCTTGGTGTCGTGCATTCTATAGGTTTTAATAAATGTATAATGACTCATAGCCACCATCATAGTATCATACAGAATAGTTTCATTGTCCTAAAAATCCTCTGTGCTCTATTTCCCTCACCTTCTCCCTAGCCCCTAGCAACCACTATTTTTTTTTTTTTACTGTCTCTATAATTTTACCTTTTCCAGAATGTCATATACATAGCTGGAATCACACAGCATTTATCCTTTTCAGACAAGCTTCTTTCACTTTGCATATACGTTTGAGTTTCCTCCATACTTTTCTGTTCATTTTCAGCTATGAAACTAGTTGAGTCCAGTTTACAGCTTTTCTTTTATCAATTTCAAAGCTTCCCCTTACAGCATCACAGGCTAGACTTCTCCTTTCTCCTCCTCTGTTTCTAGTTCCTATGATGTTAGGGGCTGAGAGGAGGGATTAAGGATTAAGAGAACATCTCTTTACCTCTTATTTGTCACCCTCTCCTTCGCCATCAGTTTTCCTACTAACACCTCTGTGGGTCAATTGTCACCCATGGGCAGCCAGGGTACAGAAAAGAAGGCTCACATGCAGACACTTTCCACAGTGTTCAATTATTCACGAGAAACTCACACATCTTTGCCCCTCTGAATGATGGGAGAGCAGGCTCTCCTGCTGCCTGCTTTTTTTCAGCTCTACCATCTTTCTCTATCCACTTCCTTTTTTCTTTGCAGTGCACACAATCTGCTGCGTAAACATCGCCCAAATGCAAAATGAGGTTTCAGTCTCCCTTTCTTAAGGCACTAGCCGTCTTTACAAGGAATTCTCTTGAAATCCCTTACTTGATTTCAGGTTGAGACAAGGGGGAGTAGAGAGAAGGAGTAGGGAAGGAAATGACCTCTCATCAGGAACATTCCTCCAATGGCCCCCAGACCAATAAACAGCCCCATTACTCTTGCTCACTCCCCTCCCCAGTTCTCTCCCCATACAGAGAGGACAGCTTATCTAGGGTAGTATGTCATTATTGTAGGGTTTTTTCTATTATGGGAACAGGAGTCTGATCCAACCATTGGATACTTTGCTGGATCCTGACTGATACAGAGGCTTTCTTTAGAATATGGAGTACCCAGAGTTCCTGTTCTCTCAGCTCAAAGTCTAAGTTTTTAAATCAGGAACTACCTGGAAAAACCCCGCTGAGTATCTTAATATAGAGCATCAGAGGTACAGAGAAGGGGGCTTCACAGCTGCCTTCATCCAAGCATTCAAGCAGTTAATGACCTAGGGGCCATTAGTGGCAAAAAGCTGATTGTATCAAATATAAGATCCTCGTGAGGCAATTGACCCTCACCTTTTCTTGACCTGCCCCTTGGTGGCGAGCAGCCAGACATTCTTCTGATGATGTCGCCTCGCCATTTGAAAATGGTGTTCAGGTTGCACCTTGGCCTGCTCTGCTCCCCTTCTGCCCAGCACTGACCAGCAACCAGTTTTCCTAACCAGGATGCGGGTTATATAAATGCAAAGCAAGCCTGGTTGTAATTTCTGAAGACCCCAAGAGGATAACTATGAGAATGAGGCCCGTTCTGATTGGCTGAGTTTTCATTAGTAGAGATCATTGAGAACCTGACCCCTGAGGCTTGCAGTCCGTGTCTGGTGTGAGCCTCAGAGGCGTGGATATGCAGGGCTGCCCAGGCATTATTAGTTGCTGTGGTCTCTCTGTGGTGTTTTACTTTATAAAGATCACTTTGAGTTCCCCTTCAGCTGAACCTAATTTTTCCCTGCAGGGGTAACCACCTTTCCCACTCTAAAATAGCAGTGCAGCTCTAGCGATTTAATTTAGAGAGGCGATGAACTGACCATTAAAACGTTCAGCAAATGGATTAAAAGTGTTCCGCAAATTCCTCCAAAAAAAAAAAAAACACGCATTTCCGTCTTTCACAAGTTTTACCAAATAAAACCTGTAACAAAATAACCACCGGAGAATATTTTGTTGTTGTTGTTGTTGTTATTTGACTGCTCCAGGATTAAGTTTTATTCAAACATAGTTGTGGTAATGGATGAAGGTAAAATTTGACCCCTGGAGCAAAGAGGGAGGTCATCCAGTGAGTGAGTCATTCCTATCAGGCCGAGGCAGCAGGAACAGACCACCAAGACCATGAAAGACTTTCTGATGCCCTCATCCTCAGGTCAGGCCAGGCTAGGGTGAATGGAACTCAGGTTGCCCACTGAGTTGGAGTTAGAGCTGAGACAGCTCAGAAGACACTATTGCAGCAGTCTGGGTGCAAGCATGTGGGGGCTTGGACTCAGGGGTAATGGTGGATATGGGCAAGTGTGTTCCAGGTGTATTTTGCAGGTAGAGCTGAAAGAACCTGCTGATAAGTTTAACAGCAGGAATATGGGAAAATAAATAATGAATGATAGCTCCTAGGTTTTTATCTTGGGACAAAAAATGGTGGTGGTTGGTGGGGTAGGTGATGATATTTAAGGGGATAGGGAAACAGAAGGAGGAACAGGGGCTCAAAAAAGCGGAGAACATTTGAAGACATTTAACTTTTGGGTAAGCAGAGGACAGATCGCCATGGGAAAAGAGGGTAGATTGTTTAAAAGTCTAATGTTCTTAAGTCGGGAATCATCTGTGCCTTTCCCTACAGTTTTTTGTTTTGTTTTGTTTTGTTTTTTGTTCTTGTTGTTATTGTTTTCAAGTTAACCTGCAATAGCTTGTTTGTTCTATATAAACCCTGCCCTTATCTGGAGTGTTCTTGTTTTCGTCTCTAAAGAAAAATTCAGGGCTGAAAAGAATTTTTATCCCCGAAGCTGTGTTCATAGAGTAGGTCGCAGTGCTTAAAGACTTTCATGTGTTTCACGAAAGCTATTTCTGTAAATAGATTTGAGCAGATAGTAACCAGTAAATATGGTATTCTAAACGCCAATGATCTGTTCCTAAATAGATGCTTTGGTCTAAACAAAATGTAATTGCCAGGGATAGAGACGTGGGGAGGGAATTTGCAGAAAAATGGTCTTGAGATTGACTAAGAGATTGAGAAAAAGGAAGGAAGGTGCACAAAGAAAGAATGCCGACAGCATCATTATGGACTTGAGCATTGTGGAATCTTTTCTCTTCTCCCTTGGGGTACCACAGGGTAGCTTTCTTCCTCAAAGGAAACTCAAACTGTTCTAGGAGTCAAAGGGTGATCTCAGCAGTGAAGTGATTGTGTAACTGGTGGAATACTGGGGAAATAGTCAGGAAAAACAAGGCAATGCGGAGGGAGTCTCCTACTCATCTACTGACAGAAGTATGTGCAGGCCATCAACATAAATCCTAAAGCTAAATACCAAGGGGGCTATAACTAATCATCCTGAGAAACTTAGGAATACATCTGTGCTACTGAAGAGACCAGAAGTAATAAGATCCCTCTGATGCCCCTTCCTCCCTTCATTGAAAGAAAGGGGCGGGAGACCCACACAGTCAGATCCACTTTGTTTCTTAAATACCTCAATTCCTGGAAAAGAAAGCATTGATTATTGCTCTGGTACATTGATATCACTGTCGAATTCCTTGGATCAGAGAAGAAAGGATTCCTCCTGAACAGGGCTCAGAGAAAGTGGCTAGTGATTGCTTTAGCTAGTTTGCATAGCTGGTCATGCCACCAGGTGGATTCGGAGAACTGGTGCAAAATAAGAGGCAAAAATCAAAGAGAAAGAGGCAAGATTAACGGGTTTGAAGCATCTGCCCTCCATTGCTACCTCAGACCCTGATTCTGATTATGGTTTTGGGTTTTTATCTTAGTTTCTCTAGTAAATGGTTATAGTGGTTGGATCATAGATTATGTGTTTGTTGTAAAGCCCCGTGATGTTAAGTAGCGTGCCTTAAAATATTACCTGAAGTCACATATTGTTTAGGTACAGAAGTAAACAAATATAGATACAGATGTGGATATATAGCACTAGACCCATGCGCTTCAATGCAGGTGCACCATTATATAAAACCGCACCGATGATGGCCCCAGGTAACACTCCACCTCCTCTCTGATGATTAATCCCCTTGCTACAGTCACTCCATCCACACTGGCTTCCTTGCTGTTCGAACACATCACGGGTGGTCCTACCTTAGGGTCTTTGCCCCTGCTGACTCTAGTGCTATGAATGTACTTCCTGATGTTTGCCCGTCTTATTCTTTCACTTTATTCAGTTCTCTGCTCAGAAAACCCTTTGCTGACTTTCCAATCTAAAGAACACAGCCCCTCTATCCTTTTACTCTCTTTTTCTTTTTCTCTTTCCTATAATATTTATCACCACCTGACATGATCATGCACAGGTATCTGTTTATTTATGTGTGGTCTGTGGCTCCCACTAAAATGAGAGCTTCATGAGGACATGGAGCCGATTTACATCCACGTCCCCAGCGCCTAGGACAATGCCCAGCACCAATAGATAGCTCAATAAATTTTTTTGGAATGAGTGAATGATATATCAAAACAAACAAATGATTATCAATTCAGTGATTACAAAGATCAAATTATACTCTGTGCAATGAGGATTTGAGAATCCAAAAAATGTTATTATAGCTTTTCTTAATATTATTTTCTGTGATGGAAATGGATAGTCCTTTGAAGATAGGGTCCAGGCTTTTAGCTTAACTTCCCCAGACTTAGTCATTCCATAGTACTCTGTGCATGCTTTAATATTGTGGAGTTATGGTGGTGAGAGTCAGCAGACAGCTCACACAGGAGGCAGTGGTGATGCTGAGGGCTGGTCTGGGGGCTTTAGACGTCCTCTCATTTATCTCTCTCTGCCTCTTTTACCTCTCCAGCCATCTCAGCTAAGCATAGGTGGTGCCATGCCAAGGCAGCTTCAGGACAAGCCTCCCCCACCTCCGAACATCTGCCACCCAAAGTCCTTTTCGTGGGGAAGTTGAGATGGGACCACAAGGGGGCCTCTGTAAGCAGGAGGGCTTTGTGGAGCAAAGCTGTGATGGCCGATGGGACATAACATAGAATGAATGAGCAAAGGAAGGGGAACCCTGGGGACAGGGTGCCCAGCCCTTGCATTCTCTCTGACTTCTCCCAGCACCCTCACATCCTCTCTTCAACCATTAACTCCAGCTTCCCCAGGCTTTTCTTGGTAACTTATCCCATATGTTCGTTTCTCTGTGTACAACATATGTATGTTTCCATTCCTTATTTGCAGTTTAAATTAGAAACGGGTGTTGCTTTCTAAAGCAAATCAGCTACTGTCTGTTTCCCCCGCCCTTTCCTTTCTAGATACCCGTCTCAGACCCAAGGGGTTTGTGCTGACAGTCTCACAAAGGGCAAATAGGCCTTTTTGGCTACAGGCCATTGTTCTCCTTTCATGTTTATTTCATACCAAATTATCTATCCACCAAGTCCAGTGCCTGAGACAGCTAGATGCACTTCTTCATTTGACAAAGTCTATAGAGCATCCAAGCACTAGCTAGTGCTTTCCTTCATGAAGCTTGTAATCTACAGACAGAGGGAGATGGCAAACGTGTAACCACACAATTAAGCACGTCATTAGACTGACTGGAGCTGCTGGGGGAAAGGAAGCAGTGTTGCCTGATAGTCTGACTTGCCTTTGATGTCTAAGAGTATGGCATATAAATTAAGTCCTGAGGGACAAGGAGAAGGTAAAAACTGAGGAGATGCATGTGAGAAAGACCTAAGGTGAGAGCGTGCTAAGACATTTAAGACCAAATGGATGGGTCACTGCCAGGAAAGGGGGAAGCGTAAAAGGAGGCCAGAGAAGGAGGTGCTAAGGCCAACCAGGGTGTTATCAGCCATTTTAGTGACTTTCAGTTTTATTCTCAGGACAATGAGAAGTCATTGAAGAGTTTATAGGAGAGAAACAAGTAATTTATACAATTAATACTTTAAGACTGTTGTTATGGTTATTAAATAGACAGCAGATTGGAAAAGGTAAGAAGAGAAATGGATAGACTAGTTAGGAGGCTGTCACAGTAACCTAGAGAGGGTAATGATGGAACTGGGAGGTGAAAATGAAGGTGGAAGGAAGTAGACAGCTTTGAGATGTCTCTTAAATTATGTCATTGGAAGTATATCTTAGAGTATTCCATGAGCCTTTGACTGCATCCTTCAGGACTTCCAGTAAGTGACAAAAGTGAATTCCCCACCCACGGTTAAGCCACTGTCTCTGTCATGTGAAGCTGATAGTGATTCCTACCTGGGGTGCCCCCTTCGGCCCTGCATGGGCTCAGCTTCTTGGTTCAATGCCGCTCAATGAAATAACATGTGTAAAGTTCTTGATTGTGCCTTACATATGTCAGGCCTGCAATAATGGTAGGTAGAAGTTGAACACTAGCCACAAAACTAAACACGACGCAGCCATCACAGCCTCCTTGGGGCATTGTGGCCAATTTCTTCTTCTCAAAAAACTTAAGTGAGAATTGGGTCTTGATCTTTTCTGAAAACTTCTCTTCTGCTATTTCCTAATAGTCTCCTTTCACGTGACCATCCGGACATAGCGGCAGACACTTGGGCACCCTATTAGCGACTTCTTAGTGGAAGGGTGCTAAAAGCATCACTAGATTAAGGAGGGGGCTGAACTGCACTAGTGTCACGATCCCCAGCCAGTTGTTCACATTTGTACTATGGCATCAATTCTCCACCTTGCAATATGGTTATAGAACAAGCTCTGTGGTCAAAGACCTAATCTCATTCAATGTTGTTTCTCAAACCTTTCTGGGGACAACACTATGTGATCTAAAATACAGGCACTGACATAAGGCACTAAAAAAGTCTATTGAAATGCACAGAAATTAAGGCACATGAATAAACGAGATCAACATTCTGTGACATGTGAATCAGGCAGTACCACTTAAGCTACGTTTTTTTCTCGGCTACCTCGCTTGAGCCTCACAGATACAACACAGCATCATTGTTCCCATCTACAAGTGAAAAATCTGTGATTTAGAGGGAGGCAATGGCTTGCCCAAAGTCCCATGGAGAGTTTTCTAAGTACCCATGGAGAATCTTGTAGGTACCAGAATAGAGCCTGGGTTTCTAATGCAGGTCATCATCTTGGATAACTCTGGCAGGGGGCATTTACACGGCCTGCAGTGTGAATGGAGCCTGTCAGGACTGTGCAGTGGGCAGGACCACATGGAACCCTGGTGCTGGGTTCTTTCTGTTATCTCAAAGCTATTGCCTGAATGTGTATTTCTGCTTATTTCTGGTCATTGGCATGGTTATCACATCTTCTAGAATTTAGTCTGCTGGGGAAAGGTATAGGCTTGATTTAGTCTTTTACAGTTTTATTCTTATTCAGATGCAAAAGAGAGACTCTAAGACATCAAGTAATTTATTTACCTTTATTTAGTTAGTAAGTGGCTGAGCTAGACAGAGAACCAGGTCTGTTGACTCCAAAACCTGTTCACTTTCTGTTACTAATGTCTCTAAAGTCTGGGTAGACTTCAGACACAAGTTAATGGGTCTAGACCAGAAACTTATGAAGCCACAAAATAAACAGTGGCCCATGTTTCTAAAGCATCGGTTTTAATAAGTGATTTTGGGACAAATCATTACTTTTCATAATGCATTGTAGAGTCTAATGCGATAATTATATCAGATGTTAAAGATGGCATGTAAGACTTTAAATAAATGTCACACTTACCATAGGTACCTTGAGCTAGACTCACAGACATGGTCCCAATTAGTCCCACACGCTGGTCTTTTACTTATTTCTGCAGTTTGGGTTACTTTGGTGGAAAGGTTTGAGAAACAAACCAGCTACACCATACTGGTTTTTTGTAATGCTGAGCTGTCACTATTTACTCTGCACAGGGAAGCTGCGGGTCAGAAAATGAGTTCCAGTTCCACAATTATGAAACAGCCGCTACTTATAATATGTGCACTTTCTGTGGGTACCTTTTGTCTGTAGGTATGTTGGGAGAGCTATGAGAAAAGTGACTTTTAAATCGAGGTAATGTCTTTAGCAGATACAACACAGAACATGGCACACAGAGTAGGTGCTCAGATGCGAAGTTACTTTTATTACATGATTTCCTAGCTCTCACGAGCATGATAAGACATCACGATGTCCTTTATAACTGAGGTCACAGTATCTGTGCATTACATGCATCACAGACATTGCAGAAAAGGACCACGATGATGCCAGGTAGGCATTCAGAGCCCACTGGAGAAAGCAATCTTCCCGCTATTGTTGCATTCCCATGGACACAGACACTAGTTTCTGTGTCAGAATGAACTGAGAAAAAAGAGGTCCCTATCCATTTTTCACTGGCTCTGGTGTATAAAGTCTTCAGCTCAGGTTAATGGTGGTATGTACATGCTGGCAGGGCCTTCAGCGTTAACTAAGAAGGTGGGGTTATGGTGAGATAAATATGTGGTGTCCACCTAGAAACCTGATCTTTCCACTTATTGAACATAATGCACCAGGGCATCAGTAATCACAATAATCCCAGCTGGTATGGAGAGTGCTCTTTCTAATGTAGAGAAGCTTTTTCCCTTCTACTCTGTTGACAAATCATTGATTTATTTCTTTCCTTAAAGTAGCTGGAATAACAGTCTTTCTGAGTTATTTCCATAGAAACAATTTCACATTGGAATTTTGTTACTAAACCAACATAATGCAATCCCCTTAACCTAGACAATGACATGAATATATGTTGCCCTTGCTTTTCTGGTTGCCTTTGCTCAGCATCATGTAAGTCCCTGTGGCTTTTCACCATGAAAGAATGTGATGCTTTGGTCTTAAATGCTGAAGAGTCAGATGGTCTCTTGGGTTAAAAACCATAATGCACAGGAGGTCATAAAAAGCTTAGTAATATTGAACATTAAAATAATGGCTTCTTGATGAAACGTATGTCATTGGGGTATATGACTTTCCATTGCTGAGTGATGTATTTAGTTCAATCATCACACACCAGTCAGCATGCTGTATTAGTTCCTTCCAAAGTCTTCGTCCTCCCATAGGTCACTTGGGAAACTTGCAGATACCCGCTTGACTTACCCCATAGGATTATTGAAGAATCAAATTCTTAGCATAACAACAACAGCTAATATATTTTGCACATTTATTATGTACCGGACATTATTTGAAGGGCTTTACTTATTTATTTTTAAATTACAGTCATTGAGGTATAATATAAGTACAGTAAAATTCACCTTTTTTAGTGTTCAGTTTCGAGTACTGGCAAACAGAGTCATTTAACTGCTGCCACAACAAAGGCATAGAACATTGCCGTCACCTCACAAAAGTCCTTCGTGCCCCTGTAAGGCACGTTCCTTCCCCACCCCCAATTACCTGCCCCTGTCAACCACAAGTTTTCTAAACCTATGGTTTTGCCTTTTCAAAAGTGTCATGTAAATGGCATCCCGCAAATGATACCACAGAGCTTTTCTAACAGCAACTTGCATAATCTTCACAACCATATTTCCAAGGTAGGTACAATTATTATAGAATGACTAAATGTGGAAATGCTATGAAGAAGCAAAAAAAAAAAAAAAGTGTTATACAAACATGAGGTAGTATTATTGTTGTTGTTATTTTCATTATTTGTATTATTATTATTTCATGGTAGAATAAAGACAGGATTCTCAATAGAAATTTTGTATTGAATTTGCCTTATCCGCTCACTTAGAATCCAAGTGTCAGGAGACGGCGATGATAGCTCTGTGAACTTTCCCTTCCAAACATGATCATTTGCTCTGTTCTGGTAGGATAAAGATTTAATTACGGAGGGGTGGGGGAAAGATTTTCAAAAATATTGTTAGCAATAACATCTAGCATGCCCTTTCTTTTACTAATCCTAAAACACTTGGCTTGAAATTACTAAGTCATAACCTTTATGTTATGACCACATGACCAACAGTGACCAGATTCTATGGTAAAAGATAATGAAAGATTTGCAAGGCTTCGAATAACAGCAACTTTAGGTGTAGTGATAGATAATCAAGTCTAGCTGTATGAGAGGGTGGCCAGACTGTCACTAGAGTTCCTCCTGACTCAACCTGAGCTGTGTTCATTCAGGACTTCTAGGAAACACAGAAGGGTTGACTTCCTTCCCATGAAGTATCCCCTGGTTCAGTAGCCACATGCCACAGAAGCATCTCATTACTCTTAATAATAGGAGAATTCTCATCTTAGATGCGGCCAGAAAGTGCCCATAGTCTGACCACAATGGTTGCAGGTTCTCCAAGGAGAATATTTTGTGGGAATTGTTTCTCTCCTTTTTTTTAACTTCATGCTACAGATGCAACACATAATAAATAAGTAAATAAGGTCTAGCTATTTCTTAAAGTTTACAGCTTTCATGAATTGTTAAGGAACCGATCAAGAGAAACTGCTGAAATAAAGCAACGGGGTGTTGGGTATATAAGGAATCTAGGAGCCTCTTCAATATTTAATGCAGCCGAAAGCCTCTGACAGCTAATCATCTCTTAATGGGTCTTGCCCTTTGGCCTGCATGTTTCTAAGAGAGTAATATGTTTGGCTTCCAAACAAGTTATCACTCACTCACTGAGTAAATACCACAAGTTGAAAGTGGCCTCCCAGGCATCATTGGTCTTTGCTGGTTGAGTTTAGAAGGTCTCAGATTAGCATTACTCAGTTTAAATCACCAGTGGTTTCAAAGCCATCTAGGCATTTGCTTCAGATCTACAGGAAGACTCCAGCCTACAATTGTGTTTCTCGTAAATACAGAAGGGAGATTAGGCACCACCACGGATGAATGAATGTGGTGCAGATAAGCATTTGGGGAAATACGGAATCAGGCAAAACTAAATGCAATGCTGGCATTTAAAATGGGACTGGACAAGTAAGATTTGAGAGGAGATTCAAAGAAACAGAAGCAGGAGTGGACTGGGAGGGGACAACACTGAGAAGAATGTTTACAGTAGGAGAAGAGAATAGGAGGATGAGGGAGCAAGGAGGATGGTAGATGCATTTTATGTGAAGCCCACCAGAAGGAAGAGAGCTAAGCTGGTCACCTCCTCTCTCATCTCTCAGTGTCCCTGGAAAATGGGTTGTGTATTTTTTGTTAATATTTACCAGGGAAAAAGATACTTTGTATATTTGTAAAAAATGAGAAAGAACCAAACCTTCACTACTGCTGATAATCAATTCATATCTGCACTTCCTCAGGAAGTTCTTTGACTTCTCTAAATCCTAGTTTTCCAATGTAGAAAAATAAATCATGTTGTTTGTTGAGTGACAGGGGAATTTTTACAATTTACAGACTAATGACTAAAAAGTATGTGACTCAAAGAATATTTCTTGGGTAATAAATACATATTGTAGTTGAAGTGATTAAATTTGTCTAGTTTGATTTAAAAATAATAAAAGCATTGATTTCCAATGCAAGACAGTTTTACCAAAGGCCCTTCACTGTTCTCTCCAGGATTTATTGTGTTAAATACCTTTAAAACAGGTGGATTTAAAGGATGCTAAGGCTCAGATATTTTAACTAGAACACAGTTGCTATTTTTGTTTTTAACAGGTCATCCAATACATATTACCATCAAAATTATGAGGTATCATGAAAATAAACATGAAGAGCTAAATGAACAGCTTTTTCCCGATATGTTTTAAAAACAAAATTTGTTATTTTCCATAACTTGATTTATTTTAGGCAATATGGGATTTCATTTTGGCCCTGGGCCTCAGACATTGTTCTGGTTAGCTTTGCTGATTTCACCATGTTTCAATGATTAGCCGCCCTGATGGTCATTCAGCCTTTTCTTTTTCATGGTTTAACTTCTTAAATTTCTGTACTTGTTCTCCAGCATCCTGAAATATGACATAGTAGTGGAACACTACTCACTTCACGTTATACATTATGACATCTTTTTAGACTTTGTTTCCAGATCGAATAGTTCTAGGTCTGCGCCATAAACTCCCCTGTCTATTGTATAGATGGCAAACCAAGGAATGAGATTTCTCACACAACTTAGAGAGTGGTTATATTCTATTTGAATCCCAGTATTTTTGGTTATACTTTATTAAGAATTGCAAATTTCATTAAATGGTTCTTATTTGTAGAGTCAAATGGGCAAGCCAGTTTCCATTCATTTAATCTAAGACTTGCTTCTATCGAGAGTTCAGAGAAGTTATTGGAAGATGAATAGGGAAGCAGTGAACACTGATCTCTTGAAATAACACATTGAGATTTTCTTCCGAAATATCAGCACTCACAAGAAATCCACTTGAAGATATGGTATGCTTACCAACCGACCCCCCGATCCCTGCCAGATATAACTGATTAGCTCCTTATTTCTTGAGGCATGTGATCCATTGGCAAAACAAGGCAGTGCCCGGGCTTCAGTGGTGCCAGAGCTGTACGAGGGAGGCTTCCCGATGCTCAGAAAAGTTCCCTGAGCTATAGCAGGGACAGAGAGTTCCTTGAAATGGTGGGACTTGAGTTTGCCTTTAGGAGGCCTTCAGGAAGTAGGTGGGAAAGAAAGGAGATCAAGTTTTTCAAGAGGCTTGAGTAGTTCAGCTCAGATGAGGAGCCACAACTAGGCTTGCTGGCCCAACAGAGGGCCTGTGTTGGAGACCGCAGAAGCTAAAAGCACAGAGTGACCCATCAGAATGAGTGCAAGATGTTCAGTGGAGAGACATTATGTGTATGGCTCCAGATAAGCTACTTAACTCTTTGAACTTTGGGAGCTTTGTTCATAATATGAAGGCAAGCCAATGTCTACCCAAGAGGGTGACTTTTAGGTTCAAATGCAATAACTGGCTGGAAATTCTTTATAAAAGTGAGATACTAAGTGTTGATGGTTGATTATGATGGCGAAGTAGTTGTGGGTGATTATAGAGCTAGAACCCCAGTCTCTTGGGTCGAAGAAAATAAAAATTGGAAGTCTCAGTCAACTCCCCAGTGAACTGGATTTCCCATGTAGCTAACTGCATCCGTTCAGTCTAGTGAGTTTAGTGAAGAGTGTGTGGCCTGATCCAAGTGGATCACTGGGGAGCCTCTTTCAGGCACCACAGCATAGCCGGCAGTCAAAGCAGCAGCAGCTCTGACTCCCAGTGTCATACTTGGGATTGGATTCCATCTCACAAATATTTAAGCAAGGGTGTGAGGGCAAGTTGCCAAGCTGCACAATACAAAACAAATATCTCATTGTGTTTGTTGCCACACAGTGTGTGGTTTTGTGAGGTTTAAAAAACTACCCAGTGATTGTGACAGGAATGTGACAGTAATTTGTAACAATGGTGACTTTTTTTTTTTTTTGGTCTACTTTTGTGACATGCTCCAAAATCCTGAGAAAGGACTGCAGAAAAACGTTCAGAAATGTTCTAAATGGTTTTAGAAAACTTGTGAACCCTGTCTGAACTTTTATTAGATTCTCCCACACTCACCCGTTTGACATCAGAACAAGGAAAGCATTATTTATAACAGCATGTGTGAAATCCCAGAAGGGGTTCTTGAAAGAATTCAAGTGAAAAATCTGTCCCAAAGAGATCGCAAGCATAAAATAAATGATCAGAGGGGAAACATGTAAATCAAAATTTGAATCTGTGTGTGTTTTTTTTTCCCTTTAAAGGAAACAGGAGCCTTTTGTTTGTTCATTAGCAGAGTCCAGGACAGAAAACCTGGCCGTGTAGGTGCTGTAGTCACAGAAACCCCAGAGTGCTTGTCACTGCAGAGTGAGGAGTATGGGAGACAAGTACGTGTCGACTCTCCTTAATGTCTCTGAAATGGCTACTTCCCATTGAGGAGATCAGATGGTAAAATTAGAGAAGGAAGCAACACCTTGAAAGTATTTAGTGCATTATAAAGCACCTTTGTAAATATCGTCTACTTGGGTTCTTACCTCATGACAACCTGGAAGGTATTTATTATTACCCATATTTTATAGTTAGAAAAACTGGGGTGCAGAGAGGTTTGGTAACTAGTCAAGGTTACCCAACTAGGAAATGGCACAGTAGAGTGTGCCCTGGAACCAGCGTTTCTAGTGCCATAAATTGAGGGTTGTCCCCTACTGGGAACCCACAGGGAATATGGACAGCCTGGTATCTCACTAGGTTGACATATCCCAGACGATGTTTTTTTTTTTTTTTAAAACCGTCTAATTCTAGGAGATGTACATAAATAGTTCTCTAGCTCTCTCTCTCTCTCTTTCCTCCAAACACACCTTCAAACTAGTTTACCACCAGCATCCTCTCTGTCTGGTCAGTGCCTGGTTCACACAGTTGTGTTTCAAATATGGACTTTGATGGTGAGTATTGTCATCACCTTTGGCCTGTCCAGGCAGCTTCACAAGGGAACTCTTCTTGTTGAATAGTGACTCTTGTCACTGCAGGAGTGAGAAGAGAATGAGGAAATCAAAAACTAATGGAAGACCGCTACCTCTACTTAGTTTATAAGCTTTTGGTGTATTCAAAGCTGAACAGTAAAGATATGGGGGCACCTTAAGGCCGAGCTAGCAAGTTATGTTCCTACTGGTCAGATCTGGAGTGATTGTACAGAGAAGAATGGAAAACAACAATAAAAAAACACCTTCCTTCTTTCACATTTGTGCTTTCTTTAATGCTAAGAGCATCATTTCAAATCACCAAGCATATTAGACATCTCTGACCCTCTCAGCTCCTTCAGCTCTGGAGCTGAGCAGCATTTTTCAGGCAGCATCAGTCTATTTGCTTCCCTTAATGAGTCAGAAATGGATATTGAGAATTATAATTAGGCAAAAACTCTTTGTGGCATTCGTCTCGGAACTCAGGGGCTAAGAGTTGTCGGTGAGGTAATTCCTGCTCTCTGTGAGCTCACCTGCTTCTCTGGTGTCAGGCACGGCATTTTGGCTGGGAGTGCTGGGGTTAACCAGCACGAAAATTGGGACCTACCACCCAGGGAGCTACTGTGCAGAAATCTTATCATGGTTTTAGAATCAGACAGCTCTCATGGGCTACGAACCTGCAAATGGAATTCTTCGCTTTTCTCCAGGAAGTAAGAAGTCATAAACAAGTCTCCTTTGTTTAAAAAAAATCTCTTTGCCTATGGTAATGCTCTCGTCATCTTCCTCGGGTTCTGTGTTTTTACTAAAATGGGCTTTTCAGAACCATGGTTACTTTGTAAATAAGTAATGTAGCACTCTGTCATAAAGAAAAATCCTGAGCTCCAAATCCTAAGACCTGACTTTGTGTCCATAGCAACCTAACCCTCGGTTGCCTCATCTGTAAAACAGGAATACTAATTTCTGCCCCGTCCATCGCTACGTTGTGGCAAAAGTGTTTGAGGAAGCATTGTGCACTAGTCCTAACACCCTAAACTGTAAGGAAGCTAAGCTATGGCCTTGCTGAGAAGTAGAGTCACTTGGTGAGTCATTTTGGAATGAAGATCCCCCGATTTGTTATCTTGGTCAAAGTTACCTTGTTCATTAGAAGGTTGACTCATACTCATACCAGAAGATAAGCATGAGTTTTTTATACAAATGAACATTTACCCAGTCATCAGTTCTACTCCAGTCTAGTTTCAAGGGAGAATTGCAAATAATAGGAAAAAAATAATGTTACCATTCTTTGCCTTCTGTCTGCGGTGCTTGAGATAATTAATAAATCATATTTCCCTTATGTGTTTATAAACAATTAAAATTAAAATTAATACAGATAAAGGAAAAATGTCTCCCACATCTTCCTTCTACACCTTTTCCCCTGATGGTGGGAACTTGTTTTGGGAGTGACTGATGCCTCCTTGTTCACCTTTTTTCTGCCAGGTCGGTGGCCACACTATGCTGCCCATTCGCTGGATGCCTCCGGAGAGCATCATGTACAGAAAGTTCACCACAGAAAGTGATGTCTGGAGCCTGGGGGTCGTGTTGTGGGAGATCTTCACGTATGGCAAACAGCCCTGGTACCAGCTGTCCAACAATGAGGTGCGTGGTGGCCTGGACAAGACCACCCGAAAGGCTGACCCCGAGAGGTGTCCCATGGCCGGAAGTTAGGACACGATCTTATGTGGCTTTGTTGGGAACAGCACCTCCCAAATGTCCTGCTGTGTACCTAAATGTCATGGCCAAAGTATAGTCACTCTCCAAATATAAGAATTCTAGAGAAAAAAAAGCACAGTGTTTGCTGACATGCCTGTGATCCTCTGGTGATGAGACCGAGGAATCGCTATGTGCTGCTCATCTAGTAAATTAATAGCAGATGTGACATTCCAGCACCCTTGGAGCCCAGCTAGTTGCTTTGTATTAATCCAACAAGGTTTCAGATTTCTTTCCTTTTTGTACATTTCTTTAGAACATTCACTTCTAGTGAAAAACTCAAACATTTTGTTTTCCTATTCGTATCCTTTTGCAAATATATCTATATTTGAGGCATAGCTTCTTGGTCAGGTCCTTCACATCATCTTCAGGTCCAAGTCTGTCTTTTTTCTAGTACCATTATCCAAAATGAAAACTCATTTCTATAGACTAGGGGTGAGGTCTCTCTTCAGTCAGCACCCTGACACAAAGGTGGCCTAGGTTCTATCTCAGGCTGGTAAAACTAAAACACATTGGAACTTTAGGCTGAGGTTTGGGATCATTCCCTATAGATAATTTTTTCCCACCAGTTTGGTGCAATTAGTGTGGCTTGAAAAATGAGTGTAAATCAGTGCACTTAACCATGATATACCAACCTATAGCAATGGCTCTCTTCTTTCAGGGGGAAAAAAAAAGTAAATGCCGAGTGACTTTCTTTAAAGCACCCCTCTCTTTGTGCTGACATTTGCTTTACCTGCATTGTTTTTCCTCTTATCTGATTCTATCTTTGATCTCCATCCAGGTGATAGAATGCATCACTCAGGGCAGAGTCTTGCAGCGACCTCGAACATGCCCCCAGGAGGTCTACGAGTTGATGCTGGGGTGCTGGCAACGAGAGCCCCACATGAGGAAGAACATCAAGGGTATCCACACCCTCCTTCAGAACTTGGCCAAGGCATCTCCGGTCTATCTGGATATTCTAGGCTAGGGCCCTGTCCCCCAGACCGATCCTTCCCAAAGCACCTCCTCAGATGGGCCGAGAGGATGAACGTCTTTTAACTGCCGCTGGATGCCATCACTCTGCTGTTCTCTACTCTGACAGTATTAACAACAAAGACACTAAGAAGCTTTCAGAGGGAAGCAATGTGTACTTCTCCATCCGTAGACACAGTATGGACTTCTTTTTGGCGTTATCTCTTTCTCTCTTTCCATATCCCTTGGTTTGTTCCCTAGTTTTTGTTTTCTTTTTCTTTTTTGTCTTCCCTGCTTCACAGTCCTTATTTACCCTTTCTTTTTTAATCAATTTGGCTTCTGCATTACTATTAACTCTGCATAGACAAAGGCCTTAACAAACCTAATTTGTTATATCAGCAGACACTCCAGTTTGCCCACCACAACTAACAATGCCTTGTTGTATTCCTGCCTTTGATGTGGATGAAAAAAAGGGAAAACAAATATTTGACTTAAACTTTGTCACTTCTGCTGTACAGACATCGAGAGTTTCTATGGATTCACTTCTATTTATTTATTATTACTGTTCTTATTGTTTTTGGATGGCTTAAGGCTGTGTATGAAAAAGGAAAACTTGTGTTCAATCTGGGAAGCCTTTATCTATGGGAGATTAAAACCAGAGAGAAAGAAGATTTATTATAAACCATAATATGAGAGGAACAAAGACAACTATTGGGATCAGCTGGCGTCAGTCCCTACTTAGTAAAAACCCAGCGACTGTTAGCTGGGAGGAATGTATTCGGCACCTTTCCTTGAGGACCTTTCTGAGGAGTAAAAAGACTGTTGAACTCTGTGCCATGGACTATTCTTTTTCCATCACCAGAAACACTAGAGTGCAGGAGAGAGAAAAGATGGTTTCCGTGAGACACAAGATGATGTATCACACACTCAAGCAGTCTTGTCTTTGTAGGTCATGGTGATAGCACTGGTTTGTTTTTCCAAGTGTTATCTACCGAGCCTTTGTCGAGTTCGATTGGAAAAGGGTGGATTCTTGTCCAGAGATCATTTCAGGGTTGGGTAGGAAAGCCAAGGACTTGGAAAATATAGGACAACCTATACTTCGGAGGCAAGTTTATCTTATACCGAACTTTTCAGATAGCACTTTCCTCCGATCCCTACCTGCTACCCCACCCGTCCTTTTAACTGTGCAAGCAAAAACTGTGCATGGTCTTCGTCGATTAATACCTTGTGTGCAGAAACTACTGCTCCAGACGTCGTGCCCCTGATGTGTAGAGCAGATTCATAAAAGGCATAACTTATATAATTAGGGAAGCTAATGGAGTTCATTAGCTGAATATAAATGTCTCTGGGCTATATGGAGGTGATGGGTTTTAACAAATACAGACCCTGAAGCTTGGATGTCCTCATGCACGTCAAACCCACTATGGGACCGTGGGAAGGGCAAAGTCAATCCCTGAGGGAAAGGAAACTTCGTCTCTGGGGACATCATATGCATTGATGTTTAGTGTACACAGGCCAAGTCCTTGCTCTGGTCTCTGGTTGGGAGAGTGGTTTAATTCCGAGTGTACTCCACTGTCAGTATGCTGTTTTGTTTTTTTCACTCCACTAAAAGAAGTAAAAAATTAGGCACAGCATGCCAATGGGAGGCTCTGCCCAGACCAAGCTTTCGAGGTGTGCTTCTGAGTACAGTCACAGGTTTTTTGAAGAGAGGTTGTAAATTTGAATAGAAATTTACAGTTATATGGGTAATCAGTTACACCAAGGAAGAAAAATATTTCTGTTCCTGAAGAAAACTTGCTACCCTCTGTGAGGGGAATTTTGCTAACTTGACATTTTTATAACACGAGCCAGATTGAAAGGGAGTGATTTTAATTCATTTTAAGTCATTTTATTCCATATTTGTTTCTGAAGGTGCAATTGCTCTGTTTAGGTTCAGCTTGTGCCCTTAATTACTGGAACACCTTATTTTCTATTATGGAGTTTGAAAACCAGTTCTCAAAAAAAAACAAAAACAAAAAACGGAAGTGTTGATTAACAGACAACAGAGTGAAATGCAGTAACATCTATAGTCAAGTTAAGGGGATTGGCTAAGACAAAGTTTACAGTCCCTTCAAGTTCTGCACTGGCCTATGAAACATGGGAGTTGAGTTGTTTGTTCTCTTTGTCAGTGAAAAAAAAAACCCTCCAGAATACACATAATAATATAATGAAAGCCATATCTCCATGATATATACCTGCACATATATATCCTATTAAGGACCCAAGGTACTGTTAAAACACTGTGGCACTCTGTGAAGCAGTAAAAAAAAAAAAAAAAAAAAAAAAAAGGCAGATTTGTACAAAACTTTTCTAGATTCCATCAGTGATGATCTGAAAATCTTCACAGGTTCGTCATTCTGTGTGACTAGTTAGCTTGTCTTAGGAGAAGCTGCAACGTGTTTGTTTTATTTTAACAGAGAGCAAAGGAGGCAATACTCTAAATGATTAAATTCAAGGAGGGCCATGCAGTTTTAGAGCAAGGATTTAAAGCAAATGAGAAGATGGGAGCATTCCATTCCAGTGTTGTGTTTTCCTCTGAAGGAATAAAGCAAAAAATAAAAAATAAAAATAAAAAATAAATAAAAAGAAATTTAAAATAACCTCTCCTTACCTTTTGACAAGTCCCTCAAGGTCTTGAAATGAAAGGTTCTATGCAAGTGCAAAGCTTTATAGTTATTTATATTGCTGATTATTATCTTTTTCCTCTGTTGTCTCAAGAGTATATACTACTGATTTCAGAGACGTCTTGCATTGACAGAATACCAGATTGCTTTTAAAGTAGCTGAATGAACCACAGAATATTCAAATGTTCTGCACTGGTCCTCCACAATCCCCTCCTCTCATGCTCTTCTAATTTTTAGAAAAAAAGCAACTTCATTCTCAAATGTGACGATCACAGAATATGGCCTGCTGTCAAATTTGTTAAAAACTACAAGTAGTAGTGACAAACCTAATTGTCTAGCCCAAACTCTGACAAATCATTTGTTTACAAATTGTTTAATACTTTTCCAAACAGTGTTCATATATGTTAGCAAATTATTCCCGTTTCTTATAAGTGAGGAAATTGGGCCTCGGAGAAGTGACATGGTATACTAGACATCTCCAAGTTAGCTTCTGGCGCCACTAAGACTTAATCAAAATGTTCTGACTCTCAAGATCATGGTTCTGTCCACTAGAGACTCTAATCTAGAAAGGAAAACATGTTAACAATTCATGAAGCAGGATATAATGTCAGAAGAACAAAATCAAACACGTGAGACAAGCAGCTGAGATATTGTGATATATAATCATGTTCATAGCTTCAGCTAAATCCTTGTACACTGAACCAATGTCATAATCAGGCTTATTTAGACAACATTTTCAACTATCCTATAAAGGATTATATCAGAATTCATATTATACATATGTGTTCACATCAGCGCTACCTGTGGTATGTTCATGTATTTATATGTATTATAAATACTTAATTTATACATATGCAAACACACGTATAGTGTGTTTGTGTGCTTATGTATAAATTTATAGGTACACAGTAATAGAGATAATTATAAGTAGGATGCAGTATGAATAATTTGCTTAAAATCTGCTAAATAACCAAAACTTTGTAATGTCATGTTGCCATTAGTGCTTCCTTTCTCCATGTGAGTAGGACTACACCACCCTTTTCAACATGGGTGGAAGGCGTATTTAAGATAATGTGCTTCCCAAAACAACTGACTCGAAGCCATCCCATTACACTGAGTCCTTTCTCTGGCTCCTCACAAAGGAAAATACAGACTGAAATAGATCTTCTTATGTAAAGGTCCAAGAAAGAAAAATGGATATTTTTATCTTCTTGTATTATGCTCAACTTGTCCCACTATGACCCTTTTACACTCGTGTTCAGAGTCCAAACATTCCAGAAAAGAACTGGAATGTTGGGAGCCCAGTGTCTCGAAGGCCAGTGGGGAGAAGTAGAAGACCCTAAAAAGAGGCAAATGAATCTTAGGCATTCCCATAACCAAGTGGAAATGCAAGCAACGACAGTATACAAGACTGTCCTTTGCAAAGAGCCATGATGAAAGGATCCCTGGGTTAGGACTTTTCATTTTAATCTTTCCTTTTGCAAATTAGACCTTCTATAATGACAATAGCATTAAATTGTATATCTAATTAGAGAAATGACTGCAGACACCCACACCCTCAATTCCCTTGCTCTCTCTTTTTTTTCTTCCAGTGGAGGACTTTCATTTCTAATGTTGAGCTTTGGTTCGGCCCTCTATCACTGTTACAGAAACTGTTATGGTGGGTGATGGCCTGTGATCCAACTACTCAGATGACTAAATGAGCAATTAAAGCAATTTCTTTATGATGCATCATTGTAGAGTGCAGAGACTCCAAGGTTGTGATACCAAATGTTATTCTAAAGAATTGGGGGTGGGAGGGATTTGTAGTTAAATAAGACAGCACATAAGGGGGATTTTCTTGTTGTCAAGACTGGAATGAATCACTCTGCTTCTCAAGTCAAAGGTTCTCGAATATCTTCAGGTTTTAATTTCTTCTTTCTTTTCCTTTTACCTTTACTTATTTATTTATGTATTTATTTATTTATTTTTATATTTTGCTCCATTTCTCACAAACACAAAGCAAAGCAAAAAAATATATATATATGTATATGTGTTGCAGGCAAAAAACACTGTGAATATCACAACAGCAACCAAGCAACTTTTTCGCCATCTTTACCATACGTCTCAGGAGACAAAATGGGAAAACATGGGATGTCATTTTTTAGTCTATGCATTCTAGGCCAGGTCCATGTTTGTTTTATTTCTTTGATCTGTGAATTAATGAAAATGATCCTGAGTGAAGGTTGGCTGAATGTTCAATATATTGGAACAAGCATAATAAAAGCTGCTAATAGTCACATGCTTGAACTAGAAAAAAATTGGAGAAAATGAAATGAAATGTAAAGGCCTACATCTTGCAGCTTGTATACCTTACTATTGCTTTAAAAATGTATAAAACAGCTGGAAACGTTTTAAATACAAGGTCTTTGAATTAAACGTGGATTTTAAATATGTAATCTTTTGACAAATGGCCAAATTATAGTGAAATATTGCTCCCTGCCTTCATTGATCATTATCTGTCACTTACGAATCTGCCTAGAGATGTGGACACTCTCTGCATTTGCTTCTGTACATGGAGAGATGTTTGTATATATCCGGGCCATACACACACACACACACACACACACACACACACACACAAACACACACTCACGCACACACACACACATTTCAGTATCTCTCTGAAGATATAATGCCCCTTAAACCGTGCCCTGGTATTTGGAACTCTTTTTTTTGTTTGCTTTATTATTTTTTTTAATGTGACGTCTCTGTGCAGATACTTACTGGTTCCTGTTTTGCAATCTGTTTTGAGGTCCATTGCTTTACTAAGACCCACTGCATCTTGGCTGACTTCAAAGTGACACCAGAATATCAGTGTTTAAAAAAAAAAAAGTTTTGTTTGTAAATCATGTGACCAGCTTCTCTCAACCTGACATGGAAAGTCTCTTGTACTACAGTGTATTTAATAAAAATGATGTCTTACAATAAATAACATCCTCCAAAAGAGAGACTAAAAATGACATGATTACTTTAAAAACTTTTAGAGTTTTCACAGGCTGTGCCCTTTTTTCTGTCTGTCTGTATGTATTTTAGATATGGTCACTGCAGATGGATGCAGTGTTCATTACTTGAAAGTTATGAGAGAAATTAGCCTTCAGCACAAGTATCCTGGGTGATCCCTTTATAACCTGCCACTTCCACTGTTTATCTTGGGTAACTAGAATATCACTGTCCAGTAGAACTTTCTGCAATGATATAATATTCCACTACACTGTCCAATGTGATAGCCATTAGCCACATGTGGCTAATTAGTACTTGAAATGTGGTGATGTGACTGAATAACTGAATTTTAAATTATATTTAATTTCAATTAGTTTACATTTAAGTAGCCATATGTAGCTCATGGCTACCATATTAGCACAGAGTAAGAAGACAGAATCATTATTATTTCTAAGAGATCAGACCTAAGAAACCTACCAAGGGAAATGTTGGGTATCATGGCATCCTAGGATTGGAGCAGCACTGAAAATCAGAATGACCCAGAAGCGGAAGTAGCCAAAAACGAAAATGCCACACTTACTTGGCTTCTCTGTTAGCCAGTGTTTCCAAAATCATTAAGGCAAAGGAGGACCAAATCAGGGTGGTTCAATAGGGGTCTCATAGCTTGTTTCTTGCCATCAGAGTGGTCCACCCACACATCTGCTCTTCAGTACCTCACAGTCACATTTCCCAGGGTCTGACCTCTTCTTCTCAACCTCTGAGAGGCACAGGGGACATCTGGGCAACATTCTTGGTGTAGGCTTCAGGAACTCAAGATTTGGAGTGTACTGTCCTAAAAAATCAAACTCCTCGGGAATTTCGCCTCATGGACCTTCCTTCCGCCCCCTCATTCAGATATGTTTTCCTTGATTGAAAAGAACATGACCGGGTTAAAGCTCAGCAGGGACTTGGAAAGTTCAGAGCTGTGTAAGGGAGGAAAACAACTGGTCCAAAACTCCAGATAGGGTCACGAGCCCCTGTGGGATTGAAGTATATATCCCACTCAAAGGAATGGTGGGTTAAAGGACAAAAGTTAAGCCCTGATGCCTTGGCCAACTATAACCTAATTCAGACTATTAAAGATCTAAACATTTTCCAGACTATATTTTTATATTATTATTGATACAATTACAGTGCTATTAGCTTAAATTCCAAAACTACGGTCAAGTTTTCTGGAGCACTTGCCTGTTTCTGTAGACCCTATCTAGCCTTCCCTTCAAATATACCCCTTTCGTTCACTCTTAAGGATGCCTGAAATCTCAGGTGAGAACAACACTCCTGAAGTATTCTGATTTGTAACCTCCTTGAAACTGGCATCTTTACCTTTAGAACAAATTGACTAATAACACAGATGCTTACTGTATGCCACGGTATTATATATGTGTGTTTGTTTCCTGTGGCCGCTGTTACAAATTACCACAAGTAGGGTGCCTTGAAACTACAGAAATCTGTTCTCTCACAGTTCTGGAGGCCAAAAGTCTGACACCGGGGTGTGGTGAGGTAATGCTTTCTCTGGAGAGTCTAAGGGAGAATTTGTCTCTTACCTGTTCCAGTTTCTGATGGCTCCAGATGTTCCTTCGCTTGTAGCTACATCACTCTAATCTCGGCCTTCTCTTCTTCATTTGTTCTCCCTCTCCTCTGTGTGTCTATCTTCTAAGGATGTATGTGACTGCATTTAATAACCGCACTTAAGGCTCTCCCAGATAATCCAGGATAAGCTCCTCCTTTCAAGATGGTTGTTCACATTTTTTGCCTGATAAGATCCCATTCACAGGTCCCGGGGATTACTATGTGAGCATATCTCTTTGGAGGCTGTCATTCAACCTGCTACATTATGCTAACACTCAACTCTTAAAACAACCCCGAGAGGCAGGTACTATTGATCTCCCCACTTTACAGATGAGAAAAGTGAGGCACTGAGAGTTAAGAAACTTGCCAAAAAGTTAGGTCAAAGGAAATTGACCAGTAAATACAGTGCTTACTATTTACTAGGGAGGTCTCATTTAATCCTCAAAACAAGGGGGGAAGTCGAGCAGTTCCACTCCAGTTAACTGTCAGAAATACAGGTACCTGGCTGGTGTTGGGAAACTCTGCAAGTAGGGTTTTGGCTAGTGACTTAATGTTTAGGGTCTGGGCTCCAGGCCCCTCAGAGAATGGTAGAAAGAATTTCAATAGCCCAGCCCTATAGGAATAAGGTTATCAATGGGAACAAATGCCAAGATTCAAGTTCAAGGAGACTAGAGAGTTTCTAGGAAATTTAATCTGGGGTGTGAGGACTTTGGTCATTAGAGAAAAGGTAAGAATTTGGCCACTAAGCCAATGTCCAAATTCAAATGAGATTCCCCAGCAAGGCCTTTCTGGTGCTTTCTTGAGTCAGGTGTTCCTAATCCTTCATCTCCCACCCATCAGTCTTGGGAAGGGTGAGCCTGCAGGTGGAGGCAGCTGCCTATCAGCGGGTTTCTGAACCTTGGGGTGATGTTAGAGTACCATCTTGCAAATAGAAATCTCTGTAAATTTTACTATTTCCCTAATGTCGGATTCTTTGGTAGGCTCTCATGATTAGAGCTATATGAGAGCTAAATACCCCAGACCCCATTGCCATCTACAGGTGATATTTTACAAAGAATTCAAGGTTCAAATCAAATTCACCCAAGTAAGTAATGATTTATTATTAAGACTATACCACTGCTACATAGGCCAGGAAACTTGCACTCCCTGTTCTTGCATGAAAAACATTCTCAAAGGCAGATGCACTGATAGAAGCCAACTTGGCTTCTACTCAGATCAGATGACAAGGAGGAACAACAGAAGACCCAGGGAGCTCTGGTCACTGAAAGCTGCTCTCCTGGCATTGGCAGATTCTTCTGCCTTCTTTATGCAGAATTACAAGTGGAACCACTTGTGCAATATTTCTAATAAATCTTCAATCTTCATAATCAGTCATTTCACACACACGCACACACACACACACATCTTTAATGTCTCTTATACTAATTAACAAACCCTTTAGATAACACTATTTTAAGTTTCAATTAACTGCTAAAGTCACTTCTCACATGGGCATTGTATGTAATATATATATATGTCATTAGATAGATATGTCATGATATCTAGTCACTTCTAGTGTATAAGCTAGATTTAACTTACACATCACATTATAAATTTAAAATCAATTGCCACACAGATAGTATAACAACCTCCCTATGCACAGCTACAGCTTCTTCTCCTATGGTAGATATAGATTTATAGATACCAACTTAGATATGGAAAATGCCCTTGTCTTCATTTCCTTTAAATTATGCTGTTTGACTCAACTCCACATCCTGCAGGGGCAAAATCAATCCCCAGCCATTCCCCAGACTCCACCACCTCCTGATACCCAACCCACTAGGTATTTATGATTATTTGCTCTCAAGATAGGTCACAAGGCTTTACCTCCAAAACCTTAATTTTTTCTTTTTTCTCCCAACTTTGTTATATTTCATCAACATATGTTTGTGTTCAAAACAAGATGGGAGGCTTTGTGTACCTCCTCAGTCTTTCATCTTCCCTGGAAATCTCAAAATTTTCTTTCTTAATTTGAGATAAAGTTTCTCTTCAATTTTTCTTGCAAGATAAATATTAGTGTTTTTTTTCTCAGCTTTTGTATTAGATCAGACTCACATGGAGAACTTTGAAAATGTTAAAGCCAAAGCCTTACCCTGAAAGAATTAGTCTGAGATGGGGCAAGGCACAGGTTTTTTTTTTTTTTTTTTTTTTTTTTTTTGCTTTTCTTTTTTTAAATTCATATTAGGTGTTTCTAGCATGCAGCTAAGGGAGAAAAATGGTGTTTTAGGGGATGATAAGACTCAGCCCCAGAATTTAAGCCATCTAAATAAAAATTCCTGGTGCTAGACCTAGGACTTGATGCAGCAGAGAATGGGCCAGACAGAGAAGGGCCTACAACTTGAGTTCAAGAGTACCAGATCGAACACTAGAAGGATATGGAAAGAAGATCATCAATATCCAAGGAGTTCAGTAGTGAATTACATGTTCTCTCAGAAATTAGTTTTCTGCAAAGCTTTACGGAAACCAGTTATGGCCCAATGCTTAAGATAATCAATCAATCAATCAATCAATCAATCTTGATCAACTAAAAGGTTAGGATTGCCTTTCATTATGCCAGAAGAACAGCTGGTGATTCTCCAATCATAGGTTCTGATGGGGATCATCCTGCTGCTAGCTTGCTATAAGATGGAGAGCCACCACAGGTCTTGGACCCAGCCCAGGACTGTGAATACTGAGCTGGCAGGAATCACTGGAATTGAAGTTCTGCCATATGCCATTAAATGCTAACCCTAGATCAGTGAAGGGGAGAAGCCAGTACTTCCTTGATCATGCAATTTATAAACCCCATAGGCCCAACTGAATTGAGACTAAATTCAGTCCTACTAGATTACTGTGTACACCAATCCCTGAGAAGGATGGGCAATGGAACTGGGAACGCCCATACGAGATATCGATTTTGTCCCCATGAGTCTTCCCCTCAAATTATGATATTCCAACTGGTCTGCTCTATGTACTTTCTAGTCATTTACTCTGTTCCTGCGACAATATTGCAATTTTTATTGATTAATTTTTTTTTGTTGTCCATTTCCTACAGTTAGAATGTAAGCTTTACACAGGAACAGATTCTAGTGTCTTTGGTTCCCTGTCTAGCATAACTCTTGACACATAGGTGGTACTTAATCATTTCCAAATGAGTGGATGGATGAATGAATAAGAGCTGAAGGAGTTTAAGAGGTCAAGAGACTAGGTAGGTAGTTATGGTAGACTGATGCTGAGAAACAGGGGCTGTGACCCTAGGCAAGTCCTTTTAACCTTCTTAAGCCTTTGATTATTCATTTCAAAACTATTTAATACGGGCTTTTTCTCCAGGTCCAGATGACATAATTCATGCTTTGAAACCATAACAGAAATTATTAGTATAAATGACTTCGAATATTCATAAATAAGAAGAAGGTGATTTTTCTTTCTAACTTAGTTTGGGGACCCCAGACAAGCCTCTAGAAAAAGCAAGGTTACCATGACTGAAAATAAAAATGTCTAGGTTTTATTTTCAAGTGGACAACCGAGTTACCATGGTGGTTTTCCTTTAAATAAAGAATCCATAACTCCAGAAGCAAGCACTACAAGTCTCTTGGAGAAGACCTCCCTCCATACTTGCTGGAAATTGAGCATTATGCCAAATGAAAAGGCATAAAAATTCTATGACATCTTTAAGGGTGGTGGTTATTTTGTTCATTTCGGCCTAACTGGGGAACTTTTCTATAGTGGATTTCCAAAAAAGCACTTTGCAGAGTTATTTAGTACCTTCTTATTTCAGGGATAGAACTTTTTGGAGACAAATAATGGCCTTTCTGGCTTTGGGGTAAAGGGAATGCAAATGGATCAGAATGGCTCTCCTGGATCTCCCATAGTATCACAGATTTATAGGGTTGGAAGGGCAATAGAGGGCAGTCCTGTGCACATCCTTGCCAGGGGCCCAGCACTAGTAAGAGGGATTTTATTTGAACACCTTCTCCTGCCTCCCTCCCAAACCCTTCACCCACAGTTCATTTTCATTTTACAAAGCTTCTTTAGCAAGCACTTCCTGGTGCTGAACCAACAACTGCCTCTCATGGGCTCAGATCTCCTGGGAGTGCACAGAATAACTCTTATTCATTATAACTTGGCATCCTTATATAACTTCCTTGTGGTCTTCCTCCCACATCCATCCCCCTACAGAAAACTCTGGACCGCTTGCCAAATACACAGGAGAAAGGGCAAAGAACCCAGCTCTGTCTGGTGAAGCTAGTACCCAGTCTACAATTCTCTGGTTATTCTTTAGTTGCATCAGTTAATTTTTTCCACCTCTTCTCCAGGCTGCAACACATTCTTAGCAGAAGAAGAAAGCACCTTTTTCAGGGATCAGGAAGATTAAAAGTGATGTGTGTCTCCTCTTCTCCAGGAGAATAATTTATCAATGGCATCAAGACAATTAACAGAGCTCTTCACAGCCCTTATACCCTTGGTCCATCCAAAATCTTCCTGGGCGCAGATAAAAACAAGAACATTTGGGTGTTCATGGGATGGTGAACTTTGCCATCCCTGATGAAAGAGAAAAAAGGTGAAAGGCATTGGTTATTTGTCTGCTCAGCCAAGGGTGGGAGTGTTTGCTAACCTAAAGATAGCCTTAATTTTATTTGTTTTTCCTAAAGAACATCTGCTTGTACAATGATTAGGCACTGGCATTCATTAACACAGGAAGTAAAGCGTCTGAGATTTGTGTCACTGGGAGTGTTCAAGAACAAAATAAGACAGACACTCGTAGGAGTGATTTGAGAGCATTTTTTCACACTGTACAAAGGTTCAGCCTAGGAGAATGTCTAGTATTCAGGGGGTGTGGTGGCTGAGAATTCAGTTATCTGTAGTAGTCGGGGTCATTCTCTCTGGAACTGTGGGACACTGTAGACCATGGATGACATTAACCATGTGTACATGGCATGTGAATGAATGCCTAACAAGGCCTGGTGGCAACAACATCTCAGAAAATGCTTGCTGAATAAATGAATAAATTTCTCAAGCATGCAGTGAAAAAAATGCAGAACATTCTGTGCATCCTTTATATATTCCCAAGTACATTTACATTTATTATGGCATTTTTCTTCCTAACATTCCTCTGAAGATTGGAGTACAGGCTTTCCACACCCTCATTTTACAGATAAAGGTCTGATCATAGTCCCATGAGTTAGGTACAGAGTCAGAACTAAAAGGTGAGTTTCCTAATTCTTGATAGAATTTTAGAACACAATCATCTGGCCAGTGACTTTAAGGAAAACTCCTCAAATTCTTAGTTCTTATTTATAAGATTAGGATATAGTGTCAATATGTCTTCACCCCTGCCTCTTTCCACCTACCTTCCTTGGTTAAAAGAAAGAGGGGGGTGCTATTAAAAATTGGATTTTTGAACATGTTAAGTGTTGTATGCAAAGTTTGACAAAAAGGAAAATAAAATTTAAAAATCAGTTGTTTCATTTACAAATCTACTCTTTAAGACTTTCAGAAATAGGTAATTAGTCACTTGAAAAAATGAAAAATTCAGGAATCAAGTGGATTTCCCCCGTTAATTAAAGGAGAGGATTTAATATCTCATAAAGCCATAATATAACATTCCTTGGCTATGGGGAGAAGGTGGGAGTAGATGTCACACTCCGCTTAAGTTGGAGATTGGAGTGTGCTTTGGGGATGCTCAGCCTGTCAAGTTACAGATAAGGAAACTGAGGCACAAAAAGGTCAGTAATGTAGCTGTTAGAGGTAGTGTTGACTGTCACTTTGAGGTTTCCTAACTTCAGAGACCCTGCAGTTATGGGCCTTAATGTTCTATATCTTCGACTCCTGGCAGCTGAAGCAGGCATTTTCATCACACTGGCCTGTGCGTATGTGTGTGCACGAGGGTGTGTGTGTACATATATGGGTGTGCACATAGGTGTGTCCATAGCATGCCTTATTTCTTCCTTCATCCCCCTTCTACACAAAACAGGGTTCGACATCTATAATCAAGCACCATAAAGGATGTGCATTTACATTTTAAATATCTACAAAATAAAATTTAATTATTTCCCCTAGCCTTGTTGTGTCTCAATAGTAGGAACGAAAAACCAAATCACATTGCTCGTTAAATTTTAGTTATTTCCAATTTCCAGATTCCTCTTAAGAGATTGGTCCCCAATAGCAAGGCTGAGATGGCAAAGAATTTGGGAAAGCTGTAAAGAGCTCCCCATTTCTGTCCCGTATGAAGACCCCCCACTCTGCCTCAGCTTCAGTCTTGGCTCTTGAAACCTGCTGCCCTCTTGGGACACAGTCCACCTTCCATCATCCTACAGACTGACTCCGCATTCCTCTCACCTCTTTTTAAAGAGATATTTTGGGAAGCAGCACACGCACATCCAGAGACCAATTACTCAATCTCCCAGCAAGTATGGAGATGATGGAAGTATAGCCCTTCCGTCTCCTAGCAACAGCGTGGGGGAGAGGGAGACTGGAAAGCGAGCTGGTTGCCCAGCACCACCCTGCGTAGAAGGCATTTGCGCATTTCGCTTTTGTTGTCTTTGACGGCCATTTCTAAAACGGGCTCTGTGTTCTTGGGGGATTTTAGGCACTTAAGTTATTCTTTTAAAAGATCTCTGCTGACATCCACAGGTCCTATAATTAACATCTCAAGCTTCCACAGGCCGGAAGTGTTCTGTCACACCTGAAAATACAGAGCCCTATCTTGGTCTTCCACCCTCAGTTCCTAAGCAATTTGTCCAGTCCCCTCCTTCCTCCATGCTTTCTTTTGCCTTTACACATATTCACCCCAGATGTGGACATTCAAACAGTCTTTTTTTTATTTTTCCAAAATTATGAACCCTGCCTTTTAGAAAAAATTATGAGATTATAGTCACTGGACATCTTATTCACTTTCTTTTTAACCTAAAAAAAAAAAAAAAAAGACCAGCTATAGCAGATTTCCACACCTGTTGTTTCAACACTTCCATGATCTTCAACTCTGTTTCACCCTCCCCCACAGCAAATGTGTCATTGACAAAGGACCTAGTTGATGAACTGGAGTAAGAATTGATTAAATGAAGGAAAAGGTATGAGCTAGCATGATAGCTGACTCCCTTGACTAGAAATGCTCAGGATCTCAAGAGAGAAGGCTGGTGAGTGTGGCAAGGCAGTTGTTTCTGTTCTTTATGAGAATAGATATTTGGGGAAAGAGAAACAGAGGTAGGATCAGAAAGAAATGTGAGGTTTCCATTATCAGCAAAAGGAAACTGGAAGAGTGAGAGAGTTAAGAAGAGCTGGGTCTGCGCTAAATCCCACATCTGTTATTTCTGACCTAGTGGCCCCTCAACCTTGGAAATGCTTGACCCTTCAAGGCTTCTGGCTAAGGCTTGAGGATAGGGAGGGCCGGTAGGAATTCCAAGGACTAAAATAATTTTGTGGGGGAGCACCAAGGATCAGAAGGTGGGACACAGAGTGCTTTTTTGCAGGAGCAATTATTGAAAGAGCAGGAGGGGACCCTAAGCTTGCCCTTCTGTACTGTTTACAACCACCTCTCAAACACTGGGTATAGAAAATATGACTAAGATGAGAAGCTGGGATTCTCAGCTAATCTTCCAAATTTTATATCAGGCAAGTAAAAAGCCATTTCTCTAATTAACAAGGAAATCTCCCCATTTTCCCTCCTCTGCCTGTCTGTGCCTTAGTTTGCTCTTCCTTGGGTTAGGAAGTTTGCACAGCTGCTACCATTTCCATCAGCCTCCCCTCTAGGGCCCATGGCTAACCAGACAGAGCCTTGCCAAGACCTTTTTTTTTTCTAGCCCTTCTGAGCAAGCTCCTGAGAGATTGTGATCATCTTGCTTCTAGATGGAATTTAAGCCTAGTAATTTAGTTCATGTCACCATGAGCAATAGCTAAAACTCAACTGGAGAAGGAAGATAGGAGAGACAATTCTCACACTGTCTTTAAATCCCAGGACAGCTTCCATGGAAGGGTCCATAGCCACCATGGGCACATGAGCTCCTTTCCAGGCCTGAACCTGACTCAGAAGCTCAACCAAGCCAGGGCTAAAAGGCTGAAGGATTCTGAGAAGGGGAAGGATTGTGGGGATAGAGATGAAAAAGGCAGAGCAGGACCTGGTCACTGCTGTGTTTATCAGTTATTCCCTAGAAGTGAGAAATTGGATAGAAGTGATGAGAATGCAGGAAAAAGAATTTTGCTTTTGTGGGCTTCCTTTTGGTGTACTCAGTCCATACAGATGTGGACTATAGAAATTCAACATAGCTTGGGGGCCTACTCCCTGCTGGAACACTGGAATCTACTAATTCTACAGAGAAAGGTGAACCAATTAGAATCCCTCCCTCTCTCCCCTTGTACCAGCTTCAAGAGAAACATGAGGTTAGAGCTTCGGGCCCTCCAGGGCATTCAAGCGCGTAAGTGGGTAATAGAATGAATTTCAGAGAAGTCCCTCTGCAGGGCTGTGGACTCAAGCCACCCTGGCTCTCTGAAGGTTAAACACCAGCTTGTACTTTCTGCCTAAAGCTGTGATTCTGACCCAAAGGTGGAAACAGAGCAAGAGGCAGAGCAAAGAAATATTGACAAGGGTGCCAAGAGACTGTAAAAAAAAAAAAAAAAAAAGACTTTCTTCCACCATTTTGCTCAGGACTAGCTGATGTTCAGTAAATCCCAAGAGCTGCCTCTCAGGACTTCCCAACTTTATGGACAAATATACCCGGGAGCAAAGCACGATTCTCTACATTGTTATTTCTGAGCCTGATGAGGTTAATTCTTTATTTCATCACTTATCTGAAGTTCTGCATGTTCAAGTTCTGCTCTGACAGAGGCCTTTGTCAGGAGCCCAGTTGCCATGGCAGTGCCTCCAAAATAGAACAAGTCCAACATACACCAGTAGATGGTACAATAAATAGAATAAGTACTACTTACAATACATTATTCAGTTTCTACTGGGTAGTAATTTGTGCAGAGAGTTGAAAATAGCTACACCTCCCCACTTCATTTAATTAAAGGAAAACAATTTCACAAATCGGAAATGCACAGTGTTTATATCAGTGGAACTTGAGCGTCTGTGTGATTAAGAGACCAGGATCATGGTTGAATTTGCTAAAGAAAACTTGATGCATTAAAGCTAAGGCCATTCAGGGAATCACTCTGAAGTACTCTCTTAAAACCCAACTTGTAGTGTGGTTTGGTTTGAGGCACCAGCTAAGTATGAACCTAAAACAGTACCTAAGAACCATAAGAATTTTTATTTTAAGTAGGGTAAGCATTTCTTTTTGTTTTCCCACGGCCATCCTGGTTTACTGCTATTGTCCCATGACACTTGGCTGTTGTGCTTCAGATAAAAAAATTATATAGGCACTCTAATTATAGGTGACTACAGGGTTTAGGCTGATAGAAGACTCCTCCGACCCATCTCTATTGTAGATATTTCAATGAATATTGCATAATTTAGGCTGTTTCTGGGAAAATGTGTGCCTCAGGGCCTCCAGTCTCTAATGTTTTCCCTGGCCCTCCATCTTGGACAGATTAACAGCTGGACTGAGAGGATAATGCACTGCTTTTGGTATCAGACAGGCCTGGTATCTAGCTAGAACCAGCCTTGCCTTTTGCCCTGTTCAAGTCCTTTAGCCTTAGTTTTAGACATGTGCAAAAGTGTGTGTGTTGGTGGGGGGAGGGCAACACTCTATTTTAAATGCTTTGCTGTGAAAATTGAATGTCATGTAGGTACAAGTGCTTAGCGCAATGTCTGGACTATGGTAGGAAGTTATTAGTGTCCTTTTTTTTTCCCCTACAATGGCTGTAGCCAACATGGTAGACATTCCAGACATGACCGGTGGAGTCAGTCGGACTCAAAAGTGATAGAATCCTGGGCAAGTTAATTCACCTCTGAAGCTCCCTGCATTGACTCTTAGAGATAGCCACCATTCAAAACATCTCACAGGGCGTTGTGAATAATAACAGAGATGACACATGTAAGTCACCTGGCATAGATCATGACTCTCAACACAGGTTAGGTTCTCCGGGAAACAGACAGTGGATGGAAATCAGCATATAAGATGTTTATTGGGGAGTGCCTTTGGAATGGATACTTACTTGTCAAAGGGAGGAAAAGGAAGCAGGATTGGGAATGTGAAGGGAATCTAATGTAGTCAACTTGACAACCTGGTTCCGAGTGGTCATTTTGCCTCCTTGAAATATGGTGGTATATTAAGGACTCACTTTGGCCCTTGTAATTGGCAGGTTGGACATTCAGCAGTGAAGATAGCTGATCAGCCTTGGTAAACTGAAGCACATGCTGGTGGCCCATGGATAGCCTTCATACCCTGGCACTGTGGATGCTTCACTCATGCACCTTTTGTGCCTTTCCTGGGAAGACAAATGACCAAAGCTGCCTGAGGTTAGTGGACCAAAATATTTTGTCCATTTGGTAGTTTAGTGCCTCTTTCATGAGTGAATACTCTCTGAAGGATATGAACATGTTGTAACACTTTTCAAGTTTCAGCCGCTTGGCTTGTATTAATAAACTGTTATTTTAGAGAAGTTTTAGATTTACAGAATATTTTCAAACATACTACAGAGAATCCCTGTGTATCCTTCACCCAGTTTTCTCTATTACTAACATCCTACATTTGTATAGTATATTTGTGAAAATTAATGAACTGATATTCATACATTATTATTAACTGAAGCCCATTCTTTGTTCAGATTTCCTCAGTTTCTCCCTGATGTCCTTTCCTGTCCCAGCATTCCATCCAGGACCCCACATGACACTTAGTGTCATATCTCCTTAGGCTTCTCTTTGTTGTGACAGTTTCTGTTGATTTTGACAGTTTTGAGATCAGTTACCATATAGAATATTCTTTAGTTGGGATTTGTTTGAGGTTTTTGTCATGGAGTGATATGCTTTTGGCAGGAAGACCACAGAGCTATGGGCCATTCTCATGACATCATCTAAAGAGCACATGCTATCAGTATGACTTACTACTGTCAATGCTAATTCTGCTCACCTGGATTGAGATAATGTTTGTCAGGTTCTCGCTGTAAAGGAAGACTTTTGCTTCTTCTTTTTTCATCTTCTACCACCTTGAGGGTGGAGGAGTACCTACATAAATTATTCAGAATTCTTTGGCATGGGAGATTTGTCTATTCTCTCCTACTTATTAATTTATTCAATCATTTATTTATATCATTATGAATTCATGGATGTTTATTTTATACTTTGGGCAATAATCCAATACTATATCATTTATTTTGTTGCTCAAATCATTCCAGCTCTGCTGATTTGGAACTCTTTTAGTTGGACCCTAGATCCCTTTGACAAACCTCTACTATTGTGGAGTTTTTGTTTTGTTTTATTTTGTTTTTGAGCACTTTCTTACTTTCATGCACTATAGATACCCCAGGCTCATCTTGTATATTTCATTTTCTAGTCCTAGAAAAAGCTGTTTCAATAAGGAGCCCTGGTCCCTTCTATTGGAGAATAGTATGAGAAACCAAGCTCTGAAAGTTAGGTTGTCATTAGGGTGTCATTGCTTCTGGGTCCACCCTTTAAGCTGATAGATCAAGGAGGTATATGTGTGTATACTAACCAGTGTTAATTTGTTAGATAAAGCCATATCTCTCAAATCTCTCTCTATAACCATATGTAACTATATTTAGCCAAATATGAGTTCATACTGATGTCTCCAACTCCAACCTATTACCGCATAAAACATTCTAGCCTCTTCTCCTTGCTTATCTGTAACTTCCCACTCCAATAGTGTGAAACCTGGCTCTCAACATTTACTGAATTGCTCAACTCAAGTATACATGTATAGTGGTTTCAGAATTATAAACCCATACCCACATGGAAAAAGAAACACCCATAAAGTGTAGTGTTTAGGTGTAGTTCCTTTTTGCCTTTAGTCTTACAGACTCCACTTATTTTCAAGTGATGTAAAGTCGATACTTTATTTCTCTAAATTCATTCATTATTTTGTGTTGTGATACAGGAGCTTGACCCTAGAACATTTTATCTTTGCCAACTGACATAATATTAAGCTTTGTTAGTAGAGGGCACTAGAGCGACACTGGATAAACACAGAAAGAGGAAGGGCTTCTCTTCCTGCTTCTGTGTGTTCTTCCCTGCGTGCTCTGATGACGATGTAGTGGCCCGCAGCATGCAGGACGTCCAGTAATGCTCACTTTTTCAGAGAGTTCTGCCAACAGAGCTGGCTTCGTGGGCATGTAACCAGTGTAGTCACACAGGAAGCCCTTCTCAGGGGCCACATGCTTGTTTTAATGTCCTGTTGATAACATCTTGAAATTCTTAATCATTTTATCTTTGAACTTACGCCTGGTAAATGAAGTCCAATGGGATAACAGCCACGTGTGCAGGGGAAAGAACCAGGTAACAGTGTACACACATGGGTTCTGGTCCATGGGCACAGCAGGTAGTGTTCACTATGCACGCCAAGCAGTTGGACTGACTGCATTGTGCACACAAACATACCTGAGGCAGATCAGGGTCCTGAAGAGCCCAGAGGTGGCCTGGACAGGAATGACAGCAGCAACATTCGCAGAAGCAACAGTGGTGGCAGCCATAACCCTGGAAGAAAGGAGAGATACCTCATGTGTTTGATGCTGGGACTTGTAGTGAGAAGCCAGCTTTTCTGTGGTATCTACACAAATATTTACACTCAGGCCTGAGCACCAGGATAGGAACTGCTTGTGCTCACCCCATACACATTTTGGTGAATTATTACAAAGTGAAGGTATGATACTGTGATTTACAATAAGAAATATGTATTTGACCTGCATCCCCATTTCTGGCACAGGGCTCCTAAAACCTTTGGAATGTAGTAAGTGAGGAAAGTTACAAAGGTGTCTTTTGTTATATAATGAGGTGACCTTTGGAAAGCGCCTAGGGGTGGAAGCTGGTCACCAGGAGAACCAACTGCTTGGTTAGAAGACTGGAACTTTCGGTCCCACCCCCCATGACCTCTAGGGAGAGGAGAGGGGCTCGAGGTGAATCAATCATTAATGGCTAATGATTTAATCAATCATGCCTATGTAAGAAAACCTCCAAAAGAATGGGGTTTGAAGAGCTTCTGGGTTGGTGAACACTTAGAGATTTGGGAGGGTGGTGAGTGGCATGCTTGACGAGGTCATGAAAGCTTTGTTCCGTTCTCTCATACCTTACCCTATGCCTGTCTTCCAAATGGTTGTTCCTGAGTTTTATCTTTTAATAATAGACCAGTAATTGAGTAAGTAAAATGTTTGTCTGATTTCTATGAGCTAATCTAGCAAATAAGTTGAATGACCCAAGGAAAGGGTCATTGGAATCTTTCATCTCTAGCCACCGGTTGGTTACAAGTACAGGTGACAACTTGGACTTGCACTTGGCATCTGAAGTGTGTGGTAGGGGAAGGGGCAGGGTGCAGGGCAGTCTTGTAGGACTGATCTCTTAACTTGTGGAATCTGACATTATCTTCAGGTCCATATGTCAGAACTAAGCTAAACTTTGGGACACCCAGTTGATATCAGAGAATTACTTTGATATGTGGAGGAAACTACCATCTCCCCAATGCCCCCAACACATACACACACCTAAATTGGGACCAGAACTCCTTAGGAAACATACACAAGGACATTGCAATCGAGCATACCAGGGAGTGTTAAGAATTCTTTAAATAGTTTAAAATCTCTGGTTTTGAAACTTGCTGCAAAATTGGAAAGTAAAGATCCATAGGTTTAAAAATAGAAATTAAATTTTAAAATTGTCTCATCCAATGGAACAGAATTATCATTTCCTATGAACTTCCCAAGGAACCAATTGCTAACAAGAAAAACAATTTTAAAATTAATATTTCCTCATCATTGAAGACAATAATAGACTAGATAACAGGCATTTTGAATTATATACAAATCATGAAGTCACTTTTGGTTTCTTGTACAAACTCCACAAGTTACAGGAAATGTCAGAGGAAGCATTAAAATGCCATCATATAAATTTATGTTTAAAATTAAACTCAGACTTACACAAAAATGATTTGTACAAAGAGTTAAATCTCTTTAGAAAAAGATTTAGAGCTATATTCCAGATGTACGAAAATCTTATTTCGAAATAACTTATCAGAAATTTGTCCTGATGCTGTTACAGCTTGCAACCTACTCTTAACAACTCCAGTAAGAGTTGCATCAGCAGAAAGATCTTTCTCAAAAAGATCTGTAATAATTATTTTGATCTTACATTTACCAACAGCAACTGACAATGCTTTCGATTATGTCATTGAAAATTAAGTTGCTAAATTTTGATGAATTTGTAGAAAAGTGAGCCAGAAAAATCACATGATCGATCAACATATCACATTAATAAAGTCTTATTATTTATTGTATTGTATAAAATTACAACACTCAAAATATTAACAAACTCCTCACGGCCTTTCTTCCCAGCACTTAACCTCTAGTACCATAGGGTCTCTCAGGCCCTGTGGCCCAGATAGAGCTGTTTGCACTACAGTGTGGACATGCTACGAAGTGCTTTCCTGCTAGGACTCCTTGAAGCTGGTAGGCTTTCAGATCACCCAGTGTGAGAGACAGGCCATAGGGCACCCCCATATTTATACTCTGTATGATTTCTTCCCCTTGAGTGTAGGGAGGACCTATGATTTGCTTTTAGCCAATAGATTTTGGCAAATGTGATGCGATGTCACTTCTTATCATCCATCCTTGATATTCTTAATGGTACAAATTGAGTAATATCTTTGTTAGCCACCCATCTATTCTGCCCCATGTGCATGCTGGATTGCGTTAACCATCCCTATAACTCTCTGCAGGGAAGGCCCTGCTCCCCTTCCAACTTTGCCACTCACATTATAATTTTTTTCTTCTTGATGATTAAACATGGCCACTTGGCCTCTATTGTTTTAGGGTCTTATTATTCTTATTGCTATCAATTAGCCTAACTCTGTAATGGTCTGTCCTACCAGCAGCTGTGGCCCAAGAGGAGAGCCACCACTGATGCTGGTGCCCTCTTCCCAATCTGGGCTGGGAGTTCACCCTTTCTTGGAGTTGGGCTACTCTGGAGAATAAGCTCTGCACCTGGTCCTCAGATCTCTGCAGGTGTATCTCTTTGTCAAATGCCAAAGAAGTGCTATGGCTTTCACACTAAACTTCCTATTGAAAATTAATGCCTCTACTTTTCTTTATCTTTTTCTAGAGCTTTAAGTTAACAATAGCCACCAAGTCATATTGTCTTATAGACAGTATTTTTTCCAGAATTTCTCAAAGTACTCATAGATCTCACCAGCTAATGCTATCCAAATTCATCATCAGTGAAATTTTTAACAGTTTTATGGCCACTTTATGCAAAGGGTTATGTGAACTCCACCTACCACTAATGATGGCCTTCACTTCTAGTAAGAAGGATAGTGATCCAGCTCCAAAATCTAACTTAGTACCCGGGGGTCTGGTGGAGCTGGGCCGCAGGGGCCCCGGGGCCGGGGTTATTGGGATGATGCAGACGCGGTGTCTGCTAGGGTTACGTACATTCGCCACCGAGCTTTAGAGCTTCTTCATTTACCTTTTGCAGAGGCAGCTCCGCATGGTAATTCAGTACCAAACTGTTCAATATGATATCCTTCCCTTATCTCCTGTGTCCCGGAATCGACTAGGCCAGGCGAAGAGGAAGATCCTAGCACTGAATCTGGATGAGACACTTATTCACTCCCATCATGATGGGGTCCTGAGGCCCACAGTCCAGCCTGGAACACCCCCTGACTTCATCTTCAAGGTGGTAGTAGACAAACATCCCGTCCAATTTTCTGTCCCTAAGTGACCCCATTTCTAGTATCTACTGTCATAGAGATTAGCGTGAAGGATACTTATTAGATCAACGCATGGGAAAAGGAAAGTGAGGAAAGAGGAAATATTGGCAAGAGAGGAAAGTTAGGTGACCTGCCGGCCCAACGGCCATGGCCAAATACAAAGGGGCTCTGAGGCTGAAAGACACATCAGAATTGGCCTGAGATGGGCAGGCTTTTACATTGACCTATTAATCAGATATGGATGTGGGATGCCACAGGACAAATGGTTTGTCTGCAGGGGAAATAGACCTGAAAGTACTCCTGGGTGAAGGCTCTCTGCCGAAAGCACTCCTAGAAGCTGGGGCAGAAATTCTTTCATGAAAAGGCACTTGGGCAATGTATCACAGTATCCATCATCATGATTAATAAATTCCTTTCCTTCTTTCATGTGTAAATGTCAGATATAGTATGAGAGAAATAGGTACAGTTTCCATTTGACATACTGGAAAATTCTGGGTATCTAGGAAAACATATTATTCTAAAAAACTGCAGAACACAAGGTCAGCCTCATGTCAGGTCAATTAGCTAGTATCCTCAATGTTTCAAGTGGCCCAGAGAAGCTTTTTGCCTTAAAATTTCAACTCAGCTAAAAATCTCTACCCTACCTTAAAACCTCAACTACAACCATAATTTCTTCCAATTGCTCTCTCTTCCCATACTCTAAAAAAGAAATTTGGGTACTTATAAAACTTCTTGCATGCGATAATCGAAGGTAAAAATTTCCCACCTACATTCTATATGCTAAAGGCCACTTATCTCAGGAAAGGACACCTAAAAGCTAAATTAACAACTAGATTTGGGTTCTTAAAATCTGTTTTATCAGCATCGTCATCCTCCAAGATGTTCCAAAAAGATAAAACAATTAAGGTATCCCTCAACCCCACGTAGGGCGTGGATGGTGGGTAGGGTTTGAGATTTGTCTCCTGAACCCGTGTAGCCAGATGATCTTACAGAGCATAGTTCTGAAGGTGTCCCTCTTGCATACATATTCACATCCAGAGTTACTGTGTCACCAGCTAATCAGAGATCTTCTCTTACCTAATCACCTGCAAATAGGTGTCTTTGGAAGACATGAACATGGTATACCTTCAGAGGAGATGAAGAGAGACTGGGAAAGTAATTTTACTCTAGCTCACATCTGATGCAAGAATTTTCCCTAGTTCCCATGAGTTAATGTGATGGTTTTGTGTGCCCTGTGCTAATTTAAAAAAGATTTTTATTTTTAATTAACCAGATAGGTCTCTATGATGGGGAGTTGAGAGGGATAAGGAATAGAGATTTCGTAGACGAACAGCCCTGTGTTTTGAGTTCCAGCTATCTGTCTAAAATCCTGACTCAGGGCAGCTCCTCAGCCTCTGAGAAGCAGGGGCCTGATTTTAGAGAGAGGGTGCTCCCCAAGAATTTGATTCCTTCTTTCCCACTTCCCCCAGTGTGGGGCAGTATGAAGACCAGAACCTTAACAGCCAGGACAGCAGGACAGATGGCAAAACACATAGGTGGACCAAGGAAAGAGTGAGGTGTGAGGAAGCTATATTCCTTTTCTCATTTCCTCCTATTATAAATTTTAACCTTTTAGCACAAACTTTTCCCAGGATCCTTATTCCTGTGGCTAGTTCTTTTACTTGTTATTCCAATTCACTCATAGATATGCTAAATAAATATAGTAAATGACTGCTGAAGGTCTACCAGTTGGCTTGATGACTTCATTTATTCTCTCTTTGAGAAAATAATGGAAAAGAATAGCGGCTACTCTTTCTGTAAGCAGGAGTATATATATGTTCGTGTAGTAATTGCTTCTGAAAATGAAAAGATAAACATGCTTATTGTGTTCTAGGAGCATTGGGGACCCTGGAGACACTTCTCTCTCCACCATTTTATTTGAGAACATAAGGAATTAATTGTACACCTTGCTGAGGGAAAAGGGCACATTTTATTTTTCAAATACCAACATCTTTCTTTAAGGATTAGACGATGTATTTGACACAGAGAAAATACTTTCAAGATGTTGTGAGGGAAAAAACACCTCAAGACTCCTGCTCTTTAGAACTTAATATTATTCAGCACCTGCTTAGTTTTATATCTCTGTGAGGCAGGAGTGTCTACAGAGTCTCAGAGACTATAACCCAGACGTCCATAATCAAACACGAGTTCTTCCAAAAGATAGAGAAAAAAAGGAGGGAAGAGGACATAAGAACTTTTCCCAAGAGTTTCAAAATATTTCCAGATATGAGAGTTTTAAAGAACAATATCTTTCTTGGGGATTTCCAGGTTTCTCAATCCAAAAGGCAGCCAGCCACACTGCTTTGCATTTCCCACTCACACTGAATCTCAGTGTGAGTCTAGGAACAGACTGACTTTCTCTGCCTGTGCAGAGGCATTCAAACCACGGGGGGGGGGGGGGGGGGGGGGGCGGATTTGGGAGGCGGGGTACCAACCAGAGGAATGGATGGGACATTTGCAGTCACACCTGGGATCTGATCTATTCCCAAATGTTAGTTTTGTGCTTTTTCTGTGCCTCAGTTTTCCCATTTGTAAAATGGAGTGGGGTGGTATTTACTTTAAATGGCTATTGCTATACTTAAATGAGAAAACTAGGCGATAAACTCCCTGCACAAAGGAGACACTTAATAAATGCACATGTGGTTAACTCCGTGAGAGCAGGGCTGTGTTGCTCACCAGCACCTCCCCGTTCCAGGTGTTCAAGGATATTTGTGAAATAAATGAACCATATTCATTTTTTTTTTCTACTGTCACCCTATAAACTAGACACACTATTTCACCTTCTATGAAGGGAGGACTACATTTCCTTATCAGGAAAATCCATATCAGAGCCTCGTTTCCTAGATGCATGTACTCATATCCTCCTGGTGAGACTATCAACTGACAGCACCACGTTCGAGAAAGGTTTGGAAGGGGCGCCTTCCAAAGTTGGACACGCATGCGCCTCGAGGCCAGCAATTTCGTTCCTAGGCCTAGGCCCCTAAGAATGTACCTTTTTAAAATTATTGTTAGTTTATACATTGGTTGGACATTTATATAGTTTATAAGAACATACCTTTATGGACAAGGCTATATATACTAAACTATTGATGTTTGTAACAGCAAACAATGGAAAACAACCTAAACGCTGAGCTCCTTCCCCAAACTACACTCAGCATTCAAGCCCCTGCAGCTTTGAATGGTGTCTGTGAGCAGCTATGCTTTATCCGGATTTATTTGGTGCATTTGTTAGCAAGATATGACCTAAAGTATCAGAAAAGCTTAAGAGAGCCCGTGAGGGTGTTAACGCTTAGAGTAAAACTGTTGATAATTAGGTGTTTAGATTGCAGTGAATGAAATAACAACATTGTGAGTATGTCGACTGCCGGTATCCACCGTTCATGCTGTTTTCACACAGAGAGAAAAATCTTGAAAGTGGCCAAAGTTACTATTAGTTCTGCTAGTAGTAAAGTGGTCTCTTTTAGTCAGTATCCAGCAATGGATAAAATAGAAAGTTTGTTTCTTGATGGGTACACAAAACATGATGTTTACTTATCTTACACTTAACGGAGAAATCAGTCTTTTTAGTAAGTAAAACTACATCGTATATACATTATTTCTACTTTATATGGGCTGTGTATTTATCATATCACTCCTGCTTTTATTATACATTAGTGTTATTTTAGATTTATGTGTTATTTGGTATGACTTGCTATCTTATTTTTGGGGTCTGGGAATGTTGAAAAATGTTCCATGTAAATTAATGGTAATTGTTTTTTGTTTGTTTTTGTTTTGTTTTGTTTTGCTATATGCCCTTTTGGTTTACAAGAGGACTCACAGGAATATTTGACTTTCAGATAGTGGGAGAAACCTGTATTTCTTAGGTGCACAAACATATGTAATTAAAGCAGAATGAAATGCAAGGAATAAGCACTGTATTCAAAATAGTCATTCTCTCTGAGGTAAAAGGAGGGGATTGAAATCAGAGAAGACAATAAAGAGCAATTTGACACATTGGTGTTTTAGAAAGATGGTGGGCACACAGGTATAGTCTTCTCATATGTCCTAAAAAATGAAAATTTATACTTAAAAGAATCTTGTCATGTAAGAGCTGGAGGAATCCTACAGCACTGCTTCACGTCTTCATTGTAAAGATAAGCAACATTAGGCTCAGAGAAGTGAAGTAATTTGCCTAAGGGTGTACAGGGACAGAACTGGGATCGGAATCCATGTTTTCCAGGTCCCGTGCCAAGAGTTTTATACTGCTCTTTGTAATTGTGTTTGGTCCGGTTCCTTTTTCCTTCTTGTAGGGAGGAAACTGAATATACGTGGGAGCAGGGCTTCAGATGCATCAGAGATGAGCCACTCGCAGAAGGTGCAGAGAAAGGGTTCCTGAGTCCGACCGGATGTGATCTTCTCGAAGAGTTGTTTAAGCAGTTTCCCAAAGGCTTTAGTTTTACTGCCCTAGATTGATTGCGTGGCATCAAGGTCATCCGGACTTGCTCCCATTTTTACCCCAAGTCTCTAGAAAACAACAACCAAAGGTGGCATATCTGGGTTTCACTATAAAGGTTTATGTCCTCGAAACCATCAAGGTTGGAGAACATAGGTAAAGATCACAGGATTCAGCATCATCAGAGCAACAAGTTTATGACTAGACAAATGAAGCCTCTGTGTATTACTTCATGTACACAAAATAAGACATAAATGACACCCTAAACAAAGGTAGTATCAATGCTACTCTACATATCTGACATCAGCATTTATGGACACTGTACAATGAATTTCCACTCTGCACTTTTAAGTTCTCCCAATAAGTTTCGAAACAAATCTGGGAAGTTTCACCTTTTTACTGATGATAAATTCATAGGGGTATTAGTGCCTGGTCCTCCTTTCTATATTCTGACATCTCTCTGGTTTTTTAAGCAAGGTTTTAACGCACATCCTTGTGTCCCGTGTATATCCAGAGATATGGAGTAACTTGGCTTCTCGATGGAAAAATTTGGAAGTTTCCCTATTGAACCAATCCTCACTTCTACCTTTGGGGCTTAATTCGTGAGTCATGTAGTTGCTGCTCTGTCATGGCAACAACCTGTCACTGTACTATCTCAGAACAAAGTACCATCTTCCAGCCAGCTCTAAGCTCCACACCCCTATTCCCTCCCCAGTCACAGTGAACATTCAGCCCAAGGCCAAGGAATAACTGACATCATCTTTCCTTATCTCTCCTCACGCTCTTCTGTTTAAAAATCCCTACATTGTTTGGACTTGGTCTTTCTCTTTATCTCTTTTCTCTTAATAAACACTCCCAAGTGGATCAATGCCCATAGTGGAGTTTCCTTAGAGAAGAAAACTTCTCTAAAATAGATTCATTTCTATTAGAATTTTGCTTAAGAAAATTGTATGGGTAGGGTGCTGCTATTGGGTCTATACTTATTAATCCACAAACATCCCTACCAACGTGCAAAAATTTACATGTACTCAAAGGCCACCACAGAACTTATCTGCTAAAATTGTAGATGTGGGAACACTGGAGGTTGTTTTTCAACCTTAGTCAAAATTCATACCTACCTATTCCCTTTTTCTTTTTCTTTTCTTTTCTTTTTTTTTTGTTTTGCTTTGCTTTGCTTTGTTTTGTTTTGTTTTGTTTTGTTTTGTTTTGTTTTGTTTTGTTTTAGGCTGGGACCCCAGGCCAACTGTACCATGTTGCTATGCCAAGGTAAGTGTATGTTTCTTGTTTCCCTTCACCATTCATATAGATTCTTGAGGAGAACAGTGTGCATGGTATATGAGAGAAAAAGTTAGAACCTGAGAGTAGCTCCAGCGAGGCCCTCTGGGTTCCACAGGCAGGAGGCCAGAATAGGGAAGGCGGGACCTCTCATGCTGTAGGCGGGATTCATGGTGCAGTGACATCCATGCCCTTATAAGAAGGAAAAGCAAGCTGAGTGAAAAGCAAAGGTCTTTCCTCTTAGCCATCGCACATGCACAAAGTTGGCCCCAGTGGCAGAGTGAGGCTAGGTGAACCCAGAACAAAGGCTAGATGGTGGACTAGAGGGCCATTTGGATGGCATTTCATGTCCACAAGGAGCCTCAAGTGAGGTTATACTAAGAGTCCCCAAGAAGTATAAAAATAAATAGAAGGAGATACTCATCATACTACTCGAATCTTGGGTCTTATTTCGAGACCTCATTTCTCCTTTTATAATAAATGTTTTTAGTAAATTCTGAAAAGTTTTGTGACTAGCATAATTACATCATTATCACACTTGCATTTGTTAAATGAAATATGTAAAATAGACTTTATAACTCTGTTTTATTATTTATTCATTTAGAAATTATCTCAAAAATACATAGTTTGCATGTTTTAAGTATACTCACATTTTACTGAAATATATCTATATTTTAAACATATGTCTTGGCAAATGTTACCTTATTTTCTTTCTAGCTGAATGTGCAGAAGCAGAGGTAAAAGGTAAGCTGATACCTTTGGGATTTTCTTTTTCACTCTGAATTTCCCTTGAGAGAAGTTGAAACATAAGATTGCAAAACTTAGAAAAATGAAGTGGTAGAATAATTCTTTGGTGTTCAGAACATAATCACATTTACTTCCTTTTTTTCTTTTCACCAGGAAAGAAGCTGCAATGCAAACCCTATAAGTCGGCCTGGATCTTGCTGACAGAAGACAGAGTTGGAGAAAAATGGTCCATCACAAATAAGAAAAACACTAAGGACCAAACAGAGACATTGGGGGAAACAGAGAAAGAGGAAAAATATTGAAGAAACATCACATTTCTTTCATAAATATTTGGGGCTTTGAATGTCATGTTTAAAGTGTAACCAGTGATATATTCTTTTACTGTTGGTACAAGTTGGTAACTAGGAGTTCTACTTAGATGAAATCACAAATGGCTTCTCAGATAACACATTAACCAGAGATTCCTATGGGTCATACAGATCCTCAGGCTAATTGGTAAATTCCAAGAAATCAGGCCCTGAGGATTCCTTGATATCTTTGGAGAATGGTGGGTTGTGACAGAGACAAAACAGTTTCCACCCAAACCCTGAACTTTGTGAGCCCACCTGGGGGCAAAACCCCTGTCACTTCCTAGGTAAATCCTTCCTGCCACTTTCTGCCTGCTCTTCCAAATCAAGCTGTATCTATTTTAGCACTGGGAGAGAGCTCTAAACTGGTGAAAGGAAATTGACATTTTATACAATGGGGATGGAGGGTGGGGGGAACGGGCAAGACTAAATCAGGCTAATGATGAAACAAATAGTATTTTTCGAACTCTGTTCCCAACTCAAATTCCTGACAAATACTTCTGGCAGGTTCCTAGGCGGTGTCTCACGTGTGCTCTATGAACATGCTCTGGAAGTGGCAGGTTAGCATGCTTATGTCCCCTGTCCCTAGGACGTGCTAGAGGCTGCTGATGCACCGGTTATGATGGTGACACCGAGGGTACACATGTCTGAGTCATTCATTTCCTCCAAGGGGCTGTTTTGGGAGGCCCTTGTTGTCTCCCAATCCTGTGTGTTTACAGTTTCAAAATCTCTGTCCCTATTTCCTTTTATTACTGAAGCTGCTGGGGCAATGTAACTGGAGCTTTGTAATATTAGGATCTTATCCAGATTATGATAAAATGGCTCTTTAACTCTTGGCTCACTTTAATTCTTGGCACACTCCTCCATCTGAACTGCAGAACACGTGGAGAGACAGGATTGTGTTGTAATCACTCCAACTCTCTAGCCCATGCTCCGAATTCATATGCCTCAAAACCCTTCCAGAAGACTCCTTGGGGCCTCTTGCAAATTAACCTCAACTTCTTCAAAGACCTCAGCACACACCCTCACCCCTTCATAACCTCTGAGCCCTTTGGTGTACATTTCAACAGGATCCATGCTAGAACGTGTCCCATACACTCATCTAATAACTGTAAAGGACATTAATGATTTTCATTGAACCTGGCAATGTGTTGCTTATTGTTAGCCCCGGGGCTATGTCTGAAGCTCCACTTCGAGGGTAGGGAGTGAGACATAGAAGGTCGCAGGACTCACTCTCAGAGTTTCTTTCTATAGTTTGTCTCTACAGGAGGACTCCTTGAAGGACACTGGGACACTGGGACTGCTGTTCATGCCAGAGTGTAGTTCTCAGTGCCCACTGTACGTGAAGGGCACCCAAGCTCCACCTCAAGACAATCAGTGTCAATTAGTCTGGGTGAGGCCTAGACCTTAGCATTTTGTTTTCAGTTCCCCAGCGATACTCATGCACCTGAGGGCTCCAGGTACTTCTTCAAAGCAAGCACATAAACAATAGACACACACTCTGAAAAAGATTCAAGAAGCTTATTTTATCATCTTTACTCTTATAACACTTTTCTAGTGTATCAAGATTTTGATTTTGAAAGTGACACTGTTCACTGTAGTTATTCAAGCAATACAGATGTTCATCACAATAAGGTACAAATAACATCTCCTCACCACTTCCCCCTAGCCCAAGAAAAATGCTAATAAAGGTCTAGTCTCTCAGCATATACCTTTCTCTGTATATATGACAATTACATGCCCACAGTTATTGGCTAACTCACTTGGAAACATAATGTTTTTCTTTCTTACGTTGCCTTTAACAGGACCAATCTCCTTTTCAGGTAGAGACAGACATACCTTTGCCTTGGGGAGAATTGTTGGGGAGAATCAGAAAAGCCAGGTCAGTGTGCTCCTTTTGATAAATAAAAATAGGATCTCTGAACCTGCAGAAAGATAACAGTCTTTGACAAGAGAGGAAAGTTTTTCTAAAAATTTTTAAGTAAGATTTTCTAGGCTATCTCTTATGGACTCCACATCACCATCCTGCACTTCTGAGTTCTCAGCACTACAAAAGGGACCCAGAAAATGCAGTCTCCAGTGTCTCATTTTCTGGGTCCAAGTCTGCCAGGAACATGAACATTAGACTTCCAAGGTTATGGGAGATACTGAAAGGCCTGTGCGCTGGCACAGTCTAGCATGGGCCTATACGCCACTGAAGTTGGAGCCTTGGCTGTAACAGTGTAGCTCATGGTCAGCATGACAGGAGAATCTAAGTATACTTCTTTGGTCAATAAATAATTCTCATGCACTGACGGTGTTCCAGACACAGCTCTGGGTAATGGGGAGGTAGGAACAAGCCAAACAATCTAAAATTCCTGTTCTCATGGAGCTTCCCTTTGAGCAGGAACTTCAGCAGAGACATAGCTTATGTTCAGTAATAAGTAGGACAAAGCTTCTCACCCAGAGCTCAGTGGAGAAGGATAATGCTTGGATGCTCTTGCTCATTGTCTCATTATCGACCAGAGCCTTCAGCGAATAATCTCACCAGACACCATCTTGGAAGGAGGATGGGAAGGAGGAAAGTAAAACTTTGAATTCTTCATCTAGTTACCCCCAAAGAGACCGTGCTAAACTGGGGCAGGAGGTGCTTTATACTCATAGAGAGACTAGGATATCAAAAAACCCATTAATTGGCACATTTAAGTTTCCCACTCTACACATTTGGAGATTCAGAAGGAAGATTTTATCACTTAAAGAAAACAAGCACATCTAAGTAACAGTTCTTAAAAGTTCACCATTAGTTCACATACAGATTGATTTTTGCTTTTGGTTTGTAAAAATGGAATTCTACCCATAGACTTTGCTCTCTAAATTGTCATTCATTGCTCTCTATGTCACCCTGGAGAATCTTCCCAGCAACTAGTTTGCACCACTTTGATCATTTACAGTTAGATGGGTGCAAAGAAAAAGTGACATCACTAGTAGAAGGGTTTTTGGGCTTCCAGAAAGAGGAAATCACTGGAGATTATTATTGCAGCTACGCCAGTGGATGACCCTGAGTGACAGAGCAGGACAGTTGCATGCTGAGCTTACCCACTTTGTGTCTAAGTGGGGCAGCACGGTTCAGAATTGTGTCAGGAAAGACACAAAAATTTCGGCTTCACATTGTTCATATTGAAACACAGAACTAATACAGGCTGATTATACGGGAGGAGAATACTTAGAGGGTCACTGCAAGGTAATAAGAATCTGAATTACAGAATATTTTAAAGGAATAAAGTCTTATGACATTCAAGCTTTGAAATTCACTAGTTATCAAATATTTATAAGAAGCCCTGATGATTCTGCTTATAGAGAAAATGTGAGTAAATAAAAGAATGAGTGAATGAGACTCTCAGGATTTCTCAGGGTAAGGAATGCATACCACTGTGTTATGAAAGATTATTTGGGGTTATATAAGGGCACAGTGTATTAAATAATGTGAAATTGCATAGCAAAAAGTGATTCCATTTGCAAGTCTCTTCATGCACTCTGAGTTCCTAAAGGAGGAAGACCCAATACAGGACTATTATTTGATCAACATTTTCTAACCCTCGAAAGTCTCTGGGAGAGAGAGAAGGAATAGGTTTCAGGCTGAGAGGCTTCAGGAGGCAATGTCTAACAAGAAGTTGGTAATTTGTACTGTTTCCTTTGAATTAATGTTTACTGGTAGCTTTTATTTATGCATAAAGTCTTGTTTTCCATTTATCTGTTGATATGAAGTCTCTTTTAGAAATATGAAGTATATTGATAAAGCAGTATATGTGGTTCAAGATATGGCCAAATTTACAGTGTATTGATTAGATTACAGTTGTTTGAGAAGCAGTGTTAACACATAAACAATACATACACCATGGTTCTTTAAATATTTGTTCCTTAAAGTAGGTCAAGCATGTCCCTTGTTTACACTAGTACTTGTTAGCATATTAGTTCTTCATAGATGCGAAAGAAAGAAGTCAGTTCTCCATTTCTCACAATGCAAGGGTATTAGGGCACTTTCCCAATGACTTAAGCCAAATTTAATGGGGTTTTATAATAAAAGAAGCCTAATGTGGAGTATCAGTCCCCAATAAAGTAATGTTCCCATAATAAATTCATTTTATAATGAACAAATTTAGATGAGGGTACTTGTTTGGAAATCTTCCAGGATCCTTAAATATCTAGTGCAACTGATGGAGAACAAAGACCATTACGTTTAAATTCCAGCCCTCTTTAATCAATTTTCCTTTTTCTGTGGCTGTTCCTGTGATTACAAAATAAGAATCGAAGGGGGAAAATATGTGGCTCAATATGGAAGTGACATAGGGAGGTGGGGTAGGAAATGGGTGGATAGGCTTGAAATAAGTGGAGAAGAAAAAATTAAAATGGGTAGATTATTGGTGCAAAAAAGATTTTATAGATAACCCATTCCAGGAGACTGCAAGAAACACATTCTTTGGAAACACAGATATGTGTTCAATTGCTGGCTTCACAATTTACCAGCCACAAGTCTGAAATTCCCCATTAATGTAATGGGGTCATTTATCTAAAGAAAAGGCAAGACTAGGGAAGAAAGGGTAGGGAAATATGTCAGGAAATGGCTCTGGGAGTTAATCGAGATAGGAGTCTCCTCACTAGAAGAATTTGGAAGTTGTATTGTTCAATCAGAGCAATTATGGCCTATAGAAATTGTTCTCATGAAGATCAATCAAATTGTATCTGTTGGTAGACAGAAATACTTTGAGAACACAGCTAGAGAGCAACATAATTGTTTTTTAATTAAAAAAAGACAGGTGATATTTTTCAAGAGTCCATCAAATATTAAATTGAGGTCTAAGATCATAACCATCTTTGCCTATGAAGATGTAAATGCTTGTTTCTCTCATAGTTTGGGGTATTTGTGCCTCTCTCTAAGCACCTATGCATTTTAGAACTACAGGATCTAAGCACTGCTGTCAATCAGTTGTGTTGAGAGGAGATGGTGTTGGCCAGATTGCCCACCCTAGAGCCATGAGTCATATTTTCAACATAAAATGTGTTCTCCTACAACAAGTGATTAGCTCTACTCCTCCGTAATTTCTTACAGATCAGGGACCCTTGGATCTAAGATAATTTGCATGTCTGTCACAAGGGGCTGGCATTATCCTGAAAATCTGGCCTTAGCACATTAGAAAATGCAGTCTAAACAATGCCATCTTTACTCAGTGAGGGCAGTCCCTTAAGTCTGAAAGCCAGTGATTATGAGTAAGTAGAAGAAGAGGAAAGTAGAGCAGTCTTGGTCTTAGGAATAGGTCTTTGTGTGGTACAGCAGGTTTGCTTTGGGTCCATACACATGCGACAGATAATAGGTTTGATTAAGGCATGGAGAAGCATGCAGACAGAGCCCAGATTTAGCTGGATGGGGTTCCCACACTCATTACTGAGATCTAAATAAGAGAGGTCTAAGGATTTATGATGAAGTAAGGACATCTAATGCAATAGCTAATCAAAGAAACCAGACAGCCTTCCATGTCCAAAGCAGGAATTGGGTAGGTTAACCTTTTCTGACTGTCTGAAGGATGTGAGACAAGCCTACAGCTAAGGCAACTTTCCTTATTTCAGTGAAATATGAGAATCAGCTCATTACAGTGTACTAACAAAGCGGTTGTTGGGGTCAAGAATTCCAGTCTTGGGCATCAAGAAAATAGCCTCATCTTTAAAACAGCTTGTGACTTTCTTATTTCGTTATCATGCCACATTAATTTCAGAGAATCTTAAAACAGGATGCATTTTGAGATCACCAATTTAGTGAGAATAATGTATGGAAAAGTGTGTTGTAACTGGAAAGCTTTATGTAACTCTTTGAAGAGCAGATTCATTAATAAATTATCCAGTCCTGGATGTGGTGAGCGATGCCCCCAAGGAGCTCAGCTGGAAATGCCCCAGGAAGGAGCAAAGAAGGTAGAGATCTATGAGGTGCTGATGGCTCAATCTTCATTCCTAACAGCCAGAGCACGCTCATTTTAAGCTGAAGTTCATGTTGGGATTCTAAGTCAGAATTTTTTTAAATTAGGGGCACTTCTAAGGCTAAAAAGCCTCCAAAATAACCACTTATGTGACTCGATCTCTCCATTTTCCCAGTGAGGACGTCAACAAAAATTTTGTCCACTATTGGCAGATATGGGGATACAGAAGTGATCAGGAGACAGTCCCAGATCTCCTGTAAGTTACATTGCACTAGTGTGGAAGTGGAAGACATGTAGGTATTAAATACGGTATTGCTAAGTTATACAGTAGGATGAGCTCTAGATGAGTTTGGAGTGCTCCAGAGTGCCCAGTTAGACTCTTTAGAAATCAGACTCTTCCTTTTTCCCCATTAGGGTTCCAGAGATCCCCTGGATTTACAGATGCCCTGGAGCTCTCCTCACATGGGGCATGGAGAGTAGCCTAGGTGCATGTGACTTGGACTTGTCACTTGCATGAAAACTGCCTAGTGGGCTTGCTGCTCTCTGGTGGCCTTCCTCTCAGTCCACCTGCCAGGAACCTCCCAGCAGCAAATCCTCTCACAGAGAACTAATCTGAATCAGGCTCCACAAACGGAGTATTTACACAGAGTCCTCAGATCCAGAACCCTCTCCTTCTTACCACGAATCTGCCCCTGCTCCAGGTGTCCTAAGTCTCTGCCCTCACCTTTTCATGTTTTAGCTCAAAACTCCTATGTCACTTCTAATAGAACCTCACCCACCAGAAGAAGTTAGAGTCCCTGTGAGACTTGCTCCCAACTGTTTCCAACAGAAAACACGTTGCCCCTCTCTCAAGGGTACGATGCCTTGGACTTCAGAAAGAATTGTTTGGCCTGCATCGGTGGAAAGAGTAGAGGGAAAGAGGTATATTTTCACTCTGACCTAGAAATATTCAGGTTCTAAGTCAGAAAAAGGAAGGAAAAATATATAAAGATGTCCAAATTCCAACAATACATTGAATATTCAATCACTAAGATATGGCTACAGGTCCCATTGTGTTAAACAGTTGGATAGGGAAATATGGAAAAAAGGAAGAATTTGTAACAAGGGGTTTTGACCCAGGCTAAGGGGTTAGGAAGTCATCCCCAAGGGGGCCAGGAGGGAAGAGCATGTTCTCAGCAGAGGAAACAGCACTTAAAAAGGTCCTGGGGCAGTATAGAACCTGGTGTAGTCAAAGCCATTGCAGGTGGAGTTGAGAAAGCAAAAAGGAGAAGAATGGGGGATGAGCTTGGAGAGGTAAGTGGGCGGGAGTCATTCAGGGGCCTGTAGGCCATGCCACACAGTGGTTTCATTCTACAGGAGCAGCGAGCTGATGAACACTTATTAATTTGTATTTATCAAAATTGGTGGAAGGTAAAGATTGATGTGGGTAAATGAATTAGGAAACTAAGGCCGTCACTCGGGAGAGAAGGAATGTTGCCTTACCTTAGCCGGTGGCAATTGAGAGAAGGGTATTTTAAGATTGACTCCAGGGTTGATCATGAGAAAATTAGGACTATTAATTGAGAGGGGGAAGACAAGAGAGAGAACATCATGAGTTCAGCTCTGTACATGCTGAATTTGTGATTCTTGTGAACCCGCATCCACCGTTGCTGTACATACAGGTGGAGCACTGTGCTGGTCCAGGAAGCTCCTGCCAAGAGCTCACAGTTCAGTGTTATCAAGGGCAGCCAGACAAACGGTCTCTAATCTCTGGTCTCTACCTTTAGTTTCCCAAAATTTCACGGTTATAATCGGCCTTCTTTGAAAACTAATTTTCTCTAGAATTCCTTTGAGGAAGGTCATGCTTTCAGCCTGTGACTTTGAAGTCAGGTGTTAATGGTACCCAGGCTGTGAGGGGGACATAAAAAAAAAAAATCAAAGGGAAAGGTTTAAGAGACATCCTTAAGTCCTTATTTCAGGAAAGAAAAGGGTATTATGCGTTAATGGTCCTCTTTGCTCGATAAGTCCTTAAAATTCCATCCACAATTTAGCAACAGGGAGAGACTTTCTCACATTTTGGGGCACATTTCAGAAGATGATCAACCAGGTTTTCTCAGAAGTCAAGAGTCTGCTTTTGTTTTTTTGAGATTGCTGATATATTGACTAATATCGTAATTTTTTAAAAAAAATCCCACAATACAGATAAAAGAATTACACCATATTTTAAAGATTTACATGGAAGAATTTAATACTTTTAACAAACACACAACATCATATGATCGAGCCACTCACAAGGGTATTGAGAGACATATAAACAGTATGAGGTCATAGTTCAGTGTTAGCAGTATGGGCTGGAAACAAATGTAAAAATATAATTTTCAAAAAAAACCTTAAAAACAGTTTCACGCAATATATAGTGAACACGTGTCAAAGATTTATTTGACTCATGAATAAAGAAACAGAAGGATAAGGTGACAACACCATTTCAAAAGGAGAATATGAAAACTTGAGAATGTTGTGGTCAGTGGGAAATATGGGAATGTTAAAATAAGATTACTAAATTAGATATTAACTGGCGAATGTGCCCCAGAGCAATGAAAGCATGACCTTTGGTTATCTATTTTATTTCAGAGTCAGAAAAGAAATTTATCACACCTCATCAATTTCACAGGGTTGTAAATGTCTGGGCCTTAGTCTATTGTGCAAACCAAGTTATATTCCTCTCGAGGGTCAGGTGTCCCTTCAGCAGGCTTGTGAGGCAATGCTTCAACATCACTTTAAAAAATATATATTCATCTTTTTGCCTTGTTTCTAAATTGCGCATAATTTTTCCTAGCAGAATGCAAGTTTAAAACCGTGTGATAGACATCTGCTTTCAGCCTTGTGTCTCTGCGACTGGTCGTCCTTTGTGCCAGAGGAGCCGGTGCAAATAGACCCTCCTTGTCCGCCCCCACTGTCCCCCAACTAGTGGCATCCTAAGTTTTGACATTAAAATTCACAAACAATAGTCAGAGCCATTAAGCTCCAAATTGAAAAAACAGTCTTGCACAATTGATAGCAGTTTAATTGTGAACTGAAGATTCATAAGGCGAATTTCTCGGGTTTCAAAGCACTTCTGCGCTCCCCTGTTGGACAAGAGAAAGTTGTTGAAGGGGGTGAGGAGAGGCAGTATAAAGTGAGGAGAGCTTTTTCAGGCAGCAGTACCTGAAGGGGGAAATTCAGGAGAAGCAGGAACAGATTAAGATTTTTGTGTAATAGAGGAAAGTGTTGCAGAATATCATTTTTAGAAATAAGAATTCTGATTAAGACCAAAACACACCCATCCAATACTAAAATCTCCATCCATGGTGAATCTTACTAGGGATTATTTGGGAGTACGCTTTAATGTTTGAACCCTACATGTAATAGTCTTCATTTTATGGAGTTCTATTAAATCTGCAAAATCTATGCTATCATGATTTTCATATGTAAAAACAATTCTAAATTCACTTTGAAAATAAATTGCAGGTAATGGCAGGGAATGTTACAAATAAGACATTGACACATTTAAATACCCACCCTAAAGCAACTTCTAATTCTTCTAATTCTGAAAAATATTCAGACAATCCAGAAACCAATATGTCCCCACAATCTTCTGCAGATACTATTTTGAGCTCTAGCTGAACAGAAACAAAAGTGCCAAGAACTGAGATCTGTCACCTGCATTTTCTGCAGAGGCTCACCTGTGAAGAATAGGACATTTGAGTGGTATTTAAATGGGACCAGGTTCTATTTTTCAACTAAATTCCTACTTAGTTGGACTTTAAGACAATCTTGAAAATGTAATCAAGCATTTGTTGAATAGTAACCATCTGTGTGCCTCTGAGTTTTATCTCCCCTTTCACTTTTCTCAAGACGGGTCCTCACTTTGTTTTGTTCATCCTTGTATCTCCAGCACATATCCAAGTCAATGTTACATACATGGACGACACAATGAATGCTTGTTAAGTTTGTTAAACTGCATTTAAGCAGTTTTGCTTCTCAGGGAGGAATGTCACAGTCACGGACTTGCTACTCAGGGCCCTTGGATAACATGATACCAGGGAATTAGGCCATAGCTCCTTCCTTCCACACTGAAACAGGAGAAGAAAAGTGCAGGTAATTTTACAGAAAATGCCTATTCCTATAGCAGGCTGAATAATGCCTCCCTAGATATCCAGGTTCTAATCCCTGAAACCCATAAATGTTAACTTTTTTTTTTTGAGAAAAGGATCTTCATGGATGGGATTGAGTTAAAGGATTTTGAAATTATCATGGATTATATGGGGTGGGCCCTAAATGCAAGCATAACTATCCTTATAAGAACAAAGCAAGAGTGACTTTTGATACATACACAGAGGACAAGGCCATGTGAAGGTGAAGCAGATCTAGATTTGAAGATGCTGGCTTTGAAAACTGGAATGATGAGGTGATGGGTCAAGGAACACAAAGCCACCAGAGCCGGAAGAGGTAAGGGGTGGGCTCTGTCCTAGAGTCTTCACAACACGCACAGCCCCGCCAACACCTTGACTTTAAGCAGAGATAACATTTTTCAACTTCTGGATTCCAGAAGTGTGAGAAAATAATTTTTTGTTATTTTAAGACACCAAGTTTGTGGTAATTTATTATAGCAGCAATAGGGAAAAAAAAAAAAAAAACCACTACCTCTCTTGGTCTTTTTCATAGCTGGTTGCCCTGTCTCAGCACCTATTTCTCTATTATTTTTAAAACTCCCAGAAATGTGTGATAAAAAGTTCACTAGATCTAAAATTAGAGTCTTGACTTCATATGTCCATTCTTCATGTAAGGGCTGTGTTCACTCGGCCCCATGCATAAGTTCCCTAAGTTCTATTTGGCTCGAGGACGGATAAACAACAGCCAGGATTTTTGTCTTCAAGGAGCTCACGGTTTAGTGCATGGGACAGAGAGGCAAAGGGCAGAGCTCTCAGGGACCCCACAGGTGCTAGCGAGCCATTCATCCAGGCTGTAGGGAAGCAGGGATGCATGGCAGGGAGAATGTTCCAGAAGAGGTGATGAAACAGAAACAGTAATAATACTTAAAATAATAATAGCCGGCATTACCTGGGCGATGTGCCAGCCGCTGCGGAGGACTCCACGCGGCAGGGGACCGTTGCACATGCAGAGCGTGATGGAAGTGTGTTGCCGGCGGTTAGGTGATGCAGAAGCCCTCCGCACACACTGAAGTGCTGTGCACAGAGGAGCTCATTGAATTCTCGTGATAATGAGATAATGTTTACCATGATTTCTCCAACCAAGAAACAGGCACAGAGAGAATGGGTGACTTCCCTAAGCTCCTATGGTTAATAAAGGGCGGGGTTAGGGGTGGTGAGAAAATGAATCCCAGTCTTTGGCCATAATCCCTGCTCATAACCATTTCTGGGGCAGGTGTCGCTGTTCTGACTGGTACTTCCTCTCATCAACGCTGTCATGAGATCCAATGAGACATAGGATGTAAAGCCATTATAGTTTCTAACACATAGCAAGCCCTTGATAACTGGTCATTGCCATATATGAAAACAGCATGGGTTTATAGATGAGACAAACCTTGATTAAAACCCTAGACGTGTCACTGTGTGTGTTTGGCTAAGTGAGTTCTTCCTTATAGAGTTGTTATGAGGATTAGGGATGTGGTATGTGTGTGTCTCGCTCATAATAGATGCTTATCCTGGGCCGCCATTGCAGTTGTCTTCACTATGCACTACACAGAGGCCTGGAGTGTCACCAAGATGCAGTCTATGTGCATGGCTGTCCAGAGAGCTGCTTGGGACACAATAAGGGTGGTTCTGTGCAACGATCATCCGTAAAATGATCCCTGTTACAATAGGACATTAAAAAACACAATCTACGTTTAATTAGCCACTTTCTGCCACTCAACATTAATTCTATTGATCGGATTCAGATTTCCAACAGATTATACATAAACTTTTATCTGTATTTACATGCAATACTCACTCTCCTGCCCCTACACACACATACTCGATCTCATTTCTCAACCGATAAAGACTGTCAACACTTAAAATTTTGGTCAAGTTTGTAAGGAAGTCATCAAATATTATATAACTTATCAATAATTTATATGTGTGCATCAATCATACCCAAAGTCTGGATCAATGGAGGTGATCAGGTCCCCAGGAGGGTGTCCCTAAGGAAAGATAAGTAGATACCAGAAACAGAGGAGGTAAAAGGATGCTCAGAGGATGGACAGCATGTACAAAGGGCTATGGGCTTGAATATAAACAGTAAAATAAATTTTTTATAAATTTTTTAAAGCAAAGTAGCAGATCCCATCCAAGTTAAAACCTAACTGCTGCTTATATTTTACTATTTGCAACAATATAGATGGACCTAGAGGTTATTATGCTAAGTGAAATAAGTCAGACAGAGAAAGACAAATATCGTATAATCTCGCTTATGCATGGAATCTAAAGAACAAAATAAACAAACAGAGAACAAGTTGATGGTTGCCAGCTGGAAGAGGGTTAGGGAACTTAGTAAAAAAGGTGAAAGGATTAGAAAGTACAAATTGGTAGTTAAGAAGTAGTCATGGGGATGTAAAATATAGCATAGGGAATGTAGTAAATACTATTGTAATAACTATGTATAGTGCCAGGTGGGTACTAGACTAGTCAGGGGGATCACTTTGTACATTATATAAATGTCTAACCACTATGCAGTACACCTGAAACTAATATAAAATAATATTGAATGCCAACCATAATTAAAAAATCAAAAGGGGGATAATGTAAAGGGGAATAGGAGGTTCAAACTTCCAGGCATAAAACAAATAAGTCATGGCCACGTGGTCCATAGCATAGAGAATACAGTTAATAATATTTTAATAGTGTTGTACAATGTTAGATAGTTGCTGGATTTATCATGGTGGTCACTTCTTTAGGCATATAACTGTTGAAAAACTATGGTGTAAACCTAAAACTAATACAATATTTTTGGTTAGCTATATTTTATTAAATATCTTTTAAAAAATTTAACTCATGCAAGAATGCTCATAAGGAGTTATCTCCATTTGCCACTCCAACACATTTCCTTTTGAATACCTTTTAAGAAGACAATGCTGCTTGTAAGCAGAGCTACATAATGACCTTGTCCAATCTGAGATGTTCAATGGTTTATAAAAATTTGACAGCAAGGCAGGAATTTAAATGTTATGCATTCCATATCTGCCTTTTGTAGGAGTCCTTACAGATACGCATTTAATATTGCCAAGTGCAATGAAGAGATGAGCATTGTAATTTCAACAGACAGTCTAGAGGCTTCCAACTAAAAACCAGAGAGCTTATGGAGCTGACAAACCACCAGCACGTGGGGCCTGGGCCAGAGCGCTCACAGGATAGATAGTGGACTGCTCACTCTTCTCTTAAGCTGCAACCACACAGGACTCTGTCTTCTCTCTTTGTCTCTTAAATATTTCTCTTTTCTTCTCTGTTTGTCTCTCCTCTCTTTTCCTTCTTCTCTCTTTCTCTCCTACCTGTTCTCCCTCCCCTCCCCTTCACTCCTTCTCTCTCCTTATTTCTCTTTTTCTCTTTCTCCTTTCGTTGAGCTCTGGAACCAGACTGCCTGGGTCTACCAGCTCTGCCATTCAGCAGCTGTGTGACCTTGGGTCAGTTTCTTAACCTCTCTGTGTCCCAGTTTCCTCACCAGTAGAATGGCAACCATTATGTGTACCTTCTTGGTACTTAAAGGATTACACCAGATAAAAGAAATTATAAAGTGTTTATCAAGTACTGTATACTTAATAAGGGCTCAATCATGCAATCAATTCTAGCTATTTTCTCTCTTTTTCTTCCCCCCCCCCCCATTCTCTCCTCCCTCTTTTTTTCTTGCTCACCACCAAAAGCTAGCTGAGGAGAAACAAAAAGATGGATTTCCAGGAGTCTCAAAACCCCAAATGCAGATGAAGGGCCCTCAAGGCCCCTTTCAGTCATTCTTGTTTTCTCCAGAAGAAACTGTATAAGTCAGTGCCATCGAAGATAATCTGCTACCAGCCCTGTTGGGAAAACTTTTTGAGAAGAATATTAACATGGAACTTAATCCCTCTGGACCTCAGTTTCCTTTTTCTATAAAAGTAAGATCCTAGATTTGGGCACGAGAGACCCTTTCTCGTCTTAACCCATTCCACACACGACCTTCCATTTTCAGGCTGGGATCTCTCCCTCTCTTTACAATCCAAGTCCTTTTCATCCAGCCCCGCCCCTTATGGAAACAATGAACAGAGTAAACACACCTCCCAAATTTTGCTCAGAAAATTGGACATTGTTAGGAAGTCTTTATTGTGAAACCATTGTACATCTCTGTTCTAAATTACGTATGCTAAGTCCCAGATCAAAATGCTATGTCACATATATAGAAAACATGTTCTTTCAGGAATCAGTTTCTAAATAGGTTTTTTTCTCTAGGGGGCTTTTTGATGTTCCAGGATACTACACTGTCGTCAGACCATTGATGATAATGGCACATTCCATGTGCCATTGTAAATATCCCCCTGAATAGAAAATAAATGGAAGAGATATATAGTTTTTACATTTTTCTTTGACTATAAAGCAGAAAATTTTTCTACTTGTGCAAAAAAATCTAATCACTGACTCGTGTGATTTTGGCAGAGAAAAATCCTGGATGCTCATTTTCCCTCTTTCCTCCTCTTTACCTTTTCCTCCTCTCCTTCTTCTTTGCACTCTTTATATCCTGCCCCCTCTGAGTCTTCCTTTTCCTTCTCTCTTCTCTTTCCTACCCTCAATTTTTTCACTTGTAAAATTGGAACATGACTATTATGTCTTAAGGAGTTTTGAGGATGAAATTAAATAATATATTAGAGCAATAGATCGATGCCTGAAACCTGAAAATCATTCAATTCTATAGGATCCAGAGAGCTGGATTTACATATTTAAAATTACTACAGTGCTGTATTTTATATACTATTTTAAGTTTTATTCTCTCTATCCAATTATCTATTTAACTTGTTTATACACAGCTAACCCTTTCGTGTACATGCTATATTTGTGGATCTTCAGAGATTAACACATCACAGAAACTTCCTAAGTGTGTGTTGAATAAATGAATAGTTGAGAGAATAAATGAATGAATGATAAAGAATCACCTAGAATAACAACTCATTGGGACAATGGAGAAGGAGTTTTGCATTCAGGGAAATTAGTTGTGATGGCAGAAAATATCTACTGTGAGATTCATGAAAGATTTACAATGGACATAGTAATAATTTTCTTTGAAAAAGAATAAGGACAATACTAATTCACTTTTGACAATGTCTCAATAATAAGAAGCATTTATTAAGCACCTGCTACATGCCAGGAACTGTGCTAGGGGGACATGCTTATATACCTTGCAAGACACAATTCATTTTGCATGATCGACACATATCTCAAACATACCTTCATTACAAAAGGGGGTTTTACTTTTTCAAACTCTACTTGGCATTATTGCAATAGTCTTATAGAAGTGTTATTCGTCACTCATGTGTAAAATGTGTAAAAAGATACAGAAGCATAGATACTGACTAACTAAAATTATTCAATTTATAGCATTAGTTTATATCATCAAAGAGGTAAACTGAGGGTGGAGAAAGTTACAGAAACTCTTCCAAGATGTTATCAGGTCTCATTTTAATTAAACTTTTAACACTTTCTCTGCTAACTCTTTTGGAGGGAAAAAAGCACACCGACTCTTTGGATTCCTTCCAATATGATGATTCAGAGAAAGCTACCAACTGAAGTTGCTTCAATTTCACATTGCTCCAGATTTGAATGTGTTGAAAATTAATTGTCAAAGATGTGCAGATTCGCAGAAACAGAGGGTCTGGATGTGCATCTCTTGCTTACTCTCCCTAACCTTCCCTTTTCCCCTTCAATTTTACAATTAGTTTCTGATAACTATGGTGCTTCATTTTCCACTACAGTAGATATTATAAACAGTGCACTTTGAGTGCGAAATTGAGGAGAGTGGCTATATGATGATTGGAATTAACATGCAGTAAATATCTTCTCTTTAAAACCTCAGAAGATGCAAACCAATCAGAGTAACAGGAAAGCCAGGAAAGTATTGTTTCATTTACTAAGGTTAGTATTTTAATGGGGAAGGAGAAGGTCTATGGACTGAATGTGTGTGTCTCTCCAGAATTCATATGGTATCAGAAGATAGGGGCTTTGGATGGTGGTTAAGTGATTTGGTGGAGCTTTCACGAATAGGTTTAGTGCCCTTATAAGAAGAAACACAAGAGAGATGATCTCTCTATTTGCCATGGGAGGGCACAACAAGAGGATGCTATCTACGAACAAGGAAGTAGGCCCTCACCAGACACTAATCTGCTAACACCCCGTTCTTGGACTTCCCAGGCTCCAGAACTGTGAGAAATAAATTTCTGTTGTTTAAGCCACCAAATCTGTAGTATTCTTATTGTTACAGCTTGAATGGACTAAGACAAAAAGTGGCTATGCTTATAGGTTTAAAGATCTGTCATCCATAGCATAATCTCCTTTCTTTTTTAAGAAAGGAAAGCTTAAAGAAAATCACCAATGAAGGGACCACAGAGTCCTTTGATACATGCTCACCCAGGAGGCTTAGAAGAGTAGGGTGTCTCTTGGCAGTTTTGGTGCCTTCGTTGCATATTCTTGTCAAGTTCTGATCCTAAGAATGAGGCCTTTATTTTACTTCTTTAGAAACTTTGGTGGTTGGGAGGAGAGGCGGTCACTTAACGCCAAACTTTCCCCAAGCCCAAGGTCTGAAAAGTCAGCAGCAGTTTCAATTTTTAAAACTGAAAATTGAAACTGATTTAGCTGGTTGCCATTCTTATATTCTTTCCCTATCAGCTCTTAATTATCATTGAAAACAAGGAGGATCAATAGGGAAAGAAAAAGAAACTTGCCGTGAACTCAAAGCTTTTCTTGAAGAAATACAATCAGTGAGTATCATTTTGTGCCCTCTGAGCACAGCCAGTGGGGAGGGCCCTAATGGAGGGAGAGAACCATTAAGAGACTAAGCATAATTAACCATTAGAATTCATTAGTGAAAACTATCAGGGTGCTTAGCTAATTCTTCAGGTTTAAAATTAGCCTTAATTTCTAGAAATAAACACACAGGGGAGGTTTCTGCTTGTAACGCAGTTAGGGACATGTGAAAACTTCCCTTTGTCTGCAGAATGATCTTCAGATCCTGGTATTTTCTCTGTACCCCTTGCTCCCTACACAGCTGAGACACCAACCTAGTCTTCATGGCCAATCCTGCATTTTGGAGAAAGGAGGTTGGAAAGTACCAGATTCCTAACTTTCAGGGGTTCATTCATTCATCTGCTCACTCATTCGTTCACTCAACAAAAACTGATTGAGTACCTAACACATGCCAGGCACTACTGCAGGTGCTGAAAATAGAAATGTAGGCAAGATGGACAAAACACTGTTCTCAGAAACTCACATTCTAGAGCAAGGGTAGGCAACCTTTTTTCTTTAAAAGGCCAGATAGTAAATATTTTAGGCTCTACAAGCTATATAATCTCTGTTCAACTACTCAGCTCTGCTATTAAAGCAGGAAAGCTGACAGAGACTATCTGCAAATAAATGGGTGTAGCTGTTTCAATATACAGGTGGTTTCCAACTTGTTATGGTTCAACTTACAATTTTTCAACGTCAGAATGATGCAAAAGCCCTGCACATAATAAATTATATCAGACATTCAACACTATTATAAAATAGGCTTTGTGTTACATTCTTTTGACCAACTATAGGCCAATGTAAGTGTTCTGAGCATATTTTCAGGTGGACGAGGCTAAGCTATGGTGTTTGGTAGATTAGGTGTATTAAGTGCATTTTTGACTTAATATATTTTGAACTTATGATGAGTTTATCAGGATGTAATTCCATTGTAAGTTCAGCATCATCTACAATTTTATTTACAAAAATATACAGGGGCTGGATTGGGCCATAACCCATAATTCACTGACCCCTCTTCCAGAGATTCACGATCAAGTTTACCATTCCTTTGGGTTTTCCTCCACTTTCAGCTTAGTAGCCTGCTACATACCTTTCTCATATTTTTTTCCTCTTCCATCACCTTGTTTCAGGGGTAGAATTTCCACTCATTGAAATACATCAGGACTAGATTTCCAAGTGCCAATAATTGAAAACACCATACAAAGCCACCCTTGTGTGATTAGCTACTGGATTGTCTCTCTTTAACCCCTGTCCATCTGTCTGGACATTGTGCGACCAAGTCTATGTAGATGCCCCTAGTGCCAGGGAAAGTATTAGAATGTCCCATTCTATCTGTTGCCTTTTGTCTATCAGTCTGAACTTATTCCTAGGCCCACAAATGGTTAAGGGACCACTAAGTCCACCAAGTGTCTGTTCCAGTCAGTGGGAAGTTCTAATTTCTGGATCAGGTTTAGACTCCATCTGTCTAATCTATTGCACTGCAATGAACCAGCAAAAACTCAGCCATGTCCTGAAGACTATCGGTCATTTTAATTCACTTGGCTTTTATATTGGCTGTTAAGAGAAGCAAGAAAATTGTGTGTGTGTGGATGGCTGTGTGTGGTGATAGCTGGAGTGTGATGGGAAAAAGCAGTAATAGATCTGTTAAAATGTAATGTAAATGCAGCAAAGTGGATAACATTTTATGAACTTAACAGTTGATATTGTATTTCCATTTTGTACCAAACTGTCCTTTTTGGAAAAATTTCATGTGGGGTTAAAGGTTACCTGCTTTCTTCCCTTCCTGCTGGGTAACATTTCAGGTAGGAAGGGTGCCGCTTGTCTTAACAAAGGGAGAAAAATTGCACACTCTTAGACCAATCCAGTGAGAAAGGCGATGAACAGAGACAGAGGTTAGGATGGAAAAAAAGATGATGCCAACATGGTGGTAGAAAGTTTCACCCAAGATGTCTTTAATAAATGCCACTGCACCCAAAAAGATTTGGCATGAGGAGTTTCTATCAAGATTGGGTGGTGTCAATGAAGAAGGATGTGTGTTTCCACTGGGGTTCATGTGAGACATCTCACAGGAAATGGTGAATATGCTGGCGCTGAAGAAGCAGAAGTAGTAGAACTTATGACTTCCAGGAAGTCTCAAAAATGTTTGAATGAGCTTCAGACTGTCCAATCTCCCCTAGATCTCAAGGCGTAGAAAGACACAGAATCGACATCTCTGTGTTACTTGAAAAAAATCCAAAATAAAATTGCACATACCTTAAAAGCAGGATATCCTAATTAAGCCAGTCCTCGAATTATTGGGAAATGAACAAAAGTCATCCTTGGAATTTCCAATTTCCTCTTCCTGCATATGTATCTCTTTGGTTGGAGCTTTGTGTCTGTAGAGGAACTGAGAGGTAGACAAGTCAGAAGGAAGTCCCAAGAAAGAGGGAGGGTTTATAATGGGAAGTAGATGCAGTACTGGTCATATATTCCTTTCCTTATGCTGAGCAGGAAGGAGAAAAGATAGAGGGTACAGAGAAAACATAGCAGGATAGGCAGATTTCTTACTTAATTGTTACTAATATCTTCATTAATTCCTGCTCTGTGCCCTTGTTTGTGCTGTTAGCTTTCACTAAGAATGTTCTCCTTATTCGCTTTATGAAAATCCTACCTATTTGCAAGGCCCAGCCCTTCTGCAGTACGATCAACTTCTCTTCTCCGTTTAGTTACAGACTTAATCCTGTTGATTTCTAAAGATAATCTGGGATTTTTTGCCTTCTTCCTTCTACCAGGCTGGACATTTCTTGAGGGCAAGAACTAGGTCATGCAATTTTTAATATTTCTCACTGTGCCGGGACACAGCATATACTCCAAAAGGACTTTTTGGTTTGCTGGCTCAAAATCGAAAAAGATTGGTTCTGAAATTCAGCAAAATCTCCTAACCTCTTAGAATAAGGAATGGAGAAGGCAAAAGAAAGCCAAATCAGGTAGTGTAGAGAGGGTATAGATTAGGGGATTTGGAGACAGAAGTTGAAGTTACAAGGCTTGGCTCAGACATTTATTAGCTGTTTTGCCCTGGGCAAATCAGTTAAGAATTCAGGGTCTTGGTTTCCTCTTCTCCAAACTGGAGTTAATGTTATATACCTAACTTGGTGTAAAAATATCAAATATTCTTGTTACTTAAGACTTTTTTAGTCAGAATTTCTATCTTACAACCAAAAACACCCTAACTTCTATGGAATTACAGGGTAGGAAAATCATACTTACTATTGGAGGCGAGGCATTGTCCTTTAAGCTGGTTGAGTGATTGCAGTGTTTATACGTGCTATGATTATGTGATGCGTGATATACAATAGCATGTGCTGTGATAGTGTGTGTTACGTGGCATATACTATATGATGATAGTATATGATGATTGTATGGAAACATATATTGTGTAGCACGTGGTCTATGGTAGTATGTGAGATGATTATGTGGTAGTGTGTACTGTATAATGTATAAGTATGATAGCATGGGATATGACTGTGGTTGTTCTCTGGGAAGATTAATCCAGCAGCACAGGATAGTTGAGAATGGAAAGTAGAAACCAGGAAATAGACCTGTTAGAGGCTGTTTGCCTGGGCCAGGTGAGTGTTGATTAGGGTACTGGTAATAGGGATTGGTACTGAGGTAGATTGAAACTGAGAGATAGGACAATAGTATATGGCACCTGAATGCCCTACAGGCAGCTCAGACTCAACATGTCTAAAACTGAGGCCATTATCTCTCTCTACAAGCCTCCTCTTCCTTCTGCCTTCTCTCACAAGTGGTGGCACAATCCAGTTGCCCAAGCAAGAACCTCTGAGTCATCTCATCATGGGATTTTTCCACTCACTCTGCCACATCGTGTGATCGGCCACTGAGAGCTATGTCGATGTCAGGAGGCAGGGTTCCCTCAGTATCACAGGCCACAGAAATTGCTGATATTCTTAAGAGAAGAAGAAGGCCAAGGGTATATTCTTGGTGACATTTGGGGAACAAAGAGGATGTCAAGCAGCAGTCAAAGAAGTAGCAAAGAAAATAAGAACAGAAACCAAGGAATGTCAAAGAAGGCTAGTCAGCAAAATTCAATCCAATAAAGATGTCAAGGAGGAAACATGTGTCCATTGTTAGAGTTGCCACTTACTTCTAGACCCATGAAAAGGAAGAGAAAGACCATGTTTCCATAATGCTGAGACAAAGGATGCGAAGGCAACAATTTATGGAAATCATCTTTTTAGGCACTCTGCACGCTAGGAGAAATAAAGAGCAAGTTATTGAATTCAAACTCCAGGATGTAGAAAGCAGAATCCTTAATTCGAACTAGTACAGCCAGTATACATTTTCTCAGTTGAGAAAAACAGGTGTGAAAAACAAATATAATTTTCTTTGTTTTCCTCCAACTGAACTTAATTTCTGTATTGCACTTCCTTTTCACTAACAAGCTTAAACTAAAATATTCCATGTAAAATAGTGCAGTTTCTATGAAAAAAATTATGGTGGTTACCCCATAATTAATTAAAAAATTATACCTTAAATCACCATGATCCAGAAATTCCACTTCTAGGTAGACCCAAAAGAATTGAAAGCAGGAACTCAAAGAGATGTTTGTATACCCATGTTTATAGCAGCATTATTCACTATAACCAAAAGGTAGAAGAAATCTACATGTTCATCAATGGATGAATGAATAAATAAAATATGGCATATCTATACAATAGAATATTATTCAACCTTAAAAGGGAAAAAAATTCTGACGCATGCTACAGCATAGATAAACCTTGATGACATTATGCTAAGTGCAATGAGCCAGATACAAAAGGACAAATACTGTATGATTCCCTTTACATGAGGTACCTAGAATGGTCATAGAGACAGAAAATAGAGTTGTGATTACCAGGGGCTGAGGGGAGGGACCGATTGGGATTTAGTGTTTAATGACTACAGAGTTTCAGTTTTGCAAGATGAAAAGAGTTCTTGTGGTAATGGTAGCACAACATAAAGCATTTAATGCCACTGAATTGTACACTTAAAAAGGTTAAGATGGTAAATATTATATTATGTGTGTTTTACCACAAATTTGTAAAACAGAAGTAAGGAGCAAGGCAATAATTGTAAAACATCTTAATCTAAAATATTATAAGTGTTACTCTCAGGCTTTTTAGATTTAAGCTCAAGCAATAGGTTTTTTTTTTTGTTTTTGTTTTTTCCCCTCACTTCTCAGTCCCATACCAGAGGATCTCTGCCAATTTCTGCTGTAGATCCCTTCCTGTGAGCATGGTTCTCCCTTCAAGTAACCCAGCTTTCAAGTAACCCAGCTTGGTTGTTTCCAAGCGGTTGAGTCGTTACAAGTAGTACTTCTATGAACGTCCTCATCTGTGTTTTCAGTGAATATATGTTTGAATTCTATTGGGCATATACCTAAATTGAAACTGTTTGGTCACAGTGTCTATATATGTTCAGATTTAGCAGATTCCGCCACACAGTTTTCCAACATGGATTGTCAATTTACCTTCTCACCAGCAGTGCACAAGAGATGCGATTGTTCCACCAACATTAGATGGTTTTTGCCTTTATCATTTTGATCTCTCTGGTGAGTGTGTTAAAGTAAAGCACCGTGGTTTTATTTTTGCATTTCCTCTAATGACTAATGAAGTTGAACATCTTTTTATATGTTTATTCACCATTTGGATACCTTCTGTGTCTCCTCAAGTTTTTGGTCCTTTCTATTGGTTTTCTTGACTCTATCGATGAGCAGGGCTTATATACTTATATGTCGATATTATGTATAATAACATATAATATATTATATAATAATTTACAGTATTATAATATATAATAAACAATATATAACATATAGTATGCAATATACAGTATATAATATATAATATGTAAATATGCATAAAATACAATATATATATTCTATCGATCTATTGTGCACATGAATCCCTTGTTGAGTATATGTATTACAAGTAATTTAACTCCACTTCATAGCTTGGCTTTCATTCCCTTAGCAGTATCTATTCATACAGAGATTTCATATGAAAACTGAGTTCAATATATCAATTTTTTTCCTCTATGACTAGTGCTTTTGTACTGTTTAAAAATTTTTTGCCTAGACTCATGAAGACATTCTTCTAAAAACTTTATTGTTATACCATTCATATCTTCATCTACAATTCATCTGGAATTGATTTCTGTGTGTGGGGTGAAATAGAAGTCAAGAGATTTTTCCATGTGGATATTCAGCTGACCTAACATTATTTATTAAAAGGACTATCTTTTCCTCAATGTATTGCAATGTCTTTGTCATAAACCAGAAGACTATGTATGTGTAAACCTTTTCATGGATTCTCTCATCTGCTTTAGTAGTCAGTATGTCTATCCTTTGGTCTATCTCTAATTAAGATACCACACTGGCTTAATTACTACAGATTTATATAATGGTTCTTCGTGTTTAGTAGTGTAGGTCCCCCAGCTTTGTTTTTGCTCTTCTTCAAAATGCCTTAATTATTCTTACTCCTTTGCATTCCCATATATACACAAACATATATATATGCACACACAAAACCTACTGAAATTTTTACTAGTGTTACATAAAATCTATAAATGAATTTGGGAAAAATTAGCATGTTTACAATATTGAGTCTTCCAATCCACAATCAAGGCATATTGTTCCATTTATTTGATCTTTTTAAATTTCCCTTAATAATATTTTGTAGTTTATAGGGTTAAAGTTTTCACAAATTTTGTTACATGTATTCCTAAGCATTTTGATGCTTTCATAATTTCCTATCTCATAGTTACTTATTTGTTTATCTTGCTAAATTCAAATATTAATTTTAATAGTGTATAGATTCCTCTATCTTAATTTTCTATGCGTTTGTTTCTAGTATATGGAAATAAAATATGTTCATGAAAAATTTTGATTTGTAATATTCCCTTTTATAGTGTACTTGGCAGGATCGGACATCAAAATTAAACTGTCTTCTTAAAACAAGTTTAGATGTGCTCCATTTTTTCCTATACTGTGGGAAAGTTTATGTAAGATTGATATTATTTCTTCCTTAAATATTTGAAAAAATTCACTGATGAAGCTATCCGGGCCTGAAGTTTTCCTTCTAGGATGGATATTATTTAATTTATTTAATTAAAAAATATTTAGATTTCCTATTTTCTCTTGGGTCATATTTCCCAACTGTTTTTTGAGGAATTGGTCAGTTGCATCTAAAGTTTCAAATTTAGTGTAAAATTTTTATAGTAAGATCTTTTTAATATCTGCAGAATGCACACTGATGTCCTCATTTTATTCCTATTAGTGATAACTTATTTCTTTTCCTTCATTAGTGTCACCAAGAGTTTAATCAATTTTATTAATCTTTTCAGAGAATCAACTTGGGCTCTGTTGATTTTATTGAACATTTGATAGCCATTCTACTGATGCATTTTAAATTATTTATTTCCTTTTGGTTTCCTTGAGTTTCTTTTGCTATTTATATTTATATATATTTAAAATATATATAATAAAATATATTATATATATTTTAAACCTTTATGTAGCTATTCTTTTCTTAGAAATTTTGGTAAATATTTCATGCAACTTGAAAATAAAATGTATTCTGTTGTCATCAGGTCCAGTATTCTGTGTATATCAATTAAATCATATTTGGTAGTTGGACCGTTCAGATCTTCTATATAATTTTTTATGTTTTTGTCTGCTTGTTTTATCAGTTGAGAGAAGCTTAAATTTCTAGATTTAAATGATTTAGATTTTTGTAATCTTTCTTTGTAATTGTGACATTTTTGTTCTGTATGTCTTAAAAGCCATTCTATTGAATGTTTACAGATTCAGAAGTGTTATATTTTTCCCAGAGGATTGACCAGTTTATCATTATAAAATTGTTTGTTTCATCTCTAGAAATGCTTCTTGCTTTAAATTTGACTGTGTCTGATATTAACATAGCTACCCCAGCTTTCTTTTGATTTGGTGTTTAAATGGTATATTTTTAAATATCATCGTACTTATATTAAGATGTGTGTTTTGTAAGCAAGATATAAATGGCTTTTATATTTTTATTCAGTCTGATAACCTGAGACTTTTAATGGTGAATGTATTTAGGGCCCCCTAGATAATCCAGGATAATCTACCATCTCAAGATCTTTCATCATATTTACAAAGACTCTTTTTTTTATATAAAGTAGTATTCATAGGTCCCAGAGATCTCTTGGGTGTCATTAGTCAGTATATCACACTATATAAAATTATTATTTGACTGTTTTTGAGCTATAAAAGTAACTTTCATTTGGTAAAATCTAATAGTTGCTAGCAAATACATCAGATTTCACATAAAATACAGCTCTGTCTCTTTTTGACAATGGGAAGATCTGGATACTTTGAGGCCAAATCCTGAATAGGAACATACCTGTTTCTATTCATAGGAGTTCTTTTCATTTATTGCAATTACTAATATGTTTGGGTTTATCACTGCCATCATACTTCTGATTTTCTGTTCGCATGTGTTAGTTTATTTTTTGTATTATTTTTCAAATAGCACTTACCCTTTCCCTACCCATAGTTCTCACCTGTTTTCCTCTCTCTTCAAACTTTAGTTAGATATTTTTTATTCACTTATCATTCTGTTTATCAGTCTCGCATGACTGCATCTTATCTGCTTTTAAACACATCTATTAGGTTCTTAACATCAGATATCGCATTTTTTCAGTGCTAGAATTGTTATTTGGTTCCTTTTTTATGGATACTAAATCTGCAGTGAAGTTCAATTTGTTCCCTTTAATTTCTTAAACATATCAATCATAATTATTTAAAGTCCTTTCTGCTAATTTCATAATCATAATTACCCAGATGTCTGTTAAGATTTTTTTATGTTTACTCTTAAGTATCTTTTTTATTTTTATTTTTGATGTTCTTTGTGAATTGGGGCCTTTGTCCTGCCTGGTCTGTCTGTATGATATAAAATTCCTTTTTCTCCGGACCTCCATATGGCTCCCTCCTTCTCATCCAAGTCTTTGTGTAAATGTTACCTTCTTAATGAGGCCCAACTTGCCACCCCATTTAAAACTGCAACTCATTCCCCAGTACCTTTGTTTTTTATTATCCTCCTTTTATTCCCCAAGGCACATTATCAGCTTCTAATGCATGAGATCATTCCTTTATTTGTTGGGTGTATTGTTAATTGTCTGTTCTTCCCACTAGAATATGACCTCCAAGTTTCTTTTCACTGAAATATTTCCATCACTTTATACAGTATCAAGCATGTGTAGGTATTCATGAAATATTTATTAAATTAATAAATAAAAAATTAAAATATACTAACAAAAAATGTGAAGAACAAGAAGGTGGAGCTAAAACATGTTTTCATGCTCAAGACTTCAATGAACTGTACATTTTAACTTCACTTATTATTACCTAGAAAAGAACCTGGAAATTAACACCCACATTATAATTCTCAGGAGAAAACATATTCACTCAATCACAGCCAAGACTTTAGCTGCTAAGCTTCCTGCCCAGGATTCTGGAGGAGATCCTTACCTTGCCTCACCAAAACTTTGACTACTCAAACTCAAATCATTATAGTTTAATCCAAAAGATCACTACTTTTTCCTCTTCTCCCCTCTATTCCTTCCAAATTACGAAATAAACTGTTTCAGGTGTGAGGACCAAAATTGTATAGCAGGAATGAGAGGGAGGAAAGAGGAGGAAAAAAAGAGGGAGTTATACAATTCCACTTTTCTCAAAGACGCCAATTTACCTGGGAGTACAAACCACACATCTCTGCTCCCACTTCTTTCCTTTGATTCAATACAAAAGCTACAAAAGTGTCAACCTGACCTCAGCTAAACTCACTTCTTAGTGATTGACTCAATATATTTTTTTAAAGTATATTACCTCTTTATACTGATATATATTTAATTTTTGCAGATTTTCAGTAAGGTATAATTCACAATTTCAAAAAATAATAGAGTTTGGCATCATTATGATATGAATGTCAAAAAAAGAAACCAGACAAACAAACCAAAAAGAACAACTACGAATATCTCTGTACAAACCATTTTAGGACCATGATAAAAGCCACTAAAACTGTGTATTTCTTTTTCATCATCAATGAGTATCAGTGTTTCCCATTTTGTGTCTGCATTGTCATTTGTGTCTACAAGTTGCTATAGGGACCAATGTACTGTGCCTTTCAGGGCCTTGTAGAATGGGCCAGCGGCTTCATTCAATTGATTCTGAATCAGGGTTAATGGGGTGAAAATCACAGTGAGATTTCTAAGAGTCTTTTAGCTTCCCTTGATCACAAGTTCATGTTCAGCCCACATCATGTAAGAGTAGTCTTGTTTTGGGGATAATTGGAAGAAGCATTCAGGTGCCCTAAAGTGGCATAGCACCTAATACTTTCCAACCTCCAAGCTTTTCTCAGTTATTTAGAATGCCCTCACCTCTACCCCATCCTAAACTCTGCCTGACTAACCCATTAGAACCAGCTCAAATATATCTTCTCCGTGAGGGTATCCTTGTTGCTTTGAATCTGAGGTGTGCATGTGTGAATGTTACAACTCTGTCTAGATTGAAAGTCAGGAGTTACAAGCTCACATCCATTCAGCATCCAAGTAAGTACTATAAATGGGTTCAACAGTGAGTTGGAGATCACAGGTGAGACATAAACAGGGGCAGATGCTTTTACATTCAGGTATGTTCCAATTTCAGATTTAGGCCTGGCTATCCAGATCTTGCCATTTTCAAAAAGAGACAGAGAGCTGTATTTTATGTAAATCTGATGTATTTGCTGGCAACTATTAGATTTTACCATATGAAAGTTACTTTCGTAGATCAGAAACAGTTAAATAATTTCATATTGTATGGTAGATACTGAGTAATGGCTCTCAATATATCCTTGGGACCTGTAAATACTGCCTTATATAGAAAAAGAGTCTTTGCAAATGCTATTAAATTAAGGATCTTGAGACAGGAGATTATCCTGTATTATCTGAGTGAGCCCTAAATGCATTCACAAACATCTTGAAAAGAAGGAGAAGAGGAAGATTTCACACAAAAGAGAAGGCAATATGACCACCGAAATCGGAGTAGCGAGGTAACCACAGTCAAGGAAAGCCAGTAGCCACCAGAAGCTGAAACATTCAAGAAACAGAGCCCCCTCTAGAGCCCCCGGAAGGAACACAGCCCTGCCAACATCTTGATTTGAATCCAGTAACAGCGATTTTGGATTTCTGGCCTCCAGAACTATGAACTATAAGAGAATAAATGTAGGTTGCTTTAAGCCACCAAGTTTGTTACAGCAATTTGTTACAGCAGACGCAGGAAACTAATACTTAATGTTTGAAAATATGCTATGGGTTAATACACATGAGTTAATTCAAATACACATAGACATGCATATATAGGCATGTGTATGTATGCACATACACATGTGTGTGTGTGTGTGTGTGTGTGTGTGTACAAAAGCAATACACAGGCCAAATAAAGCACATCTGCAAGGTAGATCTGTCCCTCAGACAATGAACTTTCTTATCTTTCTCTTATCTGTGATGACTGGCACTGTAATCTATGCCTTCATCAATTGTTTTTAAATCACTGCAATGGAATGTAAAGAATTTTGCCAATACATTGTTTAAGTGTTGGAGTTTCCCCATATCCCCTTGCAGAGATTTAATGACTCCAAGTTTCCTTTACCTCCGATGCAATTCTTTTGAGAGAAGAGTGACTTCAAATACTGTCTTTAGATTCAATTTGTTAAGCATTGTTAAGATACCCAGTCAGGAGGGAGCAGAAACTGTAAGTAAAAGCAAAGGAGTGAAATGTCTCAAAAAGCTGTTAATCGAACAGTATAAGTATGTAGGTTCATAAGCTTTTGCTCTTGAGTTTGCGAGAGCCCATTGGATCTGGAACTAACCTCTGGCACTAGAGGGAAGTTTCAGCTCTATGATCTCAGCTCCAGGATTTCCCTGAGGTTCCATGTTTGTATCCCTAAAGTCAATTCTTTTCTTGAGCTGGCTTAAGTGTGTTGCTGCTGCTTGCCAGAGCTAGTTCAGTGGCTCCCTCAGGAGGCAGCTCAGCAATTTTCTCTCCACCATGAACTGCAACAGTGCTACCCAAAGCGCTAGTCCAATTGAGACAAGAAGCTTGCACCAGAATGTGAATCAATGCCCTGCTTCCTTCATCGAGTAAGTCTCCTTGTGAATTTCAACTGAACTGAAAAGTGTGCTTATTGGTGGAATGGATTTACATTCCCTTGCAAGTTCTCTGTTCTGTTAACCGTAACCAACAGTGTGCGAGAACTGGCAGCCATCCACAGATCTCACTTAAAGTAGCACTGGCCTAAAGGTTCCCCAGAGACAGGGAATTCTAACGGTTCGATTAGTTTTTCTCTCTTCTCCTGCCTCCTCACAGGAGGCAGAAGTAGAAAGGGAGAGAGGAAAGTTTTTGCATTAGAATCATGCTGCTAGTCTGCACAAAATATACCATTTGCTTTTTAATCATAAGGGAATAATTTTTCTGCACTTAACCATCAATTTTGCCCTTTGAAGTCAAATCTTATGCTAAGTCCAATTTGCATGCGCTGGTCCTCTAGGAAACTTCCTAATCACTCACAGGATTGGCCTGTTTCTAATGCAGAACTGCCTTGGTCCCTGAAGTGACTCATATGCACTGATTTGGTACATTTACCAGAGGGAAACTTTAAAAAATAATTGAAAATCAGATTAACAAGATTTTAAGCAGAAACATGACGCAGCTTCGCTGTGCTCCCTCTTCCTGGGGAGCAGAGGGCGGGGTGGGAGTAGGTATATCTGGGATTAATTTTTAAATTGGGACATTCTTTAAGGTAGAAGGAAGGACCTGCAGTCTCCTTGGCAAGTCTGATGAAGTCTTTCACAGCAGTGTGCTGTTGGGTGCCTCAAGGCATCTGCTAAGCACAGAAGGACAGTATTTTTGGTCCAAATGAAACTAGAGATGAAAATGACAGCGAGTTAATGAAACAGTATTGAGTTCAGACCTTCCAGGGTTCATAGCACTGTATCAGGCATATATATGAAAGAAGAGATTAAATTCATTACAGAGATTAGAAATATGGAGAAAAAAATAAATACCAGACAAGAAAAACTATACTACCAAATGAGACAGAAATAATACAAATGCCAAAGATATGTTTCTTTCAAACCTAAAAATAGGCGAGCTGACTTCTTTAAGACACGTGCACTTTAAACTGTTGGAAAACATAAAAGCAAACCTAAAAGTAATAAGGGGCATGTGTTAGAAATGAGGTCTTCTAATAGCAAACATTTTTGTGTTATTACTAAATAGTTTTGTGCTTCCAAATGTTTCATTAAAATCTCTATTATTAATTAAAGCAAAGCATGTACCATGAGGTACATACTTAGAGGAATATCCAAATTCTCATTGTACACTGAAAAATAGTAGATCCCTCTGTGCTCCTTGCCAGTTCTGATTCATGCCACACCAGGATTCTCTCACTTCTAATGGTGTCTGCCTTCCTCATAAGATAATAGATGAAGAACCTCCAAGAGAAAATGTCCATTCATTTATTTATTTAACATGGATGGCCCATGTGTGCCACATAACATTTGAGATGCTGCAGATGCCTTCGTGAGCAGACAAAGCAGGTCCAGCTCCTGTGGAACTTATACTGTGGTGTGATGTGCCAGATGGACAAATAGCCACACCCTTCTAAGAATGGCCGCTCACGTTTCGCCTGCTCTAGGTACTTCAGACTCTAGATTGAATTGTCATCAGGGACCACCTGGTTCAGATTTATCTCTGTAACATTACCTACAAGTGTTGTTTACTGTTATTATATTTTTATCTTCAGACGTAATGCAGTCATTCACAGTAAGACCGACCGAGCAGCCAGCATAAAGCAGAGTATGTTGGAGGGGCAAACAAGCTCCGCCAGGCTGTGCTCGGAGTGTTCATCAAGAACCCAGTACCATTCTGATACTCATTTCTTTGTTTGCAACTGCCTGACTTTTTCCCTTCTATATGTCTTTATCCTTGGTGTTATGAAATTTCACAATGTTTCTGAGTTTGAATTATTTATTATTCATTGAACTGAGTATTTATTAAGTTTTTCTAACAGGGTGGCATGTGTCTTTAAGGTCATAGAAATTTTCTGGTATTATTTATTTAATAAACACCTCCTTTCTGTTTTTTTTTTTTTTTCTTTTGTAATTCCTTCACTCCTAAGGGATAACAAAAAAAGAGAGAGATGTGAAAAATAATAAAATATTACCCTGTTCTTAGGAAGACAGATATAACATTATAAAGATGTCAGTCCTCCCAAGTTAATATATAAATTAAAAGGATTATCAATGAAAATCCAATGATTGTGGTTTTGGTTTGTTTGCTTTCAGAACTAGAAAAGCCAATTCTAAAGCTCATATACAAAAATGAGAAGAATAGCTTGGAAAATTCTAAAAAGAAAAAGAAATGAGAGTGTGCTTAACCTATCAGGTGTTTAAATTTGTTCCTAAATCTCAGCAATTACAAAAGTGGTACTGATGCATGAATGGAACAGAATTTTAAAAATCTAGAAATATACTCTAATACATAGATGACTTTAATATGTAATTAAGGTGACATCTCAAATCATATGGGGAAAATGGTCTATTCAGTAAATGGAGTGGGAACAATGTACACAGGGAAAAATTAATTTAGTTCCATACTCCATATGATAACCCAGACTGAGTTCTAAATATAGCAAAAAAGCGTTGTCTTTGAGAGCTTAGTAAGGTGTGTAGACTACTAACAACAATATGGTTGAATCTCATAAAGTAGGTATTGTAGAGCTTAAGAAACCAGACCCATAAGAACATAAACTGTAATACTCCATTTGTACAAAGCTCAAGAACAGGTTCATTAATCTATGGTACTATCACACAGCATGGAGGTGACCTAAGAGGAAGGGATGGTTACTGAAAGGGGCAGACAGGGGTCTTCTGGGTACTGTTGGTTGATATACATTTGCTAGTTACATGTGTTTCCTTTGAACACATTTTCTATGCACTGTGACTTGTGCACTTTCCTATATGTATGTTAGGCTTGAATAAAAACTTCTAAAACTACATTGATATCATTTTTTTCCACCTGACCAGCACTGATCCAAAGTATTAGATAGCATGCATTGTTAGGCTCTAGGGAAATAGGGACTCACACATTACTGGTCAGAGAGTAATCAGAATCAGAATCTGCATTTTAACAAGGTCCCCAGGCGATTTGCATGTATGTTACAGGTGGAAAAGTCTGCACTAAGGAAATGGTTTTTGTATGTCAAAGAGATACCATGGGAGTGGGGAGCAAGGTGGCAGTTGGGAAGGGAAGCTTATTCATGGATCCATTTCTGTGAAATACTCCACCTCTCAAAAACACGTGCTGCACACGGATGCCTTGATTTGCTTATGATGGAAGGTGAGCAGGCTGTGGGAAGTCATCCACAAGGGTTCTATTTGGCATGTTCAAAAGAAAGTCTGACCCTGAGCTGACCCAACAGAGACTGACAGAACTGCAGCTTGTGAAAGCTTCAGACCAAAAGGAGACAGGGGTTCCCCAGGTGGGCACAGCTGGAAGAAACTATGTTTCATTTACATAAGAAATCTCCAGGTATCTAGGTAAACCCACAGGAGATGGAGACTCTGGATTGCTTAATGCTTTACCAACATAAAGGACAAATTAGAAAAACGTTTACATCTTCCTCTACCACCCTCCCAGAAGAAAGGGAGTTGATGAGAATTTCTAGGAATAAGATGTTAGCCAGCTGAAACTTATTTCAGATTTTTGGAGTACACATAGAAAATATGACCCAGGAATCTCTGTCAGAGAGTATTAAACTATGTACAGTAATGGAAAGAAATAGGAGATGCTCTTTTATGGTTGAAAGAATGAGGAAGGAAATCATAGAGATTCAAATATAGTATGACAATTTCCTTCCTATGTGTTCAGAAAGGAAGGAGTAAACTGTATCGAACTGAAAATATTGTTTTTGGTCTGCTTACAAAATAATATAAATCAATTGTAAAAAAGAATTGGGAAACAACAGATCAAAGAAAATAAAAATTATTCATGATCTCATTACCTAGGTTATACAGCGCATAGATATTCAGTCCTTTCCTTTTTCTTTTTCTTATTATTTTTAAGGGTTTTTATAAATTAAACAACATAGGTATGCAAACATGCAAAAGTTCGAACTTTATAGCATAGAATTATAAAAAATTAAAAAATGAAAGTTTTTTCACTCTTTCTCACCCCAATCCCTATTTCCATCCCACTCTCTCAGGCGGGGAGAGTTATTAAAAAAAGTCCTTTCTCTCTATGTATCTGCATTCTTATATACACACACACACAAAAGCATATTGTCTGCAATAGTTTGTTCACTACATATGGACTCACAGTCATTTCATATTGTTCTGCATCTTGCTTTCATCCTTTTAACCATATGGTTTGAAGAGTTTTTTCCATAGAGAGCTAGCACGTTTGTAAAACTTCTGCATAATATGCCATTGTATAGATACATTACAGTTTATTTAATCATTTTCCCATTAATAAGTAGTTTAATTATCTTCCTTTTTAGTATTATAATTAATATGGCTATAATATGCATATGCATGCCTTTGTGCACATGTGCCAATATTTGTGTAGGATAAATTCCTTAAAGAATTTCTGGTACAGTCTCTGCATTTAAATTTTTGATAAGTCTTTGAAAAATTGCCCTACAAACTAGGACAAATTATAATCTCATCTATAGTATTTATTTCCCACACTTGCTCATACTTTCCCTAACATATTACCAATCTGGTGGCCAAAGACATCACTTTATGAGTTATATAACTTGCTTATCCTCTGTTATGAATAGGTTGTCCAGTTTTCTCACACATGTGTGGCCGTTTTGAGTTCTGTGAATTGTTTTTTGATCCAATGCCATTTTTCTAGTGAGTTGTTTATTTTTTTTGTGGGTTTTTAGGAGTTTTTTATATATTATAAATAATCTTGTCCAGGTGTTTTACCTTAATATATAATATTTCTACAACTCAAAAATGATAGAACTTAATGAATCACAGCCTATTGTAAGTTACAAGGGACCAAACTTGAAAGGCCATTTTATTCACTGGAGTCCAGTCAAGCAAATGAGCTCCACATAAGGGCAATGGAAGTTTTCAACCTTCCCCAATGAAAAAAAAAAAAAAAAAAACGATTAATTCTGGGCACAGATTTTTTTTCTTTTATGAGCTCAAATACATTTTCTTTACAGCACTCAGATTCTATGCTATTAAAAACAGGAAGATAGTGCTTTACTATGAATCATATCATTTGTCTGTTTTTATCCTATCTCCTTTTTCAAGAATGGTTAGAGAGAGTGTACAGAAACATTTTTTAACTTTTATTTTTCAGTTAGAGTTGACATTCAATATTATTTTATAATAGTTTCAAGTCCACAGCATAGTGTTAGACATTTACATAATTTACAAAGTGATCCCCCAATTAGTCTAGGTGTGTCCGAAAACATTTTAAAGAAAATAGAATTTAAAATGGATATGGAAGGAAAATGAGGGCAACTTAAGTATTCCGAAATGAGTGCCCACAGGTTCTGAACAACTGCTAGAAGCTGATTGCAAATTGAGTCTAAGTGTTCTCGAGCCAAAGTAAGGGGAAACATGATCAGGGCAAGATTCCCATTATTTGCACAACAAATAGATACCAATTCCTCAGCAAGGCACAGTTTTTCTTAGCATTGAAGCCTCATAAAGGAAATACTGTGTGACAGGGCATATACTGTCTTTAGAGTAAATTTCTTAGAGAGTTTTATAGTTATTTTCCCTCGGCACCAGATATAGTTGGAACAGCAGAAAAGCTGGGTAAAACATTTTGTGTGATATTTTTAAAAATCAAAAAACAAAATCATGTTTGGAATTGTCCACAATAAAACGTTAACAATGATAAGCAATAGGCAGATAAGTGCAGATTTACAGCAAACATGAAAGTAGGAATATATAAAATGGAAGATTTAAGGAGAAAGGACATAATCTATAAAAATATTCATCGTATGATTACTTTCAATAATATTTTCCACAAACACATTTAGAATTTAAGTGTGTTTTAAAACGTAATTGTGCAACTTTCTGACGCATGTCTGCTGTTTAAATAGAGGCACGATTGCAAAGAAAGATCTGTTAGTGCTGGTGGGCAATGAGATGCACAAGTCGCCGCAGGCTGTGGTTTATCAAAGGAAGTTTGCTAGTGGAAAAAGAAATGGAGAAGGAGCTCCCTCCTCTAACAAGGCTGAGCATGCAGGGTAGGGGATTATGCTGACGGGTCAGTTCCCAGCACGCAGCTTAGTGGGCCACAGTGTGAACTGTGGCTCTCCTGAAAGTAAATCAGGGCGATCATGAACGAGCGGCGCTGTCTTCTTTCTCCTCTTCCACCCATGGGGTCCAGTAGTAAGTTTCTTTCATCCACCAGGCAGACCTACAACTACAGAAACACAGTGAGATGCCCAGAGTACCAGGCTGGGGCCCACTCAAGGCCAGGAACTGAGCCAGGGTTTGCTGCCACCACATAGGTGAGATAAAAAACGTGGGTGTGGGATTCGAAGTGGTACAGACTACATGCTTTGCTTTATCTTTAGGTAATAAAGGCATAATTCGGCAGTATTCAAAGTGGGGTCCCTAGGTCAGAACAGTAATATCACCTGGGAACACACAGAAAATGCAAACTGTCAGGTCCCATATACCAGATATCAGAAACTCTGGGGGTGGGGCCCAGTAATCTGCAGTTTAACCAGGATTCCAGATCATTTTTGATACATGTTCAAGTTTAAGAATCATAGGTCTAATTCGTAGGGGAAAAAAGTTGTTTTTTTGTGACCCAATCCACCTCACTCACGTTTTTCCATTAGGGTAAGGATGAGCTAAGAATGGTATTACTTCTATTGGCAGTTCATCACCCTCTGCTTCTTCGGCATAATCTATGGAAAAGTTAGTGCTCTAGAAGGAGGATTTGGGGCACTGTGTCCCCTTGGCTATAATATTATCTACTAGACTCCTGATCTTATCATGGTTTTCCACAAAATTTATAATTTATCTGTGTCTAAAACAGTCAAGTTGGAGTATTTATAGCCTAAAGAAGCTAGCCACAGCATAGTTCAAAAGAAAAAAAATTCTACAGTTTGTATCAGTAAATGGGGTAAAGGTTCATATGTTGCTAGAAGAGAGAGAGAGAGAGCAAGAGAAGAGAATAAAAAGTCAGAGAACTTCTCAGAATGAGATATTAGCTTTATTCAAGCTTGTGAAATACAGAAATCCAGACTGCTTGTTAAGCTTAAAATAGTAATGCCAATCCCATCTAGCAAGGACTGAAGGAAGCATGTTGATCCATGCTTTACCTCTGTGGAGAAATCACGAGAAAATGCTTTCATCAGCAAACTGGAATTGGTGCTTGAATTGGAGAATGCTATGGCCAAGTTCTTATTATACCACAGTCAATCAGACACGTTTTGTCTTTGCTGTAGTTCAAGGGTTCAGCTCCATGGATAAATCTGCAATGTTAAAGCAAAGGCTACAGAAAGAAAATAAGAAAATCACCTATCTTAATGTTGCTCCCACCAACTGTAAAAGAGTAACTGGTTGTCTAAGTAATTTTATAGCTAAATAGAAGTGAGTGGTGGATTGAGTCAGGAAGTCACATAAAAGAAAACTCAGTCTTGTGATTTATTTATTTCTATCATGCAGTTGCCAATGCTATTAAAATCATGTCAAGGACAAAATAATGAATTTAATCAGATATTGATGGTGGATCCGACAGTGGGTTAGTGCCTAAAGTAATGAAATGTCAGGGGAAAGTGCATTATGTTCTCCCTCGCATCATTAAAGTGACTCCAGGCGAACCAAGAAGCATTGCTGAGACTTCCTTCAGATGTGCTAAATGGCTACTCTTCAACTGAAAGCTCTCCATCTCCTATCTTGAGGTGATGGATCAGGACTGAAACTTCTGCATCTGAAGGAGAAAAGAGAGAAGGCCTCTACAGGTCTAAACTAGATCAAGCATGTTACCTATGATGTGCACATATCTTTAACAAAGCCAGGCTAGTCACTAAAATGTGAAATGTGTAAACCAGACAGATATTTCATGAAAGGCAATGGAAGCCCCAAATTTACTTAATTTCTAATTAATTCTCCAAGTGAAATGGTTTCTCTGTCTCATTACTAGGCTTTGTTCAATGCAGCTGATATCTAATGATGCTTTTAAACATCATTTTTGGAATATAAGTTACCTATCAATACAGGGCTGCTCTTAGGGATTTTGAAAAACTGCATTCCCATTATTTTTTATTCCTTTAACCTGAACTATGAGGAAAACAAATTGGAGTTTTAAAAGTTATCTCAAAACACAATTTCCCTCAGATTGCCCTTTGATCTTAGGATTTTTAGAGTTCTCAAATTGGATTCGATGTGCTGGCTCTTTGTTTTCATAAAATTAAATGAATAATTGCCAAGTCTCCATTTTGTGTTGTGCTGTGTATACAGGAAAAGCATAATGATGTCAGAAAGAAGAAGTAAAGGAGAAGGGAGAAGAGAAAGAAAGAGAGAAGGAAAAAGAGAGGGAAAGGAATAAAAATAGAGAAGAAAGGAAAGGAAAGGAAAGGAAAGGAAAGGAAAGGAAAGGAAAGGAAGAAAAAAAAGAGAAGAAAAGAACAGAAAAGAAAAAAGGAAGGCAAGGAGAGGAAAAAGACAGAAAGGTAGACTGATTTATGTAACTATTTTAAGAGGAGATAAGGAATCTAAATGTTCCATAATTTATTGTTCCATCAACTAAACTCACCAATTACTCAAATTTTGTGAAGTCAAAATCAATGAGTACATTTATCTCTGAGTTTAAAAGCTAAATCCTGAATTTAAGATTGTGCCACAGCTCATATAGAACCAAAAGTGACCTATGTCTAGGCCATGTATTTCCAAAGTTAGCTGATAATGTCAGTGACCGCTCAATGATGCCCACTGAGATGCAGAAATTGTCATTGGTTTTATTGTTATACTTGAAGGAGGGTTGAAATGAAAGCAATATAGTTAAAACATTTGAATTACAATGAAAGATTTCCACTTGGAAGTGTACAGTTGATTTTTATTGTTCACAGTAATTATATTCCATAAAGTTGCCTCAAACAAAGAATTAGCTAATACTGAACCATAGCTCTTAGGGGAAATAATAGAGTTAAGTTCCCAGTAAGCCTATAAGCACAACATTTTCATCAACTGATTAATGCTTGATTTTGTTATGCGTTTCTATTAAAAGATACCTTATTTTACATAAAGACTATATATATATATGATATATATATTACACATATATATTATATATATATATGATTCATTAACATTGAACTCATATCCAATAGCACTCTAACTCATGCCTGAATAAAGCTTATTTAACACATGTACTTTCTCCATAAGACATATCACAGTCTTGCACTTAGAAACACTAGACAGAACTGCAGTACTATGTTCGGGGAATATTTTAAAGTGAAGGCACCAACAAAAAGCACAAAAATGCAAAAAAAAAAAAAAGCCTGCAAAATGGACATTTGTTTATAGCATGAGAGTTAAAACCAGAAAGCAAAGTGTCTTCCTGTTTGAACTCAGGTAGGAACATGCATGTTGGGCGACTCGAATTTTTTGTTGCTCTGTACAGTTCTGCAAATAACAGCAAAAGCACCAAAAGTATTGGTTTTGGAGTTACAAATAAATTTTATAGAATCTGCAAATAATGAGGATCAATTATATTTGGTTTTTTAGTCAATCCCTTGGTTATTTTACTCTAAGTCTGCATGTTCTTCAATTTCTTTGACTACAAAGAAAATTATACATAAAAAGAAATGGAGAAAACTATTCTTGCCCTCTCTAGATATCTAGAACTGTTTTCAGTTCTTTCTTTTTCATAAGTTGAATAAAATAAAGTAAAATAAAATGTAGAGGTGACTGTATCATTAAAATTGTAAAAGAAATGGAAAGCAATAAAACTTGAAAGATAACTAAATTGAAAAGTGAATTTGTGTTTCATTTACAATATCTTCACAAACTATTTCACTTATTCCTCATGACCACCATTGTACAAATTATTTGTACTCAATATTTATGCAGGCTTCAAGATACTGAGATATATTCATGGTCAGACAGCTAGCAGGTCATAGGACCAAGACTTCAACTTGGGTCTTTAAATTACTTATTCTATTCATCTTCCATAAATAGAATTAAAAGAAGAAGCACAACCATTCATGAAGCCTTGTTTCTGCAACCTGGGTGACTTCTGAGTGCCATAAGGTGGCCATGGGTTTTCAGGGAGATGTGAAGCAGCCAGTAAGTTCTGTGAGTCTCTAATCACATTCTGTCATTCTTCTGGACAGAGACATTATCTCATGGCAGACAGACATCTGGACTTGCTGTGCTGTGCTTGCTCAACGTTATCATGACTTCACTCTTTGGTCCAAGTGGAGTAAAGACTCCTTCTCCCACCTTAGACTGCAGATGTAGATGGAGTGAGAAGCTCCCTCCGAGGAAAGATGTGCTGTAACCCCTTCAGGTTGAGTTAGTGCTCACCGTTCGAAAACTCTGCACAGTGCGAGAGTCCACTGGAAAGTTCTGAATCCAGCTGTACATCCCAGATGTGCACCCTGATAAAATGCTAAGCCATTCTAAAGACTAAAGCAACGCAGAGTTCCAACGTCTAGCAGGCTGATATCAAGGCTTGGGAGACCACTCCAGGGAGCAAGCAGCTGGAGAAATGGAGTATGAATGTCCACTGTAAAAAGGAACTCATCTTTTTCTGGTTTCCCTAAAACAGCTGCTCCAGAGTGGCTGATGCAGCTTGAGGATGTTGAAGGTTGGCCGAGTCGGTCATCTTCATGATGAGAATCAACGTGATTTAGTAGAGGGCACCCTAACTTCATAACCTTTCCTTGGCAGCCACATGGCCTAAAACTGACCAGCAGAGACATATACCTTCTTGTTTGAGGCCTATGGGAGCATTAAAGAGCCATAGGGAGAAAATAAAATTAGTGCAGGAAAAAGTCATTTAAACTGCTATCTGGAATAGCATAGATGAATCAATTCACTTCATGTTTATTCTTCTCTCTAGGGTTCAGCTAAGGTCAAGCTCAGACAGAGGGACATAACTTGGACCCAACGTCCTTCAGCCCTACCTGAGCTCATCAGTCCAGACCCACTGTATTTTCATCTCTCCTCCACCCAAACACACACCTTTCCCACATCTCCCTGGTAGGGAGATTTACCATCTCTCTGCAAAAATCTCAACCATGTTCCTGCCTTAGCAAGTTCAAATCAGGATGTTGATTCACATAGCAACACTATCAGCCTTGGTGGTCAGGTTCTGCTTAGACCTCAGTGAACACCAGACCTCAGGTTGCTGGTCTTGGAATCCACCTTCCAAACACAACCCCATTCCGAGTTCTAACACAAACTCACAAGTGATTTTAGGGATGCAGTCATAACGTGTTTGATACTGTCTGCTCATGAAAATAGGCAAACATCTAAAACAGCATAGGAAAATCCAGAATGTGGCACATAGAAACTCAGATGGGAAGAAGCCACCAGTGTAAAGGGGAGAATCTAAGACTTTGTTAAGTTTATTTCAGTCCCAGATTAGTTCCTTCTCTGCTGAATAATGAAGGGGAAAATTCAGCAGAGGGAGTGAAGGAAGAGAAGCATCCCAGAGTGAAGGAATTTCACCAGGAGGGGAACTGACCTGTGCCTTTCCAAGACTCAGCTGTGCCCATAAAACCAAAGGCAAGACTGTTTCATTAGGAAAAAGAGAAGCAGGAGGTCTGGGTTACGCAATCCCCCTGTGCCTTGTCTGCACAAGGGTGTTTCATTTCATGTGGTCACTCAATGTTTAAGGAATGAAAGTCTAATTTTAAGTAAATAGTGACGTTTATTGTGGTTTTGATTAACAACCCACCATGTCTCAACTACAGCTTTCTCTGAAAAAAAAAAACAAAAAAACAAACAAACAAAAAAAACCTAAAGTCTTCAGAGGAAAGAACTTGACAGAAACCATGGGCACAGAATTCCATGGTCAGTTTCTGTTTTGGAAACGCACAAAGTGCATTGGAGCTCCCTCCAAGTTTACTGCATTTGGCTATCCATGTGGTGTCCAGAGTGACTCTTTTCTCAAGTCTCCATTATTGCATGTGGGCAGACACACTCATGATTGCCCTGTTTCCAAATGCTCGTCTTAGCTAAATGGCGAGGGCCATGTGAAATCTCAGGGGTTGCTCCTTATGCACAGGTTTGGTGTAAATAAACATTCAAGTGAGCAAAGGTATTTACTGATCTCTCATTGAGCACAGGCAATTTGGGAGTGTGCTAGGGTTAAGGAAGAGTTAGGACAGAGCCTCATACTCCCAGAATGAGTGAGGGATCCCTACTATAGTGGGACATTTTGTTTATTCCCGGCTCCTCCCCTCTAAATTTCCAACCTCACTTCACTCCCATGAACAGTATTTTGGCTGTATAGAGCTCACATTGTGTCTCATTCCTATGATTTCCAACAACCCTACCCAGTTCTCCTGCTTTCCGTAAATATGTAAGACGTGTCTTCAACATCACCAGCTGCCTATAATGTTGTGAGCGGGAAGGAGAGAGTCTGGCTCACAGGAGTGATCAATAAAGTGCAGCAAGACCTTCCTTTTAAACTGCTCCAACATGTTTCATGTCTGGAGTCAGTGAAAGAAATGGCATGAATGCATATGCTGTGTTTATAGGTTGTCATATGAACCAGCAAATACATTCAAAGATATGCCATACGATGTGTGCATTTTTAAAATGTCCAGTCTGAGATTTAACATAATTAATAATTAAGATTTTATTGATATGCTGTTGACAGCTGCATTATCTTCCATGAACAACATAAGAAAACAAAGATAAAAGACCATTGTCTTGAATGGTGATCTTGATTTGAGAAAAGATACTGCAAATACTGAAGGTATAAGTCCCTGGGGGTTTTAAATGCCTTTTAGGGTTTCAATAAGTGTGCCTAATATTCAACACCAAGTTTCAAAACAGGCAAAGGTTTTCCACAGGCTCTGGACACCCCTCACAAATGGAGAAGTGGAGCCTACAGAAAAGCAAGAGAGAGGTGGTAAAGTTCTTGCTGTTAAATGAGGTTTCCGTGACTGTTAGATGATCATGAGGAAATTTTCAAGTTCAAGACATTCTGGAGTCATGCAACAGTCAATCACAAGATGTACACCTGAATATTAGACTGAAATGCTTCGAATCCTAATGCTTCCACTTCTAAATGGCATCTCTCTCTCTTAAGTCTCCTTTTCCTCATCTGTAAAGTGAGGCTAATAATATGCACCTAAAAGATCTTACGGGAGGAAAATGAGCTGTTGTAATGCACTTAGTCAAGTGGTTGTCGAGAGCTGGCGCTCAATGCACTTTAGTTCTCTGCCCTCCCCTGTCCCCACTCCTCCATCAACAGCAGGCCATTTAGAGCCCAGTCGTAGGTAGTCTCAGTGACAACCTGTCACCTCTTGTTACAAAGACACTGTGTGATGGGATGCCGGAATATTTTTAAAAGTAGATTCAGCCTCTAATCTTTAAGAGCTTATAATTTTATAGGGAAGATGAAGTATGTACATACATTGGTACAAATGCAATTAGGCAAGTAGTGTTATTGAAAATTTGATTGAGTCCCAATTCCTTGGATGTTCAGGCAGAGAGGCAGGCTGGCAAAGGTATAAATTGGGTAAATTAACATCAATAATGGAAGTTGAAATGTTTATCCAAAATACACACAGATATAGTTGGTCACATCTATGCAACATCCTCCTGAAAAACTTGATTCCTGGGAAAGCAGATTTTGCTTTTCATGTAAAAGTACCTTTGATCAGTTTTGGCACACATGAGAGAGGAAAAAAGAGGAATAAATTCAAGTACCTCTGCCAAAGTTAAATAATAGAGAGTGAATGAAGTATGGAAATGGGTCACTTAGGGTTTTGCTGTTGTCATTGTTGTTACTGGACATCGTGGCTTCCCCAAAATGGAGGAAAGTCACATTCAGGCAGTGAGGAAGTACTAGATAACTGACTTTTAAGAAAATATCTATAATCTCTCTCTCTCTCTCTCCCCCTCTCTCTCTCTCTCTCTCTCTCTCTCACACACACACACACACACACACACACACACACACACACACACGCACACACGCACACACACAATGCTTTTGCTCTGGAACATTGTTTTAAACTACTGCCAACACCACTGGATTGGTCCATTTTGAACAAAAACTTGTTGCTAGTTGAGTCTACCTGTCCTAGAACCGATAATGAGAACAGCCTTCTGGTTCTGAGTTACTTTCCAGTGAATCGTGGTGGGTGAAAGCTCATTTAGCCTGGAGCAAAAGATAGCTCGGAAAGCAATTTAAGTTGCATTTAAGTCTTGTGATTCTAATTCCTTCTCTCTTCAGATCAATGTGTATCTGATCCCACAGCTTCTGTCCCTAAAGATAGCTTGGCCACCAGTTGAGATTGCCTGAGTACTACAGTGAAACACAAGAAGAGGAAAGGCAAACTTTACATTTTGTTCTCGGCTATGTTCAGAATCTCAAAATAATATCTTGAACATTAAAAATAGCTGTTATAAATCATATCTCTCTATATTTTATTTTTTGTTTTTATTTTTTTGGTTTTATATTAAATTTTTTAATTAGAAAATTAGTTGACAATATAATTAGTTAGCAATGCATGTTTATTTTAGAATATTTTAAAAATACAAAATGAACAAATAGCTAGGTGGGAAAAACCATAAGTTAACTGCACAAAGGAAACCACAGTTGACATTTTGCATATTTCCTCCCAGTCTTGTTGATATACATGTTTTTATGTAATTGAGACCATACTTGAGATTTACTTTTAGATGCTGCTTTTTACACTTAGTAAGATAGCATAAGCATTTCTCCAAGATAGTAAAACATTGCTGCATATTTGAAAGCACAAATACTGCTAGTTAATCTAAAGGGCTAATTAGAAGGGGTTTAATGACGTTTCATGGTTGCAGTAACAGGAATTGCCATAGAAAGCTTAGGGTGGATCTATGTACATGCCGTTAGCTCCCCCTATAATCTTTGGAGCCTAAGAAAAAAGTCCGTTGACCCAAGGTGCCATTTCTCAGAAGGAGAGGTGGATAATAGACATTGAAAGAAATCACACTGGAGCTCATAAAACTGGAATTTTCCAAGTAGCTTCTGAAAGGTGCAAGACTTCAAATTATCGAATAAGCTTAAACCTCTTTATTTTATAAACAAAGAGAAATTGTATTCATAAATGATAAAGTGACTCATGCAAAACCGTAGAGTGGAAGTTTATGGAAGACCCAAAGTGTTTTGACATTGAATCCAATGTTCTTTCATCTGCACTTCCCTGCCTTTCCTTCTGCTTATCTTCTCCCACATCGTGCATTGGTACAGAGGAGGGACTCACATTTAGTAACCCTGTCTCACAGAGCAGTGAGGCCCAGGTGGTTAATGGGTGTGGAAACTCTTGGTAATCTGTAAAATGGTAAAAAAAAGACTAAGACTTTATTGATGGTAATAATGGCGCTGATTGTTTCTTATATACCTAAGATGAGGATGGATGAAACCACTTTGTTTCACTTATTTATTCATTCAGCAGCATTACTGAGTATACCAGGCACTGATTCCAGGCACCAAGGATACAGGAGTGACCAAACAGATTAAACCCATAAGGAGTTTACATTGTAAGGTAGAGACCAGCAATGAGCAATAAAGAAGTAAGTTATCGAATCTGACAGTTAATGATAAGTGACGAGGAGGAAAAACTTAGGCAGGGATAAGATACATGATGTTCTGGAAGTGGAGTTAAATGTTAGATAGTGTGGCCAGGGAGGAAGCCTTGTGTATGTCTAAGGATAGAGCACTCTGGGAAGAGGGAACAAATGCCGAGAGGCGAGGATGTGCCTGTGGTTTTGAGGAACCAGGAGGAGACTCGTGTGGCTGCAGTGGACTCAGCAAGGGAGGGGGAGGTGAGGTGACCAAGGCATGATAGGACGCCAGACCATGTAGAGTCGAGGAGGTTGTGTTGCCAAGGGAAGAGAGCAGGGATTCTCAGCAGAGGAGTGATGCTTTCTGACTTCAGTTTTAAACAGAATTTCTCCAGCTGTGCAAAGAATGGACTTAAGGAAAGTAAGAGTGTAGACAGGAAAGGGTTAGCTCAGCAGGCCAGGGCTGCTCAAGCTTTGCACATTTGACAACAACAACAACAACAACAACAATGACAAAACAAAACAAAAACTTGGCTTCAGGAAAGGCCCTTGCTGAGCTGCTGGGAGATAGCCTCTGAGCCCTTGGAGTGCTCTGCTTGATGAAAATGCTGTCATCTCTGAGGCCTTAAGCCAGGCTGTACCAGTTTTACCAGGGAAGAGGGCTGGAGTCTGAGTCTGAGCTGGGGTGGTCCTGGAGATGCTGCATGCCTACATGACTGACCTCCAATAAAAACCCTGGAAACCAAAGCTTCCATGGCTGAAACACCTCACACATGTTGTCACACATCATTGCTGAGAGAATTAACTCCATGCAACTCCACTGGGAGGCACAGCTAGAAACTGGTACTTGATTTCTCCTGAGCTTGGCCCATGTGCCTTTTCCTTGTGCTGATATCCATCTGCATGCTTTTGCTATAATAAACTGTGCATGATTATAACAGCTTTTCTGAGTCTTGTGAGTCCTTCTAGCAAGTTACTGAGGTTGACAGTGGCCTTGGGGCCTCCAACACAGGGTGTGAGCAATTGAGACTAGCTAGAAAGTGACTATGTTAATCTATGTGAGAGATGATGGTTGTTTGTCTACCACGATTTTTTCCCTGCAGTGTCCTGGGGATTTCTGTTGAAACTTTGAAGCTCATTGGCAAGGGAAAGATAGCTTTTATTAATGTCAATTGACATAATCCAGGAACTTTTATTAAATGACTAATTCTAATCTGATCTGTCAGTGAATCTTTCTGCTTTCTCCCGCATGAAAGAAGTTCTTGAGAAACTTTGTAACTCTAAGATGACAAGAAAAAATACCAAGATTTCTTATTTCTTTGTTGGCATGAGCCAGCGTTCGTCATCCAATGCGGTTGTAATTAAAAGAGCTCAGGAACAAGGAGAGCCCATGCCACTGAGAATCATCTCTGATCACCTCCAGAACATGGCCATTAGTCACTTCATCAGTACCCAAAATAAGTGGATAAGACAGTAACCATGGGCGGGTCAGTGTAGGAAATGAGAGAACATAAGAGATTCTTAAACTTCTACTTGAGTGGGGAAATGAGAACATGTCTACATTTTAGGTTATCTTATTTAATTTCATTTCTTACCTAGAATATTAATAACAATGGTGAAGGTATATTAATGAATTGTGTTGATAGGTGTTTGAGATAAAATGCAATCTGTATTTGTGGATGAAACCCAAACCTTTCTGTAAAGTGAATGTTCCATAGCTTGGGGAGGACAGGACAGCATGCTTCACACAACTCTGCGGCTTTGGAGAACTGTAGAGTTCTTATAGATGGGAGAGTAAACTTTTTCTCTGACGTGTCCAGTATTTGTTTAGAAGATAGAAGGCAGAAGCTGACGCTCTTTGGAGCGACCTACTTCCTCGGTTCTTTAACTTCCTGGATCATGATACTTCTCTATCCAAAAGGCAATGGAGAGAGGCTGAAAGAAGCTGTTCTAGGGAACTCACTCTGGTGTATGCAGGGAAAGGCATGGACCAAAAAAATCAGCCAGACCTTGAATCAAGTCCCATCTCCACTGCTTATCAGGATGTGATCTTGGGCAAGTCACTTAGCATCTTCAAGCCTCTGAGACTCCCATCCTTCCCTCATTAAATATGGATTGTGTTCCCTTCCTCCAAGCATCAGTATATGTGGTTTAAATAGTGTATGTCTGGCATGCAGCCCAGGGCAGGCACCTAATGAATGTTCACTTCCCATTTCCAGATATTTCATGTACTAATAAATAGTATCAATAATATCTGTGTAGTTGGAAGGAGAAAAGAAAACAAGTGACTTGCCTGGCCAGCGGGGAAGTACATCTTTAAACTATTACTCTTGTGCTTGTAGAGTTTGGCAAGGAAGGAACCTTGTCAAGGAAGAAGCATAATTTCATTGTTTCTATTCATGTTTTTTACCCCATAGTCAAATTTTAATGGTACACATGGTCTGGCTTGGAGAAGTTTATGGCTGGCACGCTGACTGATAAGGACTATAATGTATCAGCTGTTAAATATCTTAATATGACCCTTAATTTGTATCAATAAAATGTGGGTAGCTAGATCGAGTAGATAAATTTTGGCTATGCAAAAGTAGTCCTATAAATTAGTGTGAGGTAGGAAGTCAAAAGATGGACTGACATGTAAGGAATTTATGCTTTGGGGATAACAAGCAGGGAGGAAGAGAGGCTATCAAGAAAGAAGGAAGCCCCAAAAGATCCTGACAAGGGGGTGCCCAAGCAGTCCTGGCTACCGATAAATTGCTGGTGGTAGGGAGTGGCTGATGGGCTCTCTGAAGAGTGATTTCTAATATCCAAGGTAAAGTTGTTGCCTGTGCCCAGCTATTCAGTAATCTCCTGTTATTTCAAATTTTCTGTAAATTTCACTTTACACAAAAGTCTTAGTAGTATTCTGAGGGAAGAAAGGTTTGAGAGTGATCTCCAGAGCTGGGTGAAGGAAACCAACAAGAGAAGACCTCAAAGTTTAGTACCACACTGGACGTCGTGTGGACTTAAGAGACCACGGCCTCTCGGAAAGAGTAACACACAGAGGATGGGATGGCAGCCTGAGTTGTCTTACTGAGTTGTACTGAGATAAAAGGATGCCCCAGAGGTTTGAGAGACTTAGATGGCAAATTCTGGGCTCTTTTGAATAGAGCATTTTGCCTTCTTAAGTGCACGTGGTAAAAAAAATAAAATCACTTGCAAATGCTCCTTCTTTGCATCTGCCTGTGTGAATGAATGAGCTATATCTGCTCCCAAGTCCGAAGGGGAATATTGAGATAACCCAGGGGACTTTATAAGCCAGAAGGCAGCCTGGATCGGTGCCTTGGGGCCTCCTTTGGGGTTTCTGAGAGCTGAAGTAAGGAGAGAATCTGTTTAATGCATGGGCAAAAGGCAGGTCCTCCCTGCTTATTTATGAACAGCTTGATGAGGTCTATAGGTGGTGATTGCTGAGTCCGTTAGCAGAGTTGCAGACTCTTAAAGTCCTTTCATGCCCAAGCCACTGAATTCTATTTCCAGAATTGCCTTCAACTCCAACTAAAAAATTTCAACTCAGGTATTCATGTCCTGCCCCTGAGTTTTTCATATCAGATTCCAGGAAAATGTTTCAGATAGAAATGTCAGTTAACCAGGGGAAAGCATTCACAGGAGAAGGGTAAGGTGTTATTAGCAGTTTTAGAACAAGTGAAAGAGGCATTTCAAAGAATTTCCAGAGCTGACACTGAGGCAGAATTGTGTTTTGCCAATTGCAGATTTCATGTCTGGCAGCTGGAACCCAATTTGTAAGTGCTTTGTCTTCGAGGTCTCATGAGATACACACTGCTCAGATGGAGAAAGATATGCATTCGGTAAAAGTGAAATATGAAAGGGTTCTTTGCTTCGTGAATTCCTGTCTTAAACTTCACTCGCACATATATGAGGCATAGGTGTCAGGAATATTTTTGAACTTTTCTTTGGCTCATGCTCCTCACTAACTACAAATCACTGTGGAGGAAGTACCATATTTTGCTCATACGCCATATTCTTCTGTTGTCGGGGGGGAGGAAAAGTTAAAAGGATATAAACCAAGCAGCGGTTTTTGTTTGAGCCTCTTTGTCAGAAATATAAAGGAAAGAGAGCTGAGAAATGTATTCCATTGCTCAGAGCAGGGCAAAGGAAGGATTCCTTAATAAAACATATAAACTACTAAATCCTGCCTGGAAATCAAGAATGATATAAACAAGCCATGGCTTATAGTTTTAAAATCCAGTAAATTAAATTTATGGTTGTGCATTTGTCAAAATAAGTAGCTAATGGCAATCCAATAAGCAGATAAGGGTAATCAAATGCACTGATACAGGGGAGAAGTCAGACTTGGTGATGGGGACACCTTTTCACATTTGAGGACCTAACAAATCTCATCGATGTTCAGATAAGAATGATGACCAGGTCAGGGGTGGGCGGCTAAGGTAGAAAGTTGGAAAGAAAGGTTACTTTTGTTCCTAGCCCTTCATTAATGATAGAGCACTTACCATTTCCTAGTTTTACTGTAGTTGAAGTGATATGTTTTATAAAGAGAAATCTCCAGCAATTCAGAGGAAATATTTCTGTCTCTGAAAGCATTTAGAAAAGAAAAGAAAAAAAATAGAGTGAGAACCAGCATTCTTTAGGAGAACACTGTACCTAGGCAGCAGAATAAGCACTAAACACATTTTCAGACTCCAAGCTAAAATAGAAATCTTAGCAATTGTCAGGTTCCTAAAATTTGCCTGGGACTGCTTCTAACAGACTCCTTTAAGTCTACATCTGTTGTGTTGTGGCTGAGTCTACAGAAATAGATAGAGCTCCAAACCCCCTTGTGTAAGGTGTTCTGTGCTCCAGGTGGCCTCCTAATCTTTCTGCGCCAGAGTTTTGTGGATGTAGCAAGATGGGGGAAAAGGTCACTGTGAAAGTAACTCTCAGTGGTCCAGTCTCTTAGTCACTTAAAACATGTGAACGAGCAGTCCTGCTGTATGTCATAAAGAACATTCTATCAAGTCAAGTCTGATCTTTGGATTTATGTTGGGCTGGTGGGTAAGGAATAAATATATTCATGCCCTCATATCTGGGCCTCAGTCTGAAATACGCAGTTCCATTGGGAAAAAAATAACTGTCCATAGTTGACATGAAGAAGTTGGCACCACAGCAAGGTTAGGCAGGGCTAATCACAGTCCCTTCTTGAGCCTTTGTTGTCCATCTCTGCAGGAGGACTTAGAGCTTTAGGCTCCCACTGACTCAACATACACAGCTCAAATGAAGGGAGCAAGTGGTAGAGACACTTTCGCAAAGACCACCCAAAGCAACCAACGGAATTCTCTAGTTTCTCAGTTTTCTCTTGCATGGACTGAGTTATTCTTCTAAAAAATTCTAAAAATATGCAGACTAAAGATTTTTATTTAAGCTCATTTAGTTGAGTTGTCAGAGACCGTTCAGGGCAAGTAGAAAGTACTTAGTGTTTGCTGTCAAAACCACCCGAGTTGAAATTCCCACTCTGTCACTGTGATCTTCTACAAGTTGTTTAAATTCTTTGAGCTTCAGACTTTTTCATTTGCAAAAGAAAGAGAATGATACTTACAGGGCAAGGTGGTTGTAATAATTAGAAATAACGTGTGGCAAGATACTTGGCACATAGACCACACTTGTTTAACCATAGCTATAATTAAGCTCTTCTGTAACGAGACTGCAAATATTGACATAGATGACAATTTTATCCTGCACCTAAAGTTTTCCTGAAATATTTATTTAAGGCCCAATTTGCTGAACTTTATCATAAGTAATATGTTATAAATATCTAGTACTGCAGTTCACAAAGGGTTTTTGCATTTATTATTTCAGATAATTCTCATAACAGAAAGTTTGGTTTTGTGATTATCTTCACTTAAGAGATGAGGAAACTGAGAATTTGTATAAATTACTCACGGCCACAACGTAAGTAGATTGGAAAATAAGGATATTGATTCCAGGTTGACTGCTTCGTTTATTACTAAAGCAGTGTTCAGGTTTGTGCACATCCTCATTCTTTAATTAATCAAACATTTATTGTACTTCTGCAGGCCCTAAACTAGGTACTGAGAATACAACAATATGAAAAAAGTCACAGCCCCTGCCTTTAAAGATTTTAGATTCCTGCAAGAATGCAACAATTAAACAACTATACTGGAAAACAAATAACCTGATTAAAAAAATGAGCAAATAACCTGAACAGCCACCTCACCAAAGAAGGTAAACAGATGGCAAATTAGCATATGAAAAAAAGCTCAACATCATATATCATCAGAGAAATACAAATTAAAATAATAAGGCACCACATACATGTGATAGAATGGCCAAAAGCCAAAACACACACAACACGAAATGCTGACAAGGATGTGGAGCAACAGGAACTACTGATGGCGGGAATACAAAATAGCAGTCACTTTGGAAGGTAGTTTGGCGGTTTCTGACAAAAATAAACTTACTTTTACCACTTGATCGAGCAATTGTGCTCCTTTGTAACTTTGTATTTACTCAAATGAATTTAAAACTTATGTTGACACAAAATCTGCACGCGGATGTTTATAGCAACTTTATAGCTGCCATAACTTGGAAGCAACCAAGATGTCCTTCATTAGGTCAATGGATAAATAAACTGTGGTGCACCCATACGATGGAATATTATTTAATGCTAAAACAAAATGGGCTATCAAGAAGACCTTTCATAGAGGAAATTTGCATGCATGTTAATAAGTGAAAGAAGCCAATCCGAAAAGTCTGCTCAGTGTGTCATTTCAACTATATGAAATTCTAGAAAAGGCAACAACTATGAAGACAGTAGAAAGATCACTGATTGCCAGAGGTTGGTGGAAAAGGGAGGAATGAATAAGCAGGTGCAGAGGATTTTTTAGAGCAGTAAAACTATTCTGTATGATACTATAATTGGGGGCATATGTCTTTATATATTTGTCAAAATCCATAGAAAGTACAACACCAAGAGCAACCCTAACATAACTATTGACTTGGGGTGATAATAATGTGACAGTGTAGATTCATTGATCGAAACAAATTTACCCTTGTGGTGCAGCGTGCAATAGTGGGGGAGGCTGTATGTGGGGGGGGGGGCAGAGGGTATATAGAAACTATACCTTCTGTTCAATTTTTCTTGTTAACAGGAAGTTGTTCTAAAATAAGTATTTTTAGGGGAAAAAACTACACCAATTGTGAAAAATGAAATGAAAAATATAATGCAAGGACCTTAGCAGTCTAGTATAGTCTTTCAGAATCAGGAAAGCAACTAGGTAGTAAGAGATCCTTGAGTTGAAATCTGAAGCATAAACAGCGGAAATGTCATAACCTGCCAAACTGAAGTAATCATACGGACAACACAACCCTCATAAAGGGCAGTTAACAAAATCCATTTAAGACTATCATCATCCGTAGCAAATAATACTTGTTGTAACGATTAGTCCACTGTGTGAAGTGTGCCTCAGCTCTGGAAAATGAAAACATGGGAAGGGGCCAAATGTTGCCATGGTAATAGAAACACAAAGAACCCATGCTAAAAGGTTTCCAATAAGCAAGAACAGCCAGTATTCAGTAAGTAGCCTTCCATGGAAGGTGACATCTGTTATTCATTTTCTGATTCTAGGTTTGAAGAAAAGCAGGATAATTGGAAATACCATTATGTCCTGAGAAAGTATTGAGTGGAAGGGCTCTTAGTGCATCTTAAATATTGGTCCATCACTTTTAACATTTACTACAAACCTGCTCTCTCCATTTAAAGAATGGATGAGAGAGTTGGAAAATATCTAGATTCAATAATTTCAAAGCTATGGAAGATCAAAGACTGGTCTTGCTTACAAAAGGAAAAAAAAAGAGCTCTCCTATCTTTGAAAGAACAACTTCTGGGTTCTTGGGAAGAAATAATAGAAAATGTATATTAAGCAAGAGATAGAAAGTGGACAATATTCAGTAGATAATTGCAACTATTGCCTATATTAGAGAAGAAACAACAAGGAAAAGAACATTTATATAGCAACCTATGTATCCATATTTTATAATGGTTCAAAGCAAAGATATTGATATCAAACAGACTGGCATTTAAGTCCAAATTCTACCATTGACTAACTCTAAGATTTTAGACAAGTTTCGAGTCTCTCTACAACCTGATCTTCTCATTTGAAAAATGGGAACATTGCCAGGACCTACCTCATCAGCTTTGGAAGAATTAAATATTTTAATGTACACACTGACATGATTACTGTGTCTAGCACATAATAACCACTCAATAAATATTAGTTGTATTATTGTTCTAATTGGCCGAGTAGTTCTCCTGACATGACAGTTTTTCTATGCACAATACTAGCTCATCTTTAATTTCCATTAGGCCACAAAAGTTTTAAGTGCTGGGGGAAAATAAGAATTCCTTGGTACAAAAGCAAACATTAGATAGTGGTAGTTTTCTGTCTCTGAGGAACTCCAGTTTGGCCTCTAGATGATCTTGGTGTCTCAATGACCCTATTGTTCCAAGATGTGCTGATGTCTTCATCCTCCTGTACAATATCCCTTTGCAGCAGAGTAGGTGACTGACTCATAGAAAGTATCACAAGAGCTGACTAACACATCCACCCCCCTAACTGGTTTCATACGCCTGCCTGAGTTGTCATCCAGTCCCCTTTGAGAAAACTCGAACCCTAGTTGTGGATCTTAGTGACTATATCTGAGGACACTTGCCTGGTGTTCATAAAGTATAGAACACAATTTTGCCAATTACTCTTTATACGACCTCAGCCAAGTTCCTTGTGCAATCTGAATTTCTCAACCTTCATCGATAAAACTGTCAGGACCCAGGCAGAAATTAGATGGCACACCCAAGCTGGGCAATGGGGGAGATTTCAATAAAGGGCTTATTTACAGGGTGTGGGCAGGGTTTGGGGGAACTAGCAAGGGCTGATATAATGACAGCAGTGGCAGAAGAGGGCCATTAGCAGTCAGGACTGAATGGCTAGGAGAAGGAAAAATTTTCAGAACCCAGAGAAGGTAACTTTACAGAGAGCGTCATCTGACAATGCTGTGGCCTTTGGTAGAGAGATATAGCCAACTCTTGCAACTTCGCAGGAAGAGACCAGAAGAATTAATTAACTGCTTTTCTCCTGCTCCTCCTTTTTTCTTTTTATCGATGCTAAACTACTGGCCAAACCCCAGTAGAAGCCCTGGAACAGGCTGTTGATGTGGTGCATATAGACCAGCCCCCTGAGGGCACAGAACAAGGTGAGAGGGCAATTGGGGTGTGAGGTGGGAGGTGGAACAGAAGAAACTCAGCTCAGACACCACCAAGAAATGTTGGTATGAGCATGGAATAAGTCAGTTTGTAAAACACCCATCAGTATCTGGCACATGATAGGACAGCAGTAAACTCTCCTTCCCCCTACCCTGCCACACTCCCGGCTTTCACAGAGAAACCCACAATCCCTCAGCCACTGTCCCAGTCCCATACTCAGGTTGCAACACACACACTTGCAGAGGCACATAATGCTCACTGTGTATCAGGTTTTCTATTTTTGTTTTTAATTTCTAGGTTTGGGCTTAAGTGCAGATTCCTTAGTGGAGTTTTTAGAAACCATACTACAGTCCATCCTTCCCAAACTTTACCTGGCGCATAGGTTACTGTCTGCACCAGATCAGTGGTTACTTTCTAATTCTGTTGCCTGCTTAGGGGCATACACATGTGCCAGCATCAACTTTGACAGTTACCAAAAGGGTAAAAAATACCTATAGGAAAAAGAAGGAAATACTAAGGGGCCAAATTCTCCAAAAGAATTTGAGCACCAGATACAATGGAGCAAATTTCCAGAGAGCTCCAAGAGCTTGATCTTAGAAAAGAGGGCTTTTTGAGTTTCTAAAGAGGCAGACATTTGTTAATCAGCCCAGCAACAAACCTCTGCTCTCTGGTCAGCCAGTTTCATTAAATTAGTCTTAAAGACAACCACTAAAAGATGCCAATCATTCTACTTAACTATGTGGCTAACCATCTATTATTAATCAGAGCACATACTTCTGGAAAGTCAATGGGGTCTCAGCAATATGAGCTCGATAGCCCCATAATGCAATAATTCCTATGCCTAGTATCATGTGATAAATGAAAAGATTGATCGGAATGGCACGTGAAAGATGGATGTCCTCTCTATGCTCTCCCCATCCTCTTTGCCTCCTCCCCTGTGGTTTAGCGCTACTAAAAATGCTAAAGGGAAAGATATTTTTATATAAGAAATAACACAAGCAAATCAACTTTTGTTTTTAAATACTCATTTGCAAGAGGTTAAACCCTGGTAGCTTGCAAGGAAAAAAAAAGTGCTGAACATTTCTGTAGCATCACTTTTCAGCCATAATTTCTTTCGTAGGGAGAGATTTCTGGTAAGGCTGAGTGCTGCAATTAGGTTGGAAATTTAGGGCATTTTTACAATTATATTTCAATTGGAAAAGTACCTGTGGGCCATAAGATTTTTTGGTCAAAAATACATTTCAGAATGTAGGTGAAAAGGCAAAACTCTGGTCTCTCATTTAGCTAAATCTCTGCACATTGCACAATGAGATGCACTGCAAGCTAAAGTAACAGCAGCAGAGTGTGCACATCCCAAAGGGAGATAGTCTTGTCTTTATTTCTGCTTGGTAGCGGTCCAGAGACCTCAATGTCCTTTACCAACATTAGCCTGCTAATCCCAACAAAAGCCCGAAGGAGGTCGGCAGGCTGCCCACTCATGTCATTTCAGGTGAATTCACAGACAACTGCAAATGTAGTCACCTCTTCAAAACTAGAGAAAGTGAGTTCACACCGCTGTCCCCAAAATGGATATTGAGGTATTACCACTGGGCATCACTAATGGTGCTGATGGGGTCTGGACTAAATAGAGGGCTGAGTGTCCAGTTGTCTCTGACCCCTGAGGAAAAATAAGAGTGAGTTGGAGCAGGGACGGACTGTCCATGTAGCCCATTAGACCAATGGTTTGCAGTCTTGTCTATACACTGGAGTCACCTGAGGAGCTTCAGGAGCCATTGTACTCTGAGTCTGACCTTCAGGAATTCTGATTTAGCTTGGCCTGGAGTGTAGCTTGGGCCCAAGAAGGTTTTAAAGTACAAGAGGCGATTCTAACATGGCGCCACAACTGAGAATCACTACTTAAGTCAGGACTTCTTCCAAGAACCTCTCCTTTCTGGCTTTTTTGCTTTGGGAGTCCCAGTTTTGCTAGCGAACAACAGACTTTTAGTCTTATGAAATTTTAAAGAAGCTATTTGATCCATTCTTGAGGGTGATCTCATTTATGCCTGGCGACTGTGTGCCTTGAGCTAGTGCTTATCAAACTGTGACCAGTTGCTTACTGGGAGGTGATCAAATAGATTAGGTGGTTGTAATTGGCTCTTTTTATTTAACAAATAAATAAATAGAATCAAAAATATCGAGCCATCGCAAATAATAATAGTATTACTTTGTAAGATGTGTGTGTGTGTGTGTGTGTGTGTGTGTGTGTGTGTGTAATCTTGTACTGGGTCCTGATGTAAAATATAAAATGTTTATCTTAATGAAGATCATTGCCAAAAAAAAAAATATGTATGTAAAACTCTGACCTTTAATGTCAATACTTGCCCCCAAATATCTCTCTTTGTTTTACATGAGAAACCTGAAGGTTTCATAACTTTCTCTAATTCACCTAGACATATCAAGTGATGATTCAGAGCTTAAGTCCAGACCTGTGTCTCTGCAGGGCCTGCGCTCCCTATTAGACTAGGATGCCTTTCTCTCATCCACCACCCAGGCTGATACCAGTGTCACTTCAAGTCTGCTCTCATCTTGATACACAAACCAGAAAGACAGCCACCTAACAGAATAAAGTGAAAAGTATCCAAAGGCCTTTCTCTTTAAACTTCTGTCAATTGAAGGAGACTCACTGGCTCCCCGTTCCAGTGCTTCTCATTCATGGACCACGAACACTTCCTCTGATAGAGGCTGGTTCCTCTCCCACCTGCTTGTAAAAAAACTCCATATGCTCTTGCGAATGATACCTGGGATCTACCCAAGATGAATCGATTCACAACATACTTATTTTCTCTGAAGCAGCACAAATTCCCCTAATGCAGATTCAAACCCAACTGGTTGTGAGTTCTGAGTATACTAAGCAGTGCTGAGATTTTTTTCAAGTAGACTTGTTACTGAAGTATAGCATACATATATAGAAAACGGCATAAACCATAAGGGCACAGTGCAATGGATTTTCTTTTTATTAGTATTTATTGGGGAGATATTAATTAATAAAATTATGTAGGTTTCAAGTGTACAATTCAATATACATAAGCTATATATTGCATTGGATGTTCATCATCCAAAGTCAAATCTCCTCTGTCACCATATATTTGACCCCGTTTACCCTCTAGCCACCTCCCTCCTTTCCCTCTGGTAATCACTAAACTGTTGTTTGTATCTATGAGTGTTTGTTTGTCTTGTTTGCTTGCCGCTTTTCAGTCTTATACTGAAATAAGTTGGACAGAAAAAGTTGAGAACTATGATTTCACTCATATGTGGGAATAAAACTGCAATGGATTTTCACAAATGAAAAGTGCCCACATAACTATCACTCACATCAGGAAAGGATGCCGTACCAACACCCCAGAATCCCTTCACAGCCTCCCTTCCCATCACTACCCTCCACAGAAGTGACTTCTACCCTGACTTCTAACCATAAGTTTTTGCCTATTTGGAATTTTTCCTAAGTAGAACCATACCCTATTTACTTTTTTTATGTTTGTCTTCTTACATTCAACATGCTATTGGTGAGCTTAATCCATATTGTTGTGTGGTTACAGTTTGTTCATTTCCATTGATACATAATATTCCACTGTATTAATATACAACAACCTACTAACTGGTTCTTTCTTGTGGCCACTTGGATATTTTCCAGCTTGAGGCTATGAATATTTCAGTGCTACTATGAATAACTACTAGACATCTTTTGGTGAACATATGTTTGCATTTCTGTTAGTTATTTATTAGGAGTGGAATCCCTGGGTCAAAAGTATACATATGTTCAGTTTTAATAGTTCCGCCAGGAGTTTTCCAATGTTGTACATTTTATTTTCCCACTAATGTACTAGGATAGCTCCAATTACTTCATATCTTCACCAAAATTTGATTTTTTTTTGTCTTTTTCATTTTAGCCATCTTGAAGTAGGATTGGTGTGTGTATGTTTTGTGCTTAGTATATACTTTTAAATCAATTTCACTGAGGTATAATTTACATACAAGATAATACATTTATTTAAATTAAAATTTTAATGAGCTTTGACAAATGTATACACCCATAAAACCACTCCCACAATCAACGCATGAAATATTTCCATATCTCAAATGTTTCCTCATGTCCCTTCCGCATTTTCTAGAAGAGACGCTGGAAGAGGATTCGGGGCAGCTTGCTCACTTCCTGGTTTCAAGGAAGCTTGCTTGCCAGTCTCTGACAGCATGCTTCATTCTTCACTGCTGGCCAGTACAGTTTCTGCAGTGCTCGGTTCTTGCAGGACACAACTTTCCCCAGCTTTTGACTAAAGCTGTGTTGGCAGGAGACCCAGATAGCATAGCTTTAATTGTATTAATTGTATTTAATTTCAGTTGATTTAAACTTAAATGTAAATAGTCACACATAGTTAGTGGCTACTTTATTGTACAATGCAGGTTTAGATTTTACAAAATGTTTATTTTGGAATTCTTGTATGCTGAGTCATGTGGACATTCCCCTCCGTTATACAAATGAATTTCATGGACTGTGAGTTTCTTAAGGCAGATTCTTGACTTATTCTGGACATTTCACTTTTTTTTTTTTTTTTAAATCGAGAAAGCCAAAATAAACCATGCATTCAAACAATCTCCTCTCTGACAAATTTTAGTAGTAACATACCTGCGGCAAAGTCCTCAATTCTGTCTAGGATTTGAATTTAAGCTTCGAAGTGTGGGAATCAAACAGACCCTTGGTTGAATTTCATCTCTAAATCTTCCCATCTGTGATACAGTGAGCAAGGCTGTTAATCTCTCTGAACTTTAGCTTCCTCATCCACATAGGTGGGGAAGGTGATTTATTTCATCCACATCTAACACACCCTAGACCCTCAATACATGTGAGTGCTGCCCAGACTCCTTTGATCTGCTGAATGGAGCTAATAAACACCCCTGTTCCACAGGACTTCACTGTCATACAAACCCTTTAGAAAGTACAGAGCAATACAAAAAGCACTCCCTGAGTTAGTGTAAGTAGAAGAAATAGTAATTTTCTTGAGCCGAGGCCTCTGAAATAACAATCCGTTTAGTCTTTGGTAAGCTTTATCTCACCAAAGCCACTGAGAAATACTTTTGCTAAGAGCCATTCAGCAGAGTATCTGCTTTCTTGCCGAGAGGAGAAAAAGCAGCCCCCCAAAAATAAAGACTTACATTAGACCCATGATGGAACTCCTCTCTGTCTCTCCTGCTGTGGCCCTTCACTCCCAGGAGGCCCAGGACAAGGATTCTGTTTGCTTAGATCTCAGTGTAAGTTTCCTTCCGAGTGGGGAGGTGTAGTTTACATTAGGAGAAGGGGCCTGAGATCTGCAACTACCCAAAGTGGCAGGTCCTTCCTAAGTACAGGAGAAGGTGGCTGCTGGCAGGTTCCAAGTGGTGGGTAGAGATAGAGAAAAAGGAGGGGAAAAATGAATGCCCTGGATGTCAGCTACAGGTCAAGTGCTGGCTTAGTGCTATATTGACAATACCACTCAACGCTGTGTATTGATCACTCAGCGGAACATAGGCCAGAAACTGTCCTACACTAGTTAATCTCTGCAACAATAAATAATAGCATTCCTGTTCCCATTTTACAGATGATAAATCTAAGGTTTAAAAAGAAAAAATAACTTACCTGGGGCCACATAGCTAGCTGAGGTTTATGCCCAGGTCACTGTGGCTCCATAATGTATGCCCTTGACCACTATGTAATTTATCCCCACTTCCACATGTTTTCCTACTTAATCTTCTCAGAATCTCCATAAGATAGATGTTACCACCTTTTACAGATGGCAAATAGAACTTCAGAATTGAAATAACATTTCTAAAATTCGTAGATCTAGAATTCAGGTAGTTGAACTAGAATTTGGTCCCAGCTACTCTGACTCCATATCCAGGACACTTTCCATCATACTGTGCAGTAATAGCCAAGATAATAACTCACATTATTAAGAACCTGCTCTGTGCCAGATACTGCTCTACAAGTTCTACATGTAGAACTTATTTTAACCTCGTAGGAAAATACATAGAATATTTTTGCAATAGCATCCCTACTCACAGACAATGAAACAGAAGCACAGGGTGGTTAAGTACTCTGCAAGAAAGCACAGTAAATAGAGAAATTAGGATTTGAACCTGAGCACTGTGGCTCCAGAGTCACTTTTTAATCACTGTGTTAGAGCCAACCGCAGTGTCGGGACATCTTTGCCATAGGTGGCATACCTCCAGGATTATACAAAGGCGTCAGAGCAGAGTAGAAAGTCACAGAAGTCACAGGGTGAAATGAACATCTGCAGAAATGAATAATAATAATAAGGACAATTGCAAGTGACAGAGCTTCGAGAAGAGCAGCAAGTACATTAGCCAAAAAGGATTGTCATGGTTCTTTATGGTCCACAAAGTCGTTTTGCTTTAATTCTAACACACAAGACTGGCCTTGCTCTATCCACAGTGGAAATCACCCAAGTCTAGAACTGACATGAGAAGTTGATTTATTTTCATTGTTTGTTACAGCAATTCAGTGCAATTTATTTAGGACCACTGTCTCTCACTCAGAGGGAAACTCATAACACAAACACATTAATCTTGGGAGACAGTATCTTGGATGCTGGCAGTTTAGATAATTAGATTGTTACTCTCAGCATGCGTGGCCTGCTCATAAGCAACAAAGAAACTTATCAGATTCTAATAAGCTTAGTGACTATTCTTCAAACTACTGTACACAAACACATTCATAATTTACAAAGAGAATTCCATAACCTAGGTTCTTCTTTGTCATAGGGAAGTTCAATATATATTTTTCTTTCATAAATAAAAAACCATTTCTCTCATTTGCAGCCTGGTGAGACCATTTTTTAATTGATTCTCTAAAGGTTCTTCATTAAGGGAAATTTGAAATTAAAAACCAGGAGCAGTGTGACCTTGAAATCATCAGGGCTTGGTTCCAAAGACAAGACCCATCAAATATATTGGCGAGTTTCTACTGATTAATATAATTTCAACCCTTCAAACACCTAGTGACTTTTAGCCAATAATGTCATCCAGGTCTCTGAGTTTAGAGACCTCCGAGTGCCTCAGAAAAAAATGGTTCGGATGATGAGGATGCCTTGGTCCAAATCCTCAAGCTTAAACCACCCTTCTAGTTGGACGTGATGAAACCCCTGGGATTGATGACCCTCCTGCTATACCCCCTGGCCAACCCCAAGATGTGGCTCTGTCTTAGACATGGACAGTAAAGTACATGCCCAGATAGAGAAAAAGAAAGTGACTAAGCCAGATGGCCCGGCTCTCTTTAGTATAAAACACGGACGTCCACAAACAGCAGTTGTGTCTCAGAGATGCTAGAGTGATACCTCCCTCTTGGGTACTTCACCCCCACCAACCCCGGCCTACATTCTCCACTATTGCATTCCAATCCACTACTCTGATTTTGTGGATCTGACCCAGACTTTTGATTCCTAGAAGTTACCTTACTTTGCAGTGCCCTGAATCATTACCCTCACCGCCATTGATATCATCTATTTCTGACCATAGATAACCACCTATTGGGTATAGAACCCAGGATGCTTCAATCAACTGTCATTTCTATCCAACTGAGCTGCTTTGTACTGTTTTGTGGACCAGGGAGCTCTAGGAAATCCTGTGGCCCTGAAGAATTCCCTCAAATTATGCCTTTCAGAGGCAGAGAAGGACAGGTGGGCAAGACTCCAGCCCCCCACTCAGCTTCAGCCTCAATCAGAGATCCATTTTTAGCTGAACTATTTTAGGTCATTTTGAACAAAAGGGTCCTCCTGCTACAATGAAACACCTGACAGCACTAATCTAAGAGAAACGGCAAGGCTCGAAGAAATTAAAGCTGTGCCACTCTCAGACTTCCGCCATTCTTACCTGTTTGTATCCAAACATGTTATTAGTCTTTCCTCTTGTCATTATTACAGGTGTTAATTAGTCTCTTGTCTCTAGAACTCACCTCCCATTTACCATTTACCATTTGCCTTTAGGCCTCTGTTCAAGCCATTTCCCCTCCCTGGAAGGCTCTTTCCCTATCAAAATATTTCTCCTGATAAGGAAAGATTCCCCTTCTCTGCTCTCTGAGCAGAGTGTGCATACATCCCTGCTCTGAGCACAGAGAATATGTGTGGCAAATACTGATTCTCAAGTCGAGGTAGACCAGGACTTTAATCAACTTTGTAGGGTTTCATTTCCTAACGTTTAAAAGGGTATGATAATACTTAACTCATAAGTTTGTGTTAAGAATTAGGGGAGATGATGTATATAGAGCATCAGGTAAAGACTTCACTTATAGGCATTTTAAGGAATCAGTTCCACTTTCCTGTGCACAGCTATCTTCGCTCTTGACTATGAGCTATTGTAGGGCAGGGAAGGAACATCGGTAACAGTTTCATGGACGTAAGTATTGTTTATTGAGAGGTTAGTAAATGCAAGGTGCTGTTCGCAGCACTGTACACTTCTTATCTCTTTTAAATCTCACAAGTAATTCATAAGATAGGTCTCATTTTTTAGCCCCATTTATCAAAAGAGAAAAAGGAGGTTCAGAAACTTGTTCTTGATTACACAGATAGCAAAGTTGTCTTTCTAGGCCAGGGACTTATCTTAGTATATTGCCTTTAGTGATTGATTAGCAAACATTTGTCGTTTGTTGAAGGGTCAGTTAAAGTACCACTTCCTTTCCAAGATCAATCCAGCCCACAGTAATTTCTCCATCCTCTGGACTCCCTGTAGCGCTGTTGGCATTGCTCATTAAGAGGGTAATCCCTTTCACATTCAAATGCTTTCTGTGCCTCCTACCCAGCCCAACCCATCTAAATTGTTATGGCATACAGTAGCTACTAAATAAATATCACCTGGATGATGACTGACACAGCTACGATTTATCATGGAATCTATAAGACTCAGTATTTATGATGAAAACAGTAACATTTATTTATGCTTCTATTCGACCATGAAAGTACTTAGAACATCTCAGACAAACCAAGAAAAACTTCAAAAACTTTGAAACAGGAAAAAAGTTTTGGTTACTAGATCTCATCTGTAGCATACTCTTCTGGAGTTTTCTCTGCCTTTTATTGGCTTTGAGCTATTTTACAACTTTGTAAACCTATCCTGCAAATGATTCTTGTCCATAGAAATGAAAATGAATATGTCCTATGGAGCACAATTGAGTATTGCCCTGCGGATAGAACAATTTTATATTTACATAAAGTTTTGTTTCATTAGGCCTTACTTCCCATGTATTACTCATTCTTTGAATTCTCTTTTTAACCTGTGTTACATCTTACTTGTTCCCTCATGAATTAATGAATTAAATAAAGATTCTGTTATGTGCTTATTTTATATTTGTATGAGATTCATGATTTTACCTTTCAAAAAGTATCCTTTTATAGATACCATCAAGTGCTATAAAAAAACACATCTAGCCAAAGTCCAAATTATTCATGTGAATCTCTAAACAAAAACTGAAATTCTATCCCTTAGGTATAAATTTTTAGAGTGTCTCACTTTGGAGATTTTTTTCCAGCTCCCCTCCAGTTTTATTGAGTCTGTTTTTTTTTAATTGAGATATTATTTAAATATCATAAAGTTTATTTAAAAGCATACATCTCAGTGATTTTAGTATATATACAAAGATGTGCAATCATTACTACTATATAATTCCAGATTATCTTCATATCCATTAGCAGTTACTCTCTATCCTTGAACCCCAACCCTTTGGCAACCACTGATATACTATCTGTCTCCATATATTTGCCTCATCCGGACATTCCATTTAAATGAAATTATGCAATACGTGGACTTCCATGTCTGGCTTCTATCACATATCACAAGGTTTTCGAATTTCATCCATGTTGTATCAGTACTTCATTCTCTTTATGGCTTAATATCCCAGCATATGGATACACCACATTTTCTTTATCCATTCATCTGTTGATAGACATGTGACTTGTTTTCATTTTTTGGTTTTTATGAATAACATTATGAGCATTCGTATACAAGTTTTTTGTGGACATATGTTTTCAGTTCTCTTGGGTATATCCCTAGGAGTGGAATTGCTGAGTCATATGTTTAACTTTTTGAGGAAATGCCAGACTTTTTTTCCCCAAAGTAGCTGCCCTATCAGCGATACAGGAGAGCTCCTATTTCTCCACATTCTCGTGAATTTCTTTTTGCAAATAATGAAATGAAACATCTGCGAAAGCAAAGCCCTTGAAAGGTAGATAGGTAACTCTTGAGTTGTTACCACGATACTCAACTCAGAGGTCATCTGGGAAAATGCTTCTCCACACCACAGAGGCCGGGCTTCCAGGCTCTTTTACACAGAGCACTCTTGCCTGTATATACTGCAGTTCCCATGCGACAGTTTTCAGCTGAATATCAAGTATGCTTTTTTCTTATTGAACCTCTGGCCTGGCTCATGGGAGGAGGCTGGGTGATTTTGTACCAGAAATTTGGCAGTAGTCCTATCCTTTAATCCATAACCCCCTGTGGCTGACCCGATTGGCTACTGTTATCCTCATTTTAAGTGCTGAGAGCCTTAGGGCTAAATTTCGCTTAAATAAGGTAGCTCTTCATGGCAGCACGAAGCTTAAGCCCAAGCTAAAACTGAGAAGATTGCTCTGAGAGCAAATATGAGTCTTATTAGAATAAAAAAACTCTCCAACCTGCACCCAGACCTTTCTCCAGGCAGTTTGTCAGTGCCCATGTCATTACTGACAAGTGTGGGAAGTGAAGACAAAGAAATATGTTGTAGGCTGCTCAGGATTTTTGTGAGCTCAGAGGTCTTATTTTTTGGCTGCCTCTTCCAGGACTTCAGCAATGAGTGACATGAGTAACGGGACATTTCAGGCTTCTCACACCCACCTTGTGGATCTTTCCAGTGCTGAACGTGTTTCAGCCAGCCTGCGAGGGATAGTAATCAGGTTTGTTGCTTGAAGGCCGGGCTTTGGTGTGGCTTCACACCAGGCCTCTCGACTGTGCCCTTTTAAAGTTTCATCACTCCCCACCAGCTGTTATTTCACTGCCTGTGGTTTTCTGTCTAACAGTCTATAAGATTAATAGTCCTACGGCTGGCTAATGAGATCATGATTTTAACATTAGATTGCAGCCAGCTCTGAATGAGCGTCGACAGAACTCTCCGGCAGGATGAGGGGTGTGTGGGATCTTGGAAAACTGAAACTGGCCTCCTCCGAACATGAGTTCTGTTTCTTTCTGAGATGCTAATAGTAAGGGTAGGCCATTCTTCCAGATAAATTCCCTTAGCACAACAGTAACCTCACACTAGTTCTGGTGATGGACCAGTTCTCCTCAGTCCTTTTGACTCTCATGTCTTTTGAGCTGAAGAAACAAAAGAATTTGTTCAGAGCAGTGTTTTTGTGCATGAAGAGCAAAAGATTGCTGTTTGCGTATTGGTCTTTTTAGCTTCACACATTTCTAAGTTACTCATGATTCTCAGACACAGAGCCCCTTTGCAGACAGGTCCAATGGATACAGCAGTGACCACTATTGATGTCTCATCTCTAGGTCATGAAATCCTCAGAGTCCAGAGACTGTCCTCTCCCCTCAAGTCCTGCCCTGACGTTCTCTCCACTGGACTCTGTTGTCATTCCCTGTGGAACTTCTTTCCACACTCAGGAACTGCTTTCCATCATTGTGCATGCTTGGACTCCTCAGCTTACTTACAGAGGAAAGAGATAAAGTAATAAATGTCCATTGGCTATCAGCCTTTGTGTATTTGATCTCATTTAATCTTGAGAAATAGGAATCATAATTCCCATTTTACAGATGATGAACCTAAAGCTCCATACAACTGAGCTCATTTGTCCAAAGTCACATAGCTCATGGCCAAGCTTAGATTCAAAACCCAGTTTGGGTGATTCCAAATCTCTGGCCTGATCTAGCAACTATATTTGAGAGTAAATACTATAGAAATGATCTGTCAGCTGTCTTACCAGAATTCTGTTCTGTTAAACACTCAAGGTTGGCACTGATGATAAAGGCCCTCTGAGAGGTATATGGACATTTTCTGGGACCCTAGAAGCAATGCATAATATATCAGGTCAATATGAGATCAGTACTACAAGATCATAAACAAAAACATAATCTTAAAGCTTAAACTAGTTTGTCATGAACACATCTTTCCATTTCCAACTATATTCTAACCAAACCATATTAGGTTACATTAAGCCCTACATATAGGGGAAAACCCATTTTCCCTTAAACCAATTAACTGGGTCATCTTTCATAATTATTGCTGTAATCAAGCTAATGTGTTATTAAGAAGATTGAAATAATTGTTTATGATCTGGTTACTCTGGTCAATGAATAATTGGATTGAATGACCATTAAGGAAAATCTAATCCATTGTTATGCACTGAGTCAGTCCACAAATAGTCAGTGTGATGCAACATGAAGTTATATGTACTGAATGTTAGGGCTAATAGCAGTGTCCTAATGTCATCTACTTCGGCTTTCCAGATAATATCAATCCACTTGCTACCCTTCTTCACTGTTCTTTGTATTTTCTAATCTGCTTTATCCTTGGTGGTCTTTTTGCTGTCTTGGAGTACCCTGTGCTTCCTCCCAACTATCTTCTAGTCATCTTTTGAATCTTCATTTAATTTTAATTTCCTCAGGGAAAGCTTACCCAAAGCCCCTAATACATTTTGTTATAGCATCATAATCTCCCCTTCATATCAAGCATTCCAGTTATAATCTGATATCTAATGTCTGATTAATGTCTGTTTCTTCTTCCAGCATAAATGCCATACAGAATAAGAATCATGGGTTTTTGGGTTTTTGTAGGTGAGGAAGTTTAGTCCTCGTTATATTTCTAGCACCTACTAAAGGGCAATCCCATAGTAGGTGCTCAATAAATATTTGCAGATTGAATGACTTTATAGATTAAATGATTTTATATATTTATGAATAAATAAAGGGAAAAGAAAGGCAAAATTTACTAAGGATCCGCTGCATGTATTTCACCCCCACAACAATTTTGTGAGAATGCCATCACTTCTGCCTCATTTTCAAAAGAAGAAACACATTTGAAGGGGCTCATTTTTTTCTAACAAACTTTGAACTTAGACCATCAGAATATAGTTCTATAAAGGCATAAATCAACTGCTCTCTCCACCAAAGCCTTCCTATTTTATTTAAGTACCAGTCCATCATGAATTCCATTTCCACCTTTTAAGGCAGAATACAGGTTGGCGAGTTGCCGCGAGAGCATCTCTAGACTCATAGATAGTGGCACTGTACATTCTTCCTCAGTGACCACCTTACTGTTGAAGAATCTCTGCTACCTGGACTGCTGCCTTATTTCTGCTGTGAACCCCATCTGCTGATGCTTCTGCTTTTCATCACTTACTCCTAAAGGTAACCTGCAGGCAAAAGGAATGGCCTTAGAATTTAGCTAAACCCTACACTCATGCTGAGATGCAACAATATGCTTCTTGGTGTAAAATTAAAACAAGGACAGAAATGTAATTTTTTGAGAGGCTATCAAGAGTATTTTAGAAAAAAAAGGATAACTCTGGAGAACATTCCTATGAATGAAGTTTACCTTCTAACCAGGGAATATGTTAATGGAAGTGCTACTACTACTTAAGAACACTAAAAATGCAACCCAGTCTTCTAGCTGCTCCCAGGGGTGGGCAACCCATGGGCAGATGGATTACACACACTCCATGAATGAACTCCTTTGAGGAAAGCATCTTCCAGGGCTCAATGCTATCTTTATTTATAGAAGGTAAGAGCTACAAGTGACTTTTATATAAATGGTAACTTTTTCAAAGTCTACAAAAGTATGGAGAAATTTGTACAAGCGCATTGACTATTCACATCTTCCCAGCATCAGGCTATTGAGTCAGGGCTGAAAGACCACTAAAAATGCAACCCAGAATCTTCTAGCTGCCCTCTTTCTTTAATTCTATTTCTCTAATGATTTGGCTTTCCTGGCAGTTACTTGCTTTGCAAAATTTGCTTATAAAATTTCTTCAAAAAAAAAAATTCTTTCAGTTATAGTCTCTGTTCCCATTACATTGTAACATAGCTTCTACAGTGCTCACATCCAATCTGTTTTGTTCTTTTGACAACTGAATATTCATTCATGAAAAGCCATGCTTAACATTAACATTGTGAGGCAATACACTGTACTTACATGCAGTTAAACTTGAAGAATTGCTCTTCAAGTTTGATTTCTTGCAACACAGAACACCATCTCTCATGGTACAACTTGCTTTTCCATTCTTCAGGATTACACTGAATCACTTGATGAACAAGTTTCAGAATGCCCACTTAGCAAAAGAGGAAGAAAGGGCTGAAGTGAGAGGGAGGGGTGGTGAGAGTGGGGGCAAGAGGTGGGGGCAGGCACGTATGATCATCAATTTTTAATCCCTTTTTCTTCAGCACTACATATGTTGTAAGAGTATTTATTAACATTCATATAATTGAATTCTTCAAGGGATAAAATCCATTTCAAAAGATAGTCATGGCAAGTGCTATAATCATTATCCCCTTTAAGTCAGAATTTATTTTTCTGTTCATAAGTAAGTTTGTTCTTAAGAACAGCTTTGACACTTAGAGGGATAAAATTTTCTGTCATTTATCTGTTTAACACATTCAGGAAGTTTCATTAAGCAATGGAGCCTTCGATAATGCTGTTTGCTTTTCTTTCAGCTTGCATAATCCTATTGCTAAAGAGATATTGAAAACTTTACGTAATAAGAAAAAAATAGACTTCATTAAATATATTACTTAAAAAGTCAAAGAATTTGGGAGCCTTTCCTTCAGAATTAAAATATGATTTCAGTGCTTCAAATAAACTTAGGATTCTCTCAAATGCATTTGTTAGAGAAAGCCAATAGGCTTTTTGAATGTGAGAGATTAAAGAATACTCGATGCCAATAATATTACAAAAAAAACTTTATTTGCTCAGTTCAAACAATATAAACAACAAAGTACAAGAACTTTATGACAATTACTTCAATGTCAATTGAGAGAACGTCAGATGCTGTTTGAGTAGCATGCAGAATTGGGACGGGACAGACAGCTCCTTCCATGGCGTCACTATGTTTTGCTTCAACATTAAATAAATATTTCCTGTACTTTCATGCAAATATTTACTAAAAGTTTTGCTTGTATGATCTTCCCCAAAAGCAGTAAAATTTTTCTCTTTAAGCCCAAACTCAACCAGAGAGTCTTTGCAAAATTTTGCTATTTTTTAAAAACTCTCATCTGGAAGAGATTTTATTCACACTAGCCTAATAAGCAAAACTTTTTACAGCAATATATGTATCTATATATATTCCACAAGCAAAGTGAAACTCATTTTATACATTGCAGTGACTTGCATCCATGACTATACTTTATAAAAATCTCTGATAATTTCTAGATTTCTAGAATATCTAGCTTTCACCTTGGCATTTGAAAATTTGCTTGCAATTTTGGAATCTGGTAGCAGTGTATCCAAAAACCCTTTTGAGCTGAAAGGCTAATGGTAATATATAGTATGGAAGTTACTATGCAATGCCATCTCTTGCTTGTTTCCTATCTTCCTGAGAACCTTCAGGAGATGGTTTCTCACTGTTCCTGGATTCTGACAGAGTATAAGTCTCTCTGTATCACTTCCACTTGGGGTACAGCTGCAGACAATAAAACTGCTTAGCTGCAGCATGCCTCCCCAGCATCGTAGTCATCTAGAACTCCTTGTTCTGATGTCGTCCCATGGAACAAGGAACACAGAAAACTGGCACATTTGTTACTTGTGCTTTTGCTGTCTATGTAGGTAATCGCTATTTGAATCCAATAAGGAGTCATTGTTTCTTTACTAGCCAAATCTGTCAGTCATGCCTGACATGATCCCCATGCTAAGCCTCTTTCCAGGACAGAGCACACATCCCATCTACTCAAGCATGTCTTTGGACACACAGAGAATGAGGACTAATTCCAATGCAGCAATAACTTTCCTTTTCTCTACTACCAAAGGAATTAACCAAAAATATTGATCATCTATGACAACACTGATTCTGAATGATAAACTCTCCCAAATCTCAATGGCTTGAAATAATAATAGTTCATTCTTATTCCTGTGGGTTGGTCGGCGCAACAGGTCTATTCCACTAGGCTCTCATTTTCTTTGGACCAGGAGATTAGCCAAGCATGCTCTTCTCAACTACGCTTGAATCACATCTACTAACATCCATGAACATATCAAGTTATGTGGTAGTATGATAAATTAAGGGACATGTGGAATAAATTCTACCAATGGAGATTGCCATGTCCAGCAAGTGGTAAATCCTGCCACATCTGGCATGGCTCTGGAAAATAAATCTGAGTGGCAACAGTGAGAGACTGAGAAAAGAAAGAAGACAGAAAGCTGGGATCAGGATGTCCACTATCCACTGATGATGGAGTAGTGGCACAATTTTATTTTTGCAAGTTGCTTTTATACAAGACCATACAATTGCTGGCTAGGATAAGATTATCCCCACCCAAATTACACACTCTGCTATAATCTTTTGCATTTCCATCTGTTGGAGACTATGAGCATACTCGCTGCCTCAAAGCAACATCGCCTTGTTCTCTGATCAGTTCATACTTCCCCATTCTTAGGAGGGTTCATAGAGGTGAGGCAACCCTTGGTCGACCTCACAGATTGCAAGGACCTTGTCAACTTGCAACCCGCTCTCCACAGAAGATGGCGAGGAAAGAACTATTTTTAATAATGACCTAATCATCCACATTCAAGAACCACTGTGTCTTCTAAGTTTATGAGACACAAGATAAGCTCTCAGAATAGCTCTGTTATAGCCTTGCTCTAAAGAGGAAGCATCTTTTGCTCTTTTTGGGGGGAAATGGATGGTGGGTGCAACTTAGCAAGGCTCTCTTCAAAGAAATCCTTGTCACAAAAGTTCCCTTCTTGACTATCTGTCTAGATTCTTTTATAGCCCTGATGAAAGTTAGGGGAGTAACTGACTTTTGATTCTCTTCTTTGCAACTACTTTAATATCTGATATTTAGTGCATAAGGGTCTCTACCACACATTCCATGTTAACATCCTCTTATATAACCAAAGTCTGAGAATGCACACAGCAATGATCAATGGGAAGTTTCAAAAAGAAAATTTAATTTCAGTGAAACAAGTAATTTGCCATCCTTCTTCACAATCAATCTCCTGGTGATTAGGTATTTGAAAAAGTAAAAAGGCACATACTCAAGAATCCTGAAAGACGCCCTGGAGAGAATGAGGCTCCAATAATATAAGCCTCCAGTTAGTATCTTTTCTGGGTTTTTTTTGGTGTTTGACCCCCTCCTCCCCCTAGGAGCAAGAGCTTATTTTTCCTCTGTCCAGGCACCATCTGCCCAGAAATTAACTTTCATTGTAGAGCAAGTATATAGAACAACTTGTTAAGGGTAAAAAATTTTCAAATGGCCAACTTCTGCTTCTGTAATCTACTTGTTTAATGTTAACCAGGGTGTGGTTCTAGGAGATGTCCTGTGCAAAGATATGCTAATGGCCAACTTCTGCTTCTGTAAACATGCTTGCTTGTTTGATGTGGTTTTAGGCTTTATAAGCTGCCTCTTCTGGAAGCTAGGGGCTGATGCTCTGACGCTAGGTGGTGGAGAGTCAGTCACTGGCCGGCTAATAAAGCCTCATCTCAATTGGCTCTGTGGGTCTTAGCTTTGATCGCACCACATCAAACTGGAGGACATTTCACTATACTGTCCACTCAAAAATTTCCTTCTAAATACTCTTGTACTTGTATTAGAACTAAACATTCCTTCCGTCTCGTTCTATTGCTCTTCCTCATATTGAGTAAAAGTATGAAGCACTGACTGGAGGAGAATTTGACGAAGGCAGGAGTGAGAAGGGAAGAAGAGGTAGAAATATTTTCAACGGAAGAAATATCAGTGCCTTCATCCACCTTACCTGAGAACATGAAACAGTTCCAGTAGAAATAAGCCACACACAATACAGATTGGGGTGCAGCTTAAGCATATTCTTCTCTTGCTGACTCGTGCATTTTGACTGGTGTCAAAGATATAACTTATTAATTATGAACCCACTAAGATGATAAATTTGATTTAAAATATTTTGAGAAACTGAGTATTTATAGAGTTTAAAGAAAGTTAGAATAATATTAATAGGCGAATGCCTTATTGGAGTTATTTTTCTACCAGACAAAAATTATTTGCATCTCTGTTGGGCAAGACCTACAAATTAACATGTAATTTCTCAGAGCCTAAGTCTTTAATTAATAATAGATACTCGAACCATAAAAAGTACATTCCCATAGATTAATAGTGCTTGGATGAGCTTGTTAAACTATACTGCAGTGTATCTTTGAAATGTCTTGTACAAGTTTTGGGTAATTTTCTTAAGGAGTACATTTGAGTATGTTTGTGCACTTGTGGATATGCATAGGGATTGAGGAGCCTCCTGGGAAATCATTTATGCCGTTCCCACTAATGAGCTGAGATATGCTTGGGTGGGTCTGGCAGTGGCTTATCAGGGTTTATCAAGGGCAGGGCAGTGAAACCAATCCACTCTGGACGCTGGTAATAAAGGGGTGTATTGTCTATAGAGAATTTAACAACAATATTAAGACTAACTGGAAAGTTCATCTGCTTTTTTTTTATTTTTATCACCTTGCACCAGCAACTCTAAATAATATGAGCAATAAAATATTTATCCCCTCTGGGGGAGACCACGCCCACCTCTCTCCTCCTTGGTATGGTCCTGATGTCTGGGGAACCAGTGAGAAGGTATCACAGAAGTATACTGACAATGGGCTGGAGGAAAGAGAACAAATCCCAAAGAAAGAAAATGAGATTAACCCCCAAACAAAGCTTTGCCCCTCAATAGTCTTATTAGGCAAGAGAGTCTAGGTACATAGTTGTTGAGTTAAACTATGTCTGCCCAACATTTACATGTTAATGTCCTAACCCAACACCTCAGAATGTGCTCTTATTTGAAAATAAGGTTTTTGCAGATGTAATTAGTTAAGTTCAGATGAGAGTATTAGAATGGGCCCTAGGCCATTATATTTGATGCTCTTATAAAAAAAGGGGGGGAGTAAGGGGGGAAGAATTGGGCACAAAGACACAAACAGAAAGAATACCATGTGAAAATAAAGGCAGAGCGCTAAAGCCAAGGAATGCCAAAAATTGCCAGCAAACCACTAAAAACTAGGAGAGAAGCACGGGACAGATTCTGTCTCATATTTGTCAGAAGGAACCAACCCTGATGGCAACTTGATCTTGGACTTTAGTCTCCAGAACTGTGAGACAATAAATTTCTGTTGGTTAAGCCATCCATTTTGCGCTACTTTTTATAGCAGTCTTAGAAGAATAATTCAATAGCTTCAAGGTCTCTTGTAGCACTTATCACACCCACAATCATTGATTAAGTGCAGGATACCATAGCTATCTGCTAGGACCACAGCAGTTGGGCCCAAGACCAGGATAAACTTCAGTTAAATCTAATAAGCTATGTATAGTTCGTGAAGCCATTTTATATATAGTAAGTTATTTGATCAGGATCATCGTTCTGTGATAAGTTGGAAAAATATTATCCTAATTTTTCAGAGGAGAAAATTGAGTTTTGGGAAAATTAAATAATTTGCTCAAGAACAAAGAGCTTATAAGAAACAGTGACAGGATTTGAACCCAGATCATCTGAGTCTAGAGCTAATTTTTTATCTATTCCATGGCTCATTGAAAATACCTCATGTCTGTCTCTTCATCTCTCTTTGGATGATGACTGAGTCATTTCCTAGCTCTTGAGGGTCTGAAATAGACATCTTAAATATTCTTTTTTTTTTTTTTTTTTAAATCTAATCAGAAGACCAATGCATTTATATCAAGGGCTGGCAGATTTATGTTGATTGGACAGTCCTTGCATTTGGAATGACTTCTATAGGACTTAGGTGCTGGTTGAAATTGAGTTGTTCAGTTCATATGCCCCCATACCTAGCGGGCAAGCACAGGAGGCTCTAAGAGGAAGACAGAGCTGCAAACACCAGATGAGTTTATAGGTACCTGATCTTATTCACAAACTATTAGGTTGAAGAAGTTTCATAGAGATTGCCTCCACTAAAGCACAAATTGTCTTTCCTAACCATAGAAAATCAGTTATATAGCTTCTCTTGTTCTCTCATTAGCCAGGATCTATCTTAGAGGATGTCAGAAAAGGGATATATTGATATAAATTGCACTGATTGGATAAATCTTTCTGGGAAAAAATGAGATTGGGAGTTAAAGATTAATTTGATTTAGCAATCTGAAGTTAGGGTATTCCAGGTGGAAATTTAAAAAAAAAATGGACAAATGTAGGTAGATAGTCTGTAAGCTATAGTTAGGATATAACATCTGATATTATTACCCTTGTAACTCCTAGAATCGTGTTCAATAATTCATTCTTCAGGTATTTATTTGTACCCATTAGGTAGGTGCTAGGCACTGGTCTATAAAATGGGACTAAGTAATGAATAAAGCAAAGTCTCCATCCGCTCTTCTGGATTTTATATTGGAAAAAGGAAGACAGACAAGACACCAAGAAGTAAGTATATCTACATACCAGATAGTAATAAGGGTTATGAAAAAAAGTCAAGCCCAGTTTGGGGAAGACCTCTGTGAAAAAGCTATATTTGCATAGCAATCTAAACAAAGTGAATCATGAAGCCATGTAAGTATGTGAGAGAAGAGCTTTGGAGGCAGAGAAAGTAGTAAGTGCAAAGGCAGAGAAAACAGTGAGTGCAAAGTTGATGCAGAAAGGAGACCGAGATGAAAATGCTTAACACATGATTATTGACAGGTGATCATTACAACCGTAAGGGATTCAGAAAAAACTAGCATATTTTGAATATAAGATTTATATTGCAGAATAAAAAATTAAAGATTACCTAAAACATAGTTGGCTTAAGCTTTTATATTAGCTTAATTTTTAGCTTTACATGTCTTCTAGGAAATCATAATGCCTTTTAAAGAGCATGAAAGCTTTTATTTATTGAGCTCTGTTCCAGTGTCTGACCTTATACTCAGAGCTTTACAACCATGGTCTCATTAAAACCCTTATAACAATTAAAGGTAAGTATTGTTATCCTCATTTTATAGGTGAGAAAATTGAAGGTACAAAAGTTTAAATGACTTTCTTAAGTTTATAAAACTAGAAAAGGAGAATAAGGACGCAGTGAGATCTGCCTGATTTCAAAGCATTGGCTTTTAAACATAAAACTTACCCTTGCAGGTCAAATTTTGACTTATAGGTCAATTCTTTTCTTAAAATAATTTAAAGTTATGCAGGTTTCTATATTATTTTCTAGTTTAATAATAGTGGAGATATGTTACTTCTTAGATTCATACAAAATATACTTAGGTGGGGAATGGATTTTCCCTCTCTCCTTTGCTCCTGATTATATGTTTTGATTCCACTGCCGCTGAGTTTGTTCGCGTATTTGTTAAATTTGTATTGACTACTTGCTGTGGGCTCCACACTTTGCTGGCCCTGCCCTTGATAAGGCCCAACCCCAGCCTGTACGCAAAAGAGCAACACTACAGATTTTAGTTAAATCTCCAAGGACCCTGCCAGCAAGAAAATGACACTCTCAAATTAATCAAGTTCAAGGCAAGATTAATAAAGACCTATTTAGGACCTATTGAGGTTTTTTGTTACTATTTAGATGTAGGTAGAGTGTACGGGAAACTGAAAGGAAAACCGCAGGACACTGGGGCCAGAGGGAAGAATAACCTCACAGCAAGTGATGGCATTCCTCATTTCTGCTAGGATATTCAAACTGGGTTTAAATTAAGATTTTTTCTTTTTTTATTTTGAAAAGATTCACTGTCAAATCTGGTGTGTGTGTCCCTAAGATTCTATTTTTTTCCTGTTTTCAGCTTCCCCAAAGACTCCACTTTTATGCCAACTAATTCTCTTCCTAAAGTGATCAAATTATCTATTGCTTTCAGTGAATATCTTTCCTCCCATTTTATCAGGAGACCTTGCAAGAATCTTCAACTCAATTCAACTTAAAAAAATCTCCATTTCAGAGACATGCAGAAAGTATTGCTTGGCTCAATAGTGTATTAGTTATCTATTTTTGCATAACAAGTTACCCTCAAAACTTAGATACTTTTAAGAATTATTATCCCACAATTTCTTTGGGGCAGGAATTTGAGAAAGGTTTAGTTGAATAGTTTGTCTCTGAGTCTCTCACGACACTGTAGTTAGGGTGTCCACTGGAGCTGCAATAATCTGAAAGCTTGACTGGAGCTGGAGAATTTGCATCCAAGGTGACTTTTTCATGTGACTGTTGACAGAAAGCCTCAGTCCCTTGCCACACAGACATCTCCATGGGCTACTTGATGTGTCCTCATGTCATTCTGCTGTCTTGATCCAAAAGAGAAAGGCTGCAGCTATAGTACCTTTTATGAAGTTCTATACCATCACATCCAACATATGCTTGCCATTCATTGGAAAGAAATCAATAAGTCCCCTCAGTCCAAAGAATTAAACTATACTTCTCAAAGGGAGGAGTATCATAGAAATTGTGGATATAGTTTAAAGCTATCACCAACAGTATATGGATTCACTATTCATGCATCCACTAAATTAAAAAATGTACTGTCTCATAAGTCCATTCATTATATTTTCTTATCTCTTAATTTCAACTGATTGCATTGGCCTTGTACCAATCCCCTCACCTTGATGATCTTTGGCCATTACTAGAGGAATATCTTTCATAATGAAAGACCACATAAAAGCAAAGAAATAAAAACAGAGCTTTATCGGGGCTGGGGGCCTATAAGTATCAATGATAAAGCCAAATATTATTATAAACAAAAGACTTTACCAAGTGCTCTGCTGACTAAGACTGTAAATGCTGATTTATTTGCAACCAAGACCAGCCTTTGGAATGGTTAACTGAATTTATTGATCCTTCTCAGCTAAGTATAATAGGAGATTGATCAATCGACGTGTGAAGCGACACAAAAAAGTTATGATAAATTTTAGGGACTCTATCAAGACATGCCAAATATTTGTAGAATACTACAAAATGGTCCTTTGCAAAGGTAAAGATGAGATAGGAAATGAAAGAAAAAACCCTTGTGCTGACCAATGACCAACTAGAATGGAGTGTGGCAGTTATGCTTCTCTGTTCCATTTGCATTTACTATCAGTTATGACAATTTTCTCACCCTCTCCCAACACCACGACCCCTAGCATTGCAGCTTTTAAGTAGAATAGCAATGTGCCTATGTTGATGTAGAATGTAATGAGGCATAAATTGGTGAAACACTGTACTGGTAGAATGAAACCAAGAGTTGATTTTAGTATTTCTTTTTTTTTCCATTGGCAAGCACAGTGGAAAAAGTGTCCTGATTCATGCTTTGTCCATAAGAGCATAATTAAATAGTAAGAACAAGACTTACAGAAACATGATTCATGATTATAAAGACTTTAAAGGCTATCCATGGAACTTGAATGCAGAAAGGAAAAATTTAAAGTAGCAGCAAATGCAAATCTCTACAATATCTAATAGATATCAAGTCAGTGACTGTCTTTCTCAATTCACATAGCTGTAGTTTGGATATAAAATACCAATTCAGAATTTGTAGCTACAGAATAGAATATCTAACACTGTGATCAGTGAGGACCTACCCAGCCCCAACTTACAAATCAACACCGCTAAGGGCAATATCAGTTTATTTAATATAAAAAGTTGTTAGACCAGAACTATTCCTGCCTTAATTTCAACCAAAGTATCTCTAGAATAGACTTAGTTTATCAAAGTGAGTGTAGGACAAACAATCAAAAACATAATTTTCAAAGAATGAGGGATAACTAATTCCATAACTTTTGACCCTTTTAATATAACCAAGGCTATAAAAATTGGAAATAGTGTGAGGAAAATGGGAATATTTCTTCGTTAAGATCTGTTGACATTCTGAGTCTCTTATTCCCCCAAGGGAGTAGGAGAAGAGGTATTATATTCTTTACCTAAAGTCTTTATGGGACCACTTGGAGACCTCCCTAGAGTTGCAAATATGAAGATAATTTAACTTTAAATTGGCTCCATAATTTTGTTCAATGTTTTCTCCTAGACATTCTGATTACTGAATTGAGTTCATCTCCAAGACTTAAAAAGTTATCGTAGTGAAAGGACTAAAAAAGTCCAGAGGCCTGCAAAATTATCATCCAGTAGCATTAGAAAAGATTCCTTTACAAAATACACTTTAAAGGCGAAGTTGGAGATAGTCAATAAACCTCTATTTGATTACATGACAATTTGTGCTTGTTTAGCTTATCAGTTATATGTATATATTTGATGAGACCAGTGACTTTTCCATGTAAAACTGGATCATCTCTACCCTATTGGAGCTGCAAATTCTCACAATTTCAAGCCAGGGTGAAGTACATGCAAAAGACCAAACTCCTAAAATTGGAGATGTCTGTTTTGATGTCTATATTTAGGGCTATCAGAGTTGGGCAAGGTTAGTCATGAATAGGTAGTCATGAGGTGGAATAATTCCAGGATTTCAAAAGGTCTTGACCAACTTGCTGACACTTTCAGTTCTGCAATTAGATATTTACTTCTTCAATTTATGAGTCTCCTTTGAAATGCGAACTACTCTAGGTACTTCTCCCTATCATGTTTTCTTATCTTTTATCTCAACTGATTATGATAATGTATAAATTAATTCTCATCTGTTCTACATAACTCAATGTAAATGAGTTTATTAGATTCATTATTGAAAGGAAGTTTTGAAAGAGAGAACAAGAATGAGGATACTAGGCTGAGAAAAAAGACAAGGAGGTAAGAGGTCTCTTAAAAAAAAAAGACCAATAGACAGAAGGTAGATTTTATTTATTGAGCAATTTTGCCAAGGTCTGAACCCGAGTGGAATATAATTCTCAATAGCATGATGTCACTTTTTTCCTGAGGGATACTATGATCCACCTCATGGGCCACCAGACAATGACTCAGATATGCATCTGTTTAAACAAGCCCAGGACTACTGATGCTATTAATGCTTTTCACAGTATTTGATGTCAATGAACTCTAAGCCCTTTCCCAATGTGTTTTCTGGAAGGACTTGTTGAGTAGATAGAGGAGTCTCTGAGAGATTTGAAAGAAAAATAATGGTCAGATGAGAATATAAATTGAAGAAATTAAGGTCTGTCTCCAAAATGACAATAGATATAACATGAGGCATTATCCTCCTCATGGATCTAAAGCTGGAAAAGATCTCTGCATACTTGGCACCCAAACTCAAGTTCCTCTTACCCAATCCATGGTATAAAGGAAAAGCTACATTTTCTACCTACAAGATTCCTTTACATTTATACAGAACACTTCACTTCTGACACTTCTTGTCATCAAACATGGGGAAAGGGATTTCCACCAAGCAGTGTTCTGCAATACTAGTCCATCAATTTAACTCAATTCTAATACTATCTACCTAGAGATAGTGGCAGATACCACAGGTAAAAGCTCAGGCCCAAAAAACTGCTCCCATCCTTCTTCAGATGTCAATCACAAGTAGTAGGTCCCCAAGTTACCCACAACTTCTGTCCAATTTGGCTACAAATTGTAGGTTTCCATTACCCCCTCCAGTTTGCTTAATGTCCTAGAGTTAATCACAAAACTCAAGGAAACATTTATTTACATTTACAAGTTTATTATTAAAGGATATGATGAAAGATATAGAAGAATATCCAAATGGGAAAGATGCATAGGGCAAAAAGAATGTAGGAAGGGATGCAGAGCTTCCTTGTCTGGTCTGGGTATGACACTCTCCTCTCATCAATTAGAAGCTCTCCAAATCCTGTATTTTTAGGATTTTTATGGAGGATTCATCACATAGGCATTACTTATCATAAACTTCATTTCAGCCTTTCTCAAGAGAATGGGGCAAGGGAAATGAAAATTTCAAGATTCTAGTCATGAATTTGGTCTGTCCAGTAATCAGTCTCCATCCAGGAGCCCACCCAGAGTCACTTCATTAGAACAACAACAACAAAAAAAAACATTTCTATCACCCAGGAAAGTATAAAGGAGTTCTTTGCCAGGAACTGAAAGTGTATTTGTGTGTATATATATACTTTCTATTATCTCACTCATGGTAAGTTATCAAAGGAGTCAAGAGGCTCTTAAAGAACCCCCTAAAAGTCTAGTAGTGGTGTTGGCACTAAGCCCAGGGATGATAAATATTAGACTTCTCAGTGGTTCTGTGCAGTTTTTAATCTATTGCTTATCAAGACAATGGGTGGAGCCTACCTAAAGCACAATTTGAGTGACCCAAATTAGATGCTAAAACATGACATTTTTTCATTGCTATTTTCTGAAAATTAGAGTTATCAATCAATGAAAAGGAATGACTATAGGATACCTAGAAATAGAAAAAAATCACCAATATTTTCTAAGGCTATGTTCCATGTTTCTCTTCTTTGTCATCTCTTTGGCAATCATTTCAGTCTCTAACTTAGTAATTGCTGTGGCTCCAGTGGGAGGCCTATATTATCTCACTGAAGGATGTTAATCATCAGTGAAGACCCCAGAACCATCTGCTTCAGCTTTCTGGCCAAGATATTGGCATTGTTTTCCACGCATAAGAATTGGACCAATTTGGCAAAGGGATGAATCAAGTTCTAAAAGGAATAAGCCCTTGAAACTAGTGAGGGGTACCCTGAGTATATTGTTTTCACTGACATTAAAATATAATATTTCTTTTATTTTGGTGCTCGAGGTTGAGGGTGTATTCCATATTTCTATATAATTATGGCTCAGATGCCAGCTGGATTAGTTGTGATGTAGGTGATGACAGTTTCTTATCCACAATCATTCACCTCAATTTGCACTTGGGCATCTGTTACACATTTAGCCTATTCTTTATTATTATTGTTATTATTGCTACATGTCAAGAAGGCGTGTAGGAAAAATATTGACTTGCCAGCAATAACAGCCAAAACGTTCAGCTCCATACTAAGAGAAAAACTCATTTAGCACAAAACTCACAGTGTTAGAGAGAATTTTACAGATTCATTGAGTCAAAAAGTGAGGCAAGGCTATCTTCAAGCTGCCTTAGAGAGAAAGGGGTAATTTTGTCTGGAATGGTTAAATTTTCCTTGGGAAAACCAGTCTAACCAAGAGATGATTTACCTGGAATTAGGCTATAGGACGGTTTCTCCTGGGGAAAACAAAGCATTGTCTGTAAGAGAGAAGAATTTTCTAAAGTGATTATAAAAGGTATAAAGAGATTTACTAGAGAGAGAATTGGAACATCTAGTTGACTGCTTACATGAAATTTAGGATGAGGCTCAAATAATTAAACCACAAAATCAAAGGATATTAAGTAGAGAGAACTCTAGAAGTGATGGCATTTAACTATCTTGAGAATGAACAGAGGCAAAGTAGTTGGCCTAAAGTCAAATTGTGAAATATTGCCTTAGCTGCAACCAGAATCCATTTCTCTCCCCAAAACAACATCTTCACACAATGGTTGCTTCACATAGTGAGATCAAAAGCAATTGAGATTGAAATATATATTTTGAACCATCTTATCAATCAGGGTCCAATTAGAAAAGCAGAAACCATGCTAGATATTTTGAAGAAAGTAGATTTAATACAAAAACTAGATTACACAGTTGTTGAAAGAGCAAAAGAGGTTTCTGAGGTATCCAGATATTAGAAACTTTAGGAACCAGTTACCACTCCTAGGATTGAGAGAACAAAAGAGAGGGAATGAGAGGTTTGAAACTGAGTCACTTGGAAGAAGGACCCTTCTGTCTCTCCATCTCAGGATTACAGAGAAGGGTACAGAAGTCTGGGCATATATCGATCTATTAAGTACTTTATTCTGGAGATGCAAAGGTGAATAATGCAGAAGAAGTGCTAGCAGGGAAGATTTCACAGGTACTTTGGGAACCCAAAGAAAGGTCTCCTCAGAATCATTCTTAAGACCTAATTCAGAACAGCGGCTATCAGGCCCACAGCTTAACACAGATCCATACCGTGGGTATGATTTCAGTACGAACAATAGGCAGTCCAATTCTTGATAATATCACTGCTGCAGGAGAAAAAAAAGGAAATGAATGACATGATTCATATTCATAGTGTTTATGTTCTCATCACAGTGCATGTGCTGCCTTTTCTTAACTGTCCAATTACACCATTACGCAAGAGAGTTTATTCATGCAAAGCAAGCCAGAGGAAACAAGAAAGAATCCTTAGCTGGGGACAGCCAGCTGCCTGCAGAGACTGACCTGACTTCTAGTAGATCTCATGAGTTGTGTCCAAAATGAGCTGGGGCAAGCAAGTTGAATATGGTTTAGTGGTGGGCATCCAAGAATGCTAGCTATCAGAGGCCAGGATGCTAGGTGCTAAGGACCTCTGACATGAGCCTGGCTGAGTGAAAGGGCTAATTAAGCATATTGAAAATTACTCTGAAAGCCCTTCTTTAATTCAGTCTAATTTAAATCCTCCTCTCACAGCACCTTGTGCATTTTTATTGTACTATTATACTGTAATAACTATAATTAATTAATTACAAGCATTTTCTTACATATTTTCTTCAATGCATTCTAAAATTCCTGAGTTAGTATGACTATTCTTTTGGTTTACTGCTGTATCCATGATGCTGAGCACATAGCAGGAACTCAACAAATGCAGACAATTTTCTTCTTACAGAATGGGATTTCTGAACCTGATTCATTAATTTAAAAATATGATTTTACTAGACAATCTGCATAGGCTTACATCTACTTTCAAAATTAATCAATAATTAATAACCTTCCAAAGTATAAAGCACCAGACCCAGATAGAGCCATTCGTAAATTCTACCAAACATTTAAGGAAAAAATTATACAAACTCTATAAAGACTTTTTCAGAAGATAGAATCAGAGAGAATACTTCTTATGTCATTCTATGGGGTCAATATTACCATAATGCCAAAACCAGACAAAGACATTACAAGAAAAGAAAACTATAGATCAATATCTCTCATGAACACAGTTGCAAAAACCTTCAACAAAATATTAGTGAATTGAACCCCAAAATGTATAAAACAAATTAAACACCATGACCAAGTAGGATTTATCACAAGTATGCAAGGTTGTTTCAGCATTAAAAAAATCAAATAATATAATTTATCACATCAGTAGGCTAAAGAGAATATCACATGATCACATCAATAGACACAGAAAAAGCATTTGACAAAATACAGTGCCAATTCATAATAAAAACTCTCAGTAAACTAGGAATAGAGAAGAATTTGGTTAAAAAAAAAGTCTACAAAAAACTCCACAGTTAATATCATACTTAATGGTGAGAAACTTGAAGTCTTCCCACTAAGATCAAGTATAAGACAATGATGTTCTTTCTTACTAGTCCTTTTCAACATCATATTGGAAGTGCTAGCTAATACAATAAGATAACAAAAGGAAATAAAAGGTATATAGATTGGGAAGGAAGAAATAAAATTGTCTTTGTTCTCAGATGGCATGATTATCTATGCAGTAAATCTGAAAGAATCTCCAAAAACTTCCAGGAATTAATAAACACAGCAAGTTTGCAGGATGTAAGGTTAATATACAAAGTCAAATATTTCTCTGTATACCAACAATAAGTGGAGTTTAAAATAAAAAACACAATACTACTTATGTTACCAACCCCCCCAAAATATAATTTGCATTATTTTTATTTTAAATCAAATATTTCTCTGTATATCAATAATAAGTGGAATTTAAAATTAAAAAAACACAATATTATTTATGTTACCAACCCTCAAAAGAAATATAATTTGCATTAGGTGGGCTCTTGATGGCTAAGTACAGTTGTTCAATATAGGCACAGCACAAAAGCACCCAGCAGAACAGCTAAAATATGCTCTATCTGACAAGCCATGTACCCTTTTTTTTTGTCAAAAAGAAGAAACAGCTTAATTTTAGCTCAGAGACATGTTCAGCTTTCCAAGCTGTACATCCTATAGCTCTCTCTGCCCAACAATGGCACTTTTTCTAATTCACTAATTTCTAATTTCTAATGCACTAATTTCTAATTTTTCTAATTCAGCTGTGCATTGTCTATTTTGTAAAGGTATTTTGATTTTAAATCAAGACCACTGGCTTACTTATTATTTAGTCATCTTAAGAGGCACAGCTTCTTGGCTTGAGATGCTATTGCTCAACTGTCATCATGTTCTTCGGCTTAATTCTGATGACTGTGAATTGAACTACAAGCAAAAACATTCTACAAAGTCGAGCTTGAAAGAAGTAACAGAGATAGGAGGACCTGAGTGTGTGAAATAAAGTATAAACAAGGAAACATTTAGCCTAGGTTTTGTTGGTGTTGCTCAAGTATTATATTATTTTTATAATGTATTCGTTTAGTCAACAAATATTTACTGCGTATTTGCTAAAGACTAGGTGCTGCTCTCACATTGGGGGTAGAGCATGAATAAGACTGTGTTCATAGAGCTGACATTCTTGTATGTATGTTAGCAGCTGGGGGATAAGGTGGGAGATCAGAGAGTGAGAAAGAAATAAGGTATTTTCGGACAGCAAGAAGTGCTAAGATAAAAATATCAAAGGTGGATCTGATAGAAAGTAATAGAGACAGGGAAAGGGCAGTCAAGTAAGGTCTCTCTGAACAGATAGCTCTTGAAGTAAGTCCTGGATTTCAAAAAGGAACCAGCATTTGGAAAAGGCAAAGGGGGAAATAAGTGTAAAGACGGAAGCAGGAATGAGTTTAATGGGTTCAAAGAGCAGAAAGAGCCAGAGTTGCTAGAGTATGGTCAGAAGGAAGGAGGGTGGTATAATAGATTAGATTAGTGTTTAGAAAACATGTATTTCCTTTACCTCATCTCCAGGGGAGATACGTTTCCGCCACTTGATTTAGATTTTGATCATGTGACTTGCTTTGGTCAACAGCATTTAGCTGACATAACATGACCATAGCTTTGAAATTTGCTTATGCAGTTGAGCTTGTCCTTTTATATTCCAGTATTTCACCATAAGAATAATATGCCTTGGGATAAAGAAGTACAAATTAGTAGTTATAAAACAGTGATGGGTATTTAGAGTATAGAATTGGATATATAGCCAATATTATTGTAATGGTTGTGTGTAGTTCCAGATGAGTGCTAGAGTAATCGGGGGGATCGCTTCATAAATTATATAAATGTCTAACTATTGTATTATACACCTGAAATAATATAAAACAATAAAAAAAAAACATGTCTTGGATGGCTACTGGTCTAAGAAAGATGAGAGACATTTGGAGCAGACCTAGAAAAATCTACAGCTTGAAGCCAAGCTCAGCCAAGTGCAGCCAAGCCCAGCCTAGACCAGCAAGCCCCAGCCAACCTATAGGTGTTTAGTGAATGCTTATTATTGTGTGCCGCTGAAATGTAGTTGTACATTATGCAGCAATAACTGACTAATACTCTCTATCCTCATCTGTAAATCAACCACTTCCAAGATTTCCTTCAACTTTGAACAGCTGTCAGCCTTTGACAGTGAGGTAAAGCCAAAAATGATCGATGTGGATTGTTCACAGTCTTCTCATCACCAGACGTGCAAAGAGAGTCCTGCGAGTGCCAGCACGCATTCTTTCTTTCTTCATTTCACCCACCTTTAAAAAAGGAAGAATTCCTCCTTGCTGAAGAAAGGCTTAGTCAATCCATATAATCAAGAAATGGAGAAAATGGAAGAGGAAAGTGGGAGATAAAAGCAAGACTGGTCCAGAAGTTGAGAGAGATTTGGTGAAAGATTGTGCGGACACTACACAAGAATCCCTGCAGAGTGTGATGGAAGTAAACAGAGTCAGACTTCCTATGTAAGTTGCAATAGATCTCAATTTGGTTTTTGAAAAGTACGAGTCAAGGATTTGGCTGACTTCCACATGACTGTGTGACTTTGATCGTTAGTATTCTCTAAGGCCGAGCCCTGGGGAGTGGGGAGCCCGAGTTTTGAAGGGCTCCTGCAGACCACTACTCTCCCCTAAAGACTCTGACCCATTCCATTTGCCAAAAGTGTTGCCATAGGTCCTGAGAACTGCGGCAGATGTCACCAGGGAGAAAAGGAAGGGTACTCCCTCACCTGAACAGCTGAGTCTGTGGAATGCCAATGAATGAAGTGTTGGGAGATTATTCTTAGGTTTCTCGGCTGTCAAATAGGCTAAAAAAATCAATTGATGGATGAGTGGTTAAGCCAGCTTTGTGGTTAACCATTTGTAGTGGCACTAGCCTAGTTATTCTAGCCATTTTAACAAATAAGTTGGATTGAATACTTGGCAGTTGATCAATGGCTCAGCGCTCAGCCATTACCGTGAACACTGCACCTGACAGACGGTGGTCACCAGTGTTTTTGATGTCGACTCTACCAGAGCGTCTTATGCTATTGATTCTCCTTCACAAACTTAGTAAGCAAGAAAAATACATTACTAAGAAATTACATGAAAAATGCATTATAAGGGTTGTGCAAGTATTTAAAAATAAAAGATTCGTAAATTTGTAAAAACTAAATTAAAGGACCATCAAAAAGAGATTATTTGACTTTTCAATGAATGGTTTATGGTAAGACTTCATAACGCACATCTTCAATTGCATTATTTTGCTGCTGAAAACACTCCAATTGTCTATTATTAGTTATCAATTTCAGTAGAAAGTCTTCTTGTTACTCCCAATCCTCAACAATACAGTCTGAACCTGTCTTTCCAGTTGGGTATTTTTCTAGATTTGCAGTCTACTTATCTCCTCAAATTGCTTGCAAAATTGGGTTTATTCGTGCATGTGCTTTTTTTCCCCCCAGCACTGGGAGGCAGGAAGATTTACAACTTGCATCAGATTCTAGAAGGAGTAAAGAAACCCAAAAAGATTAAAAACCATTGCTCCAGGCCAGAGATCTGGAAATTTGGATGAAAAAAAAAGTACACCTTTATTTCCACTAATCTCTAACTAATTTAGCATTTCTTGTGATGGCAATGATGCACAGAAATGATTTTATTATGACTATGATTTTTATTGAAAGAAACTACGAATCTTTTCCTGGAGACATGCAGGTACAGCAGATATCTCAAAATATCACACATTCATTATTACGTCAAAATCATGGTAGTTCTTAGTCTTGCCACTATATCTAGTTATCAAATGCATTAATAAAAAAGCACATACATTTTTTATTATTAACTTTTTAATATTTATTTTTACGACTGTTTTAAACATTTTTTTTTGTATTTTTCATGTAATTCAAAACATTTACTTGCAAAAGCATCCATAGACTTGGTTGTATTGCCAAAGAAATTCATAGTCCAAAAACAAAAAAAAAGTTTCAGAACCCCTGATCTTAATTCATCACACCCAACACTCAGTCCCAGGAAGGACAGCTCTGGATTTGATCGATTTACCCCAAGCTTTCTGACTACAGAAGTCTTGCTCCATCTATTTGTGCCACTTGAAATGCCTTCTCTCAGATGTCAAAATCTGTCCAAACCCTACTCACCTTTAAAAAACATGTCAAATGCCTCTTTGTATGGGAGCCTTTTTCCCCCTCAACCATCAGAGAGGTGATTGCTCCATCCTTTGACTCTCTACTGCCATGTGTTTATGCCTTGCCTATGTCATTCTTAAATTAAGAGATGACACAGACCAGGTCTAGTTGGCAAAGAGTAAGATCATTTACAACAGTCAGTCTGGGTCTGAATTCTGTCTGTACTTTTTTTTTTTTTTTCTGGAGCTCCCATAACAAAGTATTATAGTTTGGGTGGCTAAACAAGGGGTCCCTAACCCCTGAGTTACAGACCCACACTGGTATGTGGCCTATGAGGAACTGAGCTGCACAGCAGGAGGTGAGTGGCAGGAGAGGGGGCAAAGCTTCATTTGTATTTGCAGCTGCTCCCCAGTGCCAGCATCATCTCCTCAGCTCCACCTCAGATCATCAGGCATTAGATTCTCATAGGAGCACTGGTCCCTGGTGTCAAAAAGGTTTGGGGATCGCCAGTTTAAATGACAGGAATCCATTTCTTCTTGGTACTGGAGGCTAGAAATCAGGTGTTGCATGCTTGGTTTCTTCTGAGCCTCTCTCCTTGGCTTGTAGATAGCCATCTTCTCCTGGTGTCTTCATGAGGTCTTCTGTCTCTACCTGTGTCCAAATCTCCCCTTCTTATAAGAACACTAGTCATATCAGATTAAGGTCTACCCTAATGACCTCATTTTTAACTTAATTGCCTGTTAAAAGGCCCTATCTTTAAATACACTCTAAGGTACTGGGTGTCAAGACTTCAGCATATGAAATTTGGAGAGATGCGATTCAGCCCATAGCACTGTCGATAGCACAGCCCAGATGTTTTATCTTAGAAAAAAATGTCTTAATGTCTCTATTAGCCTTGGTTACCTCATCCATAAAACGAGGATGATAATGGAACTTAATCTGTATGATCGTTGTAGAAATTAATTTAGTTGTTTCCCATAAAGCACAAGGAACGTTGCCTGAAACATAAATAAGCATGTCAACAGAGTTAACCACGGCCATACCTGGCACATTTGCCTGGACCCCGCTGTCAAGTGGAAAGTTCCTGGAGGGCAAAAATTGCTTCATATTAACCTCTTTCTTCCGTTGTTGCTAGGACGCTGCCTTTAACACAATAAATATATTTTGGATTGAATGCTTAATTAATTTTTAAAAAACTGCTGAATTGGCTGTGGGCAAAAAAAGAGGAATCCTGCCACACTAGTAAAACATGGTAAGCTGCATACAACTCCAGAAGAAAAATGAATCCCTTTTTTTTTTTCTTGTCTTTCAAGAACCAAGGCCCTTTTTGAAAATGCCAGAGCTAATGTGCTCTGCCTAACCAGCTACACAACAGCACTCTGGCCCCACAGGGAATTTCTTCTTTCTGATGGGAATTGCAGGGATTTTGAATTCTGCAACAAATTTAAACAAGGGATGTAATCCAATTTTGTAACATGAGTAAAAGGAAAATTTTCAGGTCGCTGGGGATATCTCCCTATTGACCCTAATTCCAATTTTATTCTTTTAAGTTTAAATGAATAAAACAAACAAAAAACGAATAGACTACTTTTGGGATACAGATGATGTTATAAGATGTACAAAATGCTCTGAGAATTCAGTGTAAAAAACACTTAGTAAAGTTGTTTCTACTCTATTTTTTTAAAATCCAATATATATATGCTTACAAGGCCAGCCTATAGTTAATGGAAACTTTGGAAAGACATTTTGTTTTACAAGAATTTAAGTTGATAGGCTGCCATGTAATTGGCTTTATTTTTGTGAGATTGCTTTACAATTACTAGGAGTTGCCTCTTTAGGGCTACCTCAAATGAAGCTTAATTCTGTGAAAATAATTTTCTTCATGTTTGCATAGTATAGTATTTTTTTAATAACCACCACCAACAAAAACAAAAAGAATTTAAGATGGTTAAATGTATTTTATTTCATGTTCTTATTTTAATGGTGCTTTTGGCTGAAAGCCCTTCATTACTACCATTTTATTTCCTTTTATATTTGCTCCCATTTTCCCCTATCATAAAATGCTCTAAGAACTATTGGATTCAGAATTGAGCTGGCCTATGGTACAGTCTCTCTCTCTCTCTCTCTCTCTCTCTCTCTCTCTCTCTCTCAGAATGCAATTTAAAAGACTCTTTTCTGGATGGTTTTTCTACACTACATGCTCCTCCCCATCCCTGGTCCTGCTTTCTCAGTGCTCTGTGTTTAAAATTCTACTCTGTGTTTAAAATGCTAAATAAAAGTCTGCTAGAGTATTTCCCTTCAATCCCAGCATGCAATCTTGGGAAGATTGAGAAGATCAGAGAGTCTGTACAGGAATCTCCAAGGGAAACCTAACAGAAACTTCTGGTGGTAGAGCCAGGGCTAGGCTGCCATGCAGCAGAACCCGCGGCAGGGACCTTCAGACCTTACGTGATCTCCTACCAGATTAATTGCTGAATCCATTTTCCCAGGGTTCTTTGCACCATTTTGTATCATTGGAATGACTATCACCTTTATAACTTCACTACCTCTTGTAACTTTTATCAGCTTCTGGAATATAAATTGCAAATTCGAGTGTCTATGTCCCCTTCTAAGTCATAGTTCCATGATGTTGGGAAGAAGTAAGGGTATATGATAGGCAGTCTCTAAACGTGGCTCCCGGTGATTCCTGCCTCCAGTTTTCACATTCTTCTATAATCCTTCTCTTTGCAGTGGGATGGACTTAGGGATTCACAAATAGAATATGGCAGGTGTATTGAGACATGAGATACTACCTCTAAGATTAGGTGATATGAAGACTGGTTTCCATATGAGATATACTCTTGTTCTTTCATGGGTGGTTCACCCAAAACTAAGCCAGTTGCCATGTCACAAAGCAGCCCTGTGAAGACCCAAAGCCTGCCCACAACCAAACAACTATGTGAGAGTACTTAGAAGCAGATTGTACTAGTTGGGGGTCTCCAGAAAAACAGAACTAATAGGATGTGTGTGAGTGTGTATGTAAAGAGATGTATTATAAGTAGTTGGCTCATGCGATTATGGAGGCCGAGAAGTCCCAAGATCTGCCATCAGCAAGCTAAAGATTCGGGAGAGCCAAGAGTATAGTTCCAGTCTAAGTCTGAAGGCCTAAAAACCAGGAGGGCCAGTGATGTTAAGTTCTAGTTCAAAAACTGACAGGCCGACCTAAGAAGAGCCAATGTTTCAGTTCAGTTCTACAGGCAGGAAAAGACCACAGCTCAAGACTATCAGGCAAGAGGAGCTCCCCTTACTCATGGGAGGGACAGCCTTTTTGTTCTTCAACTCTTTGGATGAGGCCCACCCACATTTGACTGTACTCAGTCTATCAATTCAAATATTAATTTTACCCCCAAACATCCTCAGAGACACATCCAGAATTATGATTGACCAAGTATCTGGGCACCCTGCGGCCCAGTCGAGCTAACACAAAATTAACCACCTCTCTCATCCTTGCTTCAGGGTGACAAAAGTCACAGTCAGTATCTTGACCATGACCTCTGGAGAGACCTAGACAGGCTTGCAACAAATAACTTTTTTATTGTATGTTTGTGCCAAATATTGAATGCAACTGATCATAAAAAATTATATATTGTTCATCCAAAATTTAAATTTAACTGGGCATCTTGCATTTTTATTTGATAAATCTGATAACCCTAGACCTTAACTGAGAGGCACCAGACAGCTACACTGTCCTGGCTTTTCCTGACCCACAGAAGCTGTGAGATAACAAATGCTTGTTGTTTTCAGCCACTATGTTTTGGATTGATCTGGTATGCAGCAATAATAACTAATACAAAAGGGCATTTTTACTAGAAGCAACTGAGCAAGGCGAGGTTAAAGAGGGACAAGTGATGGCTGTAGTACCAGCCGATCCAAATGTTGGTCCAAATCATTTCTTTTTCATGGTCTGAGCTTAGCTGAAAATTTGCCCATTCTCAGGGTGTGTTATGGTATCTAGGCCAAGCTGGCAGGCTGACCTAAGAATTGCCGATGATAGGGGTATGAGCTGCAGCCAAGAATTCCTGGGCTGCCAATGCCTGGGAGGGAAGAAAGAGCCTCAGGCCAGGAGGTGGTAATAGGACAGTGTTTCTCCAATCTCAATGTTCATTTGAATATCTTGCCAAAATACAAGTTCCGATTCGGAAGTCTAGAGTGGGACTTGATTTATCACTTTCCTGACGAACTCCACAGTGATGCTGATGCTGCTGGTTCCCAGACAATGCCTTAAGGCGCAAGGTGGTAGGACACTTCTCCTTACTAAGGGCCCTGGCCGTGCAATGAATCAGACTGGTCAAAAGTGGGAACTTTAAAGAAAAAGTGGATGGACTGTCAAATTTTTTCATCATAGACTTAGAGTATCTTAGGCTCTTGGATGGAAGAAATAATAACATTGGTTAAGGAGCATCTGTTCCCATCATTTTCTTTGTTTTTTCCTTTTCTATATTCAGAAGTGATTCTGCAGGGGTTACAAGCCAGAATTTCTGGACATGTGTGCGTAGAGTGAAAAGAAAGTAGAACTTTGTCTTACTGTTTTGATCTGTGTTTAGTCATAGACTTTAACTGGCTTTGGAATTGTAATAGCATTGAAGAATGACATTGACTTTTTATTTTATAATTTAAGAAACATTTTTATTATTACAAAAGCAGCATATGTGTGTTATAAAAATTAAGCAAAAAATAAAATAAAATAAATACACTATATTTCCATAAATCAGAGATTAATCCTACTAACATCTTCATGTTACTACCAGATCTGTTTATTATTGCCATCTTTCTGTGTCAATTAATTTTCACCACATCAAAGATTTAATCCACTTCCTCCAATTGTCCCATAAGAGAATATTAATATGATTTTTTTAAAATAACTTTGAGAAATCCTTCAAAGATGGCCCCTGACTCAGTACTGACGTGGGAATTCCTATTGTGACTGACATTTCAAAGTCTGCATTGAGGGAGAAGTGGTTGAGGAGACTTGGGAAGAGCTTAGACAGAAGGAAAACAGAACACTTAGCTGAACATGTGTATAAGCTTTTTTCCATTGCAGGCCTGGTAATCGGACATGTGAATACAGAAAATTGTATCCTGATTGGTGAGATGGAAGTGAAGCAAAGTACCAGGAGTGAGAGACAGTATGTGAGAAGAGAAAATGATTAACCCCAATGCTCATAACTTTAAGAGGGAGAAATGCAGCCACGGCCCAGATGGGTAATCATGATACTGTCACAGTCACACGGCATAACTTTTGGTCAAAGATACAGCAGGGCCAAAATATCCTCTATGTCCTAAATTCTGCTGCAGTTGCTATGGCAACACACTCCTGCATTTGGCCTGGGAAAAGATGACAGTGAGATGCAGAGACTGTGTTTTTATTTCTTGGAAACTAATGAAGGCTAGAGCCCATGGGGAGTATACTTCTGGTCTTGCCACGGGCAGGAATCATGTGGAGAGATTGTCTGGGATCTTAGAAAGGCAGAGTTACTCCCTCACTGAAAAATAAACCAGATACAGATTTGACTTTTTCATTCTGGGAGACAGGGAGCCTCAGTTTAGGACACAAGGAAAGATTCCATAATGATTAGGACGCTGGATATTTCTGCAAGTGTTACATATGAGGTTAAGTCATATTGTCCAATCAACCTCCATCATGTGCCTCATCTTGAGAAGGTACCTTTCCTTCCCCCACTGGGCACTTTCCTGGGTCTCAGTATAAGTGTGAAAAGTAGTGTAAGTGTGTAAGCTTGAAGTTCTGGAGATGTGGAGAAACCCTTTCTACAATGGATGCCTCGCCTCAGGTTTGAGTTGCAGTGATGGATGCAACATAGATCTCCTTGTCCATCTACCTCAGCCCAATCCGAGTTGCATGACCTTGGGAAGGTTACTCACTCCTTTTTGTATCAGTTCTCACATTTACTAAATGGAGGTTTTAATCACTACTATATCATGTTCTTTTGGTGAAGATGAAATCAGATGCTTCACAAAAATATCTGTTGCATGCAAAAAGCATGCTGTTCCTGGAATGTAGCAGGTATTCAGTAAATAACAGCTTCCCTTCTTAGCTTCCCTTGAGTGGGCCCCAGGGCTCAGCCAGCTATTCTTGCCTCCATTCACTCAATTTTCTGAGGTTCTTTTTCTCTGAAGATTGATTCAAGGGAGAGATACAGTTTCCTCAGCTCCCCGCTCACAATTTACCACCAGATAAACTCCTAGACTATTATTAGAGAGTTTCTAATAATCACAGTAAAGGAACAAATACTTTCAAAATAGTAAATGTTAAGGCATGTTGACTAGAATTACAAAGCTATTCCTAACTCCCTTCTGTAATGACAAAAGAAAACATCATTGAACTTTCACTCCCTGGACAGACTTTCCACAACACCTCTCTCCCTCTCTTCTTTCCTGACATACTGTCCCCCAGATAGGTCCAGACTAGAGGTATAAACAGTGCGGAAACAATAGGTGTCCACTTGCTTCCCATGTGCAGTGTTTAGTCCTGGACCTTCATCATTTCCCAGGGATCTGTCTATGATAGATTGTACTTGGGACTCCAATTCTTTATCACTTCCTGCCTCTGTACTCTTGCTATGGCCCCTTTATGGATGAAGCATACCTTTCTACTCTTTAACTTTGGACTCAGACATGTGACTTGCTCTGGCCAAGTAGCACATACCCAGAGTGACAATATGCCAGCTTCAAACCTAGGTAGGTGTTAAGAGGCCTCACACATTCTGTCCTCTTGTACCTTTGCTCTCACCATGGAAACAACATACCCTGTCAAGCTCACTGATCCCAGGAGGAGGACAGGACCACAGAACAGAGCAGTTCCTGCTCCCCCCAGACCTACTCTGCACTGAGGAGCAGAAATAGCCAGCCAAGCCCAGCTGGGACAAACTGACCCATCACCAACTCACAGATACATGGGCCAGCCCAATGCAGATGAGCAAGCTGCCCAATCAAACTGAGGCTAGATCCACTGACCTCTGGCTGACCTCAGTTGCAAAAGTGATAATAAAAGATTGCTGTCTTGTGTCACTGAGTTTGTCATGCAACGGTAATTACTGGATCAACTGCCTCATACAAGAATAATTGCTTTGGATCCTTTGCTCACAGAGGGAAAGAAACATTCTTATAATAAAAGCTCAAGATAGGCCTAGACAGTAAGTTTTCCACTCAGGGGTAGGTATACTCTAATTTAATATTGAAGGACTTTTTCCAGCAATAAAAAACCAGTATCTTATTTTTATATAGTGTTATGATTAAGATGATATTTTGGCAAGATTTATTATATTTATTATAAATTGTAGAATTCTTTGACTCTAGAGCAGAGTTACATTATAAGTATAGAAATTATGGCCCTCATAATTAAAATTAAGCTCTTTTTTTTATCAATTATCGATTTGTTTATTTTTGAATAAGTAGTGTAACTTACAAGTTGAAAGATTAATACTCTCATTATCAAATCACTTTAACTTCGCTTATCCCATTGCCTGCTTAAACCTACTCCATGACTGATTCTTCCCTTGCACTAGAAATAATCTCCAGTAGGCACTGATGTTTATCTGCCCATCCTTAGGTAATACAAGCACCATTGTTCACTTTAATCTCTCAAGCTATCTCATTTCAGTATTTAGTGTCTCCAGTCTAAGGTAATAATCAAACTCTAAAATTCACTTAGGATTTAAGCTGCCCTCTTTCCCGGGCCTGGCCTAATTCAGGCAGGAAGCTCACAGTGAGGAAGAGAGGTGTGATTGCCTTCTTTATTTCCTTCCCTTACAGTTTCCCCCAACCCTCCACCCACTGAGCTTCCTCTATCCCTTTGGGTACAGGGTGGGAAGAGGATAGGGAGAAGTAAAGAGCAGAAAATTTTTACTTCACTGATACTGACTTGCGGCCATGTTTTCTTGCTGGGGTTGATGTCCCTGTGTGGTGTGCTTTACTGGAGTTTGGGCAGACGCACTTCACCACTGACGGGTCCCTGGCACAACAGTGTTGCATCTTCGCTGCCTGGCTCCTCCACACTCTCTCTCACTGTGCAAGTTTCAGTGATTAACTGCAGCCTTTCCTTTGTCTCTGCAGTACAGACTACGTCAGCCAGACTTAAGCCCCGCAGATTTCTCTAGTGGGGTCAGACGCCATCCCCGAGACTTGAGGGGTTACATATCAAAGGCTCCAGTGCCCTCTCAAAAGCCAACCTACTAACAAATAGAGAAACATCTCCATCCCTCCTCCACGATGGGTACATGGGACCCAGAGCATATCTCCCACCAAAGAAATCCTCGACCTAATTCCCGCCTTCTTTTACATTCTCCTAACCCTCTTATAGATAAACAGTGGGTGGTCAGCTAAGGTCTCTAAATCAGTACTTAATTAAATGAAAGCTTAGCAGGCTGATAGAACACCTGACTTTGGAACATGGGAGAGCCAACAACTACTGTTCAGCTAATTCTAAATCAAAATCTATTACTGCATCTTGTGACATGGTCACACACACACACACACACACACACACACACACACACACACTCCCCTTCATCTTTCAAGTAAGGTCAGCAGAATATAAAAGCAGTGAAGACCACTGTCTTGCAGTTTATTAAAATACGTATGAAGAAACTTCCCCACCTTCCCCTGCTCCCACCATTTTCTGTTACAATTTTTTCACAGTTACATTAATTTGATGTTGCCATTCCTATACATGATATAAGATCAATACCTTTGGAATGGAAAATGGTCTTAGGCAAGACAAAGAACCAAAAGAAGAGAAAGGAAGGTAAGAGGGCAACTTCACAATCATGTCCAGACAAGTCCCAGCTTTCATCACATCACTTCTCCCAACAACTGTGTCCTCAGCTGCCACTGTGTTAATTGAAACTCAAAAAAATAAATAAACAAATGAGCATTTCAGGATGTGAATGGTTTCTGAAGATGTTAAGGAAGAGTTAGAAAAGACATGTAGCCAGAGATGGCAAACAGCTATTTCAGATGGTGCTACCTACACGACTTAGGCAATCAAACACATGGAAAACATTTCAGTCCCAGAAAGGGTGTTGAAATAATAATCTTCAGTGATTCGTTAATAGTTAAAAGCATATGGCTCTTCTTTATGCAATTCTGGATTATGTAGCTTTTTCCTTTTCTTTCTTTTCTTGAAGAAGCACAGATGACATCATGAGAGAAACATCTTGACGGTGATCAATAGCCCTGTTGTGGCCTGTCCACTGGCCATGGTTACTACATTGCTTAGCTGGTTATTCAGGCGACTAGCCACCTGGAAAGGGTAGCCCCAAATTAAACTGAAGAAAAGGCAAGGAGGTGAAGAGAATTTGAAAGAAATAGGTAAGAAAAGACAGAAAAACAATAGTGGGCCAGAGACTCTATTCTCCTTATTCATTTTGGTGTTATCACTTCTCAAACAAGAGAACTAGCAAATGGGGGGACAGGAGGTGAGGAGAGGCACATTAGTGGCTCAAGGAACTCAGGGAAAGAAAAAGTGAGACACTAAAGAAGAAAGAACTGAAGCAGGAAGGGAGGTTCAGAAAATTACCACCAATAAGGAATTTAAATTCAGTAAATAGGAAAAAAAAAACCTATATAATAAATAGGTGTCGAGGTCTAGCCTCAACAATATTTATCTTGGGACTGTTTATAATTACAATGGATTAGAAACAACTGAAGTGGTCAACAGTTTTTTTTTTAATGGTTAAATAAATTATGGTTCTCAAGACAATGACATGATATGTAATTATTATAAATTTTATATATAAATATATTTATTGATGGAGCAGAAAATTTATACTATATTGGTAATTAAAAAGTACAGATTATAAAAAGTGTAGACAATATGATCATGATTTGGTCAAAAAAGTTATATATGTACATTCAGATATATATGTGCATAAAAATGTCTGGAAAGATGTATACCAAATTGTTACAAGTAGTTATCCTTGAATGAGGAAAGGGAGAAGTGGAGAAGGGTCTTTCCTGTCACTTTTTTTTTTTTTTTTTGGCTGCTTGCCCGAGTACTTCAACAAAAGGGAAGTCTAAGAAGGAAAGATTTCATGTGTTTGAACTCCTGCAAATACCATTTGTTATGCATGTCACACATGATATGAGGCTATCACTTATGATAATACAGTGGTATAGTTTTGAGGGTCACTGAAATGTCACAGAAAGAGTGGTGGTCTAAGATTTAAATGAGGTGAGTTCTGCTTCCAACTCTGCTACTACATTTGTTGGATCTCAGGAAGCAATTTTGATGCAGGTCAATAAACATTATCCAGCATTTACTATATCTTAGGCACAGAGTTCAACACTAACGTACAAAGGTGAATATGATACTGTTCATATGTTATAATAACCCAAAGCCTAGGGAGATAAGCAAACAAACAAATAAGTATCAAACAATATGTTATATGCTCTAATAAAGATAACAAATAAAATACTAGGAGATTGCAATGGCAGTGTAGACATATCTTCTTCAAGTGTGTAGAGTTTTGGCATTAGAAAGAAGATAACTTTTGAGTTGAGCCTTGAAAGACAGCAAGGAAAGGCATGCTGCGTATGTCACTTTGGCTCTCTGGGCCTCAGTTTCCTCATTTTTAACTCTGGGGACTGGTTACAGCCATGTCTGCCTGAACATGCAGGTTTGGGCCTGGTTAGTACTTGGATGGAAGACCATCATCTAAGAAGACCAGGTACTGTACTCATTAAAAAAAAAAAAAAAATTGGGGCCGGACTGGAACAGTCTCCAGCATCTGTATTGTGCAGGACAGGTTGGCTGCAGGCCATCCTGACAAAGGTGTCACATTGCTGAGGCATTCCTGAACTCCTAATCAAAGTCTGTGTGCAAGAGAGGTATTGGGTTGCTGATGCCGTTCCCGTACATTAAGAAGTTGGATTAAAGCAATTGGTTAAGAAAATGTATCTCAATTTGGCAACAAGGCCAAGTGGATGTCTGCAAACTCTTTCAATGCCATAATGAAACATTGTTCCTCTGGCTCACTAGGGGTTATTTAATTTTTTAGTAAAATATACCTCTGTTGACATTTCTATTTACTAAAGAGCCCAGACATTGTGAAGTTATGTGTTAACTTGTAGATTTGTGTCAGGTAGAAATCTAAATAACTTTAGTAGAAGAGATGCCCCCAAAAGTTATAGTTATATTGCCCTATAGGATAATAACTAGATTTGTATTTACCTTAGACAGACGTACATACACATACACACACATACACACACAACAAGCACATTTCCATGTGTGCCCTCCCTAATGATAAGAACTCCAGTTCTTTAAATGATATAACTTGGTCTACGACAGTGGTGACAACTGAGAGATATTTAGAGAGTAAAATCAGTAAGTATTCCTATTAGGATGAAGGGGAAGTTAGTGAGGTATCAAGAATGATTTCTAGCTTTGGTCTTGCACTGTCAAATTGATGTTGGTTTTATTCATCAAGAAAAGAAACACTTGAAAAGTGGAATGAGGAAATGGGAGATGGTGGCAGAGATTAGTTCGATTATAGACTTCGTGAGTTAGGTGATTAAACCAAGAAAAAATTATGGGTAAACTCAAAAGTAAGTCCATTGGGTACTTTAGAACAATAACTATTGGATAAATCAGTTCTTGGTACTTCCAATGGCCAGACAGTTTAATCATTCTTCCAAATATACATTCATGCACCAACTTCCCTTGAAGAGTTGCCAGTTTCTATTATGAATGTCCCATGACATTTTCTGCTGCCAATATCTCATTTTTCCCTCCTGAGACTGCTTTAAAAATTATGTAACCAGAATAATATTAACAGAATAATCTGGCCATTAGAGTTACAATTCAATTGCCTACATGTTGTTTCTCAATTTCTCAAATTTCAAGAAGTATTTAAGAGCTATAACAAACATTCCTATTCTTGTAAGAAAACTAGAAGTGTTCCAAAATTATAGGAGACATAAAGATAGGTAGACCAAGTACTGTATAGGAAACAGAAAAAGTAATATCATATCAGACAAAAATGAAGGAATATAAGCAATACTTTAAAAAATCACACTTTAATATTAAATCAGATAAAAAAAATAAAACAAAGATGTTCAATCTAGTATCTCTGATTTTGAACTGACAGAAATAAATCTACATATTAGAGAACATGGTTATCAGCATTTCTCAACACTAGAAACAAGGAGCAAGATTTGGGTAAAAAGAAAATGGAGACTAACCAGATTGAAAAACAGCTATCTTTGGGAGCACGTTTAAAATGCAAGCGGATGGTAGCTGGTGCAAATCTAATCATTAATTGCTCAAATGTGATTTTCATCATCTCATTTCTCCCATTCCATTCGGCACTTTCAGTCGCAACTGGAAACTCTGTTATGTAATGTAACTAAATTATACTTCTTAGGAAATCATCGTTTAAAAATATTGTATGTCAACTGTACTTTAGTAAAAAAATATAATAAAAATAAAATCACACACAGACAAAATCAGCGCATCATCTAGCAATGAAGAATTCTGCAAAGTCTTGTAGAATCCCTTGCTGAGTTGGTGGGTGGGAGTGTTTATGAGGAGGTCAGTACAGTCCCCCTCTGTGCTTACCCCACATGTTCACAGCAAGGAGACCAAACTAATTATGACCCACCTGGGAGGCACGCCATACAGTCCAAGAACTTCAAAACAGAGTTCTCCAAAATCTTTCAAGCTAATACTATTCTCTGATCAAATTAACCTAAGTTGCCATGAATCCTCCCAATCCTTGTCTTCTAATTAATTCATTTTGGGTGCTAATTAAAGACATGAATTCAGGGGAATTAGGCTAAGTAAAGGGTATTTGTTAACAAACAACTGACAGACAACTTTTAACAATTATATTCCCCAGGAACTAAATGTCATTTAATCAAATATGGTACTTGCAAAATAGATTACTTTTTATGATACTTTTTATGATACTTTTTATGGAGTAGGCCAACATCACTCTTGATTTTCCAGAAAGAGAAACAGAAAAATAACTTACTCTGACTCACTCAGTGAATCAGGGCTTATAATTATCAGGGCTGTATTTTGACCTCATCCATAAGGTATGGGTCTGTTTGGGGGTTCAGCAAATATGGATCAAAGTCTTCCATGCATGGCCTGTCCAAGAAGAAAAATATTCCTTTTTTTCCCATAAAATTTAGAGAACGTGTCAATTAAAACACTTGTTACATTGCATTATAATCAGTTATTTGCATTATCGATTATGCCAGTTTAGCATTTCTAAATTTAATATCCTTCAGAATATAATACACATGCCTAAAAAGTGACAAAAAAGTACAATGGTTAAATGCATTTGGAAAAATCTGGATTACATACACTTAAACAATGTTTTTACTGTAGAATTTCTCAGAGGCTTTAAAATTTTAATATATATTATGAATCCAAAGGGTAAGCAACAACATCTCCCAAATTTTTTTGATCATAAGCCCTTTATTATTCCCCTTAGAACACTCATTAACTTATCCGGGGCTATGCTCAGGGAACATAGTTTGGGAGACTGCGCTACATCTTGAGGCCATCTTATTCAGTGTGCATTTCTAGCACCTAGTATGGTGCCTGGCAAGCATGGGTGCTCTCTATGTCAACTATTTCTGCTATTTCCAGCTCAGGTTTTTCTTTGGAACTCCAGAATCATATATCTAAAAATCCATTCTTGATGAGCACTTCAGAATTAGCATTTCTGAAGCTGAACTTTGGCTCTTTCTTACAAAACTGGGTCTACCTGCAGCCTTCCCATCTCAGTTGATGCCAACTCCATCCTTCCAGTGCCTCAGGCCAAAAACCATGGAGTCGTTCTTGACTTTTTTTTTTTCACCTAATCTATCATAAAGTAACATTTGCTCTAACTTCAAAATATATCCCAAATCTGACCATGTCTCACTACCACAGCTCTCACCTGGTCCAAGCCACCATCAGCCCTCACCTGGATTTCTGCAATAGGCTCCTCATTCCTAATCTCCTTGCACATGCCTTTGCCTTCTGCTCTATAGCCTTAACATGGCAGCTGGGCTGATCCTTTTAAAACAAAGTGATATCATGTTGCTCTCCTCAAAAGCCTCCTCTGGCTCCCATTTTCACTCAGAGTAAGAGTAAAAGCCAGAGTCATAATTACAGGGAAGGTCCCACATAATCTGTATTCTTGGTACTTAGTACCTCTCTGACTTGATATCTTTATATCCCTCTTTCTCTCCCTCTCCTCCTGTATCTCTCTCCCCTCTAAATACACTGGCCCTAAAATTAATGGTCAAATATACCAGGTATACTCCTGCCTTAGGTCTTTACAATGCTGTTCCCTCTGATCTGAATGTTCCAGCACCAGGGCTAACTTTCTCACTTCTCAAATATTCACTCAATTCACACTATCACAATGAAATATATCCTGATCCCTCTATTTAAAATTGCAACCCACCCTCATTCCACACATCCTCATTCTTCTTTACCCTGCTCTTATTTTTATTTTTTTATAGCACTTACTTCTTCTAACATTCCACATAATTTACAAATCTACTTTTTTTTTCTATCTTCCTTGAGTAGAATATATGCTCTGTGTTTAGTTCACTGTTCTTGCCTAAGTGACAAGAACAGTACGGGGTGCACAATGCATGCTCAATAAATGTTTATTAAACATTCAAATGAGTGTTGAATGAAATTCTAAGCCTGCTAGATGCTAAATATGCTCAGACTAGTTTACTGTGGATCTTTTATGTGGCTGAGCAATATGGACAGGAAGCCAAACACTATGGTCTTTTTTTGTTCAAGTGAAATAAAGATTGCATTTTCTGATAAATCAGACAAAACCCGTGTACTTTAATTTTGTGTTTAATTCATCTGGTTACAATAGATACTGTCCAAAAGACTTGCTAGCCAATGAAATGTTGGTCCTCATGAAATTATTGAAATGTGGTTACATAGAAGAGTGATGTGCAAGAGAGTATGAAAAGATATACTAAAACCTCTGGTGACATATTTTTCTCTTAAAAATAAGAAAAAATTAGTCAGCAATACTAATTTTTCCTTTACTCACTGATATTGGTGTTCTTATTCAGGCCATGTCTCATAGTATGTATAGGATGACAGGTATCTGAGGAAAGAAGGAGAGCATGTATCCATTGGCTTCATCCCTCATTTTTTCATTTTCAACCTGTCATAATGTACTGTAGCTAAATGTTTTAGTAAAGAGGATTTATAATTTCTATTATTTACCTAGTATTAAATAAATAAGCTACCAAAAATTAGACCACTGATAGCTATGGACTGAATGGTGTTCTCCCAAAATTCATATGTTGAAGACTTAACTGCCATGTGATAGTATTTGTAGATGGAGTGTTAGATGAGGTCATGAGGGTGGGGACCCTGGTCTGATGGGATTAGTGCCCTTTTAAAAAGAGCAGAAAATCATTCTCTTTCTCTGTCTGAGAAAAGGCCATGTGAGCACACAAAAAGGCAGATATCTACAAGCCAGGAAGAGTACTTTCACCAGAAACTGACCCTAACAACATCTTAACCACTGACCTCTGGCTTCCAGAATTGTGAGAGAATGTTTCTGTTGCTAAACCAACCAGTCTGTTGTATTTTGCTATAGCAGCCTGTTCAGACTAATATAAACAGTATCTTAAAAGGTTTTCCCCATGAAATTATGAATTAAGATCGTACTAAAAGTACAAATAAACCAAAAGAAAATGAGTTAAGACCTGACTTCATTAACCATGTTACCAGGTAAGAATGATGATCTAAAAATAATAATCAAAAATGTTGATGATTGCTGACTGTGAGTGATGAAAATGTGGGATTCATCATATTACTCTTGCTACTTTTGTGTATTTTTAAAATCATAATTAAAAGTATAAAAATATTTAAGTTGGCTAAAAAGATGAAGAAATTATCAAGAACATTATTTCGAATATACATGTACATCCAGTATCAGTAACACTAAATTTTTTTCTAGATGATTTTTATGTCTTGAGAAATTAGCAAATGAAAGTATAAAGTCATCAAAAGCAGTACCACTTTTCAAATTTATTTTGTATTTCATCTTTATGTCATCATATTTAATTTCTATATTTCTAGATATGTTTTTTAATATGCACAATACATCAGATCCATGGTATGGGGGAATTATTTATGTGTAATTACATATATATGTAATGCGGGTGCAAGCTCCAACATTTTTATTGATGGGAGTACACAAAGATGTTTGTGTGTTCGTTGTACTTAAATGATAAAAGGAGAAGATATGTAATATGTAAATACAGAGAATACCAATATTAAGGCCCAAATTAGGGGTGAGGGAAGCTAATAATATTAAGAAATATCTACACGGTTAATGCATACATATATTGTTGCATACACACATTATTTGTAAAGTTGGTAAAGCTCTTTGAAACCCTTTGGGACGAAAGGCAGATAAGACGATATATTATTAATGTTACTACTATATTGAATGCTTGTGTTTCTATACAAAGCTGCCAGAGGAGCCTTTTAATGGTCTCATTTTTTAATGTAATTTATACCAGTCTCCATTGAAGAGACTTACATTAATCTAAATTATTGAGATGAATTTTAATTTGGTTGGACAATACTATAGTTTGAAAGGACTAAAGATTTTTTTAAAAAAAAAAATCAGCTTAGCATGCAGAAAAATAAATGTTAAATGACCTGGGACAATAGAGAACATGTTTTTGTACTCCTATACTCTCATTCCATGAATAGGTAGTGTGTGATGTCCTACAGCAAGGCACTTAAAGTGTAATGGAAGAGCTAATGTGGGACTGAAAGAATCCTTTATTTTTCTCTTTAGGTGACAATGGTTATGTACTTTTTTTCAGGCATAACTGAATACTTCGTAGTCCTAAGTAAAAGCAAAAAAACAAAAACAAACAAACAAAAAAAACACCTCATTGCTTTTTCACCAAGAGCTATATGATTTGTTTCTCTGATTTCTGTATGACATTTTGTTTGTTTGTTTGTTTTGTTTTTAATTAGTGTGCTGAGCAGACATAGATGGATTAAGGGGGTTGCCGGGATGGTCCATAGTCCAGATAAGTAGGAGAAACTTAATCATGGGAACTGCACTTTAATGTTTTATTTCTGCTCTTATTCCACATTCATAGTTTTCAACAAACTGTGTGGATTCTTACAGTCTCAAGCCATACTTTTGGCTCTAAAAGATAAAGACATCATACTCACTAAAGATGTCATAGAGTGAGACGCTGCATGTCTATTCATAACTGGCTGCCTAAGACTTCTGTTCTGACATCTCATGCTTTTCCATTCCGATCCCAGCCCACCCTACTTTCCCAGTCCCAGCCCTTCTGTAATATGCAGCTGAAAAGTTGTCTCCATCCAGACTGGAGAGCACTTGCATTTCTCAACAAGCACTATGATTTAGTAAAAAGCCTGACCCTGGGGACCACATGCCCAGAAAGGATTACTCTGGCTTTAGCACCATCTCATCAGGCAATTCAGGGTTTAAACTTGCCCATTTCTATAAAATTGCTTACTTCTCCACATGGCAGAACAAGGTGGCAATATAGCATAAAAGTCAGGAGAACATGATTCGCTTTTGAAATCTGCCTGTGCAAAATCACGGTTCCATAAAAAACGAGCGGTCAGAACTGGTGAACATTATCTGACTGCTCTGAGTCCATTTTTCTCCTGGAAAACAAAGATGTTTATTGTACTCACTTCACAGACTTGAAGTACAGGTTAAATAAATTACTCTCTGTGAAGCGCCTAGAGCAGTGCCTAAGTCTGTGGTAAGTACTCAATAAACAGTAGCCATTATCTAGTAACAACAAAATCATGGTACAAATTGCCCAGATTCAAGGACTCTCACGTTTAATTTGGAAAAACAATTGTGTGAGTTTTCTATCACCTCTGTAACAAATTACCGCAAAATTAATGGCTCGAAAAAACATGAATTTATTATCTTATAGTTCTGTAGGTTAGAAATCTGACCTAGGTCTTACCGGCTAAAATTCAGGTGTCTGCTGTTTTCTGCTGAGCGTTCTAGAAAAGAATCCATTCTTTGCCTTTTCCTGCTTCTAGAGGCTGCTCTGATTCCTTGGCGCCTTCTTCTCCAAGCCATCAACAGATGGTTGAGACTTTCTCATATGGCATCATTGTGACCTCCTCTCTTTCCTTCCTGTTTCACTCTTAAGGATCCCTGAGATACCATTAGTCCCACTCAAATGAACCAGGATAATCTCCCTATTTTAAAGTCAGCTGACAGACCTTACTTCCATCTGCAAATTTAACTCCCCTTAATCATATAGCAACACATTCATAGGTTCCAGCGATTAGGAGGTGGACGTTGGGTGGGGGGCATTATTTTGACCTACCATCACAATTAAACAGAACTCCCCAACCCCCCAGAAAGATACAAATAGATTTATTTGTATCACCATCGAGCAGCCAGAAGAGATGACAGAACAAATATGAAACTACCAGACAATAAAAGGCTTCTTCCCAGTAAGGGATAGAAGTCCTCAGGTATCACTAAGCACAAAAATTATCACTCCACTGAGAGTCACTGAGCACAGTAAAACTTCACCACACCAGCAGTCACAGGAGGCATTTGCAGAGACTATTTGATCTGAAAAGTGTCACCCTTCAAACATTTTATGGATTTATAGATCGAGAAATTAAGAATCGTAAAAGAATTATGAAAGATGAAGGCTGCATTCTTATGGCTGAGCGTTGAGTCACTGCAGATTCATGACCAAGAATGCCTTAGGGATTACTAAAGCAGGAGAAATCGACCAGTGTTACAATCTTACTATGGGATGTAGATTGCTTCAGCCAACACAGAAACAACAAGAAAACCAAAGAGGAGCAGGGATCAGGCCATACCAGGACCAGTGTGGTGGTTCTCTGGGGCCAGGCCCTGTGAGGAGGGGACAGAGGTTAACATCAGAGGCCCATCACACGCTTCTTTTCATCACCTGGTAGAACGAAGTAAAATACATTCCCTGAGGTTTAGTTATGGGGCTGGGCTGCAGGTATACCTAGATACAATGAGAATGTTGGTAGCTGCTATATATACATTTATACTTAAATAAACCCTAGTTGTTATAAATAGTTTTTTTCCACAATGTACATTCCATATAGAAGTTTGACCCTAAAAAAAAACCGTGGCCTACATTATCCTTGAGAATCTCTTAACAGATTCGAATTCACCAGGACAGACACATTGGTGTTCAAAATCCAAGAAGTAAATGACATTATTTCTCTTTGAATTTTGGCTGCGGCTGTCCTTCCTCTGGGAATATGAAGACTAAGATGAAATTTGATTGAGGATAACTTTTTTCAGAGTAAATAATGGAAATATTTTTCCATTTTGCTTAATTGGAGCCGTTGACTTTATATTAGTTAAATGCATATGTGATATGACTTTTTTGCAATCGGCCATCATCAATTACTTCTTTTGCTATATTTATAAACTATTATATATTTTTAAAAGAATGTAACCGTCAGATGGATCTGATCAAACTTTGTAATCAAGAGTCTGTGTCTGGATGGGCAGATCATCTGGAAGCCTTCTTTATAGAATGTAGTCCAATCAGGGCTAGTTCCTGACCCAGGGGTGCACCCCTGACTCTAAATCAGCCAATGAGAGCAGATGTTCAAAGAGACACACAAGGTCTCTGCAGGTACCACCATTCGGATGACACCCTCTAGACCTCTGTATGTTCTGTGAAGGCCAGCCGTGCTTGGCAAATACTTTCTAAGTCTGTCTCCAATAATAATAATGATGTTTCTCATTTGTATAGTGATCTCCAAGTTTTACAAGTATTTCACTTCCAAAATAAATATTTTCTTGGTATATTGGCATATTTCAAAATAAACCTCTTTGGATCACTTCGTTTATGTCAAAAGTAACAAATACAGGGGTAACTGAGGTTTTGGTTTAGATGTTAGCTGTGGTTGTAACATTGATAAGCAGTGAAAGCTTCCTAAGCACTAAGTCAACTCAGCAGGCCACCAATATTTAACTTAGTCATCTTCTATAGCTGCCTAATTTTTGTTTCTAACTCCATGAAAGGTGGCTCAAAGTTTAATCTGAAAATGTCTCTTCTCCCTAAAGCTCCTAACCCCTCCCATGGCCATTATAAATCCAAGGAATAAGACAACCTCTAGATTTTTCATTTTGCAATAAGCCTTGCTTTTTTATTCTGCAAATTAACAAAAGTAGTAATTATCTTTAGAAAGAGAAGCAAAGTTTCTGACATTAATGCTACACAATTCAAGAGAATTTTCTTTAGGATACAAAAATGCCTCTTGTGGAAAACTGAGACAAGATTTCTCTGAGAGGCAGAAAGACAAGAGTTTGCTGTAGTTCTTGCAATGTCATAAATTAAAGAGGAGATCAATTCTGTCGTTTCAATTTGTATGAGCCTGAAGGTCAAGCAGAAGATGTAGTAAATTGTTTCTGACTCAGGCAGATGGCAAATCCAACTGACTTCTTCCATTATAAAAACCTTAGTTTCGATCCCTAGTGCCTAAGAATGTCTTCCCCCATCATTAGCAGATTATTCTCCTGGTGGAAGGTTTGCCTCTGCTCATTAGGATCCCTGAAAAGAAAATAAACTCTGATGATTATTTATTCCATCAAAAACTCTGTATCTATCCATAAATCACCAACTAGTTAATACTGAAAATGTCTTTCAAATTCTGTGGCATCTCATGTACAGCAGCAACCACTTGCTTGGAAACGTTATGAACCCCTCTGAGAATGAATCAGAGATGTTTTTATTTTACTACAATGCTTTAAGGCAAAGGAAATGTCAGTGCATCCTGTCAACATATTAGTCCCACCCATAACACCGTAGCTACCTGAAGTGCTTCCTTTCTCTGACTTGCATGCTTAATCAAAATCATGTCAAGAGACAGGGAAAAGATGGAAAGCAGTGACACTATTTCCATCTTGTCACATATTTCCAATGTTACATTAGAGGTCTCTTCAGTGTGCTAACCCACAATCAAGAAAGAAATTTTTTTTAATAGCTATTAAGCACTAAAAAATTGTGATGGGAAAGAAGAGTATCATGGATGCTGTTATTATCCATCTAATTCCCTTTTACCTAGTAGTGTACCATCTCCCAGCAATTATGAGTCCCCTGCAGCTCCCTCCCTAGGAAATGGCTGATGCCCATTCCCTGAGAACTCAGTCAATGACTGAATGGGGAGAGGTTACAAAAGGCTGACCTGATGCCTCAAGGTGGGACCAACTCTTTGGTGTTTTCCACTGTATGAGTTCTTAGCCTATTCTCACAAATTTCTGTTCTGAATGTGATAGGCTTCTCTGGGAGGGGTTAAATTTATGTGTGTGTGTGTGTGTGTGTGTACATGTGTGTGTGTGTATTATTTTTCTTCTTTTTGATAAGAAAAATTGCCAGCCACTCTACAGAATAAGCAAAGGTAATGCATAATCTGAACACAGAGGGCATGGTCTGTCTTGCAAAGAGTGGTGGATACTTTTCATATCCTACCCACATCTCCTCAGCCCTTCTGGAATCCACCTACAAACTTTTCTCTCACACACTAAGGCCTCCCTGCATCTCTCTGCTTGAGGGTGTCTTCTGATTATAGGTGGATGCTTTGCCAGAAAGACCAGGGAGTTGGCGGTGAACCTCAACAAATAAAGGATATTCATTGGTGGACCAGTATCCCAGTTTTCTTGTGCCTCACTCAGCACAATAGCCCTGAGGTGGCTCTGCAATCTCCCAAAGGGCCTTCAGTCAGGATGAGTCCCATTGCCCTTATTGGTTACCTGCTCATCAACACACCTTTTATTATCTTTCCTCTCTTCTCTGATTCACTTCCCAGCTGTGCTTCCTAGAATCCTCTCCCAAACAAACCACTTGCATTCCTGTTCTTATCTCATAGTCTGTCTCAAAGGGAATCCAGAGTAGGACAGAAGGGTAGGTGCAGAGGCTATGGGCTAATGACCTTGGAAGAGAAATGGCTCTTCCCAGAAATGTGATGTTGGCTGTAAATGGGGTGAGATTTGGCACTGGTCTCAATGGCTAGATCCTGGAACTGCTCTTAACTCAATACTCCTCATGCCTATTTGCTCCTTGGGCAGTCTCCGTACATGATAACTGAAAGAAGTGATGGCTGAGCAATTTCTGATTTGAGATGTTGGTGTGTAATTAGTCTTATCATTGCTTCACCTACCTGAGGAGCCTAGTATCCACCTTTGGAGAGACTTCATTGCTGTCATGCCATTGAGAAGCTTCTAGTCTACCTCTGAGGAGAGGCTCTCCAATGTGACACTCCTCAGACATCTCATCTCATCCAAGAAACAGAACCTCTAAGCTCTTAGGTTCTGTTTCTTGGATGCCCTGGCCCTGTAGCCTGGGTCTCCACAGCCTCATGCCAGCAAGGAGTAGAGGTAGATCTTAAATCAAAGGTTTCAAGTAACTCAGCCAGGAACCCTTCCACAGAGACACTCTGGGGAAAGGGGAGATGATCCATGAGGATTAGTCACTGTAATGGTGAAACCCCCTGAACATCTACACCATTCAAGAAGTCAAGGACTTTGGCTGCATGTTGGGGCTGGCTCACTGAGGCCCCTATTGTCTGAGCAGCTGCAGCCTTACACTGTAGGTGACACAGCGATATATGACCAAGGAGGACCAGGCTTCTCCCCACAGACACTCTTGGGTCCCTGACCAAACAAGGATGCAGCAGGAGCCTGAAGTGGTCTAGAGTTTCACTACTTCCTTCTAGAGGTGGATGTTCAGGCAATGCACTCAGGGAAGGCTTGAGGTTGGAGCCATTTGCACTCTAACCCAGAAGGGCATACCTGTTACATTAATTTTTCTTTATCTCCTTGATATTTGGATTCAAACAAAACCTACTCGACTGAGTCTGAAATGTCTGACTAAGAACCAAAGCAAATAAAGAGAAGCAAATATGCAATGACTTAACCTGACTGAGAAAACATTAATATTTTAAAAGAAACTACAGTCTAAGTTGTAAATATTAAAAACCCTGATTCTTTCCATGACATATTTCCAAAACGCTTGTCTGAAACTCAAACCACAGAGGAAATAAGATACGACCAAAGCTTCCAGAAAGAGAAAGGAAGAAGTAAGGGGAGCAGCTGAGAGTAGACACCGTCATCTCTGTCAAGTCAATTAAGAACACTTTAACTACACACATGGCAAAGTGCTCTGAACCTTCTTCAGCATTACGACCAAAAAACAATAAACAAGGCTGTAAACAACCATCATCGGATGGCTCCATGGAGGCCGCACAGCCATCTTCAGAAATCAGAGATGATCTTTTTTATTGTCCTGCAATCAGCCAGTGGCTACAGTTAATATATTCTACAGAACATGAAAGGTGCATTGACTGACACTTCAATTTCCTAAAATTACCACCCAGAACAAATACAGAATTTCCTTTAAATTGTACCAGAAAGCCTCTTCACCGCAGGGAGAGTACCGTTTTTCGTCCTAAGCCTTTTTATCTAAATGAAATTCAAGTCCTAATTTCAGCATTTATCCATGAAAAGTTCTGGAATTCTTGACACAGGTTTGTAAGCAGAAGTGAGATTAGTGTGGAGAGCAGAGCTGGGGGTGGCTCTAAATTGAGTTTGGGGATTACAGTTTAGGAGCTCTTATTCCATTTCCCCTCCTCTGACTTCACCCTCAATTACCACCAAGTGAGGGCTTACACCATCTTGCTCCATTATATCTAACTCTCCTCCATCCTAATATCATGCACATCTTGCCACTCATGGCCTAAGGTCTCATAGGATTTGGAGGGCCCTTGGCAGGGGGTGGGCAGAGTTCACACTGCAATGAAAAGTTGCCAAGACCAATAGTCCGATATAATTTTTATATTCACATAATTAGAGTCTCCCATGTCATGGTTTGGAATGCAAACAACACTCTCAGTTTAAGAACACCTCCTGCCTCAATTATCAGAGTTCGAATCCTCCTGGTGGTTGCTTTTTGTACCTCTGTTAAATTCGAGATTGAGGCAGTGTTCAAAGGGCCAGCAGCCAGTGCTGGTTTCTTTAGTTCATGACAGAAGCCATAGGTTAGACATGCTTCCACATAAAGAACTCCATCACAGTGTCTGGAGGCCAGCTGCTTCGGCTTTTTGATTACATGAATATTTCAGTACACGCACCCACACCTCCATTTTCCCCTCTGGATGGCTGACTGGGGAAGGACTCCCAAATTCAGCCAAATACTGTATCCCAACCACCTTCTCTGTAAGCCTAAGTATATCAGTTATCTATTGCTATGTAACAAATCCCCTGCAACTTAGTGGCTTAAAACGACTATTTGTTTTTGCCTATAAGAGCATGAATCAGCTGTATGGCTCCAAACCTGGGCCAGGCTCTGCCCATCTTAACTGGCTTGCTCATGTGCCTGCAGTCACCTGGCAGGTCATCTTGGGGCTGACTGGCCTTAGGATGGCCTCCTCACATGTCTCATGATTGTATGATGGCTGGGTGACAGCATCAATTGGGTCATTTCACTTAACAGGCTAGCCCAAGATAGTTCATGTGGCAGTAGCAGGATTCCAAGCAAAAAGTTGGGGTAGACGTTGTGTAGCAATCAAACACAGAGATCAAACCCAGTTTTTCAACCATGTTAAAGAAAGCAAACAGAATATTTTTTCCTATTCAGTATACTTCTCTGCAGCCATCATTTGAATTAGGCAGACTTAATGGTAAGGTAGTGACCGTGTTGTTCTTTATACATCCACCCTTTTCCTGTCCCTCTCAGGCCACAAAGCCACAGAAGATTACTTTCTTCTTAAAGCCTGCTGAGGCCTAGGCTTGGGGCTGATGTATGATCCTTCCTTCTGTACTCAAGGGAAATGGACTGAGCCCTTTGATGGGAAGAGCTGCAAAGTCTCATTGTAAAGGGCAGGCATACCGGGCTGGTAGAGAGGCGGGTCCTTTTTTGCACACAGTCTATTCCACTTGGCATCCAGGATTTCTGAGATCCAGATGAAACCTTTCTTTCCTCTAAGACCTGACTCTATTTCTTGTTCCAGGAATAAGTGAAAATTTTTTCACAGAATCCCCATTTTATAATACCTAAGAGTTAAAGCAAATGACACTTTTACCTTCAGAAAAAAGTGAGTCGTAATTCTGACCTGTTGCCTTGTGGTTCAGAGTAGTTCAGGGGGGCAAAAATATTAGCAGCGACAGGCAGGAACAGCCATGGACGATGATACACGTTCCTAAGGCCACCTACATCTCTGCAATGTCCTCACCTGGGCTCTGGGACTCTGGGCTTCGCTATACTCCCACAAAGAGCTGAGGAGCACTCTGGCTTGTGGAAGAAGGGGTTATTGTCACCTTATTCCCCTATCTACTTCCAGCTCAACTTTCAGGGAAAGGAGAATGACATGACTGTATTGGAAAGAAAGAGGTAGAGGAAACAGGAAATATCTACTTCCTATGCTCTTTAACTTCAATCTGATTCCCAACTCTTTTCAGATTCTGCACAGTCAACCACCACCAACCATCTTCCTCATTACTCACTCCTAGGAGCTAGAGCTTCCATATATGCGGCCATGCTCCCATGCACAGGCTCCTGTTACAGGATACACTTCACACATGAAAGTGAGATTGGCAGCTGGATACACATTTGAATTTCTAGTATCAAGAATTCTGTGGTCCCCTAAGCCATCTTCATTTCGTACCCCATGGTTGTTGTAATCAAGACATTCCTTCCAAATGCCAGAGTACTGTCACAAGTGCAATCATTTTTAGAATGTTTTTTTCTGTTTTAAGTCAAAAGATGCAATATCTTTGTTACATTCATTTATTTGAAGGAAACCAGAATTTTGCTACCCCGAAGCTGCTTTTTGGGATATTAATTTTAAGGTATTTATTAAGAAAAAAAGACTCAGAAAGAACCTTTGACCCTCCCCACTTTCCTGACCAAGAGATTTAGACAAAAAAAAAAAAAAACCTGCCTCAGGAAGGTAATCTTAGAATACTGCCTTAGCCTCATTTGTATTAAGTATGGTAAATAAGAGGACATTAGTCAGGTGCCTGTTAGCTAGATACCTTCTGTGTCCCATTGTTTCTGAGTTGCTCAGCAAGAATTTGCCTGCCCCTTGTGTTCCACTCTTTCTCAGGTGCCTGTAAGTTACCCATTCTCACTTCTGAAATCTAATACCTTGTGCCTCCTCTTTTCTCCTTTGTCCAGATTGTCTTACAGACCCAATATTGCCTCACTGTCTTTGGAATTTTCATGCCTATGTGAATTTTGCATGTGCATGTATTTAAATTTTAATTTTTTCCTATTAATCTGTCTCTGTTAATTTGCTTATTAGCCCAGCTACTAGACCTTAGAAGGTGGGAGGAAAAATATTGTTTTTTATCCCCCACACATTCATTTATTACACAATTTTTTTTGAGTACAGCATCAGGCACTGTTGTAGTTGGAGTTGGGGATACAGTGGTTAGTGAGACCTATAGTCTCTATCCTCTTGGAACTTTTGTTCTGGCCAATAAGACAGATAATTAAAAATAAGTTAATAATAATAGTATCAGATAATTGCTCTAAAGGGAAATAAAGTAGATGGGAGAATAGAATGTGAGGGAGGAGGGACCCATAGCAAAGTGGTTGGAGAAGGCTCTTCTGAGGAAGTGAAATTCAAACAAAGATCTAAAGGGAGTGAGAGAGCCAGTCATGTGACTATGGAGGGAGGGAGTGAAAATTTCAGGGAAAGGAAACGTCTTCATTGCTTAAAACGTGCAAAATCACTCAGAAATAAATTATTTCTCATAGCCCATTATTCTTCTGCTCTTCAAACATTCCATGATGGTTAAAAATTATTTTGAAACTTCTTGATATTTACACTTTCACTAATAAAATGTTGACAAAAATATGATAAGGCTAGAAAATACATGAAGTAATAGAGGAGGGCTTGCTCCACGACCCCCTCACACACACACACACACACACACACACACACACACACACACACACCTTCTCTTTCTAAACGTTTCCCAGCCAGCATAAAAAAAACTCCTACTCACAAGCTTACACTAATAAATTTCTTGGAAGCTTCATTCCAAAAAAAAAAAAAAATTAAAACCATATTTGTGCACTCTCTCTCCACAGCTGTGATCCACAGGGATCTAAGATAATGGGAGGGCAAGCCCAGAGACCAATGTCAACAGCTAAGGCCTCTCCCAGACACCTGCCAAAGGAAAGGCCAGAAGCAAGGGCAGGAGAGGAGGAAGGAAGCTCTAGGATATATAGCCAGCCCTTCTAAGAATGCCCACCTCCATGCCCAGCTGGTCAAGAGCAAGGCCATTAGCACCACCTGCAGCTAGAAGCCATGAAGAAAGTCAGAAGGCCCTGGTGAAATTAATCTTTAAGAAAAACACAAAACCTCGGGTGGTGCCCAGAGCTGAGGAAATGAAATGGAGATTTTCAGGCCTGACCCTCCCAGAAACTCTCAGTCCCTTAGGAGAGATGGGTCTGACAGCATCCAGAAAATGACGGGTTCCAACAGGCACCTTCGTTATTTAACCCCAGTTGTACAATTATACCATGTTTCTCCTTTTTCTCATCTTTCTGTCATGCTTATCTATTGCTAGCTCTCCTTTTCTTCTTATTTTTCTTTTTTTTATCACATCACAAATCAATTACTTTTCTTTCCAATCTACCTGAGAATAATAACACTATCTCCCACCTCCCGTTGTTCCCACAAGCAGCTAGAATACTATCTTATTATTATTTAGAAAATAAACATTGAAAAAGAAACAAAATTTAGAGTTACACAGAAATTCCAGTGAATGAAATATTTAACTATCTATGGCAGTGCCTTTTTTTCCTGCTCCAAATTTGAGGTGACAACGGCACCCTCATTTCTTCCTGGTGGCATCTTCCATCAGGACGGGCCTTTGAGTGCAGCCTAATATTACACAAAAAGTTCTACAATATGTTCCTAGTCTATGAACCAGCAATCACCCTCCCAAGAATACATGCTTAGGAAGTTATTCAAGAGAAGCCAAAAAATATCGCATGCATTCCAATGTCATTTGTAGTATGATCTACAACAATGAAAAGTAGAAAACACTGTAAGCATCCAACAATACTCTAATACTTTAGTAAACTCTTTTTAAGTGACTCAGTGGAAGACTATGTATTCATTAAAAATCATAATTATAAACACTATGTGGAAACATGGAAAATTGTGTTATGTGAAAAGAGTGAAACACAAAATTCTATTACCCTCAGTGCAATTACATAAACCAGATTGGAAGAGAATACACACACATAAGACTAGTTTTTCTCTTGTACATTGGTGAAAATACATACTTTTCTTTAAAAAATATTTTAATGTTGTTATACTGTATTTTATGATAAATGTAAATAATATCAACAAAAGGTATTATGGAAACTTTATTAGGAAGTCCAACATGAACCAATTATAATTTTCCAACAGTAACCCACCAGACATTAATTTCAATGTGTTTACCTGTATGATATGTTTCCCATATCACCTTCCCTCTACCCCTAAGATCAACTTAAGCAGGGGAAACACTCTGTCAGACACATATTTGAGCACCCCAAACTGATCTTCATTAACTGTCGCAAAATGTATGTGGACATCCATAAACATGAAGCCATCTGTAGCTCATTTTTCAAACCTATTAACCAGCACAGATGAATATGTATTACTAATGGTATCAGCGTTGATTTTTATGATGTCCTAAAGCATATTAAAAGCTATAGGCAATATTGTTGATAACCTAATTTATCAGTGGAGTAAATCTGTAGATTTAATGTTATGGTTATGGCATGAAATTTTTCTGAAAAAAGATGTTTTGAGTAATTTTATCTGACATATCAAACCATGAAAAAATCTGAGTTAGAATTAATAGAACACTTAAGTATGCATATTAAGTGAATCACGTTTGTGACTCTTCAAAAAGCAGACTATTATATATTCATTCCTAAATGCAAAATTTATGCTATAGAATGAATAAGTTGCAGATTCATAAATCATTGATTTTATTAAAACCAGAGTAGTCTAGTTAAGAGTAATCAAGCTGTAGAGTTAGGAAGACTGGGGTACAAGACACCATCTTCCATGACCTTGAGGAAGTTAACCTGTCTATGCTCCCCATTCCTCATTTGAAATTGACCGAGGCTGCCACCTTCACAATATTGCCTTGAATGTTAAATGGAATTATATATGCAAAGAACTTAACACAGGCCCTAGTACTATTATTGTTCTTAATATTTTCAAATTATCATTTTCTCATAAAAGAATGCTATCATAATATTATTACTCTTAGCATGTCAAACTTGCACCCAAGTTAAAATCAAGCTTATGAACATTTTCAGCTGGACATAGCAAAGACAATTTTTACAGCCCTCTTGATATAATGAACCCTGGCTGATGTCCCTCATTGCAACCAACACAACTCTATTAATAGCAAAGAGCCTTAATGAAGCAATGCTGCAGCAAGGAAATGTCTTTTCAAGAAATCATAAATTTTATTGATCTATTTTTCTCTCTCCTCCTCGAGAAGGCTAACTGGAAGCATGTTCGATCCTAATGGACCAGTGGCAAAGGAGAGGGAGCTGTTTTCTCCAAGCCAGTCAGAGATAAGCTGTTTTCTCTGCTTATCTCAATACATCATCCATAAATAGAACTTTACCTCCCTGCCCAGGGAACCTCTTAAATGGCTGGGCTTTGTCCCTAAATGCAGCCTATTACATTGGTCCTTAATTCACCACCTGGAAAAATATTCAGTTTTAATGAAGCTTGACAGTCTCCAAATACAACGTTGTTTAAGCTGCAAAGATTGAGTTTGTTTTCAATATGAGAGAAAACAGCAATTAAATGGGAAAGGAAACAGTTCAAGAATGCAACCTCCCATGTGTGATGTGTTTAGAGGCAACTAATAAGAAAGAGAGACTGAGAAGAAAGCAAAGAAATGCTTTCCAAAATTCTCCTGAAAGCACAGAAATCCTCTCTGAATCAAAGAAATCATGAGGGCAAAGAAAATGATGGAGAACATTCTATAACACTATAATAATGATGATGATGACTTCAGAATTGCACACAGTAGAGCAATTTTTAATCTTTTAATTTTTGAAGTACTGCTTTGTTTCCTACTTTTAGCACAAATACAGGAAAATATCTTAAAAACCTTGAGCAACCCCATATTGACCAAACCTAATGGACCTCTCAGGACTTGCTGATGCTGCTGACCCCACAGGAGGTCATTTTTCTCTTTGCATTGGAGACTCTCCTTGTCTCCTCAGATCTCTCTCACCCTACCCCTGCCTCCTAAGTGTGCAAATCCCCTCAGAGTGTGAGCATCTCTTCCCTGTCTCTTAAGGAACGCATCAACTTGTCCCTGCACCAGCTGTCAGTATTATAGAAAGAGTTTCCAGAGCCACATTCCAAGCCCTGTTCTTTGCCCGGGTATCAATTCTTCATCTGGGATGGCTTTGTGGAGAAGGTTGGACTTGAACTGGGTTTGGAGGCTGGTCAGATTCAAAGGAATGGAGCTAGGAAAGGAATATTATAGGTGGGAAGAGTGCAGAGATGCAGAACAAGGAATGTTGAGATGACAGTGAAGGTCTCCAGGGAATTCTTATTCTTTTTAAAAAGACTTTCAAAGGAGACTTTCCCACCCTCTAGGGCTTTCTGTTTTTCTAAATGTCTGGAGGCACTTTCTAGTGTTTACCATCCAAAGTTTAAAAACAATCAAAGAACATTTAAACCCTTTCTTTCCTCACCCTTAACTCTAATGGCATTAGAAGAATGTCCCAGATCTCCAGAAGTCCCATTTCCAGAAGTCTTACCTCCCTAGATATTACCCTCATTGCCTAACTTCACCAGAAGTGCCGTGGGCACAGGGAGTCTGATACAATTTATTCTGGTCTTCCAATTCTGAAGCAATGTTTTGACTCTTGAGTTCAACTGTTGGTGTTTAACAAAGGTCATACAAAGTTCACCTCACCAGTCTTAAAATATTGATCTCTGTGCTTCCTTTATCCACAGAAAAGAAGGAAAAAGCAATTAGTGATCATTTGAATGAGCTGTCCAAGATGCCATTATTATCTTCTGATACCTGTCCATTGGCTTATAACACAAACTTTGGTACAAGGTCTATAGCAGACAGAGCTTTTTAATATGTTAGGAAAGAAAGAAAAACCACATTATGCATTTTATTAACTCCTCATTCCACTACATGGTACAAAGCATGGTCAGTACTTTCCTGAAGCAGAAAATGACAACTGGATGAATTCTCCCACTGGACCAACCTGGGTTTAAAAGTGGAAATAATCTAACCTTCCTAACCCATGTCTTTTGCAAAAATAACATTTCCAAAGATAAATGTCATTTAATAACATATTTTGCAGCAGGTGAGCAGAGGTATAACATTACATAACATAACCATATGCAAAATTAGAAAAATTATTGACGACTTATAACTACTGAATATATTTCAAGGTCATTGGGCTGGATCAGAACTTTTTGTTCATTATCTCTCTATGAGCCTATCTCTGAATGTATGAGCTTATGCTAAATATACTTTAATCTACTTCTGGTTCCAGCCACATATTTCACTCTAAAAAATATATTTTAAATACACTTATAGATTCCATGGTCAAAGGACAGAATACCAGCACTGTTTGTCTACTCAAAAAGCTATATTCTCTTCTTTGCTTTGGATTAGATACAGCGTGCACATCATAAATCCATTCCAAAAGCCCATATTTCCACCTGCCTTTACAACTATCTTAGCATCTTTTTACCAAAAAAAAAATGTTCTAATGCCCACAGTGAAAGTTCAATCCATATGCTAGTTACAGGGTTTTTAAAAAACAAAAGTCTACTGACATCTGCTTTTTGTTATGATGGTAATAGTTCCCAAACTAACTTGAAAATCAGATAAAATACTAAAACATTTACTTGAAGGTATTGGAGAGCTGCCAAGGTAACCAGGACTGGAGAGTGCAAGAGTCTAGAAAGAAGGTAACTGTAGAGAGGTGAGCTGACCTCAGGACATTTGCCGGTCTTTTTTTTTATGAGTTGGAATTTGAGGTACTGGGCAGAGGGCAATGACTAAGAAATAACGAAGCCATTAGAAACTTTGGAATTCTCACAGTAGGGAGAAAAAAACTACAGTTTGGAGCTGTCTGGTAAGCAGTACTAGAGTGACCAAGAATCTGAAAAGAAGAGCACACAGGGACAACTTCTTAAGCTTCTCAGAGAAAGAGGCAAAAAAAAAGACCAGCAGAAGACTGGTGATAGATATCCATTCTCAACAATCTGACATGCTGATGAAACAAAAATTACAATTTAGGAATAACCTGGAAAAGAAGCAGGCATAGCAAACATCCCAGGCTTTCATTCCTTGAAATAAAGGTGAACTAGGGGGTAAATGAAGCCTTAGCAAACCTGCAATGCAGCCTTGCATCAGCTCTGAGTATGATTAGAGTAACGGAATCTACCCCACTCAGGCTGCCTATCAGAGGGTATGATGAACCTTATCTAGAATTTAATGCCTGAGTCTCTACAGTTCTTATATACAATGTCTGGCATTCAATCCAAACCACTAGGAATACCAAAAAAAGAGAAATGAGAGGATAAAAACTCAATAAGATAAATTCATACATGACCCACTTATTGGAGCTATCCAGAAACAGATTTTTTTAAAATAACTATGATGAATATGATTTTTAAGATATAAGGCAGTATGAGAATTTCATCAGAGAACTGCAATATATATTTTGAAATAAAACAAATAGAAATTCTAGAACTAAAAAATTACAGTAATTGAAACTAAGAACTCAATAGATAGTTTCACAGGAGACTGAATACAGTGAAGAAAATTGACGAGCTGAAAGATGGGGAAGTATAAAATATCCAGGCTGAATTCCAGAGAGCAAAACAGATGGAAAATACAGAAAAATAATTACTAGCAAAATATGGCGGACTTTGAAAAGGTTTGACACATCTGTAATCGAGTCCCAGAAAGGACTGATAGAGTGGGACAGAAAATATGTTTGAATAGATAATAGCTCAGAATATTCCAAAACTTCTGAAACATAGCCAACTGTTCATTAAAATGCTATAGTCACAAAATAGGGTTAATATAACAAAATCACAACTAGGCACATTATTTGAAAACTGATGAGAAACAAAGGCAAAGAGAAAATCTTAAAAGGAGCTAGAGGAAAAAAAGACACATTATCTTCAAAGAAATAACAAGATGGAAAGTTGAATTTTCAGTAAAAAAAATGTGGAAGCCAGAGAGTAATGGAAACTTGCAAGCACTAACAAAAATTAATTACCAATCTAGATGTCCACGCACAATAAAAATATTCTTCAAAAACGAAGATGAAATAAATAATTTTTAGACAAAAATTGAAAGTATTACTCACCAGGAGACCTGCATTAAGAGACATACTAAAGGAAATGCTTCAGATAAAAGGAAAAAATGATCTCAGGTGGAAAGAAGGACATAATGCAGCAAGAAATAAAGAACATCAGAAAAAGTAGAAATTTAGGAAAATAAAAATACATTCTGACAGCAAAATCAACACTAATAATGTCTTATATAATTAAGATATAAAAATATATACAATATATTTTATAATAATATAAATATTATATTATTATTTAGAAATACATATATGATTTATACATATATATGATATGTATATCTCATACAATGTGTATATAACATATATCTATATGTTCTATATGGATATATTATAGACATAATATGCATATTATATATTATAAACATAAGAATATTATTTATAATGTTAATTATATATACAAAGTATAAATATTGTCATATTACTATGACAATAATAATGCAAAAAAATGGTAGTAAACAAAGTGAAGTTTTTAACATTATTTGGGAAAAGGTAACATGATAATAAATCAAGGATGGATTGTGCAATCTCCAGGGTAAACACTAAATAACAGTAAAAGAATATATAACTAAAACATTAATGAAGGAGAAAAAATAGAGCAAAATGGAAACAGAAGTCAGCATAAGGTTGATACCGAAACACGATAAGATATTCAATACTTCCCATGAACATAGCTGGAAAAAAACGCTTACCAAAATAACAGCATACGCAGCTATGCATAAAAAGATAATGCATCAGTCCTACATGGTTTTCTTTCCCCAAGAACGCAAAGTTAGTTAATATTCAAAAATTACTCTGTAATTTCCACATTAACAGAAAGGACAAAAAGGGGAGAGGAGCCGTGACCATCTCATGGGTGTAGGGAGCACATTTGAGCAACTGTTCATGATTTAAAACAAACTATTGAACACTAGAAATAAAATGAAATTTCCTTAATCTCAACAAAAGTAACCACGAAAAGGCCACAGTACACATCATACTTTGTGATGAAATATTGAAATCTTTCTTTCTGGAATTGGGAGTGAGGCAAGGATGTCAGCTATCACCACTTCCATTCAACACTGTCCTGGAGGTTCTAGCAGAAAAAATAAATAAAAGGCCTATGGCATTAAAAGGAAGAAGTAAAACTACCATTATTTTCAGATGATATGATTGTGTATATAGAAAAAGTATAATCTACAGACAAACTATAAGAATCAATAACTGAATTTAGTAAGTTTACTGGAGACCACGTCACTATTCAAAAATCAATTATGGAATGCAAATTGAAATCACAGTGAAATGCCATTAGAATTGCTAAAATGGAACAAAAGTGATTATGTAAAATGCTGGCAATGATATAAAGCAGCAGGAATTCTCATATACTGTTGTGGAACTATAAATTTGTGTAACTAATTTGAAATTTGTATATCTAACTACTGCTTAGTAGTATCTAATGAGGCTGAATATATTTATACCGAGTGAACCAGTAATCCTACTTCTAAATATATACACAATAGAAATGCACACATATGTGCATCCTTCCCCACAAGTTTCTGTATATTAATGCTCATAACAGCATCACTCGCAATACCCCAACCTGTTTGTCTATCAACAGTAGAATGGACAAATGAGTTGTGGTGCGTTGATGCCATGGAATAGTATGCAACCATGCAAATAAACCACCAAGTTCCAAATGGATAAATGGCACAAATGAAATGTTGAATAAGAGAAGCCACATGAAAAAAGTACATAGTCTGTAATTCCATTTATATAAAGTTAAAAAAAAAAGCAAGCAAATCTATGGTGATAAAAGTCAGAATAGAAATTATGTGTTGATCATGAGGGAGGATTTTTGGGTGTGTGTTCTCCTTGCAAAAATGTATTAAACTGCATACTTATGACATTTTTATTTAGGAGCGCTATTCTTCAATAAAAATTATAAATGACATCAATAATAAAAATAACCATTCCTTTAGTGAATACCTTCTCTATGTACAAGAGATGCTGCTAAGATTTATAGAAAATGCAAGACATTTTGAATGGAAGGAGTTAATAAGCTGGCTGGGAAGCACATATGCATGGGGAAATGTGAGTTAGCACACAGAAACAGGGGAGAAGTAAATGTACAACTGTAATTAGAGCTCTAACCACGTAGAAGCCATGGAACCCCCAGCATCCATGTGTGCTCTGCGAACTTTCTGCAAGACATCTAGAAGCTATTCAGGGACAACTGTCACACAGTCAACCCTCAAGTTCCTGTAAGCAGGTTTTGCCCTTTAGTCAGTTGGGGTCTTTCTTTCTCTGTGTCAGTCTGAGGCAGAGTTTACCACACTCTCTGGTGCTAAACCATCATTTCTGTGTTGATCAAGAGCCTCAGGTCAGAAACCAGACCAACTGGATTTAAATCTCTGTTCCGCATCTCACAAGGTGTTAAGACTTGAGGCAAATCAGTTACCACTCCAAAGACAGAATAAGAATAACAATAGTCTCTAACTTTCAGTCTCATTGTGTGTCAAAATGTTTGGCACATAGGACGTTTTTAAGAAGTATTATCTATTATTCCTCAGACCCTGTGTTTAATTGGAGAAGAAATAAGCAATACATGAAGATTCCCATCCAGAAGCTCACACACCAAGGGAGATATAGAAAAACAACTAGCTACATGCAATACAAACTGAGCTACAAGCATGGAGTACGAAGGAGGTGACAGTTGAGTGTCGAAGATGCATAGAAATTTGTCACGCTGGGGAAAAGCTTTGGCAAAGAACAGACTATTAGACTATTGGTTGGAAAGGAGAAAAGTAGAAAAGAAGGTGCATCTAAGTTAAGGGAACATTGGGAGTCAGACAGTAAAACAATAGACTGAGCTGTACTTGGAAAACAACAATGCAGTTCAGTGTTAAATAGAAACTAATTTAACACCAAAATGAATGAAAACCAACTAGCATATTAACAATTACCTAGTACATTTCAAAGTCAAATAATAACTATTTTTAAATATCTCTTGGTTTAAATATTCCAGTCTTATTATCATTATTCATCTATTAGCTGCCAAAAAAGACAATGGGTTATTTCTCTGTCTGATAAAAAAGACAACCCTGAGAAATTGTCTATAGCCTCATTCTGACAACGTGTGTGTTCCAGTATAAAAAAAGAACTCTGGTGGCTAATTTTAAGAGACAGCCCAGGTCTCCACAGAAAAAGTGTAGATTTAGAAGCAGGTTGTGAATTACATGAAGTATAGCCAAGTAGACATAGCCCTCATGCTGGGAAGATTAGGGAGATGCTCAGAAACCAAGGACAGATACAAATATAATCTGCTAATCATTAAAGCAGAGGGCTTCTCTGAAACCACGCACAGAAGCAGCATTCTGTCTGGCATTTCTGTCATCACTAATTCCCAGGCCAACCAAATGTTAACATCCGGATTAATGGTTTTTATGCACAAGGATCCTTGCCACACCCAGGACATTGACCTGGAGCTATGGGGAGCAAAGAGACACAGGATTGTGTGATTTAGTTAGCATTGATGGTGTGCTCCAAGTGGGAAACTCAATCTCTCATGTTATCTCTGGGAGAGTATCACAGTACCACACACTTCTGACATGGGAAACCTGGGGCCTGAGCATGGAGCTAGAGGCGGGTAAAAGATGAAGGCTGGGAGGGGAGAGCAGAGAGCTGAGGATCTGGGATTTCTTTGTCCACCATTCTAAGACTTTCTGTTGTGCTCTTATAACCTGCCCACTCTAGGGATAAATTAGTGAATGCAATGTGATTTCTGCTGTTTAGGATTCAAATTCCAATGGATAAAAAGAAAAGTGATTTTATATTATGATACAATGCAAGTTGTGCTGCAATATATAACAGGAAAAAGAGAAAGTGTTGGACTAGAGAGAAGAAATGCTATTGGAGTTGGTACCGAAAAGATGAACAGGATTTTAATAATCAGAGAGAGCAACACACAAAGATCCAGAAGTATTGCAAGTATGCTTTCTATGGGCCCTGGGATCATCACCAACATTGTATATGCCAGTTTCTTCTAAGGGAGAAAGGTTACCATATTCCTCCTGAAAAATAAACAGAAATCTTAAGAAGCCCTTTCGTTCTTCTCTTGGTTGCCAACTCCTTCAGTCTCTTCCTCGTGAGCTTGATTCCAGGGAGAACCCCAAAAGTTTGATTGGTAGGTTTTGCTCCATTCCTGGAACATTAGGCTTGAAGGTCATGAGCCATTTCCACTGGTCAATTTTGCAATAAGATAGATTTCTCAATATTGACTACTTGGAAACTCAATGTAAACATCTGACATGTAAAGCAGTATCATTTGACTTGAAAATTCAGTTGATTATTTACTTGGAAATGCATAAGCCTGTTTTACGTCAGCAAAAATAGAAGCAAAGAGTAAGGACAGTGTACCATTCCTCCTCTCATTGCTAAGGAGATTCAGTGTTCTTATGGGGGATCTAAGAGAGGAGAGGGTAACGTTAGTAGGTACTCAGGTTTTCTGAAGTCAGAGTTACTCTCTAAATGGTGGATGTCTTTAACTTGAGCTGACTTTTTCCAGCCATGGAATTTTGAAGTCTATAAATTTTTATTGTAATCAAGTTATTTCGACCTTGCAAATGAGTGCCTAAAATGTATCAGCCCATAAAATGACTTTTTAGAAGTCCACTAGCTTTAAAATATTAGGCATAGATTCAAAATTGCTCTGAGTGAGGAGATGTATTTCAAAAAACCTGAAGTAATTTGTCTCCAGAATTTAAAGGGAGAGGTTCTAAAATATAGTTTCGTGAGTTTTTAATACATAATATTTAAAAGGGAAAATTTAAAGAGAGAAATTCTAAGAAAAACTTTAATGAGCTTTTAACACATAATATTAAGACCTATTATGTCCTATCATCGGTAATGCCAGTGACCTTGCAAAATGGAAAAAGGCATCAGATAAACCGCAACAGTAAGATCCTCCTGTAGGATCATCTCCAAGTAATTTAGACTCCAGGAAGCTTCAAAGAAAAGTACTGAAATCTTGGTTTACACTGCACCAAGCAAAATTTGGAGGATGTGAGAAGGACAAATGCTTAACTCTTATTCAAGAGAGAGAAAGCCTATGATTGTTTAACCTCTTCCACCCCATTATTTCAGGAATTTCTCTTGTGAAAGTTTGACTGTAGCTCTTGACTTTCTCAGAATTGAAGATGACAAAAATAGCCTGTAATTAACCAGCTACAAAGCATGATAATGATTTTTCTTCACCTCTGGGCAATTGCCTGTGCTGCTCTGACATGTGTACCTCCAAGGTCATTCCACAGTCTTTCAAAACAGTGATTTGTTTACTGGCAGGGCTTTTTTCTTTTTTTTTCTTTTCTTTTTAATGTTCAAGTAATAAGGATGAAGTCCTGGGTGTTAGAGGTATGAGAACTGGCTCCTGAGAGCCAGCAGACTCATGCAAAGGTCTTGACCCATGTGAAGCAAGTCCTGGCCTGTAAACACGTCAGAATGACATTAGCCATGTATTTACAAAGCACGGCCCTGAGTGGGTCCATTATGCCTGGTCTAATGGAACTGCATTCCTCTAAGTGCTTTTTAAGTTGTGGAGACTGCATAGCCAGTATTCCTTCAGGGTTCTCGGAGGCTCGATGGCCATAAATAGCAAGCTAGGCCCCCCAGGGCCATCTTGAGCTGCTTTGAGGGACACAGAGAGGAGGCACAAGTCCAGTCTGCCTTCTGTCACCATCTTATCTATTTATTTGAGCTTCTCTTATCCTTATTTATTCAACTTTCCTAAATTGTAGAGCAGAGACACAAACTAATGTCACCATCCTTCCATCAGTTGACTATCCATCATTTGACTATCATCAGTTACTGCCATCAGTTGACTATCTCCCATCCACCCACACTATGCTAAGCACCCCCCCCCCACCGTGTTAACTTCAGCTGCCTTCAACTCCTAACTCAGTGAGTTAAACTGTGACTACCACTATTTTTACAGTGAGAAGACCAAGAATGAAGGAGATGAAATCACATGTCAAATGTTACAGATGTAGTATGTGTTGCTACCACTATCATTAACCCCATTGCACAGAAGAGAAAAGTCAGCTTTGAGAAGTAGTTTGCCCAATGTTACAGAGCTAGTAAATAATGCAACTTGAACCAAGATTGCCTGAAATTCAAGCCAGATTCTTTCTTTCCTCTAAAGCCAAAGGCATTTTGGTTTTGCATCTTATAGCCGGCTAGAACTCAGGAGGATCATTACGGCCATGTAATATCGACTTTACAAGTAGGGTTTTTAACTAGCTAAGGTTAAATAGCTAGTGGTCAGCAAAATATAACCCAATTTAGAACTCTTTTCACAGGACTTTTCCCCTTTACCCCAGAGTAAATTCTCATCTGATTTTACTTAAATGAAAAACATCTAAAGACTTTAGTGATATAATACCAAATCAGCAATAATCAAAATGTGATTATAGGATAACCTTCATTTAAAAAATAAAAATTATCATCTATTTACTTTTCCATAGCTATTAATATTTCAAAAAGTCATTCATTTTTTTACATTTTACCTTTATTGTGACAAGTTAATTATCTAAATCCTCTACCTTCATTAAAATCAGTAGGGTTTTTTCAGCAAGTAATAACAGACTGACTTTTTCTAACTATAAATTTGTGTTTATGTATACGTATTTGTGTGTTTATATATGCGTATATATCCACATGCACATATCTATAGTTTTTTCTAATGGGAAATAGAGAATTAGGCAATACTGTCAAACACAAGACTTTAAATTCAGATACAGAGATGTCTTATACTAATAATGATAGATGTATTATTTAATCAAAGTGTTTGACCTGTAAATATTATCAGTATTTGTTGAATAACTGAATTATTTGTTGAGCATCCCCTCAGATTAAAAATAGAATTCTAATATGTAAAATTTTAACTTGCATTTAGTCTCTGGACTTTTAACAATGATTGATAATATGTTAATCACATGAAAAACATCTTAAAACTTTAATATGTGCCAAAAATAGGTCCGTCCTAAAACATAGGAAGCGAAGAAATCTTTCTAGAAAAAAAAAATGTTTAGATATTTTTGAGAACTACAATGAGGTTGAAAAAATGTAAGCACATTATGTAAGAGAAAGCAGGAAGTAGTCCATTTTACCAATATAAAGTGAAACAGACCAATGGATTTGATTCTACTATATTAGTGGTGAAATGTGAGGACGTCAGAAATCTATCGCCATCACCCTCCTCAGGAAGCTGCCAGTGAACACATAGTTAAAACCCTACATTATTTCAAGAAATCCAATTAATCAATCCATACAGCCCATAGGAATATAAATATCTTGTGTTTTCTGATTATCTTTCGTTTAACCTTTGTATAGAAACACAATTTCAGTGTGTTAAAAAGTTCTAGGAGAACCCAAGTTTAATAGCATTCATATAAACCTAACATGGAACCCTAGATCCTAGGTTGATATTGACATATGCTGTTGATGAGCTCCAATAGAAAAGCTAAAGATGGTTTGTATCCAAGTCTGACAACACAACCACCCATATATGCTTTCCCAGTGGCATTTATAAAACAAGAACCACCATGATGCAATCAGAAAAGCCCTGTTTACTAATGAATGCTTTTATCAATGTTTTATTGTGTGGTAGGTCAATAAAAAGGCAGCATTAAAATAAATTAACTGAAGCTATGAGGTCTTCCTTTCAGAAATAATATTCTACAAGAGGTTTAATGTCTGCCACCCAGACCAAGGCTGGATCATAGGGATCTCTCATACACTGAGTGAGTGATTTTCATCTGGCAGAGGAGCTGGCTCCTGCACTGATAGAATGCTTCCTGCACCCTATACTTTCAAGATTGGCTTGGGGAATTGTGCTTGTTTGGATAGCAGATCATTGGCTCTAGTAAGGCTTGAAATAAATAGCAGCAGACCACAAAATTGAAATGGAACTTGCCCCATCAACATGAAACAAAAGTTTGTCGGCTAAGCATTATGGGGCTCAGTAAGTAGCACTACATGCACTTAGAGGCATTTACAGGAGGCAAATATCTCTACTGTACTTTTAAGAAGGCAAGTTGTACATTGGACAATGGCTGTATCGTTGGCTTGTTGTCCACAAAGCTCATTCTTTCACAAACACTGAGCCCTCTAGAAAGTGTGTAGGCAGAGAAGATGCCCAAACATTGTCCTGCAAGGTCCTCACCAAGCTTATCCTTATCCTTTGGAATATATCTTCATGACTCCAACACATGAACCTGAACCTTCAAATCATTTCCAACCTGAATTATTTGCATGATATTTACCATTTACTGCCTCACACCATGGCCATCCAATCCACTGAGGGCCTGAATAGAACAAAAAGGTGGAGGAAGGGTGAATTTGCTCTTTTGTTTGAGCTGGGACATCCATCTTCTGTCCTTGGCCATAGATACTCCTAGTTCCTGGGCCTTTGGACTCAGAACAGGACTTAGGCCATCAGCTTTTCTGTTTCTCCAGTTTGCAGAAGGCAGATTATGGGACTTCTTGACCTCCATAATTGTGTGAGCCAATTCCTTTAAAAAATCAATAAATCTGCATATATGTGTATAGATATATATAACACATAGAGATATATACATAGATAGATAGATGATAGATGATAGATAGATAGATGATAGATAGATAGATAGATAGATAGATAGATAGATAGATAGATAGATAAATGATAGATGTTATTGGTTCTGTTTCTCTGGAGAACTTTAACTAATAAAGAACTAAATAGGTCTGATACAAGTGTGCCATATTTCCTCAGCACAATCTCACCTCTCAAAGGAAGGATAATACTGAGTGCTCCCAAAAGCCTTAAGCCTCATACAAATATGAAATTATCACTCAAAAATGCATTGTTTCATTTAGTTTCTAGATTGTTCTTCTCCATTTGATACTAAAACTAGAAAGTAGGCATAAATTCATGATGGCTATGACAAATTCACTTTGTTCCCCAAGTCAAGCACTGGTTCTGAATTTTCAACACCCTACCTAATTTCCAACACCCCTACCTCATTGCCTGATTATTCAGAACTCACATCTAAATTAAGATAGACTTAAACAAAATATCATATTTCTGTTTTGAGTCGCTTAATACTTTCTTTATAAGTGGTCAAATTTTCTGAACCCCAAAATAAAGACATATGGAAATTGCCTGTAAAATTCTGGTCATGTGGTCACTCTTTCCACAGATAGGTCTGTTACATATATAAATCTTCATGAGTTTCCTCAAGTAATTTGTTTCACGGCATGTTTCCCAGTAGAATAATACATTTCCTCAAAACTCTAGGACTACTAAATGTACAAGACCCTCTTTCCAGAATTACATATTAAGAAGCTAATAAAAACATATAAAATGTGTGTATGTGTAATACCATCTGGTACGTGGCCACTGAGATCACCACAGAGTCGCCATCATCAAAAAAGCAACCCTTTCACCTTGCCCACATTCAAAACCCACTAGGGCATGCGGCTTTGTAAATCGTTTGTCAGTTTCTCTGAAGCCATTGCCCTTCACTTCGCATGTTATTGTTCACTCACGCAATATTTACTGGTGCTTACTCTGTTAGGTGATATTTCTAGGAGCTGTGGCTCTAGTGGTGAACAAGATAGTCAAGGCTTCAGCACTCATGGAATTTATATTCTAGTAAAGACAACAGATGATAAATAAGCAAATAAATAATTAAGATTATTCCAGATAGTGTCAAGCATTATGAAGAAAATAAAGCATGATGATATGTAAGAGAATGACTATGAATGATGGGGAAATTTTCACTAAGTGGTCATATGAAATTTATGGGTGTATGGGCCTTTAGCTATCGTTTATCCGTATGGCAAAAAAAAAAAAAAATCTTTTTCAATTCAGAGTGAGGTGTACAGGACAATATCCATTTCACTGGAATTTACCTGCTCTCTCTTTTTCTTCTTACACCTTTCCTCTTTCCACTGGGAGGGGCCTTAATCCTTCCTCTGGAAAGCTCCCTAGGGGTCCTGGTGCCCCTTTCTGTTTTAATCCTGAATCACAGACTAGTTGCCCTAATTTAAAAAATACCCATTACACACTATGATCAGATCTTTCACACATAGGCAGTTGGTTTAACAGTTGACAGCCAGAGACTGAAAACCACAGACATACTCCTTAGGACAAAACTCCTAAAGACATGTATGCACACACATACACACAACTTCAATCAAACACAAACCACAGATGTGGTACAAGTGGCTAACCAGGATGAATGTGTCTCTTCAGACAAGACTCTAAGCATGGCTATCTAGAGCGCCAGTGCCCTCTCATGGATGAACTGTGAAGCATCTCCAAAGGAGCATGCACACCCTTGTTTTCTCCAAGACAGAGAGAGCTAGCACAACACACACTTCACAGCCACCCTTCTTCTCCATAGATGAAGAAGATCATGATCGACTGTCAGAAAAAGCTGACTCTACTCACTCCTCATTCTTCCCCAAAAGAAATTTGCTCCTACCAGGTGTCTCACTCATGAAATCACCATTTTTAAGTATCATTCTTAAGGCTTTCATCCCAACCAAATATGAATCCTCCTAAGGCAATTCACTTTCAGAAGTTTTGAGTCATTTACTAGTTAGTGAGAAAGAGTTTATGCAGCTATTCCTTAATAAGGGACTCTGTCCTTAGACAAAAGGAAAGACAAGAGTACTGGGCAACTCAGAATACTGGGAATAGTGCAGGAAGTGAGGGTCTGCCCTTAGGATACACTTGACTTACTATATTCATGTATATGACCTCAACCTTCACACTAACTTGAAAATGCACGAACTATTATTATCCTGAGACATTTTACAGGTGAGGAAATTGATCCTGACACCAAAGAAACTGGCATTGATGTTCAATGGATTAGTCCCTTCTTTACTCTGTTATTTTGCATAATAGAGTAGATGTTCTTAAAAAAAAAAACTGCATAAATGAGGTTACTCCTTTTTGATATCTGCTGACATGAAAGTAGGGAAACACATGACAGAAAAAACAGTACAGAGGAAAATGTAATACAACACTATCATTTCTTGAATGTGAAATCAATCTGATTATTTAATCCAATTCTTATTTTAAATTCAACAATTTAAGAAAAGTATCAGGTTTCTAATTAATAAAAGGCATTTATACCAAGAATTGTAGTATTTTCTTGTAAGTGAAAGTTTATAGAGATTTTTCTGATAAACATATTTGCCAAAGATATTACTCACATTTATCAAAACAGAATAGCTTCTAATCTCATCATGAAATAGATATCCATCTCATCAATACAATGGCCAACGTCTTATATGCAGTCTTGAAAAATGGGTTTAAATGAAGCCAATGTCTTTCTGTAAAATCAAAAGTCAGTTTGCTGGAGGGCCAGAGGCCATGTCGCACTAGCCACAACGTTGTTACTAACACTGTTATCATCCTCCTTATTACTGGAGGCTGTGGTGATATGCATTGGCAGTAGAAGGCCATTAATGAATTTTTGTAGGAGCAGGAATGCTTAACTTCAGGATAAGAGAGGCTACTGGGCGGGGCGGGGGCGGGGGGAGGTTCTCCTCATACAGTTTAGAAGGTGTGCTTCTTCTCTTTTAAGAGTGAGAGCATGAAAATTCGGTTAACTATTTATTCCCATAAACATAATGGCTATTTGGCAGAGGAAGCTTGCTTGGAAGTATCCTAGTAACAAGAGAAGAAACCGATTTAGGTTAAAAGTATAGTAGAAAATCTACCTATGGATAACTTATAGGCTAATAACTGAGAAATTACCCAAGTATCTTTTTCTTAAAAATTCTATTTTGAATGGCATTTCCCTCAGAAGAATCCTTGTAGGATCCTTGATAAAAATGTTATAAATAACTAGGAATGCAAAGAATTAGGCAAGTTTCCCAAGATAGCATAGTAAGTGACAGAGTTAGTACCTGAATCTGGGTCTTCCATCCTACCCATCCTTAGTGCTCTTTTTACTACTCCATGCCGTTTCTTCCAGGTAGACCAGCAAGACTCTGGCAAAGTCTTAAAGATATTGCCAATTATTTTTTGCTGATTACAATTATTTTTTTCTCCTTTGCTATGGATCATTTTTATACTTAGGCAGCAGTGTAACTTTTATGCTATCAATCATATAGCTAAACTATAGCATCTAATTGCATTCCACAATCTCATCATTTTGTGGCCAGTGTGTAGTTGGGGCCATTACCACATGACCTTTGGTCATACATCACAGTTAAAAGTCAAGTCAGTCTGAACTGGCACAAAATCAAGTTACCAGTCTTAGCTGGCACAAACATTTCACAAATGAGTAAAATATGGGTTGATTCTTCCACGGAAAAGTGTGATAGGGCCCTGACTTTCATACCCAATAAATCAGAACCTCTTTAAGAATCTCCATGAGTTCCCCAACTTCCAGTTCAGTTTATCTCCTTTGTCATATCGATGGTATTTTTACCATCAAAAGTTTATCACATTTCAGTTAACTAGTTTGCTTCACTAGTTTGCTTCTTCTTTGGAGTAATGTGTAAAATAAAGAACATGAAACTAACATCTGTCAGGGACTCAGAAATATCATTCTGGAAAATAGTATGGGAGAAGAGAACCTCATGATCTGCTTTATCTCCATCCAGCAGGACCAGGGTTAACTAAGACTTGGTTTTGGCATTTCCTCCTATTTCACAAAAAAAAAAAAAAGTATACATTCAAACATGTATTTTCTATCTCAACAGAAAGCTCCTTATCTCCCCCAGAGCTGCCTGCCAAGCCCCAGAAGGTTTTAGGGTCAATGATTATCATCTCTCCATTCAGACACTTTGACATCTGTGAATATGTTGACCTTGAAGACTGGACCAAGTCATTCCTAACAGATGTTAATTTGATTGCTCAGTTCTGACCTCTCTTGAGGTCTGGCTTTTGTCTTCATCACTATATTAAGATGGTGATAACCTCCCTAAAGTCATAAAAATGCTCTGATAAGCCTTATCGATCCTGTATTTAAAATTGAACAGATAACCAAAGTGTATTATTATAAACTTTTAACCTACTTTCTATGATATATGTCAAGACAGAAACAAGAGTCAGTGTTTTTTGTTTCATAAAAGACCTTCCTCATTTGTTTTTACATTAACAATTACTGCTTTAAAAGTAACTCAACTTACTTCATCCAGTTTGCATTTATTTTTGTTGGCCTCTGAAAAGAGTGAGGATGTTTATAATCAAGAAATTATTGAAATTCTTTTTCTTAAAAATTTTGGACTGAGAAAACATTGAAAGGCAATGAGATATTAAAAATGGTGATACTCATTGCCTATCTTCAAATAAGGCCTGTAGAGTTCAGCACAGTGTTACAAATAATAGCTATCTGTTTATGTTGCCACAGATACAGAAGTCCTGGAAAATAAAATCATTTATTTCTGCTGTGCTGTAATGGAAAAAGAATGACTTGGAAGTCAGGCAGAACTGGGCTCAAATATTGGCTCCATAACTTAACCAGCTAGGTGTCCTTGGGAAAGTTACTAGACTGAGCTGAGAATGAATGTCCTCACAGATAATATGAGGATAATACCCATCATAAGATACCCCCTTCTTCAAAGCTAGAATTCTCATTCTCAAGCTTCCTTGTTAATCATGCCTTGTTAGATTAATTAATGCATTAATTAATCTAATTAATGAATAAGCTCTAATTAATGACACTTTTTTGCCTTTGTTAGAAACTTCTTAACCTAAAGTAGAGATACTATTGGCCAAAAAGTTTTTAGATTAGCAGACATAGGGGCTTATGGTAGAAAAAGAGATGAATAAATTGTCACTAAACTATTAAAATGCCCCAGAATGGCTAAATACTGTGTCTTAGAGACTTGAAACAGATGACCTAGGGTGATTAATTTGGTTGAGGTGATAAGGAACAAGGTCTTTCTATGGTCAAGTAGAAAAGGTAGGAGGAACAAGGTCTAGAAGGTTCTAGAGGAAGCCAGGGTTCTAATCCAAACAATCCTTGGGTTAGGCCTTCAGCAACTTTATCTCTTCCAGCCACTGCATTAGTCTCCACAGTAGCACCAAAGGTTTCTTGTGGGAAAAAAACACCTCAAGAAAGAGGACAAATCAGAACCACATTCAGAGATGCCTGAGTAGACCTTCACCTCTCCCTTCCTGTTTGCTGATGCCTGAAATTCTTTAACTTGAATGGGACACCTTTCATCCCATTATAATTATAACTAAAAGGCTTAAACTTCACGGGGCTATTTCAGACAAGGTGCTGATGAATATGAGCTCCAGTCAAAATATAATCAGTCAATCAGTCAACAAGTGCTGATGACTGGTTATCAGATATCTCTCTGTTTTGAGAGAGGAAAGAGGTGAAGGGAGCAAAGCCCTGGCCAGCTTAAAAGAGAGAAAGGGTCACCATCAGAGGAAAAGCTCATAAGGAAGTCTTCCTGTATCATAGTTTTGCCTCAGAGGGGTCCTGTTTGCAACTGAGAGAGGGCAGTGGAAGCTGACTGAGCTCTGAGATTTGATTTGAGGGCATTTGGGGGTTTATAAAAATTGTTTTGTTTTTGTTTGGTCAGGCTTCTGCAAATATCATAAATCTGTTCTATTGATTTATGAATTACATTTCCTTTAGTGTTATTTATTTTTCACAGGGCTGGTTGGCTCCTTATTGGAAAAATAAAGGGTGACCAATAAATTGATAGCTTAGGTCTTGGAAGGAAGACTCCAACCTCCATCAGCTGCCTCAAGTCCATCTGCAAAATATTCCTTATGTGGTTACCCAGACCAGTCAGCCAGCCCATCAGTTAGTCACATATTCACTTAGTCAGTCAGTCCCAGAATTAATCAGATAGTCAGTCAAACATTCAATCAGACGTCAGTCAGTCGGCCAGCCCATCATTCAGACATTCGATCAGCCAACCAAGCAGGCAGAGAGTTGGCTAGTCTGACATTCAGTCAGTCAGTCAGTCAGTCAGTCAATAAGTCAGTTAGACAATTAGTCAGACAAGCAGACAGTAAGGCAGTCAAACATTCAGGTTTATGCTTATACTGTAACTCAGGTATTGCTATAGTTTAAATATTTTCTCCCTTCAGATTTTAGTATAACTTTAGGGAGTTTTAAGTATAAAGTAGGTATAGGGCCCAAATCAAAGAATTAGTTTTGGTGACCTGGAATTAATCTCCCATTTCAGCCAGTTACATGTCAGATTTCAAGATTCTCTAACAATGTCTTTCATAAATCTTGAAGCTGGAGGCAACTACAGTCCAATGGAGAACACATCAATTCTCAAGTCTCGAGATATGGTGCCTGGTACAACATGAGTCACACCATAGAAGTTTATATCAAAATAATACTGACTGTTATAACATAGGAACATTTTGGAACTTCAGTGGGTTAATGTAATAAAAGTTTACTTCTTCCTGGGATTGTGAGTCAGAGATCCAGGCTGACATAGATTTTGTCATCTATCAACCATGACAGTTGTCCTGGGCATCTTCAAGCAGCAGAGGATCTCATGGAAGTATTTATGAGCCATCCCCGAAACTAGCTTGCAAATTTCGCCCATGTTCCATTGGTCAGAATGCAATCACATGTTCATATCTAACCTTAAGAGAGTCTGGGAGACTAGTCTACCTGGGAGCCCAGGAAAAATGGGAAACAGATTGGCATCTGGCTAGCTTCTGTCACAATGCTCAATAAATGTTTGCTGAATAAATGATTCTGGGCTCCAGGCAACCATATTCTAAGCCTTGTGATCATGTTTAAATCTTTAGACCTAAAAATATCTGCCATGTTTTATCTGTAAAAAGAGCAATTAATATCCCAGAGGAGTTTTTTGTTTTTTGTTTTGTTTTGTTTTATTCTCTGTGTGTTTTTTTAAAGAGGATTCGATGAATATAAATAAGGACTTATAAAATGATAGCATGCAGCATGACCTTTTCCGAGATGAATTTTTACTAAGAATGGCTGGGAGGTAAGTTTGAGGACTCTGTGTCCAATAAATATACATAATACAATTGGGATAATTTGAAATGATAATACAGTTCTCTTTTTCTTCCTCCAATTTATATGCTATACATTTGACAACACACACGGTCAGTTGGAGTCACCCCGTATCTCACAGAAAGAAGGCTTCATAAATTAAAATTATCAATTTAAGTTATTCACATGTATACAATGACTGTATAAAGAATTATTCATTGGAGTACTATTTGTAATAATATAAGATTAGAAACGACTCAAATGTTTCTGTTTCAAATTATCCTAAGCCAATTTGGGCCCTCAATAAATGTGTTTCTTTTGATAACTTGGTAGCTTCTGGCTATTAGAGCTGGATGGGACCTATATGACCCCTACCACACAATTTCTCTTCCAGGCGCTGCATGATAATGAAAGAAATTCTCAGACCAAATTTCACCAAGTATACAACATTTACTAGCATGCAGAGTCAACATGCAGACACACAACATGTTGTATAGCTGAAGATGTCCGTTTTCTGCCCTGAATGCTTCTCAGAGCAGAGACTGAAATATTCAGAGAGAAGGCCTTGCCAGGTTTTTGGTGTCTGTGAATGAAGGACCAAACCAGGGGGCCACCCTTGGATCTTGAGAGTTGCACCAGCAGCAGTGGATGGCTTATTAGAGATATCTTTACTTTGTTCATTCAAGGACCATGAGGTATAAGTAATTTCCCTAACCAATCACCTATTTTGAACTCTACTCATTTTATCCTTTATACTAATTAACAAACCTTCTGGTGTAGATTTCAATAAGGATATTTAAAGTGCTAAGTAGCCACCTTTGAAATGCTGATTGTTAGTCAGGCTATGACAAATCATTTCTCAAGGCATTTACCAGATTTCACTAATACACATATCACAGAATTTATTCTAAATTATTTCAAAAGAAAATTACCATAGAACCAGTACACTTGTCCATCAATAGAGAACTAGTTAAATTAATTATGTTGTACCTATAAAACCAAATATTGTGCAGCAGTAGGAAAGAATGAAGGCACACACATGAACAGCTATGAAAATATGGAATGCTGTTTAGGTCATACAGTCATGTGAAAACAGGTAAACAAACATAGGACAGTGCATATAATATGCCTCCACCTTACTAAAAAATATAATTTACATATTGTATATATTCAGAAATATCTCTGGAAAGGTACACAAGAACTAGATTATTCTAATTACATAAAAAGATAAGGGTACTGGGCTTAGAGAGAGACATTTCACTATTTGCCCTTTGTAGTGCGGGTGAAAATAAAGGCCACATACTGAGCTTGACAAGCTCAAGGAAGGCAGTATGGTGGTCCCTATAAACTCAGAGACCGAAAGTGACCAACCACATAGAGTGGTCTGAATATAAAAATTTCTGACTTAAACCAGGTCATGGCAGGTAGTCACATCCTGGGCCTGTAGCTTTCTTGACAAAGGGGGCCTATTCATTGTCTTTTCTTTGCTTCTAAGATAACACACCCTCTGAATGTCAGAGTAATTCTTTTTTTCCAGACCATGAGAACGAAGAACCCCTCTTGGTTATCTTGTTTCCCACATACCATCTCTATGTGCTGTAAATGTTAATTATTAACGCTCCTGTACCCACCAATGTAAAAGAAGTATGTATCCCTCCGTTTTACTTTTTATCCAGTCCCAGAGGTTTCCCTGGTTTGCTTTCTCTCTCTCTCTTAATCTACCACCAATGAAATCTTCTTATATCTTCTCCTTTGATTCTAATGTATAAAATAAGATGCAAAACTGATATTCTCTGGAGAATTTTCTCAATTCGTTGAGATTTTGCTTCCTGGCAATTGTCCTCAGTTTAGCTTGTTGTGGTGCATTTAAATCTGAGACCCACGGAACCAATTGAGACTAATTATGAGTCTTTATTAACCGGCTGCTGACTGACTCCCCACTAGAGAATCAGCCCCGAGCTTCCAGAGGAGGCAGCTTATAAAGCCTAAAACTACATCAAACAAGCAAGCAGGTTTACAGAAGCAGAAGTTAGTCATTAGTATATCTTTGCACAGGACATCTCCTAGAACTACACTCTAGTTATACATTAAGCAGATTATAGAAGCAGAAGTTGGCTGTTATTGTCTGGTGCAAAAATGTTGTTTCTGGGGGACTCTTAAATCTTATAGTAAACAGGGCCTGGTAGCCAGTTCTGTTATCTGCATCCTGGTGGTGATGCTGTTTGCTTTTTTATTTTCTTTCTTGAGAACTGGCGCTTAAAGATATCACTGCTCCCTGCTCCCTGTCTTGCCCTAGTGACTAATTTACTGGAGAATTTTTCACTCTTAAAAACTCACATAAAGTCATTAAAATTCTCTACAGGTACGGACATTTCTTACATCAACAGTACCATTCAAAAATAAGTTTGATGTACAGATTAGAACATTTATGATCTTTTAATAAATTGTAGAAAAATTTTTCGAGATAGAAGTCCCTCAAGGAATATTTATATATTTATTCATTCTCTTCATGAAGACTGAGGCCACAGGCACCCCTAATGCCTGACTTGTGGCCAGTGACACTTCTGCTACTCTTTGTAAAGCTGTCCCCAACTGGGTGCCACCCTTATCCCTCCATGACTGCACATACTTTGGCTTTGCAATGGCCATCTGTTCCCACTTCTTAGGAGCCCCGTCCATAGGCAACAAAGGTCCTTGACACTGGGCACGTCTGTGTCAGCTCAGTAGCTGTCTTCTGCTTCCCTCACATCCTGAAGAATGTACCCAAGAAGTTGACAAAGGATGATGTGCAATTCTTTCCTCCATAGTTAAAGGTAAATGCCCTAAATGCCCAGAGCAAAATAAGTAGAGCTATTTTTTCAAAACATTTAACAATTTACCAAGATTTTTGTTTTCATTCTCTTTCCTTTAAATTAACCTCAAGAAAAACTGGTGAAGTTTTGTCATTCAAGAAGTTTCCCTTTATCACTCCTTTCATTCTTCTTTCTCCAACTTCTTTCATTCCCTCTCATTCAAAACACCACTAACAATACCCTCTGCTAATGGCTATTTTGCTGTCAGGCTTAATGGGTCAAAGTTACAATCACTAGAGAAACAAGAGGGAGTTTGTTTGGATTAAATGTGGGAATGTACAAACACTGGCTTTTCATATGCTAATGTGTTATAGGGAAGCATCCTGCTGGGCCAGAGGCCTCGAGCTAGGGCTGATAGCCACAGTTTACAGGAAGGCATTGGATGGGGCAAGCAAACTCTTGCTTATTTCTAATGGCAAACTGGCAGCTCATAGGTCTTATTATTAGCACAGAGGCAGCTTTGGTGTGATACACATGGTGTTTTCAAAAATTATTAATTAGTCACTGATACCTAAAACCTGTGGAGATTTCACAAAATTCTGGCTCTAACTTTTCTCCATTACACAGCTGGTCAGTAAAGTTTGGCCAATTCTCCAATTCAACATGGGCCCAGGTACCTGGCTATTCTGGTGGCATCTATTGTTGAGTGACAAACTTCCCCCAAAGGGCGGTGGTTTAAAATAACCATTTTATTTAGCTCATGATTTTACTTAGCTGCAGTCTCTGAAGGTTTGATTGGGCTAGAGGCCCAACTAACATGGCCACTCACAGGGCCGCAGTTGATGCAGGCTTTGCTGGCTGGGGGCCTAGCTGAAGCTGTAGACTGGAGTACCACAGGTAGCTTCTGCAGCACGGCAACTGAGGAGAGTACGATTTCTCACATCGTGGCTGCTCCTCAATCCCCTACTCTGCTCCTATTCTCCATAGCAAGCATCTTAATAGAATGAGGCGGAACTGCATGGTCTTTTATGACCTAACTTCAGAAGTCATACTCTGTTGCCTGGAGCATTCCTAAACCCATTCAAATTCACATAGAAGGGACATAGCCCACCCCCACCCCCCGAATATGAGACGTGTCAAAGAACTTGAGTCTCACTTACTTGATCTGCTTGGATCCAGTAGACTTTTGGTAAGCCCCTGGGGCCTGAATGAATAATGATAGGAACACATCTTCCTCTTCCCTTCCCCTCCCTGCTCTTCACTCTCCCTGAATATGAATAGGGAGACAGTACTTAACTGAGTACCACTCACATAACTTTCCTTTATCTTACAAATATATGTAGAGCATCTACTTTGTGCCAGATACTTATACATTTTTAAAAATTTAACACTCACCAAGAACTGTATGGCAGATATTATCCCCATTCTTCAGATGAAGAAATTGGAGTTCAAAAATCAAATATTTTGGGTGGGATCATACAGCTCTAAAAAAATAGACCCAGGACTCTAAGCCAGCATGTCACATGCCAAGAGAGATTATAATTTTTGTTTGGGTCCCTATATCTATCCCTATGAATATATTCTATTTCTCTTCAGAATAAGAGATTGTCCTCATATGCATGACTCCCCTGGCCTGTCTCACTGCAGATACTGCACGAGGTTCCTATCTTTGAAGGGCAAGTGATTGAAAAATCACAGATCTTTGTGTTCATCAGTTGTACCCTGAAAATCTTAATAGCTCATATATGAGGATCTCTCTTCACCCAACAAAACTAAACAATGCAGTGGTTCTGGCATTCGAGCCTTCAGCCACAAGCTGTAGAATGCAGACATGCGCATGTCCATGTAGTGGACTGCTTCTCACTTTCTTTTGTATCTTGGGTAGCTGGAACTAGAGAAAAAATAAATCAAAGAGGGAGAGCTGTAAGACAGGAGTGGTGAGTGGGGGGTGGGGTATTAAGTATTTGCAGTCTCAGAATAATAAGATCCTAGGCAGATGTGTGGGGGATATACCCCATATCTAAGTGGGGACCAGGAATGCCTCCGACCAGCAATTCTATGTTCTACACAAGGCCCAGTCTTCACTGGTTTATTTACTAGTTTGAGATTTTTCAAGCCCCTCTGAGTCTTCTCTCTTTCCATCTAGTCCTCTTTTTTCCTTTCACTAATTCTGTTTTTTGACATGAATAGGAAGACTACTTTGCTTCCACAACACATGGAGTGGAGGGAAGAATGAGAATTAATATTTACTGATACCCTATTATGCGTGCTAGGTATCCGGCACAGCAGGATGTTCATCACAAGTCACAATTTTTGAAAAATCGGCTCCACCTCTTGATGAAAGGAGTGGCAGGGACATACAGAAAGAGAAAATTAATGGCAGCCATTTTTGGAAATGATCTTCTATAGTATGTATCATACATTAATGTTCTATTGTTAGGTAGCTAGTCAGACCTCAGTGATAGGGAGAACAAAGGAATAGGGGCCCAGCCTAGAGACCACCCAAAGAACACTCCAATAGTAGTAAAATTCTGGGTATGCACATGTGCACTAAGCAAAGAGTTATATAGCAGCCCAGTGTCAATCAAAATGACCTCACTTGCCAATCACCTAGACAGGCCTTTGGAATTGCCTATCAGAGCCCAAATATAAACAGACCTTCCCACTTCTGTCACTTCTGCATGACTACAGCTCTCCTTGCCAAAAACCCAATCCTCCCTTGGGGCACACTCTGTCTTAGCTTTTCACCTCCCAAATTCCATAGGGCTGCAAGCCTTCCTTAGTGTGGCTGCCTCCTCCTAAAATGTACTTTCAATAAATCTTACTTTTTCTAAATCTCACCGACCAGTAATTCTTTGCTGCGTTGGAGGGGAAGAACCAAGGAACAACACACAATACCACTGTCCTCCTCCTTCATGCCGCTGAGGTGACGCTGGATTTCACATCACCCTGGTGGTAATGCTATGAGGTCATTTTAAGTTCTCCAAGGACTGAGAATTGTTTATTCTACTTTTTAAACCATATTTATTATCAAAACAATGCATATACTCATAAGAAATTGCAAAGGGAAGGATATAAAAGTAAACTTACTTCCCAATTCCACCTTCCAGTTCCAGAATCTTCTTAAGTTTCTATTTGTTTATCTCCTATTTACCTATTTATTTACCTATTATATAAATACAAATATACAATATTTTTTCCAAATATAGTATTATTTTTAAACATGATCTTTCCAAAAGCCTGTCCCCATCAATTGTCATGTTATGCAAAGATGATTACTTTTTAAAGTTTTTAGAGAACTATTATTAACCTTTTAATCTCTCAGAATATTTGTTCTTTAATAGTAAGTGCTAAGTTAATGTTGACGAAATAGAACTGAATTCATGCAAACTTTCACAAATATGCATTATGGTTTCCTTGAAATTCTCTTCTTCCTTTCTTGCAACTTTAATCACTTTATTTTCCATTTTAATTCCTTTTGGCCTTCCAAACATTTCTTTCTTTGGAAATACAGTAAAATACTATTAAATATGAAAAGAGATAGAAGGATAATATGAAACACTAATAGTCCAAATTATAGACTACTAAGAACTTAAGAACTTAAGAACAAGTACACCAACAAAAAATTAACAAAGTTTGGAAAATCCAAAATCTATGGCCAGTTGCTTGCATAAAAAGGTCAAAGTCATTTAAAATTAGCATATTAACAGTTTGCTTTCAGGTGGGTACATGAAAATCTTCAAAATTCAACTCAACAACCACTTACTGAGCACAGACTATGTAGTTGTTATTGTCTAGAATCTGAAGACTAAGATATAGCCACGTCCTTAGAAAAGCCCATTATTCAAAGAGGAGAGAGAAACAAATGGAGAATACAAGGTATGAATTGGACTGGTAGAGAGATAGAAGTAATAAAAGGGCAGCTGTGGGTATCCTCAGAAAATGATTATTATGGCATCGCTTTAAAATTCTACCTGCACATAGAGTTAATGGTGAATTGTGCACCCTGAAATCTGGGTACATATATTCCTTTACTAATTTTTTTAGAAAATGTAAAAGAGGTAAACTTAGGCCCAAGGTAATTTTAAAAAATTGCATAGCCCAAAATCAGTGAGATTCAAAAGAATACTATTTTTTGTTATACATATAAAGATGTCCTACTAGTATAATTTCCAGCAACCATTAGGAATCATTCACTATCTCTGGGGCTTCAAAGTACTGGACATGAACTGTCATGTGCAGTCTCTTAACTATTCATTTTCTGACTGCTAGCTTCAAAACCCTAAAAGAAGAATTTCTGACAGACTATTGGAACACTAAATATAGTGCTGACATAGTACAAAATCTTTAAAAATGCATCTCTTGTCAAGGTTTTCAGGAAGACAATCCAGGTCAAAGGCACATTGCCTGAAACCTGAGGTAGATAACTGCCTTGATTATTCGAGGGGGAGGGGGGAGGAGGTTTTGAGGAGAAGATGGAAAGTTAAGAAAGAAATCAATCAGAAATAGATTTTTATTCTCAGAATGCTATAGAAAGTATAAACTTTCCTCTAAGTATTCCTCTTTTTTAATACAACATGTCATTCATTAGATGCTAATCATGCAGTTCTTTGTTTTTATTTCAACTTGCTTATACAGAACAACAGTGCAGTGCTTGAAAAACCTCACCACTGGAAAAGAATATGGGAGAAAGAGAAGGTCTGAACTGAGGCACAACACAGAATTAAAGACTATTTGTCTTTGATGGTCTTATTCCCCCTTTCAAATGACCTCCATAACCACCTATCTCAAGGTGGTTGTCCCCAGAAGCAGACCCTAATACCAGAATATAAGTGCAACTGTCTTATTTAGGAGATGAATAGGGCAATGAAAAAGAGAGTATTGTCAAGTAAATTAGCAATAGGACAACTGAGGCTCAACCCAAGGGGATACTTATAGAGAGTAGAAATTTTGAGATATTTCAACGAAGAGCAAGAAGACTAGAATTTTCATCCACCAACCCCTATCTATCATTGACTCAGATATTCTCAGAGGCATTAACATCCAGCTCTTCTAGCCCTTCCCATCTGAGGTCCAGAGAAAGCCCTCATGAGGCAAGTTGCGGGTTGGCAGTAGAGGTTGTAGGTAAGCACCAGAATGGTGCATGCCAAGGTTATACGAGCAGGACAGAAACAGAGTCTGCTATACCATCCCATCTTGTATTTGCTCAGCATTCTCAAACCCTGTTCTCTCCATGTCTTTCCCTTCTCTTAGCATTTTAAAGTTTGATATCTTTCTTCTGTGGGAGGAAGAGAATATGGGGGGAGGGGGAGAAGTTGAGTAAAAGTAGAACCCTTGAGCAAGTAGTGATATTAAAAAACCTGAATAAGAGTTATCTTGATAAGGTTTGGACAACAGGGGAGGGTTTCTACAGAACTAATGGGAGATCAGGGGGAAATTCTTATCTTGTATTTGTACTGAATAACTCTGCTTTGATGAACAATAATGACCAATGGGAGTAATTTAGTGAGACTTGTCTCTTCTTGTGTCTTTATATCTCAGACCAATATCTACCTAATGTTTCAGGTAAGAAAAGAAAAATCAGTAAGTTTATACACTGTGTTTTGTTTAAGCTTTCTACTCCCAAAGCAATTATTTTATGAATAACCTAAATTTAACTGGGGCCCCATGTGGTCCAGTCTCAGGATGATATCATATTAAAAGAAATTTGGTAGACAAAAAGTAACTTAAACACTTTAAATCTTTCCTTAATCTAATGATTTTATGCACAGAATATCATTTTTATAATTTTATCTCCCCATCTCTGCCTTCTTAAAATCATTCACAGAAATGGTAGTTGTTCCCCCAAACCTTAAAATTCTCCTATTTCATTCCTAACAACAGATATCTTTCCCCCACTACCGCCTTTTTTTTTTTTTTTTGTAAGATCAACTAAAAGTCTTTATTATCTTTGGCTATTGTTGTCATTGTTGTTCCTTTACCATTGTATATAATTTCTACAACAAATGCTACCCAGAAACATCTATTCTTCCCTCTAGGAGCTATAGTAAGATAGGTGGGTATGGAGGGTTGTAACGTATGATGTGAGAAAGCTAGTGAATACTGACTTATATGTTAATAATTTTGTTCTTGTTTTACTTTCTATATCATCTCACCTATCAATCTATATCTACTTATCTTTATCTGTTTACTGGAAAAGGACTAAAACATACTAGAGAATTGCTAGTTTCCTTTTGCCTTCTACCTTATCCCCTTTTCTTTCCTTTTGCCAACTACTTCTTCTATCTTACGAACTTTGACTAGTCAATAAACTGCAAGAATTACATAACTAATTCTTGGAAAATACTGTTTCGGTGGTTAGTGAACTAGCTGTACAAAATAAGAATGACCCCCAATCATGAGTCTCAGTTAAAGTTCCAAATTACTACCTAAGTCAAACTGATAAGGATGAGGACTCAATTTTTCCTGTTCTAGAAAAAGTCCCTGATTCTGCTGGAGTGTCACCAGATCTTCAGATGCTCCCTGAATCAAGGAATCAATTGGATAAAGACTTACCAATCTCCATTTGAATCTCTCAAACCATTTCCCATTTAGAAAAAAAAAGCGCAGCTCGTTGTGGCATTAATTTACGTAAACGCGCTCTTTGAGGCTAAAGCAAATCTGACCAATTTTCAATTTGAAAATAAATATAAAAAACCATTCTTGAAGTTATTTCTAAACAGAACTTGTCTTTAATCCTAACGTAACAGAAATGTATACATAAAACGAATTCATCAAATGCATCTTCGGCTAACAACTGTTCAAGAACGATGTTAACATCATGTGTAGGAATGCTGCATTTCCTAGGATTTGACAGTTGCAACTATTGAGAATTACTATATTTTATAAATGGAAATATCACAGAATGCTGTAAATAGAATGATGTCATTTGTTTCTAAACATCTATTGGAATACTAGAGCAATGCAAAAATAATAAAAGCAAGATATTTCGTGGCAAACTTTGGGGGTAAGGTTAGGACTGTCATCCATGAGTTATTTCGGGATAAACACTGCAGCCACAAGGGCCACCGGTAAGTATTTTCAGGGCAATGGGAAATGGGTTAAATTATTTTCTTTTGACTCTATCTATCTACGGATACAATGTATATATGTATACATATTCATGTACATATGATGTGTGTGAAGACAAGTTATAAAGCACTTTCACATTCACTGTGCTTACAAAATGCAACAACTTTATGAGTAAGCCTAAGTATGAATTATTTTTCTCATTCTATAAGTGAGAAAATTAAAGCTCAGAATAGTTAGATGAACTGGTCCAAGATCACATAGCTTGTTACAGCATGTTCAAACCTGGGCCTCCAAGTTTACTGCATTTTCCTTACATAGTACATCTTAGCTTTCTACATTAGTTTTGAGGATTCCCAAAGGACTTTGCCTGCCAGTCTTGATTTTCCACACCTGAGAGCACCCTACAGTCCAGACAAAGTGCAGACAATTTATATCTTGAGATCAACAGTCAAACCTTGTGTTAGGCTGCATGTGTGTGTCTGTGATTATGTCTGTTTGCATGAATGATTTGTGATTATAATCTTTTCCCACTGTGGAAAAGTAAAAAATGCAGAAAAAGATTAATAAAACACACCCACCTTTAATTTAATTAATCATCTATAATCATAGTTAATAGTCAGTGTTTATTTTTCATAAATATACACACTCATGAATCTTAATACTCATGATAGCAAAATAATATATGGATAGTACAGGAAAGGATAATTATTAACCAATCTTATTCAAGAACAGTGATGCAAAATTATAAATAAAAATATTATCAAGCTGAATTTCATAATTTATAAATAATATACTGTGACAAAATTGATTTATTCTGGAAATTTAGGTTTGATTTGACATATACAAGTAATTATTATAATGTACCACATTAAAAGATTTTTAAAAAAATATGATCTCAGTAAACACAAAGGCATTCAAAAATTAACATTCATTCATAAGAGAAGTGTTAAAGTGGGGAGAAAGGAAAACTCTATTCTGATAAAATTTACCTACCACAGATATTATAGGCAATAGTGAAATATTAAAATTATTCTCTTTCTTATCACAAATAAGCTAATGACTGCTTCTTTTCAATATTTTCTTGGAGGCTCTAGCCAGCACAGCAGGAAAAAAGAAAAATATAAACATATACTAATTGGAAACAAGCAAACAAAACTGTCACTATTTACTTGTAATTGTCTACATAAAAAACTCAAAAGAGTCTACAGAGAACATATTAGAATTAACTAGAGATTTTAGCAAAGTTTCTTGATGTAAGTTCAATATATGAACAACAATTGCATTTCTACACATCAACAATTAACAATTAGAATACCTAATTTTCAAAATTAGAATAGTGCCAAAGACCTTAACAGACACCTCACTAAAGAAGGCATACAGGTGACAAATAAGCATGTGAAGAGATGCTCCACATCATACATCAGGAAAATGCAAATTAAAATAATAATGTGTAGAATAACATTCAACACATCTATTAGGATGGCAAAAAATACAAGACATTGACAATACCAAATGCTGGTCAGGATGTGGGGCAACAGACACCCTCATTCATTACTGCTAGGAATGCAAAATAGTACAGCCATTTTGGAAAACAATTTGGTGATTTCTTATAAAGCTACCATCCAATACAGCAATCACGCTCCTTGGTATGTATTCAAAGGAGGTGAAAATTATGCACATACAAACACATGCACACAGATGTTTATAGCAGCTCTATTCTTAACTACCAAAACTTGGAAGCAACAAAGATGTCCTTCAGTAGGTGCACACACATATAAACTGTGGTACATCCAGATAATGGACTATTATTTAGTCTTAAAAGAAATGAGCTATCAAGCCATAAAAAGACAAAGAGAAACCTAGAATGCATATCACTAAGTAAAAAAAGAAAAAAAAAAATAGTCTGAAAAAGCTGCGTTCAGTATGATCCCAAATGTATGACATTCTGGAAAAGACAAAATTATTGGAGTGGTTGCAAGGGGTTGGTGGAAAAGGAAGGATGAATAGGCAGAGCATAGAAGAAGTTTAGGCCAGTGAAACTATTCTGTATGATATTATAATGCTGGATACATGTCATTGTACACACACATATGTGTGTATACATGTGTGTCAAAACCCATTGAATATATAACACCAAGAGTGAACCCTAATGTAAACTATGGACTTTAGGTGATTATGATATGTCAGTGCAGGTCCATCAGTTCTGACAAATGCACCACCCTTGTGGGGATCCTCGAGAAAAATTAAATCACATAGTTGCAAGTAAAAGTGGTCCTTTTCCTGCTTACATCATAGGAATGAGCTACTATCTAAGGTATGTATAGGATAAAGGCTGTTTTTGTTTTTATTTTATTATGTAGTATATTTGAAAAGACTATTGTGAAAGAGGAGCACAAGGTACCTCGATCTTGAGCTCTGACCTGAAACATCCTTTAGATTTTGAAACCTTAGCAGAAATAATAGGAGCTGGGAAAATTGCCATTTCAAAGCTGTAGTTTTCTGAATTGCAGGACGTAGTGGTTTGAATGCACCTCGAGTGTAAGTATTCTTTTTTCTGGAAGTCAACTTGAATGGGCCAGACATCCATGCAAATGGTCAAGCAGAGGCCAGACTAATAGTGACTGCAGAGCCAAGAGCTCTGTGTGATTATGGAGATGGAGTGTGCTATAGGCAGAAACATATTTCTTCTACAGACCCTCCAATGGCTCTTTTGGATGTCACCATGCTTCACCTTTGCTTGTTTTCCACCATTTAGGTATGCTCTCATTCGAGCTGATGCTCATAGGAAATCAGAAGCTTGAGAATCCAAAGAATACAGGAAGAACAAGGAGGATGACCTGAAGGGAGGACAACAAAAAGAAGCTTGAGTGAGCTTGGTGGAGCTCATCCTGGACCGAAAGGCTAATGATCAACATCTGGTTCTACTAAAGTCTAAACAACCAGACTTAAAACATATTTAAAATTAAAGGAGCCATTCTTTAATTTCCATTGGAGATGTAATGGAAATAGTCTCCTACCCTTTCCCACCTCACTTTTTGTTTATCTTTTCTAAGGATGTGGCATTATTATTTTCTGATGTGATTGTGCTGTGGGGGCCACATATTTGTGGTCTGGGTCAGGGTACCCCAACAAGGAAATGGATATATTTAAATTGTCAATAATCATGGGAAAAGGAGAGTCCCAGGAAAGGAAATGAAGACTTGGAAACCTGACCTTAGAAGGAAGGAGAGAAACAAATTCTCTCTAGATCTTATTTTCTTGGTCATGGAATCTGAAGACATGCTTCTGGAATCTTCTAGTCAGTGAGAGAAAGATAACCTCTGCCATAAAGAGGCATTCGAAGGACAAAAGAGAGAGGCAGACCCTAAGCCACCTGATGAGGCCGTGTGGGTTCTGAAAGCAACCATCCATCTGGCTGGAGTACCTAAACCTTCAACCATTCCCCAGAACACTAGTCAGGCTCTAACATATGTTTTCACTGATGCCTGAGTGAGGAAACTTCCATTGGATTTTCCTAGACCAGTGGTTCTCAAAGTGCAGTTCCTAGGGAAGCAGCATCAGTATTCCCTGGGAACTTGATAGGAATGAATAAATTTGGGTCCCATCCCACAAGCTGTGGGGCTCAGTGATCTATGGTTTAATAAGCCCTCTGGGCAAGTCTAGCACATACTCGAGTATGAGAACCGCTTGGCCTTCAGTAAAATCTCACACAGGTGAAGGGGATCACATTGAACTTTTAGTGTGACCTCATTTGAACAATCTGCATGGTGAGCTTAGAGTTATAGTCATTAGTACTATTCACCTAGCATTTCCAGCTATCTGCTTTCTGAGCAGATAGCAGGATTATGTTTCCCGTCCCTCTTGTAGTTGAATGGGACCACAAGACTAAGTCTTGCTAGTGTATTGTAAAAGGGAGCATGTAATTGTCAGTTTGTGATGTTACAGAGCTTTCTCTTTCACTTTATAGTAATGTTCAAGATAGTGGCTGCTCTGTCAGCCTGGATCCCAAAACAAGGAGACATGAAAAGGGTCCCCAACCTTTGTTGTTATAAGCCACTAAGATTTGGTGGTTATTTGTGCCTGCAGCTTAGCTTCTATTACCTGAAGAACTGATAGGACCTATGACCGCAGGTCCTGCAGTTTCAATCAGTGCTCTTACTTCGAATATCCTGTCCCATTTTCAAACCACCAGTTTCTGTTTCAATCATATATGATTTTTTGGTTCTCTCTCCCCTGATGGACTGTAAAACATATCATTTGTCCCCCACATGGTCTAACACAGAGCTAGGGACACAGTAGGAGCTTAATATATATTTATTGATTGATCTACCATAATCCACATCCATTTTAAAAGAACGTTCTCCCTTTATAGCCCATGTTTCTGTCTATAAAAATCTATCTACTACAAAGCACTCCTCATACTTTCCCCTTCAAATGGTTTCTTTCCCCCTTGAGAGTACTTAAATCCAGCATTTGAGTCTCCTTGCTTTGTTTTAATTATTAACTGTGATTAGATACTCCAAGGGTTCTGGAGCAACCGGGCAATTGAACACGTATAATTTTCCTGATTATTTCCCTGACTCAACTCAGAACAAATAGAAACAAACAACAGAAGTCAAAGAAAGAGTGTTTGTTTTCTCAGCTAGATCACTGTGAATTTACACACCTCTTTGCCATTTGCATTAATGAGAATTACATGAATAATTCCTCCACAGTGAGCAAAACCCTGAAGTCCTTCCAGTGCCTTCCTACAATGGTAGCAAGAATTTAAAGCTATTCTAGTGTGTATAACTAAAAAACACCTTTCCAGAATTGAGCCTTGAGCTCTTTGGACATAGGAGATTGTGTCTTATTCCACCTTTGAATCTTTGAGGCATAGCATAGAATCTGGTGCATTGCAAGTGCTCAGTACACAGTTTTTGCTGAATTAATGAAAGATATCAAAGTTCTCTTTAATTATTTCACTAGAAGAAACTTAAAGATCAAATGTGGGTTAATGACCCCTATGAGAGAAACATAATTACCAAATTCATGTGCCTTGCTCAATTCGAGACTCTTTATTTAATGGTTTCTGCCTTGACTGAAACCATTAAACTCTGAAATGTGTTTGCCTCATGCCAGGAACCCCATCTTCCAGTATCTTTTCACACATTAACAGCCCCAATAAAGGCAAAAACCCTTACTTAAACAAATGATGAACCTGTGACTAGAAGACTAACAATAATTCTTATATTACTTTTTAGCAAATGTTGACAACCCTTATTAAACAAGCTAATAAAAGCATTGAAAAAACAAATGCCTTAATCTGAAAAAGAACAGTGAGTACAAAATTTCCTTAACTCCACGGTTCACGCTAAGCAGTCAAGGCGTCAATAGAATAACTTTCCCAGCGTTCTCTTGTGGCAGGGAGATTTCAGGGATCGACCTCAGGATATTTAAATATTTCACAATCTCTCTTATCCCAAAGTCCAAAGTAGACCAAAGGACACTATTCTCTGGAGAAAGTTCTGGCAAAGGAAACCGAAGAAACTGAAAGGCTCCTCCCTACGTCACCATCTCTCTCTTCATATTTGTTCCTGTACAGAATTCCTTTGTCAGTAGCTAGGATATTTGAAGTGGAATGAGATAACTTGCCCAGTTAACAGGCTAAATATCTTCTCGCTGTGCTTTAGTTAAAGATTTAGTTGAAATACAAGTTCCTATTTCCAAATGCAAATTAGTCAGAGTCGAGTAATTTATACTTTTGTATGAATTAGTCTCCACACCATACCTTTTTTCTTGAACCCTTTGCTCATTGAAAGTAATAGAATAGCAAGCAACTAGTTATACTCAACTTTCCCTCTCCTGTTTCATATACGTTGTGTGAACAATTATTTTATCAGAGTTTAATAGTGAACAGAGAAAGTACTTATTTTGGTAACTTCTTTCATGCTTACTACTCTAGAATTAGATTATGAGAGAACAGTATTCCTTTGCATTGTCCTCTTTTGATTATTAGTTGCAGCAACAGAAATCAACTCTGGTTGATTCGAAGCAGAAAATGAATTTATTATGAGAATATTGGATAGTTCACTTAATCACCAAAAAAAGGTGACAACCAGACTCATAAATGATACAGGCAGGAACAACACCCCAAATCTGGTCAAGGAACTGGTGAGGTGGCCATTGCCGCTGTCTTTGAGCTCTAGCTGCTGCAGCTTGTGCCACCAGCCTGCTGGTGGGGGTCCTGGAAGCCACAATGACTCTCCTTGCCACTGCTTCCTTGGAAATTTGGTCTTGCTATCCTGCCTCTGCTACAAGAATGAATGTTTCTTGGTCTACACTAGCTCCTATTTCAGAGTTTGGGGCACCTTCTATGATGGACTTGATCTTGTGTGTGCACAGTAGCGGTGAAGGAGGCTGAGAAAGGTGTTTTGGTACCTGACATGGAAGGCAAATTCTGCTTCCTATGAAGATTCAAACATAGTGACAGTTTCCTAAAAATTGTTAAAGATTGTAACAACTCTAAAATTTAGATTTCTGCTATGGAATATTCCCCTTTCAGTGAGCATGTTGATATATCAAAAAAAAAAAAAATCTGTACATATTTATACCCAAGTAAAAATAAATATCATAGAACTTTGTAGCTTCAAATAGTATATGGAAAATCAACTGTTATGAATTGTGGGAGAATATGACCCAATATTTCTAAAACTAAAAAAATAAAAACAAAAACAAAAAATAAGTTGATGAGCTAAAGACTTGGGAATCTTTAAGGAAACACACACAAACACAAACACACACATTCCACACATGCAAGTTTGATCCAGAGATGGACGCACTTGCTTTTCCTGGAAAAGAATTCATTGTCTAAATTGATATATCCACACTGTGGCTTAATTGCTGTGGAAATGACTTTAGTGTTTTATCTGGTTTACATTATGTTGTTTCAGCAACATTTGGAGGATACCAGAGTAAAGAAACTTCATGAATTATATGCTGCTAATGTCCTTTGGTCTACTTTAGACTATGGGACCAGCATCAGATTGTTAATGATCATTGTACTCTAATGATCTAATTCCAGAATAGTAAACATGAAAAAGTTACATCGACAATCACCTTTTCTGTTTACTATTACACTCTCTCTAATAAAATAATTGTTCACAAAATATATATGACACAGGAGATGGAGAGTTGAGTATAACTGAGTTGCTTACTATTCTATTATTTTCAGTGGGTAAAGGGTTCAGGAAAAAACATTTTGAATCCATAAATCTAGCAGGCAGAGTGCACTGCATTAGAAGCTAAGAGGTTTGGGTTCATTCCTGGCCTCATTTTGCATCCTAGAATCACCATGCTGGGCAGACACAGAACATAAGCTTGAAATGAATTTGGTAGAGAAAAGCAAGTTTTAATACCTTAGTTCTCTCTGCATTCCTGTCTATGTTTAAACACCTCCATTTCAGAACAAAAAGTGCAGATCCAAGAAGCCAAGAGTGCTAGTGAATATCAAGACTTTATTGCTTGCCTGGAGACAATCTTGGGGGAAGCTGCATGGTATCATATCAACAATGTCAGAATTTCAGAATTTGAGTAGACATGCAAAGTCACCTAGACCAAGCGCAACATAGGAATAGCCTCTGCAGCATCCCTGACAGGCATTTGTCCCAACTTCTCTTTGAAATCTCTGTGGGGTCCAGTGATTATCAGGACACCATGGCCTCCAAAGTTAACCCATCCCACTTTGATCATTGAACCACTATCAAACTCAATTCCAACCAATGATCCCATTTCTGCCATGAGCCCATAAGAACCTCCAAAGTACAGTCTTTCGAATATTTGAAGACATCTGCCTGTCATCTTACCAACCATCAAGTTGTTCAAAGTCTACCTCCTTAATACATCTAATAACTGCCCTTTCCTCTCCATTCTCACTTCCATTACTTCCTCTCCCTTGAATTATTTCTGGTGTCCTTGGACACCTTCCTGCCTCCATTCTTGCCTCCTCCAATCCATTCTTAATATGGTTGCCCGAATAATATTTTTTAACAGAAACATCTTTTTAAAAAATCTCCTACTTGAAACTACTGAATTTTGTTAACCAATGTCACCACAACAACAAAAAAGAAAATCTCACATAGCTTCTTTTAAAATCCTGTTAGCCCCCTGTTATCTGTTCTGTGCTTCTTTCTCCAGGCTCATCACTCATTATTCCTTCCCCTTCACACTATATCTATCAAACCTTGAATTACTTTAGTTCCCACATCCATCTTGTTCTCCTACATGGACCTTAATACATGCACTTTACCTATAATGCCCTCTTTCCCCATCAACCGGATCATTTCTACTCATCCTTTCAGACTTGTCCCCCACCATCCCCCTCACAAAACTGAATCTGGCACCTCTCCCATGGCACTCTGCTATTAATCCATCATCTAAATATTAATGTAATACATCAAACTCATCTATTCACTGTGTGTCTCTACCACTAAAATGTAACTCTGTGAAGAAGGGCATTCTACTGCCTCGCTCACAACTGTATCCTCAGAGTGTGGTTCAGTCACTGGTATATGCAGGAGCACCATTATTCTCTACCGAATGATGAATACAGCTTTTTAAATCTCTCTTTCTATGACTTGGTCACTAGATCATCCATGATCCTGACTACTCCCCCTCCACCTTCTCACATATCCTCAGGTTTATCAGCGTTCCATCTAAAACTTGACTTCTGAACTTAGCCTTGATCCTGAGGTCAACAGAGGAACCAAAAACCCTAGGAAAGAAATTAAAATTTTTAAATGACCTGCATTTCAGGTCCAGCTATCCCTCCTTCAGCTCTTCTTATTCTCAGAATACAAGAACGTGGGATTCTGATAGCTTGGGGGCTCTGTCAAATACCCACCAGAGCTTTCATTTCTCCATATGGGAATTAACAATAACTTAGCCATACACTGTATAACATATGCATTAAGCAGAACTTAATAGCTGTTAATGAAATATTAATGTATTTGTTTACCTGACCAAATATTTGAAAATGACCCGGACTATTTCCACATGATGATTTCATACTGGCATCCTGTCATGTGAAAATCATTGCTGAATTGTGCTCTTTAGTATATACTTTGTAGATTATTTTCTTCACATGCATATGCAATGATTTTATTACTGAGTGGCTGTTTCAGACAGTGGGTCCAGAAAACCTTTTCATCTTAATTGCATTGAGGATTTATTCAATATGCTTAAAGGTTGTTTTCAAAATCTTTCATTCTCAAGCTCACAGTTTTAATAGATTTCCTATATTATGCTCCTAAGCTTGTATATTGCTTGGTCAATCCATTGCATTTCACTCTTTTTAATGTTTCTAATTATTTTTCTTATTATTTAATGTTTTTATTAATTTTTATTGTCTTCAACACTGAGTGTCATGTAAGTCTAATAGTCCATTTGAACTTTCCTCATTAGCATTTCTTCTATGGCTTTTTAGAGGTCTTGTACATGATTCTACCATTTTTACACATCCTAAAACTTCGAACCCTTCAAAAGATAAATGCTCCCAAATGCTTAAAATTCTGTGATTAAATAACAACAAACACAGAAATGTATGCCGTTTTTTGCAGTTGCTTCATTTTTCATCATTTACAACATTTATAAATAAAGCAACATGGTATTCACATGATCAGTGGATACATCCACATTAATTGGCAATATGACAATATTATCATGTGACAGTTATGCCCAGCTGCACTTTGAAAAACCTTACCTAAACAATTTGGATGATGGAAAGACAAATGGGTAGGGGTGAGGGAGGGAGGGAGGGAAAGAGAGAGAAAGAGAGAAAGAAAAAGAGAGCGAAAGAGAGAGAGAGAGACACTTTCCTTTGATCCACTTCATCGTTTGAAAGAAGTTTTAAGATGTAGACCTTTTTCTCTTTTACTCAGCATGAAGTGATAAAAATAGACTTGAAGACAGCCTTACCGAAGAATGCTACAAGTTGAACAATTAAACTAGCTAATCTTGGGCAAGTAACCTCATCTTTCTAGGCTTTGCAAAAAGTAAGTTTTATGAGATTCTTCCTACTTCTAAAAGCTTATGAATCTATAAAAAAAATTATACTTCAAATACCAAATCTTGTGTTTGGTATTTACTTTTACTTCAACTGAGGGAAAAGATGTGTAGAAGGGAAAGAGATGATGTGGAAGAGAGTGTGGCAGAGATTATAAACAGAGAATCAAAACAACTGTAATTAATTGTCACAACCTGGTTTAGTCAGAGGCCAGATGAGCAAGCCTGTGAGCCAGCAACCCAGAAATGGGATGGATTCCCCAGAACAGAAGAATCATAATGACAGGAAGAGGTCATCTGGATACATACACTGGATAAAAACAGTCAACATTTATTGGGCAATTAACCAATGCTCCTCAGATATATACAGAGAATAATTGTGAAGATGAAATGAGTTAATATTGGTAAAGCACTAGGCCAATAATAAGTTTATTGTAAGTGCTCAATAAATATTAGCTCTTATGATTAACAGCATATATCATTTATGATAGTTAGTTTCTGAGAAATATCATGAGAAACAAATATTATCACAAATACCTTGATCTGTTGCTAAGGTTCAGAAAAGTTGGAATATCCATTGATCTACAGGAATTTAGATTTCTTTTGCTTCTTTAGCCTCTCTCAAGACAAGGGTGTCAAAAAATGAAGAGAAGAGATGAGATGATTCTAAGAGACTTTCCTATTTATCTCCAAAGCTAACTGCTTGCTCTTTGTTGAGCAAGCCTATGAGAGTAACTGGGCTTTGTAAAAAAAAATACCTCCAAAATTTAATGTGCGCCTAGATGTATTTGTGATTTTTATCACATGTATTAATTTTAGTAACACAAAGAGCATTCCCATTAGCTTCAGCTAGTCAAGTAAATAGATAAAATGTGCCTATGCATGCATTTATCAGCATAGATTATTATAACAACACTAATGGCTTTACATAATTTTGAAAGTTTATTTCTTGCTCCTGACTGTTTGAAATGAGTTTTTCCTCCAAGTGATGACACAGCAAACTAACATGCTACTTTCCTGTAGCTAAGATTTCATGGGGAGGGGAATGAGTACGAAGGATATGTACCCAATATTAGCACTTTGGGTGGGAATGGCATATATCACTTCCATTTACATGCTTTGGGGGAGAATTAATCATATGGGCCTACATAGATGCATGGGGGAGATAGACACATATTCTGGCTGAGTAGCCACTTGAAAGGAGAACAGAAACACTTGGTTGTCAGCTTTTTAACTTTATCATAGTTGTTCATAAGTAAGGAATCTCTCATAGCACCTCTGTCCTGTGACAGGTAAGTGGGAATTTCAACATCACTCCAAAACCTATAGCATAGGCAGATAGTATAAAAAACAACAACAACCAAAAAAAAAGGCATGCTTAAAGAATCACTCCATAACAATTACACTTATTTTTGTTATTATGATTGCATATATTTTCTTGGCTTTGAATGTCTAACTCAACTAAAGAAGACAATTTGGTTTATTCCATCCCAGTGAACTTATTGAGCCTGGTAATTTTTTAATCCAGTTATTAAAAATCTCAGTCACTGATCACCATTCCAAGCTTTTTATTCCTTAGTCTTCCCTCACAATCCTCTACTTCAACTTCCTTTTATATCTATAGTTCAGACTACCTCGTGTTCATCTTTCCATGGGAAGAAGGTACGAAGAGATTGTGGGTCATCTGCTTGCTTGGTGACCATAAAGCAAAACGGAATGGTATAAGAAAGAAACACTCGGGGATTTTTTCTTTTTTAGCTTTTGAAATTAAAAACAGAAGAGAACAGAAGAGAAAAATATCAATGGAAAGCCTTGAAGGTAAAATTAAGAATATATGCTAGAACCTAAATAAAAAGACAAAAATGGAAATAAAAGTTGGAAGTCTACTAATTCGGAAGTTGAAATATCTGAATAATAGGAAATCCAGAATAAAGAAAGCTGAAGGAGCAAATAATTTTAAAAATTACTAAAACATGAAAAACATATTTCTTTACATTAAGAGAGCCCCTTAATGCTCAGTAAAATGAATAAAAACAGATCCACTCTAAGGTCCATCACTGCAATATTATGAAACACTGAGATCAACAAGAAGATTCTAAGAGCTAAAGAGAGGAAATAGAAGTTAACTTACAAAATGTTAGTAATTAAAATTGTTTAGGAGCTCTAAGAGCAACAATAGAAATTCACGGATAATAGAAAAATATTTTCCAAATTCTGAAGAAAATTATTTGTTATCTTAGACTTCTGTACCTAGCCAAACACTTCATTATGTGAGAAGATGAAATAAAAAACATTTCGAACATTCAACATCTCAAAAAATTTACTTTACATGAACTCTTCCTTTCTCAGGGAGCTAATGAAAGATGTGTGTCACCTACTCGTGAAAATAAAGAAGAAACCAAACACACACACATGAGTGAATCTTTAGAATGATGATTAAGGAAGATCCCAGGATGATTGATATGCAGCAAACTCAAAAGGAAACAAAGACATATTGGAACACATTTAAAAAATTGTGGCTAAGGACAGTATAGGACTTCATACCCATAGCTGCCTTTCCCTCAGAACAAAGAAAGGCACAGGGAGAGTCAATGAAACCAACACTTTTATTAATGATATCCAAAGCAATGACACTTTATGGATGAAATATAATAATGAAGAAGTATATAATATTATATATTATATAATACATATACATATGTATATAATGTGTTTGAAATTATACACAAGAAACAAGTAACACTTATCTCTGGAAAAATGAATTTGGTGCTAGGAGAGAAGAGATATAAGGCGATCTTAATTTACATCATATGTAATTTTGTTCCTATGTGTGCATGTTACCTATTCATAAAAGTTACCATATAAAATACATTCTTTTAAAAAGTATGAATATACATACTTTTTGCCCAACAAATCTACCTCTTAGCACTACCTGATAGTTACTTTTGCATGTGCAAAATCATGTAAAAGGATATTCAAAATTACATAAAAGGATATTAATTACAGTATTGGTTATAAAATCAAAAGACTAGAAATGACCTAAATATCTATCAAAAGAAGTCTGGTGAAATAAATTATATACTACTGCACAATAAAATATTGTGTAGCCTTATAAACAAGAACAAAGAAATTCATTAATACTGATGAGGAATCATCTCTAAGGTACATGAGTAAGTAGAGAGGTAAGACAGTAAAAAGTACAGTTGACCCTGCCCAGTTGAAACTCCCCCAAAACCCAGTTGTCCCTCTGGACCTGAGTAGGATATGTTCTAGGGTCCCCTTGCAGATACTAAAAGTGCAGATGCTCAAGTCCCCTGTTAAAATAGCATAGATCTATCGTACAGTCAGTCTTCTGTATCCGCAGAACCCCATCTATGGACCGAAAACAGTATAGGTATGTATTGAAAAAAAATCCATGCATAACTATGCAGGTAAAACCCATGTTGTTCAAAGGTCAATTGTATAATGTTGTGTGATCATTTGTGCATAAAAGGAAAGAAATCGAATATATATTTACACTTTTTGTATGAGCATCAAATAACTGTGGAGAGAGAAAACATTGAAAAAAATAGTATTGGTTGTTCCTCTGTTTTCTTCACAACATTGTCATTATGTGAAATTACTTCACAGATCAATTTGTTTACATATTTATTTTGTTTCCTGCACTAGAATACAGGTACCACAGAGGTAAGACCCAGTCTAAATTCACATATGTATTTTCTACATCTAAACTAGTGTGTGGCACATAATAGGTGCCCAATCAATGGTTGCTGAATATTGTTTGAAAGGAAACAAACCTTTTCTCTGACCACGATGTGGCTCTTTGGGGGATAATGGAGCTGTGACCACAAAACTTCAAAGGATATTTTTGCTTCAAGGCAAAAAAGAAAAAGAAAAAAAAAAGTCATGGGAAACTGCTAATGGAATAACAAGGAATGTAAAATGTCAGCTTTCACCTATTGGTAATTATTACAGCATATTCTGTCTCTGACTGAATGTTCCACAAACAAGCAATTAAGGTAATCTTCATTGCAGGAGGTAGTTTGAGGAACTCAAAAACACAACATGTTTCAAACAGCTGGGGAACAGTAGAAATACTGGAGGGAAAAAACCCCCACAACATCCTGTGAGCTGGTGTTTTTGTAGAATTTAAAAATAAATTTCAGGAGATGTAACACAACCATTTATGAGGTACCAAATTAGATTCTTGGGTTGCTATAGTTGTTCAGAGGACAGAACAGAGATTTCTAGATGTTACCTTGGCAATAAGTAGAACAATTGCTTGTGATGTTTGTTAGTTTGTAAAGGTAGCCAAGATAAAATCTACAGGTCAAAACAGAGGAGAAAAAATTTGAGTTATCCTTAAATATGTATTTAAAATAAAATCTATTTTCACCAAATTCTTCACAAGGAGACATAAAGTCTTTCCAATTTTTCAAACTCTTTTTTGAGTGTGGAGTTAATACACATACACACACACTCGGGCACCCACAGACCTTCCTAGTTGCTTCTAGCTCATACTTAACCCTAGTTCTGGCTTAGTCCCTTTATCCTCTTATCTGAGTCTTGTGATATTTCACTGCACAGATTTAATGTCCTTCACAAAGTGTCATTTGAACTCAATGACCTCTATTATTCCAAGAGTATTAATTTTTGAACATAAACTTTGCCCATTCTATTCACCTTAAGGAAGGTGATATGGACTTGAAACTAACATGGTCTTGTGATTTCTAGCAGGTACCACTCCCCATTTCAGCAGTGACTTTTAATTTCTTACTAGCCCAAGTCTAGCAGATGCTACCAGTGGATGGCCCATGTTCCCTGGCCACTCCCATCTGTGATCTGAGGGATCTGAAGTTTACTTAAAGCAAAGACCCACAACTACCTGGAGGCCCTCTTATTTTGAGTATGGGAGTTCCCTCAGCTGACCCTGGGTGGTCCAGAAGTGCCAGAAATTTAGTGCCCCCGGAGCAGCCCCCATCAAGGGATGGGTAGACAACTTCCTCATGTCCTGGTTGAGATAACTCTTAAGTGTGCTTTACTGACTCCCTAAGCTCTTCGCAGACTTGAACTCAACTACAAACCCTTATTTGGTTGCCATCCTTTATTGTCTCCTCCTCTTCTGGTGTCTCCTGGAACCAACTTTCGAATAAACTACTTGCAACTGAGTCCTTGCCTAAGTGTCTACTCTTGAGAAAACGCAACTAAGACGACAAACTAGAACATACATAAAATATTTAAAAGAATCTTTTCAAATTCCATGGAGTGCTTTAAATCTCCTCTCCCATAGTTTGAACTGAGAAAGATAAATTTACTCCCCTCCCTATGGGGACAGGAAATCAATGCACCAACTCTCCTCCTCCTTGCCTCTTTCATACTCTCTTGACAGGTGATAGTCTAGTGACGGCCAGACTGCTAAAATCTCTTAGAATAGTCTGTATTCTGCATATGTGCTCTAATCCCTCTCTCTAGTATTTTTTGGGCATTTGATGTCTACTTTATTATTCATAGCTTTTGTAGACTCAGCCAAAACTTAAGCAGAAAAGGTCTCCTTTTAAATACTGTATAATAATATGAGATTTAATAATGGCATCATGAGAGGAGAAAATTATATTCACCAGGAATTCTTAAAAGGAGAATGCTGTATTTGTTTGGAATAAATTCCATGAGAGAGAAGTTGAGATCCCCAGGGGACATGGTTGTGGGTAGAAACTCCTTACATGGCAAAGAGGATAATTTTTTAAAAATTATGCTAAGGGTGAGAGATGGAGGGACGTGATGAAATAAAGCCAGTGAAACAGGAAAAACTATCTATACACTCTTCCCATTATCGCTATGGAATATATGCATTAAATTTACCCTTAATAATTAAATGGTATGCCTTCCCCATTATCACTATGGGGACTTTAATGCATATTAAAATACACTGTGATAAAATACACTGCACGAGTGGATTTCTTGTTGAAACCAATGAAGAGGCTGATTTATGTGTTCTGGAAGATTCAGATAGAGTGTGACATAGCTCACACAGCGTAGAAATACAATAGTGGGAAAAAGCATGAGAAATCTGGGCCTAGGAAAACAAAGAACTCTTAAGGAGTCATCAGGACAGTACAAGGCTATGGAATTAGAACCCTATTCAGTGTTGGGGCAACCCCAGCCCATTTGCTTTTTTAGATGAGAAAAATAAAATACAGACATACCACAGAATATTGCAAATGTGGTTCCAGACCACCATATTAAAGTGCATCGTAATCTTTTTGCAAGTGGAGGGCCTTGCCTTTAATTTGTAAAAAATGCAACATCTGTGAGGCACAATAAAGTGAAGTATAATAAAATGAGGTGTGCCTGTTTGTTTGTTTCTGCCAACCAAACTTCTAAAGTCCTAATGGAGGGAATTTAGGTCATATAATAGAATGTAGTAGACAGACTACATTTAAACCCCTTCTCTATTCTTGGTTCTGCCATTTTAAGTAATCTTGAAAGTTTCCTGATAACCAATTGATTTTAGTTTATTCATCTATAAAATGATGCTAATAAATATCTCACAAAAGTATTCTGTGAAAAGAATTTACACTTGTAAAAGTACGTGGGGGCAGAGTAGGCATTTAATAACTGCTCGTTTCTTTTCTTCCTTCTTTGTTGTCCTGACTTTCTCCTTTTTTTCTTCTCATCATGATTAAAAGAAACTAAGTGGTTGAATTTAAAATAAACTCAGTAAGATTCAGTAGTATGATATGGCTTCCCCAAATGATGATGCAAACTTGGATTGCCTTTATAGAAGAAGAGTATCTAGGATAATGGAGAAAATGACCACACTAACATATCTATTTAAAAAAAAAAAAAAAAAACTCTGAGTACAACACTTAAAAAGGGATAGGAACAATCTGAAGCTTATATATATGAGGGTCAATGAGGATGATGAAGGACTTGAAAATCATTTAGTTTTTATTTTTTTAAAATAGAAATACTTTTTGTGAAAAAAAGGAAACCCAGTTGGAAGCCAAGAGGGCTACTGATATTGGAAGGATGGATATACAGAAAATAAATAATACTTGTTCAGCAAAGCCCCATGCATATGATGTTGTAACAGAAAGAGTACTAGATGTAGGTCCAGAGAAGTACAACTGGACTCTTCCTTTGGCCAGTGGTGGGATCTTGGACAAAGCCATTTTACATTTCTGGGACTAACATATCTCATCAGAAAAAGGAGAGTAAACTGCATCAGTGTCTCCTAAAGTCTTCGAAATTATCAATGGTGACAAATAAATATTGCATTGCAACTCCACAGATACATGCATATCTTTTTAGGTAAAAAAATTTCACAAAGCAAAATGTATCCTTGCTACAGGTGTTATGCTCAGCTATTCTATTTCATTTTTATAAAATGTTGGTTGTGCCCTACTAAATTGGTTTTTATAACCCACTTGTGGTTTCTACGGTTTAGAAAACATTGGACTATAACATCTAAAAAGTCCTTACCAGTTCTGATATTTGATAATTCTGTGAATAGTAACCCATTTTTGCAAGTTTCTAGGAAACTTATTTCAGCTGAACATATAGAAGGCCTTCCAAATGGTCAAGGATGTTCCAAGAGATAATGATATTCATGCAAGATGATGTGCTCCTCATCTTTGCAGATGTGCAAGCAGAAATTGAATGACCACTTACCTGAATGTTGCAGAAGGGATTAAGTGGTTGATCTACACAATCTTTAATTTCTTTTCCAGTGCTGAGCATAAGTGATTCTATGATTATCATGAGTATTTACTTGCAAATAAAAACTAAAAGTCAATGTAGAAAAGTAGTTATAAATAAGACAATGTTTTTACCATTATTCTTTCTTTATTAAATATTTTGAAATAATTACAAAGGATTAGCAAAGGACATCTGTCAAGAGCTATTCCAGCTTTTGTCTTTATATTTTTTTAATGTTTTGTCCAGCCTGATTTTCCCTACAGCTTAAAAAAAAACCATTTTAGAACTACCAAAAGATACTGACTTATTCAGAAATTAAAATACCTCTGGATTAATTCACACTAATTAAAAAAAAATCATGAGGTTTATAAAAGCGTTAACCTCTAACTGAAACACGTATTGGATGAGATACAATAGAACAAGATGTCTCCATCTCCTTGAAAGAGTTTTGGACATACCTATAAACAGAGAAGAAACAACCTGTTACAACATTTCCTGTTGTAGAATTAGAGGCCATTACATAACTTGATAAAGCAACAAATGGATACACCTCTTCATCCCATAGTGACATAAATATAATAAAATAAAATAATAAATAAAATAAAATAAAATAAAATGCTAGGTAACTGATTTGCACCTATAAAACTTAACTCCTTCCTACAAATTCTAGATTGGTTTATGCCCTGAAAGTGGGTGGCTCACAGCAGGGGGAAAAAAAAAGTGGTCATTGTTGAAAAAAGGACTGCTTCAGTAACCATGTCCATTTTTCTCTGATGCACATGTTTTCCTGAGAGGTCATTTAGGTCTTGCTGCCCCTCCCTACTCCTAACCTTTGTCATATGGTGAGGAGGGAAATGGCAAACACACTCAGACATTACCGAAGCTTCAAATTATAGATTCTGTTTATATTGAACCCCTTCTGGTCATAATTTTGCAACTAGTTATGATTTTACAACTATCCTCAAATATAACTATTACTTATTTGTGTCTAGTTGGACCAAAATGCTAAATTGTAATGGATCCATCAGATTTATTAAAATTGTTTGGCTCAAAAATTCGCTTAACTTCCAAATTTTCCTATTTAAAACATTTTGGAGTGATGGAAAGAAAATTTATGGCAAGTCTGGTAGATTTTAATATTTCCATCACCCTTTCCCCCTCACATGCCTATAATTTTGTCTGAGCTAGCTCCAAAAGCAAAAGTAACTTCTACTAAAATTTTGTTTATTATCTCCTTCCTTAATGTACACAATGAGGATTAGCTCTGGAAGACATTGTGGGCCTTTAGGAGAGAAAATACACAGACCTGGCGGCTGTGATCATAGCCCTTGGTATTGTGGATGGCTGAGGCAGCAAAAGACTAGAGACGCAGCATAGTAATTATCTGTTGCTGCATAATATTTAATAGTTTAAAATCTAGTGCCTTAAAAGAGCAACAATTTAGCTCACAAATCTGTGGGTTGACTGGGCGATTCCGCTGGTCTGGTCTTGATTTGGCTGATCTTGACTATGTTCATTCATATGTCTCTAGTTTGCCCTGATCACTAATTGACTATGGCCTAGGAGCCAGAATAAAGCTCTCAGACAAGGAGGATTTTGTAGTAATCAGATTTTGGTGTTTAAAAGAAGTGAAACTTCAGGGTCTTGTCCAGTGTAGATACAGTCTATCTTCAATTATCTTTGTGACAGAATGACCTGAATTCTAATTCATATTTGAGTTTACCAAATTATATTTTTATGTTATATCTTTTGCTTTTCCTAAGATAGACATGAAAAATATTTTACAGGTGAGGATATGGAAACTCCAAGGGTCACGTAACTTGTCCAGGATCAAACCACATTTATATAACAACAAGAGTGGTTTTCAAATTCTAACTGTGACATCTTTATCTGGCATGCTTGTCTCTTGTGTTCATTTGACCAATTTCTACCTGTCTTTGACCTAGCTGGAATATTGTATCTTTAAAAATCACACAAATGAATGAAGATCATTAGTAGAAATCTAAGCAACCAAAATGTATAAGGAGGGGGGAGGGGGAAGTGGGAGAGGGGGGAGAAAAGGAATAGAAGAGGAGGAGGGAGAGAGGGGGAGGAAGAGGGGGAAGGAGAGGAGGGGGGAAAGAGCAAGAAAAAAGAAAAGAAAAGAGTTGGTGGGAAGATAGGAGGCTTCTTCCTGCACACCTTAGAAAAAAAAAAGACTACAATTTTCTGACAGCTAAGAGAAGAAATGCCAAGATATATTGCATATGAAAAAGAGTATGTAGAGATCTTACCTTAAAATTTAGAGAAGACAAAACCAAAGAAAGTAATAGAAACGAAAGAGAGTGTCTGATTTATTTCACTTAGCATAATACCCTCTATTCCATCCACGTTGTCGCAAAGGATAAGATTTCATTCTTTTTTACAGTAATATTTTTACAGTAATATTATGAGTAATATTTTATTGTATATATGTACCACGTCTTCTTTATCCAATTCTCTATTGATAGACACGTAGGTTGCTTCCAGATCTTGGCTATTGTAAATAATGCTGCAAATACTATATGGTTTCACTTATTTGTGGAATCTAAAGTACAATATAAATGAACAAATAAAACAGAAAAATCTCAAAATCTCATAGATACAGAGAGCAAATTATTGGTTGCCAGATGGGAAGTGAGTGGAGTCTGGGTGAAAAAGGTGAAGGGAGCAAGGAGGACAATTGGTAGTTACGAAATGGTCACAGGGATGTAAAGTACAGCATAGGAAATACAGTGAATGATACTGTAATAACTATATATGGTACCAGATGGGTACTAGACTTAATGGAGGAATCACTTTGTAAATTATATAAATGTCTAACCACTATGCTGTATACCTGAAACTAATATCAAAAAAAAAAAAAAACCTGAATATCAACTGTAATAGAAAAAAATACGAATTAAAAAATAGCTATTTTAAAAAAAGGAGAGAGTGTTTTAGGAGTTAGGGGTGGGGTTGAAGAGATGGTGGGGATGGCTCAATAGGAGAAAGAAAAGACCTGGACACTTGATCAAGGAGGAAGGAACTTACAGGAGAGATTAGCAGGTAGGTGTGCCAGGTGCTTGGTCACAGACTCAGAAAGGCAGACAGGAAATGAGGCATGGCCTGAAGTTCTGGAGCCCTAAAAATTGAACTGTTTTTTTTTTTTTTTTTGAGAGTGCGGCCCTTTCCTTCATTTATTTGAGGAAGAAGTAAAGGTTTGGAGAAATAAAGTGATCTACCAGAGCCTTGGCTGATGGCGAGCTCCCCAGGACTGAAATTCAAGTGTCTTCACTTCCAGCCCTGAGACAGGAGCTGGAAGGGAATGGAGTGAGCATTTATGGAGACTAGACTTTGCCAGACACAACACAGATGCTCCTCACAGCTGTGCTTTGAGGTACATGGGCTCTTCTCTATTTGACTGATGATGCTACTGAGGATCGAAGACTGAAGTGTTGCCCAAGGCAGCAAAGGTAGGAAGATAATTATCTAGGATTAAATCTGTACTGTCCCTGTGCCCCAAACCCAGCACCATGGACAGTTGGTCATGCTGTTTTTCCATGACTGAAGAAGCAATTAGGATTGTAATGACCAAAGGAAATGTTAAAACCAAAACAAGATAAAGTTAGATAGAATAGCCATTCCCTCCCTGCCTTCCCCTTCCCCCTCTCACCACCAGCATATATTTTCATCAAAAAGAGAAGAACACAAGAGATAAGTAACTTCAGAATTTTAAGATAAGGAAAAATAGAAATATCTAGAGACAAAAACAAAATTCTATAGTGTTTCCAAAACAGATAGGTGGAATCACTCCTGAATTTCCTAAGAATGCATTAGTTAAGGTCTTGACCAAGAAACCAATTTGATTTATCAATTATTTTATTACGAAGGAGGAGAAAAAAGAATTTGAAATTGAAAGTCTTCAATTCCATTGAAAGTCAAATATAAAAAATATATAACTGCCCACCCCCAAAATAGCATACAATGCCTTACAATGTGTAATTAGAAAGGATGTCAATGGCTAGCTGCATCTGTACTCATTCAAAAAGAAATAGTGATACTTGTCAAAGAGGGAAGATAGAGGCCACATTATCTCAGTTGTAAAGGTTAAAAGGAGGCACTACACAGGACAAAAGGTGGGGGAGCTTCTTGTTTTGTTTTTTAAGCAAGGCAAGCAAGTGAGGTGGCGTGGAAGTTTAAGAGGGGTGTATTTTAACACTGTTCCTAATTGTAACAATTGGCTCAAGAATAACTAAGTCAGAAACTCAGATTTGGAAATGGACCTTGCAGGCTTCTGGAAAAATTAAAATCACAAGGGACATAGAATCTGGGCTGGCTGACACAGGTATGGACAACAGATTGCCCTGAAACAAGGAGCTCTTATCCATTCGAGGGTGGATAGTGGTGTTTGAACAGCATAGAACAGAGGTATCTACTGGTCCTGTTTCTCACACTGTGCGGTGATAAACAAATCTGGGTAATTGAATTATAAGCTTGCAAGGGCATTGACAGTAAGAATTCCTTGCCCCTCAATATTGCCCCATTCTCCTACCTGAAATTCAATTTTTAGAATTTCATCATTTCAGTAATGTGGCAATTCTAGGAGAACACATCATTCATCTGTCAGAAGTTCCATGTCCTTTCTTGAGGACTTATTTTGAGAGAAGCAGCAAATGGGTTCCTGAGGAGGGAACTTTGCAAAAAGAAAAAAACCTGTCCACAGGAAAAAAAAAAAAAAAAAGGATTAATGTACCTTCAGTCTGCCCTGTGGCCAGCTCCATGACACTGTTCTCCCCGAATTCTTTTCAATAAAATTATGTCAGGATGCAAAAAGGTAGTTCTCCAAGGTTTAAGAAAAGCCATACATAAATTCCAAACTCTACTATCACTTCCAGAGAAGTAATATTTGGTTTGAATCATTTGTAATTTACCTGTCCAAGAGTTTGGTTGGAGTGCCTATATTTTCATGACAAATAAAGTATCCAGTTGGAGCAAGGAATGAACTGTGGATGTATTTTGTCACCTTGTTTGGGAAGGAAGCTGTGCCTCACTGTGGTGCATACATTTCCATGAGTAGAAAAACATTTGTGAGGCAAACAGTGTATTTTATAGAAACCTTTCTTCTGTATCTGAAAGCTGAGCTCTTCAAGAAGAATTTTTCATTTATTTTTTAATAAAATCTTTTTAAAAAAAAATCAGAATATGTACCTGGTAAACAGAAATAAGAGTCACACAGTGAATTGGGAATATGTATACTATCATCATCTGGAGATATTTTTTTCACTGTCAAATACCAAGCATCAAATGCATATGGAAATAATAGGCAACTTTTATTTCCATTCTTTTCAAATGTTTGTCCCCGGAAGATATTGTGTGTCATCTGGTCACCAGTTACTCAATGACCAGAGCTCTCCATCTGCTGTGTGAGTCAGGGAAGTGTCTAAAAGCTGACATGCCCTGGAGAAACTGTGGGGTGGAGAATGGGGCACTTAAATCTGACTCCCACAAACTTCCTTTCTGATAAGCTTTCCCTCTTTTAAAGCTAGCATCTTAACACTCACTTCTATCTAAACCTTTTCTCAAGAAGGGAACCAAACTCTATTATTCACCTTAAATTTAGATGGGGGGAGGAGGGTTGTAATCCATCAGAAATTAAAATCTTAGTGATTCTCCCTGAGGACGTTTCAGGCAGTGGCCAGGGGAGGAGGAGGACTTGGAGAGCCTAGGAGAGAGAGGTAAGGTCCGCCTGTCATTCAAAACCACATTTACAGAACCCTGAGCTGGTTTAGTGTGGGGACTGCTTTTGTGCTCTGATTTTGTTCAAAAAGAGGTGGGACTAGAGAGTTGGGAGAAGCAGGGGCCAGGGCCCATGGAAGACAAGGACATCTGCCTACTTGGTCTCTCTCAAGGGCTCTACCTACAGGCAGCAGTCTGTGCTGCTGTCAGGGTGTTTGTTGCTGGCCTTGGTCACCTGCACTTAGGAGGGCTAGTCTTTTGCTTTTCTTTTTTCTCTCTCACTCTCTCTCTCTTTTTTTTTTTTTTTAAGTCAGTTTGCATAAGATCTTAACTGGAAAGAGTTTCTCAGTGAATATCTCTAAATTTCCTTAAAGGTGCGGGATTAGTGAGGCGCCTGGCAGGAATAGGTGGTTCCCTCAAACGGGATAACCCGGGTCTGTTGACAAGGGGTAGGCCAGTTAAGGGAAACCCGAAGGTGTAGTAAAGCTTCCTTAGGAGGAGACATTTACATGCTGAGCCCTGCTGGCCAAAGTGCTCAAAGCATGGTCCCCAGACCAGCAGTGTAAGAATCCCTTGGGCATATGCTAGACAAAGATTTATGCATAAATATAGCCATTGTGGTATCATGCATACTTTACACAACATTCATTATCAAAAGTAAAGAATGATTAATTACATTTAATAGAAGTAGCACATTTAAGATTTAAGATTTTTCAAAGAAAAATTTAAGTAAAACCTATTCTCCATTTTGAAATAACTTATTCTCATTCTGTCTCATATATATGTATATATGTATATATATATTTATATATATTTTGATGAAAAATAGTGAAAGAAAATATATCAAACCGAACAGTGGTTATGTGCTTGGTAATGAGTGAATTATCCTCAGGAACACCGTGGCCAGATGGCACCATTACAGGTGATATGGCAAAAGCACACTGTAGATGAGTATAAAATAGATGTTGAGCTAAAGTCTGACCGCCGGCCAATATCTACAACAACAACAACAACAACAACAACAACAACAAAATAGAGTGAAGAGTTTATTTCTTTTTTATTGGAAAGAATAACATTTTATTGGATTACATAAGAACTTATAGATGCAGATGCCAAAACTTTGCATATTTTCTGTCGGTTTGTCAGAATTGTTTTTGTTTTGTTTTGTTTTGTTTTGTTTTGTTTTTAACTAGTCTCAGGATTAAAATATATATTCTGGTTAAAAATATTTAATAGTTTCTCTGTCTCTACATTGGGAGTTTTTTGGTAGACAGATGTTCCTAAGGTAATTTGAATTTATTTGTTTTTTCCTTTATTGGTCAGAAAAATAGGCAATATAAAAAAGAAGTGCCCCACCTGGTTCAATAAATAGAATTTAATATGGAGAACTAGCCAAAAAGTTTTGAGATTGTTGAAAAGCCAAGCACAGGACACTAAAGAAACTAGAAATCAGCTACAGCAGGAAGTGACCACAACCCAAAGGGTTTGAGAGAGAAAGAAGGGAAGCAGGTAAGCTAGAGCTAAGGAACTTAGTGCCACGGCTGGGAGCTGAATCTAGCATGGACTGGGACTGCAGAAGGACAGTCTATCTGGGAGCAGGAATCATGGAGCAGAAGACATCACTGCCAGAGGAGCCATCACCGTAGAGGCTGTGATGAGGGACCTTCTCTCTTCCTCCCTCCCACCAAGCTTCCACCACTGAATCCCATTTTCCAACCTAGCCAAGAACCAGCCAGCAAGGGAGCTTGGGCACCATAGTTTGCATGGGTCAGTCACCTGACTGTACAGAAAAGAGAAGAAGAATAGAAAATAATCTGAGAGCAACCTCTCAAATGATACAACCTTGATGGTTGGTGCCTGTTGAGTCTTCTTTAAAATTATTTTTTTATTCTGAGGGCATGAATATATTCTTACATGTTATCTACTACAGGCCATATAACTTTGACTTTCACATTTAAGTCAACAATCCACCTGGAATTGTTTTTTCTGTATAGAGTGAGGTAAAGATAAAATTGTAATTTCCCCTTATGGAATTTGAAAATACCTTTGATTCTTCATTGCTTTGCAATGCTACCTTTGTCTCAAGGCAATTGTCTGTAATATGTTTTTATTCTTTTCCAATGGTTTAATTTTTCTAATCCTATATAAATAGTATAATTTTTATATTATTATTGCTTTATAATAATTTATGAGTTTTTCTTCAGGTAAAGCAAGTTTTTATGCTTTTTCTGCAAGAGATTTTTTTCAGTTGTTGGCCTTTTGCATTTTTATATAAATTTTAGAATCGCTTTGTCAAATTCCATGAAAAATATTCTCAATTGGGATTTTGACAGGGATGACCTTGAATCTATGGATGAGTGTAGGGAAAATTAACATCTTTAAATCATTGAGTTTTGAAATAGATAAATATGGTATATTTAATGTCTTTCAATAAATTTTATAATTTTCCTTATGTTTTTTACAAGTTACTTGTATTTTCCTGGTACACAGGAATTCATTTATTTTTACTTTTTTATGCAATGAACTTGCTGAATTTTATTCAAAATTGTATTCAAAATTTTAATAATTCATCTGTGTGTTCTCTTTGATTTTCTACATATGCAAACACATCATCTACAAATAAAGATGATTTACTTCTTCCTTTCTAATACTTAAAACTTATAATATTGTACAGGCTAAGGATTCCAGTACAGTGCTGAATACAAGTGTTGATCTCAAATATCCTTGTTTTGTTCCCAATTTCAAAGGACACTTTTAATGTAACTTGGTTTAGTATAACATTTGAGGTACGGTTTTGCAGATAACCTTTACCAAGCTTGGGAAGTTTCTTTCTATTTCTTGTTTTCTAAGAGTTTCTTTCTTAATTATAAATAGATGTCAAATTATATCAAACACTGCTTTGCATCCACTTAGGATATTACGTGATATATCCCTTAAATTTGTCAATATCAATTGATTGATTGTTAGGCAACTTTGCATTCTTGGTATAAAGACAACTTGGTGGTAATGTTTTTCCTTTAAGATATATTGTTAGATTTAGTTTGCTAATATTTTGTTTCTGATAGTATTTATGTTCATTAATGAGATTGGCCTGATATTTTTCTTTCTCATAATGTCTTTGCTACTATCAAGGTTACACCAGTGTTTTCCATTGCTTACATAACAAATTACCAGAAATATAGTGGCTTAAACAACACAAATATATTATCTTACAGTTCTAAGGTCAGAAATCTGACATAGGTCTCACTGGCTAAAAGCAAATCAAGGTATCAGCAGGGCTGCATTCCTTTTTGAAGGCTCTAAAAAAGAATCTGTTTCCTACTATTCCTACTGGCAGAATGTAGTTTCTTGAGATTATAGGACCAAGACTGCTGTTTTCTTGCTGGCTGTAAACCAAGTGTATTTCCATGTTCTAGAGGCACTTCTGTAGTTTGCTTGGAAACCCTCATCCTCCATCTTCAAAGCTAGCAACAGCCAATTAGAGTCTTCTCTGTCAAATCTCTCTGATCCTTCTTTCTAGTCACATCTTGCTCTGACAACAGCCAGGAAAGAGTATTCTTTTTTAAAAGTCTGGTGATTAGATTAAGCCCACTTAGATAACTTAGAATAATCTCTCTACCTCAAGTACCATGACCTAAACACATCCACGAAGTCCCTTTTGCATATAAACTAACAATATTCACAGATTCCAGGGATTAGTCAATAGACATCCTTGGGGAGTCATTATTTTTTCTACTACAACCAGTAAATCAGTGATTTTACTATCTTCTTCTAGTCTCTAAAATTGTTTATCTTAAATTTAAATTCTTGTACTTCTTTAATGTTTGATAAAATGAAGTAAAGCAATAGGAAGCTAAAGTTTTCTTAGTAGAAGGATTTTTATTACTAATTATATTATTCAGGATAAGATAGCCTATTCGATAGTAACAAGGTCTCAGTGGCATAAGAGCAAAGATTTATTTCCCACCTACATTATACTTAAATGCAGGTGGGGCAGAACTTCTTTATGGCTGTCCTCCAAGCTGTCACTTAGTGATGCGGGTTTCTTTGAAAACTGAGAAAACCAAAGTATGCATCAATAGTAAAATGGATAAATAAAATATAGTATATTCATACTTTGAAATAATAGATAACAATGAAAATGAACAAACTACATGCAACAGCATTGATGAAACTTACCAACAATGCCAAATGCAATAAGCAAGAAACAAAGAAATTATTCAGAATTATTCAATTTCTATTAAGGTCAAAACAGACAAAACTACTCCTTTTTATGAATGCATAAATAAGAGGGAAAACTAAAGCAAGGAAAAAATTACATGAAAGTTAGGACATTGGTTACCTCTACATGGAAAGAATACTTTAGACAACTAACCTAGGTTCAAAAGCCCTCTTTCGAGTTATCTTTTACTAAGTTTATCTTAAAACCTCGATTATCACCATCAAAAGCTCTTCTTTGTCTTGATAATGGAGTGAATCTTAAAAGTGTATTTCCCAAAGAGAAATGAAAATACCTATTAAATTATTTTAAACAGCACCATACACTCAAAGGAGGTTATTCATATGGAAAATAGTTTTGAAGCAGGAAGAGGGAAAAAGAAATTGCTTTTCCTAAGCCTTCATCTCATCTTGGAGTAAGATGAAGCTGTACTTCTCTTTCAACTCCTACTCTAATCAAACGTGCATTGAATTTATTTTTATTTTCTAATTCTGTGTGTGTGTGTACCTGAATATATGCATATATATGACCTATTCTAGGGAGTGCCTTTCACATAAAAAACAATGTGACTTGTTCCTCTGGGAAATTATGTGTGTATGTGAATTGCCTTAGGTACAGTAGCCCTTTTTAGATATTCCTTTGAGAATACTGATGTCTCCATACACATTCTTTAATAATCACAGTCAAAATAATCACAGTTTAAAACAGCCGAACAACAAACTGAAATGGGGGTGGTCATATTTTATAGTTACTGTAGTAAAGGTCATAGGTCTGAGACTGGTTGGCTATGATTGTATGCAGATCTAGACTGTGTGTTCATTTTCCCTAAGTCCTAGTTCCCAAACTTTTTTCTTTGAAACCCTGGTAATCTCTAAGATATTTATATTTCATGAACAAAAACCAAAAATGTCTCTGCTTCAAAGTAGTAGGAAGAAAAGTATTAATTAAATAACGTTAAACCCTTACCTTGACACATGGAGTCTTCACTGTGATCGAATGCATTGAGCATTTGTGTCCAACTAAGGATACAAGAAGCAGTGTTCCCAGACTTATATATGTGGCTTTGTTTTGGAAAGGCTACCCTGGACTGGTAATTCTCAAACAATTTGACTGTAACACATATCAAGAGCCAAAATAATAAAGAAAAATAAGACCTTAATGGCTTACTTTATGTATCCCTCCCTCAATTTCCATTGAAAAGAAAAAGCATCAATGAAACTGCATACTTGGCTTTATAAAACATACATAGGAAACATAATAATATTTTGATTCATTTTATAGTCTGTCAGCGGACTTTTATGGCAGCCATAGAGAAACACTGCTCTGGAGCATATAGCTTTCTTGTAAATATTTAAATAACTACAACTTGATAGAAACCATTGTGAAGATGTAAACTTGGTCTGAATAGTTGCTTATGTCAACCTAAAGGCAATAAATTATAACCAGCTACACAGAAGAAAAAGTTTTCTCTTTTTAATAACTATAACCTATTATCTACTGTACTAACTCTTGATTTTAAGAATAGTATTTCTATAATCATCTATAGTTAAGTCCAAAATTTGGGATTATTTTGCAAGTATGCATGCTGCAAAAATATTCTACACCATTAAAGAATTAAGTATTTCACAATCTATTTAATGTATAATGTTTTGTTCGTTTGTTTGTTTTTTGTTTGTTTTACCCCTTAGTTAGAGTTATTTGCCTTTCGGAGAACTAAACTCAATCACCTATAGATTGCCAAAGGGAGAAGTATCTCCATAAGTTGAATAGCTTCCTTCTAAGCAACATGACACAAATAACCAAGGAGAGTGCTAGGAAAACCACATGTTAGTCATCTCTGACAATAGCTGGGAAACCATGTCAACATAGTAGGTGTGGGGTCCAGAAATATTTTCATGATTGTGTACCATTATTATTACTAATCTCCTCCTCAGATTCACACGGGTTATTCTGGAAGGAGAACTGAGGCAGAAATATCACCTAAGGCCAAACAGGGCCACAACATACTTATAAACAGCCACAGACGGTTGTGTTTCTGAATCAGCAAAATGTTTTCTCTACAACTGGTTTAAGCCAGTTCCATTTATCCTCTACTGCCTGTCTGCAGACACACACTCTGTGTATTTATCCTCTGAGAGTCACCTGTTAGCTACCTACATAACAGCATAGCCATTTAGTCATCAGTAAGGGACAAGCTGCTGTTATTGAAGTGTATTTAAACCAGAAATAAATATGAGTTACTAGGCAATTACTTAGCCTAAGAACAAATAGGCCTGCAATAATTAACTAGAAATGGTCTTTTTTACGTTTTAAAGGTTTATTCTCGGAAATAGTAGGAACTCTCTCCATTAATTATTAGAGATAATGCTTTCTCTTAGTAAACGCCTCACTACCAGTTGTTATAAAACCCAGTAAAGTATATGATCTTTATTGTAAATATGTACAAACCAAAAAGCAGAGATGTTTTAGCCAAGAGTACAAAATTGAAATTAAGCACGCTTCCTGATATCTGAATTTGTTTATTCTTCCTAGAAAGGAGGAACGAGTGAAAAAAAAATCATATTTTTCATAGAGAAAACGTTCTGATTAGTAGAACTACTAAATCCTCCAAGCTCATTAAGCGAAGGTCAAGGACATGTAAACTGGTGCACTCACTATGGAAAACAGTATGAAGATTCCTCAAGAAATTAAAAGTAGCACTACCATATAATCCAGCAATTCCACTTCTGGGTATATATCCAAAGGAAACAAAATTATCATCTTGAAGATATATCTGTGCTGTAGTGTTCATAGCAGCAACATTCGCAATAGGCAAGATATGCAAACAACCTAATGAATGGACAACAACAACAACTATATATATAGAATAGAATAGAATTCGGCCTTCAAAAAGAAGGAAATCTAGCCATTTGCAACAACATAGATGAATCTGGAGAGCATTGTGCTAATTGAGATAAGTCAGACAGTGAAAGATAAAGGTCTCATATGTGAATCTAAAAACAAAATCAAATTCATAGAAACAGACAGTAGGATGGCTAGGGAGTTGAAGAAAGAGGGAACGATTGGTAAAAGAGTACAAACTTTCAGTTGTAAGATGAATAAGTTCTGACTATAGTTGATAACACTATATTACCTAATTAAATTTACTAGGAGAGTAGAACTCAAGTGTTCTCAAAAAAAAAAAAAAAAGAAAAGAAAATACATTAGGTAAAAGTAAATATGTAAGGTTATCGATAGCAGGAATCTTTTCGCAATATATACATATGTCAAATTAGCATGTAGTACATTTAAATATATTATAAGTATTTGTCAGTTATAGCTCGATAAAGCTGAAAAGAGAACGAAATCAATGTAATACACCATATTAACAAACTAAAAATAAAAGCCATATGATTATCACAACAAGTGCAAAAAATCATTTGGTTATTCAATATATATTCTTTATACAAACTTTCAGTAAACTAGGAATAAAAGAGAAATTTCTCAAACTAATAAAGGACAGCTATGAAAAATCTACAATTAACATCATTTGCAATGGCAAAAGACTGCTCTCAACCTCTCTATTCAACATTGTAGTAAAGGTTGCAGCCAGCAATGAGAAACTAAAAATCAAACTAAAAATAAATACCACTTAAAACAGCATGTAAAATAAATAAGGATAAACCTGAATCTGACAAATACTCAAAAATATCTGTACACAGACCTACAAAACATGGCTGAGAGAAATTAAGAATATGAAAGTAAAAAGATATATAGTGTTCATAGGTCAGAAGTCTCAGTATTATTAAGTTGTCAACTATCCTCAAATTGATCTGTAGAATCAACACACTCCAATCAAAATTTCAGTTCATATTTTTGCAGAAATCGACAAACTGATTCTAAAATTCATATGGAAATGCAAAGAACCTAGAATAGTCCAAACAACTTTGAAAAAGAATAAATATGAGTACTCACATAACCTTACTTCAAGACTTACAAAGCTCCAGTAATTACCACAGTGCGGTATTGATGTAAAAATAGACAGACAGATCCATAAAACAGAACAAAGAGCCCAGAAATAAACTCACGCGTATACAAATAGTTTTTGAAAAAGTCACAAAGCAATTCGGTGAAGAACAAATAGTACTTGAAAAATTATATATCCATATGTAAAATAAATAAATAAACTTCTATCCATACTCTCATCAGATACAAAAATTGTCTCAAGTGGCTCACAGGCTTAAATATGATATCTAAAAATATGAGACTTACATAAAAAAAGTGACTGCGACTTCGCGTTAGGCAAAAATTTCTTGAATATGACACCAAGTGCATGATCCATGAAAGATTAAAAAAACGATGAATTTAACTTCATTAAAATTAAACCTCTGCTCTTCAAAAGATAACATTAATAGAATAAAAAGATTAGCTACAGACTGAGAGAAATTATTTGCAAATCATGTATCTTGTAAAGGACTTGTATGTAAAACATATAATAAGTATTCAAAACTCAATAATATGAAAACAAACATCTGTTAAAAATGGACAAAGTATTTGCACAGAGACTTCATCAAAGAGAATATATAGATGATAGCCTATAAATATGCTTAACATCATTAATCATTAAGAAAATGCAAATTAAAACCACAATGGAATTCCACTACTCACCCATTAGAATGTCAAAAATTGAAAAGACTGAACATGTCAAATGTTATAAAGGAATTGGAACTCTCAAAAACATTCACTTGGAAAAAGCAATTTGGTAGTTTCTTAAAATGTAAAATGCATTTGTATTATACAATCCAGTCATTCCATTCCTTGGTGTTTACCCAAGAAAAAGGGGAAAATATGTCCATGCCAAGACTTGAATAGAAATGATCATAGTAGCTTTCTTTGTGAGAGCCAAAAATTGAAAATAACCTAAATGTTCATATAACAACCTAAATTCTAAATCTATCAACAGGTGAATGGATAAACTGTGATATACTCATACAATGGACACTACTCAATAAGAAGAAGCAACAAACAACAGGGATGAAGCTCAACTAATCATGCAGAATTAAAGAAACTAGATGTAATAAGAGTGCATTTACTCCTTATGTCTATTTATACAAAACTTTAGAAAATGCACTAATCTCTAGTGACAGAAAGCAAATCAGTAGTTGCTTTCATGAGAGAATAGAAGGGGACCATGAGGAAATTTGGGGATGATGGATATGTTCATTTTCTTGATTGCGCTGATGGTTTCATGGATATATATGTAATCTGTCAAACCTTTCAATCAAATATTTTAAATATGTGCAGTTATCATACCAATTATACCTCAATAAAGCCTTTAAAATGAATGGCTTAAGACAGCAATCATTTTATTACCTCTGATGATTTCATGAGTCAGGAATTCAAATGAGCAAGAACACTGATAAGTTTTAGGAAGAAAAGGGAGAAGTGGGCAATGTCAGAGAGAATAAAGAGAGAGATTCAGAGGCTAGGGTATGAGAGCAAATTATGGAGGATAAATGGTACTGAGTTCATGGTTGGCGTTAGAAGGCAAAGTGGAAAATGCACTGAAGTAAATACTATATACTGATTTAATTCTCCAAATATTCAAAGTAAAGCTGATAAAATTGTTAACATGGACTAAGTATTCACCATGTGCCAGGCATTGCTCTAAGTGCCTTAATTTACTTAGTGTAGATATTAGGTATCTGAATTTGAGTTCTCCCTCAGTCAGCTCCCAAGACAAGAGCCCGAGTACAGAAAGTTGATTTAGGGAAATGAACAAATGAATGAACAATGAATGAGGGTATGGTGAATGTGAAACACAAAAGGGAGACTGCTCGATAAAGAATATGTCATTGCCATGCCAAGTAGGCTCAGTCCTACTGGTAACTTTCAAAGGAGCCTGGTTAGATGCTCTTAGAATTGTTCCACCAGGAGGTGGGGCAGCTGGAATATTTTTCCAAGATTCCCATTCCCATCACTTAAAGGTTGCTCTAGGGGTACCAGCTCTAGTAAGGCCAGGCCTTGCCTGTGCAGTGGAGCAAGCTTCCTTGTGCTAGAAGAAAGCCCTCGGCCTTCTAGAAAAGAGAAACCAGCAGCAGCTTGAGATGGAAAGCTGTCAGCCTGGGAAGCCCACCTGCAGATAAACACAGGTAAACCAGGGCAATCCGGGTCTAGACATCAACCGATTCTGCTACACATTCTCATCCTCATTTGACCAGAGGAGGAAACAGAAATAAAATAACTTGCTTGAGGTCCCATAACCAGGAAGTGGCAGAGCTGGGATTTCTTCCCAGCATCCTGGCTGCAAAGTCTGCATTCTTAATCAAGATGCTGTTTTTCCTCCCAGATAAAAATGATCAGAGATGCTAAGAAAGAAGTCCAGAGTTACACAGATGTTAATGTAGTTCATACATGATAAGTTTGTATTCGAAATGATGATTAACTAACCTAAAAACCTGCACTCTTTGCAATGCAACACGCTAACTCCCAAGGATACAGATCCAAAGAGTAACTATACAATCTGGTAACTCCCCTTACCCAGAGCAGCTTTCTCTGAAAGCCCATAGACTTTAGTGAAATTTCTCTTCACAGTGGATGATAGCCCATATTTAGTTTTACAGCCTAGTCTCTCCACTATGCTTCTTTATAATCTGGGAGCTCTAACATCCAAAACACAACACCATCTACTTACAGTAAACCACATAACCCCTCTTTATTATCGACAATCACAGCTATTGGCTTTCTCTTTGAGTGGCCACCTTAATAAATAAGCAATTACTGGGAGATGAATGGATCAACAACATATTTCTTGTGGGCGGCGGGGGGGAGGGGGTGTGCTGATAAATCTTTGGCTCCACTTTTTCTTCTTCAGTCAACTTTTCCTTCTACTTTATTTCTCCCATTGGCCCGAGTCCACATCTAGCCATGCACGGAAATAATGAATCAATTGATCAATTAGAGAATTGGTGGCCCTGATTTGACATTCTACATTAAGCTGAAACTAATTACATGATTCCAGATGCTTTTTAAAACATATCTCAGCAATCAGTAGATCATCGTCTACGTTTTAGATAGAAGAACAGCTTTCAGAGGAAGCGAGATAGATGCTCCACAACTTGTGTCTGAGTCATGGAAATTCCAGGTTCTTCCTGCTTTGTCCTGGGGAGCTCTGACTTCCTCCATAAGCGCTTTATGTTGGGTTCCCCAATCAGTGCCTCTCACAGATCCCTGAATACCAGGAGCATAAGGAGTCTTATAGGCTGTAGAGGTAGTAAGGAAATGGGAGAGAAGAAACATCAAAGGCTTTTTTGCATTTGACAAAGCCCCAAAACACAATAATGTAAACCAAGACAGGGAGGGGGGTAGGTTCTCCACCCAAGAGAAAGTAGCAATCAATAACTGATAATGCTTGCATGGAGCATGATGAAACATTTTCCAGAAAGCCTTGAGAGGGCCTCCAGAGCACAGAAAGAATGACCCATAGCCTCCATCAGCCTCGTTCTCTCCCCACATCTTCTCACTCTGAAGTCATCCTAATTTAACAGCCTCCTTGTTTTCAAAAGAAGCTAATGTCTGTAACATCCTAGTGGTTTTGCCCTGCCTGAAACTCCACAGGGGATCCCCACCAGAGACAGGGAGTCTGCATGACAGAAAGGCTCTATTTGTTTGTTTTCCTCCTAGTCTTCTGCATAAACCCACAAAAACTGCCTGGTCCTTTGAGGGTTTAGTGTACTCATCACTCAGGCTTACAGTATCTCCCCAAATAGTGCACCCAGTACCCTGCTGCCCATAGGCTTTGTAGTCGGAATGAAGAGAAAAGCAGAGAGCTTATATGTGAAACACAATGAAAAAGATGCTATCTTGTCCTGCTGAACTGCCTTAAAAGGAAGAAGAGATGGGATTTCCCCCAAGGAGCCATATCTGTGGTTCCACAGAGGCTGAGTGGAACTGGCCAAATGCTCCAATGACTAAATACTGCCATCTTTTAAAACGTAAATGCTTATTTCCATGCACATGTCCTGGGTAATAAAGTCTGAATGAAAAATTAAAATAAAAGCATGATCTATACACAGATTTACCACTGTAAGCAGAACTCTTTTCAATTCTGCCCACAAAGTATCAGCCATTCCTTAAGGAAAACCAAGGATGATGTGAGCTGAATGACATCCCTTGGTCTGAAGCCTCTTTACATTGTGATTCCTTTGGCACAGTCCAGAGAGACACTTTTTGCTACAAAGGAAGATAAATCTCCCTGCTCCCAGAGAAACAACTTGCTTTCTGTGATCTCAGCTGGTCTCCCTTTTCAGGCGCCTCCTTACTCACAACAGCCAGCCCTGCACTGAATCTTGGCTGGTGGTGTTAACAGTTTCTACCCAAGGTCTTTTCCTTCTGGGAACTATGTGAGAAAATCCTTGTGCCGTAGAAGATGGTCTTGTAGCAGACATAAGAATTCCAATACTGCCATGCATTTCCAAGAATCACCAGGGAGGTATTTAACATCTTACCCTAACTAATTATCCCAAGAATCCTCTGAGGTAGGTATTATCAACTAATGTGATAGATGAGAAAACCGAGGCATAGACGGATTAAGCAAAGTGCTCCGGGTCATTCAGGTAGGAAACAGAGAAACAAAATGTCCAGCCCAAGTGGGTGTGACTCTAAACTCCATGCCTGAGACCACCTGCTGCACTGCTTCCAGCCCTGCAGCTCCCAAGCAGAGAGCCCATGTGGTGATGCGGCATAAGGACGCTGAGCTCAGAGCACACCACTGCCACCACGGCTGCAAGACTGCTCCTCCTCAGGCCATCCCTATCATCAGACAGCAAGGGGAAGGTCCAACTCCTGAAACTGATTATTCCAGGATGTGCTTGAATTTACCACGCATGTTTTCCTCAGAAGATTTGTCATCTGGAGATGGGTTTGGCTGCATTGTTCACACATTTCCTTTCTAACTCCTTGCTTCAGAGCTGACTTTCAGCACTTCCTGGCTAGCTGATGACACCAGACCCTCCCTTCAGAGATCAGAGGTCCCATTATTAATGAAAAGAGTCAGCTCATATGTCTTCCCAGCTTTATTCAAAACATGGGGACACATTCATTTAATAAACACTCTCCTAATAAAAAGTCTGTTTTGTGAAGCGTATCAGTGGCTCCACTGGAAAATGTCCTCTCTCCAATATGTATCTAAGAGCTAGAAGAAAAGGCTCTTAGACACAGTGTGTCACCCAGGCTTCTCAAAATAAAGGAGGGTCTGAATAATTCAGCTGTCAGTGAATTCAGGAGTGGCTTTTGATATCAAGAACATGGATTCAAAAACAAGAAGGTAGAACAAAACAGCAATTATTTATTGAGGTCTGACATTGTTCATCACCATGCTTGATCCATTTTCTGATACAAGATGAATAAGCTTAAAATAATACACAATACAAAATGGTATTGAATTAAGTGCAGAATTATGTTATGATGGCTGACGAGGACAGAGACATGCAAGAAACTCAAAGGACAAAAATATGATTTATTTGGCACATTGGAAAGATAATCAGTAAATTAACTTCTTGACATAAATATCACAATCCTCTGAAATAGGTATTAATTCTCATTTCTGATAGAATATGCCCAAAATATCAAGAATCCAAATACTATTATGCAAATGCTACTCTTACAGAAAGCATCCTTATAGAAATTATCTAATCTTGTCCTTAATTTACTTAATTTACTTTCATATTGAAAATAAACAGGTAGCAGTAGAAATTCAAACTGAACTTCTCTACTTGACAATAACAGAAGTGATGAAAGTCGTGATTGTTAAAATTTGTACAGAATTACCTAAAAGCTCTGAACAATTGAGTTGATAATATTTCATTGTATAAATACTCATTTTTGTTTCCAGACCTAGAAGTGACACTCTTTGAAGGGAATCTGATTTGAATGTATTATGTTTGACCCAGACTTATTAGGTAAGCAGGAAAATTAAATAGAGAAAAATATTTCATTTAAACTTTATACAACTAGAAACTGGAATGCTTCAGAAGCCTAAGGTTTTGTTTTTCAATTAAGGTTGATAATAGAAAGAGCTAGAGCAACTTCTAAAGGGAAATGTGCTTTTTCAGTTGAAAGAACCTATTAAAGCAACTAGCTCAGTAGAGAGAAAAATAAAAATTGAAATTGAAATCTGAACTTATCTCTGGATCCCTCCGCTGATGACTAATCCTAGAAGCTGAATTCACTTTTTCTTTTGGTAAAACACTGGAATTCCTCTAGGTTGAAGCAATAGATAAGCGGTGTGTGTATGCTTGCGTGTGTGTGTGTGTGCGTGTGCACATGCACTAAGTCAATTGCAGCTTAAAATTACAGTCTCACTTGCCTGCTTCACTTCTAAATCCTAAATTTACCCTAAATCCCTCATTCTATGTTTTTTGCCTTTTTTCTCAATATCAGTTTATGCATTCAACTAATATTTACTGAGCAGCTACTACGAGTTAGGCATCATGCCGGGAGCAGTGGCCAGTGTCACAGATGTAGCCCCGTTCAGTGGCTGAAAGGGCACTTGGGTTCTGGTGATGTCGCAGACTAGACTAGCTGTGCCAGTTCTCTCACAGTAACACACGAGTGGTGAGAGCGACTGAGGTTCCAACTTGAGTCTCAGTGGCGTTGACCACAGATTTCAAGCACATTTGCCAGGTCTGATGAGGCTTTAGGGTGGGCCTCCCAACAGCCTGTTTACTGAAAAGATGAGGAGCTGCAAGGGAAGAACTCATTCTAAAGGAAAAGTTGGGGAGATAAGTATAGCGAGTGTGAATTCTCCTTTACAAGCTCATGTATGCAGGAAAAGTCATATTATTATATCAAAAGCAAAATCTTATCAATCTGACTTAGGACCTCTAGCCTATAAGGCTGGCGGAAGACTCCACTGTGTTATAATGAGGTTCCTGACCTCCCTAGGGCCATAAGGAAACCCTAGGATTGTTGAGAAGAGATGGAAATAATTTTGGTTATTACTGCTGTGTAACAAATTACACCAAAACTTAATGGCTTAAAACAACCACTTTCTTTGCTCATGGTTCTGTGGTTCAAAAAATTGGTGAGGGCTGGGATGGGCCATTTTTGCTTCGTTCTCTCACGTGGCTGCAATCAGATGTTGACTCAGGCTTCAGGCATCTGAAGATTCCAAGGGGCTGGAATCTTCTGCAGCACATGGCCAGCAGCTGTGGCTGACTGTTAGCTGGGAGCTCAGTGGGGGGCAGTCTACCGGAACATCTAAATGTGTCTTCCCCACTATAGAAATCTTAGGGATCCCTTTCTTGTCCCACTGACTGCCATGGGTCTTGGGCCCAGCTGGTCCTCCAGCTCAGCCAGCTTCATATGATACCCTTATGACATAGTCTTGTTTTACTTTAGTACCAAACATCTTTAACACAAGGCAGATTGGTCCAAGTGTTATAACAGAGTAACACTCAAAGAGCAATGTGAGAAATTGATGGGAAGAGATTAATGCCAACTGGGGTGCCCTTAGCCTGCTAGAAAATAAGAAATAAACAATTTGGAGACTTGGAGAATTGCATTAGCTATTTTATACTATTACAGTTTGTTTTAGTGAATTATCTTTCTTAGAATACCAAATGGTCCCCTAATGGCCTGAAAGATTTGAAACAGTTCCAAAGCATTAACATTTTTTGTACTCAGTCACTGGGAGGTCTAGACTTCAGACCTTATATTGGCCAATAGCCAGAGTGTACCATCTTAGAATGACTTAGATTTGCAAATTCTGTAGTAACCCAAACAGGTTAACCTCTGAGATCATGATGGGGGTTCTGTCAACATTATAAATTTGGATCTATCGTGCACATAGCAAATGTATTGCACATATATGGGGAATTTTTCTGGCTGAGCCTTCTTGTTATATATATTTTGGCTTTCTTTATTTTTTTAGATCCATTTTCAGTTCTACCAAGGGGATGCTGTCACCTTTTCTTAAAGAGATAGCTATCAAGAATTATATATGGTACCCCCTTAGAAAGAGTGATGGAGCAAAGAAACTTACTGCATAACGTCAGAGTTTTAGGACAATATTTCTAAATAGTCATCTGTGTTTCTACCCTGTTCTATACCCACCAAATTTTTTAATTATACCCTAAGGAATTCTTACCTTCCTGTAACTAAACAGAAGTGAGTCATCCATTGCAAAAGGACAAACAATAGTAGGGAATAACATGAGACAGGAAGAGCCCAGAATTAATTTTACACTCAAGCGGACTATAAAAAACATCAAAGGCAGATACAGGAGAAAGGTGAAGTGGACAGAACATCAATAATAGGAAAAAATAGAAATGGAGAAATTCGAATTAAGAAAAATGATCTTCTGGAGTATAGTAGGGAGCCAATTGGAAGGGTGCTAAGCCCTGAATTGACCATCTTGAAGCTGTCAATAGAGTCACCAATTAGTCCCCACTGAAGGTCCAGTTGGAAATGAAGATCATCTGGGTCTTAAGAAAACTTGTATATTCCTGTCCCATCTTGTGAGGACAACTACCAGAATAGAGACCATAGTGTGACAGTACAGTGACACGAGGGGGAGACTGTGTACCTCACCAAGTCAGCACTACAAGGCAGCAATAATAACAAGCTGAGACCAAAAGGAAACACACATTCTTTCAACAGTAACAAATCCACAAAACAGGACACTTGCCTAATTCTTTTGAGGAAAGAATTTCCTTTTGGGGGGAAAGCCACAGCTTATTAACTTCCTTTATTCTTTTCTGTCTTCTCCTTTCCTTCTCCTTCATTTCCTCTCCTCCCCCCTCCCTTCTCTTCCCTCTTCCCATGCTCTCCATCTCTCCGTTTTTCCATCTCTCCAGCGTACTCTCTCTCCTCTCCTCTCCTCTCCTCTCCCCTCTTTTCCTCACTTCTCTCTCTCTCTCACACACGCCCACACACAAGTTCAAACACACACAAAAATTTTGAGAATGTGTATTTTCCATTTTTCTGGATTAAATATTGTATGCATAGCTAATACTTATCCATTTAGTTATCTCTATAAGATTATGGGTTCCCATTCTTTAAAACGTATTTTTCTCTTTTTATTTTCTTTTTCATTTGTTTCAATGGAACTGAAAGTGAACTGGAAAGCCACAAATCATATTTAAATTTTCTTGACCAATTGTTGATACCTTGTAACACCTCAAAGGAGAATGTTTCCCCCTGTCTGAGCTTAATACTTAACATATCCAAGGGATAACAAGGAATAACTTTTGTACGGGTCAAAGTTATTTATAATATTTAAAAGAAACAGATTTAAAATCTATAGGGTCTAAATGTTTATGGCCCAGGCATCCTAGCTCCGTCCTTATTTAATTTTCTGAAAATGTAACCATTTGCCAAACTTCACCAGTTCTCACTTTCCTCATCTTTAATATGAAGAGATTAAACAACAAAATTCAGTATGTCTTTCTGTATGCTTTCGTCATTTACAAGGATATTATTCTGTTCCCTATCCTTTTTATCCTTTAGTAACTGTGTATGGCATTTTCACTAGCTATTGTTCTGCTGCTCATTTTGTGGGAATTTCATTTTCCTGAACTTTTAGAAGAAAATGTGACACTAGCAGCTTAACTTCACAGAGCTCCCTCCTCTGTTGTGCCCATGTTGTGTAAAGACATAAGCTACCTTGCTTTCCGAGATGTCCTCACCCTGTTCCCTGCTAGCCTCGCTTCCACCAAATGGCCCCCTCCTCATGTGGGCTGGGTCCTGGAAGGAAGCCATGCTTGCTCAGGCCTGAGAGCTCACGGGAGGTGGGCCTCCCAGCCTTAAACTCTCCCCTTGCACTTAACTGTGATAAGAATAAACTCTCCTGGTTTCAGCCACAGCCCTCAAATTCATTGCCTAGGGATACCTTGTCGCCTAATTGTGCTGATGTTGCTTTTGTCATCTCGTTGCTCTACCTCTGTTTCTGAAAGTTGAAGAGATTCAAAAATGATGCTATTGCCATCACCACTACCATTTCCCTAGAGTTTTCTAAAGCATGTGTTTTAATTTGCTGCTTTGAACCACCGACAGGATCTTCACATTAGCTGTTCCCTCAATGTCCTAAAAGTACAAACAAGTAAAACGAAGGAGGAAGGTGGATATTGACTTTTCCAAGATCAATGATTCCTGACCTTCACTGCCCAGATGGTCTTTGTTGAAGAAGTAAGCTGTTCTTCAATTAAGGTAAGGTCAGCCTTCACTCTCACTTTCAGCATTCACCTTCCTTTAACAAGACTCAGGCCTCAGTTGACATAATAGGAAGTTAACAAATAATGTCCAAAACTAATGAGGATAAGGCTATACTGCTATTTCTATAAAATGGAATATTATATGGAAATATAGTTATAAATATAAGAAGAAATGGAAGAAAAGCAATTCCTTTAGGAAAAATAGTGGCATGGTAGTAATCAAGTAAGAAAGAGAACAGTTTTTTATTATTATAAATTATGTGCATAGATCATATGAATAAAATTAACTTTGAGATACATCTAGGTACTAGTTTCCATATGCGCAGTCTTTTATATCTATTATCTGACTCAGAGTAAAAAAATTCTAATAGTTTGAAAGCCCCTAAGTGTTTTCTTTTGTACAAAATATTTTGTAGTTAGGAAAGCATATAGAAACATATATGGTCATGACTTATAAAGATTGTCCATGATTTTCCTGCACCAAAATATTTTCTAAAGTGTTACCAGAACATTATTCACACCCTGGTCCAAATTCTACCATAAATTCCTTCTGGATCATTAAGTAAGTTGCTTTACTTATGTGAGCCTTAGTGTCCTTATGTATAATGGTAGACCACTTTAAAAGGTTTCTTCCAAAATAGGACATATTTAGATTAACAGTGCTAGGAGCTAAGAAGAGTCAACTAGGAATCAAGTTTGTGCTTATATCTCTTTTGCAACAGATACTCTTTTTTGTGTTGTTCCATGACCTTCTATTCTCGTTCCTTGTGATGTTTCAGGACCGGGTAAGATCCTCTCCTCCCTGTCTCCTAGATCTCAAGGAAAGATTCTAGAGACAAACACAACACGGACACCTTAGATTCAACAGATGGCTCATAAAACATAAACTGAGTCACTAACACAGAGCAAACAGTGGACAGAAAGAAACAACTTGAGGTTGGAAGTTTTAGAATTTTTTTAAGAAAACCCAAGAACCACATCTAAGGCAGCCTGATGTTTCTCTATTGATATTATACTGGGGAGCTTGAAAGTCTTCAGTATTTACAGTATCAGTAAATACTAAAATTAACTATTCTAAATAATTCAAAGGAAAGACAGCTTAGTTTTATTTTATATTGAATTACACATTTTCAAAGCTTAGTTCTTCTAAATTCAAAAATTACTCTGCAAACAAGATTTATAGAGGGTATGGTTAATTTGGGGGTAGGCTGAAATATTTTAAAACAATCAGGAGACTATTATATTTTTTAAAAAATAAGTATGTTTCTGTTTAACATCTTATAAACCTTGTTTTTCAACCAGGTTTCCTTAGAAAACAAATATTTTGTTGTGGTGGTAAATCTCATCCTCAAGTAATTCTTCCATTTTCAGGTTTGCTTTGAACATCCAGCTATGCAACAATAAAACCACCCACATAGAGATGGAAAAGACCTATTTGGTCATCCAGGACCTCTCTTTTTCTCACCAAGTATTACACAGGATTCTTCCCTAAGGCATCTTCTCCAGTGATTTATGCAACTTTACAATAACTCAAGAGATGGTAACATCCTTGGCTTCTTTTAAAAGAATATGCCACAACTTTTTATCCTTGCAATTAAGTTTAATTTCCCCCCAAAACCTCTCTTTTCTCATTAGGCTCAACTCCACTCTCAGGGGCTTCTCACAGAGTCTGTCTTCGCCTGGCAAAGACTCTTCAGCTTTTTTTTTAAACAGCTTTTTGTTTGCTTGTTTTTAAGGCATTTAGCCTCAGTATTTTCACCATTGTAAAGGTTTATCCCTAAATCCCTCTGGATTTTCATAACATGTTGACTTTCTTCTCCCTCAGTGTAGCCAAGTAAAGGCACAAGGCTCTTTCCTTCAGGGCATCATGGGAATTTTTCCCTTGGACTCCCAAGGTCCTTCATATATCCTAGCCTTTCTTTTCCAAATTGGGAAATAGTAGTAATTCACTCTAGTCAACTCAATGACCATTTCTTGATGGGCAAATATATTTGAAGCAACATTCTAGGGGCTAGAGGTTTTAAATCGGCAGGAAAGACCAATTCCTTGCCCTCAAGAAGCTAATGCTCTTGGGAGAGACAAACAACAAGAAAAAGAGTTATATAATGTTGGGTAGAGAAGAGCTATGAAGCAAAATAAAGCACAGGAGTGGATATAAAGGGGCAGGGGTGCTGCTGCCAATAGGGGGATGAGGAACGATCTCCGTGAGGAGATAGTACTTGCTTGAAACCCAGAGAGACATGAAAAATCCAAACCAAGAAACCTGGAGAAAATATAATATGGTGTTTAGCAGACTTGGAGTCCTTTATAACTGGGCTGCAATTGTCCTTTTGGGTAAAGAGACAGTTATAAAAATTCCTCATTTTGTTTTCCAAGGGTTTACTTCTGCAGGCTAGTGTTATCACTTTTCTCAAAATTAACAAAATATTTTCTTTACTCAAATGAACGTTGAGTGCCTGTTCTCATAGGGGTCAAGCACTATATACCTGTGTCCATCAGAAGACAAATCAAGGAATAGTCCATCTGGAAGAGAATTTTAGAAGTCATTGCTAGGAACAATGTCTTGGTTACTTATCGCCATGTAACAAAACAACTGAAAATTTAATGGATTACAACAGTTTAGTATTTCTCACAATTCAGTGGGTTGAGGGGCTCACCTGTACACTTCTGCCACACTCACTTGGGGTCTCTCATGTGGTTGTCCTCATATGTTAAAGGAGTCTGGTGTCCTCTGAAGCTAAACTGAGCTGGAGCATCCAAGACAGAATTGTCACTCACATGTCCAGTACTACAGAGATCCACCCTGAGGCCTTCCTCTCCACATGGTCTCTCATCCTCCAGGCTCCCATGCACAGCCTCTCTCTCTCCAGCAGGACAGTCAGACTTCTTTGTGCAGGCTGGCTCCCAAGGCCACAAAAGTTGATGCCATCAGGCCTTCCTAAGGTGTGGCATTGTCACTTTCCCCATGTAATTGCCATTAAAGGGAACCACAGGGCCAGTCAAAGTCACACTGATGCTGGGAGGGGATCACGTGAGGGTGTTAAAACAGAAGCAGAGTTCGCTGGGGGCTAACTTTGGAGACAAGCTGCTACCTATGATCTTATGATCTTATGTGACTTACTCAACACATGCATTTAGTCAGTAGCTGCACTGGAATTCAAGCAATCTACTCTTTATTCTGTTTTCTTTTTTAATCTGAACTGAACCAAAATCTTTTTTGGAGTCTAAAATAATAATCACATGAGGCTCAGTGACACGGAATGTCATTAATTCCCTGCACGTCCCTGTTGGTCCCTCTACCACACCAAGCCAGAGCTCTCTTGTAACTTATGTGTTTTCCTTAATTACGGCATGTATATATTTATGCTCTAAAGCACTGACTTAACAGCTTTTGTTGCTAAGAGATAAATTTTAGACACACTGTCATCAGGATTTCAAAGAGCTGCTATTAAGATATATTACTCAAAATTGGGTGGTAAGGCAAGGAGGAAGAATCATGTCCTTTCAAGGTCATATGGGATCACGGCTTAATAGATCTGACAAAAAATTATGCAGTTATCTAGGAGAACATAGATCTCTTTGGCTTTGCTATCTAGTAACTATATTCTGTGAAGTTTTATAACTTACAGATTTCTGTCCAGGAAAAATACTGATGATTTTTGTCTGGTATATAAAATAACCCCAAACATTTTGGCTTTATTTGCCCTGTGGGGTATTTGAAAGTTTTATTGTATCTAACCTAGAAACTTACTCCAACATTTCTTTAAATGCTTGTAAATAAAGTTCCTCCAATCCTCCTTGAATCAGCCTTACCATTTTACTGGTTTCTTCACTAATGAGTTGAAGAAATCTTTAACACAAGTTCATCCTACATTTCTATAAAAGCTAGATTATCGACTTTCTGAAAATAATACTTTAACACTACCAAAGTTTCAATGGAACTTCCTGGGGTCAAGAAACTGAGGCTAGAAGCGACTCATGGCCCTGGGCCATCATTCTCATCTATGCATAATTGGTTAACTTAGCCTACAGAACTGAATATCTTATTTGGCAATAACATTTTGCCAGAATTATTTATGGGAGCTCTAGAGTGCTCAGGGCTCTGTCTTGGGGATCGAGTAGCTCAGGAAGGAAAATGTTAAGCACTCAAATTCTGACAGGATTTTACTGCCTAAGAGAAGTTGTGTTGTAAGGTTATGCCTCTGATTTCAAGAACTGGCCAGCTGGTTAGGTTTTAAGTGGGAAGTGACAATCCCATTATGTTTGTGCAGCATTGGGACTTGGCAGGTCAAACAAATTCTCAAGTACAATTTGGGAAAATATATAAAATCTGGGCTTAACATGTTCCTATTGTGGTCCTCCAAAACTCAACCCTACCTGAAAAACCATATTCCTGTTTACTTTCTTTAATTAGAGGTAAATCAAATCAATTCATCAATGAATTGATTATTATTTGAATTAATATATTGAAACTAAATTGGAATGCAATTTAATTTTTCTCCAGGGGGAGAGGTTCATAAAGCAGTTGAGAAATGCTGCCCTAAAGCATCTGATGACTTTATAAGAGGGCTTGTTCAATGATGCTTCCCAATTAATTTTAAAGGACATTCACCCACATTTTTTCTTATTTTCAAGTTGTGGGTAGTTTTTCTTAAACCAAGAGAGCCATAGAGTAGAAATGGTTATGTGGGCTATCTAGTCAGAAGGAACCACAGGCATCTCCCCATAGCGTCCCTCAAAAGCGACAAAACCATATCTGCTCTGGGATCCAAAGATCTCAGGATTTAACTGAGTGATAGCCAGACCTGGGGAAGATCAGAAGCTGAAAGAGAGAGTGACTGTGGCAGCAACCACAGTCAGCCCAACAGATGCCAGAGCAGGCAGACAGTGGTGGATACTAGGTACGCATGGTGCCCCAGCATTCTTGCATTCTTTCGGACTGTGGCTGCACCCATAGAAAACTTTCTAACTTATTCTATAAGGTCAGCATTATCTTAATACCAAATCATTACACAAAACGGAAACTAAAAACCAATAATCGATGGGGAAAAAAAGCATTTGGCAAAATTTACACACATTTATGACTTAAAAAAAAAAAGAAAGGAAAAAAAACCTCTCGGCAAACAAGACCACTGTCTTACACCATACACAAAAGCTTAATTCAAAATACGCTAAAGACTTTAATGTAAGGCCTGAAGCCATTAAAGACTTAAAAGAAAACATAGGGGGTAAGTTTCTTGACAGCAGTCTTGGCAATAATTTTTGGATTTGACATCAAAAGCAAAGGCTACAAAAACAAAAACAAAAAATTAAAAAGTAGAACCACATTAAACTAAAAAGCTTCTGCAGCAAAAGAAACCATCAATAAAACGAAAAGGCAATCTATAGAATGGGAGAAAATTTTTGCAAACCACATATCCAATAAGGGGTTAACATATAAAATATGTAAGGAATTCATACAACTCAATAGCAAAAAGACAATTCAATTTAAAAAATAGGCACAGGAACTGAACAGACATTTTAGCAAAGACGTACAAATGGACAAGTACATGAAAAGGTGCTCAGCACCACCGATTTGCACCAGAAATGCAAATCAAAACTATGAGATATCACCTTACATCTGTTAAAATGGTTATTATCAGAAAGACAAGAGATAACAAACGTCAATAAGGATGTAGAAGGAGTAGAATCCTTGTATACTGTTGGTCGAAATGTAAACTGGTGCAGCCACTATGGAAAACGTTATGGAGGTTGCTCAAGAAATTGAAAATAGAACTATCATATGATCCAGTAATCTCACTTCCAAGTATATATATATCCAAGGGAAATTAAATCACTATCTCAAACAGGTATCTCCAATCTCATGTGTACTGCAGCATTATTCACTTTAGGCAAGGTATGGAAACAACCTAAGTGTCTATCAATGGATGAATGGATAAATAAAGTGTGGTATATGTATATACACTGCAGTATTATTCAGCCTAAAAAAAAAAAAAAAAAAAAAGCAGGAAAACATGAATAAAACTGGAGAGCATTTTGCTAAGTGAAATTAGCCCAATAGTGAAAGATAAATACTGCATTGTATAATTTATATGTGGAATCAAAAGAAATAAAAGTAGAACCCATACAAACATAGGGTATAAAAGTGGTTACCATGGAATGGGGCATAGGGAAAATTGGGAGAGGTTGGTAAAAGGGTACAAACTTCCATTTGTAAGATGAATAAGTTCTGAGGATCTAATGTACAACATAGTGACTACAGCTGATAACATTATAAAGTTAAAATTTGCTAAGTAGAATTTAAATGTTCTCACTAAATAAAATTGTGAATATTGTTAATGCTATGACATGTATTTACATATCATATCATCACACTGTACACTTTAAATATCTTACAATTTTATTTGTCAATTATACCTTAATAAAGTTAAAATAGATAAATATTAACAAAGAGAACCTCCTTAACTTGATAAATAACAGCTCCAAAATAAACTTACGGCTGATATCATATTTAATGGTAAGAGGGTGGATACTCTCCCCCTAAAATGAGGAACAATGCTAAAATACATCCTCTCTCACAACTCCTATTCAACAACATACTGGAAGTCCTGGTTAGTACAACAGAAAAAGAAATGAAGGGTATACAGATTAGAATAGAAGGAATAAAACTATATTTATAGATGACATAATTGTCTATGTAGAAAATCCCAAAGAATCTACAAAAACAAAACAAAACAAAACCTTCTGGAACTAATGAAGGAGTATAGCAAGGTCATAGGACATAAAGTCAATATGCAAAAGTCCATTAAGTAAAGTCTAAGTTCACACTTTTTACATATGGACATCTAATTTTAGCACCATTTGTTGAGTCTATTTACAAAAAGTCTATTTACAAAAGGCTATTGCTTTCCCATGTACTAGTAGTGAAAAAAATGGAATTTGAAATTAGAAACACAATACTGTTTACAATAGGACAAAGAAACCAAATACTTAGGTATAAACCTAACGAAATGTTATGGGATCCCATATGCAGATAACTACAAAACACCTATGAAAAAAATCAAAGATATAAATAAATAAAGAGATATTCTATATTATTGATTGGAAGATCCTATATTGTTAAGATTCAATTCTTCCCAATAATAGAACTTATCTATAGTTCTACATAATTCCACTCAAATCTAGCAAGCTATTTCATAGATACTGAAAAACTAGTTCTAAAGTTTGTATGGAAAGGCAAAAGACCTAGAACAACCAACACAATACTTAAAAATAAAAATAAAATCGGAGAATGACAATACCTGACTTCAAGACTTACTATAAAGATGCTGTATTCAACATAGTATGGCATTGTCAAAATAATAGACACATAGATCAATGCAACAGAATAGAGAGCCTAGAAATAGGACACCATAAAAAGTCAGGTGATATTTGACAAATGGGCAAAGGCAGTTCCATGGAGAACAGAGAGTATTCTCAACAAATGGTGCAAAAAAAATTAGATGTCCATATGTAAAAAGTGTGAACTTAGACAGACTTTACATTTTTCACAAAAATTAACTCAACATAGATCATAGATCTAAATGTGAAAGGCAAAACTGTAAATCTTCTAGAAGAAAAGATGAAAAAAATATATATGACCTTGGGTTTGGTGGTGAGTTTTATACATAACACTAAAAACATTACTCATGCAAGAAAAAAAAATGATGTATAGATTTATGTTTACATATGATTTTTAGTTATAAAATTAAAACTTTTTCTCCATGAAAGTTTAGAGAATGAAAGGACAAGCGACAGACTGTGAGAAAATATTTGTAAACACATATCTGAAAAGAACTCATATCCAAAATAGTCAAAGAACTCTTAAAACTGAACAATAAAAGAACAAACAATGCAATTCAAAATGGGCAAAAGACCTGAACAGACACTTCACTAAAAAAAGACATACAGATTGTAAGTAAAGCATATGAAGAGAAGCTCCACATCATTTGTAATTAGGAAATTGTAACTAAAACAAGATACCACTACACATTTATTAAAATGGCTAAAGTTCAAAAAACATATATTGATTGCCGCCAAGGATACAGTGCAACAGGAACTCTCGTTCACTGCTGGTAAAAATGCAAAAGGGTATAACTGCTTTGGAAGACAACTTGGCAGTTTCTTTTAAAGATAAACATAATCTAACTATAAAATTCAGCAATCGTACTCCTAGTTATTTACCTAACTGACTTGAAAACATACTTACACAAAATCCAGAATGTGGATGTTTATAGCAGCATCATTTCTACTTGCCAAAAATTAGAAAACAAACAAGCAAACAAACAAGATGTTCTTTAAAAGTGAATAGATAAACAGATTGGTACATCCAAACAGTGGACTACTATTCAGCAGGAACAAGAAATAAGCCATCAAGCCATGCAAAGATATAGATGAATCTTAGATGCATCTAAGTAAAATAAGAGCCTGAGAAGGCTACATTTTATATGATTTCGTTTCTAGGTTATTCTTTAAAAGACAAAACTATGGAGACAGTAAACAGATCAGTGGTTGCCAGCTTTCCTGGGTGGGGAAGGAAAGAGTGTGTTAAAACAAGATAGAGTACAAAGAACATTTTAGAGCGGTTGAAACTATTCTATATGACACTGTGACGACAGATCCATGACACTATACATTTGTTAAAACCCACAGAAATTTACAGTATAAAGAATGAGCTTTAATGTATGAAAATGTAAAAAAAAAAAAAAACTTATTTGGGTGGTTAGAGGATACCAACATGGAATACAGAATGTGACAAAATAATACAACTGTATTTAAAATATAGAAATAAACTCACTAAAGGTGGTGGGGAGAAAAGGTACTAAACTAAGTCACTTTGGGAATGACAGTGTCTGTTAAACTATAGGCAAAAGTAACTGTACCTCATCACTATACTCTAGCAGATAAAGTTGCTTCCCATGGGGTTTTGAATTAACAATCCTGATAGTATGATACATGTATACTGGGGTGAAACGATTAGGTAAATGGTGGGAATCAGATGGTGGGAATCAAGTAAATGGTGGGAACCAGGTGGTGGGAATCAGATTTCTCACTATTGGAGAGGTTACAGACAAAAAAGGGAAGAAGACTGAATTGGTCCATATGGCAATTGTTTAGAGTTGGAGACATCGGTATGAATTCATATTTAATTTTCAACAGATATAAATGTTTATGTTATAAATATTTGTATGTACAGATGTATTTTGCTTTGTTCTGTCAACCAAGAGGTCCTAGAAGCAACAATATTAAGCAATCAGTAACAATGAGCACCCTTACGCATCTCCAACCCCCACTACTTCGCTTATCCTCCTAATCCTTCAAGACTCACAAAGGACAAAGTGCCTACCTCTTTAATTTCTAAGTACTCTGTGTACCTCATTTTCTCCCTTTTCACACCTGAGATGATCAGCTAATTTTTTTTTCACTCAACACTAAGTTTTCACCGGCTAGAAACTATGTCCTACTATCCACGGTCATTGACATTGTGTTCATGGGATGAGGTGTTGCATTCAATTCCTAATTCCTATGTACCTTCCAAGTTTCTGTCTCCATCTGAGGGCTTAACCAAGTCTCTCCTCTGCAGACCATGTGAGTTTGCTTTATTTCTTATGAATTTTCCAAAATCAAAAGAAATAATGCCAACAAACTGTTACTTAAGCAAGAGGAGATACATTGCTGTTAACCATAAAAATACTTATTTCAATGGAAGTACTCTGCACCGGCAAAGCTGAGTCCCACCATCTGTTGACTTTGGCATGTTCAAGGTCCCTCCAAGCTCCTGCTGCTTCTTGCCTTTGTTATACAACCATTCAAAGCCCAGGACCCATCCCTTAAAGCACAGCCAAGCTGGGACCTCAGAGTAGAGTGCTAAGATGAAAAGAGAAGTAAACTTACTTTTGATCTTGAGGACTGCAACCATCTTTTTAATTAAGCAGCTTTAGTGGTTTCAGAAGAACAAGAAAGCCACTATTCCAAAGACACCTGGACTTTTATTTATTAATCTGCATAGACCTATGATAAAGTGCTCCTCTAACTCAGAAATCAAGAGAGAAATGGAAGTTAGAAAGTTAACTTCCTTTAACACAAAATATGCAAGAGTCCAGAATAATAATACTTCTCTGTTCTTATTCTTTCGCCAAAACACTGCCCTTACATCTCTGCAATGAGAATAATAGTCATTTTCCTTCTTCGAACAGTCAGCAGACTAACATTCTAAAATATTAGAATGACAAGAGCAGAGTGTAGTATATGTATATGTGTACCAAGCATTTGAAACCACCCTCAACATCTTGAGGGTGAACATAGATGAACAAAGAGGAGACCAAATATAAATATATCTATTCAAGAAACAAATGGTTAAGTATATTAACCCTATAGACTAATGGTTTAACAAAAAGGAGCCTGGCCAGACAAGAGTGAAGGATACATTTTAGTGTAGAATGGGAAAAAAAACTATTGGAGAATCTGGTCAAAAGAGAGGCATACCAGGCAAGAACATCTGGTCTTGCCTCTTCCCATTACCATCTTAAAATTACAACTAAATTATAGAACAACCAACCTGGAAAACCATCTAAACACTAGCTGAACATAACTCTTATAACTAAGGATATAAAGAGGCCACATTGAGACTGTTAGGAGAGGTAAAGACATGAAATGAGCTGTCTCTGCACCCATGTGTGGTGGTTGGGCATCTGGAGAAACATCGCAGTTATGGAGATCACCCCAGAGGAGCGAGGGGTCCCAGTCCAGCCTGGACTCCCCAGCCCTGCATTCCAGTGCCAGGAAGAGGAGTCCCCACAAAATCTGACTATAAAAATCAGAGAGGATTCTGACCCTGTGGGTGAGACAGAAGGCAACTGGAAACACAAACGTCCTCTTAAAAGGCTTGCGCACAGACTCACTCACTCACAGGCACTCACCCTGGGCTCTGGCAGAGGGAAGCAGCTCAGAAGGTGCCAGAGACATACAGAGAAAGACTACGTTGTGTGGCTTCAAGGTGAGGGTTGGAGGGAGAGCCATCATTATCCCTGAGTTGAACCCTCCTCCTGTACAGCCTACAGGTGGGCACCATCTTGCCTGTGTTAAGCCCTTCTCGCATCTGGCCAACCTGAATCTGCATTGGCCTGTGCTAGCTCCACCCCAGTTACTCCCCAGGACCATGCCCCACCCAGCTCACGCACACCTGAAGGCACTTTCAGTGGTTGGGCAACCAGCCCTGCCCCACACACAGTAAGAGACTCCTTCAGTAGCAATCAACAGATCTCTGCTCTCATTCAGCCTGGGACGGTTTCAGTGGCAGGTGAACAGCCATAGCCAAAGTTGTAGTCTTTCTTGGACGAATCTCAGGAATCTGCGGGCCGAGGCAGGTGGCAGCTGGCCTCAGAATGATCTGAGACTTTAGCAAGTGGCCCCAAGCTGAGCAGTGGTGCCAAACCTGAATCTACATTAACCTAGTAAACACCACCGGCCCCACCTCAGTAACCCTTCGAGACTCTGCTTCACTCAACTCACATATTGCCTGAGATTCTTTCAGTGGCTGAGCCTTATGGGCAGCCAGTAGGTAGCCTCAGGCCTTGCGGTGCTCTGGGCCTTTTTCTGAGCTACCTCAGGCCCAGCACCAGTGGTAGCCAGCCTTGGTTCTCTGTGAAGCCTCTCCCACATGCCTCTAGGTCCAGCACAGGCAATTAACAATTATGGATAGCTTTGTAACTCCAGGTAACACCAGTCTGGTCATAGGCGGTGGCTGATCTTGGCCTGCATAGAGTCCCTTCCAAGGGGTCCCAGGACCATACACCTGGAGGCTGGCTTCAGGCCACAACAGAGCACCACCTGATTAGCCCCATGAGTGACACACACAAAGGATAGTCTCAGCAGGCACACAAGCCCACTGGGGTGAGTCCCACTCCAAGGAGTCAACCCCTACACAGCAGCTTATATGCTATGGGCATGGCCTATCCTCATAGCTAGTGAGCCTGAAAGTCAATCCCACCCACTGATGGGCCGACAGCAATCAAAGCTCAAGTACAACAAGAAGGCAATGCCCAAAGTGAGTAGAAGGAAGGAAATAATAAAACTCAGGGCAGAAATAAATATAGTCTAAAAAAATACAAAAGATCAATGAAACGAAGAGCTGGTTCTTTGAGAAGATAAACAAAATTGATAAACTTTTAATGAGATTCATTGAAATAAAAAAGAGAAAGAACCCAAATAAATAAAATCAGAAATGAAAGAGAAGTGAAAAATGATCCCACAGAAATACAAAGGATTATAAGAAAATACTATGAGCAATTGTATGCCAACAAATTGGACAATCTGGAAGAAAAGGATACATTCCTAGAAACATATAATCTTCCAAGACTGAGTCAAAGAGAAAGAGAAAATCTGAACTGACTAATTAACACCAACAAAATCAAAACAGTAATCGAAAGACTTCCAAAAAATGTAAGTCCTGGATTGGATGGCTTCGTAGGTAAATTTACCAAACATTCAAAGGAGAACTAACACCTACTCTTCTCAAACCATTTCAAAAAGGTTTAAGAAGATAGATGTCCCCCAAGCTCATTTTATGAGGCCACCATTACCCTGATTCCAAAACCAGACAAAGACATTACAAAAAAAAAAAAATTATAGGCCAATATCCCTGATAAACAAAGATAAAAAAATCCTCAATGAAATATTAGCAAACAAAATTCAGCAATACATTAAAAAGATCATACCCCATGATTGAGTAGGATTTATTTCTGGTGTGCAAGTTTGGTTCAATAGCCACAAATCAATTAATGTGATACGCCACATTAACAAATCATATGATCATATCAATAGATGCAGAAAAAGCTTTCAACAAAATCCAGCATTCATTTATAATAAAACCCTCAGCAAAGTGGGAATAGAGGGAACATACCTCAACATAATAAAGGCCATATGTGACAAATATACAGCTAACATCATACTCAATAGGATAATACTAGAAGCATTTTCCTTAAGATCAGAAACGAGATAAGAATGTCCACTTCCATGACTTCTGTTCGACATTGTATTGGAAGCCCTAGTTATAGCAATCAAACAAGAAAGAGAAATGAAAGTATTCAAATTAGAAAAGAAGAAGTGAAACTATCATTATATGCAGATGACATGATACTATACATAGAGAACCCTAAAGATTCCACCAGAGAATTATTAGAACTAATAAATGAATTCAGTAAAGTAGAAGAATAGGAAATCAATATGCAGAAGTAGGTTGCATTTTTATACACCAATAATGAACTACCAGAAATAGAAACTAAGAAAATAATCTCATTTATAATTGCATCAAAAAAGTTAAAATATCTGGGAATAAATTTAACCAAGGAGGTAGAAGATCTGTACTAAGAAAATTGTAAGTCATTGAAAAAAGAAATTGAAGATACAAATAAATTAAAACATATACCAACCTCATGGATAGGAAGAATTAACATTGTTAAAATGTTCATACTACCCAAAGCAATCTATAGATTCAATGCAATACTTATCAAAATTCTAATGACATTTATCAGAAAACTAGAATAAATAATCCAAAAATTTATATAGAACCATAAAAGACCCCAAATAGCCATGACAATCTTGAGAAAGAATAACAAAGTTGGAGATATCATGCTACCTGCTATCAAACTATCCTACAAAGCTATAGTAATCAAAACAGCATGGTACCGACACAAAAACGGACACGTAGTTCAATGGAACAGAGCAGAGAGCTCAGAAATGAACCCACATTTACATGGTCATTTAATCTATGACAAAGGAGGCAAAAATATACAATGAGGTATATATACTCTATTTAGTAACTGGTACTGGGAAAACTGGACAGATACATGCAAAAAAAAATGAAACTAGACTACCTGCTTATACCATATACAAGAACAAACTCAAAATGAATTAAACAGTTAAATATAATATCTGAAATCATAAAACTCTTGAAAGAAAACATAGGCAGTAAACACTCTGTCATTGCTTTTAGTAATTTTTGTTCCTGATATGTCTTCTCAGGAAAGGAAAACAAAAGAAAATATAAACAAATGAGATCACATAAAACTAAAAAAATTTACACAGCAAAGGAAATAAATCATCAGCAAAACGAAAAGACAATCTACTGAATGAGAGAAGATATTTCTCTGTTATATCAGATAAGGGGTGAATATTCAAAACTTATAAAGAATTCATATAACTCAACACCCCCCAAAAAACAATGCAATGAAAAAATGGGCAGAGGACCTGCATAGATGTTTCTCTAAAGAGGATATATAGATGGCCAAGAGACATATGAAAAGATGCTCAATGTCACTAATTATCAGAGAAATACAAATTAAAACCACAGTGAGATATCATCTCACATCTGTCAGAATGGCTATCATCACTTGATCAAAAAACAAGTGTTGGAGAGGATGTGCACTGTTGGTGGGATTGCAAATTGGTGCAGCCACTATGGAAAATAATTTGGAGAATCCTCAAAAATTAAAAATAGAATTACCTTATGATCCAGCAATTGCACTTCTGGGTATTTACCCGAAAAAATCCAAAACACTAATTTGAAAAGATATATGCATCCCTATGCTTACTGTAGCTTTATGTACAATAGCCAAGATATGAAAGTGTCCATCAACAGATGATTGTATAAAGAAATTGTATACAAAGGAATATTACTCAGTCAAAAAAAAGAAAAAAGAAAAAAAAGAAAAAGAAAAGAAATCTTACCATTTGCAATGACATGGATGGACCTAGAGAGTATTATACTAAGTGAAATAAATCAGACAGAGTAAGACAAACATGATATGATTTCACTTAAGTGTGGAATCTAAAGTACAAAATAGATTAACAAACAAAATGAAAAAAGACTCAAAGGTGTAGAGAACAAACTGGTGGTGGCTAGATGGAAGGAGGATTGCGAGGTTGGCTGAAAAAAGTGAAGTGACTAATAAGTACAAACTGGTAGTTACAAAATAGTCACAGAGATGTGAAGTACAGCATAGGGAATACAGTCAATAATATTGTAATGACTAAATGACTATGTATAGTGCCCAGTGGGTACTAGACTAATCAGGGGATCACTTCGTAAATTATATAAATATCTGACCACTATGCTGTACACCTGAAACTAACATAAACTAACATTTAATGTCAACTCTAATTTAAAAATTAAAATTAAAATAATAACTATTAGAGAAGAAAAACTATATTGATTGGCTTAAGAGTCGCTAGATGTTAAGTAGATGCAGTGAATTTTGGCAGAAGTACATGCAGAGACTACAAAGATAGAAGACCAGGGCATTAGGCTGCAATGTTTCTTCCAACAGAGTTGTAAAGCTGTTGCTGTGCAAAGGTAGCCCATAAATACAGAATGATTTAGCTATGGGGAAAAGTATATGAACAAATCAAACTCTGGAATAGTGCAAATGAAATTTTCATAGAATTCGTTATATTAAGAGCCAAAAGAGTTCTAAGAATAAATCCCTTCTTTTATGGATCAAAGGTTATCGCTCCTGGCTGAACAGTAGAATGACCTGCCTTTTTTTTTTTTTTTTTTTCCTTAATCTCTAAGTATTCTTTCTTTAAAAAAAAAAAATTAAGCTTTAAAAAAATGGTATTTTAAATGCCTTTTGCAAACTACACCCACAATAAATATTTGTATTTAATTGTTCTGGATTGGTGCCTAGGCAACAGTATTTTTACAAGTGCCCACAGGTGATTCTTATTTGTATACAGGCTAGAGATGCTCTAATATACAAACTGCAGAGATGAAGGGCAATATGTCTTTCCCAGGTCTATAGCACCGGTGAGAGGCAAACAGAACATAGCCAGATCATCTCTTGATCCATTTTATTTTCAATTTTTACTTAATACATTGTAGCTTGGTATTTCCATTGTAAACACTTAGGCATTTAGTTGTCAGGCTGCCATTTTTACTCTTCCTTGGGACCCCACAAATATTAGGGATGGCCCAAAACCTCTAGGCCTCTTGGAATGACAAGTTCCTGAAAAGCCTCCAGCATCATCAGCCATTTGCAGAGAGGGAAACTGAGATTCATAGAGACCATGGGTCTTAACCAATCCAGGGACAACAGACAGCCTGGGCCACCCCATTTGTACTGGCCCCCTAGCCTCCATCTCTGGCTGGGACTCAGGGCCCCCAAATAGTCCTTTCTACTCATCTTGGCCAGGTTGGGGTGCATCGTTTTTCTGAGTCTTAGTTTTCTTGTCTGTGAATGAAGATGGTCCCGCCACCTTCCCAAGGTGCTCAAGGATGAAGAAGTATTCCTAGGCTCATTTTTGCAGCCCAACCAAGAAACCTTCCTTGCAGAGGCAGACAGCTGGCCTTACAAAAAAATCCTGGCCTGGTATGCACAGTGGCCATGTATCACTTGGCCATGGAGTCCATGAGTCCTGAATGTGCAAAGTGATCATTTCACTCCTAACTGGAGCCCAAAGGCTACACATCTGAAGTGTAAGGACCCTTGCCCACAGAGTGACTGAATTTGGGGGCAAAGAATTCCCTTTTATATGGCCCCACTACTTTCATCTTGCTATTCTCTCCCACCTTTGACAGTCCTAATTGCCCTTACCCACACTTTTAAGTTGGTATTCAGCACAGGAATGCCAGTCACACTCTCCAACTCATCCACTGTTGATTCTACTCCTGAGAAAATAGAAGTATGAGAGGAAAAAGGCTGGCAAGGCTTGGGGGAATGAGGCACAAACCCTTCCTCACTCCTTGGTACCCACTCCCTCCTACTTCCCCTCACCCAAAATACCCCAGCCAAAAGACTTGAATATTTATTTAATTGTATTTTAAAAAGTCATCAAATAAGAGTGTTTTAAATCCCTGAATATTTAAACATGTTAATTTCGTTTGGATTTTTTCAAAATAAATTTCCCCTTTATGAAAATAAGCATAGATTTAATTTGAAAAAATGTTCAACCTTCAAAAGATTTTTTGAGCATCTTTAGATTTTTTTTAAGTTCAAGTTTCACAGAGTGAAAAAGAAAACCATCTGATGGCAACTAAATCTATTGAAAAACACAAAACAGATTATCTCATTCAAATGTAAATAGAAGGCAATTCAAACCATATTTCACAGATGATAAATACCATAACTCCTTGTCTGATTCATTCACAAATAATTTTTCAGTTAACAAACAGCTGATTGTTATACATAAAACCCATTTTCCTATTTTATCCTCATAGTTCACATAGATTGATCAAGATTGACTGCATGATAATCCCAGTAGAATTTCCCCTAGTCTTCGTGCACTTTAATTTCTAGTCCTGATATTGAGAAAAATCAGGGAAATCTCTTTGGCTCCGGAGCAAATATTAAAAGAAGTTTTTCTCTCTATTTTTCTTCCATTACATTTTCCTTTTGCCCTACCTTGGTCAACAAATGGTAAATTAATCTAGAATACTTACTCAAGGTTTCATAGCCTAGTTGCCGTCTACCTGGTTAGTCTAGTCTGCCTTCAAAAGTAATTCATATCTGAGGTCCAGTTTGTAGTCACAAAATGCTGAACTATGGCACAGACATTTTAATGAGCAAAATGGATCTCATCACTGTTTATTCACTTGTGTCGATTTACAGTAGTCGTGACAATAACTGAAATCCTCCAACTTCCTAAGCCAACTTATATATAAACAAAACCTAAATCATTATTATCTTCATATCTCTCTCTCATGCATGCACTTGCTCTCTCCCTCTCTCATAGTTTACTTGCTGCATTTTGCCACAAATTGGCTTAAGAGAAAATTTTACTGGGTTTATTGGGTTTATACACTTCTCATGGAAGAAGCCAGCACTTGGCAAACTTAATTAGTATATAGGAACCAAGACTGAAAGCTAAGTCAGTTAAGCCACAGCCACTGAGTTCTAGAATCGGGAAAATCTCTCTTAGGTATTTAAGCACTTTAATTTCATGTAAAGGGTTTAATTAATGGCAAAGTGAGCTGTATGTTTCCATCTAGTCACTCTGCGGTGAGCTTCATCACTTTCATGTGGCCAGCTAAGGGTCAGAATGAGCAATGAGATGTGTTCAAACAACATAAGCTTAAATGTCTATCGGACCACAAAGTTTTCCCAGACCTCAGGGGCCAGTTTTCTCTCCTTTGTGGCCATGTTGGCTTTTGAGTTATTGTTTTAAATGTCTCTTTTAAACAGTAAATAAGTGATAATGCTAAACAGCTGCAGGGCATAGTCTAGAAAAATGATTGACGGAGCAGCTGTCAGCTCTGCTTTCTATCACTGTGCTGGTCTGAAATCCAATGTGCTTGTTTAAATGGGGCACATTAGCAACTTTACAGTGATTAATAGGATCGTCACACAGTAATTCAGAACCTGTGGCATGGCTCTACGAGGGAGAGATCAGATTTCAATAGACAAAAGTTATTAGGAAGGCCACGATAGCCTGGGCATTCTTTCACATAACAAAGCTCTCATATATGAAATTTAGAAATGCATAACTAAAAAAAAAATCAACTTCATCCCTATTCAAACATGAGTTTCCTAAAAAGACAGCATATCTGATGTGCTCCGAGGAAATACCAGATTTGAGATCTCTCAAGCGTAATGGTTCTTACACTATTGACAAGCACAGAGAATGTATTGTGGACGTGGTACAGTGCTAGACAAGACAGACTTTATTCTTTAACTTTTAGAAAGATAAGTTGGAAGTTTGTTTCTAATGGTGAATTTATTGAGTAGCCTTTAATCAGATTAATTTTTTGTTTGTTTGGGAAAGTCACAGAAATAGAATCTTTTCATTGTGTGTATGCAATGCAAGACCCATGCGATATTCTGAGAGAAGTGTGTGATTGTACTCTTTTAGCTTGTGGTAGAAACTTTGAAATTTTAATAGGCAAATGAGCTGTTACAGTATCTGTTTCCACACCTTGTACTATGATGAAAAAGAAGTGGAAATATTTGCATAACAGCCACAGAACCTTAGAGCTGAAATTATTTTAGAGATTTGTTCTAGTCTTAGCACCATATCCATTGATGGAACACCCCTTGCCCCAGCCTTGCTGGTAAAGATATACCACTGACCTAACACTGTATACCTAAAATATTTACTGTCTCATCCTTTAAGAAAAAGGATTTCACTGTTTTAACAGTTACATGCCTATAATTAGAAGATGTATTGACTGATGTATTAACAGAGCACATCCGAAACAAAGCTGCAAGTAGTTATTCATCCTGATCAAGCAAACCATCTTTAGCATACGCCAAACTAGTAACTGGGTGGGCATATAATAGGACCACCAACTCTGTACCTTTCAAGTTTTTTGTGGTGATCTTTAACTCTGAGATTTACCCAGGTGGTATTCTATTGCTTTTGGTTTCTTATTTGGGCGGGGAGAGGGAGTTCTAAGGACTTGCATTCAGCCGTTCCTACCATAATAGCCACTGCTGGGGACATAGCCTCAAAATGTATTTAAGGTCTCGATGAGCCTATGACAGAGTAAGGACTACACTAAATCTATCTTAACAAAGGTTAAAATAAAACTTGACAAAGTCAAATTGACTTACCAGTAAATTAAGATCCCACTGACATTATTCAAACTGACCAGTCCTAAATTGTTTACCATGCCCTGCCTTACCTTTCCCACAGAAACACCAATAAAGTCTATAGCCTAAGATTCCCCCTGTTTCTGCTCTGCCCCCTGGCCAAAATCCTCATGCTTCCTCTTGGCACTGCATGGCATGCCTCCTTCTCTTAGGGCATGTAATAAAAATCTTTTAGTGGCATTGGATTCTCTGTGCCAACACACAGTCAGCTTTATAAATTTAGACCCAAGAACAAAGCAAGGATGTGCCTCTATTATGATAGCTCGAATCAGGTCTCTGCTTACCAGGTTTACTGTCTAGCAGTTACATAAACCAAATAATATTTCAAAAGGCTACCCATCCATTTTTATCCTACTGTCCTGTGATCACTTGACCATCACCAAAGATTCCTGTGGATCATAAAATTTTGTTTCTGTTGCCAGCTCTATTGTCTAGTGTGGTACCTACATAACCACCTTCTGGTTTCCACATTCAAAACAGAGAACACATTTAAACTTCAACATCTTGCACAAAATCCTCAGCCTATGGAGAACAGATATTATAGAACTTTACCGAAGTGCTGATACATCTTTTTCAGATATATTTATCAATGGGATATAATTAGTATATGAAGATTAAACATGACAAATGAACTCCAACATTCTCATCTTCAAAGAGTTGGGATTTCTTCCTCTATATAATACCAAGGGAATCTTGGCATCTCAACTTTATCTAGCACTAAAACAAACAACCAGTTGGAACCACTCTCCACCACTTGAACCAGCACATTTAATCTATAATACTTGTAAAAATAACCCATATTAAAAGGTTCAATCTATTTAATAACTTATTCCTTCTTCCTTTATCTAGCTCTCTGAGAAACCGCTCCTACACCAATTTTCAGACTTTAGAACATGTATAACCTGGCAAAGTCTTTCAGTACCCTTCTTGGATATCACTTGATTCACAACTCTTTCACAATTATTTCACAACTATGTGTCATTAGCTACAAGAGTCCCCACTTTAATACGTAGTTGGCCGATACAGATGGCTAATAGGTACATGAAAGGTATTCAACATCACTAATTATCAGAGAAATAAAAATCAAACCACAATAAGATATCACCTCACATTGTTAAAATGGCTATTATCAATAAATAAGAAATAACGAGTACTGGTGAAGATGTAGAGGAAAAAAGTCTTGTGCACTGTTGGTGGGAATGGAAATTGCTGTAGCCATTATGGAAAACAGTATGAAGTTCCTCATACTGTTTAAAATGGAACTACCATGTGGCATAGTAATTCTAATTCTAGATGTTTATTCAAAAAAAAACAAAACAAAAAACAAAAACGCTAACTAAAAAAAAAAAAAACAAAAACACTAACTAATAATCATTGCAGCATTATTCACAACAGCCAAGACATGGAAACAACCTAAGTGTTCACCAATGTGTGAATGGATAAAGAAACTATGATATATATGTGAATATTACATATAAAATATATATAAAGAATGAAATAGTACCATTTTTGATGTGTATGGACTTTGAGAGCATTATGCTAGGTGAAATGCATCAAACAGAGAAAGATAAATACCATGTGATCTCTTATGTATGAACTCTGAAACAAATAAAACACTGAGCTCATGGATACAGAGAACAGATTGGTGGTTGCCAGAGAGGGGCGGAGAGGTGGGGGAGAAATGGGTGAAGAGGGTCAAAAGGTAAAAAGAAAAAAAAATTGTATATTCTCTATTTCAAAGTAAAAGTGTATGTGCATATGTATATGCATACACATTTCTATATCCACACATATTTTTGGTGTCTATTTGATCTGAAACAAATAATGAAAACAAACAAAGAACAACAACAGTTGGAATTTCACAATCTTCAGCCCCAACCAGAGCATACAAAAAAATTCCAGATCCTCCTATTTCCTTGAAGGTCAATTGCTTGCAACCATTCCTGGCACCAGTATAGGTATCTATCACCCAGAATTCTCCTATGAAAGCGACAGTATCAATTCTGACTGATATCAATTGAAAAAAATTATTAAAGGATATTATATATCTCATAGATATTTTGGGAAGACTGAAAAATAAGGTTTAGGGATTTGCCTTCAGAAACAATGTCTGAAATCATGTTATAGAAGTGCTGGTGAAGATGGCCCTGACCGTCGCCACCAGGCATTAGATGCTACATGATGCCCCATGGAGATCTCCGACCTGGATCCTGGACAACCTTGAACACCAGAGCTTTTGCTTCTCGAGGACCTCTTCCTGAAACCATCCCTCCCCTTGAGGAGAATTCCCATGACCCTTGCAAGTTTCGGACAGACCTCTAATTTGAGGATTTCAGATTGTAAGTCTTAGAAACTTTAAATCAGCTTCTATAAATGCAAGTAGGACCTACCTCTCTCCCAGGCTTACAAAGTAAAAGAGTTCCCAAAAACATAAAGGGAAGGTTCAGATGCCTTGCCCCACCAAAAAAGCATAGCACCTGCCCACTGCAGGAGTCTTCTCTATGCATGTAATAGGCATCTAATAAATGCTCATAGAGGAAGTCTACACATACACTTTGAAATCTGAGAAAGTACACTAAATTTCTTTCTATCCTACTTTTGGATAGCCACATCTTTTTTCTCTGTGCAATTTATGCTGCAATTTGTTTGTTCCTGGCATAAAAATCTTTATTTTTCAATATGATTTTATAATTCACAGAATGTTACAGTTTCAAGGGACTTGAGAGATTAGCAAAACCTACTTTTCATTCAATTGGATCTTCTAAAGAATTGCTGATAGATGATTACATGGTCTTGGTCAGAAAAGCTAATTTGACAAGAACATTTACCAGGTGTCAGAGCAAGCCAATCTACTTCCTGGATATTTCTAATTATTACTTGTTTTTTTCTTATATTAAATTGAAAACCAATTTGCTGTAACTTCTACCTGTATGCTAATTATACTCTTTAAAGTAAGAGGGGATCATCACTTGCAATATAGGAAGATAGCTCTGATTTCCCCTCCTCTTCACTAGGCTTACCATCTTTACTTCCCTCCAAACCTCCTCATGTGACAAGATTCCAAATTTCTGTCTTTATGGGTCATATCATGTGAAATCCCACCAGACTGTCAATACCCCATAAACTGGTCCAAACCTATGTTAGAGAGTAATACTAAAAACTATTTTTTAAATATATTCATCTCTTTTTTAATAAGACTTTAGTCAATCCTGAATTCCTATTGCTCTGAAAGCATTAGATTGTATGTATTGTTTTAAAATGAAACAAAACACTCAATATTCCTGGACATTCCTTTGCCTTTCCAGGTGCTTTGTGTTTGGTTGTTTATTTTGTGTCTTACCATATGCTCCAGGAACAGTGGCTTCTTGAGGAAATCAAATCCCATATTTCTTTTGCCAAGGTAACCTCATAACTTGAGAGCTAAATTAGAAGGCTCATGGGGAACATTTGTAATTCCTTCTAGGTCAACATCTGCAATGTGCTAGGCATTTAACACAGTAAAGGAAGTGAATGGAGGGGGAAAAAATAGTTTTATGAATGGAAAGCCCTAAGAGAAAAGATCATTTATTTGTTTTGGAGAGTTTTGTGTGTGTGTGTGTGTGTGTTTTGGATTTTTTTGGGAGTGGGGGTGATTATTGGTTTACAAAGTTAAGAAGCAAAGTTAAAGAAACACAACAAAATTTTAACTTAAACCTGTTAATTTGCTGAAGTGGGAGAATAAATGTGATTATCAATTGGAAATGAATCAAATAAATTTATTTGGCAAAATTTTTATAATTTTTTAATTGACTTCAACAAATCCACACTTAGAAAATATTTAACTCCTCTTGAAGATAAATTTAACAGAAATAAATAAATCTCTTCAAGGGATCAAAAGTGAATTGCTGACCTAAATAAGACACTGAAATTCTATCTTTAATGCTTGTTTAGCTTCGGATAAAGAGTCATTTGTGTTTTATTTATCATGGTTAATATCACTCTAAAATTTATTTACAATGACTCAAAGTCAATCTCTAATATTTCTTGGGTAAATAGGTAAAACTTTACTTCTGTTTCTAAAATATGTAACAAACAGTATTAACCATGTGTTAACTATCTGCCGGATACTGTTCTAAATAACATTTATATATAGTATATTTATATGTAAATATATTTATATATAATATAAGTTATATATATATATATGTGTGTGTGTGTATATATATTTAACTTGAGACACAGAGAGTAAAGAAAATTGCCCAAAGTCACAGAGATAGTGACTGGTAGAGCTGGCTGACCCCAGAATCCATGTGCTTAACCATCACATCTCCTGTCTCTCAGGGAGTGGAACAAAATCTTAATATATTCACTCAGTTGTAAAAAATAAATGATATGCTGACCAACTTTTCAGTCCCTAAGAAAACTGCCTTGAAGTATGCCCTTCTTAAAAAATAAAAAGAATAAATAATAAGATGAGAATTTTAGTGTCGCGTGAATTATGTATGTCATTTTCCTTTGCCATCTGAATATTGAGGAGAGCAAAGTAAAGTTGCATCTTATGCTGCATTCAGGCTCTCCTGGGCCTGAGAACACATCTTTATAGTTTTCAGGTTGCCTGTTAATGAATTCCAGTTTTTCAGACTTGAAACATATGTCACTCCAGAGCATCTCATTTAGCCATAAAAATTGACAGTAGTCATTTCATGTTGTAAGTTAAATAACAATTTATCAATCCATATAACTAATTTACAGTGTCTTTCAGAGGTAAAGCCACATATATATGCCTTTATTTGTGCCTAGATATATATATGTGCCTATATATGTGATTTGTCCCAATAGCCAGACCAAAAAGGCATCATACTGCCACTATAAAATATATCTATCTTCCTGCCAGTAGTGCAATATACATCCCAGCTTCAATGTGATAGGCCAGAAGGCAATGTGCTCTGCTTGCCTTGATAAATACCGGAGCGATGGAAAAAGAACAGTAGGCATCGAATTTGATATAGAAAAGAATGAATGAAATAAATAATGCACCTTTGAAAGGTTACTTAAGGGCTTGTCTTTGTCCACAAGAACTATTTTATAATAATACACAGAGGAAGACTACAGTTTAAGGTTTAAACCAAAAAATATCTTGCTTTAGCATCTTTGTCGAAACTCATAAGATGGACTAGAGAGTCCCCAGTGGGCACTGCCGGCATTTCTGTGTGTCTCACTAGCTTGTTCATGGGCTAGTTGACTAATTCACATCACATCTCTGCTACATCTCTTACTTTATTGTTTACTCAGGTCATATTGCTCATCTGTGCTCCATTCCCAATATCCCCTTTTTTATAGTGTGAGAAACTAAAAGTATCTCTTTTCACAGGCTTTGGATTTTGTAAGCAATTGATTGATACTTGAACATAACCTTTTCTTTTTCGACTGTATTTTGATTTATTCACTGGCATAAAACTCATTTTAAGTAATTTCGAGAGCTCTTTTCTAGAGATCCCTGCACCAGTATCTGATCAAATTATGCATAATAAAACCATTCGATTTTTACAAATGTTTGTTTCATATTTCTAGTTGATGATATTGACCTAACACATTTACCCTATCAACACACATTTCAGTTAATATCAGAATAGCTGAGAATCTTAAATAGTATTAAATCTACAGTGTTTTCCCATTAAAGTATTAGAAGTAGTTGGCATGATGTGATAACTTAATTAAAAACAAGGTTTGTTCCTACAGATGTAGGTAGACTGAAAAGACAAAAAAAAGAAATTAAGTCTTTGTCTAAAACCTTCAATTACATTTTTGGCATTAGTGGAGAAACTTAATTGACTTTTGACTTCAAGAAACTTGATTTTTGTCAGCCCCTGTTGAGTTCAGAAGTACTTGGGGGAAGGGTCTGATACTGTATTTCCAGAACAAAGAAATTTTTCTTGAAATTTCTAAAGGGAATTGGAGGGATGTTAATGCTTCTGCAAGAAAAGGGCAGCTGAAAAGAAATGAGACATCCCTGAGTTTGTTAAAGTGCTGAAGGGCACCCTGGGTTTTCAATCACAGCCAGCTTCCTTGAATGCCTTGAGAGGCAATGGAGGAGAGAGGGGCACACCTAAAAAAAATCCAAGACTTGAGTAAGATTTTTCCTGTCCCCAAGCAAACCTCAGAATTAGCAGAGCTCCTGGAAATCAGACCCACTTATGTAGTCTTGGGCTCCGAACATCAATATTATATAAGACCTATTTTTTCTCAATAAGGACTGTTGCACGACTCAGAGGATGGGTGGGTGGGTGAGGGCATTGCTAATAACACTTGAGAATGAATTTTGCATCAACCCTGTGGAATGGGGGCTTGGAGTCAGATGTGATTTGATTTCAGGTAAGTAAAGTTTTATGACAGGCATTTCATGCATACCAGCCTTAGCAGCTTAAGATCCATATCCACTGTACTTAATCTCTCTTCCCATCTTTACTTTGTACAAGTAAATAATTAATTGCCTTATAACTTATCAATATGTCTTTCTTTAATTGTTAAACATGTGTTAATAATTCACAATTCTACTGGTGACCTCTCAACACTCCTGTGATTTTGCAGGTCTCAGAGCTATTTGAACGAAGTCTGTCATTCTTGAATTCAGGATCAGCTAAAAGCTTTCTGGTTTTATCCTCACTCTAGAAGGTATCTTGCTTTCCAATAAGGTCTTGGGGTTAAACAGAAGACAGAGTTCAAGGATTTTGAAGCTCTGATTCAATTATAGTAAGTGAATGTAAGAGAATTAGATATGTCATTGTTGAGTGCATTCACCTAGACCTTGGGGAACATCTTTTTTTCTTTTTAAGCTGGAGAACTCTATCACTGTTGAAATCACACTCTTGGAATTTGGGGTTGTGCTAAACCCCACTAAATCTTTTTACTTGATATAATCCCAATTTCAAGCAGAAATGGGTAGTGTGGTTACATATAAGCTTCCCATGTCATGCCTTCTCCCCATGACATGCTCTATTCTGGAGGCAGCGTGGTATAGTGGTAGTTGAGCTCGGAAGTTGAGCAGACCTTCCCTTAGCTACAAATTCGTATTAAATTTCCAAATACTGGGTAGTCTGGGGTGAAACTATACAACTCAGTAGAGATTTTTCTCATAAAAGTCATTCTGGCTACTGGGTCTTTGTCATATGCAAAGATTAAACAGTTTTAAAGATGTAAATTACCTTAAAAGTTAATAAAATAAAACTCCATCTGACACATAAAGAATTAGGGACAAGAATTTTGTCTAAGGCCAATTAAAATAGTTGAGGAGAAAACTTGGGCATGGACCCAAGTTCCAATCTGGTGCTATATTACTGTCTCTTCAGGTAATCATAAATAATTCTACTTTATTTCTACCCCATTCCCTGAACCTCAGAGATTAGGGTTTTTTTTTTTTTTTTGCTTGCAACTAATTTTCTCTGTGGCATTTTGGGAGCCCTCCAGTAACTGTGCATCAGCAGGAAGATTATTTTAAGCTGAAAAATCTTGGTATTCTGAAAGCTCTGAATAGCATTAATTTCCATATGTTCTGAGAGTTATTAAATGTTTTTCATATGTTTTTTATCTCTGATATTATTTCCTTCTTGTGTTCTCTGCTGACTGGAACAGAATCACCTATCCAGGTAAAATGTTCTGTTGCTTTAGTGTTCTTCTGTTCTTAAATGATATTTGACACTTGGCATCTGGGTTCTATGTCTGCTACATAAATGGCTCTGAGCCAGACCCGATTTGCTGCTTTCATCAAACTATTTGTCAGCCTTGAAGTTGGGACATACAGTATTACTCATTTGTGATGTCATTGCACTTGGCAGCTTTCAGAAATTAAATATTCTAAATATTATGATAAAAAACACTTTTGTCAAATACTAAGGATTACCAAAATTAGCTGCGGCACTGACTACTGAAATAAAATGATACTTAATTCTGAGGGTCTCTTCAAAAGTTTTGTTCTCATCTCTCGAGTGATTGGAGCACCAGTGCTCAGCATCACATGTGGTGATATCTTGGGTAACAGAGTATTATGCTCCTAGCAGGATTGAAAAAATGTTAAGCAGGATTGGAATTCTCCCTGAAAATAATTGAAGGCTTTTAGAGACAGATCTAAGCACTGAGGGGTCCACCCATTTTTATTCCAAGGACCTCTGGGGGTGAGTCAAGAGAGGCAATTTCAAGAATCTCTAGTTGAAATCCCCACCTCAAAGATACAGCTACACTCCCATGTTCATTGAAGCACTATTTGCAATAGTCAGGACATGAAAACAACCTAACTATTCATTAGTAGAGGAATAGATGAAGTAAATGTATTCAATGGAATATTATTTTGCTGTAAAAAAGAAAGAAAAAGAAACCTTACCATTTGCAACAGCATGGATGGACTTGAGGGCATTAGGCTGAGTAGAAAAAGGCAGACCAAAAAAGACAAATACTGTATGAGCTCACTTATATGTGGAATCTAAAAATGCCAAACTCATAGAAATGGAGACTTTTCAGTCAAGGGTACAAACTTCCAGTTTGGCAATAACCAAATCTCTATCAACAAGTACTTCAAATAAAACATAATTAAATGCTCCAGTCAAAATATAGTGTGGTTGAATAGATGAGAAAACAGGACCCTTACCTATTCTGCCAACAAGAGACTCACTTCAGATCAAAAGAAACACAAACTAAAAGTAAAGTGATGAAAAAAGATACTTCATGAAAATGGAAATGAAAAAAAAAAATCTGGGTAGCAATACTTATACCAGACCAAATAGACTTTATAACAAAATCTATAACAAGTGACAAGAAGGATCCAGTAATCCCACTTCTGAGTATTTATCTGAAGAAACCCAAAATACTACTTCGAATAGATATATGCATTCATATGCTCATTACAGCATTATTTACAATAGCCAAGATATGAAGGCAGCCTGGGTGTTCAGTGACAGATGAATGGATAAAGAAGAGGAGGTACATATATACAATGGAATATTACTCAGTCAAATTAATTGATTAAATCTGTACATCTGTAACAACATAGATAGACCTAGAGGGTACTGTGCTAGTGGAGTAAGTCAGATAAAGAAAGACAAATGCCATATGATTTCACATACATGTGGAATCTAAAGTACAAAATAAACAAAACAGAAACAAGCTCATAGATACAGAGAACATTCTGAAGATAACCAGATGAGATAGGATTTGAGGTGGAGGGCGGGGAGGGTGAAAAAGGGGGAAAGGATTAAGAAGTACAAATTGTTGGTTACAAAAATAGTCATGGAGATGTGAAGTATAGCATAAGGAATATAGTCAATAATATTATAATAACTATGCGTGGTGTCAGATGGGTACTAGATTTATCTGGATGATCACTTTGTAAGTTATATAAATGTCTAATCACTATGTTGTACACCTGAAACTAATATAATATTGTATGTCATTATAATTTAAAAGTAAAAAATATTAAGAAGAAAAAAAATTTTTAAATGAAACAGTTCATTAATTAGTTCTTTCCTAGGTTTACTATTTTATATATGTTTTCACTTTTTATCATTGTTATATGAGACTAATTATTTACGCTTCTTTTATTGTAAGTCATCTCAAAGATACTTTGGAAATAGGTAGGGTCTAAATAATCAATATATTTAAAAAATAATAATGACAATCTAGGCAGATATACTGACACTAATTTACTTTCTGACTCTGTTGTTTATGCAGATCATAATCAGCTTCCACACACTGGGGCTCATGAAATAAGTCAACCGACAGGAGCTAGCTGGGTGGTTGCTGCAGGAATCTTGCCCAGCCAGAGAAGGAAGGGAGAGTGAGAAAAAATTTCCACCCAAGCCAATTTGATAGTTGAAGCAGAAAGGGGACAGCCATGGTTGGACACAAGCCACTTCATCTGCTTAGAAGGACTTCGGATTCACCAATTTTAGAAACACTTGAAGAGCTGAAGTTGCGGGAGTCTGGGCGCAGGAGTCACATTGCCCATGATGTGGAATGTGTCCAACAGAGTGATGTTCACAGATGCAAAAGAGAAAGACAAGGCGTTTGCATCCGCTTCAGCTATGTTTCTATCAAAGACATTTCTGCTTAGAATGATGTGAAATTTTTAGAACCCTGATTCCTTTCTATCTTCTTTCTTTTCTTGCTTCTCTTTTTCTTTCTTTCTTCTCTCTTTTTCTGGGACAGTCAAATGTCAGTGAGAATAAGCTGTGGGTTGTCTGTATGAGAGTCTAGCAGTTGTGTATATACGCTGGCTAGTTTATTATCCCAGCATCAGGCAAAAAGTCAGTGCTCAATAAGGGTGTGTGGAATTGAATTGAGTCTTTTCCAAGAGACAATAAAGATTATTGAACCCAAGTAGCAATGAAATTTTCAAAACAATTGACAATGTACTCATTCATTTGACAACATCAACTAAATGTAGGAAAAAACAGTCACGAATAAACCTTCCATATGACTTCCATCTAGATGTGAGTGTTCCATAAATCTTCACTCTTAAGGATAACTTTTGATTAGAAAGGTGAAAATCAAATAGAGCATTAAACTGAAGTCACAGAGATCTCTTTTTTAAGCATAACTCAAATGCATTGCCTCATTTGGATTTAGGTTTGTGTATATTTCAGGCTGACGAATACAGTGGCATAGGGAGACCCAGAGAACAACTGCATCCATCAGGGTAAAAGTATAAAATGCAATGAGAGTCTTTATTAACCTGGGTAAGGTGCTTATGTCTCTTGAAAGACACACTTTGAATGGTTCTATCAGTTTTTAAACAAGTTAGCTCTGGTCTCTCCCCCACCCTTGTGCTGTGTACAGTCAGTGACATAGATGGGATTCATTACTTTTTAGGAAGAGAACTGCCTCCAATATTAGTCTCCCAAGCTACAAATGTGATTTAAAAGCTCTCAACCAGCACTTTATCCATGGCAAGATGCATCGCCTATCCCCTGAGAAGTCATGAGTGCAGTCTCCCTTTAAGGGTACTTAAAGTGGACTGAAATTGAATAATCTTTGCAATTTACTAAGGCTATTTCCCTCCGGCATAGAATAAAGTTGGAGATGCAGAGAGCTCAGAGAATCGGAGCAAGCCAAAGGATCTGGAGTTTGGAGAAGAGCCCACCATCATTTCCACTCCTTATAACCACCCACCTTCAAGCCACAGATGAAAGAAAAGTATCTGTGCCCACAGATCATTTGAATGATTTCTCTGAATGTGACTCATTTAGATGAAACATATGGAAACTCACTTTGGCAAAAATGAAGTAGGGGGGGTGAGGTGGGGGAGCAGGAGGAAAGAAAATAACCCATCCAACTAGATTACATCAAAAACAAGGTTTTCTCAGGATGCCTCTTGAACATTACTTATATCAATGAATTATTCCATACTTATAAAAACAGCTTCTGCTCCAATCAAAGACTAAAAATTGTTATGCTTCTTTCATTTGGATTCAAGAAAGGCTGAAGGAAATCTCTGGGCCTCAAATGTGATTATGGTTCTAGAATTTGGAGTACTGAATTTTTTCACTGGCCAATTACTTTAATCTCATTAATTGGTGTCTGCTAAATCTCCACTTCTTTGGGGTGATATAGGTCCACCCATGTGACGCAGCTGTGCTCCCAAAGGATTTTCCCACTTGACCCATTTGCTTGAATGGAAAAGTTGTATCAATGTATAAACTAACCATGGAAAGTTGTATCAATGTATAAACTAACCATGATGATAACTACTGGCCCAAATGTTGTGGTGTGGATGAGGTCATTCTTATCTCTAACATGACACTTTCAAAATGCATGTAAGAGAGCAGTTATCTACAGTACTGTGCAGAATGCTGTCTCAACACAATTCTACAAGTCTGGTCTATCTTTACTTTGAGGAGCATTTATTCCCTGGAACACTTCCCCATAAACCATCTTTATGCAGCATCAAACTGCTTAACTCTCAGGGCCTTAGGCCTGCTTCTGCCTCTGCCTGAATTGCTCTTCCCACAAGTCCTCATGGCACCCTCCCTTACTTCCTTCAGGTCTCTGATCAACTGTCACCCCTCAGTGACAATCTTCTATGAAATGGCATGCATGACCCTTGTCCTTACCATCTCCTCTCAAGGAAAGAATAGCTATGATAGAATGAGATTTGGCCCCTGAAGCAAGAAGGTTATTACCACCATTATAATTGATGCATTAAAGTTTATGATGTGGGCCAGAATGGCCATATTTATAAAGCTGGTGCTACAGGTTCATGCACCATTAAGGAGGCTGGCTGGATTGATGGAATGCCAGGAGCCCATCCCTTGCCACACACAGATTTATAGTATTATTTTAAAGTCTCCCTAGTTACCTAGCTCTAATAATCCAATAGTTAGTATTAAGAAATCATTTTTTTGGCTGACCAAATTTCTTGAGCTTTTTTGCTTTCCTTTTCTTTTGTAGAGATGGAGAATTCTTGGGATATGTGCCTTAATTGCCATATTTAAAAATTGGCGTCAGATCATCTCTTTCTCCTCAGGAGGAAGAAAAGAAGAAAGACTAGCTCTGGACCAATATATATAACATCCTCCTTGAAATCTACTCGGATGGCACAAAGTACCTCAAACTTTACATGAATGGTAGAATATGCCAGTCCTAAAAGTTATTTACATGCCCTCTCTCTTTGGCCTTTCTTTACCTGTAGAAGCAAGATAGCTAAAACACTGGATTTCCAATCTTCTTTTGTTACACATGGCCATAAAACTTAATTCAGGCTAATATGGTGTAGGCAAAGTTCCTGGGTCCCTTAGCAAATAAAAAGAAAAATCTTTGCTAGGGCAAAGCTCTTCACCCCTTGGCTCTTCATTTAATTTCCTACTTGGGATGCATTTATAAGAGCAGGGTCACAGCAGCTATCTTGAACCATGAGAAGATAAACAAAAGGCTGAAGGACTACACAGCAAGGTAGGTAGACCAGAAAGCTTAAAAGCTCTGTATCAATCCCTGTATTGTTGAGTTGTCTTACAAAACCTAGATAGCCTTGTACTTCATGTCTTGTGAATCACACACATTTCTGTCTCAGACATTCCTGTAGAGCTTTCTGTTTCTTGCAGTTGATTATTAATATAATATAAAGACAGAGACTGAATTCATGGAACCCTCTCCTACCTAATCCCTCTTCCAATGTCTCTATTTCAGTAAAGGACAGTAAATGACACCTTTATCCTTCTAAGTATATAGGCCAGAAATCAAGGGGTTATCTTTGACACTGTTCCCTCCTTCAAGATCATATCCAATCCATCACTACCTAAATGTCCATCCACTAGTCTTCATCTTAACTTCAAGCTCCAGATACCACTGTTCATCTTCAGAGGGCATACAGCAGCTTCCCTCTCCATGTAAGGTTCTCACTGTATCCAGTTTCCTTTTCAAAATGTAAATCTAAATATAAAACCCTTTTTTGCCCCTACCTTATGCTACTAGACTCCTGGAAAGTTCCTCTTCTTCTATCAGAGATAGATGGTGTCTCAGCTTCAGAGAACTCTTCCCCGACTCAGCTCAGCAGTACAAGTTCCTTTGTTTAACACTGCCACAGAACCACCTTCCTTTTTTCAGAATCTCTAGTTGTAATTATGCACCTTTAGTGGGATTAGTTGTTTAATGGTAAGTCCATGAGAGCAGGATCTCTGTTTGATTTTTTGTTTTCTCTTTGCATAGCAGTCTCCATGTCAAATACGACCAGCACATACTAAATGTTCAATGAATATTTGTTGAACAAAGATGGAATGGAAGGAAAACATAGCCCATTCAATCAACTATCCCTCAAATAATTGATGATTATCATTATACTAATATCTAAACAAATGAAACTAAATAACAATATGATTGAGATATTTAAAAAGATATCAAGCTTTACTGGGACATAAATATTTGATGAATCACCAAACTTTGCCATCTGCTAACAGGATTTATTTCAGGCCCCACTTCTCTGAGGCATGGATAGACTTGTTTAGGTAATGGCATGGATTGGGCACAGGCTCTGGACAGCTGGGGCCGAACCATGATGCTGGGGACCCTGACTAGGACTTAATCCAGATTTGCAGCCTGTGTTGGGAACATGATTGAGTTAGAGAGAGAGAAAAAAAAACTGTGGAAGAGGCTTTTCTTCTTTATCTCAAATAACCTTCCCTCTGCAACATCCCTAACAGACACTCCCTAAACATGGAGTGCAGGCCACCTACTAACAAAGAGGTTGTGCAGAAATTTGCCCTCACAGTTTACACACCCCTCACCAGATGACTTAGAAAAATAGCAAATGGAAAAATTGAAGAGAAAGAAAAGAACTGGCAGGAAAGTAAGAAAATATCTTGATCTAGAGAATGTTAGTTTTGAAAAGGTCAAGTTTTTTTGCAAGAATAAAGTGTTCTTTCTTAATGGTTCTCTCAGTCATGGGGTCATCAGGATTTCTCTGTTCCCACTTTCACATTTAAATTATATGATATAATCAAAGGAAGCAGTGAGTAGGGAGAGAGGTTGTGTTTTGTGGGCGTGAGAGAAGATACAGGTGCTTGTGAGGTGGGGACATCTCGGAGCCTCGAATCTTGGCAAGGATGTTTGTCAAGTGACCTTATAAGGGTGACCAGAATGGAGTGGAGAAAAATGGGGTGAATAATGTGTAACATTTTCCTCCACCTCCACCCAAACCCACTGAACTCCAACCATTTTATTCTATTTCTTGTAAGAGTCCAGTTTTAGGGGTCAGAAGCAATGGATTCAAGCCTCCAATCTGCCCTGTATGTATGAGCTTTGTGAGGCAGGCAGGTCATTTAACCTCTCTGATTCATATTTCTTTTTTTTCCATTGGTGAATAACAGACAAAACCCAATTAGTAAATAAAGATAGAACCCAATGTAGAATTGTGCTAAGAATCAATAAGATTATGTATGTGGAAGCCATTTATGCATTGCAAAGCTTATATCTACATTAGCTGATTTAACTGGACCTTTCATTCCCCAGACTCTCTTTAATATATTTAGATGCCATAGAAACCTGTGTTTATTCACCCTTGATTAAGGAAGATAATTCTCCCCAGGGCTACATCGTGAGCACTGGCCAGCTTTTCTGAAACTCTGTACCCTCTCTTTTGTGTCCCCCCTCTTTCATATAACATCTAAGCCCTTTTTGGAGCTGTCCTTCCCTGACTCTATTCAATGGTGCATTTGGAGGCAAGAAAACCTAGACTAACACAGGAAATAAATTGCAGGTTCTACTCACAGAACCTGCTTTTGATCTGACCTCCAGAAGCTTTCACACAAAACCAAGCATGGCTCAGAGAGATGCATTGCTGGCTTTCTATGGGTAAGGGGTATGGACATCTTGTGTGCAGGTCTATGACTGAGGATCCAATCCTAGCAAAACAGGTGGCCCCAGAAGTTATAACAGAACACCCTATGTGGAGATGGCTCCCAGTACACTTGGAACCAGCCCCAAATCCTCAATATCGACAACATGGTAACTCAGGGGTAGTGTTCAGAGTGGCCACATTTCCCAACAAAGCAATTTAAAAAGTTGCGTGTGTGTGTGTGTGTGTGTGTGTGTGTGTGTGTCAAAAAATTTGATCAGCATTAACTATCTTTTGCGCAGTGGAGAAAAGATAGCAAGCATTTTAATTATTGGAGAGCCCCACTGAAGAAATTGTAAAGGTACAGTGGAGATGTGGATAGATTGTGTTTTGATTACTCAAGTGCCACAAATCACATATGTGATGCCCAGGGAAATTTCACTATTTGATAATCCGTGTTGATTAATAAGACTCCAAATTCAGAGATGTGAGGGTGGGAGGATATTTCCGAACCTCACCATCTCACATTCCAAAGTGAACTTCGAGTTTGAAGTTGAAAATTGAAACTATATCATCCTGTTGGCTAGCATCACTCACTTGAAAAATGATCCCAGAATCTATTGATGAGAGAACTCTGAAGGACCTAAGATCTACTGGAATAGTCCAATAATTAGAATATTACACCCCTTGGACTTTGGAAGTGCTAGAATAGACATAAAGAAGAGCTAACCCAGTTCCCTCTTTTTACAGGTGAGGAATCTGAGATCCGGAGTGAGGTCATAGAGCGAGCAAGTGGCAATGTTGAAAGGCCAACCCAGTCTCAGTTTTCAGGCAGGTTCTGTTCCCACCGGTCTGGGCTGGGTTCACTGAACTATGGTTGTAAAGGGCCATTCACAAAGAAATGCTCACAACTTCCAGCTTCTAGATTCCACAGGTTCCCTTCCTTTCACATTCCATCTCCTTTCTTTCTCTCTCAGTCTGCTTGGGCTGCCATAACAAAATAGCATAAACTGGATGGCTTAACCAACAGAAATTTATTTTCTCACAGTTCTGGAGCCTAGAAGACCAAGATCAAGGGGCTGGCAGTGTTGGTGTCTGGTGAGAGCTCTCTTCTTAGGTTGCAGACGTCCACCTTTTCACATGGTCTTTCCTCTGTGTATGCACGTGGAGAAAATGAGAAGTGGGTGGAGGGAGATTCTCTCCTGTCCCTCTTCTTATAAGGCCAACAATCCTATTGGATTAGGACCTAATTTTAAAACCTTATTTACCATAATTACCTCTTAAAGCTTTATTTCCAAATATAACCACATTGGGGGTTAGGATTTCAGCATAAGTATTTAGAGGGAAGGGGGATACACAATTCAGTCCATAGGCACTTGCCTACCCTGTGACTTAAGAAACTGGTTTTATAAGTCTTGAGTTCCAACTCAAGACTTATAAAACCATTTGAAGAACGTCAAATTGTATTAAGAATATCATTTATTGTTTTCAAATACAGCCAGAGCAGGACAATTGCTACAACAGTTATTCTTCTAGAATAAGAAAAGTGTTCACTTAATTCAATACACCCAATCCTAATTTACTACGTCAAAGTAAAGCCAGCCTTGAGCATCTGTTTTGTGTGAATCAGGAAAACAAACAATTCAGTATACCACATCTTAATTTTAATAAGGTCTGAGTACAATATAGCAACTATTGAATGTTTAATATGCTATTAAACTTGTTAAAGTGAGACTCAAACCACATTCTTTTCACTGGCTACCAGGCTTCTAATTAAATACTGACTGGTCGATGAGCTGGATGATAGTACAGAGGCCAGGCAACCTAATTACTGATAAGGTTAATTAAATCTGCTACTTTGCTAGTAGCACCTCTGTCTACTGTAAACCAGCCTCATGTTATGAGACATAAGTTTAGGAACCTCAAAAACAGGAATAGCAAGATGTGCCCTCTTTTGTATATTTGCAAATCTAATCTAGTTGCATGCTTTGTGTGCTATTTGAAGGGTCCTCTGATCCAACAACTAGAATGTGTTCTTACACTTAAAGCTCTGCAAAAGAAAACTTTAACTCCAATGTAAGAAAATATCTATTCTGCAGCTGGTGGCATTTGAAGATGGGCAACACGGAAGAAGGTGTTTGTGCTCAGAAGTGGGGACTCTGCAACCTGCCCAGCTCAGATCACTTGGTATCGGCCCTGAACCACAGAGTCCCTAGCAGAAATCGAGCCTCTCCCTCCTCTTCATCACCCCCCATGAAAACTTTTCCCATAGACTATCAACCCCTTGAGAAATAACTGAAATATATATGCTCTTCTCACAAACGTCAAGGAAAACAAAATATTACCATAACGTTAAGTGTTTGAGAAGCCAAAAAAAAAAAAAAAAAAAAAAAAAAAGAACTTTGAATATGTCAGCCAGCATTACCATAATGGCCTTCTTACTTAATATTTGTAGAACCCAAGGCCTATCTTGACTTATGTAATTGAATGGTGATGCTCATAAGGGGTTCCATGCCCAGGTGTGGATAACTCTATTTGGCAGGTTCATTCATAATGCTTGCAAATGCATTCACTATAGAAACATAATAGTATTTACTGGTCAGTAACCATCCTGACGGCTATGTTACAAACTTAAATTAGCATATAATATTTTAAAGTCGTATCTTAAAATAAGACCTTTCATCAAAATGAATTGCAGATTTCATGTATTATGTGAACAAGTATTGTATGATCTAAGGATGAAGTGGTCTTTCTAAGTATGATACCAATGACACAAATTACAGCAGCAATTGATTTGGCTGCCTAAAAATTAAAAGTGATCAAACAAATTAAAAAAAAAACTAACAACAACAAATATCACTAACATAGAAGAGCACGTCCACGTCAACAAAATTGAAAGCATACAACCAACAGAAAATAATTGACAACATAGAAAACAGACAAAGAGTGAGTGTACTTAATGTACACAAAGCAATTAAAAAATCTGTAAAAACCATGGTGTGATTCTGTCCTGAACAACTGTTTTTAGAACAATAGTCATTTATCTCTGTCCGCCTTCTTTTCCACGTAAGTGCATGCCACCACCCTATGAACAATTTGATGGAGATAGACATGAGCCCCCTGGATCCCCAAAAGTATCTTTTCAGTTGTGAACTAAAGGCTGACAAAGATTATCATTTTAAGGTGGGCAATGAGGAAAATGAGCACCAGTTACCTTTAACAATGGTCAGCTTAGGGGCTGCTGTGAACAGTGGACTGCCGACTGCTGATGCAGAGGCGATGAATTATGAAGGCAGTTCAATTAAAGAAACATTGGCCACTTTGAAAATACCAGTACAGCCAAAGGTTTCTCACGGGGCCTTCAAAATAACCTCACCTGTGGCTTACATTTGAAGGGTGGGTGGTTTAGGGCCTGTGCACATTAATGGACAGCACTTAGAGGAAGATGCAGAGTCAAAAGATAAAGACGAAAAGGTGAAACTCCTAAGTATATCTGGAAAACTTCCACAGAAAAAAGTCAAATTTTCTGCTAAAGATGATGATGAAGAAAAATAAGGAAGAGAAGAATCTGAACGAAAGTCTCTAGGATGAGATACTCCAGCCAAAAATATATGAAAATCAAACCAGAATGAAAAAGATTCAAAATCATCAACACCAAAACCTAAAGGTCAAGAATCCTTCAAAAAAAAAAAAAAAAACCCAGAGGAAAACTCCTAAAACTAAACGCCAAAAGGACCTAGTTGTATAGAAGACATTAAAGCAAAAATGCAAGCAAGTATAGAAAAAGCTGGTTCTCTTCCCAAAGGGGAAGCCAGGTTCATCAATTATATGAAGAATTGCTTCCAGATGACTGGCCGTGTGGCTCTTCAGGATCTCTGGCAGTGGAGGAAGTCTCTTTAAAGAAAATAGCTTAAACAGTTTCTTAAAATTTTCCATCTTATTTTATTTCTGTAACAGTTGATATCTGGCTGTCCTTTTTATAATGCAGAGTGAGAACATTCCCTACCTTGTCTGATAAGTGCTTTCCAGGATTCATTGCCAAGAATATGTTGTCCGAAATGCCTGTTTAGTTTATAAAGCTGGAATTCCACCCTTTTCTTGATTTTAACTATGTATAGAATGTTATGATAGGACATAGTAGCAGCAATGGTCAGATAAATGGAAATGATGAGAAGACAAAAATATACACATGAAATAAACAATATTTTAATAAAGCTTTTAAAAAATCAATGAGAAATAGGTGAGCACCTCAGTAGAAAAAATAATAATCAAAGGACATGATCAGATAATTTATAAACACAGAAACCCAAATATTTGGTTTTTAAAGTATGATGTAATCAAAGAAAAAAAATTTACATAATTTTTTTTTAAAAAGATATGGCAAAACCTATAAACTTGGGTGGGAATGACAATTGATATAATTTTTTTTCAGGTTGAAAATTTGTTAATGGGAACCAAAAGTCCTAAAATTTATATTTCATTTTATATTGGAATTCCAAACCTCACCTAAAGAATAATTGTAGATAAGCACAAAAATGAAGTTATAACATTCATCACAGAGTTGTTTATAAGAGGGAAATAATATTGGGTAAATTAACTAAAGAATTTCTCTACAGTAGAATACTAGGCAGTGATTTAAAATTAGTTATGTTGGAAAGGTGCTCATGTAATATTAAGTTTTAATGTAGTTAATAAATGATATGGTTTCACATTTATAAACTTTAACCTATATGTAAATATATAAATGATACATGCTCGTTGAAAAAGACTAAAAGTGTATAAGCTAAAATGCCAGTGGTTGAGCATAATGAAATTATGGATAACATTTATTTTGTTCTTTTTCCTCTTCAATAGTTTCTACATTTTCTTCAGATAATGTGTAACTTTTTATAATAAAAAATGTGTTATTTAAAAAAATAATTTTACAAGCTTAAAGGAAGAACCAACAGTCCAAGCTTATGTTTCTCCCACCAAACTAAACGGCTTTCATTTACTGCTTCCAAAGATCATGCTGCCTCTCTCTTTCCCCTGATCTGCATCCAACTCTGTAATAATTTCCTTCACATCATGAAAAAATTATCTGAAACCCCAAGCTCACTCATTCAATTAACTCCCTACCTCTTCCTTACTCAATATTCAATTAACATTGAATCACTTTAAGTCTTGCTATTTTAAAACCTACTCTAGCTAATCTGTTTTTTTAAACGGCCAGCTCTTCTTTTTTACTTCTGAGCCTTTGAACATCTGAAGGCGAGCGAATGTTTGTAAACGAGGCCCTCCGCTGTTCTGTACAGTGACACTTCATCTACCCTGCAGTGTCCATTTTCTAAAGTTCCATGTAAAGCAACATGGGACAACTGAGAAGCTTCTTATCACAGGTGGCATGCCAGGGGAAGCAGGGCGTGGACTGGTAGGACGTGAAAATAACTGACGCAGGTCAAGGTATAAATCTTTTTAAAAATGCATCACTGCACATAGTTGTGTAGGAAGCACACTGCAACCCAGGCTCTGGCCCGTCTGCAGTCAGCTCCCTGTGTACTTTGGAAAGCAATTTAATTGCTCTGAGCACTAATTACATCATTTCTAAATCTATGGCATTGTTTCTAAGATGACATCTAAACTTTTGGAAATTCACATTCTTTCAACCTAAATTATGTTACTCTAACAAGTACTTTAACTCTATATAGCTAATCAATTAAGACAATCTCTTAAAGTAGCTCTCAGCCCATTATCACTAAAAGTTTATTTCGTTACTGTGTATACTGAAGATATTTAGCCTACCTCACAAACTGTTTCAATATTCTTTACATCTTATGATAATAGACTCCTTTGGTCATTTTCCTCTGGTTTCTTCACCCTTCATTTTTCTCCCCTGTTTCATCCATCTTGCCACACTGATTCAGGCTACATGTGAGTCACTTATTTATCTCTGTAGACTAAGATCAGTCTTTTTTTTAACCTGAGAGAAGTTAGTTACTTGAAATACTTTGATCTATTACAACTATCATACATGTTGTTATTTCAAGGTAAAAAGAGAGACAGAAAACAGAAGAGCAAGAATGATAAGAGATCTCACTTAGGTGACTCAAAACTGGGACTAACTTACTGTGAACTTTGCAAACCAAAGCAAACACCATCTCCCTGACCCCATGATCCAGACAGAAGAGACCAACACTAACTCCGAATGCTGGCAAGGGTGTGGGTCACTCGTATATTACTGGTGGGAATGGACAATGGTACAGACGCTCTGGAAAAGAGTGAGACAGTTTCTCATGAAACTAAACATGCACTTATCATATGGCCTGACAATTCTACTCTTGGGCATTTACGTGAGAAAAATGGAAACTCATGTTCACACAAAAACCTTTATACAGGTATTCATAACAGCTTAACTCACAGTGTCCTAAAACAGGAACCAACTGAAATGTCCCTCGGTGGGTGAATAGTTAAAGAAACTGCGATACATCCAAACTATGAAATACTACCCTGCAATAAAAAGGAACAAACTACTGATACACAACAACAACTTGGATGGATCTGAAGGGAGATAAACTTAGTAAAAATAATAATAATTGCAAAGGCTATACCTGTATGATTCCATTTACACAACATTCTTAAAATGACAAAATCATAGTGATGGACAACAGATGAATAGTTGCCAGGGTTGGAGGGAGTGGGAGAGAAGGAGGTGTCTATGGCTATAAAAGGTAGCACACAGGATCCTTGCCAAGAAACTGTCCTATATCTTCAAAGTGGTGATGGCCACACAAATCTATACAGGTGATAAAAGATTCCATTGAATTAAATGTGCACAAGGAAATGCATGGAAAACTGGTGAAATCCAAATAAGGTCACTGGATTTTGTCAAGATCATCAATATTAATTCCCTAATTTTGATATTGTACAATAATTATCCAAGATTTTGAGGGGAGGAGGGGAGAGAGAGACATTGAGAGATAATCAATGCTAACAGCACATATGTGAACAATGAAGAGCTAGAATCATCTTATAGTATGGAATTTTTCCTGTAAAGCTTTTTTATCAAAAGGAAATGCAAATCTCTCTTAGAGTTCACATTCCCCCAAATTTTAAATTATTCCTAACTTTAGGTGTTCTATTTTGTGGTGGTTGTCATGGTGATATTTAAAAAAAAAAAAAGAAAAGAAAAGAAGAGAAAGAACTGTAAAGTGCTATACAAAGATTCTATTTTCTCAAGTAGCTGGAATAGTATTTCCTTAGTATAATATATGCCTTTGGTTTCCCACCCACATGGCTTGGCCAACCTCAAAGATCACCTAAAGACAGAAATACCAGAGAGTTGATACTTCAGGAGTATCCCTCAAATAACAAAGGACAAGAGTTGGTGGATAATGCCACATATGGTTCCGCAATAGTGGGATAAACCTGAGGTGTCATCTACACTCTCAAAGGATCCCCAGCAGGATCGAACCCCGGTTGCCCACAGAAGTAATATGCTCATGATCACCTTTTATTGGCTATCCTTCTTTCCTGTCTCCCTCTCATCTTCCAAATAAACCACTTGGACCTAACTCCTTGTCTTAGCATCTGTTTTTGAAAGAACCCAACCCAAATTCAGATGCTCACACTGAGGATACCTGACTGCAGATTCTCGGGCCTGATTTCTAACCTGTGAGATTTTACTTTCCCTAATCAATACCAAACTCAAATAGACTGCTACAAACTTCATGAAGAGTTAACAACATATAATTTGTTTATTTATTTAAGACTGATGACAATACCCTCAGGTAAAGACAGTCTCAGACATTTCTGAAACATCTCTTCTACTTGCCTGGTAACAAATATGGACATTGGCCAGTAGGCTGTTTCTTTGACAATTAGCTCAGTGCACAAATCTTTAGAAAATTGCTATACTTGTGTTCGAGATTCTAGAAAAAGACCATCTTGCACCCACAAACTCAGGAGTCTCATCAAAAGGGCTGAGGTGTGGGCCAGTTTTCAAGAGTCCGCCTACGTGACTTAGGAAAGTCAATTTACAGCAAACTCTAATTTGAAAAAATGAAAAAAGTGAAAAGATACTTTGAGATCCTGACAATCATGCTAAATAGAACCCACCTGGACTAATAACCAGATATAGACCTATTAAGTAACATCTTGACTCGCTTTTCTCTGAATCGTGGCTGGTATCAAGGCTACCCTTTACTGGTACTATTTTCAATGGTCTGGCATAAATATATTTACGTCTTTGTGTGGTTAATTAAATAGGCAAATATCTAAATAGATTTTTAAAGACTTGAAGATAGAGTAGCTGAAAGGTAAATGGACTGGGAGTCTGAACATTTAGATTCTGCCTTTACCTGGGGAGGAATGAAGGAAATATTTTGGCCACATCCCTTGGACTGCCTGGGTCTGTTAACTTATCAGCAAAATGAAAGGTTAGATGAGAAAAAAAAAAAAAAAACAAACTTTGTTCCAACTTGACAAGTCTGTGATTCTAGACAGTGTTTTTGTCTAGCAGAAATGGGATCTGCTGACAGTATTACTAGCTAAGCACTGAGTCATTTAAAATTTACTGAGCATCCTCTATGTAGCAAGCACTATGTAAGGAACACCAAAATGTCACCATGCATGAACACATAGGCCTGCCCCAGCCTCTGACACAGCTCAGATTCTCAGCTCTACATTCCCTTCATGTTGGTTTCATTTGTTCCAGATTCAATGTCCCAGAAACCAGTGTCCGCTATGCTAAATTTAGGCCATGTTCTTGTCTCCACACTTGTCTCACCAACAAGATAGATAGAGAAAGTCTCTGTTGACGTTCATGGTGGCAAGCAGCAGGAAGTGGCTGTCACCAGGAATTGCCCACCCACTAAGATGAGGCACAATAGCTATTCTCCCCAACAGGAGATCAGGGTACACAAAGGAAAAGAAGGATTTGGATGCTAGATGACACATGTTCTCCACATCTGCCTCTCTGAACTCTGGCACACAATGTGAATGTGTGAGTGTATATGTGCATTTGGGGGCCAGAGAGGAACTAAAACCTTCATCTGGTTCTCCAATGATTCTGCCTTATACAGGGGGAAGTTGAGTCTAAGGGTCTCTCACATCGGCAGACAGATTGCTCTTCACTGCATTTTTCATAATGTTCTCATATGAGAAATAGCGGTGAAGATGCTACTCAAGAATCTGGAAGTATAGATTTGGATCAGCTTTCCAGCCCTGACTATCAATACATTGTCACCACCGTGTTCTCAAAGAGGCCAGCAGAGAAAACATTTAGGATGGTATTTAGGATGAGTGTGCCATTCAGTGGCTAGGTCATGGGATGAGTGGGGACTTTCCCAAAGTTTTACAGAGGAACACCACTGGCTATGCTGGCTCAAGGTAGCAGTGTATTTGGCCCTTGATAGCATCAGGCTGCTATAGGTCCTTATACTTAGCATTGAGAGTTCTCTGTCTCCACCACTGCCCTTTGCTCCATCTCCTCTCTCACTACTGAAACCACCAGTATAATTGGAAGGCCAGTATAAAATAACATTTGATATCTGCTCAACCCTCAAGCAATCAAACCTAAAATGGGAACGGAAATGAAAAAGACTAAAATAGCCAAAACAAGTTTGAAAAATATGTCAAAAATTATCACATTATACTTTTTAAATATGTGTAGTTTATTTGATTTCAATTATATCTCTATAGGACTTTTTTTTTTTAATGAAGGAAAACACCATCCGGATATCATGAACATTCCAGACATAGGCCTGTGTAAAGGCTTGGACAAATCAGCTATGACTGTGTCCCTCCCAAACCCAGCCACCCCCAGAGGTAAGCACCATCCTGTGTTTTATGGTTATCCTTCATTCCCTTGTTGTTTTCGAAAATATGTTTACTATATACGTAGCTTAAGTCTGTCAGTTTTTGACCTTTATATAAAAAAAGTCATGTTCAACATATTCTTCTGTAACTGGCTTATCTCATTCCACAGTTAGTAATATTCATGCATGTTGATATGTGTAGTAGTAGTAGTAGTAGTAGTAGTAGTAGTAGTAGTACATTTCATTTTCACTGCTGTATAGTATTCCAAAGCATTTTTGTTCGTTATATTCTTAATGTATATTTGTACATTTTCAGTGTTTTACTGTTTCAAGCATCACTGTTGTGAGTGCATGCACAAGAATTTCCCTGGGCACCTGCTTAATCATAGACTTCCTAATCATGTGCATCTTCCCCATTATTAAATAATATAAAATGACTTTCCAAGAAGTTGTATTAATTGACCCTCTCAGCAGCAGTGTATATGAGATCTGGCTGCTTTACATCTTTAACAAAACTTAATGTGTCCAGGTTTTCTAAATGTTACCAATTCGAGCATCACAAGCTGGACTTTAATTTACATTTCCAAAGATTACTTCTTTGTATATCAGTCCTCCCTACCAGATGTGATCCTGAAAGGGGAGAAGCATGCGTAGTTCAGCGTGATGGCTCCAGCATGTAGCAGAGTGGCAGGCACACAAGGCCAATTAATAATGCTAATGGAATGAATAAAGGATGCTGGTTCATGGGTTTCCTGATCCACAAGGCTCCAAAAGGAACAAAGTAAGAAGCCACTATGTGGAAGAGAGAAGGACAGTGGGTGATTGGTTGATCCTATCATTTGCCAAGTTAGATCCCACAGACCATGGGGTGGGCAGAGGGGTATACAGGGGAACAGAAGCACAAAGCTGAGAGAAAGGAAACCTGCCTTGTTTTTCTAGTCATTAAGTCTTCTGTCACATGCATCAGGACCTCACGTTAGAACAAGTGGGCTTATAAGTGGAGAAGGAAGTGATGCTGCTTTGTCATCTCTCTCTCTGCAACACAGTTATTTGCAGCCGGGACCAATGATAGAGATTTCAGGGTCCTCTGCCACTTCGACCAACTTCCTCATCTTGGGGCAATTTATTTGATCTCTGCCTCCATTTCTCAGACAGAAGCCAAAGATGGGCCTTTTCCAGAGGGAAAGTAGAGCTGGATGGATGCTGAGTAAGTCCATTGAGAGCCTGAAATCAGTCATCCAGCAATGCTGGAGCTGGGCAAAGCCTTTATGGTGCCCCTCTGGACTGCTGCTGTCAGGCTGGGCTGCAATGTTAGACTCCCTCCACCTGCCCATTTCCCCTTCATCCTCCCCAGTCACTTCGTCCTCCTCAGCCACAAATGACTTATTCCTGGCAGCTGCCTTTTTGCAGAAATCTGCACCAAAATTAAATCCATCAAATTGTCAGCCCCTTTGCAGGGCTGCTCCCGTGTCAGCCCATGTCATGACAACCGATGATAGAAATGCTGCTATTCAGGCTTCACAGGGAGCGTCTGTTTCCTTTTTTAAATTGCTTTAAAAAGAAGTCTGAGCAAGGAGCCTCCTGTGCAGGCCAGTGCAGGATGTTGAGGTACAGCAGGCAGGCTCAGTACCTGCTGGAGGTGGCACTTCCTCTGGAATTTAGAAATCTGGTGGGGTTGGGAGGCAGGGTTCCCAAAAGAACAGCCTTGGGAGGGAGGGAGAGGAAAAGACAGAGGGAGAGAAGGAGGGAAGGGACCATAAGAGTCATGTCTTCTCCTTCCTGGAGTCCTCCTTTTAACACCCCTCACCTACACACACACACACACACACACACACACACACACACACACACACACCCTCTTCGTAAGTCCAAGTTGTAGTTCTAGGTTAAAACTCAGTCTTGCATTCTCAGGAGGGTAGAAGGGTGACAATGAACTAAAGGGTCTTTGTCCCAGGGCACCTCCAAAGCTTCTGAAATACAGGTAAATCTCTCCTCCAACCCTTCCAAGTGCATTGGTATTGACATCATGGAGAGAGCGCAGAGCAGAACTGAAGGTTTCTTATCCCAGACACAAACAGGGGCCCCTTTGACAAGCCTGTGAATCAGGATTGTTCAGCAACACAAAACCAGCGGTGAAAAAGAAAAACAGCATTAAATGAATCCCTGCTCCTTCTTTGTCTTCCAGCCCAGGAACACACACACACATACACACACAATGTATGTATTCTTGTCATGACTAAATGGCCCGAAACACTCTGAAGCATATTTACATTCAGCATCTGAGCACAGAAGTGGAAGGACTCTTTGTATCTATCTCTCCCTTTCCCCTCAATTTAGGAAAGAGGAAACTAAAGCCCAGAGAAGTTAAGTGATTTTTCCAAAGTGACACAGCTTTTATCTGTCAACAGCCAAATGCTGATGTTTCTGCAGACGTAAAAAGGGTCCAAGGAATAGCAACGTGATGTGGGCGATAATAGCAACACAAGCTTTCACTTACTGAACACATATGATATACCAGAAACTGTTCTAAAAACCTCGTGTTAATTAACATATTTACTCCTCACAGAAACTCTATGAGTAGATGATAGTTCTGTCATTTTCATATTTACAGATGAGCAACTTGAGGCACTGAGAGTTTACATAACTTTTTTCCAGTCATACGGCTCCTAAGTGTCAGAGCCAATTAAAATGCAGGAGTCCATCCCAAATCATGTGTTTAATCCTGCTGGTGTACTGGATAGAGGTCAAGAGATGACCACCCTAGATCTGCCTCTGCTAGGAGCAAGTCAACTCACTCCAGTTATCCACCATGACTTCCAAGGAGGTGAACATTTTGGGCCTGGCTCTGCCAGAGTGTGTGACTTTGGGCAAATGTGCAGCAAGGAGTTTAGACGCCTCAACTCTGCCTATTCTAAAAGTCTTCAGGACTGACCCTTCACCAGCTCTTGGGAAAAAACCACTAATAAGATTATCTCTGTATACATGGGTCCTTGGACCATACCAGATAGTTCATGCTAACAATGTGATTTATGGTGGGGTCCTTGGGCCACATTCTATCAGTTTGACCTCTGAGCGGTAGGCTGGAGACAGTACTTAGGGTCAGTCATGTGGACACTGCATGCCTATGTGTGCGACTCCCCATTAAAGCCCTGGACACCAATGCTCAAGTGAGCTTCCCGAGTTAGCAGAACTATGTACATGCTGCTATGCTTCGTGCTAGCTAAGTTAAGCACTGTCTACTGACCACACAGAGAGACAACTAAAAGCTCACACCTGGATTTTCCTGGACTCTTCCCTGTGAAGCTTTTTCTTTTGCTGATTTTTAAATCTGTATCCTTTCACTAATAGTAAACTGTAACCGCACGTTTAACAGTTTTTCCAAGTCCTGCAGGTGGACTTAGTGAACCCTAATGAACAAGTCAACTCACCCCTCTGGCCCTCAGTAGCTTCATGTGTAAAATGAGGAAGATGCCTACAGTCCATGTGATGTCCAAGGGTTCTTCTACTCTGTCTCAAATGCTACCTTTCGATTCTTTCTTTTTTTTTATAGTCCTATGTGTCCTATTTGTAATCCCATCTGCACTAGGGATTTCCTTGCTATTACTCCAAAACCAATGAAACTTTGCCTGCTGAAAAGAGGGTGTTGAGTTTCCCCAAAAAAGGTATATTTCAAAGCCAGCTGGCTAAGCCCCATACCCACTACCTTCTTCCCTAGTAATGGAATCCAATTTTAGAAGTCTACCCAGGTACTGAGGATAAAGAATAAATTTCCCCACTGGTACGAACTTAATGTTTGTGTCCTCCTAAAATTTGTATGTTGAAACCCCACCAATGTGACGGTATTGGAAGGTACAATCTTTGGGAGGTAATTAAGACTAGATGAGGGTGGAGCCCTAGTGAATTGGATGAGTGCATTTGAGTCATGAGACAGCTTGCTTCCCTTCTCTGCTCTCCTCCATTGAGGACACAAGAAGTCAGAACCCAGAAGAGAGTCCTCTCCAGAACTTGACTATGCTAGCACCATGATCTCACGCTTCCAGCTTCCAGAACGGTGATAAATGGATTTATATTGTTTATAAGCTCCCCAATCTATGGTATTTTCTTTATGGCAGCCTGAACAAAGACACCAGACTTCCTTACAGCTAGATGGGATCATGTGACTAGATATCCACCAATACTCTGTGAGCAAAAGTGGAATGTGTGACTCCGGGGAGATGCCTTAAAAAATGAGTATACTTTCTTTTTATCTTTCTCTCCTTTGTGTGCCTGTAATGCAGGCACAGATGGTGATGGTAGAATCTGGATATCTTTTTTGTCCATGAAGCCATGTTCTAAGGATGGGAGAATAGTTGAGATGGCAGGAGTCTGGTTCCCTGGGGATTCCATGAAGCCACCTGTCAGCCCTGAACTGTCTCCTCCACATTTCTTTTTCATGAGAAACAAATAGCATCCATCTTGTTTAGCCATTATTATTTTGGATTTTCTCTCGCATGCAGCTGAGCCTTTCCTAACCAATCTGAGCCCATCTACTGCCTGTACAAGAAAGCAATGATGATTCATTTAAAAGCACTCTATTCAGAATACTATCTTCTCCTATTTCCTACAAATCAAATTACCAGGAGACCAATTGGATTTTTAAAGTCCCTCAAAATGTTCTTTTTAGATGTTCTTGGTATTAAATAGTAACAGAATTTAAATGGCATCAACAAAACATACAGACGTGACTGTGATGATATGTTACATAAATCTGTGAGGGAAAGAACCGGACCAGAGCACACAGATGCAGCCGAGACAGGAAAACAACAAGCTGGGTCTCATAGATTTGCTTCCAGCTATTACCGTCTTGTCACAGACAGCCATCTATTCAGATTCAAGCCATCTTCCCTGTTTCTAGGGACAGTAAAATTCAAACAGTTCAGGGTAGTAATGGACTTGGAATCTCAATATTCTCATTTCCTGAACACCTATTGTCTCTAGACCATGAACTCCTTGCAAACAGAAGTTCAAGTTGTGTCTCATCCACGGTTTATATCTCCCGTGCCAATCACTGTGCTGAGCACAGTATAAACTCAGTGTCCGGGGGCCTGGCTTTCAGCCTCAGCTCTGTCAACTACATATAGGTGGTACTAACCACAGGATGATACCTGAGCCCTTGCAAACATTTTCTTTTTTATAACCATTTATTGAGCCCTTAATTTGTGCCAAGCACTGTGTCAAACACTTGACTTTCACCTTCTGTAATCTTTACAATACTATTAAGTAGGTACAATTGTTATCCCTATTTTACAAATAAAGCAAATGGGCCACAAAGAAGTTAAACATCTTGTCCAAAGTTATTTAGCCACCAAGGAGCAGATCAAGGATTCAAACTAAGCAATTTGACTCTAGAATCCATGCATTTGACCTCATTCCACTGTAAGTGGGAAGCACGACACAGATGGTATCATTATTATTATTGTTGTTGTTGCTGTTATAGACTCAAAAGAAGAGAGGGAACTAGCATTGGTCAGAAGGCTGTAGTGCCTGGATCAGGATTATGCTTGATATTTTATCTTTACTATTTCATTTCATCTACATAGAGACTTATTCCCAATGTACAGATAAGGTCACTGAGACTCGAGAAGGTTAAAGAAATCCCCCAAGACCTCGCAGCTGTAATGGTAGCATCCGGACTTCATTTCAGGTCTCCATGACTTCCAAATGCTCCATGCTCTTTTCTTTTCTCTGTGCTACCTGCCTACCCACTATAGTTGCAACAAGTCCTCACCACATGGTCTCCCATTAATGCTTCCTGAAGATTCTAACATAAGGTCACTGCCACTGGTGAGGAAAGATTTTAAATTGTAGTTACTGAAATAATTCACATCCCGACCCATTCGCACACACACAAAAAATATTTAGGGTGACACAAAATACCATATAAAAGGTTAATAAAATAATTGTTGTTAATGGGAGAACAAGGCATTACTAATTAGTCTTAAAGAAGTCATTTGGATCTTGGTCTGGCACAGCAATGGTTATAGGTCCGAGTTGGCAATCAGATTCCCAAGACACAGAGAGGATTTAACCTAGTATCATGTTTACTCAGCTTTATGGAGGATACAGAACCAGGAATCCAGCAAGCATGGCATTTTTAGTTTATCAGGAGGCTCAGTAGCCACCCCAGGGAACATCTTTTACCCCCTCACCCACATGGGGCAAGCATAGCTGCCAAGGATGAGAGCCAAAGTGTGTGGGGGTCACCTTGATGCAGAGCGGCACAGAGCACCTTGGTTTCCCACCAATCTTTTATATCACCCTCAACCTGTGTGCCCAGGGGTGCATGCCAACTCTCAGCTCCCTACACCTAGATGATGTCTCCCAGATCAGGGATTTCACAGACACAACAGTCCTCATTTGTCTTACTTCCGTAGTTTCCACAGAACAATACTGTGAAGAAGACTATCTCTGAGGTCCCGCAGGCCTGAGGCAACCCGTAACTCTCAGGGATCACACAAAGCGATAACATTCAAAGAGCTATGTTATATCATGTAGATTTTACATCAGTAAGAACTGAGCTGAAAGTAAGAGAGACACCCAACTGTTTGCTTACACACAGGAGTTTGTTTTTCACAGAGCAGAAGTCCAGGAATGCAATCCTGGGCTGGTGTACCTGCCAAGGGATGAATCCCAAGGGTGCTGACTTTCATCATGCTTGTTCCCTTGTGGTTGACATACAACCACTGCACCTCCTGGTCTCCCATCTACAGAAAAGGCAGAAAGAAGAAGGAAGGGGAAGGAAAGAGAAACAGAACCTATAACAGGAAGCAAAGATTTTCCCCCAATTCCCAGCAGTCGTCCTCTCACATCTCATTGGCCCTAGTCATATCACATTGCCTCCATTAGATAAGGGAATCTGGGAAAGTAAGTGTTTTTAGCTAAGCACACAGCTGCTCCAAACAAAATGGGGTCCTGTTAGTAAGGAATAAGAGAGAATTGGAGAATGGGTAATTAGGCAGGTAATCAGCAATTTCTGTCACATATGGCAACCCTGAAAATAGTTTTTCAAGCTCACCAGTCCCCACACAATGTTAAGCAGCCCGTTTCATGTTCTCTGGCCTCTTCCCATGGAGCAAACCTCTATTCCTCCAGCCCCAGCTTCTTCCTTCTGCTCCCTACAACAGTGTGCAAAACAAACACAGGTCTCTGTCCTCTGCACCCCACCCCCATTCCCACCATTAGCAGTCAGCTTTTCAGAAAAAGCACCAAGAATTTTATATTCCAGGCCTCAATTTTTGAGCTTCAGTAAGGGCTTGATTTTTACAACTGTTTTCGGAAAGAATGCTCTGGAGCACAACATTTCTCCAGCTGAGTTGGGGGGCCTGGGGCAGGGGCAGGCGGGGTGTACCATTCCCTCAGGCAAGTCTTCGGGACTGCCTGGCTTTCTTATTTTGCTGATTAGATGCTGGTCCCTGAGCCATGCTTTAAAGACAAAGTGGCTACTATGACCTACATGTTTCTCCGGATATCTTGGAGCTCCATGTAGAGTCTATATTAACCTAGTCCAGACAAAGCTGTCTTAGTTGGTAGTGAGCTCTTTGATGTGAGAGACAGCCAAGAGGTTGGCCAGCCACTTCTTAAAGGCAGTAGCATATGCATATGTCAGAGGAAGGTCAATGTTCCTTCTTACTCTGAAAGTCAATGATTTGAATCTTTGTGGGATTTTTGTTCATTTGTTTCCCTCTTAAAACAGCATCAAGCAGGAATTGTGGAAATCCCGACAAAGGAAGCCATGAGTCACAAAGTTAGAAGATTGGGTTAAGGGAAGTTTGGTGGGAAATTCGTCTTATGTTTGGCTGGGATGAGATTCTAGATTGGTTCTCCTGGGCGTCAATTTAGAAGTTTAAAAAAAAAAAAATCTTGTGAGAAGAGGTGTCTCACAGCAACTTCATGAGGGTGATAGGTATGCGTCTGGGGTTGTTTCTCAAGGACTCCCCAAATCAGCTCAGATTTTAGAAGTTATGGATGGAAGGGACAGGAAAATATTATGACTATTGTTAATTATAAAATTAACAAAATAAAACTAACCTCTCCTCTCCTTCAGGTGGGGGGATCTGGGAATGGGAAGAGAAAACATTATTAAAAGCAAAAGAAGACAGCCTTAGCATAAAATTTTAAAAATCTTTTTAAAATATAAAGTTCTATGAGGAAGGCGTACAAATTCCTAGCATGTTCTAAATCAAATCAAATCTGCTTCTACACAAGGGGGTCTTAAGATCACAAGGAATATTTGGGAAAGATAGATAAATATAATTTGTTGCTACTGGGGGAATATTTAGAAAATAGCCCATCTGTGGTAGGATAATTACAAATGTGGCCTCTATTATCCATCACTCCCTATACTCATGCCTCTATCAGATAAGCTGGCAGCTCTTCCTATTAAGACTTGGAGTCTATTTCTCCACCCTGGGATCTAAGCCAGGACCTTTGGTCAATATCATGTGGGAGAAGAGACAGTGTGTCAGTTCCAAGTCTGTCCCTCAAGAGACCTTGCTCATTTCTGCTCTCTTTTAGTATATAACTGCTGCCATGTGAACAAGGCCAGGCTAGCCTGCTGGAGGATAAAAGATCTCATGGACAAGAGCCCATTTGCCCCAGCAAGGGCATATAGATCAACCTATGCCAGCCAACCACCAAACATGTAAGAAAGACCAGGCAAGATCAGCTGCCTGACCCAGAGCTGACCTCAGATGCATGGAGTCCACCCAGGAAATGAATAACCCATAGACTTATGTGCAATAATGCTTATTGTTTTAAGCCCAGGTCAATAAGCTTTGTCCATAAATAGCCAGATAGTAAATATTTTAAGCTTTACAGGCCACATATGGTCTGTGTTGCATATTTTTCTTCTGTTTTTTAAACACATTAAAAATCTAAAATATTCTTAGCTTGTGAGTTCTACAAAAACATGCTGTGGGATGGATTTGGCCCATGGGCCACAATTTGCCATCTCTTGTTTTAAGCCACTGAGATTTGGACCATTAAGTTACACAGTACTAGCTAACTAATACACCACATGGTTATTGTCTGTCCTTATATCTTGTTCCCTTGCAGACAGAGACTAAACCATGAGGCTTCTTGCCTCCTGGATAAAGAGGTTGGCTATCATTGGAAACAAAAAGGCTATTGATCAATGTTGATCTCAAAGGTGATTTTCTCAGTTCCTTTAACAAAACAATAATTTGAAAGCCAGTCTTTATGAAGAGAAAGATTTTCTAAATTTCAAGGACTAGTGGCCAAGATTATGGGATTTTTAGAGAAGGGTGCTAGTGTGTAATCTCAAAGAGTCAGAAAAGACCAGTCTTACCTCAGTGGGCACTATCGTTGGAGTACACCAGAGTCATCATCTTGCAGCAGAGACTAGCAAGGAGCCAGGGACAGAGTGAGACTGCCCTTCCTCTTTGACCATGAAGTCATGTACACCCAGTCCTCTAAACCTCTAGACAGCATTCTATGGAGATATAAAGAAAAGACATAGGAAATACGAAAGACAGTATTTCTGAATCAAGCCTACAGAGAATGAACAGATCACTTAAATCATTGAGTTGGACTGAGTTTATAGGATTGGACTAAATTAAGTTTTCCCTTGCTACTTAGTGGGCTAGAAACTTAAAAAAAGAAAAGATAGTTTAAGAAATTATTTAAATCTATTATTAATTAAGTTATGCTCCCAAAAGACATTGAAACCCTAATCCCAAGACCTGTGAAGGTCACCTTATTTGGAAATAGGGTCTTTCCAAATGTAATCATATTAAGGTGAAGTCATCAGGGTGGGCCCTAATCAATATGAACAGTGTCCTTATAAAAAGAGAAGACACGGACACATAGAAAGAAAAAGGCCACGTGACGATGGAAGCAAAGATTAAAATGATGCAGCAAGAAAATGCCAAGGATTGCCAGTGATACCAGAAGCTAAGAGAAAGGCTTGGAACGGATCCTCCCATAGACTCTGGGAGAAAGGCTCTGGTGGCCAAGCCTGGACCTGCTGACATCTTGCTTTCAGACTTCCAGCCTCCAGAACTCTTGAGAGAATAAATTTGTCTCATCTAAACTATCCAGTTTGTGGTACTTTGTTATAACAGTCACGGGATACTAATACAAAGCCCATTTCTTTTTAAAGATAGTAGCTGTATGTCCTAATTAATATCAATAATTATTTCAACACTGTTTTCCTTAAGTCCCACTTCTAAAAATCGAATTCGTCCTTGAAGGTCCCTCAAATGTTGGCAGAGTTGGGAACATTATTCTCTCCATTACGATAAACATGGACTCCTAGAGTGAGGCATAGTCTCTGAAGACCTCTGTTTTGATTTGGAAATTGGTGTGGGGGAGGCAGGGAGAAGGCTGATTTTTTAAGAAGGGAGGAGGGGTCCCAAGACCAGCTTAGATTTTCAGGGCCCAAACAAGTGTGCATTAAAATCATCTAGTGAACGAAGACTTCTGAACTCCATTTTCGGAGATTCTGGTTCACTTTGTCTGGAGAATGAAATCCAAAACCCTATATCTTTTGCAAGTACCTACTAGTGATTCTGGTAAAGCTGATAGAAAAACCCTTCCCCAGAAGTAGTCATGAAGGAACCCCAAAATTCAAAACATGGAGCTTTCTTTCATTCATCCTCTGCCCACCCAGGAAGCTGTCTCAGTGTGGGGATTGGCTAAAGTGGGAAGGCTTGGATATAATGCTGCTCCTCACCTGTGGTGTCCCTCAGGAAGGAAGAGGAACAGGCCAGAAGCAGCCTGTCCTCCAGCCCTCTCATCCTTTCTTAGCTAGGACCCTGAACAAGGCTCTGAAGGAAGGTGCCCCCTGGTGGCCATGTTTAGTTTTCCAGGTACCTAGCATGGGCAGCCAGCCAACAGCTAACAGTCTCCCCCACATAAATAGATGGCACTGTATCAGTGAAGCAAGGCAATGGAACAACTTGTTGTGATTTTGACTCATATGGCAATAAATATGAAATCGGAACGCAGAAACGGAATAGCCACAGGAAATGGCAACTGCATTTTATGGGTCTTAAATTTCATACCAGAAGAGAAAATCACTACTCAGCTCTGAAAAGCTGAAGCCAGGTCTTATTTTTTCAAATCCATTTCAGAGGAAAGCAAGACAAAACTGTAGAACACAGAGCTGAGTTGGAGAGAGATGAGGGAGCATTAAGATGCTTGGAAAGAAAATCTCTTTGTAGTTTTAATAAGGGAAAAAATTGAGCAACATAAAAAGAAATTAAGATTTTAAAAATACATTGGATTTTTTAAGCAGCAAAGATTATTATTACAGATAAATTGTGTTTTCTTATTCCTACCCCTTTCTACTGATTAAGTCACAAGTAGTAAAATAATGACTCTCAAGATTCAGTCCTGTGCTGAATCAATCCCTATCATTTGCAAGCATCTAGGTATTCATGATAAAATAATTTCATAATTTTACTGAATAATTCCTAGAGGTATGTATCTTTAAATATCTGAAAAATTCTACAAGTTAGATATTACTAATCACATTTTTCAGATAGTTGGTGTTCAAAGTACTTAAATAAGCTCACTAGCACTAAGTAAAAGAGCTAGGAATAGGACCTCCATTTTTCACAGTAAAAATAATGCTGGGAATGAGGATTCACATTAAGTGGACATGAGGTATCTCATTTGGGTAATAAAAATGTTCTAAAACTGTATTGTGATGTTGGTTGCACAACCCAGTAAACTTACTAAAAACCATTTAATAGTGCACTTGAAATGGCAAAGTTTATAAGTAGAAGAAGAAGAAAAAAGAAGAGGAGGAGGAGGAAGAAGAGGAAAAAGAGGAGGAAGAAGAAGAATTTAAGAGAGACAGATGTTTCCCTATAAACTTGGGAATAGGTTGCTAGCAGCCTAGTGGACCCAGGCCTTTACAAGGAAGATAGACTTTGGTAATTTCAGGCTTCTTCTATGGATGAATGTCTCTTTTCAGTTATAATCACTTTCCCACCCGTATTTATAAGTGGCTTTTTTTTTTTTTGCCTTCTTACCAAAATCTATATTAACATATAAATGACTGATTTAAAGGGCCTCCCTTCTGAAAGAAATATGTAATATTCAAACTCCAGTTGTTTGATCATCCCCTCTCTGCTGAAGCACAACAGAACATTTCACTTGGATGCCCAAGTTACTTCAAAATCAACAAGCAAAAATTTAAACCTATTATCATGTCTTCAATTGCCACACTAGTCAGATTGACTCCCCATTCTAATTTTGCTAACTCCTCTGGTCATCCATGTTTCTCTGGCTCTTGCCCCATCTGCTAACAGAGGTCTCAGCCACTCATAAGTCCTCCGAGCACTTCTGGGGAACCCCAAAGATTATATGTTCTACCAGTTCTTGAATTGTCTGAGGCTGTTGCAAGGCATCTGTCCATTTTATCTTATTTTGCTGCTCCAACCCCCTGCGTTAGAAATCGCTCATCCTCGGGCCACAAGCACCCTTTTGCTACAGACCACCACTCCCACTGTGCTACTCCTTTGCCAGCAGGCACTCTGCTCTTGTGAACATTTACATGTTCTCTGCACACAGCTGCCCACCAGGGACCTCCACTGGCACATGGGAGACTCAGAGGGCCGGAGCGTTCTCTGTTGAAGTAGGAGAGTCTTTCCTCTCCTTTTATGAGCTACACTGTTAGGAAGGTCCCAAATCAATCATGCTTCCTCCCCACATGCCATGGACGGAAATCCACAATTAATTCCAGGAATGTTATCTGAACAAGATCTTTTACTTGGAAAAAGCACCAAACATATTGCCTTCCTTCATTAAATGGAAATAACACCAAAGGGCCATTTTTAATCTTGATGGACAAACCATCCAAGCATTTGCAGCATGTTAGTTACCCAGAGCAAAATCACACTGGAGTCAGGTTTTATAGCTCAACCTGAAGGGACCTATCCCACTCCAGTGAGGCCTCAAATTACCCCAGCCACCAGAGGTCAGAGAAATCAATCCAAAATTGTTTTAGATAAGCCACGTGCAGGGCAGGGATCAGAACAGGAGAGAATGCTGCAAAGCTCCTTATTAATGGGGTGTTGTTTAGGAAATCTAATAATACATCTGCAAAGGTATTCTCAAAAAACAATTAACAGACAATTGTGTCAACTGGTCTAAAAAAAATCATTGTGCTAGCACACTAGGAAGATGCACTCCTTGCTGATCTGGATAGATTTTGGGGTTTTGTCTTCTGCTTTTTTCTCCCCTGTTTTAATGCTGGGCAACCCTCTGAGTCTTGCTTTTTTATATTTTATTTTCTAGCAGCACTGTAAAACATCAGCCACAGTCTGATTTCTTTCTCAGTCTAAAGAAGCAACAAAACCTGTTGATTTCATTCGTCTTCCCGGGTTCTAAGACTTTCAGAAGTATCAGTTATAAGCCCTACCCATGGTCTCTTAGAAGCATGCATTTACTTTCACTTCCTCATTACACTTACTACCCAGTTCCTATACAAACTTTCATTCTGAGGATTCCCAATCCTCCTGTTTTCACTCTATTAACTGCTCTTTTCTGTGTGGACAGAATTTGCCATGTTTTTTCGTAAACAAATTTCATGCTTTTGTTTCAATTATTCTTTTGAGAAGGAAACCATATGAGGTTTTTGGAATTACCTACCACGTTTTAGAAAACGAGAAGAAAATGTAACCCACACATAGTGTTATTTCGCCAAGATCCCACCCATCAGGACACCAGATGAAACAACTAAATAAACACTTCCCTGCCCTGACACTTGCAAGCTAAAAACCCTGTGTCTCTGCAAACAACACTGAACTAACAACCACCAGGGAGAATTTCTCAAAAAGATAAGATACACCTAGAGTTCTGTGAGTCATGCATTAAAAGAGCACCCCGACATGGTCCCGACCTTGCAGAAGTCTAACTAGAGAAGTAAAAACAACAGACAGGAAACAAAGAGGGAATAAGGAAGTGACTGCTAACCTACAGGGGGCTGATTCTTAGAAAAATAGAGTCTGGAAAAATGAAAGTGAATCAGAGAAGGCTTCTGGAAGAGGTGAGACTTGAGCTGGGCCCTGAATGAGCAGGATCAAAAGAGTCAGAGGGGAACAGGGAAAGCATTTCAGGTAGTGAGTCAGCAATTAAGAGAAAAGAAAAAAAAAAAAAAAAAAAAGCTGGTATGAGTGGCAGGCAGAGATGGAAGTAGTCAGGGGCCAGGAAGGAAAACGCAAGCTCACTCAAAAGCAGGGTGAAGAGAAGAAAGGAGGGTTGAATAACCACACTTTCTGCAGAGGTGATGGCCATTTAAGATACTACATTGAGCAGGGGGTTTCAGGGGTTTGGGTGTGTCTTGGGGTCAGCGGTGGAGAACTGTTGTAAGCCCTGAACCTTAAGGGACAAGGAGAGCAAGTAGCAGGACCCAAAGGAGACAGTTCTCTGGGGGAGGCCACCTGGCAACGCCTGGGCCTCGGTAGCGGAAGGCAGCCTTTACCCAACAGAGTCCGCAGGGAAGCAGCCAGGGGAAGGCCCAGCCTGACCAGTTGCCACACGCTGCCATGCTCCAATTTTGTGCTCAGCACTGGTTAAGACTAAGCAGTTACTGAGAACCTGCTGGTGGCTCTAAAGATGACAAGTAGACACCTGGATGGAGAAGGGCAGAGAGTAGATCTGGAGGGGCAATGAGGAGAGAACCAACAGACAAATCACCTGGAGGCAGTGGCACAAAGCCCTGTAGCAACTCTAACTGAACATGATGAGTGTTCAGGCTAAATGTGGTACGTGAGGCCCACTGAACCAGTGAACTGAAATCGGTCCTCTGGACCCCCAAGTCTCTGCTCAAGTATTTTAAATGAGCTCACCAACACCCCAAACACATTGCAACACATCGACCCTGTTTTATTTCCCTCACAAACACTCATCTGAAATGATCCTGTTCCCTTTGTCACTTTTATTGTCTGCCCCAGGAAGGTGCAGGTTTTCCACGAACTTCTTTTGTTTGTCACTGTTCTCCAGCATAGAGAACAAGGCCCGCTAGGATCCCCACTTGGTGAAATCTAGACAGTGATCACTCATGGATGAGAACAAAACCCAGGAGCCCAAAACACAAACTGTGCTGAAAGCAACCTCAACGCTGTGAAAGAGTAGCCAAGGAGAGGGCAAGAATGGGGCAGGAGAAGAGGAAAAACTCCTTTCCATCTGAATGTCACATGTCCTGCCCTGGTCACAGCAGGTGGCCAAAAAGGATGAGACTTCCGGAGAGCTTTCTCTGTCCCTCCTTAATGGAGAGCTGGAGAGAGCCACCAATCTGGTGGCCCAGCCACCGCCTAAGTGGCCTCTAGCTTACTGAAATGCCAGAGGCAGAGAATGAGCACAGAGCTCAGAGCTCAGAGGGCCTTTCCGGTTGGAGGGTCCCCAGCCATACATGGATTTCTGCTGCACCCAGTTCCTGGCAGAGGAAAGTCTGTTCTGACATCAAACAGTCCGTCAGCATCACTGTTCCAGAAACTGCTGGTATGATGAGTGGGCCGCACAGAGGTAGCGGGTAACGATTAGCTCATCTCTAATTATATGGGATTTACGATTAGGCAGCAAGTTTATTTTGGAACACTGCAATAACAAGACGCACAGCACTGGTGAGGACGAGGGGGCGGAGTTCTAACTTGGCCTTTAGAATATAATAGCTTGCCATTGCCATGGAAACCAGCTCCCTGGGAGTTCGCAGGCACCTTATTCTATAATTATCAGAGATCTGATAAGGGCTGGGGAGGGGGGAGGATAGCGGTGGTGGTGGTGGTGGTGATGGTGGTGGTGGTGGTGGTGTGTGTGTTTTTTTTATAAATTGTATTCAGTGGCTGAAAAATAGAAGAACCTGGAGAACAAAGCCTGTTATTAACCACCATCTGCTAAGAGGCGGCTGCACTTCAGCTGCCTGGAGAGACTCTTCCTGTAAGCTCTGCACATGTGCTCAGAATGCCAGAGGTCCATCAGCACTCAATGTGCCCAGAAAGGTGGAGATGGGGGGGTATCCAGGCCAACCAGGTAGGGCATGCTGAGCAGGCTGAAATGTGGGCTGCTCCTATCCTCCACCCCAGGAAAATTTGCAAGGTATCCTTCCTTCTGCCCACCTGCCACTCATTCTTAGATTCCAAGTCCAGGTGGAACTGCATCTCCCCCAACTATGGGACTTGAGCTTGAGCAAAGTCCTTAAGCTTTCTGAACCTCTGTTCTTTTATGATAAAGATTGTTAGAAGGATTAAACAACATAATGAAGAGAAAGGGAACATGTTTGGCAAACTGTCAAGTTTGGTGTCTACAGCTAGACTCTCTGAAGAACTGAGTCAAACTAGCTTTGGGAGAAAATCACCTTTTATTTAAAAATTCAAACCCCCTATTTTCTAGTTGAATTATCTGATTTTATAGATAATTCTGCAGTAGATAGTAAAGAAAACAGAAACACCCTGTTATAATCATAATACAAACATACCTTCCATTTATGTAACATTTCCTAGCTTAAAAGTATTTTCACCATATTTTATTGTGGTTGTATGTTGCCCTAATAGAGTGAGCATTCTTTTTGTTGATTCATTTATAAGGAAGCCCAGGCCATTCAGAAAGCTTCTTTTTCTGAAAGACTTCCTTTTTTAAAGTGGGCCATGGTCATTAAAAAAAAGCCTACAGCATTAAGTATGGCTATGTATATTAAGGGCTCTGAGTCAACAAAAGTACCAGGAGCTGTTTTCTAAAGCTATTCAAACTCAAAAGAGTTCATCCACTTGCCCTCTAAAAGCAGGAAATGAGTGAGAAGAATAAAGAATCCTTCATTCTATTCATGACCATAGTCAGCCTGTTGTCCAGGATTAATACTCTTTAAAAGCCACAGACATATTTGGGGGGAAACATCACTATTGCATCGCTTCCCCTATTAGACAGAACTCCCATGGGTCTCCCATCACTTCCGGAAGCAGGAGAGTGTTCACTGCCCATTGTCTGACATTAGTTAGAATTATCTATGGTTCCAAGTAATAGAATCCCAAATGGACAAGGGCTAAAATGAGATAAAAATGTATTTCTCTCTCAAGTACATCTCCAGAGGTAAACAGCACTGGGCTGATATGGGGACTCAGCTGTTGGAGTCCTCAGGGACCGAGCTTACCACTCACCATCTCCACAGCCTGGCCTCATCCTCAGGGTCAAACCTCAAAGCCTAGGGTGGAAGAGAGCCAGAAACCCTCTAAGCAAAAAACAGACTTACTAGAAAGGTGACTGGTTATCTCATAGAAGGCTAAGGTAGGAGCATGTGTCCTAGCCTCAGGAGGACTAGAATCAGGCACTGGAGAGCCATGCAAGCCCTCGTTCTCTCTCTGCATGTGTACCCTTCTTGCTGGTGGCCTGCTTTTACCATGGAGGGGACAATAGAGTGGCCAACAGCGTCCAAGCTTTCCATCTGTCATCTTCAGCCACTTAAGAAAGAGAGTGACCAGATGCTCTCTCTGGCTCAAAGTCAGGAAACACCGGGAAGAGATTCATTGGTCCAGTTCAGTCAGGTGCTGACCCCAGGATAATCAGGTGTACCCAGGTGGGCAGGGCCAGCTGAACTATGTGGATGAGGTAGGAGAAGGGCAGTTCTTACAAACGGGTAGCTGGTAAGACAGCTTAAACCAATAGGTATCCATGGCAACAGTTATTCTCCAAGCTGCAATGATCAATTTTCACAATCAGTCTAAAATTCTCTGGGAAACAGGTACAGAGCAGTTTTCAGTACTCACTCGTCTGGCTCTGCCTACCCACATCTCCAGGGGCCCCGCAGTACCTCTTCTGTTTGTGACCTCTAAAGAAATAAGCTTTCTGCCCCCAGGTCCAAAGGACAGACATGTGAGCCCTTCCATGAAATACCAGTCTTGTCCAGCGAAGTGTGTACCTCTAAGTCAGTGGAGCATCTAACACCCAGGAAAGTATGAGACTAGAATTTTGTCCCCTAGCATGAATTTTAAAACAGACAAAGGAAAGAAGCCTCTTTAAAAAATGAGCTCAAATACAGTCACATCTATCCAAAAGAGCGTGGTACCTGGGCATACACACATCTCAGGATGATTAAGCCCCAGAAAGTACTCTGAAAACCTCTGCATTTCCACTTCACCACTCAACAACTAAGAATTATGGAAAGCAGGTCAAATTAATCACTCATGAAAAATTTTTAAAATGTATCTCTTTCCAGGAAAGATTGACCTATTAGCTGCCATCTCAATATACTACATTAAATGGCCATGATGGCCAGGTCATCATGGCCAGGATCATTTTCAGATCAATCCTCAGTACACTTAGGATCTCATTTCCCATAATTTTTCTTCATCTCTTCTCAAGAGTAAGAAAACCAAGAAGGTTAAACAGACTGATTCAGTCACCCAGGTATTCATTACTAAGCCACATTCATAGCTTTTGCTAGAGCAGCTCTGCTTTCTCTTAAGTGGCTCCTTTGAGAAAAGCCTTGCTGCCGTTCTGATCACAGAACAGCAGTCCCCTCACAGTCTCCTCACTTACTGACAGAGCGACAAGAGAAAAACCAAAGTTAGCGGTGAGGTGCTCACGTCTGTGCACTCTAGGAACTCAGAGCTTCGCACAAGAAGGCTCACCTGGGGCCACACTGTATGGCCTTCAGGAACTAAACTGGGAGCCTTCCTTCACTGGAGAGTGTCATGGCAGTTAGCTTTATGGAAATGATGCTGAATTTAATGTAAAAGTTTAAGATTCAACTCTCAACTCCGTTACTCTCTATGAGACCTAAAGTCATGTACCCTTTCTTATCCTTGCTGACCGCCAAGATAGAACAATGCCTACTTTGGCCCTGTTGACCATATACAAAAATTCAGTCAGATATTTTTCCAGTAAAAGTGGGTTTATTCAGGAACAATGAGAAATTTCAGTCTGGTGCATGCAACCATAGCAAACCACATGCAAGTCCACTAAAACGAAGGAGATGAAGCTCTGTTACAGAGAAGAAAAGGAAGTTAGAAAGGGTTATTACAAGGCACAGGGCACGAGAGCACCCCCTTCTGGCCTCCTTTACCTCAAATGAGGTTTCTGTTTATTAATTTTTTTACAGCTTCGAATGTCAATTCCATCATCAAGAAAAGGAGAATTTGAATATAAATGTCACACAGAACTTTCTAGAAATCAGGTTCAATAAATTCTAATAAACTACAACATGCAGACAAATCCAAAAAATACAAGCATTTTAGTTTCCTTCTTTGGATTCTCAATAGAAAATTGTCAAAGTATCTTCAGCTCCTTTTGATCCTCTCCTTTAGACTGATAAGCCAGCCTGGGTCCCTTTCCCTCTAAAATCATCTTGGATTGTCTTTTAAGTCCCACAGGCCATTCTCTCTCTCTCTCTCTCTCTCTCTCTCTCTCTCTCTCTCTCTCTCTCTCTCTCTCTCGAACCATTTGGAAGATTAGGGAAGAGAAAAAAATAAAATGCCTTTAAAGTAGGAGTTCCACATAACTGAAACACCAAATTTCTAACAATTTCGATGTTCTAGCTCTGTCTCTGAGCAATAGTTTGGGGTTAAAAAATAAGGGAAGATGGATAAAAGGGGGCAAATATGTGGTGACAGAAAGAAATCTAACTATGTGAGTTAACACACAATGCAATGCAATATATATATATATATGCCTTACCGTTAAATTGTACACCTGAAACTTACTGGATTTCATTAACCAACATCACCAAAAAAATTAAAAAATAAATAAGTGAGAATACCATACTTATGAATAAAAGGCACCCTTGTGAAGGTACAATTTTAAATCTAAAAAAAAATTAAGAAACAAAATAAGTGAAGAGCTTCGTTTCCAGGACCAGTCTGAAAATTAGCCACTAGGAAGTAGGTTTTGTTGGTCTGCTTTTTCATCTACTTTAAAATATTTTTAATTTGGTACAACGTAGAGTTTAACTTTTGAATTAAGTCAAAGGTCAGCTAGTGACTCTAGATCTAAATCTAGATGCAAAGGTACTATAACATTGGAAACAAAGAAAACAAATAATTCTCCATGGGGAATTTATACTCACCAAAGTGAAGCCCTGGAAAACAAGAGCAAAGAAAATCAAAAGGGATTTAGACACCTCCATTTCACTGCAAACAGAAACACAAGGCCTTTGCTGACCATGAAGCTGGTAGCCTGTCTCCTCCCCTAATAAAACTGCTTTCTGAAATGGCCGCTGTTTGTTTCATAGTGCAGTAATCATTAGTGCTGCCTACCAAGTATTCCTTGCTCTCTCGCTTGGTATACGATAGGATTACACTTTCCCAATCCCCTTGAGATAAAACATAGCAAAGTGATGTGTGTCAGTTTTGGATGGAAGCTTTAACACCTAGTGCCCAATTAGCCACCCTCCTTTTCCCTCTGCTAGGGTAACCAGAAGCTCTCCAGAGAGCAGCTGCTCCAACAGCCTGGATCCTGGAGTAATCCTGGAATGCCACAGTGGACATTCGGCAGGAGTGAAAAGCAAACCTATAGTGTTAAGGCATTGTGTGTTGGCGGTTATTCGTTACTGCAGCATGAACTAGTTTATGCTGACTTCTATACATGTATCCTAAACCAGGGTTGCCAGATAGGCCTCACAAAATATCATAGACACGCCCTGCTCCAATGGAGACAAGGGTTAAAAATGTACATTTCGTTTTTTTAAGAAATCAGAGGTATTTATATTTTGTAATATTTGCATTTTTAGAACTATTCTTTTGTTTTATAATAACTTCATAGAGCAGGATTTGGCCAATTTTTCTGTAAAGAACAAGATAGTACAGGAATCAAAGCCTGAGAATGAACAAATTTCAACAATTTTAGAGCTTCTATTAATTAATGTGCTGGCCCCACAGGGAGAGAAATGGTATAGTCAAAGTAAGAACTTCATCATAAAGGGAATTAGGAAGGTCTTTTTTTAATTTAAATGAGAGCCATTACATTTTTTTTATTTCATCATGGTTGGATATTTACTACAAGAAATGCAGCATGTGCTGAGACCACGAAATGCAATATACAAAATTATCCAAAGGACAGATTTCTCTAGGTACTTATCATAAATATTTAATACTTCTTTTTGTAAAATTTTCAACTAAATATACTAGAAAACGATTTCTTATACAATGCAAATATAACCTTTTTTTTTTTAGAAAAGTAATTATTTTTATCAAAGACTTAAATTTTCTCATAATGAAAGGGCCAATTTACTTCTTATTTAGAGCAATGAGTATTATTACTGCAGAAATAAGTTGATAAAGTAGATGGGATTCTGTTGGCTATTGTAGTAGGGTGTATTATCAGCCAAGAATTCTTTCTTCCTCCCTCATCTTTGCCAACGTCCTCCACGGTTTTCCTCCCCATCTCACTGATGTTGGGTTCAGCCATATGACTTACTTTGGCCAGTGCACTGAAGTAACAGTGTGGCATTTCAGAGCAGAGGCCTTTAACAACCACTTACAGGTTTGCTCTTCCCTTTTGTATTTCTGCCACGAGATAAGTGAGCAAACCCTTTGCAGCTGCCCTCAGTGATGTTGAACACATAGAACAGACTTGAACCCAACTCTTAGCCCAAAGCAGAACCATTCCAACCAACTTGCAGATCAGTGGGTAGGGAAGGTGTTGTTGTATGCCATTGAGATTCTGGAGTTATTTGTTAATCATGTCAGTAGTGACCACGATAGCTATTATTTATCATTTTTTCTTACTTAATCAGAAAGTATTTTCCACATTGCCATACAAAAAAGTCATGATTTATAAATAGTCATCAGTTCAGTAAAAATATCTGACTCTCTTAATAAACTAAGCAATCAAGTGTAATTTTATAGCACTCATTTTCGAAAACTTCTTAACTTTTTCTGATTGTAAATGATACAGAGTATAGTATTTTGAAGTATTAACAGATGTACTCAACTATTCCCTATGTTTCATTGAATTATAACCCACAGGACCTTTTCCTAATCCAAAGACTAGAAAAAAAAGACACCTATTAACTTAGGAAGAAATATTTCCAACTATGGGTCGTGAACCATTAATGGAACACGAAATCAATTAAGTAGGTTTCAATCATTATATTTGAAATGAAAAATAAAATAGAAAACATCAGACCATGTCACACACAAAAAGATAAACATATGCAAGAAAAAGACAGACTAAAGTGCAATTTTAAAAATGCCAAAAAAAAATTCTTAAAAGAAGTCTATTTGAATCAGAGGCTTCAAATATTTGGTTCTAGTTTGATATTAGACCTTTCTCCAAATTGCAATTAGCACTTTACTTTCTGCATCATCCTAGAACATTAGAAGGACATTATATAAACATGGAAAAGCCCATATATAGCAAATAGTATACTAAACAATGAATTACTGAAGTCATTTCCACTAAAATCAGAACTAAGATAGGAATGTCTGCTATGATCACAACTTTTCGATCATACTTAGAAAGCTTTACCTAAAGCACTGAGGCAAAATAAACAGAACATGAAAAAGAAGATAAATATCTTTCTTTCCTTATTTCTGACATTACTGAATTCCTAGGAAACTTAAGATTTAATAGAACACAGAATTAATTTTGAAATGGGGCTAACTACATAAAAATTAAGAACTTTTATTTAGATTAATAATAGCCAATTAGAAATATAAGTAAATAAAAATCTAAATTGTCATTTAGATATATAGGAACAAGTGTGATTTTTTTTAAGTTATAGGATGTACGTAAAAAGGCAAATCATAGAGTGAGAAAAAATATTTGTAAACCATAGATCCAAAAAAATAACATATCCAGAATGCATAAAAACTCTTTCAAATCAATTTAAATAAAAAAGACAATCCAAATTTTTTAAAAGGCAAAAGTTTTAAACTAGACATTTCATAAAAGAGGCTATCCAAGTGATCAATAAACATATGGAAAGCACTCAATATCATTAGTCACAATGACATACACTATGTAGTCATTAGAATAGGTAAAATTTTAACAATTGACAATGCTAAGTTAGCAAGTATAGGGAATGACTGGAACTCTCTGGTAGTACTGTCAGTTGGTACTGGTGGTTTGGAAAACTCAGGCATTCTGTTAGAGGTGAACATATGCATACACTCTGGCCCAGCAATTCCATCACTGGCATATACTCAATGGCATTGTATGCATAAGTGCACCACATGACGTGTAGAAGAATGGTTTTGGTATTCCTCATAATAGCCCAAACTGGAAACAGCACACAGATGCCTATTAAGAGTAAAATAAAGGAGTAGAATGTAAAATTATACAGTCTCTGTGAAAATCATGGAATTATTGTATGGTCCAGCAATTCCACTCTCAAAAGAGTGAAAAGCAGAGATTCGAATGAATATTTGTATACTCATGTTGCCACCAGCATTATACGTAATAATCAAAAGGTAGAATGAACCCAGTGCCCAGTGTGGCAAAATATACATAATATAAAATTTACCTTTTTAACCATTTTTAAATGTACAGTTCAGATGGTTGAACAACAATATAAGTACATTTATACTGTTCTGCAACCATCTCCCGAAATTTTTTGTCATTCCAAACTTAAACTCTATACTCACTAAGCAATAATTTCCTATTTCCTCTTTACCCCAAGCCCCAGCAACCACCATCCTACTTCCTGCCTTTATGAGCTTGTCTACTTTGGGTACCTCATATAAATGGAATCATATAATATTGGTTCCATTGTGTCTGGCTTAGCATAACGTCTTCAACATTCATGTTGTAGTATGTGTCAACATTTCCCTCCTTTTTAAGGCTTAACAATATTCCATTGTATCATTATACCACATTCTATTTATCTACACATCTGTCAATAGACACCTTGATTTACCTGCCAGAACTGTGAAAATAAATTTCTGTTCTTTTAAGACACCCATTTTGTGACAAATTGTTATAGCAGTCCTAGGGAATGAACACAGTAAGATATATAAAATATTTTTATATATGTATATTTATATATAAAGTAAATGGACAATTTAAAATCAATAACAATAAAATAAACGCTCATTTATCCATAACCTAACTTGTGAAAGAAAAGTTACTGGTACTTTGAAGCCCCTCACACATATCAGAATTATTTTGTTAGAAAATATTCAATAAAAATTTCTTATGACATAGCAACTAAGACACAATAACTAGAAGTAAAATCAACAGAAAATGTGCAGGATTTATATGAAATATGACAAACCTTTACTGAGGTACCTGACAGGTACAAAAAGTGAAGAGACCAAATTAGAAGCTTTTGTAGTATAAAGATGACAATTATTCCCAAATCAACATCTAATGGAATGAAATTCCAATAAATTTTCTCATGTAATTAGTTTTAGATTTTTTATTAAAATAATAAAAATAAATAGAATAATAAAATACTTATGTTATCTTATAGTGAAGATGGCCTCAGAAGCATAGAATAAAATCCCAGAGCCATCTATGAAAATCTCAACAGTCTTAACTCATAAAAATTGAGTCTTTCTAAATGACGAGAAAAAAGAAAAACTAAGAAAAAGTAAAAAGGTAAATGACAAGCTAAAATAGCATATAAAATAGGAAAAAAAAGTTTATATATTAGAAGAGGTGTTTTTAATCAATAAAATAAATAACTACAATTAAAAAGATAAATAAAGAATATGAACAGGTCACAAATAGCCAAGAAAAATATGAAATATTATCTAACTTTTAAGATATAATTTTCTTTCATCACTAAACAAAGATTCAAAAGAAAAGCACTCTCAAGGATCCAGGAATTACACATTCACATATACCATCAATAGGTGTCAATTTGTATAACTTTTTTAAAGTGTTTGGCAGTACACATAAAATCCATAAAATGTGCATAACACTTGACATAACAGTTTTTCAGGAATTTATTTCAAAGGAATAGTTATACAAAAAAATATATAGTTATCTGAGCAAAATAATTATTGTCTTGACTTTTATGAATAGTAAAATATTAGAAAAGGCTTGTGTGTTCATCATCCTACAGGACTGGTAATTAAAGTGTTATATAACCATGCCATGGACTATTACACAGCCATGAAAAATGATGGTGCAAGTGCCCTTTGCGTCGCAGCCCAGTGCCCACCCTCCCCACCACAAGCACCACCAAGCTGCCCAAGAGCAAGGGTGATCTGGCCCAAGGAACACTAAGTAAACCCCAAGCGGTCAGCAAAATGGTCCACTGAACTATTTCTGCAAATGTTGAAATTAAGCCTCAAAAATACAACAGGAAAGAATCAATCTTCAGCGTGCAAACAAATAAAAGTGAAAGAAGAGCCAAAGGAAGAGGCCAAAGTGGGTCACAAAGAAACTAAAGACTCGTCTGCAGAAAATAGAATAAAGAAGAGAGTCCGGTCTGTGATAAATATCATATCTCAAGTCTTCTCTGTGATCCCCATATCTCCTGCATTGTTCAACTGTTTTGTAAAGGCAAAAATTTTAGAAGCTCTAGAAATAACTGATTTTTTTACATATTTAGATAAGTGTAAATGCTTTTTCTTAATAGCTAAAATCATATAGTGTTTATTACTTTGCACAACCAGGAATTAGGAGAATAATAAATTAAGGAAGTTTTTGACACCTGTGCACCAATTACCATCCCATGATCTTGAGGTGGGGAGGATCATATCCTATAATATGAAGCATAATTAAATTCATTCATTTCACATGCCTTAAACATTTCAAATTGTTTATCATCTCCACCCATGTTGTTCTTTGGTAAAATATTGTCTAAGGAAACTATTCCTTGATCTTGACTCTCCAGTTGGGCTTAAGTGCTATCTGTGACACCTTTGGTAGCAGTAATGTAGCTTATCCTACAGCTTTGCTAATATGCTGTGAAAGATCGCATTTTTTAATATGGTGTAAATATGGTATTAAATTATGAATTAGTGGAATTTTAGACCTAACGATTCATCAGTATTGTATTATACAGGTACTTGATAACTTGTATTAAAGAACAATTTGCCTCCAAATTCTAACTGAAGTGACTGAGTAATTTTTTAGAAAAAGATTGAGACCATTTTTTTCCAGATTGTTAGTACTTACATAAGAATTATATATAGATTCTTATGTGTATAGATTCTAATGTGTAAGAATCGTGTATAGATTATTTATATTGTCTGTGAACAGATAAGGTAGAAACCAATAAAATCTCAATTATAAAAAGAAAAAAAGAGATGGTGTATATATACTGTATTTTATTGATTTGCCTGTATTTTTCGCATGGGACCTGCTCTCCTCCTGACTGTGTGGGCGTGCATGAACTCCAGCAAAGCTTTTGTACAGTTGTCATTTCGAACTGAGTCACATGCTTTATTGGTACCATACTCATTGAGTTTGTTATTTAAAATGTCTTTCAAAAGATTTCACCAGAGCCAGCATTGAGACAAAATCATTTAATGTATGGAAACAGAAAAGCAGGGCACATATTTAATATGACTGAAGCAAATAAAGTTTATTGGAAGAATGACCACAATTTCATGTTTTCTGGAGAAGAAACAACCAAGAGCTTAATGGGACACACACAAAAAAGATACCAAGACATGGCTGAAGATAAGAAAATGCAAAAAGATTGCCTGCATACATCATGCAGTGAAGCTGAAGGGTGGAGAAACTGGCAAATCTCAGGACAGATTAAGGAAATGTAAAAGCATCAAGGAGTTGGTTATATTAGACAGAGAAAGATAAATACTGTATGATCTCACCTATATGTGGAATCTAAAAACAGAAACATAGAGGAAAAAAACAAACTCACAGATACAGAGAACAGATTGTTGGTTGCCAGAGGTGGGGGGGTGGAGGGTGGGAGAAATGGGTTAAGGGATCAAAAGGTACAAACTTTGTATTTTAAAATAAATAAGCCCTGGCACGTCATGTACAGAATGGTGACTCTAGTTAACAATACTGCCTTGTATATTTGAAACCTGCCAAGAGAGTACTCTTAAAAGATCTCATCACAAGAAAAAAAAAATTATAACTACAAGGTGATGGATGTTAACTAAACATATTGTAGTGATCATTTCGCAATGTATACAAATATTGAATCATTATGCTGTACATCTGACACTAATATAATCTTACATGTCAATTATATCAATTTTTTGAAAAGAAGCTGGTATTACACGGGACTATCGACAAGGCATTGTCTATAGTTTAACTGGCAGATTTTTTTTTCTTTCTTAGCAGTACACAAAATAATGGGACACTAACAATCAATGATATCGTATATCCATTCAAATACAATTTCTTTATTAACATGAAAAGATACCTCAGTACATATCAAGTGCTCCTTTCAGTAGCACGTATACTAAAACTGGAATGACGCTGAGTTAGTTCGGCACCTGGGTAAGGAAAACATTCAATCTCATGAAGCATTCCACATTTTTTTCTATTTCTTAATCTGGGTGTTTCTTTGTGAACATTCATCCAGCTGTACACATGTTTGGGGCACATTTCTCTAAGTGTACCATACTTTAAATTAATATCAGTTTCTTAAAATATCAGTATACAACACAGTTTATATAGTGGGGATTTCATTTTTGTAACGAGATGTAGGTGTGCATGCCCTCTGTCATTTGCGCACACATGTCTGTATATGCAGACACAGAATCCAAAACGTCAACAAGAATTACGGAAAGACAGGTGATTTTTACTTTCTTTCTTAAGCTTTTCCATGTCTGAATATTTTTTATAGTGAGCATTTTTTTTTTACACACAGGAAAAATGACAGGAAAACCTACTCTCTTGAAAAAACACACATACATAAAATAAAAGCTGCATATTCTTTGAACAGTAATTTCGCTTCACAGAATTTCTGCACAGAAATACTTAAGGATGTGCACAAGTTCATTATCAGAATGTTCATCACATTTCATGTCTTCTACCCAGTATTTTCAGTTCTGAGAATCTAGCCTGAAAATAATACAAGATGTAGACAAATATTTGTATACAAGGTTTTTCAACATAGTATTTTGTAAAACATCAAACACTTCCAATAACATGGGGATAGTTAGATAAATTATTTTACGTTCATGTAATGAATGTAGCCACTAACAGGGGTGTGGGTTTTGAAGAAAATGTGATGACATAGGAGATGCTTTATTAATATTGTCAAATGAAAATGTAAAGTACAAAACTACAAATGCAGTATAAACCAAATTGTGTAAAACAGGCATAACATAAATATATAAAATATATATGCAAATAAAAAAGGAAGAAATACATGCAAAATTTATACTGATTGTTTCTAACTGTGAAATTGTAATTTTTAAAATTGTTTCTAACTGTGAAATGGTGATTTTTTAAATTATCTTTTCTGTACCTCTCTGTATTTTTTAAATTCTCTAAAATAAGTATTACATATTCTATAAATTTTAGGAAGTCATTTTTTAAATTACTGCAATCACCGACACTTATCTAGAGAGCAAACATCCACACCAAAAAAAAATTCTAATTATAAAACGATGCAGAGAAGTTGCCCCAGGTCCTGCTTGGCAGCCCTTGTACTTGCCGTAATTGAACCACAGCCTGTTACTTAAAACCAGTTGGGTTTATTTAAATACAGTCCTATTACACCTGCTCGTCTAGTTTCCTTGCCCAAAGTCAGTTATAAATACTGATGGAAGTAGGCAGAGTGATGCGGTTGTCCAGAGACATAACAATTACTATAAAAGTGAGGGAGAAGAGAAGAAAAAAATAATACTAGGCATTGTAATAATCTGGGCTTGTTTAGTCACAGGGCATAGAAACCCATAGATCTGAGGGCAAAAGTGATTTAAAACAATCCATATCCATACCCAGAATGTGAATCAAGTCATTAAATACATTTACATATAGCACTCCTCTATAAAAACCCTCAAGTTAATACAATTACACGAAAATGAGCTAAGTTGCAAAAGTAAAATCGAAGAGTTTTTTAAAATTCTTTTGATTGCCCAACAAATATTGTATTACCATATGTACATATTTAATAGAGAAACATACCAAAATATAATTTTTAAAGGCTCAGAGTTTGAAATATTTGTTTTACACCCAAAGGGATTATCTTGTGCATCAATTTGGTTCAGAGTTCAGCAAATTAATGTCTCTGGTTTTATTTTTTACTCACTTTTTTACTACTGAACACTTTATTAGAATACAAGATAAATTCAGAGAACCATTTTATTCATATTATAACTCAGAACTTCACTATTAAAAAGAGGGAGGTGGTAGAAAGCACCAACAGTTTGTCGCCTTGTACTTCTCCTGACAATCTTATAGGAGAGCAGGACAGACCATATCCCTAGTCTAATACTATCGAACGATTAAATCAGGCAACATTTTGATGCACAGTGAATCATTCCTTTACCTGATAGACCCTATCTCTTAAAAAATGAAAAGCAGAAGAGGTCATTCGTATGATACATACCTCTTAACACTTCAGGTGGTTTTTACTTGTGTCTGCTCCCGTCTTCTACATTCACAAATGTTTCTCAATGTAATCATCTAAGATTTGGCACAAAGGAAAGCCATTTTGTAATCACAATAATAATAATGACAACAGATATAGGTATAGATGTGCATGTATAGTGAATTATGCTAAAATGCTAATATGTGAGTCCTAGATTCCATGGTAAGGACATTAAACTTAGAAGTGATGATGAGCAAAAATGAACTATCAATAAGAATCATACCAATAATTTACAATAGTGTTTTTTCCAACAGTAGCAAGTACAGAGAAATTAAGGGGGAAGGTCCAGTTAATAGATACTTAGTTTTTTAAATATTACATGAACGGCTAGTTAATGATTGTCATTTACTAATATTTATAATAAATTTACACTTTATTTGTGTTATCCCCATGCTTCCAAAATGTGAAAGACACTCTTTGACAAAGCAGTTTTGTGATGAAGTATGATTAGGAGATACTACATCCCTTTCTCGAAATTGATAGTGTCACTAATGTATTAAAGGCTCTGAGAAGGCCTATGGCAAAAATAATTGGTCTAATCTAGAATCATCTAACCACACAGAATCTCCCAAATGTATTTGACCATGGAAACCTTTTTATTCTGCTACCTACTAATATCTCATGGAACCAGTGTTCCTTAGACTATACTTAGGGAAGCTTTATCTCTAACTTCAATAATTGAATTGACCATAGAGAAGTTGGGGAACCTACCCAAGATTTCACAGCCAATAGGAGGCAGAGCTGGATTGGTACCCAGTACTCTGACCCACATTCAGGTCTTCCCTTGACTTATCCCTCGGCCACTTTACAATTATGATAAAATAGCCCCTGTGGAGAACAAACCTACAAATCCTCATTTACATTATGTTCTCTGTGTTTTGTGATCTTGTTTCCTGATTCTCAGCTGAAAATGAGTCTGGTCTCGTCAATAGTCCAGATTGTTAATGAAAAAAATGAGGGGCTTATAGTAGAAAAATAAATGCCATGAAAACTGAAAAAGAAAAGAGGCCGTACTTTATTCTGAATAGTATTAGTGAGCTATCATTCAAATAATAAAATGCTGAAGATAAACTGTAATTATGCTCCCAAAACCGATAGTATAGCTCTTGAAACTATACAATGGAAAAGAGTATAAGAATAAATACTATGCAGGTCAGTGGGCTTTTTCGTGTGCATCATAAATGGCTCAAATAATATCAAAAACAACTTTAAATACTAACAAAATGCTCACTGAGTTTCTGTAATATGCCAAGTTCTTTATATACCTTATCTCATTTAATTCTCAGCATGACCCTGCAAGGTACATGCTCACATTCCCATTTGAAAGATAGGAAAACCGAGGCTCCCAGAGCTAGCACAGAGGTTAGGAGCTCAGAGCTCCAGAGCCAGCGTGCCTCCTGCCTCTCCCTTCTGTCTGATCTCTGTGATTCTCTGGGCGTTTCTGTGCCTCAGTGTCGTTAGCTGTAAAATGGGGACAATAATCCTCAAAGAGATGTTGTCAGAATTATACAAGCTTCAATAAATGCAGGTTCTTCTCATTTTAAAGTAAATTTCCCAAGCTCACCGAGTGAACACTTGTTCTCTCTCACAGCAATGACCAGCCCTCTCCACCCTCTGAATTTACTATCCCGGAAGTGCTTTAAAGCTCATTTCAAAGGCAGCAATGAATGATGGTTCAGTCTACTTAAACCAGATTATGAACCGAGCACCCACATTCTGGCTTCCACGCCTGAAGCTCACCAGTTTTTCGTGCTGTAGGAAATCACGGAGCCTGGAGGCCCGGTTCTGAAACGCAGGCTTGATGCTGCGGACAAACCGCTGAGCAGGTACCTGACTGCTGCGGATCCCTCCACATTCCGTGAAGATGTGAATCAACAGAGCGCGTGTCTCAAAGCATGGCCAACCCAAAAGGAAAAAAAAAAAATCTAGCAAGAAAGAACAAAGAACTTTAACTTTCTCAAGTTAGTGAAGGTGATAGGGCAGACATCAAAAAAGCATTCAATAAGCTGACTGTGACCACGAAGAAGATTCACTTCAGCTGAGCAAATATTTACTGAGAATTTGCTTGGTCAGGCCCTGGCAGATGCAAAGGAGAGTATGTATATAACATTAAGTAGTTTATAATTGGAACTCCTATTAAATATAGCAGGTTAATTGAACACCTACCTTCCCTCCCCAAACCCCTCTAAAACGACTGTAAGAGATTCTTTCAAAAAGAAGAAATAAAGTTTAAACCCACTGTCTCGACTTACCTCCTCTCAGCTAATGACATCATATCATGCTCCATGAAAAACCTGAAGCAATCAGAAGAACCTCCCCCAAACTCCTATCACCACATCTACCTCCTAAGCCCTCCACCTGCTGCAGCATCTGCACCCATGTGTTCTTCCTTCCTGTTACTGAAAATGAGCTCAGCACTGGTACCTAGGGCCTTGATCCAGCTGTAAAGCTCCCCCTGCTGCGAGCTAGTTCCAGGAGCCTCTTCAAGATGCTCACCCATCCAACGTCATTATTTTTCCTCTCTATTGCGCCATCTCATCAGCATAGCTGGTATTCTCCTTCCTCCTCCTGCTCCCTCCCTATTTACCTGTACAAAAGGGCTACTAAACCATCTTTCATACTATTTCATCTCAATTCCTCTCCCTTTTAAGGCCCACTCTGATCAAGTTTTCCACCCCACAATCTTAGCATGATTACCAATGACAGCCATGTCGTTAATTCTCTCCTTTCCTTACTTGGCACAATTTATCACTCCCTCCGACTTGATAACTTCCCTCCCTTCGCTTTCCCAATATCATAGTCTCCTAACTTCTCCACTGCCCTAGCCACATTCCCCAAATTTAATCTTCTTTTTTTCCCCCTCCGATTCAGAGGCAATATGGAGGCCACATGGTGAAGATGGTGGTACCAAAAGATGAACGAAGCCTGAGTTCCCGAATGTGTGGAGAACAACCTCTTACCTCCCCTGATGACCTATGTGGGGAAAGAAATAAGCCTGTATTGTGTTAAGCCAGCGTGATGCGGAAGTTGTTTATTACAGCAGCAAACTAGAGTTACTTAGCCTAACTAATATAGCCCAGCACTGTCATACGAAGGCAATGAAAAATCAAATAAATCAAGAAATAAGCATTAAAGCAAATTATTTAGATAAATGAAATCTAAATAGATAGTAAAAGAAACCAGTAAAAGAGGTGAAAGCGGTATATCTGAGGAGTGGATCCGGGGCGGGGCAGTGTAGGTGACTGCTGTTTTTTATTATGTGCTTAATAGTAATACTTAGCTATTAACCATATGTATGCATAAATTAAATAAAAATATAGATGATTCGTCAAAAGAGGTTGACAAGCTTCTAGAAGAAGCAGATATGAGGGTAGATAATGACAGAATACATGCTATAAATACCCAAAGTGAAGCAAAATGTGTTATGAGTAAAACGTCGAAAATGCTCTTAAAATGAATCAAATACATTTGAGTACAATTAAAGTTGTGTTCAGTTCAGTTTAGTTGTTTTGTTGTAGATTTTGGATATGATGGCTTCCCAGAGGATATAAAACTTGGGAGTATTTTCTTTTCTTTCTTTATTTGGAGTACTGTAAGAGGAAGATATTTTAAATAGTAAGTGGAAGAAGGCCAAAAATCAGAGCTCTGTTAGTACATACTATTTTTTGTGCAACTTTTTTTAAAGCACCCCTTCCTTGAGATAACTTTCATCTGTTGGAAAATTGCCTTTAGTATACTTATCTTTTTAGAATGAGACACTTTACTGACATCTGGTGGATAAGCATTATAATAAATATTTGAATTCAAATATTCATACCTGCACAGTAAAATGCTCTCCTTAGATGTGATTTGTTCCATGCACAGTCAGTACAACTCATGCTTTAGGCATGGTCATTCCTAAAGCATCTGCTGACTGCCCCAACCTTGCAGACTCTGGCCCCTCAACTGACCCTGTCTTGCTAGCTCCTCTCTCCTTTTCTTTCTCTCTGGCCCTCCTGTTTAAGAACACTTCTCCCCTCCAAAACATCACCCACTTCTTTTGCAGAGCAAAAGCCTTAGTTTCAGCAGACACTGAGACCTTTAAAGCTTTACCTTGGACCCAGAGCTCTATCCAAAACTAAGATATAAATCCAGAACCTATTGTTAATAAAATATTTTCCACCTCAGTACAGATACAGGCTACAGTTCAGTACGTCTTTTAATTTAAGAGCTGTGTCCTGGGTGATTGGGGTCCTGGGGGGGTGCTGCTCCAGACAGAGTCTTGTCCTGAGGCTTTCAGGCTCCACCACTAGGACCAACACTGCCGCTTGCTTGGAAGTGAGTGTTTGCCACACCCATCCAGGTCATTTTTTAAGTCTTCGACTCAACCAGGAGCCAGAAAATCTATGAATGTGCTTCCTTCTCTGCTTGTATTAGGACTCCTGACTAGTTTGGCTGATGGTTGCTCAGAGCCCCTGGGTCAGCTAAGTAAAAGAGAAGTCTTATTTTTTTCTTTGCTTTTTTCTGTTCCAGTTTACTCAATGGATTAATTGATACACATCTGAAGAAAAAACGTACTTCATTCTTTCCAGGTCTAACTCCTCTCTTTCCTTTTGTGGGAAATTGAATGAACCAGCCTATGCTTTGGGAATGTTGAGTGATCTTTACCTACATGCATGATTTGATGCCATTAAATCTCTATATTACTTTCTAGAACCCATAATCCCAGTTAAATTAAAAGATTTATCTTCAGTGAATCTCCTTCTTGTCTCCATCTCTCTTAACACTGCTTAAGGGAAATGAGGTACCTTCAAGGAGGCAACCCTATCTCAATGACTGGCTTTTGAATTATTTTGATTCTTAAACACTCTGATCTATACAATAGAGTAATTCTAAGAAACATTGTCTCTAAATTAGGTGCAGTATAAATTCAAATATCTTTAGCTAATTCAATCACACTCTATAGAGTTTGAGTCCTGGGAAAGTTTAAGAAACTGTAATAATCTAGTCCAGAAAGATAGACAGATAATCTCACATATTCTTTACTTATTCATCTATCAAGGGACACTTAGGTTGTTTTCGTGTCTTGGCTATTCTAAGTAATGCTGCACTGAACACAGGGGTGTGCATATCTTTTTGAGTTAGTGACTTAATTTCCTTCAGACATATATTCAGAAGTATAATTGCTGGATCATATGGTAGTTGTACTTTTAATTTTTTGAGGAACATCCATAGTTTTTCGTAGTGGTTGCACCAATTTACACTCCCAACTACAGTGCACATGCTCTCTTTTTTCCTTACCCTTGCCAACAGCTGTTATTTCTTGTCTCCTTGATAATTGTCATTTTAACAAGTGCAAGATGGTATCTCATTGTGGTTTTAATCTGCATTTCCCTGGTGATTAGTTATGTTGAGCATCTTTTCATGTTGGTCATTTGGCTATCTTCTTAGGAAAAATGTCTATTCGCCTCCTCTGCCCATCTTTAATTGAATTGTTCGGTTTTTTTCTCTCTTGAGTTTTATGAGTTCTTTATGTATTTTAGATTTTTAGATATTTACCTCTTATCTGATATATAATTTGCAAATATGTTCTCTCATTCCTTAGGTTGCATTTTTATTTCATTGATGATTTCCTTTGTTGTGCAGAAGCTTTGTAGTTTGATATGGTACTTTTTTTTTTTTTTTTTTTTGCCTTTGTTGCCTTTGCTTTTAGTGTCAAATCCAAAAAATATCATCAAGACAGATGTCAAGGGTTCTGGCGTTTCTGAACTTTTGTTCTCTAGTTAGATATAAAGGTATCAATGGCTCTGCTTCCAGTAGTAAAGGGAGCGGACTTTAGTTAAGCGATAAAACAAAGCAAATTATTTGCAATACATTCCCTTTGTTAGTTCTGCTCTCTATCAACTAAAACTGTTCTGTGTCTCAAAATGTTTGCTCCAGACCTAAGATTAAAAATCATATTATTTTTCCAATAGTTGTGCCTGAAGACTAAACACTAAAATGTATGCTTTTTGTGTTTTTGTATGATTTCTTAAACCTGAATTTAGCTTTTGTCTAAGTTTTTTTCTCTTTATGGTCATCTATGCTCTTGATTAACCCCATCATTTATGTCATTTGGTATCTACCCACCCAGAGACCTTTCTAAGGAAAATCACTCTACCAATGGCCCCTACCACTTACGTTTAGAATCTTTTGCCCTTTTACCCTTGGTCTGTGTAGAGTGGACTAAGAATAAACATCTAATTTAAGGGCACCCAATCCATAAACTTGCCAGTAAATGTGACATGGCCTAGCCTAAGAGGAATTGGACTGAGTAGATATTCTCTCTCTGGATTTATAATTGGGAACATCTGAGATATTGGTAGTCATGTGAAAACTAAGTTATTAGGGGAACATAAACTATGTGTAAGCAGAGCAAGTCTCCCACAGATGGCAGGGAATAAATCAAGCATTGGTAGTTCGTAATTTATAGTTTCACCAGAAAGAAAAAAAAATTACCAGCAGAGACATTGTCTCTGGGAAAATTGTGGTAAATATTGAATATTCTAGTCTCAACACAAGTAGACATTCTAACTCCAAATCCCATCCCTGTGGGTCCATGTAAGCTAATTCATTGCCCTCCCAATCATCCAAGGAATATTTCTTTCTCACAGAAGAGCCCAGAAGAGTCTCCAATGCAGAGAGAAAAAATATCTCAACGATGGTTTCAAAAGAATTTCATAGAAGGAAAAGCTGCTCAAATAAAGATGGACGTTGAAGTTGATCTTCAGGAAATCAGTACTTCTGGAAGGATATTGAACCAGGGAATATTGAAGAGATACCTGAGGTGACAGACAAAGAAACAGAAACAGAGTGGGCAAAGAAAGATAGGATGGAAGCTCTACAATGAAGGTTACTTGGATGAGAGGCGAACTTCCTAAAAAGTGTGAAACACAAACACCTCATATGTCTGGAACCAGTGTTTGAGACACTTAAGTGAATCATCCTTCTGATGGAGCTTTGTGAGGAGGGAAAACTCAGAGAAATTCTGAGAATCACTCAAAGCTTTGTTTGCATTGACTAGAGAGTATCTTCATGACAGTGTACACTGAGATCTGAACTGGAGAGCACAATGGTTTAAAGCAGCTTTGTGATGTTAACAATGTCAACAACACAATGATAGTGTAGACTTAGCTGTGGGAAAGCCATGCTGTGCCTTATATGTGGGATCCCTGTAGCTATCAATGCCATGGTCACAGCCGGCAGTGCAACATAGGGGCATAGGTGCTGAAGGACATGTCATTATTATGTGGGAACCACCTTTCACAGTAAGCTCGGAAGAAAAATTTTTGAATTAATAAAAAAAAGATAACTATCTTTTGAAAATACACTTTGGAATTCTATAGCGATTGTGCTAAAAGCGTTTCCAAACAACTTAAAAAAGTGGATCTTGCTCCCAGCATCACAGCTGAGGAGCTGCTAGATAACCAGAGGTTAGCAGGCAACACAGTTTCTCTGGCAAAATAAATGTGCTGGAAATGTTTAAAGAATGGAAAACAACTCAGGGACTGATGAGGAAAACACAGCAGACCAAAAGAATAGCAATCGCTCCATTCTAGGACAGTTGAGAGTTTCCCAATCCAAGGAACTGTTGCTGGTTCATAAGACTTCAATTGAAGAGGAGGAAAAGATACATTTTATGCTTATGAAAATTTATCTCCTGCGACCAGTAAGGAGGCAAAATGAACAGTTTGGACATGTTCTCTTCAGGCTCCACATCTAGCAAATTGTTTCCTATTAAGCTCAAGGAAGAAACAGAGAAACCCCCTGTGACTTAGAGCCAGGAAGATGCAACACAGGAACAACTAAATCCAGTGCCCTGTATAAACCAAAGAGAAAAGTTAGTTTCCTCCTATGCTGACCAGTACAAGGACAGGCTGCTCTTTCTAGTGCTAAAATGAGAGGAGGGGAAGGGAAAGGATGAGACCATGCCAAGCCTATTAGTGCCACTGAGCCCTACATCTGCTTGCATCAGTTTGAAATTGAAGCACTTATTGCCAAAGCAGGACAGCAATCAATTGACTTGATGGCAGGTAGTGGCTGGAATTTAGGTAAGCTGCGTGCAAGGATTGTCTAGACAGACAGAAGCCCTGAAAGCAGCTAGGCCTGTTGGGAAGGCTTCAGGGTACACTTGCTAAGTCTTACTTGTATTTACTTTGTTTTATAGTTAGTCACAATTTTTATAGAGGAATAGAAGAGGCCAAATACGATCATGGAAGTCCAAGATAAGGTGCACCTTGCGTCAAAAGACTTTGTTAGGAAATTGCTAGTAACCTTGCTAGAGGCATTACAGCAAAGTGCTTTGGACACTCACGTGTGTTCTCATTGCTTTGAGTTGCTAGAGCCTACTCAAGATAACTTATTATAAACTTAGAAAAATAGATTATGTAACTACTTGCTATTAACCTGCTGCTAAATTTCCTAAATCTTGATAGAATTAATAAAAAGTATATGTTAGCCGTGCCTCCCTACTGCCCCAAATAAATGAATCTTGCAAGGCTATGGTGAGTCACTGCTGGTGGTAATAGAAATCAGGACAAATTATCTGAAAAGTAATGGGACATGTAGCAAAAGCCTTAAAAACATGTATTTTTATGGAGATTTTTTTTTTTTTTTTTGCACAATCTTCCTCAGCCTCAGTTTTCTCATCCTAAAAGAAGGACAATGATGTCCCTTCCTTGGATTGCTGTGACTGCTGAAATTCCATGTTCATATCATCTGGAAGGAATAGCTGCTTGATAAATGTCATTTCCATTTCTCTCTTTTCTCTGGTAGAACTCCATCTCTTTCGGCATCTGTGTCCCTTTGCTGAAGTCCTGGATAGATACCATTATTACCTGTGTTATTAATTAGACCTGGTGACATGTGACATGCACTTTGAGATGGCTTTTAAGCAGAGATTATGACCAGTGGAAGTCAGAAGCTAAGAAGCCAATCGCAACCAGTCCACAAGACTTTACACCCACAATGCCTTCACCTGGCTAGCTTTATATTCTAATCAAATAAGCCAAAAAGAAAATAAGCCAAAATAGAAAATGCACCATGACCATTTGCTGTTTACCTGGAACTGTCACATGGGTGACTGTACTTAATACACAAAGCAACCAGATGAAATAAGCATTATTCATTCCACTGTATAGAGGAGGAACCTGCAGCTCAGAAGAAATCAGTGGCCCACACACAGTAGTCAGAGGGAGATTCAGGATTTAAACCCAGGTCTTCTAACTCTGAAACTTATCTAAGGTCTTTGTTCCACCACTCCTCCCCAAGAGACTCCTGATTCCATTTCTGTCCCAACTGACCCTACAGACCATGGTATGATATTGCAAATATGGCAGTGGCCTCTCTTCATCTTTCATCAGATATTAATCGAGTACCTTCTATGTGCAGGCACCAAGCTAGGCTCTGGGAATGCAGAGTCAACAAACTAAACCCCCACTCGGCACATAGACTTAGGTTTCAGTTGGGGAGTCATCTTATAAGGATTGAGGAAATGTGATGAGGGAAACACCTGGAGTCAGATTGCCAGAGGATCCATGGAGAACATATTTGAAATGAGACCAGTAAGTGCCGACCTGGCAAAGATCTCAGTGTGGAGAGGTCCAGGCAGAAGAACAGAGAGAACAAAGGATTGGGATATGTGGGGAGAAAGAAGGAGGGGATCAAGGAGCAGAAAGAAGACCAGTGTTGCTGGAATAGGAGAGTGAGTGTGTGAAAGAGGGCAGGAGGTGAGCTTTTCAGAGCACATATTCTAAAGTGTGGTAGGAAGGCATTTTTAGCAGGGAAGTGATACCATCTGATTAATATTTTTAAGACTACCCTGGCTAATGTGCAAAGACTGAAGCGAGAGCAGTAAGACCAGGTAGAGGGTTATTACAGTACTTCCAGAGTAGCTGATGGTAGCCTGGTCAAGGCAGAAGCAGTGAAGATGCAGGAAAGTAAACTATTTTGACACCTATTTTTGAGGTAGAACTGAGTCAAGTTGCTAATGAATTGAGCCTGTGACTATTGGGAATGAGGGCAGGGGTAGGGAAAAGAAAGACCTTGAACAAGGTAAGGCCATTAACTGAAGTGGGGAGGCCTAGGAGAGAAACAGATTAGAAGCAGAAGATCAAGAATTCTGTTTTGGCCATTGTAAGTTTGAAGTGCTGGTCAGATACCCAAATGAATATAAGCAGGCAGTTGAACTGGCCTTTTTGCCCCATGGTTGAAATGGATCCACTAGGAAGTGAGTCTAGAGCAGAGAGACTCTGGGTCCTTGTTTAGAAAGTTGGAGCAATGACTCCTTAAAAATGGTCATTGGGATTAAATGAAGTGAGGGCAGACTTCTGTTTCAATGTCAGAGATCGTCACTTGGCTGCAAACACCACCCGCCTGTTCCTTCTCAGCAGTAAGGTGGCTAATGAAGAATTTCCAACATGGAAAAGCTTTCCTCTGGTAAAGAGAATGGAAGGGACACTGGAGTAACCTCAAACTTCCCTTCAGGAACAGCTGGTATCTCTAGACCTCAGCCCCCTTTCAATGACCCTGGGACAACCAAAAACAAGCTGGTCTTCTGCCCCATTCTGCTCTCATTTCTGTGAAGCCCATCACCATGGCATCAAAATATATAGCACAACAGAGGCCACCGTGTGGTCGAGATGCTCTCGAAGCCTTAGGGAACTGGCCTGAGAAGTTTGAGTAATGCCAGTGCTTCCCTTCCTCAAACTCTATAGGCACATTTTTTTTAAATGGGGAATTTAACATAAGGAAGTTTTCATTTCGTAATTGCCAGATGTTCTTCTGTTATCTATGAGGAAGACAAATTCTTTTTATTTTCTTTGTTTGCATGTTACGCACAGACACACACGCACACACAAACATTTTCCCAACTAGCTGCAAAGCAGAGAACATTTTTTCTTTGATTTTCATCTTTCCCTTTGAATTCAGACCAAGCCTGGAAATTTTCCAGTCAAAGGAATAATTCCTCCCAAAGCTTTGATGCAAATTAGGAGTGGTGGTAACGATGTACACCTGGATGCAATGCTGAATGCTCGTCGTTGTCATCCAGGGGGCAAATGTTGGCCTGGGAGGCTGGCCACCTGGACTTTACTCACACCTCCATAGCTTGTCCAGTCTTTCAGCTGCCTTGGGCTTCATCTCCCAATGAAAAGAATAAAAGCATTCATTCCCTCCCCAGGGATGCAATAGAAAGAGCATGTGAGAATCCATGGTGTGTGGTTGTAGGGTCTGAGTCACTCTAAGAGGGAAAATGTTGGGATGAAAGTATGGAAGTATGAAATACATGCTTTAAGAAAGACCCTTCTTTGACCTCACTTGGTGATTAAATAAATCAATATCAGTCACTGAGTACAAGTATTTCCTACTCATTCCCTCAAAAGCACTCTACACAAATACATTGCGTATCTCCATACATCTTGTTACACGAGACACACATAAATAGGCTGCACATCTATTAAATATCAAGAAATCTTTTCTGAATGACTGCCTTGTGCCAGGGTGTATGCTAAGTGCTATGGATTCAAAAATGAATAATGCACCAAATACCTTGTCTTATGGAGGTCATTGTCTAATACTGGATACAGATTCCTAAACATCTCGGCCTACCTACCAAAAATAATATTGGGCATTTTTTTCAGATTTAGAGAACATTCAGAAGAAGGACAGAGTGACAATATCAAGCAAAAGACAGGTAGGATGAGTAACGGTCTCCGAAGCTGTCGACATCCTAACCACCGAAGCTTGTGAACATGTTATGTGGCAAAGGGGGCTTTGCAGATGTGATTAAATTCAGGACCTTGATATGGGGAGATTATCCAGGATTATCCAGGTGGGTCCAGTGCAATCTCAAGGCTCCTTCCCAGAGAGCAGCAGGAGGATCTGAGTCAAAAGAAGGAGATGTTGATGACAGAAGCAGAAGTTAGAGTGACGAGTTTGAAGATGGAGGAAGGGGCGAGCTGAGAAATATGGGTGGCCTCTAGAAGCTGGAACAGGCAAGCAGCGTATCCTCCCTCTGAAGCACACAAAAGGAACACAGCCCTACTGACATCTTCTGTTTAGTATTCCGACCTCCAAAACTGAGAGAGAATAAATTTGTGTTGTTTTAAGCCACATTTGTGGTAATTAGCTGGCAACGATAGAAAACTAATGCAGAAGGTTGGGAAGGCATTCCTGGAAGAGATCAGATTTAGGTTTGAAAACTAAGTAGAATGTTTCAGGAAGTCATTGCAGGGGTAACAGTTTGGAGCAGCCAGACAGGGGATCATCTCAGCAATGAATGCATGCAAAAGCACGCATGCTGCAGAGGCTTTGCTTTAATTTTTATTTCGTTCTGATAGTAGAGCGTAGAGAACAGGAGGAGGAGGTGACACCAAGCAGACTGTGGAAGGCCTTGAATAGGGAGTATCAATTGTCTGTGACCAAAATAATGCTTTATAACAAACTGTAGCGTCGAACATCATCCATTTATCATTTTTCACAAGTCATTGGATCATCTGGGTGGTTCTGCTGATCTGAACAGATTTGGCTGCTTTAACTGGACTTGCCCATGCATCGGCAGTCAGATGGCAGGCTGGCCATGGGCCAGGTTGGCCTCAGCAGGGAGTCCTGGCTCTCCTCCAGTGTCTCACACATCCTTCCAGGGGGCTAGCCTGTGTGTGTTCTCTTAGTAGCAGCAGAGATCAAAAGAGAAGCAACAGAAATTTGCAAGCACTTTTTTCAATATTATGCTTGCCTAAATATTACTACCATCCAATTGGTGAGAGCAAGCACATGTATATTAGTTTGCTAGGGCTGTGTATTAGTTTACCGCAATCTGGGTAGCTTAAACAACAGAACTGTATTTCCTCACTATTCTAGAGGCTAGAAGTCCAAGGTTAAGGTGTTGGCGTGGTGATAGCTAAGCCTCTGTCCTTGGGTTGTGGATGACCATCTTCGCTCTGTGTCTTTACATCATCTTCCCTTGGTGTCCTAATTTCCTCTTCTTATAAGGACGCCAGTCATATTGGATTAGTGCCCACCCTAATGACCTCATTTTATCGTGCCTCTTTAAAGGTCTTGTCCCCAAACACAATCGCATTCTGAGATACTGGGGGCTAGGACTTCAACGTATGAATTTGGGGGTGGCACAATTCAGCCTATAACACATAACAAAGTCCAGAGTCTTTATGGGAGGCAAGTACCAAAGGGCATGAACCCCAGGAAGCATGAAAATGTGGGACCATTAATATAATCAATCGACCACATGAGGACTTGAGACTTTTGATTTAGATTCATTACATGATTGGAAGTCTACAGATTTTTAAATGGGAGATATAATGATTAAAAAAAAAAACTGTGTTTAAGGAAATAGTTCCCAATATATCTCTTGCTACACAGAATATTGATTTACAGAATATTAATTACAGTGGATTCTAAATGTCATGGCTCTGATTCAACACACCGATTTTAGTTATCAATTGCACAGTAGCCCAAAACTTAGTGGCTTAAGCAACTGTTTTATTAAGATTTTATAATTCTGTGGATCAGGCACTTGGGCTGCACTAAGCTCTGCATTTCAGAACACACAGAGAAAGTGGGAGCTTACAGTCATCTAAGGACTGGGCCCAGAATTGGCCCGCAGTACCTTCCGCTGTGCCGCACTGCAGTGGAGACGGCTGCAAACAAGATGGAGCCATTCATTTCTAAAATCCTGTTGCCTCCTCAGAAAACACAGTCTGAGTAACTGCGTTTACATGTTGTCCTTTTTGCACATGTTTGAGAAAGGCTTTTGTGAGAACACAGGCGGCATTTCAAACCTCGGTGAAACAGTACCGGCTCTGCAAGGTGGGTGCGCAGCCAGTTCTCAGTCCTGATGTAGATTCACAGGCTGGAGAAGCAAGCTGCATGCCTCCGCGCTGCACCCCAACCCAGCGTCTCCCAGCGTGGGCTTCTGAGTTCTTGGCTGTCACCAGCAGCGGAGGCCTCGGGGTGGAAAGAATGATAGGGGCAACCTTCTGGCCCTTTCCTCTTGGTGTTGTCATTCTGCGAGTCCCCTAACCCCTGACAAAGGCGTGGAGGGCACAGTAGAGCATTTCACCAATCCCTCCACCTGAGGGGTGGGGCCTACCTCCCGGAAGGCTTCTTCTCTCCTGTTACCTCTCTAAAGTGCTCTCCTCCTCCTCCTCGGAACTTCCTCACCTCACTTTCTCTGCTTAAAGGAGAAAGGCAGTTAATCCTTCCAATACATACACTAGTCTTGGTTGGGTCCTCCTAAAGCAGACTCTGAGATAATGATTCAGTTGCAAGAAGGTAATCCCACAAAGGCGCAGTCGTGGCGTGGGGAAGGGAAGGAAGCCGAGAGAGGATGTGTAATGAGCAGATCACTGCTGTGGGCAACTGGGACTCCCTCTTGCTGGGGACCCCTCGGGATGCCGTAGAGCGTGCCTCACAATTGCCCCATCCACAGGGTGAAAGCTGGGACATTTACCTTCCCGCTCTCCACCGTCATGGCTATGGGCACCATTGATGCTCTCAGGGCACCATCTCCCCTGCACCTCAGGCCTTTGCTGCACATGGGACTTGCAGCCAAACAGCCTCAGGCAGAGCTACAGGCATTTGAGGCAGAGAGCTGCCAGCACACACACACAGGGCAGGGATGGTAAGTGTTGAGGAGATAAGGATGGGGTACTACTGACAGCATCTGCCACGAATTCATACCAGGGTACCCACATTAGACCTCACTTCATGGCCATTTTTACCAATTGTATCACAGATATTTTTATCAAATAAGAAAAAAGTCAAATTTTGAATGTTGTATGTAATTTTAGCAAAATAAAATACAACGAAATAAAATTAAACAATAGAGAAATGCATACAATCAAAAATAAAAGTTACTCTCATTGTCTCTTCACTTCATTCCACAGATGAATCTACTCACTCAACTATTTCTGTTTCAAGTGGTTGATTACAATCATCTTTCTAAATCTTGTACTTAGGCAGGAGGTCCTCATTGTCTAAGGACAATTAGTACTGGAAAAAGCCACTTACAGGGAATCCATTTAAAACATAGATCAAAATTTCACAGTAAATGGTGATTAGGAGATTATCTTGAAAACTGAAACTAAAATTATAAAAATAAATGTATTTTTATTTAATAAAACATAATAGCCACTGTGCACTAATTCGTAGAAAGAGTAAAGAATAAATCAAGCATTTAAAGTGTTTGGGGAATAATTCTTCAGACACAATTGTATGATAACAGGATACGACATCCTGTGTTTCACATTTGACTTTCACAGTTTATTAAGTGGTCATTTTTGCAAAAAGCATTTGAAGACTTCATAGATGTTCCCAAGAACTTCTCTTTATTTTGCGATATTCAGATGGATTTCCTCCCAGAGACTAGACTGTGCTGTTGTCATCCCGGTCAGGTTTTCCTTTCTCAGTTGTCAACCAGCCTCGCTCCCTACATCTTAGTTAAGATCGGCAGTTGACTGATTTAAGGTGATGGAGGGAGATGACTGCAAGTGTCCAGGAGGGAGGCTGTCTTAGCGAGAACTAACTTTATTAATATTCGTATAGTTTGATTTTATTTTAGGCGAGGCAACCCTTGGTTGACCTCAGATTGCAAGGACCTTGTCAGTTTACAATCCCATATATATATATATATATATATATATATATATATATATATATATATATATTTATTTATTTATTTTTACACCTACAGCACTAGATTTTTAATATATGCATACTTGGGCAATTTTTTATTCTCTATACAACCTCTTAATTACAGAGACCAGCATAAAGAATATTAAGATAACCACCGTACCTCCATTTTTTAATTTATCAATTTTGAACGTCTGTTGACTTTCCCGCTTGGAAAGGTGGGAAATTACTGCCCTTAAATTGCCAGCTGCATCCCAATGCCCCATTTCTCTTGTTTTTTGTCATATAATCTTAGTTCTTCTAGGTTTGTCTTTGTACTTTTTGAGGTACTTAAACTTCTATTTCCTGACCTCAAAACGTTACCCTGCTTCCATTGACTCTGCTCCTGAGAACCGCTATGCACAGATAGGAGTATCTGCTGATCCCCAACCAAGGATGATCTTTGCTTGCTTCACTGCCTCCTGCACTCTTGACAAGAAATGAGTCAAAGAAAAATCATACTGAATTTTTACTAAACAGTTGAATTCTCTTTTTCAAGTGGGTTCCCAAGTCTGTCATAGAAGGATGGTTCAGATTTGCCCATCTTTCCTTACACTGGAGCCCAATTCCCTCCATCCCCAGTGCTTCTAGTTCTGACTTCAAAGCTCCAGAGGGCTTTAAAGAAGCAAATTGAAGGCACACTCCTCTGTCTTCATCAAAGCGATTCCACAAAGCAGCAGCCGCCCTCCCCACAGAGCATGCTGATTGCTGGCGGTTAACAGCATGTCAGCTAGAGAGCGGTCCACACTGGGGGGCCGAAGCACCTGCCAAGGTGTGTTCACAGCAGATGCTTAGATCTCACTTTAATATCATCTAATCATTCGAGGAACAGAGCTTGAAAGGGATTCTATCCAAGGATGTAGAGGGCTGAACCCCTTACATTAAGAGCTGAGATAGCATGTCTTCAAAGATGGGATGAATTCATGACCACACAAAAATGTTGCTGGGGAAGAAAAAATGTTGGGGTTTTTTTTTTCTTTTATTTTGCATTAGAGATTCTGAGATAACAGATGGGACAGAATCATTTAGTGCATTATTATTAGTTCATGTTTGTTTATTGCTGTTCTTCCCTCTGAGAATCAAGAAAGCAGCCATGCCTTTCTTGCTCCCAGACTTCGGAGAAGAGCCGTGCTATAGGGAAAACAGCAGGAGTTGGCTGCACACCATTTGTCTTTTGTTTCTCTGAAACATGGGGGCCTTGCGAGGTTGTCTGAGTTTGGAAGCCCCCAAAGCAGACCCTGAGACAAGGATGTCAGCAAATGTAGTTATTTGGGAGGTGATGTTAGGAGGCACTGAGTGTGAGAAAGTGAAGTCGGGGAGAGAATTGTCATGTTATCAACATGGGCAACAGGGCTCAGGCCCTCAGAGAAACTGGGAGACGGTGCAGATGATGCCTATGAAACATTTCAATTGAGAGATGAAGTGTCTGGGATATTTATCCACTAATTCGTCCATCACTGGGTGAGGACTGCTGGAAAGACAATAATAACCCAATACTTCAGTCTGTCTTGTGAGCAGACCAAGAGGCTGCAGAGGCTGGAGAAAGGCAGGGTCCACATGCACCTGCTGTTGGAAGTGGGCTTCCAGTGCACTTGGGAATGATGAGGGCTGGAGGAACTTGGATGAGACACCACAGTCTCTGCCACAGGGGTTAAGAAAAAAGAGAGAGATGAGTGCCTGAGGGGACCATGAGAGAGAAGAATAGGCTTCCTAGAGATAAAAGGGTCATGGAGAATTCACAGGCTTCACACGTAGAATGGTCATGACCTAAGGCTATAGGACCCGAGAGGTGACAGGACTGGACTGACCATCGTGTGTTTGTCTTCCATACTAGAGTCCCAGAAATTGTTCCTTAGAGTCAAGAGTTTAGCCTTCTTAGGTGACCTTCACAACTACCAATCAGAATGGATGCCCAACAAGTGGCAACTGACACTCGACCAATCAGAATCAATGATAGCCATTAACAGTAAGTTGTACCAGTGGAATAGCTTTAGTTTTAGGCAAATCCAGACTATACACAAGCTTGAGGTCAGTGAACTCTCATTGCCAGCTCCCAGCTTTCACTTTCTGCAGTTTTTTCTCTCCCATCCATCCTATCTCTTTCAACAACCCAGTGCTTTTATGTGGTCCAGTTTGCTTTGCTTCAGAATTCTCACTCAGAAAAGGCTCATTTATCAGTCATTTACACCATAGTATAAATTTAAGACACTAAAGCACCCGAACAGTGAACTTCATCTTGACAGTAGGAGAAAAGGCAGAATCTCCATAAAAGACATCCACAACTGGGGGACTTGGCCATGAAATAGTTCCATAGTGGCAGCCCACAAAGGTAGACTATAAAGCAGGCCAAACTTACTTTAGTATTTTTAGGGAGATTGTTGCCTTTCTGTCTTCCCAGATCTGTCCTTGTGTTCCTTACATATCAAAGTCTTCATGACCACCTTAGTTACCAACTCAGCTCTTTTTTGGTGCCCCGCCCACACATAACGCATTCTCACCAGAAACCAGCTCTGTGTTTTATTACTCCGCTGATCAGTGAGGAACCTCAAGCCTATTCTAAGCAGAGAGTCCTGCTTTTACAAGACCATGCAGCCAGGTTCCAAAGAATGCTCTGCTTGTGCCCTCCGTCATTTCAGACTGGGGCTAGGAGCTGCAGAGGGTTGGAAAGAACTCCTGTCTAATCCTTCACAGTGATGCCTCCTCTTGGCTCCTGCAATCGCAGCTCACTTAATACTGGTCTCATGTAAATCAATCCAAAAGATCTTTCCAGCTACCTCCCATCACTGTCCTGGGTTTCGCTACATGTTTTCCTCCTGAAAGCACAGCCTGAAGAAAGGCATTCCTTCCAACAGACCCTCCAGTGGGTTCTCACTGCCCAGTCATAAGTTCTGAGTGGTGGAACCTGACTTGGAGGTAGAAGAACCTGTGCCAAGGAGCTTTTCTACGCTTTTCTCCCAGTTTCCCAGAATCCGGAAAAACCACCCTAACCTCAGTGGGTAAAACAATAATCCTTTAACCTGTCCATGGATTCCGTGGGTCAGGAACCAAAAAGGGCACAGAGGAACAGATTACCTCTGTTCCTCCATGTTTGGGGTCTCACCTGGGAAGACCTGGAGGCCGGGTCATCTGAACGGGCAGGGAGGACAGGACTGCCTGCCAGAGCTCCTACATGCAGTGCTCCATGCGGGCACTGCTTCCTCACACCATGGCAGGTTCAGGGTGGTCAGAATTCATATGTAGGTATTGGGGCTCTATGCACAAGTGTTCCCACTCACACAGGGTGGGAACTGCAACTTCTTTTATGGCCAAGCATCATTTTTCACACTGCATTCTGGTGGCTACATACAGGGCACCAGCCACAGCTTCAGTGGGGAGAAGAGCATGGGCCATGGGAGATGTCGTTGGGATCATCTTTGAAAATACTATCTCCCCAAAATCTCAAAGCCAAATGAAATAACTTGCTGTTAGCCAAGCATGCCCATATTCTCCCACCTCTTGTCCTTTATCCCCACCAGTTTAAATCTGCCCACCCTTCAATGCTATCACAAATGCTGCTTCCTCCAAGAGGACAGTGCCCCAAGCCAAAATTAAGCTGTCTTCCTCAGCCACTCCCAATGCTGTAGCTGCTTTTCTCTGGTATCTACCCTCCTCTATCTTGTGTTCTAGGTATCTGAACCTGTCCTGGATCTTTCTGGTCATCAAAGCTCATGCCCCACTCCTCCCTATTGCCCCTCTGTGTCTGGGAATTGGTCTGGCTCACAGTAGATTTAAACTTGATGACTTTTTTAAGAGTGCACCATGAGGGACCAGTGTAACTGAAGCAACATGTGCTGGGCATGTGTCTATTGGCAAAATCTCTCTCTGGAAAGTTTATCAGTCTTTGAATGCAGCCGCAGCCCTGGCCCATTCCCACCTGGCCAGCTCTAGAGAGCGAGCTGGACAAGCTGAACATAGTCATTTATACTATCCGGGCACATATTCCCACCCATGGCTCCTTAAATATGATGCGCTCTGAAACAATTTTCCTCAACCTTCTAGGCTAGACAGATACCCCCTCTATGTTTATACAGGGAAGGCTAGCATACAAAGCTCTTAGCTGTACAAATTCTGGGGTCCCATGGTGTCTCAGATCAGTCTTAGACGTATTCCCACCTGGCTAATGGTGCTCATGTACAGACTACTCCATCTTAGTTTTCCTCTTGGCTTTATTGAGGTATTGACAAATCAACAAATAAAATTGTAAGGTATTGAACATGTATATCATAATGATTTGATACACATATACATCGTGAAAGGATTCCTTGCATCTAGTTAATTTGCTCTCCCTTCTTGACTGAGGTTAGCAAACTGTACCCGGAAGGCCAAATCCAGCTCATCACCTGTTTCAGTAAATAAAGTTTGGAAGATAGGCACACCCACTCATCGCCTTTTGTCTATTGCTGCTTTCCTACAATGGCAGAGCTGAAGAGTGTTACAGAGATCATATGGTCCACAGAGCCTAAAATATTTACTATCTGGTACTTTACAGAAGAAGTTTGCTGACCCCTACTCAAGGCATTCGTAGATATCCACTGTTCCCAGTCTAGTGATGGGTGGCAAAGAGGAAAAGTCCCAGTTGGCATGTCTTACATCCCACTCCATTCAATTTGAAATACAACTCAGGAGTTCAGACAAGGGAGGAAAAGTCCCCAGAAAGCCAACAGGAGAGGGTCCCACATAATGCCTCAAAGGCATACCAAGAAAGAGACTCCTGGGACCACTAGGCAACCCAGCCTCTATTTCTCCCATCTCCCTCTATACAAATGAGCAAGCTCCTTCACCCTGCCTCAGCTAAGAGCTGGGATTGGAATTGTATTAAAGGAAAACCCAGACAAACAAACAAACAAAAATAGTGTTGGGGGAGGGTGGTTAGGTTACATTAAAAGCTCAGGAGTCCAACTCCAAAGTGCTCAGCAAGAACTGCCCCCAGACTTAGACCCCCCCAGGCTCCCTCAGCCAGGTTGGAGCCCCCATGAAAGCTGGGTCTTCGGCATAAAATTCAAAACTATCATACAAAGTCATGGTTGTCTGGGTTACTTTCTCTTCTCAAATCACAGGTGGAACTGTTATCCCAGGGCTCCTCAGATGGGACCAGTAGCCCCATTTTGGTTCATCATATTGAACCACCTGCCAGGTGACTCTTTACAAAGAGACATGTCTATCCTCACCCACCTGCAGGAGAGAGATGAAGACCCTTCCCTGAGCCTAGGGAACGCTCAGATGCCTTCCTTCTCAGGTGACCAATTTGTGGCCTTTTTCCTTAAGGGAGGAAACTTGCAGAATTCTAGGTCATAAGGCTTTCAAAACAATGAGTTTCGAGAATGAATTTGTCACATGCCAGCTTAGTAACTTTGAGCAAATGACTTAAACCTCCTGAGTCTCATTTTCCTTTCTAGAAGTGCGATAATAATACCAACTTCATATGCTTAAATGATAAATATGAGGCCCTCAATTTGAGTAATTGATACACGGAATGAGTGAGGGTTTTGAACAAAACTGAAACAGTAACATACGTGGCAAGGGAAGTTTCATTCTCTCATAGCACCCCTTGGGAATATTTCTGTTTTCTCCCTTTTCTCCTATTTCCCTCAGTTTGCCCTTATTTATCTCCATAGAAATTTCTTTCCTTTTACTCCATTCTCAAGGCAACGAAAAATGTAAAGTAAAGTTATATTTAGCTAATTATATCAGATTAAAATATAAAATTTATCAGGATATACCTACATTTCTCCTTCTTTTCTTTCTTACCTCAGACCAAAATTAGCCCCCACATATAGAGCCAAATTTATTTATGCTCAATAAATATAGGTGTGTACCTGATTTGCATAAGGAAATGACTAAATAAAATTTTCAAAAGCCTGAGACTGAGTGTCTAAAGACCAATGTTCAAGTCTTTGTTTTGCCACAAACACATGGTATAAGCTTTGGAAAGACACTTGACATCCGGTGGCCTCAGTTTCCCCATCTGCAATAATAAGAAATTTAGGCTAGATTCTATTATATCTGGTTATATTATGGGATACGCAATTTGAGAAAAGGGTTGGGACAAAAAGATCTTGAGAAGAATGTGTATTTTGCTATTTGTTGGTTGAAGTGTCCTATAGATGCCAATTAGATCCAGTTGATTAATGGTGTTGTTGAGTTAAATTATGTCCTACTGCTTTTCTGCTTGCTGGATCTGTTCACTTCTGATAGAAGGATGTTGAAGTCTCCAATTATAACAGTGAGTCTATCTATCAGTTTTTGCCTAGTTTGATGCTGTTATTAAGTGCATACACATTAAAGATTCTTATCTCTTCTTGGAGAATTGAGTCTTTTGTCATTATGTAATATCCTTCTTTATCCTGATAAGTTTGCTTGCTCTAAATCCACTGTGTCAGAAATCACTACAGTTACTTCTGCTTTCTTTTGATTGGTGTTAGCATGGTATATCTTTCTCCATTCATTTACTTCTAATCTATATGTGTGAGTTTCTTCTAAACGACATACAGTTGGGTCTTTTTTTTGATCCACTTTAATAAGCTCTGTCCTTTAATTGATGCATTTAGACCATTGATGTTCAAAGTGATCACCGATATAATTAAATTAATATCTACCATATTTATTACTTTTTTTCTATTTATTGACCTTACTTGTTATTCCTATTGCTGTCTTCCACTCTTTTTATGCCTTTTGTGGTTTTAATTGAGCATTTTATATGATTTTAATTTTTTCTCCTTTCTTAGCACGTAGGTTGGACTTCTTTTTTAATGGTTGATTCAGATACCTAGGAATCAAGTGCCTGACTTTCAGAAGTGTTTGTCAACTCAACCTCATCATAACAGCCATACCCTGACCCAAGACTCAGTTGAATTTCTCTGCAGACTAAAGTTCAGTCTTTTTTTTTTTCTTTTTTACTCACCTGATGGAAAATAAAACACTGACCTGCACAGAAAATCTTTTTCTTGAGCTGAAGTAGCAGTCTGGATAACTGATAATAAAGGAAAAAAATTTTTCCCCCAAATTTTAAGTCTTTCTCCCACACAAAGACTTGTACAGAAATGGTCATAGCAGCATTAGTCATAATAAAGGAAAATTAAAAACAATTCAAATGTGCAACAACTGGTAAATGGATTAAAAAATGTTCTACATTCATACATTGGAATATTATTCGGCAATGAAAATAAACAGATTACCTAACATGATGAGATATAGATGGACCTCAAAATGTTTTCCTAAGTGAAAGAAACTAGATACGAGGACTGTATGTTGCATGATTCTGTTTATATGAAATGATTCTATTTAAATGAAAAGCCCAGAAAAAAAAAAAGGCAAATCTACAGAAACAAAGTAGATTAACTATTACCTGGGGTGCTGGGAAAGAGAAATGAGGATTATTGAATAGTAAATATGCATGAGAGATATTATTAGGGTGATGAAAATGTTCTACAAGTGATTTATAGTGATAGCTGCAGAATTTGGTAAATTTATTTTAAAAATATTGAATTGCACACTTGAAAACTATATGATATATAATATATGCCTCTATAAAATATTTTTAATGCTAAAATTCACAAGCTTGTCATTTAAAATCCTTTATTGCTTGACTGCCCCTCAGCCTCGGTCAGTAGAGTGAACCATAGTGCATTGTCTTCTGATTATTGCTAATGAATTTATACTAAAGCTGCAGAAGCTTCTAATATAGAGCTGTTAACTTGAATCCCACAAGACCAACTCAGAAAGCTTTTTTCTTTTATTAGCAAGTCTTCAGCTTCGATCTACCTGCAAGGTATTCACATTTCTATAGATTGAGTTCCAAGTGATCTGGATTTTTATCATATTTTCTTCTCTCTTCCTCCAGAATCTCCTCCTGAGGAAAGAGAGACAGACAGACTTAAGCATTTGATGTGAACTCCTCATCACCTAGCACATAGTAGGAGCGCCACATGTGTGAAGCTGAATAAAAAGGCTGGGCATGTATATTTTGTCTGGGAAACATTCATGGCTCATTGCCCAAGCACCTCCAAGCAGAGCAGCTGGCTAAACACAGCACCAGTGAGTCAAATTTGTCTTTGCAGGGGAAACAAATAATTAAAACAGATCAAAGACTCGATGTGATAATTAGAAACATGCTCATTGCGTTCAGTCACTGCTGAGGATCTCCACTCTCAAAGACACAGAAGAAGCTGCAGGCGTAGTTTTAAAACTGTCCTCACCCTCTGCGCCCTCTCCTTGAATTTACTTTTATTTTTCTGCTGAGGGGGTTTGATGTTTCTACTTGCCATATTTGCAACAAAAGGATCAGTCCCCTTCTCTGTCAGCCTGTTGGCCTCTTATACATCGTTTAGGACAAGCTCAAGTGCCACATCCTCTGGGAAAGTTGGTCCTTATCGCTCCGGGCTCAGGTTCACACTGTTAGAGCACTTCTTCCATTCTGCTTTGTTCTGTAGCCAGGGGTAAGTCTGCTGACTGCACCACCGAACCATGCACGCCAGGAGAGCAAAGCCTGTCACGCACCCCCATGGGCTTCTTATCACCTGCCGCATCCCAGTGCCCCATGTGTATGCAGTAAAGCTCACTGGGACACACCCCACAGATGCTCCAGTATCTCTTCCTTTCTTTGTACAGCATCAACATGCCTATGTTGTCTTGCATTTTCAGCCTCAGCTCGCCCCTCAATTCTCAGGGAAAAGAGAAACATTTAGACATAATATTCCCTCTACCTCTAAATTGTTTGTCTGCACCAATTCTCACGCACTCCCTTCCTGTCTAGAAGAAGAAATACCTTCCCACATGCGTATAAGCCTTCCCTGGTCCCCATCACTCAGAAATTAATGTCCACAATCCTCAGCATAGCATTCAAGACCTAAAGTCACCACCTGAAGGCTTTCTGTCACCCCCTACCTTGAATTGCCGCCGCACCAAACTCCCTGCCTCTCCACCAGTCCTGCTCCAGGTCTGTGCCTCTACACATGCTTTTTCCTCTTCTTATCTTTTGAGATCCAGCCCCAAACTCCTCTCTACAGATTCCTTCCCTTGGTGCTCATAGGGTAATTGTGACTCTAGCACTTCCCACACTCTGTGTTTGCCTGTCTGTGTCTTCATTCAAACCGTAAGAATCCTTAAAGCAGGGACTGTTTCACTCATCTTCACATTGCAGTGCCTGGCACAATCCCCGGCACATGGTAGGGGGGGTTAGTAGGTTTTAATATTATTCAGATATGGTAAAGCCAACAGATCAGGAGAGTACTGTTATTAAAAAGTAATTTGTTACTCACAGTTCTCAAGAGAGGAAGGCACCCATGCCATGGGGGACCACATGGAGAAGCACCAGAGTGGGTCAAGAGGCAGAAGAAGTGAGGGAAAAATATGTACAAGAGCCATTGTTGTGGTTTCCACAGGAAGTAATGGACAAGGACGGGTCGACAAGCTTAGGATTGGCTTGTTTGAATAATTTGATGTTCCTAATTGTCTGGCATCTGGCCTTGGGTAATAGGACAGATGGATAGTGGCCCCAGGTGTGAGAATCCAATGAGGGAGGTAGTTGGGGATATAGAATCTGGACTGGTTGCTCTGTATTTGAAAAGTATACCTCTGGGAGGAGGACTCCTCCTAAGGATGTGGGAGGCAACAAAGAAGACAGGACGCCAAAGCAAGGTGACTCAGGCATCACTAGTTTGTTCCGAACAAATGTGTTCAAGGTATGCACGTGAGACAGGTATTAAAGCATCGAGTTTACAGAAGCTAGAGATATGGTTATCCTGCTTAAAATAAGTATAAATAATGGCCAAATGGATAGACGGATGGGTGGGTGGGTGGATGGATGGAAGATAGATAGACAGATGGATGGATAGGTAGATGGGTAGATGATGGATAGGTGAGTGGACAAATGGCTCACATCCTAGTAGTTTCAGGTTGTCTAGAGAAATCGCTGAGGCATTTTGATTTTGAATCCTTTAGTTTTTTCGCATATTTTACATGTGGGAGAATTAGAATTTTTTCCATGAAACAGTTCTCAGAAAAACTTAAAAAATAACAAGATTTTTTTTCATAGCCTGGTTATGAAACATATATTTTATAGACACCATTTATTCACAGATCTTTTCCTTCTAATTATTGCTCAACATAAAACCCATATTATAATTCTAACTTGGTGAGGGTATGGAAACTATGTTCACCATCCCAGTAAGTGCAATAAAAACTGCAATATCCCAGTTTTGAAGTGCTCGTTTGTGCTGACAGAGTCCCACACTTGGAAAGGGATGTTCAAGGTCAGGAGTAGAGAGGATTTAAGAAAAGTAAGCCTCAGAGTGGTACAGTGGCTTCAGAAATGGCTAAACTGAGACTGATACCCAAAGTCCTTGATGCCTGATGCCCAACTATACACCTCTCCCTCTCTCGCTCTCTTGCTCTGTCTCTCTGTCTCTCCAGTTGCAAATACCAAATTTTTGCCACCTATTAACAAATTACTGATGATTTCAAACCTAATGCAAAGATCTTTCAAAAGAAACCACACTCTGGAAACAGAGCAGAAATCTCAACTCTCAGAAATATCTCAGAAATATTCCTGTCGTGTATCCCTACTTTAATCTGTTTTATATGATTACTTTAACTTTTTTAGGTTGGCATCAAGAGTCTCATTAAAAAAAAAAAACACCCTGCCAGCTTACATAAACCCAGTTAATACAAATCCAAACAAACACAAAAGGAAAAAAAGATTGCATTTGTAAGATGAAAGACAGCAAACTATTGCCATTACTGAAACCTCATTTGTGATGGTTTTGGTCTACCATTGGAAAAGCACGGATATTTGAGATGTTCAGAAGGCAAATGTGAAACTGAGATCTCCACTGTTCCTAAAAAGAAAACCGCGGGGGCTCCTGTAGCTTGGCCTTTAGCTGAGAGCTAATAAAAAGTGGGAGAATAAAATACATTATTGCAGTGAGTACAAGAGAAGCAATATTTGGTTAAGCAGGCCAGAAAGTTTATTGCCTGTTTCTCAGGCCCACTTGATTAAGCGTTGCTGTTGAAAACCACGCTGGTTCCAAGTTCTAAATGAAGTGGACTCTCTTGGCGATGAGGGACTTGGGTAACTTCTGACTAAAGCTTTGTTTATTGTCTTTCCCCACAGGGCTTCAGAAGCAAGGCGGCAGAACACAGGGAGCAGAGATCAGGCAGCCAGCACCCCCAGCCCCTCGCTTTGGGAAACACACAACAACTCTACACAAATGACAAGGCATTGCCCGGGGCCAAAACTGTCACCGTCTCCAGCTCCCAACACCAAAATCACATCTTTGCAACTTTGTCAGTTCACTGATCATTTTCTTGGTGCCGGGCTAATTGTGGCAGCGACACCGCAGGGGCAGATACTGCCCTATCCAGGTGGCCGTGTCTCTTCTTTGTGCTTTGCCACTGTGCCGGGTCCCCTAGGCATCTTGTCTACAAATAAATTTGCTAACCTGCAGGAAAACTTTCAAGTTTTAAAAAATCTTATCCCCCATCCCCCCTCCCAGCCCTCAAAATTCCTTAAAGAATTTTGAATTCAAGCCCCAGCACCTCATAAAACATGGTCCCGGGTAATTGTGATGCATAAGCCGAGATTGAGAACCCTAAATATCATCTCTACTTAGTCCATACCAGTCGTAATAATGAAATATTGCTTTGCATATACTGGGTTAGTTTGAATGACTAGGCATTAGATGATATAAAATTATTAAAAAATTTTCTTAGGTTTGATAACAGTGCTGTGGTTGTTAGGAAAATTTAAATACGTATTCATATAGATAGAGATAGATCAATTATACAGAGCAAAGTGTAAATAACTGAGTCTAGATGGAAGCTATGTGAGGGTTCATTGTACTATTATTTCAACTTTTCTCACAGTTTGAACATTTTCATAACCAAAAGCTAAAATAAGGAAAGAGTCAAATAAATACTATTGTTAAAATAATAAAATACTTATTATAACTACAATTTATAATAAGAAAAATAAAAAATCTTTATTACATAAAGATTTCCCTTGTCAAGGAATGTTGATCATTCAGAAATCTAAGAGAAGATGATGACCCCAGAAAGTGACAAAGAATTAGCCTCTGGAGCAATGTGGTGTGTGAGGCTCTTACTCTGTGGGGCTGAGTGTCATCTGCACAGACTTTGGAGAGGGCAGTTCGGGAATGTTCATCAAAACCATTTCCCCAGGAAGTCCACTGCTAAGAGTTTAGCCTAAGCAAATAAGAAAACAAAGGGGCTGAGAGATATGTATGAGGGTGTTCAGTTCATTAGTTTATAAAAGAAAAAACAACTGGCAACCAACCAAATGTCATTTACTCAGGGGCTGATATTAGCCACATCGTGGAATAACATTCAGCCATCACAATGCAGGATATAGATCTAGCTATGTTGCCCCAGAGAGGTGTCCACAGTCAAAAAGCCAGGTTAGATATAGACAGGCAGATAGATACAGAGAGGGAGAATTATTATTTATTATTTATTTATTTATTTTGCTAGTTCATTTTTGTTTCCAGAAAAAAAAATTTAATAATTATTTATTACTTTTGTAATGGGGGGGGGGATGCCCTTTCCATTTGAGAAACAGAAGGACACATGCTTGGTTACCCAGAGTAAATCGGTGGGGCAGAGCACGTGCCCTCTTGCCCCGCCTGTCCCCAGAAAGAGGAACGACCATTTCCGACAGAGTTCCTGATACCATCACATGTCCTCCAGGACATTGTCCAGGGACTAATGCGTTAACAGAGTGTACACTGCTCTCAGGCTTCTCAGAAAGAAGAGCACACGGCGTCATTATTTTCCTCTTTCTCTCCGGGCATGCCAGGCTGCGTTTCGTAGTTTGATTGAAATTGTGCCATCCAGTCTGTCTCTCCACAAACAAATGGAATATTCTGAGCTTCCAGCATTTGGAGTCACACAGCTTGCATCTTTTTATGAAGAAAAATAAACACTGTGTATGGTAACAACCAAGTCATGACGGATAAAACACGTCTGCAATCCAAAAGCATTTGTGCCGCCCAGACGACAGACACACAGCAGGTGAGGACCGGCTAGACACTGACGGGGACCAGGCCACAGCATGGGAGACGTGTGGGAGCCATGTGTGGATGTGCCTTGAGGAAGGACACCCTTGTGTGGTCACGTCCCCACCGTTCCTGAAGAACAAAAGGCACATGTTGTTTATTCCAACAGTGACAATCAATAGTGGTGTCCAATTCTAAGTTCCAGTCACCACTCCAATCATTCAGGTTCACCCCTTCCCCCAGACATCCTCCAGCTGCTCTGCGGGCTAGAAGGAATAGAAAACCACTCAGACATGATTTTCCAGCTCGTTCCTTAGGATGACTGCTCAGAGGTTCTCAAAGTGTGGTCTAAGACCAGCCGCGTCCACACTGGTGGCAGCTTGTGAGAAATCTACCCCAGTCCGCTTTGCCACCGTTCACTGGTGCTTGTCCCCGCATCCCTTACGCAAGTGACCCAAGCCTAGAAGCAGGGCCAGCAGGTGAAGCAAGCAGGTCTGAACACAAACACCAACAGTAGGCAGGAGCTTCACCCTTGTAAGAAGAAGGAACCCTTCTCGTAAGGATAAGGCTGACGTAACTGCCCCTCAGCAGCGTGATCACCGGATGGGCCATTTTTGAGACTCTTGCTTTTACAAAAAGAAGTCATGAGGCTGTAGTTGTTAAAAGAGCAGTCAGCGGAAAAGGGGAGGAAGCTGTGTCAGTTTCCAGATTTTGCATAATAATCGAGAAATTACCACCCCCACCCCTCAACCCCCACCCAAAGCTGACCCAATGTTTCCTCTGAGGGGAAGGGGCAGGCGGGCCTGACTTTCTGCACCAGGATCCCAGGCTCTGAAAGCAAGGCCCTGTCCCTCCTGCTCAGTGACCGCTTCCCTCCTCCCAGGGAGTATCCTATGAAAACGTCACATTTCCTCTAAAGTGATAATCAACTGTACCAGTCTCCTTGTTATAAGCAAACGAAGGAGAAACCCAGGCAAGGGGGGAAATGTAAAATAAGATGTTAAAGAATACGATTTTCACTAGAGGCCAAAGGACCACCAACTCCCACCAGCAAGGCTATAGTTGTCTTGCATCTAAATCCCAAAGCAGGTCTGGGCTATCGGGACTTCTGGCCCGCAGAGTCAACCTGCCTCTGCCTGACAACTTACAAACCTGGAGGAAACACCCAACCTCAGAGTCCCAGCCTGGCATGGAGGATGTCAGGATCTCACTCACCTGTAAGTGAAGCCAGCATTTCCTGCAGAGAGGTGGATCCCCTCACAAATGGAGCAGCAGAACAAGTCACAGTTCAGTTCTTCCTCCTTCTTCATCACAGCTTCCTGTGACTTTATTTCTTCTGTGTATTCTTCTTCACTTAAAAGTGGTAGGCCAGAGCAGTTTGGGGAGACCTTTGCAACCTGTTTGCCCTAATAAACAGCAAGGGAAATAAAGCATGTGATAGAATAAACAAAGTCAAAGGAAAGGAGATGAGGACTAATATTTGTTTACCCTAGTATGTGCCATGCACTGTAATAGCTGTTTACATCCATTATCATATCAATACCCACAACAGTCTTCTGAGATAGGTATTACCCTATGTTACGAGATAATTGGAAATCAGAGAAGTTCAATGGCTTGTTCAGGAATCACACAGCAGAGGCAGGAAATCCTAATATGCTCTCCTTTTTTTTTTCTCCTCCTCACTTGAACCTGGCTGGCCTTCTGCTTCTCTGGAATTTGAGGTCCATCCGCTATCAGGAGAAGACCGCCTGCTCTCCCTCGTCACCGGCTCGCCCACTCCCATCCAGGCTTCTGGCTTGCAGGACCATTTGTGTCTGTTTGACAAATCTCAGGAGAGAAAGCCGCTCCAGGCACAGTTCAAGCTGCAAAGCTTTTTGGAATGAAGGGTTTAAAACTCACCTTTTTTGAGTGATCCCAACTCTGAGAGACACAAATAAAAACCAGAATTCTTCAGCTGTGGTCTGTTGGAATCTCTGGACACTTTTCCCAACATATGCCACCATTTTCCTTCTAGACTTCGATGTTAAAAAGAGCCCAGAAAACCCTTTGAACCATTGTCCACGATTTGGGTTGTATGTGTGTTTACTACTTTGAAGAAATGCTTTGTGTCACGAGGTGTGCCATCAGGCTGCTAGCAGGCCTGACGGGCGCTAAGGGAGAGCCATAGACTCGTCGAACTTACATGAACCGACGTATGCACGCAGACACACGCATGGGCCGCTCTTATGCGGTACGACCACTCCAAACCAGCTGCTAACGCTCTTTGAAACAACCCTGCAAGGCGATCAACTTGACCAAAACTCAACACAAAGTCCCATTTTCTCTCTCTCATTCAGGTAGATACTCAGCCAGAATTTTAAGCAGCTACCATATTAGAATCTCTAACTGCTTTTCGGTCCAGATGGGCCCAGCACATTTTGCTCCAGAAAGAGTCACTTAGGTTACCCTTCCCACTCAGTGAAGGTGAGGCGATCGGCCTTCTCTGCCCTGGGCCCTAACAAGAGCCTCCCCTTCTAGAGCCACTTCTAAGTAGAGCAGGATGCTAGAGAGGATGCGAGAACACCTCCTGGAAGCACGGGAAGGGGGTACTGACCTGAGTTTTTGAGGTTTGCAATATTAGAGCCTCTAGGTGGGACTGGGACACAGTCAGCCGGCAGGACAGGAGTAATGGCCCTAGAGGAAAATGAGTATCTGACTGGTAAGCCCGGCTCAACACCAGGACGAGCTGGCTGGGCGGTCCTCCTAAACCAAGTGCCTGGACACAAAACCGGCAAACCTTCAGCCAAGGACACAGCTGGCTTTCCTTAGAGAACCACGAAGGCCTGCCGGGGCTTCGAGCAAAGGGCACGCCAAGGCATTGAGAGCACCAAACCCTGAAGGACAGTTTGTGTAATAACAGGCAAAGGAAAAAGATCTCCCCATTCTTTGGGTGGGGGCGCTGAGAAAGGAAGGCCCGATGTTAGGAAACACGATGTCAGGAAAACTGAACAAACCCCAGGTGGTGGGGAAACTCTGGACGTTCTATAAGGTGGGCGAGTGGGTGACTGCAGAATATTAAGGGAAGACATCACCGTGTCTATGTCCCAAGCCGGTAAGGCAGGCCATTCGGGTTACACCCAGTGCCTCCGAGTCATCCTCTAATAGAGAAAGAAAGACTGGGGTATCCCCTGTGTCTTGACTTATTCCTACTCCAAAGACAAAGTGCTTTGACTGCTTCTAGGGGAAAAGGTGTAAACTGTGGAAATGACCTCCACTGAGAGCTGCCGGATACAATACAGGATGTCTGATTAAATTTGAATTTCAGATAAATAATGAATAAGTGTGTTCCAAATATTACACTGTTGTTTATCAAAATTCAAGTTTAACTGGGCATCTTATCTTTTTGTTTAGCAAATCTGGCAACCCTAGCATCTCTTGTAAAATGTGCTGTGGGCCACTTTTAGATATATTCTTCCCATACAAGTAACAGAGCCTTCTACTTCTTCCTGTGAATCAGATATGGTCGGCCCAGGATGAGGGTGGAAATGGGAATGGATGTTTTTATCTAGTCAAGGGAAGAAGAGGATATAAAAGAACTGACACCTTAAGGAAATAAGTTTAGAGACTAAAGAGGCTCACAGAAGCTGTGGACTTGAACTACCATCCTTTGTGCCCAGCTAAGTCCTAGGGTTACTTAATGATCTCATCTGCTAAATTTTTTTAAAATCTCTTTTCTCCTCAAACTGAAATCAATAGTAACCAAGGCACAAAGTCCCATGACTAAGCTCTATAGTCACCTGCTGGCTGCCCCGGGCAATGGCTGCACACCCAGGCCCTTCCTGCTCATAGATAGCCACCTCCACTCATATTCATAGCAGAGATGACCAAAAGGGAGGAGTTGCTGACCCTCCTGGCAGAGGGCAAGCCCAGTGAACGACTTGGAGATCTCCAAGGTATCAGGGCCTGCATCCTGTGGGTAGCTGTCACTTGGAATCCTTGGGCCAGACCCAATGTGCCAGCAAATTTAACTTTTTTTTTGAGCAACAACATGTTCATAACCAACAGGAAGCAAGGACCAGTCGAAGAGCCTGCCTGAGTCTGAGTCTGTGCAAAGCCAACTGGAAATACCAGCCTGGTGAGTCCAGTCCCACCAAATACGTACCTCCAGGCCCAGGCCGGTTCCAGGGCCATTCACAGCTGCAGACCACCACCAGCCTGTTCACTCCTCCTGAAGCACCCCAACCTACCCACCTCTCCTGAGTCCCAGAAAAGGAAGAGAAGCCTTAGGTTTGAAGTTAGTTTAAGGAGCACCTATCTGCTCTGAGCCGCTTCCTGGTTTTTGGGGCAGCACTTCTCTAGTGTGTTGAGGTGAGGAGCAGAGAGACGAAAATGACCAAGTGTTTCTTTAGTTGATTGGGTCCCGACTTAATACTTTTTCAGTTGGTGGCCTCTGCTTCTCAGGCTAAGAGTTAAGGACAAGACTGAGCCCAGCTGTAAGCCTCCCTGTTGGCTGCCGCGGCTTTTCCATATCACACCGAGGGGCTGTTGGTACCCTCTGGAGGTAGGTGTTTCAAAAGGCACATGTCTGGGTCCTTCAGAGGGCCCCGTAGAGTCCTCCTCATGGCACACTTTCCGATGGTCTCTCTAGTGTCCTCAGCTCGTGTCGCCAGCATACATCCCAAGGACCTCGGGTAGGATAGGCCTACCCGCTGGACAGTGACCTTGAATGGGACACTTATAACCATCTCCAGCCCAGCTGCTTCCACAGCTCTGTTGCTGGGCCCATCAACCCTCATGCATCCCTGTCTCATCTTTCCTTTTCGGTCCTTTGTCTCAGGGAATTTTATTCATCAGTAAGCCCATATGCATCACAGGCATGGGTATGACCACACTTGATAAAATAGCCAGAAAACTCCGCCCTTCTAACATTCAAAGTTAAAACGGCCAGGATCACTCCAACAAAATAGAACATTGTAGTAGATTCAAAAATCAAGGAAAATAACATGTGGCTGAGAGTACTATGGAGCTGTGTAATTCTCTCCTAAGAATGTCTACATGTTGTGAACAGCGTCATGCAAACATGGACACCAAAAACAGCTGAACTATTTGGGCCCAGCTGAATCACACAATTTCCCAGACCACCTGGCAGTCATAAAGGACAGGACCAGTGGCTTCACAATCTTATCTAGTATGCGTTCATCTCTTTCTGCCCAAAACTGAAACCAAACTGTTATTCCATGCTGAGTATTAATCACATAGAAAGCCTGAAAACTCAACCCGTTTTGCACAATGTGACTTTTTTAACTGAGGAAAATGTATTTTCCCGATTCTCATACTCTCATAACTCAAAAGGAGATTAAAATAAACTATCCGTACATCCTCGAAGCTGAAGCCGAACATGAAAACATTTAGCTCAAGCAATAGGAAAGGTGATTAGTGCTGTTCATTAAAGGAGTCATGTCACAGGTTCCTGAGCTGCATACAGAACTCACCACACGGTGGCTGGGAGGCTGGTTTTGCTTCTTCTTACTCCTCCCCTTCTTTTTCTCCAGTTCCCTCCTCTGGCTTAGTTTTCTATTGCTGCAAATTTAGCAGATTAAAATTACTACGAGCTTGGCAGGTTAAAACAGCACAAGTGTATTACCTCATTGTATCTTTCAGTCAGAAGTCTGGCCACAGTGTGGCTCAGCTGGTTCTCTGTGTTGGCTGAAACCACACAGGGCTAAAATCGGGGCAACGGTGGGGCTGGGAGGCTCTGGGCATGAACTCACTTCCGAGTTCATTTACGTTGTTGGCAGAATTCCCTTCCGTGGAGGACTGAAGCCCCACTTCCTTGCTTTGGGTCAGCGTCGTTCCCAGCTCCTAGTGCTGCCACATTCCGTGGCTCTCGGCTTCCATCCTCCACCTCCAAAGCCAGCAACAGTGCTTCGAATCTTTGACCTCTTTCTGCCTCATTTTTCTGACTGGAACATCTGCCTTCCTCTTTTACTTTTAAGGGTTCATGTGATTACACTGGGCTCACCTGGGTAATCCAGGATGTCTCTATCTTACCATCAGCAACCTGGTAACCTTCATGCCCTCTGCAAAGTCCCTTCAGCAGTACCTAGATGAGGGGATAGGAATCTTGCGGGGACAGCTCGGGAATTCTGCCTACCACATTCTCCTTCCCTTCCCGTTTACTAACTTGATTTTTAGTTTAATTTTCTTTGCATAGATGGAGATCCAAGCAATTTTAATACAGATTTCACTTTCCCTCTACTCTTCTGGTTTGAGGGGAATTTGAGTGGCAGCGTCTGGGGCATGGCAGAGCAGCACCGGCATCGCCACCACCAAGTGAGGGCTTGGGCCTCGGCGCAGCGTACTAAAGGGATGACCTGAAAACGTCACCTTCATCTGCCTGAGGCTTGTTTGTCCCGGTGGTAAAATGGAGATGATGATACACCACTTACAGAGTGGTTTTCATGATTTAATGAGGTCGTGAGGTATTTGGAAATGCTTTGTAACTCTAAATTGCTTCGTACATGTGCGCTACACAGACGTGCACACAAAAACTTGATTCGGTTCAAACGTCGCCGCTTTTGTGAATTCTGCGTAATTAAGTTAATGTGATTAATCAGCTAAAATACCTTCCATTTATACATATAATAAAAACCAGAGCAACCTATCTAATACATGTTTTAACAGATAAAATTGGGCCAAATCACTGAATCACAGAGCTAAGGGGCATTAGGATCTTTCTATTCAAAATTTTCACTTTTTCGACTACGAAGCTGAATTCCAAGGAAATGCACTATGTGCCATGGGTTTGACCCGGGTGAGTGAGCAGACAAGCTGGCTCCCAGCTCAGTTCCCTCCACGTCCCCAGGCTGACTCTCCTTAAGGAGTCATTGGCAAATTCCAAATTCGTTAACCGGGAATTTGTTTGCAATTCTGGGAGAAGGAAAGTTATTTGTTGACTTCTATAAGTCCTGCTAGCCTCAGAGGACTTTATTCTGTGACGGTATTAATGTAGCTTAAAATCCTTAGTTGAAATGAAATTTCAAGATCCATAGTTTGCAAGTGCTTATTAAATGTAATGTCTTAGACGCAGCAGAGACGCTGGTGTGTACCATGGGCCGTTTCTGCTTCTGGGCTCCTGGAGCAGCAGGCGCTGGCTCAGAGGGACGGCAGTTCCTGATTCTCAGGGCCCCTAGTGGGCTTGTTCCCCAGAAGCGGCTGGCAGACAGAGGGAACTGAGAGTCAGATACAAACTCATCCCCAGAAGGGGGTTGAGAGCAAGTCTGCAAAACCCAATTGGTTATTGGATCTGAAAATGAAATCAGGGGTTTATACCCTTCCAATCATCTTTTCTCTTTCCAAAACATGAAGCTAATCACGTCACTTACTCGTTAAAAACCCAAATGTAGTTTCGCACTGACCTCCAGATACAGACTGTTTAGCACAGTTCCCCATCCTTTGTGACCAGACCCCCACTTCTTTCCTCGCCCACCCACCTCCAGCCTCTGCTCATCTTGGTCCCTCTGCCTGGCATACCCACCCCCCTTGCCCACTGCCCCTGCCTGCAACTCCCCTCTTCACGTTTCAAAATCCCTAGCATTCTAGGATCCGGCTGCTCCCTCATCATCGCGCCCTGCCGGAGGCCCGCTGCGGGACTCGCCGTCAGTTCCCTGGTGCCCCCTTGGCATTTCCCCATTCTCCTGGCACCGTTCTATCTCACGTCATCATCGCTTACTGCAGCCAGGCCTAGCTCCTCCATGGGACTCCAAGTTCCTGGAGGATAAGGGCCCACGTCTTACTCACTTTTGCGGCCCTTCCACCTGCTCTGGCGCCAGGCACATTTGTACGTAATAAAAGTTGGGCAAACGAGTGGACGAACGCTCTCAATTAAAAGCTGCTAAGGTCGTAAATTCTTCCGTGTCTCAAATCCAAGGGCAGCTGGAATTTCTACTCCAAGAACAGAACAACTAAATCACTGAGGCATTAGGAAAGGGAACATTTTTTGATAGATCTGCGAACAATAGAAAGTATAACTTCTAAACAACAAAAAGGAACATAAAACGTAAAGCTTTGAAAAAGAAAAAAAAAAAAGTCCCGAGGTATTTTGCTAGAATCCTGAAAAATAATCAAAATCTTAACCAGTATTTGGGCAATAACCCAACATTTTGTGCCTTTCAAAATACAAAATGTACCAACATAACCGAGGACCAATGATCAGACAAACCGTGTCACTGAAAAATCCATTATCAAATCCCATTTGCCCAAATTTCTCATTTCACCAGAGCTATCATCTTACTGCTCTCCTATGCCGCAACTTAAAAGCCTCATTATTAGGCACAGGGAGTGCATATTTGGATGAGTAGTGTGTTTGCAATTATATTTTAAGGTGCTTCCCAAAGCTCTAAAGTCAAAGCTATAAATAGCAAGATGGGCGATGTAATTGTCAACAGAATATGAAACATCTGAAATTAGAGTCAGTTCTGCTCAGCCTTAAAGGGTGTGCCAGCAGAGCATAAACATCAGAAAGGATCTGATGAGGGAGTTCAAGAGCAGATACAGAAAGCTGGGTGGCCTCAGGCAAGTTGCTGAACCTCTGTTGGACTGACTTTCTTCATCTAAAAAAGGATGGGACTCAATAACCTCTGAGAGCCTTTTTAGCACTGAAGAGTCCACAGAAGGCCAGAAAAATTCTGAAATACCAAGTAGAATATGAAATGGAATCAAATGCACCACCACCCATGGAGTTATACTATTTATTGAGCTGTTATTTTGTGCCAGGCTTTGTGCCTGACACTTTACAAGTTTGGATCTTTATAACCTCACAAGTTGTGACAGTAATATGTAGTGAATTAATTAAACGGACATTAAATCCTCCAACCAATACAAACTAATTCCAAATTAGAAAAGTAGACCCATGAAGGGTGTCCTCTGTCCCTTCGAATAAAGTCAGATAATTTGAAAGAATCCACACTTAATAAGATTCCAGGGCTCTCAAGCTGGGACAACAGAACAAGCCTACTGTGGAACGGGAGAACATATGGGTGGTGCTGATAACACGGGAGGTAAATGATTAAAACCATCATTTGAAAGCCCTGCCTTACACCTCTGCGTGTTACGTCTGTCCCTTGTACCCCCAGACAGGTAGCTTTGACATAAGACGGAGACTATTTAAATATTAATATACCAAAAAACTGAAGGAAAAGTCTTGCTCTGCTATGTCTAGCTTTTACACGTTTGTCTTCTAGCATGAACCTGTAATATGACACAATTTTTGAAATAACTTTCCACGTCTCTAAACCTGTAAAAATAAGTTTCATTGTTGTTATACAAATTGGCATTTGTATACAACTCAAAACTTCAGTTCTCTGGGCATGGAGCTGGCCTGCTCTGTGAGTCACTGAGCTGTCACTGCCTTCTGATTCAGCATTTGTTTCAGCCCATTGATTCTCTTCTCTGAGCCCTTTGAGCCCTCCCATATGTGGGAGACTCTTGTTAAAAAAATTATTAAGGAAGACAGTTGAGGAGATACAAACTTTAACACTTCATGAAGAGGACAGTTTCCATTCAGAGGACTGCAAAATGGGGCTGAAGACAAGAAGATTTTATAAGAGACAGAATAAGGAACAAGGAAGAAACAAATAGAAAATATCTGATTGGCTGGGGCCATTGTGGTCAAGCTCGTTTGGGGTGAGAAGGAACAAGGAAATAAGCATAAAGTCCAGATTTGGCTTCGTGTTTGCAGATTGGTCGACTGTATATACTATGTTTCTGGTCAAGTACAGTATTTAAGGGATACAAAGTTTCAGTTTGCTGACAAGTCACCCTGGAAAGGAGCAGCTCCATCCTGGGCCTAAAAATTTCTTTCGACAGTCCCTACAGTCCAAGTTCCACTCACAGATGGTATCTGTGGATCGATCAGGTATTATTACTCATTAGAGTCCATGGCTGGTCCCCACTTATAGCCCTCCTTGCACTACCTGTTCAGTGCACCCCAGGCAGGTGCCTAAAGGGTAACAGGATGTGCTACATGCAGCACTTGCCCCCAAGAGGGACACTCACATTCTGATTTTATTAATCAATGGTTTCTCATCATTTGATCCTCTAGATTGTAAACTAGTATAGATTTTTATTTTAGAACCACATATTTGTAATTTTTTCTCAGTCCATGAACCTTATCCTAATTGACCATGTTCTCTTTATTCTTATAAAGACAACAAGGCAGTTCTGTTTCCTCTCCTTTTGTTTTGACAGCAGCAATAAAAGGTTTATGATGGGTGTAGTTAGGGGACTGGTCTATGTAGTGGCTGAACTGATACCTGAATTCCATTTGTTACCCAACAGGAGGCACGTGATGGGGACAGATCATAAATAGAGCTACTCCTGAGAAGTCAGATGCGATGGAACAGAAGGCGATCCTGCTGCAGCTTCTGAGCTAGCGAGGGTCCTGAGCTTGAACTGAAGTGCTCCACTGTACCTGTTCCTTGCGGGTGATAAGCAAAATGGCAGGCCCATGTCTATAAGCCCATTGTTGAACCATATTGGCCATAAAATGTGCTCCCTGGTGAGATACTGTGGAATCTGGGATGATGGATTTGTAAACCTTTAATGGTAGTTCTTACTAGCCACTTCTCTGCTTGACGTGAGTAAGAATTAACTGATTTCCCAACACTTATTAGCTGTGTGACCTTCAGCAAGTTAAGTTTCCCCATCTGTAAAATTGGAAGGGGATAATATTTACTACAGGATTGTTGTGAAGATTAAATAGGCACATATATATACAGCATACAGATCAGTGCCTGCAGCATAGTAGGCACTATATAAGTGTTAGCCTTTCTTATCATCAAAGCAAAAAGTCATATTTCAGTCATGCTAAGTGTTGAACAGATTGGCATGCTTTGGAGCAGTCTGACTAAAATGTTTTGTAAGTTTAATGGGCCTCCTGTAAAGGTACAGTGACTCTTCCTGTATCACATTAACTAGAAGTAAAGCCACGTAGGATCCTAGAGCTCTGTTCCTCTTTTAGTTGGGTATACAAACCTAAGAACTATCTGTAACAGAAGGCTTCCACAAGGCAGGCAAGCGTGCACCTTGTCAACATGGTTACAGAGGCAGTTCCCCAGCTTTCCAGTTCTCAGCTACTGCACTCAGAATTACAGAGCTTGGAGGATGAGATAGCTAGGCTAAATCAATTGAATAAAAAAAAAAAGTCTATAAAAATTTTTGCCAGTAACTCAATCATAAACTAATACAAAGTTGGAGTGTTTAGGTCATCATATTCTTGTTCTGTATTATAAAAAGGTTATACTCCTCTAACTGAAATTAAATCTAGAAAAACTGGTAATTGTGGGGTTATTTCTAAGATGTAACTTCTTGGCCCTGCCAGATAAAGGGATCGTGAGGCTGCAGAATAAACTATCTTCTCAGTGAAAACATAAATTCTTTAAAGCAAATGAAGAAAAAATTTACTGTAGGTTAAGTCTTTGGGACGAATGTACTTTAGATATGTTAGACAAAATTATTGTCCTTCACCAACACAGACAGAAAAGTAGCCTTTCCAAGCCTTAGGAGAAACCAGGAAAGGCAGAAGGCTTGTACTAACCGTTACCTATTTGTTAAACATAAAATAAAAAGATTCAAGGGTCTCTTTTGTTTTAAAAAAATGTAAAATGTTTAGAAATAAAACTGGATGTACTGCCCTTCCTCCTTACCACTCATAAAAATACTGATTTGGAAAATAGAGAATCATTTCATGGGCTAAAAGAGAAAATGTTTCCATCAAAATCATTTTCACAAAGAGCCCAGGAGAGTGCTTAATGCGCACTAGGTATTGTCTGGTTTAGCTCTCCCCACCCTCCTTAGGGTCCCCATGGCAGGTGGTGATAAAAGTTACATATTTTTCCAATATTATCAATCTTACTGTACAAGGCTGACTGGGCTGGCCGTTTAGCTGCATGTGAAAGGCTGCACAGGGTCATCAGAGGAGGGGCCCAAGATTTGGATCTGAGCCTCAACTCTGCTACATACTAACAAGTCCACGGATGTCATATGGCCTCTCCAAGCCTCACATTCCTCATGAATTAGATGCAAATGCTAATGATATTTTTATTAATAGTGTTTTCAAGATGCTCAAATGAGGTAACTTTTAGGAGAGGCCTTCTTGAACTTCAAAGGGCTGTTTAAATGCTCCTTATCTATAAATCTTGTGTGGACGAAAGGCAGGGATTTGCAGTTCCAATCAGTGGGTGAAAGGAAATAGCTTTGGCATTGGTAACTAAATAATACCAAAACTTCATCCCATTATATTTGCTCATTGCTCTAATTGATGTAACTGAACAAATGGGTCTCTGATCCCTCTTAGCTTGCTCCCTACATCTATCTTATTATGATACATCATTAAAATCCTCACTTTCGATATTAACACTGTATAACATTTGTGTCCTCCATTACTACTACAAAGAACTTTCAATATGCTGAAAATCAGCTCTTGGGACAATATTATCTCTAAAACCACCACCAAGTCTGAGGACTAGAATGATCCCTGGGTTTCAAGCAGGCAATGACAAAAATATGGTTCATTTCTGGCCCAGTAAACTTTCCCAATAGAAAATAAAAATTAGTTTCATCTGACATGTCTGAGTGGACAGCTGCTCTTTTTGCCTTCTCGGAGTGTCTTTGTGGGTAAAAGAACTTGTCTCTTTCTTGTAACTTCTCTTAGGACATGTGCTTTGGGTGGAGCCAACCCTTCAGGAACAGACGCTAAAGGCTGCTGGTTTTTCAGATAGGTTTCAGACATACATACCTTTTCCAGTAACAGAAAATCCAATTACGTAGCTTGAATGAAGGTGATTAATAGTCCATGTAATTGATGCAACCCGAGGTTTCACGTACAGCTTGACGAGTTCAAATCATAAGGGAACCCAGTGTCTCTCAGTGTCTTAGCTCTAGTCCTTTAATGTTGGCTCCTGTCAGGAGTGCTCTCCTCTCAGGGCTGCCTGGTGGCTGCCAGCAGCTATATCCTTCTTACCCAGGAAGGGTCTTTGTTCTAGCATTACCATCCAAAGTCCTGACGTTCGTTCTTTTTGGATCAGCTTGGATCACGTGCTAGCTCCAGACCCGCAGATAGACAAGATGACTGGCTCAGCTCTGGTCGTGTGCTCCACTCCTGAGGTGGGTGACCTCAGAGCACATACATTTTGAACACCAGTTAGGGCAAAGAGGAGATACATATTTGGGAGGCAACCACACGTGCCCACCCCATTCTGTAAGTGATTTGGATTTGAGTATATATGATAGTGGTTTAGTTTTTGATGTTTTCATCTTGTGTTATCTCTTCGGGATGGAGAAATAAATGTTGGCAAAGGTAGCTGTGCATTGGACACCTCTCTACAATAAATACAAGTTATAATCCTTTAGATTTTGAAATGTCTATTTTTATATTAAATTATCCAGTTGATTCACTAAGTGCCCACATTCTAAGAGAAACACAGATAACATGACAAACATTCCTAAGAATAAGGAAAACAAGAAAAATAATTATGTAGATGAAACATAGAGTGGAAAAGTACAAATAATAAAGTATGACACTGTTGATAAAGTATATAACTTGACGTTAGTAAATATTTAGCGCTGAACATAAATTTCCAGTCTTAATATTTCTTACTTAATTATACCTTCAGCCTCAGAAAAAAACTTAGAGAAGCCAATAATATATTTTCAAAGGTTTAGACTTTTATTTATTAAACTCTAGTAGCCTTTTCTATTTTAATTTTCAATAATGAATACCTTTGCCTTTCATAATTTCTTCACATTTGCCATTTGTCACAGATCTTTATATGACTTAAAAGTACATTAAAAATATTAATTACTCGGACCAGATTTTCACTATTGCGCCTCACACTTGGCACTCTATTAATGTATCTGGGAGAGGTGGCATAGGCCACAGCTTCGGTATCATAAAAGTAAACCTTTCTAAATATTTGGAGTGAAATCTCTTCAGCCCTTTAAAGTTGTCTGGACTTACAAATAGAAGGGTATCACGATCCATTTCCACTTCACAGGGGTTTGTGAGTATAAATGTGCACACACAGAGATCACTTCAGTACCCGACAGTGTCAGCCACGGCCCAGACTTAAAATATCACTGACTGTCCTGCATGATGCCTCGAATGCCACCTTATAAAAGGGCCATTTATCTGGATTTAGGTACTGCATATTTAGTAACCTCAAAGTGAAAAAAAGTTTAATGCTGAATGCCCCAACAACTAGCCAAGTTCTGAAGAAGTAATGAGATGAGATTTGAAAGAAGGTGCCAAGGCCAAAAGTGCCCGAGGCATAAGTTACTCTTCAGGGTCTAGACAGAGGAGGGCACTAAGGGCAGACCTCCCTCTGGCCAGTGCCAACCCAGTAAGTAAACGTGCTCTGTGAGTATCGATAAAGTGAAAAATAATTGAGATGTGACATTGCAAGAACTAAGCCTTCAAAACATTAGATCTCCTAAAAATAAGACTTTCTTCTGAGTTTCCTTTCTTCTAAGGAAATACACTTTAACCAGAGAAATATTTACTTAACATTAACAACATTCTATTGTGTAAAGTAGAACAGGCTTTCAATTAAAATACTGCTTCGACAGGTTTTTCCTAATGGGGAGAACTAAGGTTTACATAAGGCTACTAAACACTCACTAAAATAAGAGAAAAATTCAGATTTTCAATTAATTTTTTATAATGTTAAAGTACATGTAGGAAAACAAAAGGATTTATATAGTTTCATTACTGTCGTTTATTTCTGGATCATGCACAGAAACAATTCCACTCTTACATTTATTGTATTATTCATTTATTTCAGTGCTCACAATGAAATGGTCACCTTGTTTTGAATATTTGAAATTTAGAAGTATTGCATTCATTGCTGTTCGTACATTATCTGAAGTGAAACTCCAGGTAATTTACTTGTAATTAGGATTCAGACAATTGTCCATGTTTCCAAATACCACACAAAAACTGGAAAAAGTGGCAGAGACTGATTAATGTAGGGCAAAATCTTGTATTCAAACAACACTATGACTGCAATGAAGGAAAAGCCAACAACGGGAACCATAGGTTTTTGCATTCTGCCTTGCCCAAATAAATTTCACGAACTCAAGAGAGACCCTCAAGTTTTTAACATTCCTCACTCTTTGGGAAAAGGCAAAAGCAGCATTTCCTTCTGTGCTAAGAACATGAGGCTAGTTGTCAGGAGACCTGGGTGAAAACTCTGGCTCCAGTGACCCTGCAACTCTATTTTCTTGATTCTACAAATTAGTTTGCTCTAAATCATCTCTGGTGCTAATTTCCAATTCCTAGGTCCTGATTTTTAGGAAACTTATGCTGAAAGAGTACATCAGATCATACCAGTGGTTCTCATAGTGTGGGTCCCAGGGCTTCACCACCTGGGAATTCTTAAGAAATGCAAATTTAGGGGCCTGCCCTAGATCTACATAATTAGTAATCTCTTTTGAGAAGCAAGTTCTCCAGGTGATTTCTGACACAAACTATACAGTTAGAGAACCAGTAGATTAAACCAAAACTACGTTTAAGAAATTCACAGTTCTTTAAAAACTCTGAAAAGACATAGCCAGAGAGGTAAGATTTCGGGCAATCGTAAAAAAGCTACTAAAAGTCAATGAAATGGTTTTACATCTAATTAGAAATGTTAAAATTTTTAATTATTTCTTAATTTTCCAAAATAAGATTTACTAAGAATATTTACTAAGAAAAAAATCATTTACAAACCATAACATAAAGATGCTCTTTAATCCTGTGAATAATTATTTAATAAAAGCATATTCGGGTTTGTAACATATGCTAAAAGATGAATTTCATCAATATAAAATATTTTAACAGCACATGGTAAGGGGTTTTTACACCGATAACATAATAAATTGAAGTTCTGCACATAATAGTAACCGTAGTGGCTTTTCATAGCGACTACCTTGGTTTTCAATTTCTAATGTTATAAAAACCAAGAAAAATTCACAATATGGACATATGGCTCCATAATCTACTCTCTGAATAAATTATAATTGTAATTGATAATTATAAAAACTTTATATATAAAATAAATAAAATTATAATTATAAATTGTTAAATAAGCTATTAAATAAATAATACTTTACCTTGCTAAAGTATCCTGATCTTTCTTAAATTAGGTCACTAAATACTAAGAGGTCTTCTTCAATTTAACAATCTATTAAGTATTTTCTGAGATTATTAAGAATTAGGCTATTTGGAGGAAAAGACCTATCAGTTGCACCATGCTATGTTTTAAACATAGTCCCCATGACACTGTAGATGAAATGCCTCAAATAATATAATGAAAATCATTGATTTGGAAAATGTAAAAATCGAAAATATACTTTTTATAATTTCTTTCCCAATATTATAGTTTTAAAGAAAAGATTAAAAAAATCTAATCAGGAATAAGTGAAAACAATATGACAAAACCTAAGCAGCTGAGTCCTGACAAGAATCTGTCAATGAAGTATCTTTTTGGATTTGTTTTGTTACAACAGAAACTTAGTTCTTAAAGCACTTATAAAGTCACTGGACTTGTTTTATTCTATTTGAAAACAAAGTCATCCCCACAGCAGATAGCTTAAACTTAGGAAGATGTCACTACGAGAAATGGCTTAAATTCACTGCAATCATCTAGGACTCAGATACTAGTGTCAGCATGCCCTAAATGAATGTACTTCAGTAAGTCTAATAACATAGTACAGCTCAGGAAATGCTAAATCAGCTTATAAATGAACACACATTTAATACTGGATCTTAACCTCACTGCATTTTTAAAGCTTCTTAATAAACTGACAGTGGTGACAAACTTTAGGTGCACACAAGAGACAATTTTAGACAAAAGAGCTGTTCAAATACATCTTTGACAATAGGTAAAGGTATAACTATACTAAAGAAACACTGGTAAATTTCCCCCCCCCCCCACAAATTTTTATCAGTGTATTCAGGTGTTGGATTTTTACAACATTTTCACAAAGATTCTATAAACCAAGAAACTGAACTGGTTAAAAAGGATGACAAAATGAAAGCCATGTTTAACATAGTTTTTATTTAATTTTGGTAAGTGTAGAATGTAATGGTTTCAAGGCAGACTCTGGATTATTTCAGTCACAACTCAATAGTTAACATGATTCTGAAGAGCAGTCTTATCTTCAATATCTACCCACCCCTACACAGACACATCTAGAGAAATCCATGTACATATATATTAGTTTTCAAAAGCTCAAAATTTTCAACAACTCTAGCATTCAGATTCTATATTCTCACACACTTCAAAATCATCCATTTGAATGTAGGATATAACCATGAGGAGAAAAAAATTCATGCAATGATACTGTTTTTTGTTTTAAAAAAAGTAAATACAACATTTGATAATTCAATGCTATATAAAGTGCATTAAATAGCTAAAATAAAACAAGGGCCAATTTTATCATGAATTAATAACACATTTATTGTCTTGAAACCAAACAGGCCCCAATTTTTATCTTTCTGAGTCAGCTCTCTATAAACTCATTTCTCTTAAACTTCCTGTGTAATAAAAACCCAGATATTTCATTTCATCTTTGCATCTTTACAAGAGATGGCAGAGGGCTCAAGGTAGGTTATGTTCTTGATGATTCAGAGTCAGAAAGCACTTCTTCTTGAGCAGAAGGTTCATAATCTCCTGCATTTTCAGCCAATTCAATATCTAACTCATCATTACTTTCTGCACTGTAATCAACTTCTTCAAGGAATCGAGGTTCATCTTCATCCAAAACATAAGTAGTAGGGCTGTAGCCAAAGCACATAGAACATATAAGACTTCATTAGATTTTAAGGTGCTAACATAAGATTATTTGGCCACACTGGATTAACCTTGATTTCAATATAATAGAAGTAATTGGGTTAACTTTTAAAATGCTATCCAAATGAACAAGTGATTTATAATAGCTCGACCCCCCCCCCCCGCATTGATAATTAAGGGTGAAATGCTAATTTTTAACTGTATTACCAAAGTGCCAATATACATCCTACAATTAGACTGCAACAAAAAACAACAGGCTCTCATTAGGTTACTTCTTTGAAGGATTTCATCAATTTGCAAGCTTAAAATGTCTATTTTAATCACTGTAAATCAAACAACAGTTCTTTTCAATGGGCTTTATGAAAAACTGTGGGTATTTAATTGGGTCCTCCAGTAATGCACTGACACCACTTACTCTAAGTCTGTAAAATGATTATTTGCCATAAAGAGAGTCCATATACCCATCCTCGCAGTTTCTATCAGTAAAAAAGAAAAATGAAAAACAAGCGAACACTCCACACCCAGATTAATTACTTGCTCTTGGGAGATAGAATAAGATATCTGCTTAAAAGCACTAAGTGCTTCTAAATATTTCATTAGGTAAATTCTTTGGGGTTAAGACAACCTTTCCACTAGGTAGCATATTCGTTTGTCAAAAAATAATTTTGTTCTGATTTTACACACACACACACACACACACACACACACACACACACACACACACATTCTCTCTCTCTCTCTCTCTACAGGAACATTTCAATGTTCCCATTTCGTGACCAAAACTACCTTAATTTCATATAGATGTATCCCACCTGCTTCAAAAAAAATTTCCCATCATTGATGGAATTAACAGCTATAAAATCAGACAATAAAAAGGGAACAATAATCTGTTAAAATGAGCAAAGAAGCAGTTGTCATTAGCCACCTAAAATGAAAGAATTCCTACAACTGCATATTAAATTTGATTCAGACATCTGGACGTTTGGGCAAGAAAGACAAGTTAATAGATTATATGGTTCTAGTTTTCTGAAAAGAAAGCAAAACTCATCTGGTAAGATTATCTTTCCTTTTTCTTAAAATTGTTTTAATTGTGCTTTTTAAAGAGAAAAATATACTGCCAAACCATCTTGATCTTATATATAGCAAACTTTCTCTTATAAGTTCCGAGCTTGCACTGTCATACAGCAGTCCTGATAAATCAAGCTGAATGGCTTGGAGGGTTATGTGAGACTTTACAACACACCTCACACTCACAAGAACAATTTTTCCACTTTCAATTATCCAACTAAAACATTTATCGTGACTGTTAGGTCTTTGAGTGGGGGTGAGGGGAGAAGGTTAGATTAAAAGAAAAAATTATTTGCCTTTTAAAATGACAGATATTCTTTCTTTAGAAAAACAATAATTCATTCCTCCTTGACCTTGGTATTTCAAATTCTCAGGGTGTCCCAGGGGATTCTGAGACTGAAGCGAAGGAGGAGGAAAGAGAAGTGAAGAGAGAACACAAGAAAACACAAATCTCTTGCTAGTTTTCTTCCTGGAGACTATTGTAACAAGAAGAAATAATCACAGAAATGCAAGGAAGGAGATAGATTTGCTCAAATGCCATGTAGTACACTGGTACGGGGGTTGGGGAAACCAGCCAGGCCTGCAGAAGCCGACTCCAGTGATCAGGTGCAGAGGCCAGTGTGGTGTAGACACCCAGCAGCACCACGGGCTCTCCCAGCGGGCAGGACAAGCACAGAATCCACATGGTGGGTGGGTGGGCAGGTAAGCATGGTTCAGAAGATCCACAGACAGAAGAATTTCACACACATACACATGCGCCCCTCCACCACCACCAAGGAAAACAAGACTGACATAAACGAAACTGGGTGCAGGAAGCCCAGACACTACACCGGGGTCAGAGCAAAGACCTAGTTCTACAACAGGAAGCTGGACACTAGAAAATTTATCTGTCTGGACTAAGGGAAAGGGTCTGAAGAAAAAGCCTAGACTTATAAGCTGTTAAATCAATGAGGAAACAGAAAGAGAGAAGTATAACTTAGGAACAACAAAGATGCCCAGGTTTCAAGGCAAAAGAGTTCCCACACAGCAAGGGGACTTGGTCAAATGCTTGGTATCAGAGGCTGGTAAGCTCTTATAAGGCAGAGAAGCACGACCGGGATGACGAGAAACTCCTAGAGATTTTTTTAAAAAAAATTCTACAATAGGGAACATTCAAGGCTCTGGACCCAGATAATAACTTGACCTTTTCAGTTCCTAATCTTGGCTCATTCATACGCTGATTGTAACGTGAACTCCATTCATGTTCTAGCATCACCCAACCTTATACCCAGGAGTAGACCAGTTTCATACTCATTCCCCTCCTGTAAGCCATGCTGGTCCTAACGTTTGACTCCTGACTCCGCAGATCCTAACAAAATCATGCTCCTACTTTATAGCGGAAGTATACTGAGTACATCCAGCAACGGTGATGGGGCCATCAGTGCTAACTGTGTGTGTGTGTGTGTGTGTCTGTGTGTGTTTGGGGTGTGGAAGAGGCAAGAAGGGAGAGGAGAGATCAGCGGACCTAGTTGTAAGGAGCTGGGAGATAGGAGATGGAGGAGAGGTAAGGAAGAAGATTGCAACCCCCATCAGTCCACTGAAAGCGGCCTTCTTACTGCTATTCCAGTTGCCACTTTCCAGTCCATTTTTTCCTAGATTTCTCTGCTGTACTTAGTTAGCTGTGGTGAGAATTCTGATGCACCTCTCTTCCGGTTTGCTTCATTCCCCTGTCTTTTCTCAATGCTGACTCAGTAACCCTCATCCTTTGTGCAGGCATCAAAAATAGGTGCTTATAAAAAGGCTCTAGCTGTTCTTATACATAAGCCCTCTTTGAGTGAACTTATATATTTTAATTTACATTCTGATCATTTCCAATTCCAAATTTCTAGCCCCAACTTCTCCCTTGAACTTCTGTGTATGCATGGACTCACTAATATGTTCACATGGCTATCTTGCATGTTCTTTGAACATAACATATTCACAACTGAATTCATTGTTCTCGCCACCGAGCCTTCTCTTCTTGTAGTTTCTCAGTATCATTCACTGAATCATAAAACCAAAATTCTCAGCAAGCAAGTCCAATCAATTTCCAGACCACTCCTTGCCTCACACTTTACAAGCCTTCACTGACATTGTTTCCTCTGCTTAGGACATACCTCCCACCTTTCTTCTCCCAACTACTCATATTTCTTTTAAACCACAACCTAGGCTCATCTTTCAACTTTCTTCCTTTCTAAAGCCCATCTTGTGATAAGAGCCCTTTCTCCATATTCCCTTTGTATCCTGCATGAACATTATCCGATGACTTCTCGTATGCAGTAAAACCATCTATTTGGGAGCCTGTCTCCTCAGTATTAAATCGTAAACATCGTAAGGTCAGAAACTGACTCGCCCCTCTTACTACTGCTTGTCATGTCCTGGGAGTGCCTGACACATGGTCGACCTCGAACAAAAGTTTGTGGAAATCTTTACAAGAAGCCACGAGGTCCACAATCACCAATTTTCACATTACCACCTCTCCCCCACTGATTCTACTTTAGTAAAAACACTCAAGGCACAAGACCAACTACAGCAACTCAGCTTTACTTTTATTAATAATTCCAACATATGTTTTAAGCACTTTACAACTTAAGTTCCTTCAGATACATTATCTCATAATAACCTTCACTTAAGAGAAATACTTTAAGGTAATCTGCCCTAGGGTTATAAAATAAATAATCCCTTTCCATTTGCAGATAAGAATTCAGACATTATTTCAATCAAAAAAAGAATGTCTAATCAGCATTTAATTCTTTCCCATCACTATTACTTTGTTTTCCCACCACTACTTCCTTGTTCTCCTCATTTTCTTTACTTAAGTTTACTCTTTTTGCCCTGTTTTTGCTTCATTCTTCAATAGCTGTCCCAAATATACCTGCCTTAACATCATCCTGTTATGGATTTTAATTCTTAGGGTAAAGTTGACAAAGCTAAAAAAATGTAATTAGAAACATTTCAGTCTAAAGAGAATAGCATTTTAGTCCAAAAACAAATCCTCCTCAGGATGCTTCATGAAAAACATCAAAATCGTCAGTCCAAGGGCCTTCTCACAAGATTAATGCACTGAAATTCTCTGCTATATGCTATCATTATGATGCAGATAAGCTTTATAATTACAACTGATTTCCAAAGATGGGAAAAAGTTGATTCAAAGTTCTCTGCCTATCCTTAAACTATTAAGCACTGCACAAAATTAAACCTAAAAATTTCACTATCTTCCTCAAATGTACACCCATCTGCTTCCATTAGAGCTGACTGGACATCCGTGACGTTAGGATGCAGATCTTCAGCCCTGTTACCTATGCAAGCATGAAAGAAACAAACACTGCATATGGGGCCAGAAATTCCGCTTCTGTGCCTCTGCTCTTCAGCTGCGTGACCTTCGGCAAGTCGCCTACTCTCTTCGAGCACTGGATCTGCTCAGGTGTAAAGCCAGGGTAACAACACAAGCCCCACTACCTCACAAAGTTGTTCGGCTCAAAGTAGGTATATTTATAAACTCGTAAGCTGTACAATTATAAAATGTTATTATGACATGAATAAAACCACCTTGTTATGGTAAAAAAAGTAGTAAATCAGTCCTTCTCAATTCCAAAAGAGCCTAGACAATAAGCTGAATGGGACTAAAAACACTGTCTTACCTTTGTAATTCAGAGTCATCCCTTAGCTTTGCACTCTGCTACAATTTTGAGACTAACGTACCGGTTTTAATACAGTACAATAAAGACATCCTGGGAGAGAATATCTGAAACTGATGTACAAACAGAAAAACATTCCATTGCCCAAATTATAAGCAATTTGTGACTTGCTGATTGTATCTTTCTTGTGTTGAAATATCAGGTCTAAGGTGAAAGCAAATCCCTATTTGCACAAATATTAGAGAATATTTTTATATAATTTGATTCCTATTTTATCAGAGATATAGCATTTACCATATATCACAAAGTAAGAAAATTATCCATAGAAAATACAAACAACAATTTTTCCTATCTTAAGTTACCACAGCATACACACAAGTACTTGGACACACGTGCACATGCAAATAGACACATTCAGCGTTAGTGTATGTAATATCTAACCAAAAAATATTTACTATTTGGGGGAAAAAAAGGAAAGAAAGCAGCTAATCTACTGATACTTGGTTGGGGGTGGGGGAGGATAACTAAGCTGCCTTTGGGAAACAGTAATAGAGTTAGACCTTGACGCAATTCTTGTTTATGCTGGGAATTACTGGATGCATGATCTTAGGTAAATTCATCCTTGAGCCTCGGTTTACACACATATATAAAGGGTTACAATTCCGTCTGTCTCTGAACATTCTCAGAACACTAGAATCTCTGAGACAATAATTAAACTTAACACAAATTCAGAACAGGCAGTCATGTCGGGCGTCCCAGGACCACTCCGGACTTAGTGATTTGCTAGGGACTCACAGGATTCAGCACACAGTTATATTCGCAGTTATAACTTATTACAGTGAAAGGATACAAAGTAAAATCAACCAAGAGAAAAGGTGCGTGGGGCAAAGTCCAGAGGAAACCAAGGCCAGGCAAGGGCAGCTGCTAATAGGCAGAGAAGTCATCAGAGCTTTCAGCAATTTCAAAGGATTGTAGGCAAAAATTGGAGTTCAGAGCTGCCAAGTTTCCTGAAAGAAGGGAGTTGTAGAGATGTGACCCCAGCAGTTTTCCCCTAGAGGCATCTGACATATTCTTAAAATACACACTACATAAGAGGCTGAAAAGCAAAGCAGAAAGCAGCAAAACAAACAAAATGGAAAATAAACACAGATTTTTTTTTTTTTTTTTTTTTTTTTTGGCAGTCTTGTGGTGCTGAGGAAAGGAGAACCCCTAGGCCTTCAATTATGACCTCTGGAGGGCTACGACCTAGAAAGGAGGGAGGAGTGAATCAAGGGTTAAACAAGATCCACAAGTTTTGCATAGGCACCTCAAGCCAGCTAGGTCCCTCAGTGAACTGAGATCTGCCCTACTCTACAGCCTGCTGAAGTATAGAATGAATCCCCTTTGAAGGAATATGTATTCTTCCTTATTCTGATATACTTTTTTCTTATTTTTTTCTCAAATAGACACATGACAGGAATAACTTCATTCTTCCAAGAGGCCACTGAGGATGTAACACATAAAGATCTATAAATATATATGGTCAGCAAATTACCTATATTCAGAAATGAGTGACAGGGTAACAAAGGAATGGAGGCCCAGCCCAGAGACTGCCCAAAGAACACCCCACTGGTCGTTAAAGAATCCCTCCCGCATCCCGGAGACAAAGGACAAGGGGCCATAACCTATAGCTGGTTTATTATGGCCAGAGATGCTTATACAGAAGGTACTACCCTAACCTACCCACAATCTCAGCCTCATTGTGCCATCATTATAATACCATGTTTATGTCCAGAAGTTCATGAATCTAATTATAACAGACTAAATTCTGGGTAAGCACATGCACACTAGACAAAGAATTATATTAGCAGGCAAGTGTCAATCACACGCCAATCACCTAGGAATGCCTTTGTACCCACTCACCAGAGCCCAGATGTAATAAAGACCTTACCACTTCTGCATTGTTACAGCCCTCTTCACTGAGAAGCTGCTCCTCCTTTGGTGGGCACTCTTATCTTTTATCTTTTTACCTCCCAAATTACATAGGGCTACAGCCTTCCTTGGTGTGACCTGTCTCCTTCTAAAATATACTTTTAATAAATTTTACTTTTTCTAAATCTCACTGACCTGTAATTCTTTGTGACGTTGATGCGATAGAACCAAGGAAAATACTAACTGCACTTCTGTGTCATTACGCACCCATGCACCTAGGGCACCCCAAGTGGTAACGATATGATCTTCAATTACATGGCATGATTTACCTGCCTAGAAAATTCCCCAGTAGTAATTATAGCTGTAAAAATTTTCTACGTGGTAGCCATAAATGACTCTCACAAATACAAATCAGACTACAGTATGTGTATTACAGTCATTAAAAAGGAAGATCTTTTAATTTTAGCTTGATTAAATGGTAAAGTGTACATTAAAAATAAAGCACATTAACACCAGTAAGCTTCACTACATAGCTAGGTATTAGATACTGCTAACATTTGGCCACAAATAATCTATTTTGACAGAGATTCTTTCCTTGACCAAACTTAAGTCAAGCTCCTCAAAGTCCTCTTGCAGATTAGGCCCTGACCTTAGGGTCTGACCTTAGGTTCTGACCTTAGTCCAGAGGCTCTGCCTTCTTACTCCAGTTTCAGCAATAATCCTTTTGAGTCAGTTTATCAAAAATCCCCCATTCTCAATATCCGATCACTCTGGCCTGCTTTCAGCAAAAATTCTGTCAAGTCAGTTTAGCCAGCATCTCCCTCACCGACCGTACCCTCCCCCCACCACAACACATTTTTTCCTCTTAGTAATTTTCGATCCATCAATCCCCACTCTACTCCTTAGTTATAAATTTCCATTTTTCCTTATGGTATTCAGAGGTAAGCCCAACCTTTCTCCTCTACTGCAAAACTTCATGTAGCAGTCTTCCTGAAAAAAGTCCGCCTTCTCATTCTTCAACAAGTATCATGAATAATTTTTTTCTTTAATATTAATTTTTCTCAGGACAAAGAGTTACTATATATTTATAAACACTAGCTTCACATAAAGAAAGTATGTGAAAGAATAATATAGAGTCTACTACTTCATTCTAGTATTAATAGTCTGCAGTAATCAATATAACTAACAATAACTTCAAAGCGCTCTCTCTTATAATGCTAGGGACAGAGGGAAAGAGCCTTTAACCAAGGAACATCATGTTTACTTGTCCAGAGACCTACAGTCATTCCCTATACCTTATTAGAAAAGTACTCTACCTTTATCAAAACACATCAAATTAGGATTTTTTTAAAGTAGAAATACAAAGTAGAACTAATGCTAAGCACATCTTAGAGGCTTTCTCCATCTTAAGTCCTAGTTACTTTATTAGGTGCATTAGGAAAAATTTCTCATCGAATTTTCTAATGTGCATGCTGTATGCACAAAACAATATTAAGTACTGATACATGCTACGATACGGATGAACCTCAAAAATGAGCAATGTGAAAGAAGCCAGACATAAAAGGTCACACACTGTATAATTTCATTTTTATTTTAAATAACCAGAATAGTAAATCCAAAGAGGCATGAAGCAGACTAGTGGTTGTCAGAGGCTGGATATGACTGCTTAATGAGTATTAGGATCTCTTTTGGGTGGGGATAAAAAGAAGTTGTGGAATTAAATAGAGGTGACATATGGTTGCACAATATTGTATGTACCAAAATGTCACTATGTTGTTCACTTTAAAATGGTTAGTTTTAAGCTGTGTAATTTTCATCTCAATTAAAAAAAAGTCTAAATATTGTTTGATTATAAGAAGTAATTAGGCTTCATTTAAACATGGGCATGTTTTTTATTATGATAAAGTATTGTAGAGTTTGGTATTTTTCAACTTCGCTTTCCTATAATGTTTTAACATACTCAAACTTCAACTACTCCTTCCATATGCCTAACATAGTGAAATTTCTTCATCACTGCAATATCCATAATGCGAAGTATGGTTAAATGTTTTATCTATTTTCCAGTCTTTTAAATGAGGGTCACTAATAAGACTATTTAATAGTTCAGGTGACAGGTAAAATAAAAAGACTTTTATGAAGTCCAAAAATACTACATAGCTGTAAGCTTTTAAATAAGTTTTACCAATATTCCCAGCTTTGACCTAAGAAGAGTAGCATACCTCCTCGGAAAGACATACGGCAGACTTAGTGTATTAGATGAAATTTTTATCATATAACCAATACAACTTGGTAAAATTAAAATGATTTATATGTGGTAATTTCCAATGAATATCCTGGTATATAAAACATAATTTTCAAAGATAGGTTTCATTGAAAATGAAGTTCTATAACTTGTGGTAAACATCGGTGGATCTCAAAAGATACTAATGTGACAGTAAAAGAATAACGTTTTAAAAGGAATAACCCATAAGGAAAAGAAAGTTGGAGAGGCGATAACAGCAAAGAAGAGATATCAGCAACATGCTGGAAGATGGAAGAAGATGGATGAAACAAATAGGCTTGAGTTCCAACCTCCTTCACTTTGCTAAGTACCTACAGTAGGAGAAGCTAAGAAAATATGCTATTTGCCTCACAAAGCCCTAGAAAAATTCAGGAATTGGAAATATTGGTTATCAGGGTGCAACTGAAACCAGAAAACTGGTTAAAAGGTTTTATGAAGAGCAGTTAAACCTTCCTATCCCCTTCCTCAGACTATCCCCCAGTTCAGAAACAAGAAATATTAACTTTGTAAAGACTTTTATCAGAGGGGCTATTCACTTAGGGTCAAAAGTCAGAACAAGATAGAAGTGGGGAGAGTTTAAGTAAAGGTTTGCTCAAAAGCAAGTCCTGCTGGGCTCCCCATGCTACCTACAGGACTTATGGCCCTGGGAAATATTTTTCAATTTTTTAAAAAGTCACTCTGCCCACCAAGGAGTTTTGTTTTTTAGACATTTTTCTGAATCTCCCCTTAATTAACTACAATTAAAATTAAATATAAATTTCATATCAGATTAGACCCAGCCTAAGAGAGCATGGGTGAATTAAAGGTTAAAAAAATATATATATCAAAGGAAAGCACAAAGAAACAAAAGAATAGAAACTTATTCATGAGAGTAAAAGACACAGAGGATATAGTGAAAAGGTCAAACTTAAATGTAGATGGAGTTCTAGAAAGGAGATAATGGGACAGAATCAGTGTTTGAAGAGAAAATGGCTAAGATTTTCGCCGAATTGATAGAAGACACCAAGCTGCAAATTTAAGAAACCTTGTGAACCCCATACGAAATAAATAAAATCGTATCTAGATAAAATCTCTAAATACCAAAGACTAAGAGAAATTCATAAAAGCAACTTAGCCTTACAGGTCAGATTGCTTTCAAAGGGGCAATGAGTCTACGGCCATACCACTCTAAATAAGCCCAATCCTGTCTGATCTGGGAAGCAAAGCAGGGTCAGGTCTGGTTAGTACTTGGATGGGAGATCACTTAGGAAGACAGGTGCTGCAGGCGTAAAAAATAAAAACTAAAGGATTGTAAACTGACAAGGTCCTTGCAATCTGTGAGGTCAATTAAGGGTTGTCTCACCTAAAAAACAAACAAACAAACAAAACAAAGGTGCTTGGCTGATGCCTAACTTGACAACTCAACAATAAAAGACAGAAGACAACAGAATGATCTCTTCAATGTGCTGAAAGAGAATAAATTTTACCTAGACTTTCTACCCAGCAAAAATAACCCTCCAAAATGAAGGTGAAGACTTAACAGTATTCTTTGAGAAAAAGAAAAATGACCTCAGATAAAAACTGAAATGTAGAAAGGAATGAAGAGGAAAAGGAGAAGGAGGGCAGTAAATGTATAGTGAGATCCAATGACTGTATAAAACAGTAATAACGTTTGCAAAGTTTAAAAGAGCTATAGTATACTCATAAAACACCTGACAACAGCAGCACATATACTGAGAAGAGTTAACATGTTCTAAGGATGTATACTGTCCAAAAAAAAAAGTATAAATTTTATATTGAGTTTGATAAATTAATAATGCATGAAGAAATGCCTAGTGTCCAATAAAAGAAATGGAAAAAAAATCAACATAAATCTAAAATCAATCTAAAATCTATCAATCTAAAAGAAGGCAAAACAAACAAAAACCACAGGGCAAGTGGAGCAAATAGAAAGCGAATAATAAGCTGGTAGATTTAAATCTAAACATGTCAATAGTTACAATAAATGTAAATGAACTAAATATCTAATTAAAATTTTTATAAAAACAACTATGCTATGCTTATGAGAAATATATATAGAGAGACAGGTTAAAAATAAACACTAAATAAAAAGAAAGTTACAGCTTATATATACATAGTAATAGTAATATGGTTTGAAATCTGTCAGCTTTTTAATACAAAATCTTACATTCAGAAGTTTCAAGCTTTCCAAGGAAAATGATTTTACACATTAGTAGTTTTTAAGCTTTATTCAACTTATAATTGATTTTTAGATTTCCACTGTTATTTATAAAACTAAACTTATATTTTACTGAATGAAGCAACTGTACATATACAAAATAGAATGACTGGAAACTTAAGTTTCATAACTATCATAGATTCACCTTAAATAAGCCTCTTACCTTTTTCTTAGTTTATTTAAAAAAAACAAAAACAAATCCCTGCTAGTTTACACTGTTGTGAAGACTAATTATTTGACATCTATAACTGAGTTACTGCTTACTTTGATAAAGGCAGTTAATATCTATTACTCTTGTTGCTATAATTATTCCAAGCTTACTTGACACAGATTGCCTATAAATGAAAATAAATTAGTTAACAACAACTAGATACTCTATCTTGGGAAATAGTTAAGACCAAAAGGAATAAAAATCTAATTAAGCATTAAGAAAATCGCCCACGTTGAACACAGAAAAAAAGAAAAAAAAAGAAGAAAAATGTGGCAGGAAAGAAGGGTTTGAAAGATTTTTTAAAAAGTCCAGTCACTAAAAAAAAATTGAGAGAACTCATATTTATTAGGTTGATACCTCAGTTTCTCATTAGGACTAAGAAACAGAAAATTATCAAGGACAAAGAAGGGATCCAGAAGAATACAGACAATAAGAAAAAAGGACAAGGAGGTAATTTTGGTAAAAGTGGTAAAATGGTAACTATTACCATTTACCCTCTCACTCAATCATGGGAATGTGATTTCACCTGCTTCTGATTCCATAGTCAATCATCTCCTCTGCTACCTGATACTATACCTCCTCAAATGATCACTGCCACATTACCTTATTTGAGTTCTCATCCTCCTCTCAAACACAAATGATTCCAAATAATTTCCTCAAGAGTTTTGTCTCTACCTCCCCAGTTTCAATCAAATCCATACACTACTTTCAGAAGAAAACCACCACTCAGCATACTTTGAAGCCCAGTGGATTCAAAACTCTCAGCTACCGAAAGGAAAAAGTCTAATGTCCTTACACTGGTATTTAGGGCACTGTGAGACTAGCCCCCACCCCGCGGGCCCCTCCCTCCTGCTCATAGGGCAATCTAATCCAACTGAATTTTTAAATCTGATACAGTAACCTACCACTTCAACTCAGTATGTAGCTGGCACTATGCAAGGCACTAAGACTGACACACTAGACAGTGCTGAAGGGCAAAGACGCAGTCCCAGAGGTTTACTAGGAATTAGTTAGGCAGGTGTGAGTAAAGAATTCTCTTAAAAGTTGGTTTAGAAAAGTACATGTTTTGTGATCCCAGTTATCCCTGCTCTAAACACAGAGCGATGATAGATAAAATTTAAAAAAGGAAAACAAAAAAGAGACATATGCATATAGAAACAAGATAAACATCTCCTTGGACCAGAAAGAGAAAAGAAACACAAAAACAGATCATGGGCCCCCTGAACTCCAGATCCAAGAGCAGGCAGCAATAACTCCTTCATGGCAACAAGGAGGTTTAAAGATGTCCTAGAGTCAGGGAACTAAACCTAGACTCATGAGAATCAAGCAGCTGGAATGAGGCTTCCCTTTCCACTTCAGAAAGGAGGCTAAAAAAAAAATAAGGCTGAGACTTCTGCCTAAGGCTAAAGATTTTAAAAATGTTGCAATTACTAAGTAAGAAAGATGGAGACAAAGAATCACACCCAGAACCCTCATGAACTCAATGACTTGTCGAGCAAAACTCCCAATATCACTGAAGAATGGGAAGTTTGAACTGCTAATATAAGACTAATATAATGCTATTATAAGCTAATATAAGTTTGGACTGGAGCCTTGGGAGGGTCTTATAGAAACAATCACAAAATCATCAAGGAGTTACGGGGAGAGACTTGAAAGGGTTAGTATGGGAGAGTGGCTCTCTCTCAAAATGAGCCTGCGAACTACAAAACTCATGCGAAACTGTCAGTGAACTGACCAACATAACAAAATTAATGGTACAATCTACAAATGGCTTTGAAAGTGTTCAGGGTCTTCAAAGAAGGAAAGAAATAATAATCATAAGAATAAACAAGATCATAAAATAAAAACATACAGGAAAAAAAAGAACCAATAGATGTGAAATATATAGCCTTTAAAATAAAAACCTCCCATGAGATGAACTCTAGACTGAAAATAATCGAACAGTTTGTGAATTATAAAATGCTACTGAAGAATTTACCTAGACTGCAGCAGACACAGAAAATATGAAAAAACAGTTAAGAGAGATGCATGGAGAACAGATTGAGAAGCTCCCATATAGGAATTCTGGAAGAACAGAATAAAGGAAATGATAAAGAAGCAATTTTCAAAGATGAATGATTGAGAACCTTTCAAAGTTGAAGACAAGTCCTCAAATTATAAAGTGCATTATAAGGGTCAAGAAAGGTTTATGATTTTAAATATACCACTCCTAAACACAACACACTGAAACTGAATAGCACCGAGTACAAGGATCAAATCTTAAAGAAGCAGAGGCACAGATGTTTGGCAGAGGCAAAAGTAAATACAAAGACCCTGGGGTAATAAAGAGATTTGTATGTTTGAGAATATACTATTCAAGGTGTGGTCGATAAACCAGTGTGGTCCACAAATTCTGTTATTGGTCCACGATGACAAAAGTATATGAATTAAAATGAAGTGTTCAAAAACTTTTATAACAAGTTAATATAAAAATTATATGTCTGGTGAATCTCCTGATTAAAAATTGGAGCTTATTTGTATTACTTGGGGCCCACTCTAGGGGTAAAAATATAGAGTCACAAACAATATGAATATGCCAGTAATCCAACCTAAAACTATGAGGCTGGCTAGTTTCATCTTCGGCCCACAATCGGAACCTCTCCCATTCCCCTTATTTACTCTATCCCTAAGATGAGGAACAAGACCAGGATTTCCACTCTCATCACTCTTATCCAATATAGTACTGGTAATTCTAGCTAGAGCAATTTGGTAAGAAAAAGAAATAAACAGCATCCAAATCAGAAAGGAAGAAGTAAAATTTTCTTCATTTGCAGATGATATGATATTATATGTAAAAACTCCACCAAAAATTGTTAGAAATAATAAATAATTTCAAAAAAAGCTACAGGATACAAACTCAATACACACACACACACACACACACACATGCACACACAATATAGTTGCATTTTTATGCATCAACAATGAACTATCAGAAACAGAAATTCTACTTACTATGGGATAAAAAAAAAAAAAGGAATAAATTAACCAATTAACTAAGGTGGAAGATCTATATACTAAAAACTGTAAGAAATTGAAAATGACACAAATAAATGGAAAGATATTCTATGCTCATGGTTTAGAAGAATATTGTTAAAATGTCCATACTACCCAAAGCAATCAAAATTCCAGTGGCATTTTCCACAGAAGTAGAAAAAAAAAATCCCAAAATTTGTATGAAACAGCAAAAACCCATGAACAGCAAAAGCAATCTTGAGAAAGAAAAACAAAGTGGGAAGCATCACACTTCCTGATTTCAAACTATAGTATTCAAAATAGCATAGCACTGCCATTAAAACAGATACAGAGATCAATGGACAGAAGAGAGCACCCAGAAATAAATCCATGAATATACGGTTAATTTTCAACAAAGGAGCTCTAAGAATATACCCTGAGAGAGGATAGTCGCTTCAGTAAATAGTGTCAGGAAAACTGGATAGCCACAAGCCAAAGAATAAAACTAGACCCCTATCTTATACTATACACAAATATCAATCTAAAATGGATAAAAGACTTGAACATAAGACTTGAAACCATAAAACTCCAGGGTGTAAGCTCCTTAAAACTTATCTTAGTAATGATTTTTTGTGTGTGTGTGGATTTGAGACCAAAAGCAAAGACAACAAAAACAAAAATAAACTAGTAGGACTACATCGAACCAAAAATTTGTTTGCCCAGTAAAGAAAACTCTCAAGTAAATGAAAAGGCAGCCTATGGAATGGGAGAAAATACTTGTAAACCACGTATCTCACAAGAGTGTGCATATCCATAAGAAACACAACTCAAAAGTAAAAACGACAAATAACCCAGTTTAAAAATAGGAAAAAGACCTACACAAACATTTTCCACAGAAGACATACAAATGCTTAACAGGTAATGAAAAGGCACTCAACACCCATCACTAATCATCAGGGTAATGCAAATCAAAATTATAATGAGCTATTACTTCACATGTGTTAGGATGGTTATTATACCAAAGACATATACAAATGATAGTAAGAATGTAAAGAAAACCCTTGTACACTGTTGATGGAAATGTAAACTGGTATAGCCACTATGAAAAACAGTCTGGAGGTTCTTCAAGGAATTAGAAATAGAACTACCATATGACCCAGCAATTCCACTTCTGAGTGTATATCCAAAGGGAAACAAAATCATTACCTCGGAGAAATCTGTCCTCCCATGGTTAAAGTAGCCCAAGTATGAAAAGAACCTAAGTGTTCACTGATGCATGAATGGATAAAGAAAATGTGGTACATAAGTATATGAAGAAATATTATTCAGCCTTAAAAAAAGAAAGAAATCCTTTCATTTGCTACAACATGAATGAATCTGGAGAGCATTATGGTAAACAAAATAAGCAAGATAAAAACAAATATAGCATAATGTCACCTAAATGTAGAATCTTAAAAAAAAAAAAAAGAAACTCATAGAAACAGAGTAGAAAAGAAGTAGTTGCTAGGAGCTGGGGGTGGAGGAATGGGGAGAGGTTGATGAAAGGGTACAAATTTTCAGCTGTAAGATGAATAAGGTCTGAGGAAGTGACGTATAACATGGTGGTAAGTTGACAACACTAGATTGTGTAACTGACATTTGCTAAGAGGGCAGAACTTAAATATTCTCATACGCACACAGAATGGTAATCATGTGAAGCTAAGGATGGATATATTAATAACTCAAAAGGGGAAATCATTTCACTATATATATATATATATAAAATCATCTCACTGTACACTTTAAATATTTTAATTTTATTTGTGAATTTTATCTCGATAAAGCTGGGGGGGAAAAGAATACATGAAATAACTTAAAGGGAGGCTTCTACACATCAGTGAAAACAACAATCTTTATATTTATTTCCATTATTGTTTAGCATGTACTTTCAAGAGTTGAGAATTCAGGTAATCACTGTGTCAATTATCACATTTTTTATACATAACAGTTATAATTAAAGTTTTACTACATTTAAAACTGCTGAATTGATATATATAACAGAGCATGGTAATACATTAAATCTGATGACAAGTCAATATCTAACAATAAAAATGATGAGGGTTCTATAGAATGGAGTATTCTTACCCATATACATCAAACTATAAAATGCTAAACTCCAGTATTATGATTAAGAACAGTGAAACTGAATTACCACTTATTCTATAGCTGATTAAATTTTATATACATTGAATTTTAGGAACAAAAGTTTACCTATTTAGAAGAATATTTGGCAGAGATAGTTAAATTTCAAAGAAATACTAAATAAGCTATATATAACAAGAAAGTTATTGGAACGTCATCTGGTATGTGTAGACAGCAACAAAATAAAATTTCTTTTAAAGTATGAATCCCAACTGCAAGCCTTCTTAATTTAAATATTACCTAATATAAGTATAGTTTTCCACAGTGCTTATTTTTGTGTTAAAAATAAACCATTAACATCACTAAAACCAGCATTTAAAATACAAGAAAATTTTTTTAAATTTCATCCAAATATTGATGTTAAAACAATCAAGACTATTATCACAAGTCAGAACAAATATCAAATGTGTAAACTTAATTGTAGTAATTCTAAAAATACTCGGCTGACAAAATCGCTGCGCCTTTCCTCTGCTTAACTAATTTAATACAGGCTAACAGTACAGGACAAGGTAACAGCAGAATAAAACAAGGTGTCTTACCTAGTTACCTTGCAGCTTGATTCAATCAAGTCATTTTCAAAGTCAAGCAGGCTGGAAGGCATATTATACTCCAATGGGGATGTCAGTCTTTTCAAACGCAATAGACCAACACAAAATTTTGCTCCCATCTCTTCCAATTCTCGAGTACCAATCTGTAAACCCTAGAAATAAAGTAATATACATGTAACTAGGACGTTTGCTGATCTAAGGTCCAATTCATTGCCGATTAAGTTCTCAATCTTTAAAATTAAAAAATGCAAAGTCTTCGAACATTTTATTTGTCTTTAAAAGTAAAGTTTCAAGTCTGGTTGTTTCCAATAAAAGCCTATGGTATAAGGGAGTACGCATTTAAAAGTCACACATAGAAGCAATGTAAATACAAAAACTTTATAAAGTATGTGTTTATTTCTAAATTCATAAAAATATACTTACATTCAATAAATTAAAACATAGCAAATTTTTATTAATAATGTACTATTTGCACAGCTAATTATAAACTAATAATCAGTATTTAAATATGTACCACAATGTTTTCTTAAAAATTATGAATATAAATAGACTCAAGCAAGTTTTCATGAGAATCCAGAGAAAGCTATTTAGTTCAGAGAAATTTTTCAAAAATGTTTTGAAGACTGCCTATGATTCAATTCCATTGTTGCAATCATACATAACTCAATATAACAAACATATCGTTTAATATATACTTGAAAACCCCGGAGTATATATGTAAGGAATGTTTTCAAATATTTTTTATTTAAAGTCCTGAGATGTTTCACCTTGTATTTTCCCTGATCACAGCCACACAAAGTACTCTCCATGGTGTAACTCCTTTGTACTCCTATCTCCCGCCAAACTACAACACGTGCTGTGGATTCTTTAGATTTTTCCACTACGAAGCTACAGCTGCTCATGCAAAATGCTGGAGCAATATGGCTCAGTATCTTAGGCAAAGTCTGCAAAGAGAAAAATGATAAAATATTTCAAAAAGTTTTTCAATTTAAATTTTTTTTAATTACTAAATTTTTAAAATTTTTCATGAAAGCATACAGATTAGAGTATGGTCATGTAGACCTTCTTGCTATATGCCCTCTAAACAAATAAAAAAATAATTCTCTTACTAATTGAGAATTTTCTGCCTTTCTAGACCAATAGTAATCTTTTAGAAAACAGAATAAAAGGAAGTATCACAATCATAATAGCAACCAATAAGCAGAATAAAACTATGTAAGAAAAACATGTTTAAAAAATAAAGAAACTTTAGTCATGAAAGATGGTTTGGCCAAGAGATTTAACAATATAAATGTCTAATATCCCTAAATTAATCACGAAAGCTAAGACAATCACAATCGAAATGCCCATAACATTTTTCTGCAACTTACTCTCGAATTCACCTGAGAGTATATAAATATGGGAATACATTCTGGGAAATTCTGAAAGAAAAAGCTATAACTAGAGAAATAATCCAGATATTGACCTATATTATATGTCTAAGCTTAAGCAAAATTATGATACTGGTGTAGGAACAGACATCTCCAGAAAGAAAAAGTTCAAAATTAGAACCAGAGGTATCTGTTAAAGTTAGTATTACTAGAGAAAAGATTGATCATTCTTTAAATGGCAACACAACTGGATAGCCATTAAGAAAAACAATCTATAGTCCCTCTTCATTAAATTAAATTCTAACTAAATTGAGAATTTAAACTTAAAATTAATAAGTCTTAAAATGAAACTTAAAACAGTAAACATGCAACTACACTTTTAAATCTTGGAATGAGAAGTCTTTCTAAGCTTCAAAACTCTTAAGTCATTTCTTACAATATCAACAAACATGATGGTCTTAAAATACTAAATATCATAAACAAACGAAACCTTTTAATATGTTTGTAATACACATAAAGAATTCTTATTTTAAAACAGTAATAACTAGATGACCAGCACAAAAGTAAGCAGAGAATGTGAGAAAAGGCTACTTTAAAAAAAGAGAGAGATCATAATTGGTCAAACATATGAAAAGATACTCAACTTCATTTATAACCATAGATATACAAATTAAAACCGTCGAAATTTTTTTTTTTTTTTACTCAAGTAAAATGATAGTATGATAGTATGAGGGTGTGGAGAAACTGCACTAGAATATCAACCTGTACCATCTTTATGAAGGACAATTTGACAATACTAATCAAATAACCACCAAGAGGTAATGACTGAATAAATAAATTTTGTTACATCCATACAATAAGTACAAAAATGCATACTGGAAATCTTGTGTAATTGTCAAAAAGGCTGCGACAGATCTGGATATGAGGACCAGGAAAGATGGCCAATAAACATTATGTGAAAAAAACAAGTTGCTGTAGAGCATTAAAAAAAATAAATAAAACAAAAACTTCACATACTATATGTATATACATTTATAAATGAATATCCTTAGAGACAAGTCTCACAATATACATGGTAAAATTAATAATTTAGTGATTGAGAGAGAATGACTTTCACTTATTACACTGTATTTCTGGAGTGTTTCCATTTTTATTTATTTGGAAAAGGGGAAGAAGAGAGAGGAAACTAAAAAGAAAATATCCTTTGAAATTCTGCCAAGGGCAGTGTGGCATGTTAGTGAAACTTGTTTGGGAAAAGTTTGGGGTACTCGTTTAGGCATAAATATAGTAGGAGAGACTCTAGGATGGAATGGAAAGCACACTGGATTTCAAGCGATAAGATCTCATTTCAATCCTACGCATACCTCTAAACACACCTATCTTTACATGTGGAAACACTGTATGTAACAGATGGCTTTATAAAATCAGCAGAGAAAGGATGTACCATTTAACAAATGGTTATACATGGGAAAACTAAAATTAGATCTCCATATCTCATATAAAATAAATTCCAAATGGTTAAATATTTAAACATGAAAAGCAAAAAAAGAAACACTTAAAATGAAAAATCTGAAACAAAAATGGCAAAATTGCAACATTTACTATATCTGAGTAGTTCCTATGTTAAATTATTTTCTGTAGTTTTATGCATGTTTGAAATTCAAAAACTCCTGACTTATCTGTAATAATTACCCTGTATCCCACATCTTCCACAACATCACATGAAGTTGCATTATCACTGGTATGCCACACTGTCTCTTTGATGCTGCAGCCATACATAAATACGTTCTTCTTTCGGGAGTGGCCATGATAATCACAGTAAACCTTGAAAAGACCATATTTTAAAGAATTAAAAACCTTCAAATTCACATATTACCAAGTAAATCTAGTTAATAGCAGACCAATAAAAAGGTACTGTGTTCCTTTTATTGTAACCTAGCCATCATTTAACAAGTAGAATCAATAAAAGCTGATATCAATAATATCTACTTTTGGAAAGAAATCTATTAATTCCAAAATGACTAGAAAGTCCTATGCAAGTCCTGCATCAAGTCATGAGTTCCACTGTTTCCTTTGTTATTTACTAATCACCATTTAAAAAAATAACAAATTCAATTATAGGCTCAAATCTACAACTGTAGTCATCACTGCCCCAAGGATCAAAAAGATATTTAGCCAATTAAAAAGAACATGAAAATGCTCTCGTCTAAAGCACCACTAAAAAAGGTGTGGTTTCAATTTAATTTTTAAGAGGATCATTTTAAAAACAAAAATGAAGGACACTCTCATATCAATTTTGCCCCTCTGCAAAGTATTTCTCTCTTTCTCAAAAGATTAACTCATTTTAATACTAATATGGGGACATTCTAAACAAAAGCTGCTGAAAACAGATGCATACATACGCAGTTGAGTAGAGTCTCCCACCATACTGCCTTGCCCATGTGTGTGTGTGTGACTCAGCAGTTTCAGAGTTGACTAAAGAGCTCAGAAATAACCTTCTATTAGTTTGAGAACTTGGAACATACTAAAACCTTAGTGTTGTTCAGTGAAGTTAAACGCCTAAACTTATAATCAGAGTTGCCAAAATTCATAAACAAAAAAGAAAAGGGTTCATGAGAATTATAAAAATTAACCTGATTAAATAAGAATATAAGTATATTGTATTAATTTGACACCATATTAATATATAAATGATTGATAACAAAAAAACAGATGTGGTAAGAGGTTAATATCCAAAATACTTTAAAAAAAACCTCATACAAGTCAACAACAACAAAAACAAACAATCCAATTAAAAAATGAGCAAAACACCTGAACAGATATTTCTCCAAAGAGGAAATACACACGGCCAATAGATACGTGAAAACATGCTCAATATCACTATCAGAGAAATGCAAATTAAAACCACAATGAGATATCACCTGACACCTATCAGAATGGCTATTACGAATAAATCAAAGAACAACAGGTGTTGGCGACAATGCAGAGAAAAGGGAACCCTCATACATTGTTAGTGGGATTGTAAACTGGTACAGCCACTATGGAAGACAGTCTGGAAGTTAAAAATGGATATACTTTTTGACCCAGCAATTGCACTTCTGGGTACTTATCCAAAGAAAACCAAAACAATAATCTGTAAAGATCTATGCATCCCTATGTTCATGGCAGCACAATTTACAATAGCCAAGATATGGAAGCAACCTAAACGACCATCAACGGACAATTGGATAAAGAAGTTATGGTTCATATATACAATGGATTATTCCTCAGCCATTAAATAAGTGAAATCCTACCATTTGCAATGACATGGATGGACCTAAAGGTGGTTATGCTGAGTGAAATAAGGAAGATAAATGCCATATGATTTCACTTATATGCAGAATCTAAAGAACAAAAAGAACAAACTAATCAAAAATAGACTCACAAATAGAGAGGACAATCTGGTGACAGCCAGAGGGCAGAGGGTAGGGGAGCTGGGAAAATGGGGTGAAGGGTTAAAGAAGTACAAATTAGTAGTTAGTAGATGGTGACAGGGATGGGGAGCATGGCATAGGGAATGCAGTTAGCATTAATGTAAAGGCTAAGTGGAGAGCCAGAGGAGAGAAAAAGCAATTAAGGGGATTGTTTTATAAACTATATAAATGTCTAATCAATGTACCGTATATAGTACATTATTATAATTTAATAAAATTTTTAAAAAATTGCTCTGGTCTACGGCCATCCCGCCCTGAACAAGTCTGATTCCGTCTGATCTGGGAAGCTAAGCAGGGTCGGGCCTGGTTAGTACTTGGATGGGAGACCACCTAGGAAGATGAGGTGCTCTAGGAGTAAAAAATAAAGAATAAGGGATTGTAAGTTGACAAGGTCCTTGGAATCTGTGAGGTCAACCAAAGGTTGCCTCACCTAAAAAAAATAAAATATCTGCTTCTGAAAATAATAGCTTTTATAACCAGAAAATAAAGCATAAAATACTAAGTCATTAATCAACAAAATCATGTCTTTATATAAGTACAAAAAACCTGCCACTTACCAGTGGTAAACGCTTCACTGCAGCCAGGTACTGTAGCAGCCCCTTAGCATGGTAAATTGTAGGATGTAAATCTGGATTTGGACTTTGCCACTGTCTATTCAAATCCTCTCCACTTAAAGAACAGCGGTGACTACACATATGCAAACACAATGACAGACAAACACTGGTACCAAAAAGTTCTTACATACACTTAATTTTATGATTCTACTCCATTAAATATTTCAAACAGGTATAAATGGTAGGATCAACAAAATGCATATTTCAGCCATTAAATAATCATTTATTAAGCATTTGCTATGTCCAAGATCTTGTGTTACATGCGTTTAACTGTGGTAAACTTTCAGATTTAACAGTCAAAACTTTCAAGCTATAAAAAAAATTAATACTTTATAAAATTTATTAATGGTCATATTTTCCATTCTGACTACATAATAATCATTTGTTATATTAACATTCTGTATTTTGATCGTATTAGTTATTATTAAAAGTGCTATTTGGACCCTCCTAAGAAACATAGGTATATGAAAAGTATACATTCTTGTAAAAATTCCAATATCTTTTCATTTAGTCATAGGTATTAAATATTAATGCCATTGAGCAAAAATTTAAGCAAACATTTAGAAGGTAATACAGAAATATAAACAGGATTTTTTAACTAGGCAATATATTTCTAAATTAAAACTAGAACTAAAATCTCACTTTAGTTCCATAACCATAACATACCTAAATTATTTTTAATCAAAAATTTCCTAAATATGAGTCATGCTATCTTTATTGAATAAATAAAATATGGTATTTCATTTACTGATGTCAAATCTCACCTTTCAGAAGCTCTAAAGAGACCTTGTCTAATGGCCACAGTAAATGACCTGTACTAATAAGCCACCTTCACTGAAAAAGTAGTTATCTTCTAGTATCTCCAAGTTTAAAGAATTCCTACATTTCCTCATATCAGCAACAAGTTAGCAGATAAAGCCAATACTCCATATCAGTGGAAAGAGAGCCCAGAAGATGCTAAGTTTTACAAACTAAGATCATGCCACTGACAAATTTAAAAAGAAAGGCATATAAGAGGATGTGTTTTTAAAAATCTCATAACCTGACACTGTGATTTTTCTAAAACAATTCATGATATATTTTATGTAATCATATTCTCATGAATACAGAATTTCTCAAATTATCATACTATCAGTAATATACAAAATATATTTTCATTTAAAAATATATATCTTAGATGAATTCCTCACAAAATTTCTATTCTAAAAAATCCTTAGATTTGTTTTTCAAATTTACCTGGATATTTTTTCAACAAGTTTACACAGGACCACCACAATAATCTATAATATTTCTATACTATTGCTTAACTTACTTTCCATTGATGACACCATCAGGATTTAGCATAGGAACAATTTTAAAAATATAGCATTCTCGTAAGCTCTGAGCAGTAGGGTTATTACTCATGAGATACTCCAACGTTCCTTTCATTACCCAACTTGCATTAGTTTCTCCAGGATGCACCCGAGCAGACAAGAAAACATAAGGGCGATTTCCTAAAGTACATATAAAATCTCAAATTAAAAGTCTGTATGATGTTTGATTTTGGTGCTTTAGAAATATTTCTACTCAATTGTGAAATCTGTAAGTTCAAAGTAGAACTCACCATGCACCTACTATAAACAAGCACTATACTAGGCCCTTAGAGGTAACAGATATGAAACTGATATATAAGTCATGTCCTAATGGAGTTTATAATGTGAACATAACACAATTAATAGCATTTGAAGTTACTTATTTTCCAATGATTAATCTAACATATAAAATTAGTTCTTTAATATAATCTTGGTTTTATAAAAAACAAGTACTTGAGGAAGTTTTAAATATAAATTTATTGTTCATAAAGTCATGGGGAAAAGAAGGAAAATATAATTTTATCCCTATTTTAGAATCACTATGACAAACAGAAAAAAAGGTATATTTTCTCAAGAGAGTTACTTCTCAAGAAAAGTTATCTTCACTATACATTTCAAAATATACATCTACAAAATAACGCTCAGCACACCTGTTCATATTTTCTTGCATAGCAAGCTCTTTTTCTTTCCTAAAAATACTTTACCTTATCAAAATCAGAACAGTTTTTTTTTTTTCTACCACAGCGGTACCATTTGAGGTAACTTTTAAAAAATAAATGGCAAGAAAAAACAAGTAGCTATTTGGTGCTAGTATCAAATATTCGATAGGTTTCTGGTGGTTTTATTTATAAATAAAATTAGCTATAAATTTAATTGATGGTATTATACATGAACTCTTAAAATAATGTTATATTATACTTTGGGTATAACTTCCAAGGATAAGAACTACAGAATATACGTATCAAAAGAGACCTTAGAGAACATCCCATGCAGCTCACTCATTTTCAGGATGAGGAAACTGAGTCCCAGAAGTAGGCCTAGGGCTAGACAGAAAAGGACCAACACTTCTGATGCCAATTCCTAGTATTATTGCCCTCACAAAATATATATGAAGCAAAGAAAAATGAGTAAGAATGGTTGGTATTTTGAGTGAAGACAGACTGACTTACTGAATTGACAGATATGTTCATAATAATTAGACTCTGGCATTGCTGTTATAGTCACCAAGGGACAGCTGTTTCCAGACAGGGTTTCACATAACACATCTTTTCGAAAATAGATTTGCTGAGGATTGTGTGCTGATTCCAATTTTTGAAGATGCATCTTGACAAAAATTTAAAAGCAAAGTATACAATCATTTAAAAATTCCCTATGATAAATAGAAGTAAATGCATCTAGATCTCTACAAAACTAAAAGTGAATCAAATTCCTAATCCCTTTTCCAGGACCCTCAGGGGGCCAGAAATAGTTCCAATGTCAGTATTTGGGGAATTCGAGAAAGGGGACAGATACAGTGTATCTCATTAAATGTGCAATACCACCAGCTAAGTCAGCAGCAGCAGCCTGTATAAGCACATTATTATTTCTTCAGCAAAACATAAAAGAGTCCCTCTAAGTAGAATCAATATTCTAAATAAGCTAACATCAATTTAGGCCAGTCTTTACTGCCAAATGGGTTATAAAAAAGCTTTTGGTTTCCAAAGCCTTCTGAATTTTGAAACTATAAGTGACTATAGACCTTCAAGAGCAATATAAAATATGCAGAATAAAATTATGTAGGACAATTTTTTTTAACAACTTTCACCAATGTCAAGATTAATAAAGGTTCATTGTGAAGTGTCTGGAAACACAGAAAGTACAAAGAAAAAATTTAAAACACCATAACTGCATCACTTAGATAACTACTAACAAATGCCAATGTATAGAAATAAAACTGTAATTACATGTAAGCCTTTTTATAACCTGCTTTTATCACTAAATAATTTATACATACACACACATATTCATAATTATGAATACCACACCATATCATTAAATGTTAAATATATGTCTTTTGAAAACACAAGTCTCAATGGTTTTAGTAAATGGCTATACCAAAAATAAATTGCTCAACCCCTTATTTTAAGATACTTAGTTGGCTTCCAAACTTTTGCATATGTTCACTGACATCATCACTATTTACTGTGTAGTCATCATTTCTGTGCCAGGCATTGGGAATATAACAATGAATAAATGGTCTCTATGCTAGGGAAAGTAGAGAGTGCTATAATGGCTTGTAATAAGAGGAGGGGAGCCCAGTCAAGTCTGGACAGTGAGGAAAGGTCTTCTAGAAAAAAATTACATTTAAATTGAGATCTAAAGGATGAACGGAAAGGATAAAGAAGAGTGCTGTAGGCAGAAGAGAGTATATAGGAAGAGGAAGAAAGAAGGGCATTTCGAAGAACTGAAAAAGATTCATTACAGCTAGATCAGAAAGAAAGAGAAATAGAGAATTTAACACAGAATGAGGGCCTGGTAACATTATCTTTCCCAAAGCATAGTATATGTACTACTGGTAACTGAGATAACTAAGTGATATATGGATAACCTTTAAAAAATTTTTTAATAGCTATGTATTTTACTGTGAACTAGAAACAAATCTACACATTAAACCTATAATTCTCTGAATATTAACTTAGGATGAGGATAAACTTTAAAGAGTGAATTATTTTAAAGTCTATTTAAAGACAAATACAAACTAAATAATAGTTCACAGAGTATTTGGCCCTGGCAAAAATTGTGGAAGATAGTAAAGAAATGATTGAATGAACCACAGTAAGACTTTTAGACTTTGTACAAATGGCTACAAAAAACCACTAAGGAGTTTTAATGGGGGATTTGTATGATAAGATTTGCCATCAAAGAGCCCTCTTCCCTCTTGTTATCGTGTGAAAAAAGACTGATGAAGAGGAAAGGAGACAAAAGGGAATTCTAGAACACCAGTTAGAAAAAGACTGGCAGAAGTCCAGGTGAGAAACAATGGTAATGCCTGGAAAAGGTAGTGGGATTGGAAGAAAGTAGGGGAATTCAAAATATACTAAAAAGGTAAAAACATCAGTAAAGAACAATAACATGTAACATGTAAAAAAACATTATATATTCTGATGCTATGTTATTCAGCACCGAAAAGATGACCTAATTATAGCTTTACTGTAGGTTCTAACTTTTATTAAAATAAAGTGACTCTCATTTAGTGTTCCCAGCTTTGATATCTCTTCTGCTCTATGGACTATGTTTTTCTCCCATTTTCTCCTCTCTAGTAATTTGGAAGCTTGTTTATAATCATGGCACTCCAATTTCTGCCTGGGTAAATTGATCCTATCTTCATGATCTGTAATCATTGGGATAGATATTCTGTTGTGAGAATAAATCTACCACAATAATAACTTTAATTCATTTGTTTTGGGTTACAGGGCAAATAATCAAATATCTCAAAGAACCCACAAAACAACTCTTATACCCCCAACTCTAAGCAATCTGGATCCAGGAGTCCATATAAAACTATTAGAAAAAATGAATTCTCTACAGAAAAACTTAAATTGCACTCACATTTTTCTGTTACATTTTCTATGAGATTCGAAGCTTCTCATCAAGCAAGTGGAAATCTCACCTAGTTAAAATCTATAAATTGTGGAATCTTAGAGAACTGTAGATTTCTACCCAAAGATGGGTAAAAATCTTATTTTAAATAAAGGCTACATTCTCATTTAACACTCTTTAATGTTTTCAAAAAATATATTATTATCTAAAACCTTCAACACTTATTTTAATTTTTAAAGCACTTTTTCTTCAATTATCTGACACGTAAGTATATGAAACAATAATGGTCATAATACAACTTAATGAGTTCTCACCTGTAAAGTTGAATACGTATATGGATAGTGATAAGCAAAATAGCAAACATCATCTTTATGTGGAAAATTGACAGTGAATGTAATTGTATAGTACGATTTTCCCTTTTGCCCACCTGCAGCAACTGAACTTCTTGAGAAGTGATTTCTGCAACAAAAAAGCATAAAATGTTTATTTCATGCACACAAAAATTCTGATTTTCCTTGTTAATTTATTAAACAGAACCTCATGGGGGGAAAAAAAAAAAAAGGAAAACCATGGTTTATAAAAAGCATAACTTAAATAATCCATAAAAAAAATGGTGCTAAAAAAGCAGTTAATGGCTATGAGCAATTACTTTTCACTTCTGGATTTACTAATTAAATAGAGTTAATACTGTATACATAAGTGACATTCTTTGATAGCCATCTACATCACTGGTAGGCAATTACCATCAATTAGATGATACAACCATTAGATAAAAGGCTGATGGTCACCTTTGCAGTGGAGAGATCAGATGACGGTACATGAATTCACTAATCAATCTTAGAGTTGCAGAAAAGGAACCAAACAAGACATGTTTCCTGATTCATTGCACCATCTATGAAGTGTTCTTGCCAAAAGTCAAATCTGAAGCTGATCAAGTTTCTAGATATAACTACTAATTTATAGGAAATCAGTGAGATAGAATTGATTACACCACAGGGATGCAGTCAGAAAAATCCAAAATGTGGAAAATCCTACATGACCAATGATCTAAGTTCAACAGAAAGGAGAGATAAAAAGAGACAAAGGGAAGCCTATACATTAAAAGAGACTTCAAGGACATATTGACAAAAATCGAATGCAATGTGTGGTCCTTCGTTGGTCTGAATGAAACAAACCAACTATAAAATAACATTTATGAGACAATTTGGGAAGTCTGAACATTGGCTGGATATTTTATCACATTAAGGAATTCTCTTAGGTGTGATACTGGCATTGTGTTTAGATTCTCTTAAATATTTATCTCTAAAAGACAAAGATCTTTGAAGTATTTATGGATAAAATATGATATCTGGAAATGCTTTTAAAAATTCAGTGTGGAGGTAAAGATAAAAGTATAACTAAAAACTAGCCATGTGTTGATAATTGTTGAAACTGGGTGATGAATACACTAGGTCTCATTATCCTATTTTCTCCTTTTATAAATAATATGAAGTTTTAAAAATGATACATTACTTTAGATATCATTGACATGTGAGCTAAAAATGCTTTGTCTATTAATTTCTAAAATTCTAAATCACTTTGTATTATTTAAACCATAAACTGAGAAAAGCCAATGACACAAAATCAAGGTATTTTCAAGATGCTATATTCATCATTAACTTAGCCATTGTATCTTAAATAGATACCCAATGACAAGGTGCTACAATTGAGGAAAATGTGAAATAAGTTCCAGAACTACACTCTACTAACTCTTTTCCTCCAAAAATTTAACAACTAATTGAAAAGTATTTATACAACCACATTACAGCTATATGGCAATTTATAGTTATATTTTCTCATATAGGGTGGAAGGCAATTTTATTCTCATTTTACGGATGAGACAAACAAGTATTGGAAGACTTAGGTGACACAAAAAGTTAAGAAGAATGCAAAAATAGATTTTATTCCTTACTATCTAGATTTCAGGCTTTGGAGAAATAACTAGAAAAGTACTTGTTATACTCATTGACTGATGATTTCTATTGTGCAAAAGAAGAGAAATATAAAAGAATACTTTTTGAAAAACTTCATTTTACCTTTTAGCAGTCTAAATCTTTCTGCCAAAATCTAACCAAGCACCACCCAGTTCATCACTGCTTCACTCCAACTTTGAGAAAGATAAATGATGAGAGTATTTTTGTGTTAGCCTACCATTAAAAAAAATATGGAACTTATTCAGGTACAGATGAATTACACATAACCTTATTTTTTGTTCATTTATATTTTTGCTAATAAAAGTGAAGGAAAAATCCTACTGAGGTGAATTTTAAGAAACATTTCTTTTCCCAGAAAATAGTAGCACTTAAGACCTAGGTTTTTCCAAAGCCATGTCCTAAACCATTAAAAACAGTTTAATTTTATAAGTCTCGTAACTGACAAAACTAAACTATGTTAGTGCTAATTAAGCACAATATGAAGTCAAAATCCCCTAAACAAAAATGCCAGGATTTAAGATTAAAAACTGGAATGTCAACTGCTTTCAACAGAGAAAGTTATCTGGAAACATTATACAGAAACAAAATGGGAAGAAAGGTATATGATAATCCTAAACTATTTAGAGAGAAGTTGAAGAATAATCCAATCATTCTATTGAAGCAATAAATGATTTCAAGCACTTACTTCTAACTCAATAAGTAGATTACCTATTTGAAGTCAAAACTGAACTTTATAAGCTGACATAACTGTAGAATACATCTCCAGGTAAAATATTTTGAAAATTAAAGTGAGCAAATATTTGTGTGCAGAAAAGAATTGTACTTATATCATGAGAACAAAAAAGCCACTGCAAATTATTTCCTAGAATTTCTAATTTCAGTTTTATTCAATGAAGCTTCCAGAGTTTTAAAGCTAAAAGTGTTGAGGACACATAGCTTTATAAGTGGTGGAGACAAAGATTTGGATGTAAGTCTGTCTGTCTATGAAACACATTTTACAGTTGACACTTGAACAACACGAAGTCAGGGGCACTGACACTCCTCACAGTCAAAAATCCAAGTATAACTTTTGACTCCCCCGAAAACTTAATTACACCAGTTGTCCCTCGGTATCTGCGGGGGACTGCTTCCAGGATCTCCATGGATACCAAAATCAGTGGATGCTCTAGTTCCTATGGAATATGGCATATAGATCAATGAATACAGTCTGCCTTTAAAATCTGGAGAATCCCAAACACAGACCAAAAACAGTATAGGTATTTATTGAAAAAAAAATCCACATATAAGTGGACCCACGCAGTTGAAACCACGTTGTACAAGCATCCACTATATTTCCACTAAATATACCCCCTAAATGGATCTCAAATTTGTAAGGACTCTGTTAGAAGTAATACTAAAGCATATCACCACAATTCAAAAAATGCAATAATTACTTTTCATCTTTAAATTGAAATAAAATGAAGTTAAAATTCCCTTCTGTAAGCTGATGTCTTCTTAGAATACTTACTTATAGTAACAAATGTCAGTCCCCACACGAGTCCACCATGGTCTGGCATTTAATGCTTCCTGAACTGAATACATGAGTGGTTGCATACCTTCGACAGAAAGAGAGAAAAAAAGAGAAAAAATTATTTTCAGAATGTTTGAGTTAAAAATTAATCTTGCCACTGTAGAAAGCATTCAGGAAGCTAAGAGAACACATATCCATTTTTTAGTATGTATAAAAAAATCTGAGAAACTTCTTTAAAACCTAAGTCAATCAATGTTATGCTTTAATAAACAGTTTAACTAAAATATGATTACAATTTTAACGATCAATTAAAATAATGAAAGAGTAAATATAAAGAAACAGTATATGATCACCCTTCTAGCTCTCCATGGATTACCTACACTGAGGCAAGGGGGAAAAATGCCACCCGAACAGCATGACAGTTTTCTTCCTCAACCTTCTTCACACAAATATGTGTTTATGGCAAGGAGAAGGAAGAGGGACTGTTACAAAAATAGAATTAGTACATTTTCTTGGGTAGTTTAAGAAATTTACTTTCCACATGAAATTTAAAATCATCTTATCCAATTCTGTAGAAGAATATACTTGGTTTCTAACTGGAATTAATGAAATTCATATGTTAATTTCAGAAAGGGTGAGAACTTTTATTTAGATGTGATTTGATTTCCTTAAATTCTAAATTAAAGATATAATCTTATTTTTTTTTTCATTTTCTTGCTACTGAACCGCTTTGTTTAACTTATCTCTCAGTATTTTATTAGTCTTTAGTGGTATTTTCGGTTTTCCAGGTATGTAAATCATACCATTTATAATCTAAAATATTTTATCTCCTCTTTTAGTATTTATACTAGCTACTTCATTTTCTACTTTTATTGTATTTAGAAAAATAAAACAACCTAAAAAACAATTCTGAATATAATGACAAGAATAACTCTGTCTCATTCGTACTTTTAATCAAACTGTTTTGCCATTAGATGGAATAGTTGTCAATTTAAAAATTATCTTTATTATATTTAAATAATAAAAAGAGCTAACACTGAATAATTTGATGTGCCAGCCATTGCTCTAAGTATTTTTACATGTGTTAGGTCATTAAATCCTCACAATTCTCTGTAGTAGGGGCTATGATTATCCCCATAACTGGAGTAGTTTCTTCAATAATTCTTATTACACTGAAGTACTTTAATTATTTTATTAAATGCCTTTTCAGCATCCACTATGAGAATCATATGGCTTTTCTTCTTTAATCTGTTGATGCAATAAATTATTTAAAGATTTCCTAATGTGAACTACCTTTGTAGACAAACAAAATGCTATTCTTTTACTAGCATATGATTAAATTAGCTAAATCTCATTTAGGTTTTCTGCATCTAAAAACTGTTTTTTTTTTTTAAATTACCTTTACCAGGTATTGGTATAAGATTACTCTAGCTTCAGTAAAATATATTTAAAAGCTGTCCATAGATTACTAAAATAAAAGCAAAATCTATTTTTTAAATGTAAATATAATTCAGCTGCAATACCATTTCAACATGGCAGCTAATATTTTTATTTCCTTTTCAAGAGTTATAGTCTGTTCAGAATCTCTTATTAATCAATTTCAGTATTTCTGTATTTTGTTTTATTTCTTATTTTCAGCATTTTTAAAAATTAATTTTCTTTCTTTTGGTTTATTTTCTTCTTGTTATTCTAAAATCTTAAATTGAGTACTTATTTTTAGCATTTTTTTGTTGTAAATAATGCAAGTATTAAAGGCTTTCAATTTTCCTCTGAATAACAGTTACATCACGTAAGTCTATAAAGTGTTCTCCTTTGCAGTACTTTCTAGATAGTAACTGGAACTAAGCAATTAAACTTTCTGCCAGAATAACATGTTCTATACATGTGATGTCCAATATGGCAGCCGCTGGTCATGTACAACTATTAAGCACAGAAGTAATCTTAGAGCCACTGAAGAACTGAATTTTAAATTTTAAATTAAATTTAAATAGCCACATGTGGCTAGTCACTACCATACTGAACAGCACGGCTCTAGGTAATTTGTAACATCACTTTTAAATGTTTTCAGGTTTTTTTTTTAAGGAAGATTGTTACATATTTCCAAGTACCCATATTCTGTTCAACTTTTTGATTTTTACTAACATTCTGGACCACAGACAAGGAAATCTGTAACATCTCTGGTGACTACAGCTAACACTGTTGTATAATTGAAAGTTGCTAACAGAGTCTTAAAAGTTCTCATCACACATAAAAAAATTTGGAACTGTGTGGGGATGGATGTTAAAAACAAATTGTAACTGTATGATCATTTCACATTGTGTTGTACATCTGAAACTCATATGGCAATTATATCTCAATAAAAATGGTATGTGATGATTATAGCATCTTCAAGGATTATAACTTGTAAATACACATCTATAAGTGCTACTGACCCTGAATTTTTGGCTGATATTAATATTACTGCTTTTGCTTTATCTGCATTTCCCCAGTTTATCTCTGCCCAATCATTCATTTTCAACTTTTTATTCTAATTTAATTAATACACACATACAGACTCCTCTCTACACTTAACCCCTCCTCTAAATGTGTAATTTTCAATATCTGATTTTTGAGGACATGTTAGCTCATTCACAGTTAGTGATGACAGACATATATTTTATTTCATTCCTCCTATCTTTTTTTTTTCTACTATTTATTAACTGTTTCTTCTTCACCTTCTTTTTTGATTGGCTTGGTTACATGTCTTCACATTTCCACCATTTGGAAAGCTTTCTATTGTGCTTCCCATCCCAAATGGTTACAATCAACTGATATTTCTCTGATACTGTATCAAATTAAATAACTAAGCAAATCCACCAAGTTAACTTTCCCTTCTCGCATATCACTCCCTTTATAAAGTTTTCGCTTAACACATTTTATAAATTCCAAGTCTTCTATCTTGAGATCGTTTTCCTCATTTTTTTTCTCAGGGTTTGGGGGTAGCATATTTTCTGAATTCTACATACACAAAGATGTAGTTTGTTGGCAGTGACAAATGACGGATTTTGCAAACGACATTTGGCTGTCTTCTACCTTCCAGTGCCACAGATGAGAAGTCTAATACTAATCTAATTTTTCCATATGCAGAAGAACATACTCATTAATAGCATGCAATCTGCAACCAGACAACCTGGGTTTGAATTCCAGCTTCATCACGTCAGATGCATGATGCTGTACAGATTACTAAACTACTTCTTCTTCTCTTTTCTTCTTCTGTAAAATGAGGGTAACAAGTATGCTGGGCTGTTTGTTGTATGGAATAAGAGTATCACATGTGTTAGCACTTGAAGAAGGCCTGGCACTTGGTAACTAATCAATAAATGTCAGTTGCTGTTATTATCATTATTTATGTAACCAGTTCTTTTAAAGTAGAAGTATGTTAAGATTTTCTCTTTGTACTTGAAACTCATGTATTTCACTGGTAAATATAAAATATTACTGTCTTTCTCATTTATTCCTAGGATTTAGTGAGCCACTTCACTCTGAAGCCTCAATCTCCTCCAAACACACGAAATTCTTAACTATGGAAAGGTAGAACAAAGTTCAGACTAAGGTCAAAGGGCACATTAGATTTACCTGAAGTGTTCTAATTTTATAAAAGACAATGCATTCTTATATTACTTTAAAATGACAGTTAATTGTGACCACAGTGAAGGAAGCTATATTTGGAAACTCTGACTATAATAAAAACCATTTGAACAAAATGGCTGCCCCAGTTCAAATGAGGTAACTCATACTGAATAAATCACAACCTACTCGATCCGACATAGAAAGACTATATTTGAGATGGATTTAGTCATTAGCCAAAGGATAAACCTTTATGTGCAAAAAACAATATGCTAAGAACTGTCAATCTTGTCACTTGAATATAGACAATCAAACTATTAAATTGTCATAATGAAGCCAATATCCAATGGCACTGACCTCTAATAATACTTAAGTAAAGGCCAAAGTTTTACTGAGAACATGCCCAATAAAAGGCACAGATACCAAAAAAAAAAAAAAAAAAAAGACAAGATGTGTTAGGCCCTCATCAGCAAATGTACCATGAATCACAGATTCATAAAATTTTCAAGTTGAAGCAAACACCCTCATTTAACAGATGAAAGGGACAAGAAAAGTTTAAAACAGCTCAAATACCCTGAAACCACCTATTACAAGATGCATATGTTATCTGGGCTCTATGGAGAAAAAAAATACCTGCTTCTAATATGGCAAGTATTACAGCAGAGATTTAAAAATAGGAAGATCAGATTCTTGGTCTGGAGGATAACAGCAGACACTTCAATCTGATGGGGACATGTCAAAAAAATACAGAAGCCAGTATGATAGGTATGCCATTGATTAAATCTTGGGCAATTTGAGTGTCAAATAAATGATAATAGCAACAAGTATAACGCACTGAGTAAAACAGGAAACCAGTTCTATACTGAAATTAATGTATTGAAAGCTTTATGATGGATAAAAATTTACATATTTTTAAGTACCTCCACATAAAATACTAATTACAAAGAGAAAAGAGCAACTTTAGAAAAGACTAGCAGACACCAATTTAACTGATAAAATTATTATGAGTAACAGGACAAACAAAATCCTATGTCACTGCAACACATCTCTTCTGTGATATTCCTACCAAAGATGCCAAAGAAATCAAATCGTGAAGCACATGAGACAACTTCAAATCGAGATCCATTCTACAAAATAAGAGTCCTATAATTTCCAAGTGTCAGGGTCATGAACTGTCCTTGAATAAAAGAGTCTAAAGAGACTTAACAACTAAATATAACACATGGTTTGAGTTAAATCCTTAAAGTTGATGATCATAAATTGAACTAGTTTTCCTGACATAGATTTTGTGCATGTTCATTTTATGTTCCAAATGGGATCGTCTTCATAGTTCCTCTATCCATTGCCTCATTCATTTAACAAATATTTACTGAATGTGTACTAAATGCCATGCTAAAATACAGTGGTCAGCAACAGAGACACTTTCTCTGATCTTGTGAAATTTACAAACAAGTGGTGGGGTAGGAAGGGAAGGTATTAATCAGTCACACACATAAACAACATAAAACTGTAAAGAGTACCCTAAAAGGAAAAAATTACAAGGAACATTATCAAGGGGATTCATCCGGTTTGGAGAGTCAGGGAAGAAAAATTTGGTAGCTGAGAAATAGCTCAGCTCAACTTCAAAGTATGAAATTAACTAATATGGGCAACTGGGAATGCTACATACTAGACTCCAAAATTCTATTTTGTTGCCCGGTGGTTCCATACATGTTCAATTTATGTATGAAGGTGGTTAGAAATCCTCAGATATCTGGAGGGGATACTGGAAAGGAAGGAGGAGGTGGAGAGAAAGACAGAGTGCAAGAGTGCCAAGGAGGAAGCAGCTTATGATGAAAGCTCCAAGTTATGAAAATGCAAGACTGCCATCTAGTGGTAATTCGAGCAAACCCCTTTCAAGTAATGGCATGGGGGGAGTGGAGAGTGTGAAGGATTGCAACAGATAAGAGCATTATTATATAGTCACATAAATTCTCAAATATAAATTTACAAAAAAGATCATTTATCTGTGAGAAAACTAAGTATTTAACAGAATACTTTTTTTTTTTTAGGGAAAAAGAAAAAGTACAAAAGCAACAGTAATACCACATCTTTTGAAGAGCACTGACAAAGAACAAGACCTCTATGGGGACATTTCTTAGAACCCAACACTTTGATACTCCCCCGAGGAAGGTCAGAAAAAAAACTACACACAATAAAGTTCTTTCCTAATTAATATTATTTCCAGATTTCAATCATATATGGCAATTAAATAAATCGTTCTAGCTGAAAAAGTTCCACTGTAAATATTTTTAGTCATCAGTACTATCCCTGAAGTGAATTCAAAACGAAGTCTATGATGATAACATTAACTACACACCTAGCTATAAATTCTTAAAATGTTGAATTCTAGTTTACTATAATATTGGCTCATTCCTCCTTTACTCATGTTAAGACAAACTGCGATCCACTTTGTTGTATTACCTTAAATCTTATGATAGAATTTCATAAAAAAGAATTACATCTACTAACAGTTCCTTCTAAAGCTTTTACCAACTTCCTAGTTAAATATTTACAAATATGTGAAAATACAAAGGAAACTCAGTAGACAACTTCTTGACAGAATCTGGGAGGATCTATGCTAAACTTTAGGCAGATGTAGGAGGACTGAGAAAAAAACAATGCAGGATAAGCCTCATGATCTATTTTTTTAATACATATTTTATATTCCCAGAACTAAAAGAAGTGTTGCATTGTACCCTGAAGTCCCTTCAAGAATAACAGATAAATAAAATACAGAAACACGAAAATAGAAAGCATAAAAAACAAACATTATCAGTTATAAAGAGAATTTTTAATAGGTTAAAAATCATATATTAAAAGATAAGGGTCAAACAACAAAATGCAACCACTATTTACAAAAAACGATGTACAAGAATATGTCGAGAAAATTCAAAACAGATGAATATAAATATAGAATTCTGGGCAAAAGACATTGAATAAGATAAATATGACCATTTTATATTGTTAGAGGGTATATACAAAATATAGAAAAATTAAAAACCTCTATGCGCCAAATAATACTGCATTAAAACAAAATTTTACATGGAGGCATGACAGAAACACAAGAACTCAAAGATACACTTTCTTTTCAGTCTTAGGCAGACAGAGAAGGTAAAATATAAACGAGGATATAGAAAACTGAATGAACAGATTTATAACACTAAATTAAAAATATATATTAAATTATGTTGCCAACAAAGACATATTATTTTCCAAGTCCCCATGAAAACAAAAAATAACTAGATAGTAAGCCATAGAAAAGTAATTCCAAATCATATCTATGAACAAAACTGACTGAAATTTGAAAGTAATGACAAAAAAAATTAACCAAAATAATTTAACCAACTAAAAATAAAACCAACCCTTTCCTAAATAATTCTTGAGTCAAAAAGGATACCAAAACTACACAATTAGAGGCAATCTAGAAAATAACAAGGAGGTCTTTAAGTTGTAGTCAAGAGTAAATTCAAAACCTAAATGCTTGATTATTAAATTAAAAAAAAAAACTTAATAAACTAGTTTAAAAAATCAACCTGCAGGGAAGAAAGGGCAGACATTAATAAAAAATAATTTTAAAGAATCTAATAAATAAAATGAAAATGAAAAGGCAGGTTTTTTAAATAATAAAATAAAATAAATCATGTTTTAAGCACATGCACAAAAATAAGAAAACAAGCAAGGGAACAAGTATTCATACTGCAGATATTATACAGAAATCTCTGCTAGTGAATTCTGAAAATCTAAATGTCACTTATGTAATTAAAGATTACCTCAGTAAGAAATAGAAAACTAGACTATACTGGGTCACAGAAAACAGAATAAGTTATCCAGATAGTCCTTCTCCCACCCAAAAAGGGGCACAGAATCAGACATACTTAGAGGTGCACTGTTTCTAAATTCATGAAACCATATATATGCTATTTCAACTGCTCCAGAACAAAGAATGAGGAAATAAAAGTCTTTTTATTGAAGTGTTAGCATCGCTTGCTTCTAAGAGTGGACAAAGATAGCTCTCCAAAAAGGAAAGTGATTGTCTCACTTATTTATGACCAATGATATAAAACCTTTAAACAAAATGCTAACGAATCAAAAATAGTTGTATATTAAAAGTGAATTCACATGGCAAAGTGGACTGATTTCTGAAACCCAAACATGATTTAATATTAGGAACAGTACTAACATAATACAGCACAGTAAGAGGGCATAGCATTATTTAGTCACATTTAATTGATAAATGCAAAAAATAAAATTCTGATTTTTATAACTTAGTAAAAATAGAAATTCCTTACTATGAGAAAGAATGTGTATCTCAAAATAAGAGCTAACATACTTAAACACCAGTAGTAATCACATTAAAGTCAAAATAAAACAAGGATACCCAATGTCTCCTTTTTATTTTAAATATTCTCAAAATTCTATCCAAAAGCAATGACATTAGGAAAGATACACAATATAACTATGTATGACAAGAAATTCTAGGGACCTACCAACAAAATCTCAAAGTATCAACTACGTAACTATGAAAACTAATAAAGTTCAGGAGGGAGGCTGATTTTCAAGCAATCATATAAAAACTGATAACTTTCTTCATTATAAATAATAACAAGTTTGAAAATAGGAAGGAGTACTCTTTCACAACAGAAACAAATAATAGTACATAAAATACTTAAGTATAAAGGTAGATAGAAATGTATAGAACTTACAAAAAGAAAACTTAAGTGAGGATATAAAAAACTTGAATAGACAAAACTATTCACCATGTTTCTAAGCAGTAAGACAATGTAATAAATTCAATTTCCCCAAATTATTCTATAAGTTTAATGCAATAGAAATTTTCTGGCATTCGATAAAATTATTCTGAATTATTCAGAATATTTAGGAAAACAAATTAGTAGAAAAGGTTTTTGAAAAAGACAACAGGATATTAAACTATATTGTAAAGTCAAAATAATTTAAAAAGTGACATTAGAGCAATAAGGATATTACACTAGACTAAAAGGTCAGGATAATTAAAATCAAGTGGTACTAGACCAACAAAAAGCTCCCAGATAAATGCTAGTATATAGTTAAGACCATAACTTCTGAGAACTGTGGTGTTTCAAACCAAGGGGAACATATCATATGACTACAAGGTCAGAATAATTCAACCCAAATTCAAAGTTAGGAATTATGAGCAAGCAATAGTGATACCTTTCCAATCAGTTTCTAATCTAATTTAGTATTTTTACTAACTTGACCATTTTCTATAACAGCTACAACAGAGAGCAGTGATGTATACTGTCTTCCAAGGGATGTTTCCCACCCTTCTTTTACAAGTGTGGGTCAGGAACAGAGTTGCAAGTGAGTTATAAATGTAAATGTTTGACAAATAACTCAATAAATTCATCAAAAACATTTAAAACTCTCTGGAGAAAAAATGAGTTTAACTACTACTAATAGGATTAACTTAGATCCCAATTCACTAAAAATAGCCAAATAAATCCTGATGGATGAAGTTAAATATCAATACTAAAAGTATACCATCAAAGGTACTTCAAAAAAAGCTGAACTAATTTAACACTCCTACCAGCTCTTTAAATACCCACTTTCCCTAGTCTTCAGCAACATATGTTCATTTTCCTTGGAATTTCTACATGGAGAAATTTACGTCAAAGTAAATAGTACATTTTTCTCTTCTCTCTTCTTCCTAGAGTCATTTAAACTGTTTGATTTTACGAAGTTTCCTATATTAAAGACCCACTGTTTCATAATCAGAAAAAAAATACTGACAGCTGGCAGGTAAAAATAATTCTACTTCTGTGAATTTATAACTAAATAATTACATACACATTTTTAGTATAATGTTTATCGCAGCATTATTTAAAATAGAAAATACTGTAACTAAAAGCAACTTAAATCCAACAAAAAAAGGTTTAGATAAATAAGTAACAGTACCTCCATTGGGTACTCTGCTTCAGAGGCATTCAGTATCCATTAAACTCTGTTTCAGAGGCATATTCGATGACCAAAAAAAAAATTCTGATACAATGTTTGGTTAAAATACAGATTATGAAACTGCAAGCCTTATTTGTAAAAAAAAAAATACATAACTATATCTATATAGAAAGCACACATCACATTATAAAAAGGCTGGAAATAACAAATGTTAAAGAGATTATCTCTGAGTGATGCATTGTTTGTTGATGGTTTTAATTTTCTTGTTAATACCATTCTGTTTTCCAAATTCTCCACAACGTTTGGAAAGTGTTATCTATATATAAGAATATCCAAGGGCTAAGGGTAAGGAGGAGGGGAAATTTAAAAATAAAGCAGCCACCTGTCTCATTGCTTTGATTTAGTTATAGAACTGTATTCATTTTAAGTTTAAAAATGACACCAAAGAAAGAGATTATCTTATTTATCACATGGAGGTACAGATTTGTTTTAAAAAATAGAGAAACACTGCTTCAAAATGTATGTTTACTTTAAAAATTTTGAAATATTTAATAAAGTTTGAAGTAGTAAAAGCGTTAAAGTGTATAAATATATAGTTAGTAAAAATATCATCCACTTTTGTACTACAATTTGAAAATCATATTGACTATCATTTCAGCAAGAAATATGCCTTTATATTTTACTCTTGAGGAGCACCCAAAATACATACACAATTACTTTTATTTACTTATCCTTTTCTCCTCTAAAATACTATGTTAACATTATACTTACACGTTAAATAGGGAAAACACAAAATTTTTTACTTGTTTTGGTATTTAAGGACTCAAGGTAATTTTATAAGTTATATGGATGTTTAAGGTCAACAGAAATATGACATTCAATGATTAGTAGCTATACCTGAAATCACAAAAATAAAGAATCTGAGATTTTCAAGAATACTCATGTCACTATTCATGCAAATCAATATAATCACTGAATCCTTAGTCAAACATACATATTTAAAAGAACAGATCATTTAAAATTAATTACTTAAAACATTTTTAAAACTTTAAAAAACGTTCATAACTAAACCAGATATTATGATATCTAATCTTCTTACAATTATTGCATTCAGTCAGTAAATCTGACTAAAGCTTTCATCCCATACATGTGAAGCAATTTATCTAAAGTATTTTCCTATTTTCCATGTAAATAATGACATCAGGAACAACCTCTTCAACTCTTGAAAGCTTTAATTTTTAGAAATGTCCTCTTAAAGAACATTATCATATTTATACTTTTAACAATTTAGAACATTTGGAACAGACAATATGACATCTCATGCCTTAGTTGTTAAAAGCTCTTCAATCCTTACAACAAATGATTGAGACTTCTGAGAGACTGCAACTCGTCATATATAGTATACTTGTTTCTCATCAACTCCCAATGTACATGGGCTTTTTTGTATGATAGAAAATTTTTTTCTCCTTTTAAATAAAAATCACCAGACTAAATACTTAAAAACTGATGTTTCAATTTTAAATTATGGATCTGAAGTTTATACAATTATCTGCCACTGATACATGTGACTATAAAGACTGATGTCTGATGAATAACACTTAGTTTTATATTTATTAAAGTACTAAATATAAAGCCTTAAATAAGGCTATATATTTAATATTTTGGCTAATACAGCACGAGTTTTTAAAATTGTCTCACAAGAAAACAGTAGAGAAACCCAATGAAATAAAAAGCTTGTTCTTTGAAAATGTCAATAAAAGTGACAAACCTCTAGTGGGACTGACAAAAACAAAGAGAAAACACAAATTACTATTATCACAAATGAAATAAGGAATATCACTAGATACCCTGAAGACATCAAATAGATAGTAAGGGAATACTCTAAACAACTCTACACACATTTGACAATTTTGAAGAAATAGACCAATTCCTAAAAAAGCACAAATTACTACAACTCACCTAAGATGAAACAAATAATCTGAATTACCCTAAAACTATTAAAGCTATTGAATTTCTAATTTAAAAAACTAACAAAAGAGAAATCACCAGGCTCAAATAATTTCATTGGAGAATTCTACTAAATGGTTAAGAATTAAAACCAAATCTACACAAGCTCTTTCAGAAAATAAGAGGAGGGAACTTTTCCCAACCCTTTTTATAAGGTCAGAATACCAAAACCAGATACAGTACCAAAAAAAAAAAAAATTATTGCTCAATATCTCTCTGAACATGAATACAAAAATTCTTAACAAAATATTAGCAAGTATACACAATGATCAAGTGGGGTTTATTACATGTGTAAAAAAGGCTAGCTCAATATTTAAATATCAGTCAATGTGGTATACCACATAACAAGTTAAAGAAGAAAAATCACATGGTCAAATCAATTGATGCAAAAAAAGGAATATGACGAAATTCAACACCCATTCACAATAAAAAGCCTCATAAAACCATGTAATAGAAGGAAGCATTCTCAACTAGATTAAAAATTTTACAGAAAAGTATAGCTACTATCATAGTGAATGGTGAAAGGAACAGCACAGACTTTGTGTTGATAGAAAGAAGTATTCTGTATTTTGATTGTGGTGACAGTTACAAGAATCTATATATGTAATACAATGGCAGAGAATTATGTATCCACATTGTACCAATGTCAAATCCTGGCTTTGGTATTGCACTATAGTTATGTGTGATGTAATCACTGAAGGAATCTTAATGAAGAGAACTTGGAACCCTTCCACAACTTCTATAATACTTTAACTTTCTATGAATCTATTCAAAACAAAAGTTTTAGAGGACTGCTTTATGCGATTCACTTCTAGATGAACTGACATTAATAACTTGATCTTAAGCAGCAAACATAATAAATATTTAATGGTGTTCAATTTGGATGAAATTAACCATACTTAATACATTTTCAAGAGCTTGCCTACACAAGGGTAACTCTTTTTACCAGTTTAGTTTATTTCAAATTTGGCATAATAAACATTTGAATTTTGAGAACCAGAGAAAACAAAAGGACACTGAAACTTTTTCTAAAAGTTAGTGATTCTTCTCCAAAACATTTCTGTCCTACAGATAGGATGCCTGTACATCCCCCTAAATTGGAAAGGAAAGTTGTCTCACCATAATTAAATTGACTGTTGGACTTCTCACAATTAATGATGTTAAACCTGTAAGCAATACTTGGTCGCATTCCACTGACTTCAAAGTAAAACCACTGATGATAATGATTACTGTTTATATCTGAGTTCAGAATAAGATCATATTCATTTCTGAAAACAGAAAATAAAGAAATCTGATGAAAATTAGAAAAGTATCTGCATACACAGAAAATGAAAAAATTTTAAATGACTTACTTTCTAATTTGAATTACTTTGCGCAGATTCCCAGATTCAAATTTGGAGTTAAACTTCAAAATATCTCCTTCTTCTGGAATGGTGTAACTAAATAAAAATTGTAAAGTTAAGTATAATAAAATACATTCATTTAAACAGGTGAGCAAAACATAAACAAGTAAAAAACACACTGCAGACGAAAAATACATGACTATTGCCACCTTACCCCCTCATTATTTTTAAACCAAAGAATATAAACAAAAGGAAAATACAAACTTTGGCTAATATTTATAGACAAAAAAAGTATAATTACAAATGGAGATTTGTTCCTACATTTATAATGAATGTTAATCATAAATAAGAATTTTTGCCTCAGTATATGTCTCTTCTAAATATGCACTAGTAGTCATTTAAAAAGGCCAGACTTACTTTTTAAAATGCATATGACCTGTATTGTGTAGTAATAATCGTACCAAACTAAGCAATTCTCAGGTGAAAATATTATTTTAAATTTAGACAACATCATCTATTATGTTATTTAATTAGCACTCCAAAAGGTGAAAGTATTATCCTCATTTTACATATTCATTACTTCAGTAAATATTTACTTGAGCGCCTACTACTGCCAGATATTGTTTTAGTTCTTTGTCTGTTTCCCCGATTGAATATAAATTCTTGCCCTTCTGGAGTTTATATTCTAATAGGGGAAAACTAAGACTGCATTGCTCACTGATTTTTCCAGTTATTTCAGTTAGAAACAGCAGTGGTATGCCACACTCAGAATTCTTGAGTTTGTTTTTACTACATCTGCCAATTCTGTGGCCTATCTGACATAGAATTATAAATGTTGCAATAACTAAGATATATGAATACAGTAGATTTATTTTTCATTTTTAAAATATTATTTCAAATTCCGTCATTATCTTTAATATAGCTTTTACCCTATCGCTCTAGCAAAAATCTTTGAAAAGTATTTGATTTCCTCTAAATAAGACCAGTAAAATGTGAAATTTTCCCCAAAATATTAGAATGTTAAGGGAGGGGGGGAAATCCACTGAGGGCTAATTAAATTTCTCATTTGAGGATGCAAATGACTAAAAAATTATCACATTCATCATTTGTAATTCTCATTTATTTACTTTTATTTAAACCCTAAAATGTGATGATATCAGTGATAAATGTAAATTATCAATGACACTAACGAGTGATTTCAAAGGTCAGGCAAGTAATTTAAGGAAATAAAGCATATTATAAGCAATAAGAAACAAGAGAGTGTAGTGGGGACAGTAGAGAATTAGCAAGAATATGTTCCTTCTGAAAGGGATGATAATTTGCTGTCCTAAGGAAATGATGGCTCAATATGACAGGACGAAATGGCATTTCATGTGAAATCTCCACTCTCTTAAGTGGAGGCAATTTCAGCATTTTAAGAATAGCATCATCAGTTTGTGACCTTTATCTTATTAAATCCATTAAAAGTTCACCTAAGAACAAACAAAGGCTTGTTATATATTCAATTTAAGTAACCAAACATGATTTACTATTACATTACCATTATATCACTGCTAAAAGATAAAAACATAGTGATAGTAAACTAGGTGAAAGTTAAAATATATTTTTATCTTTTAAAAATAACACTGAAATTTTACAGTAAAATTAAAACTAATAAAAGTAAAACAAAAATTAAAAAAAAACATACTTACTTTGGGTTATCTAAATCATATACCACTCGATCTATGATATCACTTTGATGTATTAGCCTCTCAATGTCTTGGGCAATTTTTGTCCTAAAATCATAAAAGAGAATTTTGACCAAAATTCATTAATATATACCAAGGCAAAAATTTCTCCAAAATAAGTTTTAGATGAAAAGTATAAAATAATTACAAAATTATCTTAAACTAAAAATGATCATTCCTCTATATAGTTTGTATACAAAGAAAATTATCAATACATTAAAAGACAAAAATCAATACTTTCAATGTCTGAGTTTTAGAAAATAACCACGTAGAATACAGATACAAGTCAAATAGTTTCTTTAAAAATCTTGAATATCTATTATGCTCTTCTACACAGAAATGGTGTAGATCCACTCTTTAGTTCCTAGGCAAAAAATTTTGTATTAATAGCAGCATTGTTAGAAGCCGTGAAGATCTGAAATGCTATAGATTACATAAGGAGATTTTTTAAACCCGCCCTCTCTGGTATTTAGTTAAAATGCAATTGGCAACACACCTGCATATTCTGCAGAATCCACTCTATCTTCTATGGCTGAAGAGGAAATATGGAGGAGAGGGAAACACTTGTGTCAGGGAGTGGAGGGTGTCCCTGCATCTCCAGGATTCTCAAGGCCTGATCTCTCTCTGAATCAGTCCAACAAAATGGGTACCAACTAACTGTAAAAGTCCTAAAATCCCTGCCCACTGTCCTAGAAGACTGAGCCACAAGCAGACTCCACAATCTTCCCATCAACATTTGAGCAGAGTAAGACAACAATCACTAAATGTGACAGCAAACTGCAGCTAATGCAGAATAGATTTGGATCATAAAGCCAGGTGTCTGGAACTTTTGTAGATTGGTCACAAAAGCCATAGCAGGAAGGCGCTGCTGGCATTAATACATAACTACTTCTTATAGGACAGTAGTACCCACTTACCCAAGAGAGACATGCCTAACACCACGGATAGTACCAAACCCTATATATGCTATTTTTTTTCCTATACACACAAACCTATGATAAAGTTTAGTTTATAATTTAGGTACAGTAAGAGATTAGCAATAATAACTCATAATAACAACGATTATAACAATATACTGCAATAAAAGTTATGTGAATGTGGTCTCTCTCTCAATATATCTTACTGTACTGTTAACTCACCTTTTCACTTAAAGGAAGCATTTTACAGCTTCTCTTTGGCATATGTGAACTGCCAGCATCACTATTCTTGTGCTTTGGGTCCATTATTAAGTAAAATAAGGGTTACCTGAACACAGCACTGTGATACTAAGACAGTCAATCTGATAACTGAGATGTCTACTAAGTGACTAATAGGCAGTGAGCATATACAGCATGGGTACACTGGACAGAGAGATGTCACATCCTTGACAGGACAGAGCAGGATAGCGTGAGATTTCATCATCTTACTCAGAATGCTGTGCAATTTAAAATTTAGGACTGGTTTATTTATGGAATCTTGGACCACTGTAGACCATAGGTAACTGAAACCAAGAAAAGCGAAACCATGGATAAGGAGGGACTACTACATCACTTATTCTTAAAGAGGAAGCCGATTATATACCTGATTTAAATATCAAGTTTCAGCTAAAAATTGGTTATGTAGAGTTGTGGTATATTGATTTACTGAGAAAGCAGAGTGAGAAAGTTTGCAAAATAATTATAATAAAATCTCATGAATACCCTAAACACTGAAAGTCTCCTTAACTCTCTCGTACAAAGATACTTCTCTGTGATTAAAGTGTATTCATTCTCCTATAATTTACAAATATATCTAACAACATCATAATATAAACTTAAAATCAAAATAAGCCAAAACCCCACTCTAATTAAAAATTATCAGAAAAATATTAAAAACTATGCTAAACACATGAAAAAAGAATATTAAAATATTAAGAAAATACAACTCAAATTCTTAATCTGGCGGTTATACGATTAAGCATAATTTATTAATTTTTATTCTACAAAAAATAACTCAGCACTGAGAAAGCAGTTTATTAAGGAAAAAACCTAGTATAAAGGATTATGTTGTAAATCTTTGATTTAGATTCAATCTCAACTTTCAAATGCCAAATTCTTTCTAAAGAAACAAACGTGTAAAAGCTAGTAATCATAATAATAAACAAATCCAAAATTTGTATCACCCAGACCTTCAACAACAAAAGAGATGGCACTTACGTATACTCAGATATGCCATACAAAAAAATGTTCAAGCATGAGTAAATGACTAAATACATCCATTTGTCAGAATAATTTATTAAATATGATTGATACCACAAATGCACAAAAATTAATACTTACGAAAGTCTGGTTGTTTTAAAAGGAAAATGGTATTAAAGGCTGATATAACAGCTCAGTTCTACAGCAATGTTCCATAATATAAAACAGGGTAAAAAGGCAGAAACCTACAGGTGGACAAGTGATGTAACTGAGTGAGGTGGACAGGGTGGCTATGTGGAAAACTATTTTGTCTAAAAAGAAACTGATTGTTGCCAAGTAGGGAAGAGGTTAAGGCTGTCTTACCAATTTTTCAAGAAATACCAGAAACTTGGAAATCTATGTAGAATCTCTCAAATTTTAAATGTTGGCAATCAGTTAAAAAAAGAAAAACAAAAACAAAAAAACACTCTGCAAGTGAAGCCTAAATTCACGTACAAGTTGAACATGGCCTACAGGCCCCTGGTTTTCAACCTCAGACACTGTATGCTAGGGGGCAGAATTGCCCATTTATATTAGACTAAATCCAAAATTAATATTTGAAGAAAAGATCTGCCCTACCCTCCACCCTCCTTAATTAAAAGGAAAAATGGTCTTTTATTAGGATGTGTATTTGTATTAAGCAGCACAACTTTCACAAAAAAAATGTCAATCCTTCCTTTACCTCAGCTGCCTATTAATATACAGTTCTCCAGTCAAAACAGAATGATATTTTCCAGGTACCTTCAGGGATTATAACTTCAAACTTACTGATATTCAATATTTAGCAAAAGCTTGGCTCAGAAGAAAATAATTTGTGCAGGGCAGTCAGAAAAATGTGTAGCCCATTTAGTTCAACAAATACTCGAAAGTTCACATTACATGTGCCCATCAGCAACACTGTATTTTGTTAGGTTTCAATCAACACAGAGCAACACTAACAAAACAATTCAGTACACTTCACTGCTACATTTACTATAAAGACACTATGGAGAATGTCGTTCATAACCTAGGCATTCTCTGAGGATCCACGGAAAACAGTCTTCTTTACAGTGTATGGTAAAACCACAGATATATGATCTCTACAGTCATGTGTTGCTTAACAACGGGGATCCATTCTGACAAATGTGTTATTAGGCAGTTTCATCATTGTACGAACATCAGAGTGCACTTACACAAACCTAGATGGTATAGCCTACTACTGTAATTGTAAATGCTATTCTCATTCACAACTGGCAACAGTTCGTTTACACCAGTATCACCACAAACATGTGAATAATGCTTTGTGCCACCTTACTACTGTTACAATATCACTACTGATAGGAATAATTCAGTTCCATTATAATCTCATAGAATCACCATTGCCTGTGGGTTTTCTGTGTTTTTATTTCCTTGAGCTTCAGCTCCCTTGCACTTAATTGCATACAAACATACCTACTTTTAAAACACATATACCAACTCCCACTAACCTTTGGATCTTTCATCATGATGTTTATGTTTACTATCAAAAATATATCTTAAAGCTTTGGTTAAATTAATAGACAAAGTCTGGTACATTACACTGTGTACAGAGGCAGTAAAAACTACTTTAGGAGAAATTCCCACATGTGGCCAATATACACAAGAGGTCTGGCTCTAATCCATAGATTAGATCTGGAAAGTGATTACGAGGTCCAGGTTCCAGAGATAAGGTAAGAGAATTCATCATAAATATTAAAAGTGAGGAGAGGTTTGGAGAAGAGCCACAGTAATTCCCAGTCTGTATATACTCCTCCACTGTCAGGATAGGCCCAATCCTGGGAAAAGAGTAAGGAGAGCTTGAGACGATGGTGGAATGATATTCTCTGAAAGACTCAGCCAGGCAAGGACAGCCCAACAGCAGAAATAGGCAAAGAGAGGATGGGAGGAAGGAAGAGAGAATGGGACGGAGGACTGCTCAAAGACAGAGGTCACCAGAGCTGAGGGTGATAGCTCTGTACCTGTAGCACATTTTGAGAATCCACAGAGCAGGTATTATAGCTATTCATGGCCGTCATACTTTTTTTTGCAACAATGCTATACTTAATTGAAACATTAAGTTTATTTACTTATTAATTTCAATAAAGGTATCAACTGAAAAAGTTATTAAATGTTTATCAGTGGCTCTCCTTCGCAAGAATATGTCTTTCATTAACACAAGTGGGTAAAATACTTTTCTCAACTGAGAAAAGCTTTCATAACATGAAGACCATGAAAGGAAATAAGAAAGATCATTGATAGTTAACGTAGTAGGTGAGGAGGGCCTTCAGGTCTGTCCAAAGACACCTGACACCTCAAAGAGGAGAGAGCACTGAGCAGAAAGAGCTACAGGCTGCTGTGCAGCTCAGCAAAAGGCTCGACCAAGCCAACAGGGCGCCCCATGGCAACGACTGCCGGTTAGCAGATCTCTGCACTGGTCAAGAATGGTTCAACTCTAGTAACCCCACCATGGTCAACCAATGACTGGAAGTAATATAGAGGGTATGGCCTCAGCATGCATGCTGCAAGAGATCCCAAAGGTATGGCCGCTGAAGGCTGCCCATAACTGCAAGCCTCACTGCAGACTCTCTTATGAAGGGGGAGAGAGGAGCGGCTCATTGCCATGGCTACTACATGTTGCACAGATCCACTTCTCCGCCCATATTTGGAGAGGAGCAACTCCACAGTTCCTGTGCACCTCTCCTGAGGAGAAACTGAGAAGAAAAACATGAGAAAAACAAACTTTTTCCCTATCACTGTGATGGTTCTCGGGGGTGCAATTCATCTCCATCCTCCAATATCTTTCTAAATCCCATTCACCTTGAGCTATCACCTGGGTAGGCCTCGGCAGCTGATAAGATTAAATGGCCTGAACTCTCATTCCTAAGAGATCTGAGCCCCTGGCAATCACATCATTTTCATTCCAGGGAAGCTGTGACATGTCCACTCACACCAAAAATCAGTGAATCACTTGAGTTCCACACATATTCTACCTGTTGCCTAAAAGCAATCATGCCTCCTTTAGCTGATCTAGGTCAAGGTAGCCTATTCCTGTCTGCCAGTGCTAGACACAAGAGTCTAAAGCAACCAGTTGGCAACGACGGCTTGTAGTTAAATTGTACCCTTGCTATGTCCCCCATGGAAAGACTGCACCCACATTGGTAAACAAGACTACTAACCCTGCAGAGCTCAGGGGTGCAGGGACAGAAAACACAAAGTCCCCCACTGGGACACTGCAAGCTACAGCAAGTAGGACTACTTCTGTTCCTACCTCCTGGTTCCCAGCCCCATGTATTTTTTCTATTGGAGACACAGAACCATGTGGAAGTTTCTAATTTAGTGCATTTACTACATTCCGAAGGATGACAATCGATCCTTATAGAGTATTTCCTTTGAGTTATAGTTTCACTTGTGCCTTTTGAAGGCCATTCCATACTCCAAGAAGCCAACTGCCTCTGGATTGTCTGTGATACAATCAGTAGATGCTAAGGCACAGGTTCATTTCCATACACCATTCCTAGCAAAGTAAGTCCCCTGTCCTGATGTTATGCTACATGTGATTCTAAACGGTAGATCAAGCCAAGTGGTATCATTAATCATACACTAAGTTGCCAAGTAAAAATGATTAATTTGCTACATGTTAAAGATAAAAAATAAGATACAATTGTTGCCTTAGAGAAGCTTAGAGTCTAAGGGAAATCAAATATACACAGCAACGTCTTCCTTTATCATTAAATACTACAATCATAACAAGAGCATATAAATGTTTTTATATACTGGTAAGCCATCATAACAAAACCTTAACCATAATCACTGAAAATAGTCAAGTCATGTCAAAAATGTATTGATTGGCCAAATATTCACTAGTTGGCAATAGTTAATACTATCTGTAATTTCTAAAATTAATTGGCAAGATTTATAAAGTTACTGCTTTTATAAATCCAAAATATTTATACTGTATATTTCCTTCAAATTTTACAACAAAATAATACTGTCTATATTGCTATTTTTAAATTATATACCTAAATCAAATTAAAAAGATAATCAAATTATTAATTTAATATATATTACTAATGTAATATTTATTCAAAGATTAATAAATCTGTTTTTATATTTTCAGATTCAATTTAAACAAAAATTTTCCAAATTGTCCAATGATCAGGATCTATTATGCTCCACTTGAATAAGTAATGAGCTTAGGAAATAAACCAAGTAAACCCATTAAGAACAATTTCAAAACAATGTAAAATCCCCAAAGCAGAATAAAAAATGACAATAACTTTAATTTAGAGTCATTTCCTTCATAAATACTCAAAGTAGCTTTTTTTATAGTATGCCTCATATTTTGACAATGGTCTTGTTTAGAAAGAAGGAATTGTAACTCACCTTTGAACACCATAAGGCCTTTCTAAAATAGGCTCTTTGAATGGAGGCGGAATGTGACCAAAATAATCAGGATAAGCCACCTCTGAATATTCTGGGACAGACTTTGTGTTTTTCACAATCTCAATATAGAGATCTGAGTCGTGCAGCGTTGGTCCATCAGAGACTTCGACTGATGCTTGTTCCACTGATGAAGTAGACTCAGTATCTTCATCATCCTCAGTTTCAACTCCAGTACAGCATAGCTTCCCTAGCTGAACTGTTCTTCCCTCAAACAGAACATTTCCACAAGTAGTCACGTGTGGGCATGCTTTAGCGCACGTAACGACAGTAAGAGGGAGGCTGTAGTCCTTCTTCATTTCTGCAGTAAAACCCGGGGCTGTTTGAGAAGGAATATTCTGCAATGTAATTCGGTCCAAGGCCTTCACAATATCATTGTTTAAGCCATGGACTGAAGAAATAGTTCTATTTTGATCACCTAGCTGCTGTTGTAATGTTCTGTCATGATCTTTAATATCTTCTTTTGCCAGATCCATAAAGGTACGTTTCTTACTATCTTCATCTCCTTTAGGAGACACATTGGCCTTCATTACAACTCCTTTTCTTAAATTGCCTGAATTCCCAGATGCTTCCTCTCCTGCCGTAGGAACAACAATAGGACCACGTACTTTCCCCTCAAATACTAAAGGTTTTGGTTCTTTGGAGATTAAGTCATAGTCCTTTGAAAATAAAAAATATGTTTAGTCTTTTATCTGTATATATTAAAACATGTTAACAAAACTAAGACCATATTCATTTTATGTGCTGCTGCAGGAACCTAACATTTGAAAATTTTAAAGATGGATAAAACAGGGTATGTTTTAATTTCGCTAATAAAAGACAAAATATTTAACCACAAGAAAATTCATTACTCTTATTTTACTTTTTCTATTATAAAAATGCCTACATGTAACAGAAACATGGGAAATTTTAGAAACATTAAAAGACAGTAAAATCATCCAAAATTCTACTAAAGAAAACACAGTAACAAAATTGTAGTTCATTAATTCAACAAATATTTACAAGTGTCTATTTTCTACAGTATTTAGAGTGTCAAAGGTTTTTGCCAAGCACAATTTCAGGCCATCAGTTAAACAACACAAAACAATTCATCTCTTCTGCAGCTTACATTCTTCCACGAAAGAAGTGGAGAGGACTGACAATACGGTGAGTAATAAACATGATGTAAAGATATTTTATGGAACATTAGAAAGGTAAAGTGTTAGAGCAGAAACAGGCGGGGAAAGGGGTAACATGAATTTGGGAGTGCCAGGGGAGGAGAGGTGGGTTGCAACTGTGAATGCCATTGATTAAAGGAAACCTCACTGAAATGAAACACAAGCGAAGAGAGAGAGGACTGCAGCTCAGCGCACAGGTCCCAGAGTGGGAGAGAGCCTGGTGTGTTCAATGAGCTGCAGGGAGGTCAGCGGGACTGGGAGAAAATGAGCAAAATTAATTCCAAGAGGTAAAGAGAGCCAGATACTGCAGGGGCTTACAGGCTATTGTAAGAATTTTGATTTTTATACTGAAGGTTTGGGTAGTTTTTCCAGATCCTATTGGAAAACAATTCACAGATTCCAAAAGACACTGAATCCCATTCAAGATTTAAAAATAGAACACCCACACCTGGTCAACACTAGTGGGAAATGGCAGAACAATGAAGCTAAAGAAATTATCTTAAAAGTCACCAGAAACAATTTCTTATAAAGTGAAACCATACACTGACCATACATACTACCCAGCAATTTTACTTGTACATATTTACACAAGAGAAATGAAGGAATACTTCCACAAAAAGCACTGCACACTAACGTTAGTATCAATCTTATTCATAGTAACACCAAACTGCAAACATTCCAGTATTCATCAATGAATGAATGAATGAAGAAATTGTGATACATTCATACAATGAGACAGTACTCAGCAATAAAAAAAGAACCTCTTATGCAATAATGTGAGTGGTCTCAAAAACATATGCTGAGCAAAAGAAGCCTTTTGCAAAAGAGTATATACTATATGATTCCAGTTATAAAAAGTTCTAGAAAAGGCAAAATTAACCTAGACTGTCGGATAGCAGATCAGTAGTTAACTGGGCAGGAGATGAGAAGACTGACTTACAAAGGGCCCAGGGAGACTTTCTGGAGTGACAGAAATAATTCCATATATTGACTGGCTTGGTAGTTACATAGTTGTATAAATTTATCGAAATGTGTTGGACCTAAATATACGCAATTTATTGCATATAAGTTTTACTTCAATAAAGTTAATTTTTAAAAATCAGCCAGAGGAAAAAAAGGCTAAGTTTCAAGAATGATTACAGAAAAACACTTTCAGACCCAGAGACAGACAGACAACAGAGAGACACAGTCAGACACTGAAAGACATAAATCAGGCAGATGGAAAGTAATTCAGACAGAAGGTCTAGAACACAAGATGAAAAATTAAAAGGTAGTAAAAATGTAGGTGGAATCTTAAACTAAATATGAAATACAAAGTTGTACCATCACATGGTTTTTTTTTTTTTAAAGCCAGAGTTAAAATATAAATTAAAAGCACAGAAGTTGATTTGGGAGGTGATTATAGTTAAAATACTCTGTTTCCTTTTATAACCAAGAGAAAAAGGAAAGAAAGATCCTGATTAACTTCAGAATTTAGTAAATATGTATGTAACAGTATCAAGAGTAACCAGAACTATTGCATCTATGTCAATGCTCAAACTTACACTTTAAATAAAAATGGTTCATTGTATATAAATTATAGCATGCGAAAACTGATTAAAATAAAAAATAATAGGACCATGTACCTTTCAAACTAATAATGGTGAAAGAGTAAAACAACAACAACAAAAAATAGTCCAGATGCAGGCAAGGAAAATGAACAAAAACATAGAGATAAATCAAATGAAAATACAAAATAAGATCTCATAAAGACAAATCCAAATATAGGAACAATGTTATGTAAATGAACTAAATGTCTCAGTTAAATGGCAAAGACTCAGATTTGAGTTTTTTAAATCCAATTATATGCTGTTTAAAAGATACACATCTTAGAATATCAGAAAGTAGAAAGTAAGAAAACTTTAAGAGATATCAGGGAAGTATCCAAAATTAATGTAATTACATTAATATTTTTAAAAAACATTTCTGCCTTAAATTCTTAAAGATAGTAACTTCATAATAATAAAGAGTTCGATTCAAAAGGAAGAGAAATCAATTTATATTTATACACAATAAATAAGCCTCAAAAAAAAAAAAAAAATCCAAAGCAGACTTGCAAAAAGACAGACGTCTGCAATCATACTGAGAAATTTTTAACACAATTTTCACAATAACTGAGTATAGGAATAAAATCCATAAAAATTGAAAAGTTCTCAACATGATTAACAATTTTTCCTAACAGGTGAATGAATATAAAACTGTACCAACCAAAAGCCAAAAAATGCTTTCCAAGGACACAGAAATAGTAACAAAAGTTGACCTTATTTAAAATCATAAAATAAGCCTCAAAAATTTCAAAATATGTCCTCTTATCCTCCTATAATATGCTTAAAATCAATAAAAGAATAAATGAAAAATTATAAATTAAAAAGCCAGCTTTAACATTACCAAGGAATCAAAGAAAAAACCGTAATGGAGATAAAGTTTCAAAACAAAGATAATGAAAATACTAAATATCTGAATTTATGCAGCTAAACAGTAATTAGAAAGAAACTTATAGCCTAAAAATATGAATGCTGTAAAAGAAGAAAGGCTGAAAAGTACTGGATGTTTTCTTAAGATGATTATACCAAAAAAAAAGAAGAAAAGGAAGAAAAAATGAACGAATAAAAGCAGGAAAAATCAAGACATGGCACTGTCAGCATATCATTTAGAAATATGAGGATTAACTTCGAAAACGTGCTAAAAGTAATCGTAGGAAATAGCAGATGGGAAGGGAACTACAGTTTTCTTGATTAAACTGTGTAAAACTTTTTGACACTTTGAACTCTGCCCATACAAAATTTTAATAAAAATTTAAAACCAAATTAAAAAGAAGGAAGAAGGAAAGAAAAACAAAACATAATAAAAGTCCATATGGTAAATGTCATCACACTACCATAGATGTGTGAAAAAATAGCTGTGAAAATGCAGGATTCTGACACTTCCCATATTCTGCCATGAAGAAACAAAAGCAAATAAAACTATAATTTGTCACTACGATTAAATAATTATAGCTTTTAAACCACTACAGTAAGTTCCCCTCAAAAAGGATGTTTATAATTATTTTAATAATTCCATATATTGCCTTCAAATGTATTCATTTTGCCTCCCTCTGGCCATTGAATAATAGCCTTCACACATCTGGCAACAAAGTGGGTGGTGTTCAGGATTCAAACACATCAAGTAATTTTAAACTTCACTACATGATGTTGAAAATGACATGCAAAACCAAGTAGAAAAAGTCATAATCAAAATTAATTTCATTTACGTTTAATATTTCATGATCTGCCAGTATCTGATATGATGATGGCTGAAAAAATTCTTTCAAACACTTCCTGCCTGGAACCAACTAATATTTTTAATTCTCAAAAGTACGTCACTTAAATACTGCTGCCTATATGTAGTTCCAACACAGTACTTCAAAAAATAGATTCAAGTATTTGAACAGTGCATTTTTCTGAAACTTAAAAATGAGAAAGATAGTCAATGCCAACACAACTACTTTAGAAATGATTTTCCAATTATGTAAATAAGACAATGTGCTATTTCTCATAACATATGCTAAAGAAATAGAGCTAACTATCCACCACATAAAACTTTATGGCAAAATAGAGAATACATAAATAAATATGTACTACTGAAATACCTGAATAACTTCTTTTGCTTAAACACAATAAAATGAAGTACTCGCTGGAGAAGAAGACTTTTTAGAGCTCTCACACTCACACCTATCCTTACCATCTAACCCTGGACACACCAAGTCTGACCAAAAGGAGGAACTTGCTCTAGGAGCAGTCAAATTAAAGGACAGGTTGGCCAGCAGTTCCTAGGTACCAGGGAGGAAACCATCTAGAGTAGCCTACTCTGGGTGATAACAGGCAAACAAACATACAAGAAGAACTCATCACTATAGTTCACAAGAATGAAGAACTGGCTTGTGAAAGAATGAGAATCAAAATCCTGGCATTCGCACCCATTAAAAAATTACTCTTCTCTATCCCTACAATTTTTAAAAACATTATGTAGTTCTCATATGCACATAGAGAAGAACACAGGTGATTTCTTCACACAATAATCAATTCCTCCCCCAAGTTCCTTCCCCATAATATTTTTCTACTATGAGTTAGCAGTATTTGTTATCTCTGGGGTTTCTATTTTTAAGTGGTTCTTACCTGGGCAAAAGGTGTTAAAAGAGCAGCCAGATACCTCCTGTAGGTTGAATGGAAGAAAATCACCCTGTATCCTTTCCCAAATGCCTCTTCCTACCTTCTTCTTTTTCTCTTTTTGACAAATACTCTCTCCATTCTGCCCTTTTTTAGTAGCCCTGATTTCAGAGTACCTTTCCATATACCCCAAATCTGTGAGGGTAAAAAGACACTGGGGAAGGGAGACGGAGGGCAACTTGCTGCTGCTTCTACTGCAGCCAAAACTCATAAATTCCTAAAGAAACCTGAGTAATTAGAACTGTGAAATGTAAACATTAGCTAGCAATTTTTTCTCTTATTTCTCACATATAACCTTCATATAGCAGCAAGACCTAAATAAATCTGAGATTATCTGGTTCAAACCCTTTATTTCAAGTCCTGGGCAGTTGCAGGGACTTGAAGAAATTCAAGGACCCGCCACAAGTGAGCAGCTCAGTGAGAATAAGAAACTAGATCTACTAATTGCCATCAATTCAATCAGCTTTACTTGCTGTGTAATACAGTCTGAACTCCAGTAACTAAATGAAGGTAAGGTGTTAACAAGAAATCACTCTCTCTATGAACCAATTTAAGATTTAAAGACTTCAAGTTGTCCTCTCTTCCCTGCATTCCATGATTTATATAGTAACTATCAGGAAAAAAATACTCGACATGCATTGACTATATTTTTAATAACGCAGTTCCTTAGCTCTCATCTCCCCTTAGTTGAATGCGACTGATACAAAGACTTTAAAATAAGATTTGAAATGCCATTTTAAAGATTATTTTTAAGAGTAAAAAGCTGTCAAAATAATAAACCAAAGTGATGAAAAAATTAAAAAGCTATTCTAAAAATTAAACGAGCTAGTCCCCTCATTTTACAGAATGTGGAAATAATGGTCTAACATCATTCAGAAAAGCAATAAATACTACTTTCATTTTTTTAGAAATGAAAAGCAGAATTAAAAGTTATTATATCCCTAAGAGATAAAAAATAACTTTTTCTTAAAATCAGTGAAGATGCTGAATTTTCTATATTTATACCTGAAAATCATCAACAAGCTCAGGGAAAAGGTGTTCATACATTTTAAGTTCTTCTATCGTTCGTCCTGGTTCTTGATGGGGTTTTAGTTTGTTAATATCTGTTTCAATGTCATCATTCTGAAATAATAAAAATGGCATGTCACCAGTTAAGAAAAACATAAAACTACAGGCTATATTTCAGATTTAAAGTTTTCCAAATTATTAATTACATGTAATTAGAGATTAATCACTGAATAAAAGCTATGTTAATATTACTGTAAATTAAAATTTGCTTATATTTGGGTGTTGTTGTTGCCTCGCTGTTTTGGCTGTTTTGCTGTGCTTTGTTTTTGTCAAATGTTATTCTAATATAACGTGGTGTTTGGGCTCCTCAAAATAGAAACACTAGTGTCAAGATCAAGACTAAAGTATGCTTCCCCCAATCTCTCTAATTGCCATCATTTTGATCGTAATTAAAGGGCAGTTTAAAATTTAAGAAAGCTAAAATATACGTATACAATGGTAGTGGTGATAATCAAAATAACTAACATCCACTGAGCACTGCAAATATGTGAAGCACTATGCTAAGGATTTTACATGTATTATCTAATTACACCTATATAAGAACATTATGAAGTAGATAGTACCATTACCTCCATTCAACTGAAGAGGAAACTGAGGTACAGAGAGGTTAAGCGTCTTACTCAAAATTACACAGTTGACAAAGAGAGGAGCCAGGATGTAAAACTAGCCAGTGATTTCAGAGCATGCAATGTGGGTCGACATAAATGCTCTGCCTCAATAAAGACTAATGATTGTCATGCACTCTTATATTAATTACATGGTCAACAAAGTACCCTTAGAAAAGCTCAATGTCACCATCCTCTATGTTTTCCAGGGAAAATAAAAGTAGAAGTGGAACGACAGTAAGAAATGACTTCTATGCCCCTTTGGGAAAGAAGAAGGTAAATTTAAAGAAGTATGACCTCAGAGAAACATGATATGCATCCAGAATTCATTTGGTCTGTATCTGTTCAAAGAGTTAACATACACCATGATGGGAAGATGAGTGTCATTTACCGACCATCCAAGCTATTCTCTAGGACCCTCAACAACTCTGGCCTTACACAAATGCAAATTCATCATTACCTTCACTGATGGCTAAAGAGAGATAATAAGACCACTTATTAATTTTCAGTTGATATTCATTTTTGGTTTTCTATTTATCTTACCGCCAGAGTCAACTACTTACTTTTTGGCCTTAAATTTATTCTACTATGCTTCAATCCTTAAAATGCTTCATATACATGTATCTGACTGTATTTATACATTTTCATATTAATAAGTAATTTAAAAGAAAAAATATGTATCGTATTCCATTTTCAGGAATTTAGCTATTATTTGTATAACCAATAAAAATTTCCCCATTGCCATAAATAATAAAAACTGGTTTATTTAATGGGTAACATGTTAATTATCGTATCATTATTATGTAATTATTACATGAATATGTAATTTATCTTAAATTATGCATTGATAAATCAAAATATAATTTTGATTGGCATCTAATAAAGTAGACAACACTTTCAAAATTTACAAAAAAAATTTACAGACACATTATTTTCTCTAGCCATACTAGCTCAATATTCAATATTATTTTGTAAAAAATGCAGCCTTACATAGTGACTCTCTGCTTTAAAAAAATTTACCTGTAAAATGGGCAAAATGAGAAAAGAAAACTATACTTTAAGAGATTAATAATAGGACATTTTGTGTTTTGGTCTAGGGAAAAAGAAGTAGAGCCACTGACAGACACAGAAGACATAAACAAAACAACCTTCTACCACTCCTTAAAGCTATTCTGAAGTTGAGGGAAAAAATAATGCACTAAAGTTTATTATATATTGACAAATCCTGGCTATCTGGAGACAAGTCTTCCAGAACCTCCAGGTTTCTATAAATGTTCCAAACTCTTAAAAATCTGAGGCAAAGAGAATGGAATCACTGTGGTGAGGAAAAAACAGTCTCTAGAACTAGAACCACAACAGAACACAAATACTATCTATACCCACTACAAGTAGCAGGTTAACCTGAAGCATAAAAGAAGTGGTGGAATTTAGGTAAAAAGGAAAAAATAAGGAATGTCCAAATGTAACAGCCAATGAGAGGAAAGGCAGGCAGTGGTAAACAAGAAAAATAAGATAATACAACTCAGTAATCTGAAGGAGCCAACAATTCTGTAGCCCTCAAAGAAAAATATTTTATAAAATAGTGGAAAAGAGAGCGAACATTCAAACGAGACTGCTTTATTCTGAATCCCGGCCCCATCCCTTATAAGCTATATCGATAAACTTTCTGTGCCTTGTTTTCCAATTATTAGCCCTCTAAAGCAAAGGTAATAATACCATATACCTCATAGGACTGCTATGAGAATTTAATGGTTACCATATATAAAGAGCATAGGCTAGCATAGGATTAAGAGTTCAATAAATTCAATCTATTACTTTTCTTATAACTGCTGTATTAAAGTAACATGGGGAAAGGTGAGCAGTCATGGATACTCCAGGGAATAATGGAGTCAACCACTAGATTAGTCAAAGAGTAAATGTCATAAAAGACAAAGAAATCTGTAGAGATGTTCTAAATTAAAGAAGACTTAAGAGACAAGATAATTAAATGCAATACCTGATGCTAGATTCTATACTAGAGAATGGGAAAAGATAATAGAGGACATAATTAGAATAATTGACCAAATGGAACACGGATAGTGTTATATCACTATACATTTATTAAGGTGACATGTGGTTATGTAAGAGAGTATCACTAGTTTTAGGAAACATATACAGACATATTTAGGGGCAAAGGACTATGGTATATATGTAACTTACCCTCAAACGATTTTTAAAAAAATTTTAAGCATGCATTTATGCATTAATCTGGGAAATTTTACTACCCCTAAACACTCACTTCCTAAAGAACAACTGATTTTAATATAGCTCCTGTCATCTAAGAATGACTTTACATATAGAATTTAAATTTCCTAAGCTTATATCCTTGGATCCTTTCACGCATATCAACTCCATAACCATAAACACATAGTTACCCCATTTTATTTATTTATTTTTTATTCTTATTTTTTTGCCTTGACAATGAGAATCAGCATTGTTTTTCTTCTTTGTAGCTTCTTGAGTCCAGAATACAGACCATCATGTTACCAGACTGGCTAACTTGACGATTTTGCCAAAGTCTGTGTTGGTCACATTTAGTGATAATGAAACTGGCTGTATATCTGCTATTAAGATAGAAATCTCCTTCTAGTATCTTAGATTCTATCTCCAGAAAGTCAAATACTCAGTGTACCCCAATTGTGATGTAGCATTTCAAGACAAAAAGGGCTAAGCAGTTAAGAGTCTAATGAATCCCCCTCCCCCAGAAAAGCATTGAAAAATGAAGGCATTAAGCAGACATTTTTCTACATTTTCTGCTAACATGGCCCCTTCTACCACTAAATAAAGCAAAATATAAAGCATCAAGACTTGTAAAAATGCCATAAAATTCCGAAAACTCACCTGCCTCTTTACTTAATATCTCATGTAACAACAATTTTTTCTTTTCTCAATTCAATAAACACTTTGTCCGTTTCCTTCTTCAACTAAAACTTAAGAAGCATTATGCAAACACTAATCCTTACCAAGAAGCCATAAGTTATAGAGTACTTTCCTACTATTTTGTATTCACAAAAGATTGTTGAAAGAGAAATAGGTTGCCACTTTAAGTCTCAAAACACTTCACTTCAAACTTAGATTTCTTTAGACTTTAAAACCTAAGTCAGAAAGGCTAGATAAAATCTTCCTGGTCAAAAAGAGTTAAAATAAGTAATTTTAAGGCCCTCTTCAGAGCAATTCATTCAAAGAAACATTACTTTCCCTTTCAGTAGCTTACTGTCCATAATCAGCCATGACAAAAAAACATGTGGGCAAAAAAATTAATTTACCATTAGCTGTATGTATTTACCCAATCTTCGTTTTACAACTGAGTATGCAATCTATAAAGGTGACTAAAGACAGAAATTAATACTAACCTTAAAATTTTGATCTAGGTCATCTTCATTTTCAGTTTCATTTTCAGCTTCTAAATCAATATCATCGTTGTCATCACTTTCATCTACTACGTCATCCACTGTGATACAAAATGTGCTATAAGTAAGTAGGTCAGAGGTAAGCATTCTTCAACATGCACATCCAAAGGCAGAATGTTACATATGTAAATATTTCAATCATCAAAGAAAAATTAAATAAATTTTCTTATTAAAAATGTCTCTAAGGCTGCCCAGGGTATTGAAAAACCTAAGAGATAACATGAAAGTGCTTTAAAAATTGGAAAAGCATTATAAAAATGAATGAGTTATTTTACTGTTTTTAAAAATTAATAATGTAAAAAAACACTATCTATTTTTGCAATAGCCTGAATGAAACCATCTTGTTTTCTATCTGTATAAATTTCAATAAATCATTTCATCCCTTTACAATTCACTTGCCATTTGTTTCAATGACTACCATGTGCCATGTATTGTGTTGTGTGCTGGGAATTTTTTAGAAGATGTATAAATATACTCCCTGCCCTCAGGGAGCACATGAGGTTAAAGAGCAGAAAAGAGTTAACAAGTAATTATATTATCTTTTGATATAATACCATTATGTATAAGATACAAACGATATATACTGATGAAGACATATACTTAAAAATACTACGAGAAAGCAAGGGATGGAATAACTACAAACTGCTTGGGGACAAAGGGTCATCAGTGATCACGTCACAAAACAGGTAATAATTAAGCAGTATCCTGAAGAAAACATAGCTTTCTAGGTAAACATAAGGATGAGTGAGTGTGACTTTTAAAGAAAGGAAATAATAATGCTAAAATAAAGAATTTAGATGACATCAGAAAATAATAAGCCACGCATGATTTAACTTGTATGCTGGGGAAAGTATTAAAAGAGGGAAATAAAAATGAGAAAATGAAGGGTACAGAAGGCCAAGAAGTTTAGAATTTTAACCTATGAAAGATAAGCACTGAGGATTTTCAAGAGGAGAATAAATTAATTCAACTTACATTTTGCAAAAGATCACTCTGGCAGGTATGAGAGAGGGAGCATATATGTGGAAGACCAATTAATAGAGAAAAAGACAATAACTGTCAGTAGTAATGAGAATGAAGAATGAATATGGATTAGAGAAAAACTCAAGGAATAGGAGGACATAAGGACCACAGAGGTGAGCAAGACAAGGAAAGAAGAGTACTAGAGTGCTTTAAGAGTACTCTTGTAAGTAACTGAGTGCTTTAAAACAAAATATAGACTCTTTTAAAAGGATACTTTCCCAAACTTTTTTATTCTTTAGCTCTATTAAGGAATAACTGACAAACAGAATTGTATAATTATTAAAGTGTATAATGTGATAGTTGATATATAAACTGTAATATAATTATTAAGATGAAGATAATTAACACATCTATCACCTCACATAGTCAACACTGTGTGTGTGTGTGTGTGTGTGTGTGTGTGTGTGTGTGTGTTAAGAATACTCAGAAACTTTCGGGTATACAATACTGTGTTATTAACTATCATCACTGCGCTGTAGTTTACATCCTCAGCATTTAATCTTAAAACTGAAAATTTGTACCCTTTTGCCTCATCACCCCATTACCACTCTCCCAGCCCCTGCCACCCAACATTCTATTCTGTTTCTATGATATCGAATGTTTTTAAAGGTTCCACATATATGACACCATACAGTATTTGTCTTTCTCTGTCATATTTCACTTAGCATACGTCCTCCAGATTCATCCACATTATTGCAAACAGCAAGAATTCCTTCTTTTTTATTGTCTGAATATTTACATATCTATCTCATACATATGATAAATATATCTATCTCGCATATAGATATACAGATATAATCACTTTTCCTTCATCTACTCATCTATTGAAGAATATTTATATAGTTTTCAAATCTCTGCTACTGTGAACAATGCTGCAGTAAACATGGCTATGGAGGTATCTCTTTGAGATGATCATTTCAATTCTTTTTGGATATATACCCAGGAGTATGACTGCTAGACCATATGGTAGGTGTATTTTTAATTTTTTGAGGAACTTAAATACTGTTTTCCATATTAACTGTACCATTTTACATTCCCACCAATAGTGTATGAGGGTTACACTTTCTCCACATCATTGCCAATATTTACCTCTAGTCTTCTTCACAATAATCATTCTAATAGGTGTGAAGTGATATCTCATTGTGATTTTGATTTGTATTTCCCTGATGACTGGTGATGTTACACACCTTTTCAGACACCTAGTGGCCATTTGTACACTTTGGGAAAATGTCTATTCAGGTCCTCTGCCCATTTTTAAATTGGATTATTTGCTTTTGTACTATTCGGCTATATAAGTTCTTCAAATATTTTGAATATCAGCCACTTATCAGACATATAGTTTGCAAATATTATGTTGTTTCCTTTGTTGTGCAAAATACCTTTAGTTTGATGTAGTCCCACTTTTATTTTAGCTTCTATTGCCTGTGCTTTTGATGTCTTATTCAAGAACTCATTCCCAAGACCAATGTTAAGAATCTTTTCCCTCAAGTTGTCTTCAAGGAGTTTTATAGTTTCAGGTCATATTTAAGTGTTTGATCCATTTCAAGTTAATTTTTTGAGTGGTATAAGACAGAGGTGCAGTTTCATTCTTTTGCATGTGGAGATTTAGTTTTCCAAAAACCATTTATCAAAAAGACTGCTCTTTCTCAATTGTTAGTGATGTCTTTATCAAAAATTAGTTGACCATGTATGTATGGGTTTATGTCTGCACTCTCAACTCTGTTCCATGATCTATGTGCCTGCTTTACTTGAGTACTACACTGTTTTGATTACTTTAGCTTTGTAATAGTTTAAAATCAAGAACTGTAATGGTTCCAGCCTTGTTCTTTCTCAGGATTGCTGTGGCTATTTGGAGTCTTTTGCGGTTCCATATGAATTTTATAAGATTTTTTATATTTCCGTGAAAAAAGTCATTGGAATTTTGATAGGGATTGCATTGAATCTGGAGATCATTTTGGGTAGTATAGACATTTTCGCATTATTAATTCTTTTAATCAGAGAACATGGGATACCTTTCCATTTACTTGCATACTCTTCAACCTTTCTTCACTTACAGTTTTCAGTGTACAGGTCTTTCAATTTCTTGGTAAATTTATCCCTAAGTATTTTATTGTTTTTTAATGCTATTGTAAATTGGATTGTTTTTTTTAAATATCTCTTTCAGATAGTTCTCTGTTGGTGTACAGAAACAACTGATTTTTGTATATAGATTTTCAATCCTGAAACTTTACTGAATTTATGCATATTCTAACAGTTTTTGGTGAAGACTTTAAGGTTTTCTATAAGATCACACCATATGCAAACAGAGATAACTAACTTCTTCCTTTTTGAGTTGGATGCCTTTTATTTCCTTTTCTAGACTAATTGTTATAGCTAGGATATCCAGTGCTATGTTAAATAGAAATAGCAAGAGTGTGCATCCTGGTCTTGTTCCTGATCTTAGAAGACTTCTGACTTTCTGTCATTGTGTATGATAATCTATGGATGGTCATATATGGTCTTTGTTATGATAAAGAATGTTCCTTCTATACTTAGAGAGTTTTTATTATGAAAAGATGTTGGATTTTGTCAAATGCTTTTTCTGAATCTGTTGAGATGATCACAATTTTTATCCTTCACTCTGTTAATGTAGTGTATCACATTTTAATTTGTGGATGTTGAAACAGCCTTGCATCCCAGAGATGAATCCTATTTGGTCATGGTGTATTATCCTTTTGCTTTTGAACCATTTGCTAGTATTTTGTTGAGAATTTTTGCAAGTATGTTCATCAAGGATAGTGGCCTATGATTTTCTCTTCTTGGCTTTGGTATCAGGAGGGTAATGCTGGCTCTATAAAATGAGTTTAGAAGTATTCCTTCTTCAATTTTTGAGAGTACTTCTATGTTATCAGTTGTAATGTGTCCTCTTTCACTTATATTTTATTAATTTGAGTCATCTTCTTTTAGTCTAGCTAAAATTTTATCAATTTCGTTAATCTTTTCAAAAAACCAACACTGAGTTTTGCTAATCTTTTCTATTTGTCTTTCTACTCTCTATTTCCTTTATTTCTGCTCAAATCTTGACTATTTCCTTCTTTCTGCTAACTATGGGCTTAGTTTGTTCTTTTCTGGTCTCTAGAAGTTTAGTTAGACTGTTTATTTGTATTTTTTTCCTTAATGTAGGTGATAATTGCTATAAACTTTCATCTTAGAACCACTACTGCTTCATCTCATAAGTTCTGGTATGTTGTACTTCCCTTTTCATTTTTTTCAAGATCTTTTTACTTCTTTTTTTTTTTCTTTGACCCATTGGTTGTTCAAAAGTGTATTGTTTAATTTTTCAGCTTTACTCCTGATTTCTAGTTTCATACCACTATGGTCAGAGAAGATATTTGTGACTTCAATATTCTTAAATTTGTTAAAACTTACTGTGACTTAACATATGATCTGTCCTGGAGAACATTCCCTGTGCACTTGAGAAGAATATGTATTCTGATGCTATTGCTGGACTTTTCTATATATATCTGTTAGGTTCATTTGGTCTAAAACATCATTCAAGTCCATTATTACCTAATTAATTTTCTGTCTGGATTATCTATCCACTGTTGAAAGTGGGGTACTGAAGTCACTTCTATAAATGCATTCCTATGTCTCCCTTCACATCTATTAATAACTGTTTAATAGATTTAATAGATTTAGTTGCTCTAATATTGGATTCATATGTTTATAATTATATCCTCTTGATGAACTGACCCCTTTATCATTATATAATGACCTTCTTTGTCTCTTGTTACAGTTTTGGACTTAAAGTCTATTTTGTGTGTTGTAAGTATGCCTATCCCTCCCTTTGATTTCCATTTGCAGAGTATCTTTTTCCATTCCTTCATTTTTAGCCTACTAGTGTCCTTAAAGCTTAAATGAGTCCCTTGTAGACAGCACATAAAGTTGGGTCTTGTTTTTTAATCCATTCAGTCATTCTAAGTTTTTTAATTGGAAAATATAAACTATTTACATTTTGAGTAATTATTGATAAAGACTTACTATTGACATTTTGTTCATTGCCTTGTGATTGTTTGGTGGTCCCTTTGTTCCTTTCTACCTCTCTTGCTGTGTTTCCTTGTGAGTTGATGATTTTTGTAGTGGTATGCTGATTCTTTTCTCTTTATCATCTGTGTATCTATCATAGGATTTTCTTTGTGGTTACCATTAGGCTTTCATAATACATTTGATAGTTAGTTATAACTACCTATTTCAAGCTGATCAGATCAACCTCAATTCCATAAAAATGTTCCATCATGTACATGTCTTTGTGTAGCTCCATAAGCTGAGGTCAACATCAGCAAAGACTATGGAGGTCTTTTATGGCTAATATTACAGAGGTCTTGCAGGTGTCAGTGGTGGCTAGGGCTACTGGGATCCTCAGAGACAAAGGTTGCTGGATTCATCTTGCTTTTTTATGCCCACAGGAAGAAGTCCAGCCAATGGGATTCCTCTTGGTACCTCATCTGGTATGCTGGCACTCAGAGAAGCAGCAGAGCCAGGGTCCTAAGATCATGTGCACACGAAACTTCCAATGTCTGGGTTCTGGGGTACAGGTGCACTTGTCGTCACAGTGGCATTGGTGTCTAAGGTACAGAATGTGAAGATTTCTCATGGAAAAGGAGTCTGGTTCTCTGGGGCTCACTGTAGTGACTCCGGCTAGGGATTGATGCCACTGCAGCCTGGGCCCACAATGACAACTCCACCTTAGTGAGTCAATGTAGCAGCTGGGACTCCAGGCAGCTCTGGCAACTGGGATCAACTTTTGTGAAGATTTGGGAGACCTTGAGAGCAAAGGCTACCAATGACCAAAGGGGTGAGACTTTCTGGGGTCCTCCTGTTCTCCTTTTCCCAATGGGAAGAAATTCCTCTGAGGAGAACACACCTCCCCACCCCCCAGTGCCAAGCTGTTCTGGGCTGAGAGATGAGTTGATGTAGATAAAATACTTCCCATACTTTTCTGTGTGGTGGTCCTCAGTTTTTGAGCTCTGCAGGGTTTTTTTACGCTTCTTCATTGTAGTCCAAAGCTATCTCTGAGATATTTTCATGGATTTGAAGTTGGCTGTCTTACTTTTTTACTGTATTTCTGGGGAAGATGAGCATTGAGACCTCCTACCTCTCCATTTTGCTGACAACACCTTCTTTAAACTCCTTTTGACATCCATTTCCACTGTAACTTAATTTAGTGAAGAGAAACTCCTCCCCATCCCACACGTAACTGTCCTCCCCTCCTCCCTTTTAGTAACAGAACCTCTGAATTTTAGTTAGACGTCAGATTCCAGGCTCCCTCACAGTAGTTAACAGTCCTATGGCCAATTTCTGGCCAATGGTATGTGGGACAGGTGGTAAATACAAATTCCAGGTCCCTTTCTTTAAAAAGAAAATTGCCCTCTCCATTTCCTTTCATTACCATTTTCTATTTGCAAACAAAGAAGCCACCATAGGAAATGATAAAAACAAAAAGAACCTGTTTTCTTTGATAACCTAGTGGAACAGAGGCCTATTGCCCAGGATCACCTGCCCATCTTCTGGAAGGATATGTGAGAAAAAAATCTTCTATCCTGTGGCAGTGTAGCAAAAGGGCGCTAGAGAAGAATTCCTAATTCTAATTTTGGTTCCTCTACTTACTAGCTTTCTGATCTTAAGCAAGTTACATAAGTTATTTATGTTTCATTTTTTTCATCTGTAAAATGGAGATACTCGCTCATAGTGTTCTTGTGAGCATTAAAAGAATTAATAAATGTAATGTGCCAGGCAAAGGGTATGTGCTATTAAAATGTCTGTTATTATTGTTGTTACTTGAGTGACTGTGATACTATCCTGGATTACTTTGTAAAAGCAGCTCAGTCTGTCCTAATACTGGTACCAAATTGCTTTAAATTCTTTTGGAAATAGCAAAACAATAAGTATCATTTGCATATGGTAACCTCGGTCTATTTATGCCAATGTACTAGCAGCAGTTATTGTGGTTAAACAAGAGAAGAACTGACATTTGGAGAAGGAACTATTAGAAAAAAGAGAGAGGTTGAATTCAGAAAAGTCTATTGCAAACAAGAAAGATGACTGATGGATAAGGAGAAAGAAAAATGCAGTTAAGCATCAGAGAGAAAATGTTTTTAATTTTTAATAAAACCTTTTAAATAGTTCCCTTTATATGGCATTTGCCTTTGGTTTTATACTACAAGTGTGATATGCCATTTAGCTTAGGGTGTCTGAGACCTTACATTCTATTCCAATGATCTATTCATATACCTAAACCAATAAATTATTATAGTTTAATTATATAGTTAAAATCAAGAAATATAAATCATTCTTGTTAGTTTTCAAAACATTTTTGGCTCATTTATAAAAACAAAAATACAGAAAAAAACAAATGTCTCTTAATAGGAAACTAGTTATAGTATATCTGTATGATATAACAATTAAAAGGAATGAGTCAGCGCTTTCTGTAAGGTTTTAGAAAGTATATTCCAAGACGTTTATTTTGCTGTTGCTATTGCTCCTGTAAATGTGATTTGCTTTCCCCTTATGTTTTCTAATTGGTTTTTGTCGAGATACATATACATAAAACACACGTAGAAAAGCTAATAAATTTTATTCATTTATCTGGTAAATAGTACTTCAATTAACTTGTATTTTGTCTAACACACATTTTACAATTGACTTGCTTGGATTTTCTACATAGATAGTATAGTAATATCTTCCATGGATATTAACTTCATCTCAGTCTTAATGATTAAGACCTTTCCTTTCTCTTACTGACTTGGAGTTTTCAAAACAACATTAATTAATAATGGTTGAAAGAGGCATCATCTAACATTTACTTACTATTTGCAATGTTGGCTATTGATCTGAGTTAGAGAATACTCAGCTTGTTTGGAAAATATTCCTGGATTCCTACAGAAATTTTATCTGGAGCTAATAATGATTTTTATTATTAAATCTCTTCATGCCATTTACCGAGATAATCATTGGTTTACTTTGACCTACTGATGATAAATTTTACTAATTATGGTCTTAACATTACAATGAACCTACTTCCTTAAAAATAATCCTTACTTTATCAGTGTCCTATACTTGTAAAAACTGTTCAATTCAATTTGCTATTATTTTAGAATTTTTATATTTATTTTCATGAGTGACGATGATCTGTAGGTTGTTTCAGGTTATTCTACCAGGCTTTTATTTCTGCATCATCTTGGCTTCTAAACTTTCCCTTTTTTTTTCTATGTTCTGGAAAATAAAGTATAGGAAAATTTCTTGAAAGGCTGCAAGAAGTAATCTATAAAGTCATCAGCATTTGGTGTTCTGCCGAAGGTAACTTGACTACACATTCAATGGCAGGTTTTCTACTATTTAGGTTAATTTTATTTATTCATATTTCCCAAAATATTGTCCATTTCAGTCATATTTTCAAATATATTAACAGAAGTTATCTATAGCATCCACTAGATTAACTGAATCACCTCTACTTAATTTGCCAAGAACTTACAGGGATATTAACATCACCCATTAACACTGTTTCTATCCATTTCCCCTTATTATTCAAATCATTATAGCTTTATCTATCTTTGCTCTAGTATTTGGCACATTATCTATCTAGCTTGTATAAAATCTTTGCTATCTCATTTTATAAATTTTGTTCCGTATTTATATTTTGTATGGTAGTAATACTGTCTTCCTTACCTCTTTTGAACCAGGAATATCAAATACACATTTGTTGATCGTACTTTCAAGCTTTCCATCTTGCTGTTTTAAGAGTCCCCAATATGTGTCAGCTACTTATATTTTGTTTTTTAACCCAATCTGAAAGTCTCTTTTTTTAAATAGTATTTTATCCATTTATCTATCTTTTTACTAAAACAGATTTGCTAGTTCTTGCTTTGTATTTAACACTTTCAAAATTTTGTGCATCTTTGAAATTTCCTTGCTTTTCTATAGCAGTGATGGATAGATCCTTTCAAGAATTTTTTCCCAAGAAAAAACACATAAATAATTTCATACAGAATTTCAAAGTGTTCACAGTCTCTGAAGTCCATCCGCGGATTTCTATGGTTCAACAGACCTGAGTCTAAGGATCTATTTAATATTATATAATGAACAATTTGTAATGTTTAATACAATTACTCTGCCACCATGCCCTACTGCATTCTTGACACCTTAATTCATCCCTGGCCTCAATGGAGTAACATTTCATGTAATTACTTCAGAAATGGTACCTCAGAAATATACTTCTGTACCCTTACATACCTAAGAATATGTCACCTTCACATATGAAGGACAACTAATATGGGTTCAGAAATCTTAAGTCAGAACTCTTTCTTCAAATTTCCATAGACACTGCTTATCTTTTGGCATTTAATATTCAAGAAAATAAGTCTCGAGGTCAACTCCATTCATCAACAAATGTTAAATACATACATATCTCATGCAATTTAACAGATGCTGAGGATAAAATAAAGGGGGAAAAAAAACAGCCATTCTATCTTCATGAAACCAGCTGAGAAAGGTAAAAAAAAAATAAAAATAAAAATTTTGATAAATGTAAAGAAGCCTAATATGCGAGAAAATATTGGAAAACAGAAAGATAGTATTTTCCTTGTGTCTATGCAGTTGTTGTAAGAACCTTCTCTTATATTTTAGCGATGAAGACTTGTCAGTCATTGTAAATCTCCATTCTAGTTCAGCGATCCATCAGTCTGAGATGAGTCACAAAAGGAGCTCTAGAAAAATATCGCTATCATTTTTTCCCATGCTTGGTGAATTCACTGCACCAGAAGTCAGCTTTCCTTATCCATGTGATTATTCTAGACACTGTATAAAGAACTCTATGAGACATATCCTATCTCCCTTCCAGAGCCACTACTTGCATATCACAGAGAAGTCTCACCAGCTCTCTACCAGTTAGAACCACCACTTAAACCCCCATAACTGTACACCGAGATTCAGGAGAGAACGGGATCCAACTGCTCCTTGACCGTCCCTCAATTAGGTGCTAGTGGTATCTCAACTAGAAGTCAGAGATACTGCATTTCATATTAGGGTGAGTAGAGAGTGTCACTCTTCTTTAATCTATCGTATCTCTGTCATGTTTGTTCCATGTTCTATGTTTGATTCATGAGAATGTTCCTTTTAGTACCTAGTTTTCAGATTTAGTACAGATAACTCCCTATTTTAAAGGTCTAATGGCAATTTTTAATGGAATAGAAAGAAGGAATAAAATTATTTTTACTTAGCTATCTTACTCAAGTCCCATAATTACTCTTAGACTTTTAAACCTTTTAAAGGAAGTTTTTGACTAATCCATTTTGATATTTTGTGTAGCTAACTTGTACTTTAATAATTAAATATTTAAGAATAAAATCATATTAGTGTACTCTGTAATATACACCACTGATTAATCTGTCAACAAAATAAATTATAATTACTTCAAAAATCCTTTATATCACTTATTTCAAATAACTGCTTTTAAATATAGAGGACTTTCAATTTTTTTTTTTTTCAAAAAAGTGATCAACTGACAAAAATACGTCAGAAAATCTATTAATAGCCTGGACTACTTTCTTTTTTCCATTTTGTTAGGTCTTATCAAAAAAAAATTCTACTTTTTCCCTATGTTAAGAAGTTTAAACTCTAACTTCCTTTACTATGTACCTACAGTATTCTACAGAAAAGAACGAATTGCCAACTTCTGATAATTTCATATGTTAAGCATAAACCATAACACTTTTGGTGATTAGGTATTTTAACTTAAAAAATGAAGTTCATGAAAAAGCTACAATTGTTAGCTCAAATAAAATTACCTAAACACTTAATGTTTACATTCTTATACTTTGAAATTTTATGTAACTATCAAATGATGTTCCTATACAATGCTTGAATTTTTGCACAGTTCACATTTACATATATGTAACATTCCACGCTACTTCCCTGAATTACTAGACCTTATTTTCTTATATTTAAAGAAATATTTGTTAACTAAAATATAAGGTAAAAGTTCACTGTGTTCCTTAAGGCCTTCTTTTGCTGGGAAGTTAGGGGGAAAAAAAAAGCCAACTGTCACACAATTTCAAGAATGACTAAAGCCACCTATGAGCATGTGGTCCTACCTTCAGGGGGTAAGTTGTAGAGCTGGGCCACAGGTCCAGTCACAGGAATAACTGGCAATTGGAAGTGGAAAGAACTTTTAATCGTTGGGAGTGGCAGGCGATTTTTGGGGAAACACTTTCTCATTATCAGACTGGAGGTGTTGACAAGAGGATCAAGAGTCCTGACTGCCAAACATTCCTGTTTTTTAAGAAAAGAAAAACAATGTGCATTTGGCAAATAATTGAACCAATTTTAGATTACTTTAGAATAAATACATTGATAATTTTCAAGAGACAAATATCACACACACACAAAGCAGCATTTTATCATAATCATAAAATAGCTTTGACTATTCAGAAGTTTCTTCTTGTAAAGAACCTCATATGGCAAACTGAGTAGTACTTTTCCTTGAATATTTGAACTAAGCAGAAATCAGTAAAATCTTTGGTAACAAAAGTCACTAAAGCACTAAGTAATATAAATGAGTGATTTAGGGAACATTTTGCAAGCCTAGCACACAAAATTAAAAACAAAAAATTAAAAGAAGAAAAAAATTAGGTAAGAAAGATAGTAAGAAAGGTATAAGAAAATGGAATGTGTATTTAGCTGAACGTTTCTCAGAATGTTATCAGTTATCACGCGATAGCACCTCTAGTAAATAGTTTTAAGAGTCTTAATTTGCTGTCCCAGTATCTAATCTTAAGAAGAGCTAATATGTAGAGGGTCTGCAAGTATATCATATAACACTACTACTACTATTATTATTATTATTATTACTATTATTGACATTCAGATGGCACTTTAATATCCTGTAAAATTTGTAATACAAATCTTCACATGTGACCTGTCAAAACAGATGAGAAATTAAGGCTCACGAATGTTAAGTGGCATAACCAAAGTTATTCAACTTTTCCGCATTTCTCAAATATCTATCACTGCCTACATCGCTAATAAAAACAAGTGTATATGATTAATCTAGGAAAAAAAGTTAAGGGTTAACATAAAATGTATGTTCTATCTTCACTCTCATGTAGAAAGGGACTGTTTAAGACCAAGAGGGCACAACCAAAATAACTGCATAGAATTTTCAAAAAGACGGTTTTCTTTCTAATAATTACAACCTCCTAATGACAAAGGGTTGCACTACAACATCCCTATTTCCCATAGCTGACAGTCTTCTACGGACACTAAAAGGAATATTACTAAAGACAGTGCCGGAAGGTTTGTGCTTATGCTGGCTGTCAGAAGTAAGATCCCCAACTTCATGTTTTCACTTTTGTACCTCCTCTGTTTAAAAATGGTCTATCTAGGAGGGAGATGTTGAGAACACTCAAAAACGACAGAACCGTCCTGCTGATTTGCAAATGGTCCATAAATACTTATGAGGGAAACATGCAAAACTAAGTACAGCACATCCTGTAAAACATGGCAATATGGAATCCCTTCCAGCCTACTTGACAGATTTATATGTCTTTCTTTACCTATGGAAAAAAAAATCTCATATTGGAGAGATATGCACTAAGCTTCTTCTCTAATCGGTCTGCAATCACATTAAGAAATGTTTATGCCTTTTGATTTTGGTTTTCAATTTTTTAAAATATATTTATTGTAATTTTTAAGTATTTTTAGAAATATTAAGTTTTCTTAAGAACCAAATCATATTCTTAAAACATAATTACAATAATAGGAAGAAAATTTTTAAAAACTCACTTGTGAAGTGTTATAGAGAATTTTCATCCCATTGGCATCAATAAATGCTTTTCTTCCCAACTTGATGTTTGTAACACTTTTTAAACTCTGTAAAATTCCTTTCCGAATGAGCATGTTTCTATGCCGATTATCATGGCGGTGCCAATCTACATAAATTGTTAAAAGGACTTGAACATATCCTCTGTCTACCGCTCTCCTGGCATTTGTTTCTTTAACAAAAAAAATAATTGAAAAATAATATTTTTTTTAAATGATAGAAGAAAGTGGTAGAGTAAATCAAATTAGACAGTTAAAGGGGGTCAAATATAGAAAGGTAAGGGGAGGGTGAAGTGGGTAAAGGGGATCAAATATATGATAGCGGAAGGCAACTGGACTTTGGGTGGCAAACACAATAGAATATACAGATGTCGAATTATAATGTACACCTGAAAATTATATAACTGTATTAACCAATGTTACCCCAATAAACTTAATTTAAAAAAAAAAAGATAAAGGTAAAAAAAAAAATTTAACAACATAGTAACAAATTCTTATTTTTTTCCAAAAAAAATGGCAACTATATATTTAAATACTTTTTCTAACAAAATAAATATGATAATTTCCAGATTACAGTATTTTTATTGTAAATAAAATATTTACAATATGTAAGTACAATATATTTTGTATTTATTTTGTAGATTACATTTTTCAGCAACTTGCCCATATATTGCTTTGTGGTTAATAAATAACAAAGTATCTATAATGCAATTAGGGCTACATCTTTTTAAATGTTAATACTAACAAAAGTTTTATGTATTTTAAAACTAATGAATATATTGACCTTGATTACACCAAATGAAATATATAAACCTTTAATTTATGAGCTGTGAATATGATTTTGTTAAAAATCATATTGTTATTGTAACTTCTATTACAAACTGTGTTTCCACTAAAATTAACTCTATTGGATTGTAGCTCCTATTACAAATTTTGTTTCCATCAAAAATAACTGCTTTAATTACACCCACAATTATATGAATAACCATGCCATAACAATGCTAAGTTAAAAATACAACTTTTTAATAAATAAATTGTAAGGAGTATTATGCAATTAGATGGTACTTTCTGTTCGTTAATTTTTTAATGTAATGAAAACATCATTAAAGTTTATTTTTTTGTAAATGGTCGATTTTATTGGATAGAACAGAAATAAATCCACAAATTTAACCTATTTTATTATTTTTAAGGTGTTGATATTTAAGATTACTAACCAAATGGGTGCATTTGACCAAAATGGCAGCAAAAGAACAATCATATCACAGCAACATCTTGAGCCACCTAGCACCACATAGGTAGGCCAATTAAAGATAAAGTGGAATATCAACACATTTGCGGTTGTTCAGTTACAAGAGACTATCAATCTCTTCCTAATCTAAATTAACCTATAAAATGACCTCCTGCCTCATGGCACAGATACTAAGGTAAAGACAATGAAATCAACAACCTTATTAATGTCCTCTCAGAAATTGTGTTCTGACATTAATTAGAGAATTGGAAGAAACTCTCAAGGTGGAAAAGAGATGGGAGGTTCTTATGTAAAAGCTTTTAAACTTCTATTGTGTCTAGAAGAGCTTTTTTTGCTACAGCTATGGCCATTTATATCAGTTCAATAGTTTTGATTAATACTAGTTCCATGTATTTTAAATGAATACACCCACTTTGTTTACACTAGATGGAATATATAAACCTTTAGTTTTCTAGCTGTGAATATGAGTTTCTTAAAAGACATTATGATCATTGTAACTCATGTTACAAACTATGTTTCCGCTGGAATTCTCAATAGCCTAAATAGCACTTTTAAGAAATAATGAAATTCTTTATTAAAGATCAAATCAAAAACTTCCCAGTAACTCAAAAACAGGTGTCTGAATGACCCTTAAGAAAAATGAACAAAGCTATCAATAATCTGCAATTGAGCACAATTAAAAGTCTAGTAAAGGGGATTTTATTCATGTGTACAGGACACCAACTCACAAATCAGTCTATGTCTCTTCTTCCCTTTCTAGTTAAAATACAGTTTAGGTTTCCCATTAGATTGCAATATCTAATCTATCTACACTTCAGTAATAGCAATTAAGCTGCCTGTCTTTCTGCATTGTGTGTGTGTGTGTGTGCATTTTCTGCTTTATACTCTTTTAGGTTTATTAGAGTAGTTTAATTATCCTTTTAAAGTAAATTACTGCCCTCCCTAACAAAAAGAAATCAATGCATAAGAATGCTCCAAAATGCCATAGTGCATTTAAAAATAAGCAGTGTGCTACTAAATATTATTTTGCATTATTAAATATTTACCCTATTTAGTGCCATGTACCATATGAAAACAATATTAAATATAAACCAGAGTCATTCTACTTGTCAGTTATTTTTTTACCTAATGGTGGGGAAACATATCTATTTGCCCACCATCTTCCTTTGAAGGAGAAGGCAGGGAGTAAAAGGAAGATTACTATTTAAAACTTAAGATATAAGACTTCAGTCATCTTAGTATAACTGATTTCTGTAAAATAGTTAATACTTAGAAGGTTTTAGTTTTTACTGACTTAAAATTAATGACTTTGTCATCAGAAAATTTATAAACTAATAAGTTTAGTTTTAATAGTTAATCTACTCTAAATCAAAAGTATATGCCTATATTAATTTAAAAATTAATCTTTAAACAATTTGAACTACAAAGTCGAAGCACATCAAAGAAAGACTAAAAATATTTTTTATTTTTAATCCAAGTTAATCCAAGTATTTTGATCTTGGTCTCAAATTTATTGTAGTATATATGAAAATGAAGCTACATGGCTAGTTTTACTGAGTACCACACATATCATTTCAAAGATAAAACTGCTAACTGACTTTTATATTCTCTGGTACATAATACTAATACCTAAGGTGAATTTTAAAATTTAATAGATCATTACCAAATATAAGGTTTACCAATTAGTCATTTGTTAAATTTCAAATAAACAACTCTGGTCATTCAAACTTAAGGGCAAGTTGGTCTTACCCTTGATAGTTTTGGAGAAAAATAACATTGAAAGCCACCAATACAGATCTTAAGGACTAAATGTTATTATGATTAGATGTTAACCAATGAGAGTTGGAGTGTTAATGAAAACTGTTATTTAAAATAAGCATACTGTGTATCTTGCAAAAAAAAAAAACCATATAGTGTAGATGATTACTCTTCAAGGGCATCATAAGACACTCTAATGCTTTAGTTCTAAGATAAATAGTGCTTTAGTGTGTCAATAAATTTAGTAAACTGTAAATTTACATTAGTAGCCATTTTCAATATTATAAATTTGAATTTGTGGTAGAAATAAAATTTCTAATAAAAGTTTTAAAATCATGTGTTATATATAGAGAAAAAATGTTCAACAGTCTTCACAGTAAACATTCTCAACACCGTTAGTTTTACTTTTTTAAAAAAGATATACTTATGAAATATTTACATATTACTTTACTAACAGGACTTTATGTTTATAGTAATAACTTAGAAATAGTAAGTCAACATACTAGAATAAATTATAGCTCAATAAACAAATGACATTAGTTATGACATATCAATCAACTATGCTAAAGATAAAATCAACTTTGACATTAACATAAACCAGCTTTATAACTATAGACTAAATCTACATTTCCAGTTTAACACTGTAGATAAAATACTCAAAAAATAGTATCTAGTATTTCTAGTATTTAAAAACTTACTTGATTTTAGCAATGCAGCAAGAGTGTCTAAAGCAACCCTGTCAACATGAGAAAACACAAATAACAACAAAACGAGTAAAATTAATCTACAACAGTAAATTCGTACAATCTTTTCAAATAAGTAATTATCTACTCCAAAAGTCATTCCTGTTATAGTCAATTACATATGGTGTTTCTCTGTATGCATCTCTCCTTTCAGATTAATATTGAATTGTACAGTTGAAACCTATATAATTTTATTAACCGGTCAGTCCAATAAATTTAATTAAAAGAAAGAAACTGCACAATTTACAGTGAAAAAGAATTTCAAGGAAGAAAAAAGATGAACTCAATTATTATACCTGTATCTGACCTGACAGAGTTCACACAGGAACATTATTAAGAATCATAGGCCCTAACTCACAAAGAAATTAAAACAAAAACAAGTCTTTAACACAAATAAAGTTCATAACTACAAAATTCTATAGATAGTTGTAGCTATTTGACTCTAAAGTATTTTAGCCCTATCAAGCAGTAATGTTAATATTTAAGGTGATCATAAATGTAAAATATTTTGAAACTAGGAGGTTTCAAGAGAAGAAGTAGGAGCCTTTAACATTTTTTAGTCATAGTCATTATTGAGAATAATGAACCTAATTAATATCTCAAACACTTTAACTGCCCATTAATGGATAAAGGAATAGCCTAAAAAAAGAAAGATAGTTATATTTTCTTTGAAAATAAACACTGTTACATACACTGAAATCAACTGCTATTAATCAACTTTAAAAGTATAATATCACTATTGGATACTTATAATTCAATTAGTTTTTTTAAAAAAGTTACTGAAGAAATGGCATTTAATTTCAGTAACTTTAAAAATATAAGCCTATATACTATATTACCTCTTAGTAAAATTTCAACAACTCTAATTAATTTGCATAAAAATATGTACTCTGTCAAACTTAAGCATTAAACTCATATTAAACATTTGTTGAATGCCTACTAGATACCTACAGTAGCAGGTTTTTCATGGGCATAAAAGTAGAAAACAAATTTATCTCTTTCACACATAATTTTACAATCTAGATAATAAGATATACACATCTGTGAAAACAACTACTCGAAAAAACATTAGTGGTAAAGGAGACATAGCATTACCAGATGTTACTAAAGGTAAAGAAGATAATCAATCATAAGATTTAAAATGGATATTGGTTTAAGATGAATATTGGTTCATAGCAAGACCTGAAACTAATCTAGGACTAGCTATTGAATAAGTGCTCATTTACAATAAATGCTCATTACTGCTACCCTCTAGAGCAAGTTGTTAACAGTTACACTTTGGTTTTTTTGTTACAAATAAAACCACCACATAAACTTTTATTTATGATAACATTTGTAAAATAAGAAAAGTATACACTTTAAAAAACATTATAAATTCATGCCCGTAAACTCTTTAAAACCAATGTGAAATTTCGGTAATGGTGAGTTAAAAGTGAAAATTATAAAATTATACACTGTTTCCATAGCACTGAATGATTGGTAAGAAACATTCATTCCATAATCTCATAACTGTGCAATAAAATGTACATAAGATTATACTTTTGAGTTTTAAATTGGTCAAAATTAAACATAACTAAATGGATCGTTCAAGTGAAACAGCAATTTATTAAAAAGACTTGTTCAGCAAGGCCTGATAAATGCCAGAAATAGTTATAGCTGCCTCATAAATGTGTTTTCTAGTTTAACTTAAAACAATCCTAGTTCATAGAATCGGCACGTTTTATGAATAAGGAAACAAAAGATTTCTGAATATAATGTGCTTAGGGTTACATAAAAGCTAAGTAACATGGAAATTGAATTTCTCTTGTTGAATTTCTCTGTTGAGAAAGAAAATTATAAAATCAGAAATATCAGTCTCCTCCAAAAAGACATGCTGAAGTCCTAAGCCCCAGGACCTCAGATGTGACCTTATTTAGAAACAGAGTGTTGCAGATGTAATTAGTCAAGATGAAGTCATACTGGAGTAAGTGGCCCTTAATCTGTCATGGCTGGTGGCCTTACAAGAAGAGGGAAGACTATTGAAAGACAGACACATGAGGAGAGAACATGATGTGATCAGAGGCAGAGATTGAAATGTTGCAGCTACCAACCAAGGAACTCCAAAGATTGCCTGCAATCCTCCAAAAGTAGGAAGCAGCAAGGAAGGAGCACTGGCCATGCTGACAAGTTGGTTTTGAAATTTTAGCCTCCAGAACTGTGAGGCAATAAATTTCTGTTATTTTAAGCCATCAAATTTGTACTAGGTACTTTTGTCACGACAGCCTAGGAAACTAATATCATCACTTAGATGTGATTACTTGCAATGAACTCGCAGGATTTCCCCATCTACAGCTAAGTATTTATTCAAAATTATAAAATATTTGAGTACTTTTCGAAAGTATTCCTTCTTGCTGAAAGTTGTTTATAACACATCTAAACCAAATCAAAGTGCTTCTGACAGTTTTTAATCATTGATGTTTATTCTTCAATACTGGCAAAACTGGCATTATGAACTAGTTCTTTCTGACTCCAAAGCCCATCATGTTTGTTCCATTGATCCACTAGATTAAAAATATATATATATATGAAGTTTGGTGGTAAGTCGTCTTGATATTTTTACCAAAATGTTACTTAAATGGTATTTTTAAAAACTTTAGTACAATTTTTGAAATTCTACAACACTTAATGAGCTGGTATGAATTTATAATATAAAAGTCACAAAAGAATTTTAGAATAGATTTTTTAAAATGCATAGTTTGTATTATGCTGATTAGAATTTTTTTAACAAATATTTTGTACTTATATATTTTTCAAAACTTCCTATGTCACACACAGAATAATACGACCAACAATGGCTTAGAAAAAGCAGCCTGTGGCATATTCATTTAGGAGCAGTGAAACAGGAAAAATTTAAGCTTTAGTTACTCATGAAGTTACATCTACTTTAAACTGGGGGATCAATCCTTGCAATAACCTCCAAACCTATAGTAACTCGAAAAGACAGAATTACAATGACTTCCAGAGTTGCTTCCTTCTGGATTAACAGTGTTTAAATCCAAAACCTAAAAGTGGAAAAAAAAAAAAAAAAAAGGAAATCCTCAAGGAAAGCAGTATCCTATCAGACATATATAATACCCCTAAATCTTCTACCAAAATCAAGGCATTGTGTAAGGGGAAAAACTACGATGTTGAGATCTTTTAATCAAGGGGGGGGGAGGGTGTTGGGCCCTAAGATTATTAAAAATGATAAAGAGATCAGGATACAGATGTTTGGTCAATAAATAATTGATTATTTTTAAAGCAAAAGTAAAGTTTAAATTTTTGTTTTTTCTTTTAAAAATTAAAAATAAAGGGATAATTTAGATAACAGCAGCCCTTTCTCAGAAGTTTAGACCCACTGATTTCTATCTACATAGTTTTGGATATATTCCATGTTATATATTATAAAGATATTTGTGAAATGTTTCTTCTGGGAACAGTTTACGTTAGATTTGGTAACTTGATTACAATAGAGAATGCAGATCTTAAGTAGGAGATCAAATCTATTAGATAAAAGATAAATCATAAAGTAGTTTAAAGATCAAAGGAGGAAATGATAGACATATTTTTAAAAAATGTACTTTTAGAATTAACTAGGATTCATTCATAGCCACATTACATTACCACCTAAACTAATTATACTGCATTAATATAATTATTAATTATATAATTAGAATCATGCTAATTATAGAAATCGTCTCATTAAATCCTCACAGCAACCCTAAAATATAGGCACTAACATTAGCATTCTACAGCTAGGCAACTGGGTCATAAAAAGTTACAAAATGTACTTCCAATCATGGAGCCAGAGACAGAGCTAACATCCAAATCCAGTTCTGCCTGCCTCCAGAGCCCACTCACTACACTATACCAATTCTGTAAGTTGGTTTTACTAATGGTAATACAATCATTTTCTTTGTTTTGTTACATTTCATCAAATGCTCTAAGACTATGTATGATCTTTGCAAAAGTAAAAATGTTAAGTCATCCCACCAAATAATATTTGATAAATAATTATATGTGCAAGTAATTTCCCATTTTCTGGAAGGGTATAAACTAAAATATTTAACCTTTATTAAGAAAGAGTGAAAAGACTGAAAATGTTCTGAACCTTTTTGTTTGTAAAATTTAACTAAATAGTTAATGTGGACAAGTTCTTACTTATATAAAAAAATAAAACACAGCTAATAAAAGTAGAAAAAATGAGAAAATCAGAAGAGTTATTATTTTGCAAACCCTAAGGAGTGAATGAATCTAGGTGATGTCATGAAATATCACTAAATCAGTAAGTGAAAAATGGATTGATCACATCAACCCAATGATCCTAAGTGGTACAAAATGGAGTATCTAGCACTACCTATGAAATATTTTTGACCAGAATAAAAAGAACCCAAATCTAATCAAGCCTCTAGCTCTATCAGTCTACAGAAAATTCAAGGGATATACCTACATATAAAATAACCTCAGAATACATTCATCTTAATCCAGAAAGTTGGGACATTCTATAAGACAGCACCAAGGTCCTTCAACAAATAAACAAAACAGAACCCAAACAATAGGGGCGCTCTTATTGATTCTAAAGATTATAAAATATAATCAAATAGAATGCAAATGTCTTTTTCCTAAGACATTTCTTAGGAAATTAGATATTAAGGAATTATTAATATTGTTGGGCAAAGAAATAACATTGTGGTAACACTAAGAGAAAAAAGCTCTGTATCCGATAGTCATCATACTAAAGAACGTATAGAACAAATGTAACGGCCGATATTTGCTTTAAAACACTCCAGAACAAAAGAAAGGATAGGGAAGGGGAAGATGAAATAAAGATGACAGAATGATTATTGTTGAAATTATGTGATGGGTATTATCAGGATTCATTATTCAATTCTTTCCATTATTGGGTAGGATTGGAAATTCCCTAAATATAATGAGGAATGATGTGTATACCTTGTTTGGATCCTGATTCAAACAATCAAACTGTAAAAGTTTTTTTTTGAGAAAACTGAAGAAAATTAAATAGAATGAATTTTAGATTGCATTAAGGAATTAATAATTTTACTGAGTATGATCACAGTATTGTGGTAATTTTTTAAGTCCCTACTTAGTAGTTATATACTGAAATATTTAGAGGAAAACTTAAAAAATATCTGGGATTTGCTTACAGAAATTTACACATATATATGAAACGACATCTAAACTTAAAAATACCCCAAGTGAAATATAAGTGTGGAAAGAAACAAATGAAAAAAAATGATGGAATGTTGACAACTGCTGCATACAGTAATTACTATAACTAATTCCAGATAATTAATTAGTTTAATATAACATAAACTCTATATTTGAAGAAATCGATAATAAAAATTTCTTTTACAGGATGACTTCAAATATGGCTTAAAAAAATAGTAAATATTGCCGAGAAACTGGAAACAGCTTTTATTTTCTGAGGTTGAAAGACCTACAAACGAATAAATATATAATGTTTTCAAAATAAGAAAAGAGTAACATTATTTTGGCAAAAATAAATGTATAAATTTAAAATATGTTCAGATAATTGTAAGAATGAAAGAAGTAGTCATTAAAAGATTGCAAAATTGGTAGGGAATATAGTAGGCATTCAATAAACGTTTCCAAATGAATGATACTCTATAAATGATCTTTTTCCTCTTATAGTATCTAGGGAATGTTTAAGGTTTAAATTTCCATAACACTATATTCAATGAATTTAAAGTTTTCTAATTTTGATATACCTTTGAAAATTAAACTTTAAAGAAAATCTTTATCATAATAAAATCACTATTTAAGAACTAAGAAAGGACTCTGGATACAATTTAACTCCACTGCTCACTGTACAGATCAAGATGATGAGGCCCAGAATAATAAAGCATATACCTCTATTTACACTCAAAACAATTTACTCACTTCATGAGACCCGAATTCTTCTTACTAAATGGTCCAATGATTTTAAACATCAGTTCCACAACTCCATTTTTCCCTAAGGATACTGAATTCACAGCTGGGAGTGGGAGAAAAACAATATAAAATAATTTCAAAAAACTCAACAAGTAGAAATGTGTATTACTGTTGATACATAGCCAAAAATATATACAAATTGTTTAGTATATGGGAACTCACGTCCCTCATAAAATCCGCCTTAGATAATCACTTGAAAGGAAGATTTGGTATTTTCGTTTAATTTTTTTAATGGGAAGTTGAAGGGAAATTCTGAAAGAAGTTATATTTAAAAATGTTACTGCAAAAAAGCACTTTTAAGTCACTCCATTTGTTTCTTCAATAAATTTAGTGAACTCTACAAAACAACTCTACTAAAGGTCATGGGGAATTAGAAACAAAAACAAACAGTGCCTGCCCTCCAAAAACACAGTGTATAAGAGAATGAACAGGAAACAAATTAATACTAAATTACTTCCCAAACAGCTCAGGAGTTATAGGCTATTTAGGTTACACCCCCGTGAGGAGTCCCTAATCCACAATGAAACAGAAGGCATTTCTAGAGAAATTGATATCTGGGCTCAGTCTTTACAAATGAGTTAGCTAGGACAAGAGTTGCAGTAAGAGGTGGATGTGGCTCTGGAATATCACTGGAGACAGAAACAGAGATAACAGAATAATTTCACTGAACACCTGGGTATGAGCAGTTACATGTTGTTACTCATACAGAACCATACAAAAGCATACCAATGGGAAGATGCATTGGGAAAAGAAAGTAAACAAATTATAAAGGACACTGTAAGTTCTTAATTCATTCAACTATAGGGAATTGCCCAAAATGAATAACCAGTAAGATCTAAATTTTAAATACAGGTCAGATCACAGCACTCTGGGGATTGGAGAGAGACATTAGGAGGCTGAGGTCTATAACTTTTTGGCACCAGAGACTTGTGCTCCTATGACAATCTGATTACCGATGACCTGAGGTGGAGCTGAGGTGGTGATGCTAGCACTGGGGAGCAACTGCAAATACAGATGAAGTTCTGCTTGCTTGCCTCCTGCTGTGTGGCCCTATTCCTAACAGGCCACAGACCAGTAATGGGTTGGGGACCCCCAGCTACATGACAGATAATGAGATCCTTACTTAAAGCGACTGCAGTAGGGAAAAAGAGGTAACAACTAGACTTTCATGCAAGAGATACAAACAATTACCTAATCAGAAAATTGTGCCTAACATTTTCAACTCTGAATATTATTTTAAAAATTACAAACCATTTAAATGGCTTTCTAATGGTTAATTCAATAGAATGCCACCAAAAATATAGCTCTCAAAGTTTTGTATCATAATATTAATTTCTTCTGTATCTATATATTATTTCATTTTCCCTTCTAATTTATTTCCGTGCTGCCTTCTTTTTTCCTAAATTGGGATATTCAGTGGTTTATCTGTCTCATTTTTAATCCAATTGTTTTATTTTTTTTTAGATCGGCTTTTTTCCCCCCAAGGTTTTCTTCTTAACTATTTCATTCCTCTTATTTCCTTGTGTTTATTGCCCTGTTACTAACTTCTGTGGTTAGCTATCCAATTCATTCCTTTATGTTCTTTTTAATTAAATAAGTGTTAACTATTTTAGTGTTCAAAGCTATTTTTCCCTGAGCACACCTTTAGCCATATTGCCAAGGTATAAATACAAACATATATACATATAAACATATACATATACACATACATGCCACACACACACCTACCACTTTTATTATTATTTTGCAATAATCTTCTGCAATAACGTATACTCTACAATTTCAATTTCAGATGTTTTGTTAGCCACCTCAATTCCATAGTTAGGAAACAGAGAAAAAACCCATACCTTAAGGGGTGAGGACCTAATATTAGTGAGTGAGAGAGAGAGAGAGAGAGAGAGAGAGAAAGTGTGTGTGTGTGTGTGTGTGTGTGTGCGCGCGCGCACGTGCGCACGCATGTGTTAGGAGACACTCTGAGGCTCTCTCTCAGTGATCCCTATTCTCTCCTCCTTCCTCAGAGGCTTCTGTACTATTTATTTTCTGTTCTGTAACTTCCCTATTGATGGCTGACGATAATTAGCTCCACATTACTATGCTACCACATGCCTTCCAACTCCACTTTCCTCTTATCTGTGAAAATCCAAATAGGCACAGCAGTTTTTCCAGTTTCCAGTAACCTCATATTCTTCTACATCTTTCTCATGGGGCGAGAGTGAGTTAACTAACAGCTGCTCTGAAATACTCACAGTTTGCAGAATATACTCGTAAAAGCTGAAGACAAGGCAAAACCAAGCGATGATTTTGCAAATTCTGTTTCACCAAATTCAGGGTTATAGTCAGAGTTCCATTAATTCTAGCTTTCACTCCGAATTTTTTGTCTGTTAAAAAAAAAAGTAAACAATTTATTCATATGTGACTTTAAATGAAATAAAGATGTCAGAAACAATGAGATTCTAAAAACATATAACGAATTCATATTATCAAATGTATAGCTGGCCTCAAACATATAAAAATACAATCATTTTCTTGTATGACTTTAAAAATACTCCTTGTACCTTTGAAACATGGCTTGAAAGAAAGTACTACGCAGCAGGTGAAAGGATAGGGCAGGGAGATGGAAGCTGGAGCAGCCCAACATTAAAGGAAGAACTTAATGAATCCAATACACATAGGAGTCTGTCCAGTCCCACACACTCAGAAAAATACCAGCCCACAGTGAAAGAGAATCGTAAAAAATCTGTTTCCACTACCAATACTATTTATTCAATACTACCAGAATTCTTTTCAGACTTAAATTAATGAAAAATGAACCGTTTCTGTAGAAAATTATCTAGTAAACATTATCGAGTAAATTTCTAAAGCGGTCTAATTCTTTTCTAAATTTTTTTATTTTTCAATTACAGTTGACATTCAATATTATATTTGTTTCAGGTGTACACCACAGTAGTTATTGATATAACTTATGAAGTTAACAGGATCTAATTTTTAACAGAAAAGGAAGAGAAGAAAAGAAAGTCTTCATTTTATTTTCAAAGAGTTTATAACAGTAAACACAATCTGGATAACAAGAATTTAAGAATGCTGATTTTAAACAAACAAACAAACAAAAAGCAAGTAGAAACAGCAAACAGAGTTATCTCATCAGCAAGAGGGATATTAAGTCAAAAAGAATTAAATATTCCTGAGGAAAAATTAAATTACTCTCATCTTACAAGAAAAAAAAAGAAAGAAAATCACCAAAGAAATTACTGCATAATGCCCTTGAATGATAAAAATGAAAAACTAGGACAATAATAAAGGAAATAGCACGAATTTAAAAGTATAAAAGAAAATTCAAAAAATGAACTACAATTGAAAACGTACATTAAGGAAATACAAATATAAATTACATACATCAATGTCTTAATTTCATGTAAAGCAGAAGATAATCTGGTTCTAAGTAGAAGAAGAAGCATAATATGACAATATTCATCACTAAATAAGATCTTCTCATTTTATTTTTCATTTTCAGCAAAAATCTCAAAGGGAGCCCTTAAATCTCAAATATAAGAGTTAAAGAAAAATAAAAGACCGCTAACAAAATATTTCTTAAATAAACTGAATATGCATTTAAGTCTTAAGGCTCCTAAGACATCTGGAAAATTTAAGTTATTACTTCTCAGCCTTTTGGGTAAGAACATGTGTAGAAAATTAAAGTTAACTCAGGGATGCTTTCTTTACAACAACACTTGTTAAAAGTAATATTTAAATATTTATACAATACATAAAGACATGGGTGAACTATAAATACATGAACTATATACACATACATACACACTTTTTAGAAAAAAGCATTTTAACCAAATATTTCAAAGCTTAAAACCCATATATATGACGCAAGGCAATGGTGGAACTTTTAAAAACCACTATTCGAAGAGTTTAGGGAATCATTTTAATCTTTGCGCAGATAGATAACTATAAACTGAACTCAGGTCATATTTAAAGGATGTCTTTTTCTGTTAATCTAACTTAAATTGGCTTCCTCCTTTGGTTTCATAATGTTTTCTCAATTTGTATTTTTAAATATTTTGCATGTCTTACTATTATTATAATCAGTCTTACAATTTTTTGTATCTCTTTGGTCTTAAATAGATTGTGAGATTTTTGGGCATTGAGACAATGCAATGCAAATATGACTATTAATAAAAAGCAAACACATTTTACCCTCTGGGCTCCTCAAAGCACTCCCATCCATATACACTTCTTCTAGCCTCAACAATACCCATGTTATGTGTACCCTTTACACACATATACATGCAGATGCATGCACACACACTAAGACACACTTAGGATTTTGACATATTTTTCTTCCTTTTTTCACAATATGCAATGGAATTCCTCATGAATTTAGGATCCTCAATTCTTGTACGTCAGTAATTAACGGGAAAAAGCATAATAAAACTAAGACCAAGAAAAAGCAGTGGCATTTTAGATTTTTAAAATTTACCAGTTTCAAGGCATACAAAATCCATGTTACAAAAATGGTTCCAGATTTGATAATCATACAAGGAGACTCCTTACCTTTCGGTCCAATCTTTGCAAGAATAGAATGAATCTGCACCATTAATTCCTCATTCGGAGGAGATTCCTTGCTGGCATTCATAAGTAACTGCAATAATATTTGTGAACCACCTTTGGCAACTAAGAAACTTGCTCTTCGACCACCACCTAAAAAGAATTTTTTAAAATTTGTCTAAACAGCAAATTCTCCCATAACATATTATATATTACAACTTGTTAGCATTCAAGAAATATTTAAAGTGATGACTTCTGAAAAAAACAAAAACCATCAAAATCAAAATTTTGTTTCATTTATTTTAGTTAGAAAACAGTAGAGAATAAAAACAGGTGATGCCAAAAATTTCTGTGTTCAAGGCTCCTGAAACACATGGGCTTCAGGGGTAGTTTGAGTATTAGTGGAAGATACTAAAGACAAAGCAACAACAAAAGCGTATGCCATATTGGTTTCCAAATTTCAATATTCAGAATAGCCTCTATATGAATATCAGCAAATTCTAATAAAGTACACATGACACATTGTTGATCACTGTTTACAAACAGAAATTAGACCAAAGGAAACAAAAACTTACCAGCTGACACCAGTTCAACAAGAATGCTTAAGATATTAAGTGTAGTTTGAAGATCTTTCGTGTTCTGAAATAAATAGTTTATTTTCTTTATTAAACCATTGTAAATTTGTGATTCCCAAACTTTTTCTGTTCCTGTTGGGAACTACCTATCTTTTAGAGATGACATTTCCAATTTCTCTAAGAACAAATGTATTCAGGTTTCCAATGTTCTCACTTATTTCAGTCTCTTCTTCTTGCCCTTAAGAATTGTTGCAAATAATCTGAGCTATTGCTTTCTTAGTATCAACATTACTACAAGGGGATGTAATATGTCATTTGAATTCATCAACTTCTACCAAAATAAATGAATCAAAATGTAAATGGCACAACAATGTATATGTGGTGACTACCCAGTCACCTAGCTCCCTTCTCAGAAGATAACTACATCATCAGTTTCTTATGTATCCAGCAAGATAATGTGCCCACATAAAGAAAAATTCATGCAAATATATATGTACATACAAATTTACTTCTCTAAGTGATATTGCCCTAAAAATACTATTTTGTACACTGATATTTTCATACATCAATAGTTTCTTCATTCTTTTTAACAGCTACAAGATATATTCCACTATATGGCTTAGCCAATGATTATGTATCCCAGTCACCTATCAATGAGATTTTTAAAAAGATCTTACATTATTAAAAAATTGCAACAAAAGACTAAGTACATATATTTACATGCAATCAATTACGACTGTATGCGGGATGAATTCTTGGAATTTCTGAGTAAAAGAATATGAGCATGTATTTTGATGGTTATTACTAAATTGCTCTTCATGAAGCAATTTACATTCCTACTAGCAATGTAGAAGAATAACTAATTCCCAAAGTCTGGACAACCAATCTAATAATAAATATTTAAACATTGTATTTGGTTATATTTCTTACTAAAAGCAATACTTGCATTGCCTATTCAAGGAACTGCCTCACCCTCAGAGTAGAGGATTTTACAATGTTTACAGAAGAATTTCAGAATTAGTATGTATTGGTAACTGGCATGAGACTCATTCTTCCCTTTCCCAAAAGGAAATGAGTTGTCTCTGTTTCACCACTTTAGCTCACAGGTTGATGAAACCAAAAAGCCCCATCCAGACCAAGTAGAGACTGTGCATTAACCAGAGACCCTTTTCTGCATTGGAGGGATTAACTGGACCACTGACACCTTGGAAAGGAATTTGGAAGAATGAGAGGAACAAATATTTGTCAAAGAGAAGAATGGACGTGGCAGCAATATTGCTCTGTGTTCAGCAGCAAACTGATCCATATTCTTCCTGGGTACACAGCCAAACCACATTTTCTAACTCTTTTGTAATTATGTCTTGTGCCATGTGACTGAGCTCCAGCTATTGAAACCTGAATGGAAGTTGCACTGTTATCTCTAGGCCTTACTCAGACAAGTCTCCCATATGTAATTCACCACACCTCCCACCCCTGCTGACCTCAATAAATTGTGACATGAGCAAAGAGGGAGAAAAAAACAACAACAATGTTCAATCTCAAGTACAATTTGTTTCTTCTTCTGGGAACTGTCTATTCATAACCTTTATACGTTTTTCTATTGGGTTGACTTTTTACCTCATTAATTTGTGGAAGTTCTTTATATGTTAAAAAATTGTATGAGTTGAAATATTTTTTCCTCAATTTGCCGAGTGTGTATGGCGTTTTTTCCATATACTTTTGTAAATGTAGTTGAATTTATTAATTTTGCCCAACTCCTGTGTTTTTTCATACTTAGAAAAGTCTTCCATGTTGTAAGATTATTTAAAAATTCCTCTCATTACTTCTTCTAGTTACTATGACTTTATTTTCCATGCTTAAATATTTGCTTGATATGGATTTTATTTTGGTGTATGAAGTAAGGAGCAATTTAGAATAAAATAATAGCTTTATGTCAGTTTTGAGAGGAAGTAATTCCTGTCAAAAAAGCATGAATTATCACCTTGCTCTTTTTTTTCCAGCTCTATAGAGATAAAAGTTGGCATACAACACTATGTAAATTTAAGGTGTACAATGGTACTTACTCCTTGTTCTTAATATTCCACTGAATAAAATAAAAAATCCTGATTGTGATACATTCTGCTGATCTACCCGAAACTTTTACACTGGCACAGAAATTTAATTATGGTCAATATAATTATTCAATTTGTATATATATAGTAAACTAAATCACAAATATATATCAGCTAATATAATACGACAAATGAGAATTTCTGATATCAATCATTTATTTTAAACTAAAGATTTATTTCCTAAGCAAATGCTTTCTTCTCTATTACCAATCAGAATGGCATGTTAAGATTTAAAATATGGCTATCATTTTAATCATAGGGAAGTATACTTAGAGGTTTACCTAATATATATTAGAATGTTCATACCATTATTCCAAATGTTAATTTAAAACACAGAACAAACTTCTATTCACTGGCTTTACATCTAGGATAAAAATTACATATTTCATATACTTTTTTTTCTCCACTGATGGTTGGCATTAACAGACATAATAAAGTCTGCCAGTGACTCACCTCTAACGTTGACAGCAGAACTTCCATTCCTGTAGAACCTTTGGCTGTCATTTCTCTCCTTGTTTTTTCTGAAAGTAGAAAGATTTTCTTCTAGAACATGTAAGAAAAAATTACATATAGCTTTATTATACAGCTAATGTAAAATCAACATGTCTCCATTGGTCCAGTAAACACTTTAAATTGGTTGTTAGATGTTCTTCCCTCTGATGTTGCTAATGCTACTCTGCAGGGCTTCCAGATATCAGTTCAAGGGACCTCCCTTGCTCTTCATCACAGTTCCTATCATGGTCTCGGTGAATCCCTGTTTGTCCAGCTAAAATCTTAAAATCGTTAACATAGTTCAACTACTAGAACTGGAAGTGAGGTAGGAATGGTAATGACAAGGCTCTTTATCATCTTTATGAGTAGACCTAGAAAACATTTCATTGAAATTGATGAAAACAGAAACCTTGTTCCATTTTTAAATGTTTTTATTGAATTAATACTTTTTTAAAAATTCTGATTCAAAAACAAACAAAAACAAACAAAACTAAGAGGAAAAAAAAGTATAAATTGTGTCTATTATTTAAAGAGCTTCTCCACAATTCTCCTTTGATTAATAAGAGAAGAAAGGAGAGCATTTGAGATCTTGCTCCCCATTATGTCATCAGTTTGGGCTCAAATAAACTCATCAAAATTCGCTACAGGTTTGGACATTTTTTACATTGGCATTTACATGGTAGAGTTAGCAGGATTCTGAAGAAGTCCACCCTTCACCTTCAATCTCAGACCCAGTAACTAGGTACAAGCAAGCAAGGAAGGGCCCATTGTGTCCCACTGGCTTCCACTTTGCATCAGGAGAACTCGTGAGAGTCTTCTTTCAGAATTCCAGGCCTCCTTGCTGTAAGTAGTAGGCCATGACTTTATTTGACCTGTTCTAAGAAAATCCTCAAAGTGAATAGGGTTGAGATAACCCAGAAAAAAAAATAATGGCCTGCTGCTCTTAATTCTGGCTTTTAATTGGATTACTTACTGAGAGTCTGAACAAAACTGTTGCTGCTGAAATGATAGACTGAACCCTCTTGAGCTCTGAAAGAGAAAGGACACTTGCCTCCCCAACCCAAATAGCCAATGAGATGGTGATAGCTATTGTAGAGCCCCAAATCCAGAGTGGCAGACATAGGTGCCACAAAGTATCCAGTGCAGTAGAGCAGCCAACCCCAGAGAAACTGGTGGTAGCCCTGGGAAGGGGATGTGAGGTAGGTAGGGAAGGCAGTGCACCCTGGACGGAGTTCACCCCCAAGAGAGAGGGCGCCCGAGCCTTGGAAAGTATCGTAGTTCTGGCGGCATGCAGGAAGCTCTCATTGGCCCTTGCTCAGGTATTCTTTGGTGACTAAGAATCTTTGTGAGGCTCCCTGAGGAAAAATTTCCTCTACGGCATGAAGCAATCCTATAGAGATATTCACCGCCTTTGGCTTATATGCACATAAGGGCTAGTTTTCTCTAAAAGTTTATTCAGACTCTACAGATCTCAAAATTAACATGCGAAATCATGCCTTCAAGGCCAACAAGTATCAGGACAGTCAATTTCCCATTAATATAAAAATGGCCAAGATGAGGATCCTGTGATACTTCTAAATTAATCTTTTGGATGCACAAGAAAAGGTCAGCTATAAAATTAGGCTGAACTAATGAAAAGCATATATTTAATTGGTCTCTCAATCTTTCAAAAAAAAAAAGATAAACAGATCAACCTATGATGCCACTTGCTGTTAACTCAATTCTTTGAGGTAGTTTAATGGCTGTCCTTATTTTAAAAGTAGAAAGGTCATTTGGAATTGACTTGTCAAGGACAGATAAAAACTGTAAATGCCTCAGAAATAAAATTTGGATCCAGGTGTTCTACAAGGTCTCTGTTTGGGGTCTTCTCTTTGGGTCTGTATATGTGTCTCTATATATGAAACTAATTCAAATGCTTTTGAAGTTCACATGATCTAAGATTAATCCTTAGTAAATAAAAGCTAGCTTAAGTTTGTTGGTCTAAGTAAAACAGACATTATTTTACCTAGGTTTTATAAAAATGAGCCTATGTTAATAACTGACTTTGATGTCTATGAAATGTTTCCAGAGATTATAAAATATCTTCATAAATCTGCCAAGCTAAAGAATGCCAACTGCTTACTTCTTAGTGTTCATTAGAAATTGAGATTTTAACGGTTAAAATCTCAATATATGTAGAAATAATTTTGTGGTGTTCCAAAAGGGTCCCTGGAACACTTTAAAAGATTTGTTTTTTATGTTAAACTGCACAGGAAAATCATAATTAAAAAAACAAACGATCGAGGCCATGGGAAATCCAAGATGGCCACTTGATTCTTCCCTGCTCCCTGGCTCCCCATTTTTCAGTTTTTGTGTTCCTTCATACATCATAGAACATTTAGCTGGCCTTAAGTTAGAAGAAAGAACTCGTGAGCTGACATTTTTGAAAGGAGACATCTTACGCTATTGCCAAGGTTTGATAAAGGTATTTCAAGAAAATACAGAAGACTGAGACAGTAAAACTTGGATCAGAAAGTTCACAGGAATAAACGATCTAGAGTATTTTTTCACAATTGAGGTCATAAGCTCTGACTGCCTACCATTTACTTGCCCTTCCCTTTTTGGGAAAATTCGGTCTCAACTCACATCCCATGGTTACAGTATTCCCCACCCACAGTGATCCACAATTTCAACAAGACAATGTAGATACTGAGACTTTCTGGGAATGAGCCTTCCTACTGCTGTCAGACCACACTATCCAACCAAAAGGCTGGTCATCAATGCATCCTTTGGATTGATTTATGGCTGAAAGGGGAAATTGTGGACAAAAAAGGGGTGCTGTAATAAATCATAAATTCCTAACTGGGCAGGTCATGATGGATGGTCATGCCCCAGGCATATAACTTTATTTGTAAAAACAAATTCCTCTGTTTTAAAAAATATGATTCTTCTGCCAATCCAACCTATCCTTCATCATTTTTCTCCTTCCAAGCGTCTCAGCTGTAAAATAAATAAAATATTGTTTCGGTATCCCTAATGCATCCTATTTTAAATAAGGCCACTGACTTATTTTTCAGTATTAACATCACACATAATATTCCAAAGATTAAGATCCCCACTACCAGTAAACCATTAATTTTTCACCTTCAGGGAAACAACCTCACCCCGACCCCGCCAAAAAAATTCTCTTCTCCTTTGAAGACAGTACATTACAGCCTCTCACTTCCCTGGTCATAACATCCACCACCATCTAGCTTATTCCACACACTAAATGAAAACTAGGTGCTACACAGTTTTCTACTCTACTCTAAATTCTACCATGATCTTGACTTCAGTGTCACTGTGGATGATTCGTTCAAATACCTAGTTCTATAGCTTCTCGAACTTGTGACAACAAAATCCTTCCTTCCATGCTCCAATTTACCAACCCTCTCAAATTGCTCTACCTCTGATATCTTGAACTTCCAATCTCCCACTTTCAGACCATAGCCTTCTAACATTCCTATTCCTCTTTTCTTTCTAAGGTTTATGTAAGCCTGTTACTTTCATTGAAACTTCCAATTCATCGACAGCAGTGCTATTTTACCATAAAATCAGTGCATACCTCACTTGGATTCCAAGCCCCATGCCTTAACCTTCCGACCACAAATCCTTATACAGAGGTGAAGGCTAAAATGTGCATTCTCTACTCCTACATCACAGTAAATATAATGACACAATAATTCCTTCTTCTAATTTCATACTGTTAGTACCAAAAACATTCACCATTTCCAATGTCATTTGAGAACACAAAACTTTTTTTCACTTATCTCAACTCATAACCAACACCCTGTTCCCTACAAATAAATAGCCTATAGTTATTCTAAAATTTGTACCAGTCCTCAATCTCTAAACCTCTGTTCCCCACTCTCAGTATCTACACTTTCCTCAATGAATTGAGGCAAAGTGATCAGTTGCCACAGATGAAATCCTACAAATGATGACACAACTCCATATCCTCATATATCAAATCCTTAATAATCATGCATTTCTTTCTCCAGTCTGGGGGGCGAGCAGGAGGAAGTGTCCCTTCCACTATATTCTAAATCCCATTCTTCCTACTAGTCATGAACATATAGCTTCAACTTCTACCAATATACTTTTTTTTATTTTTCCACATACTTAACAGTCCTTATCTTATTTTGTCTCCCCTTCTTTTATTTCTTTTTCAATAAAGCTCCCCAAACAAATAGTCTATGCTCCCTATCATTCTTTCATTTTCCACTCTCAGTATCTACATACATAATCTTCCTTACAACATACTTAATCTTCCTTCTAATCTCACCACCTGAAAGTTATGGTCAAGTCAAAAAGGTCCTTATTTTAACCTCTCTGTTACTTACATTGCTGACTACTGCTTCCTCCCTTGGCTTCTTTTTAATATCTTTCCCAGTTCTCATACTACATGTTTTCTTCAACTTTCAATAATCAAAATGAACAAGAATTTTAAAGCAGCTTTATAATTATGATCAATGATATTCATAAAAATAAGCTCATAATGAATAAAAAGATAGGAAACTATAGGCTATAGAAACTATTTAAAAAAAAAAAAGACCAAATGCACATTTTAGGACAGAAAAATACAATAACCAAAATAATTAGATAAACATAATGGCAGAATATAGAGGAAAAAAGTGGAGATCTTGAAGATAGAAAAATAAAAATTATCCAATCTGAATAACAGAGAGAATTAAGATTGAAAAATATGAGCCTCCAGGCCCTCTGAAACAATCTCCAAAAGTCTGATATATGTATTATAGTCCCAGAAGAAAAGAGAAAATAAGGAAGAAAAATATTCGAACAGCCAAAAATGTCCCAAATTTGAAATGGAAACATAAATTTACAGATTCAAGAAACATAAAATTTGAAGCAGGATAAATACTAACAAAACTATACCCAAACTTCTTAAAACCAAACTAAAGAAAAATTCTGAGATCAACCAGAGAAAAATGATACATAACTTTCAGGAAAACAAAGATCCAAAACAGCAGCTATCTCCCTTGAAATTATGGAGGCCATAAAATAATGGAAGCACTATTTTAAGTGCCCTTTATAGTGCTGAAAGACAAAAACTGTCAACTCACAGTTCTCTATCTAGTAAAAATATACTAAGAATTAGGTGAAATAAATCCACTGTCAAATAAAAGAAAAAAGACTTCCATAGCAGATCTGTACTACTAAAAATGCCAAAGGAAATTGTATAAGCAAAAGGAAAATGATACCATATAAAGCTCATATGTTTAGGAAAGAATAAAGAGCTTCAGAAATGATAAGTATCTGAGTAAATATAAAAACTACTTTTTTTCTTCTTAATGTCTTTAAAATACAGACAATTGTCTAAAGCAAAATTGTCTTGTAGGGTTTATAATGTATATAGATATGATACATACAAAAACCATAGCTAAAGAACAGTAAATATAAATGGATCTATAAGGTTCCAAGGTTTTTAAATTTTACATGATGTTATAATATGAATTCTAAGCAAAGTGTAAAAAATGAATGATGTTTATTATGATCTCCAGAAGAAAGACTTTAAAAATGCAAACACATATAACTAAGAAATAAATAGGTAAATTAAAATGGAATTCTAAAAAATGTTCAAATAATCCAAAAGGCAGGACAAGAAGAAACAAAGAATAAAAACAGAAAATTCAAACAGAAAACAAATACTAAAATTGTAGACTTAAGTCCAATCAACATTACATTAAATGTTAATAGAATAAATGCTTGAATTAAAAGCCAGACAATGTCAAACTGCTGTCTATAGAAGACATACTTTAGATTCAAAGATACAAATAAGTTGAAAGAAAAAGAATGGGAAAAGCTATAGCATGCAAACGATGACCATAAAAAAGCTGGAGGGCTGGAGGGAGGGGCTATACTATTATCAGACAAAATATACATCAACACAAAATTACCAGATACAAAGAATATTCCATAATGATAAAAGGTTAAATTCATCAGGACATAGGCATTATAAATGTGAATGCACTTTCTCATTTTCACAGGATCCACTTATAGTCACATATAAAATGTAGATAGTTTCCAGGACATAAATTCTAGCTTTCCCTCCTTCTACATCTCCTCCCAAAATTTCACTCCACTTGCATTACTTTAACTACAAAGCTTTATTTGGCTATTAAGCCTGTTCTCCATTCAAGACTCTGTACTGAATTTTTCACATTTTTTCCTAACTTCTTTACAAGGCATTAAATTATGTAAGCAATAATTATAACATTGCATTGTTGGGTTTCTAACAACACAATGGGGTGAAAAAGAAATAATGCTATATTAGAGGAAAATTTCAATGTTCTACCAGAATTACATTAGTATTAATCTAAAGTTCGCTGTAATAACATGCATATTACAATCCCTACAGGAACCACTAAGAAAACTAAAACTTAGTTAAAAAATCAATAGGTAACACAAAAGAAAGCAGTAAACAATGAGGGGAATGTAAAAGGAAACATATAGAAAACAAACAATAAAATGGCAGATGTAAGTCCAATCATATGAATAAATACATTAACTTGGAACAATAAACACTCGGATTAGATAAAAAAGCAAGATCCAACAATATGCTATCTTCGAGAAACACTCAAAAATGAAAAAAAAGACATACATTGAAAGTAGAAATGGGGGAAAAAGTATAATGTGTAAAAAATAACCATAAAACAGATGGAGGAGTTGTATTATTATTATTAAACATTTTAAATCCAGAAATATTACTGGAGGCAGAGATACTTCATAATGATGAAAGACTCAATCTATCAGGGATTTTTCACATTTGTGTTCCTAAGTGCAATGTAAATACTTTTCTTCTCTTGTACTGTCAAGGTTTTGATACCAATTCAGTAGTACTAGCTTCCTATAATAGAAATATCCTTTATTAAACATTTTAAACATTCTTTTAAATATAAACCTCATAAAAATCACATGATCTCTCTTATTTCATAATAATCACATGAGCTCTCTTATCTCTGGTTCAGACGATGGTACAGCTAAGTCCTAAAGATTAAAACTTTCCTCAGGTCACCCAGCCACTGAATGACAGAGCCTGAATTTCAAAGTGGAGATCATACCAATAACCAATTTTCTATGTTACCTGACAGCTTTTTGTCAACATTCTAGAACAAGTAGCACTGGAATTAGTATTGTTTGAAAATTGGGGGTGGGGAAGAATTCATACATAAGTGAAATCATAATCACTTTTTAGAAGCAACGCTTTGAAGCTCAATTTTTTTCAAAGTAATTCCATTTTTTACTTCTTGAGTCTATTGGAGAAAGTTCAATTTCTACAGAAAATCATCCATCAAAAGTTTGAACATTCTTAACATATACTTTTAAAGAAAAAAAGCATTCCTAAAATGAAATTAAAGCTTACCTTGACTTTGAGCCAGATGAAGAATTTTTGATGTAACATGTCTGGCAGTATCTGATTCTGTAGATTCAGTATTGATCTTTTCCAGCTGAGCCAGGAGTCCAACAACCCGAGAATTATTGATAAGGCTTAAAAGAATGTTACTTTAAATTAGAGTGCATCCCACATCAACTGTAAGTACATTACTATAAAGATCACTATTAAAAAAACTCCACCCTTCTGAAAACACAAAACATTTATACATATCATATTTCCTATCTTTTATAGTTTAACATTGCTAAAATTCAGATTTAAGTGATAAACACATCCTACTTCAGAAAACCAAATGTGTATTCAACCTTGTCCAGCAACCTTACATTACGGCCTGGAAGTTCACCTTTCCACTCTCCAAGAGTTTTTACATTTTCTACATTCTCCTCGAAAACATCTAACCATCCCTTCCACCTCACTCTGTTAGTGTTATACTTCAACTGTTATAAAATCAAACAAGAATACATTCATCTTCCCACCACCAGATCCTTAAACCATCTGATTCTCTACCCACATTCTTTCTTCCTTGTTCCCATACATTATGCATTTGGTACTGTTCTAGGTGTTGCCAACAATAAACAAAACAAACAAAAATTCCTGCTTCTCACTGAGTGAACATTCTAATGGTGACAAAGCAAATACGTATATAGTTATATAGTATTAACATAGTGAAAAGTGCTATGAAAAAAGGCAGGGGGAATAAAAGGGGCAAGGAGTGGGGTGCGATTTTAGAGTGGTAAGGGAAAACCTCACTGAGAGAGTAGCACTTAGGAAAAGGCCTAAAAGAAGTTAGAAGAGTCAAGTGTGCAGATACCTGCAGAAAGAACGCTCTAATAAGAGTCACAACCACCTAGATACCAAGGCAGGAGCATGAATGCTGTTTTCAATTAAAAGTGAGGCAGCTGATGTGGCTTCAGCAGGCTTAAAGAATACCAGTAAGAGATGAGGTCAGAGTTGAGGGTGGGGCAGAAGAGAGCACGATATTTAGAGCCTTGTAGGCCATTATAAGAACTTTGGCTTTTACACTAAGTGAAATGGGAATAGTGAACAGAGAGTGATATGCTCTGACTTGCCTTTAAGAGGCCCTCTTAAGAGACTCAAAGAACAATTCCCTACTTTACACTTGACCGCAGCCCTTCTGTAGCCTGAGGTGTCCCCAATACCTCCTGCGGTCAATTCTTTCCTCATCATACTCAGAATCAGCACTACCTAAATCAGATAGCTCCCTCTTTCCACAAACATTCTTCTTTGAGCTTCGATGACTCCATACTCTCCTGATTTTCTTTCTATTGCATCTTTTAGGTTTACTCTATTGGCTTTTCCTTTGACACAACTCTAGATAAAGTCCCCCCACAGCTCTATCTCCAGCCCTCTTAGACTCTTCATTCTCTCCACTCTTCTGCCCTGAGTGACTTCATCTAATCTCACAGCTGTAATTATAATCTATATCTTGCCTGGCACCTATATTCAACTCCAGCCTCTGTCTCTGATATTTTACCCAACCTAACAAGCCTGACATAAAAAATAAATAAATAAATAAAAACTTATGTTTCCTCCTCTCAACCTATTTCTCTTCCAATCTTCACCTTCCCAAACACACATAAAACCATCAGTTCCTTCAAGACAAAAATCTAGACCCCCTTTTCCACATATCAACCCAATACCAGCTCTATCTCAAAAACATCTTAAATCCCTCTGCTTCTCTCCATATCTATAATTACTACCTAAGTCCAAGCAGTCATCATCTCTCACTAGGAAATTAAAGCCTCCTAACTAATCTGCTTTCATTCTTTCCACCCAATAATCCATTTTCCCATCATCACAGTGAGTTTTTTAAACTTTTTAATTATAAAAACTCCCAGGAAGTTTCAAAAATAATAGGGTGGTCCCTTGAACCTGTCACCTAGTTTCCCCAATCATTACAGTTTACATAACTATAGGACAACAGAAAAACCAGGAATTTGACATTGGTACGTATATAATTCTGAGCCATTTTATCACTATGTGGACTTGTGTAACCACAACTATAATCAAGTTGTTATCCAGCTACAAACCTTTAATGGCACCCCATCAGATTCTAAGTAAAATCTAACTTTTTTATCACAGCCTAACAGGCCCTAGGTCATCTGTCCTCCATCTACCTCTTAAGACTTAATTTCTCACATTTCCCTCATGCACTGGGACCCAGCTGCACTGGCCTTCTATCAGTTCCTAGGATACAGCAAGTTTTTCCCCAACCTCAAGGTCTTTGCTGTCCTCTCAACCTCAAGGACAGTTTCTTCCACATCTTCCCCTGGCATGCTCCTTCTCATTTCAGGTTACAACATAAAGATGACCCCAATTTTCCACCAGCCCTTCTACTTCTAAAACTGAAATGTACCCCATAGATTTTATCACTATTTAAAATGATGTCATAAGATCCATGATGGTAGAGACCTTGCATATCTTATTCTATAAAGCAGTATTTCAGACATCACCTAGCACAGAATAGGCAATACCAGAGCCCTATTCTGGAATGAATTAAAAAATCTGAAAACATATTGAGAACAGTATACATATTTTTACATTATATACAATGTAACAATCAAACATTATGTATTTTTTTGATTAACAAATGTGTCAAATGGTTTAAATTTAGAGGTTCTTCACCTGAAAAGATATTTGGAGGTTGAAAAAAACATTGAGCATACTATTTGAAAAATGCACCTAATATATCATTTAAAATAAAATAATGTAGTATTTCCCAATAGCCAACATAATATAGAAATGAAAATACATATCGATATGTATAAATCTCCAAATGAAACCCCCCCCACATATATTCTTTAGTATGTGTGTACATAGATACAATACCTAAGAAAATTTATTTTATATAGAGACATGTATGGCAATGAAGAACACCAAATCCGAAATAGTAATTACCTCTAGAGATAAGGGGAAAAAATGTTATTAGAAAATAGCACACGTCATATTGTAATTTTTTATTTCTTGGGTGATTTGTATACAAGTATTCATTATATTATTCTCTATCCTTTTTGGTTTTCAAAATTATTTTATATTTTTTTAAATTAAAAATTCTATAGAGACGAAATAAATTATATGCTTAAGTTTTCATGTATTTTCATTTTCTTCCAAAGTTCCAGGAGAAAGAAATCTCTTAAAACTGTTATCATAAATCTAAATGAGCAAAAATGTCAACATTATGGAAAATTCCAAAGATGAACAACAATAACCAAAAAAAAAAAAAAAAAAAAACCAGAATAATGAACCATCACGTACCCATCACCCAGCTTCAAGAATTATCAATTCACAGATAATTTTATTTCACACATGCTTACTCACAGGCACACACATCCCATGGCAAATTTTGAAGCATATCTCAGAGAGATAATTTCCTCTGTAAGTTCTTTGGCATTTTCTATTTTCTAAAACATAAAAACTCATTTAAATACACACATACACACACACACACACACAATAGAACTACTGTACCAAAAACAATAACAATGATCCTTTAATATCAAAATCTAGTCATAGTTCAAATTTCCCAAATTCATATTCTCTCTCATTTTGTACAAATCAGAAACCAAATGAGGTCTACATATTGCATCTTTCTTTTAATCCTCAGGTTTCTTATCACTCTTTTTATTTTCCTCACAATTTATTTGTTAGAAGCTTGGTGGTCCTGCATTCTGGATTTTGCCAATTACACATCCATGGTATCACTAATATGCTTGTTTATCCTCTATATTCTCTGTAAACTGGTAGTTGAATTTAAAGGCTTGCTTTGGGTGATATGTGGTACTGTAATCTTATATGAAAAAGCAAAAAGTGTCTGATTATCTTTTTGTAACATAAGCAGTCACTGGTCACCACTACCTAGATCCATTATTCCATTATGGATTGAAAAACAGTGATTCTCTTATCATTCCATTCTTTTTTCATCTAGTAACTAAGATAACTCCATACAGAGAAAAAAAAATCTCTCCTTTGATTATCCAAAGGTACAATTCATCAAATAAGAGGTAAATAAAAGCTAGATTTTTTTTTTCAGATTTTTAATTTACCTATATTTACCAATTTTCAGAATGAGTTTATTTCCTAAAGTCCTCCCCAGGTAACCAATGAAGTATTTTGATTTCATGTATCAATATGAACTAATAGATTTAAACACATTTGATATTTATCCACTGTAGTCATTAATGCTCAAATGGTCCCATCTTTGATAAATGGGAGCCTCTTGAAGCAGGTACCTGAGTGCTTTTGAAATGATCCTAGTCTTTGATAGATAGCTTCCTGGCTTTCCGGTATAACAAGACTATTATTGACCAGCAGTCCTCAATGAACTTTACAGACCTCTGAGAGTACCCGAGATCCTTTCTGAAAATCTGCAAGGTCGAAAACTATTTTCATAAAAATACTAAGACATTATTTGACACTGTATTGACATTTGCACTGATGATCGAAAGGCATTGGTGGGTCAAATGCCAGCACCACAGCACAAATCAAGGCTGTCACACCAAACTGTATAGTAGTCAACATGTTCTTCACCACCACACACAGTTAAAAACAAAATGCTAGTTTCACCCAGTAAACATCTCTTTAATATTCTTGTGTACATAAACATTTCAAATGCACACTGAAATATTATGTTTACCTTGGGGGAAAATACTGTGTAACTGTTTAAACTGTAAGCTGAACTAGCCACTTTTTTCACAGAACATCATTTTCACTTTAAAAAACAACTGACAAATAATGACCATTGAGACTGGAGTATTTTGACATTCATTTTTTTGGAAATAATAAAAAACAGAAAACAAAGTGAACCTATCATTTCAAGGAAATATCTGATCAATTTGTTGCCAATGATAAAATCTGAGTTTTCGAGCAAAAAAAACAGAATTTTAAATGTGGATCTACCATCATGACCTTGACAGCTCCCTGCTAACTAAAGAATTTTCCGATAAAAATCAACGGTGATATTAATAACGTAATTTTTGATGCTGTGTAATAAAATGTGTCAATATTTAGAAAACCTGAATATCTCATGGAATTAGTATTTCCCCAATGACCAACATTTGTTGCTACAAATCATACATGAGTTAAAGAACCATTCAAAGTGCACATGAAACCAATGGATTGTAATGTAACAGAATAAAAAGTTGACTGATGTGGTTTCAGATCTCATACTGGAACTAACCTGTCAGAAACAACCACTTACCAAGTTTTAGTATGATATCAAAGAATATCCATTTCAAATTAAATTTCGCCTGATATGGCTTTATTTCCAAAGTACATTACTCTCATTCAGATAGGTTTATTCTTCATTTATAACTATTACTCTTGTTTTAATCACCTTTTTACTGTTTCTCTCCAAATAACATGCAACTTTATTTTCCTCTATCATAAATCAAAGGACAATTATCCACAATTATCTGAAAAGGCCTTTTATTCAAGTACTCCCTCTTTTTCCAATTACATAACTATGTGCACCTAGATTGTCTTCATATCCTATAAGAACACCACACACACAAAATACATATATATAATAGACACACTGATACATATATCATGACAGATGGAACTCAGAAGCAGATAAGAGATTGTCTGCCATTAAGTAAAACACTGACATTTGCAAAAATGTAAGATAATAATGCCACTCATCACTATTTTCTGAAAAGTTATTTTTAACATAAAATACTTTACGCATGCATTATTTCTAAATATTTTTTTTTAATTTTTCACTTTTAATTTATAATAAGGTAGATATCAAGAGATAAAATAACCCACTTTAACAAAAAATTCTTGGAGTCTTCATTAATTTAAGAGCACAAAATAATTCTGAGCTAAACCTGTTCCTAGACTTATCTTGCACATTTTGTGCTCCTGATCTGGAATTCACCCCTTTCTCCAAAGAGCCCTAGTTTTTGGTTTGCACAGTAGGGGAAATGCATCATTAAAAACAGTTCCATTACCCAGCTTTAACAGAAATTTGCATTATAGAAATCATAATTCTGAAATTTAATAATTGAGTGTTTTTTCATTTTATCCAATTATTTTCCTCTTGAAGATCAATTACAGTATTTTTTAGTAGCTAATAAAACATCTACATCGAAAAATTCAAAAATGTACAAATCACACTAAGCATAACACATTTTCTACTCCATTCCAAATTGAGTTTGTTTTGTCATTAACTCTTAAAATTTTTAAAGTATAGCACTATCAAAAATAAGACTTTCATTTAAGTGACTCTTTATGAGAATAGTGCTCTATCAAATGACATATGGATAGATGAATGTTTTGAAGGAAGGCAAATAAATGGAAATTCAGAACACAGACAAGTCAATTTCCCTATTTATACTTTTTTCATCAACAGACTGAAAACTGAACAAAATATTCTAAGCCACCCCTCAGTCAACTCTAAGAATTTAAGGCTATGGACAATAATCTTGAGAAAATCACAGGGTGAACACCAGAGGGCAGCTCTACCTTCGGAATAATTTGTAGACTTTGGAAAATCTGAGGGTGAAGGCAAAAAAAAAGAAAAAGCTATATAGCTATTGAGTGAACAATTTGAGACACACTGAGAAGCAGAAAATTTTTAAATAAAGAAATGTATCTTCCCTGCCTTACTTTATTTGTTTTAGAGGAATCAAAATGAGGCTAAAACCAACCTTCGAAGGTCCTACTTATAACTGCTAATTACTATATACTAAGAAAAATCGTGGAATTAAAAACATGATCAATGTGAAATACATGCTAACAAGTTAACTGTCAAATGTATATTTTAAAGACATTATCACTCAAATATTTGTTTCACTGTAGTGGTCTCCTACTGCTTTGAGTCTTTGAGTTTACACTTAGTCTTTGAGCTATTTTCCTAAAAATATAATTTTTTTTAGATATTATAAAAGTTCTAATGACAGATATTACCTTTGCAACAAATAATTTCCTAAGCAATGTAAGGCCTATATAACCTATCTTCATATTATAAATAAATTTTATTACCTCTTTCACCTTAAAATGTAAATCACCATTGTAAAATTGAAAAATTATAGGTCAAACCATTGTTAAGTCAGGGATCGTCTGTGCTTTTTCCTCTTCTTATATTCTTGGAAGATACTTTTATGACTTCTCAAAAGTGGCCAGACAATAAATGAATGAGCACAGCTCTGTTCCAATAAACTTTATTTATGTACAATGAAATTTGAATTTCACATAATATTCATGTGTTATATGATATTATTCTTTTTACTTTTCTCCCCAACTATTTGGAAATGTAAAAACCATTCTTAGCTCACAAGCCACACAAGAATAAGAGGTGGGCCAGACTTGGCCCATAAGTCATAGATTGCTAACCCTAGCTTTAACTGAAAAGTTAAACACTGATAAAAGAATATAAATACAGTTCGCCCCTGGGCAATGCGGGGGGTTAGGAGCACCAACTCCCGTCCCCATGCAACTGAAAATTCAGGTATAACTTTCGATCCCCAAAAACTTAATTGCCCATGGTGTCCACAGGGGATTGGCTCCAGGACTTTCTGTGGACACCAAAATCTATGGATGCTCAAATCCCCTGTGTAAGATGATGTTTACCAATGCACACGGTCAGCCTTCAGCATCCACAAAAACCTAACTGTGGACTGAAAACAGTACAGGAATTTATAGAAAAAAATCCATGTATAAGTAGACTCAAGAGTTCAAACCTATGTTGTTCAAGGGTAAACTGTAAAACATACTATTATTTTAAATACTTTTTAAGTAATGAGTTTCGAATAACTGCTTCAAGTATTATTTCTGTAATTTAGACATATCTAAATTTAGAATTACAGTACCTTTTCTCTGATACCACTTTTAACTTGCTCATCTTGAGTTACTTCATTTCACCATTGCAGATAACCTAAGAAAAAAAAGTTAACTATATTAAACACACAATTCTGTTTTCTATACATTAGATGTCATAAAAGCCATACAACTGAAAGTTTTTATTATGGGCAACACAAGATAACACCAAAAACCAAAAAAAAAAAAAAAAAAAAAAAATATATATATATATATATATATATATATATATATATATATGTATGTTTGAGTTTTATGTGGTTCTGGCAAGTCGCTTCAATGTGCAATATTTGACTATTACCTAAAATCAACCAGTAAAAAATATCATCAAAATCCTGGAGCTACATAAAATGCAAAAACCTAATAACACAATTTATAATCTAGTGCTAAGATTTCTTTTGAGACAGTTCAAATGATCCTTCCTTTTCTAACATACTATTTTAAAATACTCAAAGCAACCATACATAGCATCCTGTAATAAGTATACTTATTGTCCACCATTCACATAGTAGTCAAACACTGGTAAATATGTATGATTATTTCTTTTTTATTTATAACAAATTGTTTAGACGGTAAAAAGCTTCTATAATATCATCCCAGTTAATGTATATAATGAATATTTTCCCTTCAATCAATACAGGTTTCATCTTCACAAAGTATATACTACATATTTTAAAACCTTAAATCTTGATTCACAAAATTAAATTTTTCAGATTTATTTTATAACTGTTCACCCAAAAAAACTCTGCATATCTTTTAATTTTATATAACAATGCTTACTGAAGCAGAATGTTGTGGCATCACTACAAAGCAGAAAATTTACTGCTAATTCAACAAATTAATCACATACTCATATAATATTTAGTACTCCTATATTTAAAGGAAAACAAACATTCAAAAGAACAGACATCAAATTGTTTAATGTAATAGATTTAGAAGATATGGGTATTCTGGATGTTCTTCTTCAATAACAAAGAACTTTTACTTCAACAAAAGACATGATTTTTTTTTCATTTTTACTATTAACTTAATTATAAAAAAGGAAACACATATTTAAAATTATGTAAAAAATTACTTATTTTATTTTTGCAGTTGATAAGAAACTTAAAAATTGCTATTCTTTCTTTTCATTGACTGTTTTTAATGACTACAAAGTCAAAGTAACTTTTTCAATTTTCAAGTTAAGAGTCACTATATAACCAAAGGAGGAAAACAATCCTACATGTTTTTAAAACTGCTGTTGTTGCCATAAACAGAAGTTACTTCTACTTGTGGAATGGTACAACTTCCTCTAAACTACATCAGCAGCACATCTCATGAAAAGTTCACTTTACATTTGGAGTTGCAGAGGTTAATGCTGGGTAATTACATCATAGCCAATTCTACTTTAACAGTTAAGAAACAATTCAAACTTTCAGTTCACGATAAAATAATAGTTTTAACTACTAGTCAGTCCTCTCCTTTATAAAACTAAAGTAGACAGTAGAGTAATAAAATTTTGAAGTCCTCATTGACAAAAAGGAAACCTAAGATGTAGAAAGTGTCCAGAACTCAGGAAACTCAGAACCAGTGGAATTGGAAATGACAAGAACAAAGGAAGGAGCCTCGCCACTGTGGAAAATGTTCAACAGCCAGTCATAGATCATCTGGTAAATAATCTTTACTCAAGAAACTGACAAATCAAAAAATTTTTGTTTCTAGGATTTAAGAGTTCCTCAAGAAAAAAGGCTAATTCTCACCCCCTTTATCCTAGGGCGATGTCAGTGTGTCCTTTACAGTTGTTTTTTACTGCGGAAGCCTGAGACCAGAGTACCTCTGAGTTAAAAGAAAAAAAAAAAAAAACACCTTTTCTTGCTGTGAAAGTTTATGTTCATTACAGCATGGTGTAATAGAGAGAGCAGGTGCCTAGAAGCAGAAGTGCTGCATTTCACCAGATTTGTGGCTTTGCCAACCAAGTGACAAAACAAAAAAGAAGCAAGGTTGAGAGTATATGCTAGGGAGAATACAATCACCGTAATTCACGATGAAATTTAGGTATAATCTACTCATTCCTATTTATTGGGTCATTTTCACTGTCATAAAATCATGTTGTTATTTCTGCATCTTTGTGGGGAAAGAGATTTTTTGCTCCTAATTCCCCAATCCAGCTACAGCCCCATTTCTCTCCTCCCGAAAGCAGAGTTTAGACACATTCTCAACAAGTCCTCCCTTCCCAGTCTCGCTTAAACACATTCCAATCAGGTTTTACCCACACCACTCCATAGACACTGCTGCTGTCAGGCACCAATGACCTCTGAGTTAGTAAATCCAATTGTCAATTCTCAATCTTCACCTTACTAGTCCTATCAGCTGCACTTGTTATAGCTGATCACTCCCTCTTCTTGGAAATACTTTCTTCATTTAGCCATACTGTTTTCTGCCTACCCCACTACCACTTCTAAACTTCTGTTTCTGGAATGCCCCAGGGCTCAGTTCTTTCTTGTACTCCTACTTGATGATCTCATCCAATCTTTTTTTTTTTTTTTTTTTGGATGGAGCAGTGAGAATACATATATTTATTAAGTTCACTCATCATGACACCCCAAAACAGTTACAATAGTAACATCAAAGATCACTAATCACAGATAATCATAACAAATATCAACATTTAAAAATTCGAAACAGTGCAAGAATTACCAAAATGTGACACAGAGACATGAACTGAGCATGCTGTTGGAAAAATGGCACTGACGCACTTGCTCCATATAGGGTGGCCACCAACTTTCAATTTGTTAAGTCATCCAATAGCTACTCAACACCTCCACCTGGATCTTAATAATATCACAAACTCAACATAACCCAAAACTCATCTCCTGACCTGCCCTTCCCTTTCAGGTATGCTCTAACCTCAGCTTTTCCCAAGAGTAAAGACAATCTCTCTCTCTCTCTCTCTCTTCAAGTGCTCAGTCCAAAATCTTAACTTCCTCCTTAACTCCTGTCTTATAACGCACATCCGATCCATCAGAAAGTCTTGATAATTCTACTTTCAAAATATATCCAGAATCTGATCATTTTAACATCTACTTCCATGGTAAGTAAAGCCACCATCCAAACCAGTCTCCCTTCTTCGGCCCTGTACAGTCTATTCTCAATACGATATCCTGACTTTTAAAACTTTGGAAAAAAGAAAGAAAAAAACCTACCTTAGGTTGATTTGTCACCACTCTGTAATTTTCTCATTTAGTTATTTGTTATGCCCTTACATCTTGCATATTAACATTTGTATTTTACAAATATGCTTGTATACAATTCAATGTGGAAATGTTTGATGGCAAAGTATAAGAGGAGGACCATAAAAGGGAAAGCCACCCAATTGCTGAGAACTTAATAAGGTCATAATGTAAAATTATGCTGAGTAAAATGCTTATATGAGATGCAGTAAGAGAAATTTTTAAAGTTCTACAGTATAGTGAGTCAACATATTGACAAGTAACGTGATATTAAACACCTATGTAATAAACAGAAAAACAAGTTTTTTTATATCCAGATTGATTAATCCACAAAGTTCATCAATTGTAATACTTATAAGATTGTATTCTATATACATTATGTATTTATAAGTATTGTAAGATTTGAAAATGGTGAAATCAAGAAAACTTTTTTTGGTACAGAGTGTTGGCCAAAGCCAGCAAAGGACGGGACATTTAACGTTGTGTCCTCTCGGGAACAAAAGGTCTGTCCTGGAGGAACTATGCTGGCATCTGAACCGACAAAGCATCCTCAATACCTAGCTCCATGAGATTTGCCACTTTTGTTAAAAAATAAAAAACACCTGACTTCACAATGCTTTCTTCACAGAGAGGTACTAATGTCAAAAGCTCTGGGAGATAAAATGAAAAAAAGCACTATTTGCAGCTATAAAAAATGATTAACTTTATTAAACCAAAACCTGTTCATTCAAAAATGTTTGAAGAACTATATGAAATTGTGGACAAAACACATAAAACTCCTGCTACGTGCAGAACTCCAGTGGCTTAGCAGATGAACAGCTCTCAAAAGGTGTCAGAGCTGAAAGCTGAACCGCAGGAGTAACTTCACACAGTGCGTCAGATTCTGCTTAGTGCTAGGAAAATGAATATCTATTAAAACTCGCCAATTTAGCAAACACTTATCAAAGGAAAAAACTGAACAACTCTCTGCAAGATCTTAGAGGAAATATTTTAACTTCGAATGGAAAAATTGGGGGCAAGGAATCATGTGACATAAGAAAATCATAAAATGATTTTCCTATTCCTGGTTGGGCTTTAAAATGAAAAAGGATATCTGCAAATCTTAAGTGTGCTGACCTAAAGCAACAAAATTTAAAAGCAAAATTAAACAACTGTAAAAACAAATGAGGGACTCTTTCTCTGAATCTTCTGCTCAGGGTGAGAACCTGACTTTGAGGAGGAAAAATTGTATTGCTGTGGTCATATTGTACACACAAGATGAGATTTACTGATCTGCCCCTAAAGAAGTTCTAGATTTCTAGGAAATAGTGTCCTGGAAATCACAGGAAAGTAATAAACATTTGGCTGCAAGTTTTTTATGTAAAGAATTTGAAAGGGATGGAGTAAAGACATTTTTTAGTTAAATTTGACATTGGTTAATAAAATTACACAGGTTTCAAGTGTACGATTCAATAATATGTCATATATATATATATATATATATATAGCATTATATGTTCACTACTATAAGAAATTTATTTGTTTAACAAGCATCAAGAGCAAGGAGGAAATCATCTCATGTAGGCTGAAAATAAAATCCATGAATGGTTATTTCATCAAAAGAAAGCAGATAAGCTTTGTACAAAAGAGATAAATGTCATTATTTTCCGTTTTAAAAAAAATAACAGGTTTATTGAATAAAGCCTTTTTATAAAAGATCAAGTAATTAACACACATATATATATATAGTAATCTGAAACTTCTGGGCCTATATTTGAGCCTCGATGTGTCAGTTGATAAAAAAAAAAAGCCTTTTTTCAAATGCTGATATTAAATTATGTCTTAGGCTATATTTTTATTAAGGTTATTTTGGCTTATGGCTTTTAGTAGCTTTTCAATAATTTTCATGTTGTAAATAACCTTAATAAAAATCAGCTTACAGTGGTACTGGTTAACTTATGGTGGTACTGGCAAACACATAAAGAAATAGAATGGAATAGATTTGAAAGTTTAGAAATAAATGCATATATCTACGGCCAATTGATTGTAACAAGAGTGCCAAGTCCATTCAATAGCAAAAGAGTAATCTCTTCTATTGCTGAGACAACTGGATTTCGACAGGTGAAGGAACAAAGTTGGACTCCTACTCACACCATATATAAAAATTAACTCAAAATGAATCAACAACCTAAAAATGAGCACTAAATCTCTTAGAAGAAAATGTGAGGGTAAATCCTCATGACCTTGGATTTGGCAATGGATTCTTTGTTATGACAACAAAAGTGCAAGCAACACACACCAAAAAAAGATAAACTAGACTTCAAAATCTAAAACTTTTGTGCATCAAATGATCCTATCAAGCAAAAGAAAACCTACAGAATGAGAGAAAATATCTGCAAATCATGTATCTGATAGGAGTTTAATATCCAGAATATAAAAAGAACTCCTAAAAGACAACTCAATTTAAAAATGGGCAAAGAATGTGAACAGACATTTCTCAAAATAAGATATAGATGGCCAATAACCACATGAAAAGATGCTTGACATCACTAGTCATTAGGAAAATAAAAATAAAAATCACAATATCACTTCATACTTAATATAATGGCTATAATCCAAAAAAAATGGTTAACAAAAAGTGTTGTCAAAAATGTGGATAAACTGAAACCCTCATTCACTGCTGGTGGGAATGTAAAACGGTACAACCATTGTGGAAAACAATCAGGCAGTTCCTCAAAAAGCTAAATATAGAATTTCTATATTACCCAGCAATTCTACACCTAGGTATATACCCAAAATAACTGAAAATAGAGACTCAAACATATAATTGTATATTAGTGTTCACAGAGGCATTCTTCACAATAGCCAAAAGGTAGAAACAACCCAAGTGTCCACTCACAGATGAATGGACAAATAAAATGTAGTATATAACTACAATGGAATATTATTCTACCATAAAAAGGGATGTTCAGATATACTCTATAACATGACTGAAGCTAGAAAACATTGTGCTAAGTGAAATAAGCCAGAAACAAAACAATAAATACTATATGCTTTACATCCACTTATATGAATGCCACTGACTTCTAACCTTAAAAATGTTTTAAGTGGCAAATTTCATGCCAGATATATTTTACCACAATAAAAAATTACTAAAAAGTTAGCTTACAACATTTATTTAAACTAAATCTATTGAGTCTATCTTTTAAAAAATTGAAGCCAGTTACTTAATAGATATTTATTACTTTTACCATATGAGTCCTTAAAAATCATAAACATGAGATTAGTTTCCAGGATGGTAAACTAAGTTCAATATCTGTCTGTTTTTAAATAAGATCGGTTAAAGTCTGTTTTGTTTGTTTTTAATGAAGAAAAGTAACACGATTCTTGCACATACCATTTATATAAGCCATATTTTATTGATATATAGTAAACATTTGTGGTAAGACTGCTAGGCCTACTTGGATAAAGTTTAAAAAAATGATAATAATAATAACAATAATATGAGAAATTTCAGAAAATGTATTTTTTTTATTTCTGTCACTAACTCATGACATAACTATCTGCATAACTAAATCAGAATTTATAACTTTTGTGGTGATGGCGATCTACACAAAAGAGTAGACTAATTAGATGGCCAAAATAATTAGATACACAGAAAAAATATATATCATTCTCCATCAAAAGGGCATTAGCAATCATTACTGGAACACTGTATTATAAGACCTAAAATTTCAAGTACTGCCCTGATAGCTTAGAGCCTCACAGGACCCCAGAGGTTACTGAGAGTTCTCCTGCTCTTGCCATGTGTCCCCAACCAGTGGGAAAGGCTCCCCACCCAGCTAGTTCCACTATCAGCCAAACCAGTTGTACTCCATTCAGTTCTAAATCTAACTAGTTTCAGCCCCGCTACCAGCTCAGAATTATTCAAAAAAACTAATCACATCCTCCAATAGTGAAGGGGTGGGAGTGGGACATTACTTCATCCTGTCCTTACTGAAAAGCCTGTCTCCCATAGACCCTGTGACTGGTTCATTCTGTTCCCAAGTGCATACAATATCGTCCTCTCTCAGGTTGTGAGTATATATAACTAACAAACTGCAGTCAATCTCATCTGACCAGTGTCAGGCAGTACCCATCTCATACTATTTAGGACAGAAAATCCCTCCTTCGCCAATGAATTAAATTAGAGGTAACGAAAACAATTATATCTAAACTTTCTGTTCAAACTAATACCATAGCTGCAGACGTCATAATTTTTATGAAGGAGTCCTTTGAGATCCAAAATTATTTTGTGGATCTTCCAGGCTATAACGATTGAAAAAGACCAGTCCAATCTCTTGTAGGCAGGGCTGGTAAAGACCAGAACGGGTCCTGGTCTGCTGTGGTTCTACTTCTATAAGTACAGCAGGAGATTCCTGATCACCATAACCTCCTGCCCACAGCAGCTTTCAGACTTTAAAACAGCAGTATGATTCTAGTGATGAAGATCTAGGAGGAAATTTGCAATTACACAGAGGCTTCTTAATATAAAAGAAACAATACCTCCCTTGGTTTTTCAGTTCTGTGCAGAGTTTTGGGGAGTGGTTACTTGAAGCTCAACCTAGAGTCTTTTTCTTTAGATCTCCAAATGAGCGTGTAAATCCCTTAATACCTGCGCCAGACATTGATTTATTGCCCCTCATCTCCAAATTCATCTTTTGCCTATTCTGTGAAAGTGGATTCATGCCCTTAAAAGACTCATTTCTTTGCCAGCTGGCATGATATTAGGCTTTGTTAAGAGGACACCAGAAAAACATTGCAGGGGAAAAGGGTTTTGCTTCTGGTTCCGGTGTGTTCACTTGGCTGCAGCAGATAAGGCTTCTTTAGGACCCACTTCTGCAACAAGGAAGGCTTCTCCAACAACAGCCTTCTGCAGCATGTGCAGCTATTCCAACAGGAGGCTAGGCAGTTTCGTAGTAGAGTGCCTCTGATGAAACATCTCCCCATGAACAGCTTTCCCTGGCACCCAAGAGGGTAGATATCCAGCAAATTCTACTGGTGCCAACCACAGCTACTTGCCTTGACCTTGCCCTTTTCCAACAAGGTCTAGACCTAAGGGGGAGGAGAATGCACTCTATTTCATCCCTGGGAGTAGTAAGTACTCTTTATGTCAGCTATATTCCTTAGAGTTACCTTTACTTCTTACTGATAAATCCCTTATTGCTCCAATCCTGTTATTATCAATTCTTTATATAAATCTTTCCCTATTAAATTACTGTGTGGTTGCTGTCTCTTAATTGGACCAGACTGTTATATCCCCACGATTCTCTAAGCTACTTAGTACCCTATAGTAAATAAACTGTCTTTTCTTAAGGTATCTAAAGTAGATTCTGTTCTCTACAACTGAATCTTCACTGTTTTCTTTTTCAATAAAGAATTAAGGGGGTGGGGGGGGTTATACAATATCCTCAAAGATTAATTTATGACATCATTTTTCCAATTAAGAAATTATACTAATTATGTATAGCCAAGGTTAAGAAAAGCTACTGAAGATCATATTCCCAGGTCAGTCCATTAAATACTTTAATTGTAATATCAACTCCATCTTAGACAATTATCATTTCTGTTATGCCTAACTACTATTTAAAAATTTAGTCTGCAATGAGACCACTTCACACCTACTAAAGTGGCTGTCATGAATGATACAGATAATAAGTGATAGCAAGGATGTGAAGAAACTAGAATCCTCATACACTGTTGATGGGAATGTAAAATGGTACAGCTGTTTTGGCAACAGCCTAGTGCCTCGAAAGGCTAAACATAAAGTGCCCATATGACTTAAATATTCCATTTCTAGGTATATACCGAAAGAAATAAAAACATATATCCACACAAAAACTCGTAAACAAATGTTCATAGCATTATTCATAGTAACTAAAAAGTAGAAACAACCCAAATGCCCATCAATAGATAAATGGATAAATAAAATGTGATGTATCTACACAATAGAGTATTATTCAGTGATAAAAAGAAATGAAGTACTGATGTGTGCTACCTGGAAGAACCTTGAAAATATTAAGTGGAAAAGGCCAGTCATGAAAGATTACATCATTATATGATTCCATTTCAGTGAAATATTCAGAATAGGTAAATCTACAGAGACAGAAAGCAATGGTTACCTAGGACAAGGCGGGGAAGGGCAAAGGGATAGGGGTCGGAGAAAAGGCTAAAGGCTTATTGGGTTTCGTTTTGAAGTAATAAAAAGTTCTAAAATTGATTGTGGTGATGGTTGCACAACTCTGTGAATATACTAAGTGTCACTGACCTGCATATTTTAAATGGAGGAATTGTATGTTATGTGAATTATATCCCAACAAAGCTGTTTTAAGAGAAAACAAGCTTAGACTCTGCAGGAACTTTCATAAGTCAACCATTTCTAAATTAGGGTTAGGGACTATGTCTTCTGTACCTCAATGCTTACTTCCCATGGTACAATATTACGCTATTTTACACAGAAGCAAAATTTCTGACCCACCTGGGTCTTTAGGAGATATATTCTGACTTATTTATCCAACAGAGGTTAAAAACAAAGAAAAAAAGCTTTACTAAAAATCAATGCTGTCACCTAAAAATCCACAACATGCATTACCTTAAATTGGGGCAGGGATGGGGGCAGTTCTATAAGAGTTGACTTTTCTATATTCAAAGGCGGCTTGTACTAAAATTAAATGTGGGACTTTCCCTTAGCAGAAAATTGTACAACAAAATCAACTTCCTCAAGCTAGCCCATACATAAGGAAAAGCAAGCAATTTTGTATACTCTAGCTCAAGAAAAGTATAAAATTTCAGATCGTCTGAATTTTTAAGATTTTCCTCATCTAGAATTAGTTCTAAAGACCAGGGAATCTAAAAACTGAAACCCTCAGTTCTCACTAGCTAAAGTCTGAAATCAAGCCCATTAGCCAAGTCGAAAAGCGTGCACACACACACAAAGCATACACGTTGTAAGCTGTCCTAATTCTCATTCCACAAAACCAGCCATAGGAGAAATTCTGACACATATCCCAAAGCTAAAGTTGTATATTCTAAATATATAAATACTTCAAATATACACGGTTTTAAATTTATTTCAAGTCAAACTGCTAAAATAAAAGGGGGGGAGGGGGAATCAAAGAATCACACTGTTCACACTCCAAAGTCCCATCTAGATCTTTTACACACAATCTAAGGAAATATAATTCTCTTCTGACTTGCCACACTTAAACAACTTGGTCCAGTTCCCATTCAACCAGAACAACTTCATTATATTACTCTCATCTGTTTACAAATGAGTCTCCCTATAATCAGGATCCCCAAACCTGGACCAGCATCAGTCACTGGCCTGCTAGGAACGGGGTCGCACAGCAGGAAGTGAGTGGCAGGCAAGCTAGAGAGAGCAAAGCTTCATCGGTATTTACAGCTGCTCCCCAGCGCTAGCATCACCACCTCAGTTCCACTTCAGATCTTCAGGCATTAGATACTCATAGAAGCACAGGTCCCCTGCCGAAAAAGATTGGGGACCACTAACCTACAAGACAGCATTAGACAAAAAGCTTCCACTGTTTAAAAACATTTGAGAAACATTGCTCTAATCAAGAATGATAACCTTTTTGCTATTAAATATTAGATATTGTGAGTGGGTGGTCTGCACATCTGCTCTGCATGCAGAAGGCCCTACCTAGGTTCACACCCCCGGTGCACCTGGGCCCGGGTGCCCACCTCGTGGGGGGTGGGGGGTGCCCCGCTTTCAGAGATCAGTTCTTAAGGGGAAAAACAGCAACATCCATAGGGTCAGGGTGGAAGTGGGGGAGCGGGGCATTAAAGAGAGGATGGATGCATGCATGCATGCATAAATACAGACACACACACACACACACACACACACACACACACAAACACACGTACTAGATATTGTTCTGGTTGCAGGCAACTAGGGAAAGACCACAGTTAAAGATCTGGGTAGGGTTCAGTCTCAGGAGATGGAAAAACAACTACACTGAAAATGTATCATCCTTTGTTGGCTTTCTCTAATTGTTTCACCATCTGAAAGGAAGAAATCACTTTTCAAGAACATAAATCACACCAGCTATGTCAATATGATGAAAAATTAAGAATCCTAAGTTTTTAAAAATAAAAATTCCAAAGATAATGCTCATACCCTTGGCAACGTCATTAAAGAAAAAAGTGAGAAACTCTAAGGGGAGTAAAAAATATCATTTATGTAAATAAAAGAATAACATTCCCAGCAATAAGCAGATAAAGATTATAACCATTTAAATTAAGAGAGAAATATATACACTAAACATGGTCTGTGTTAATTAACCTACTCTAAATAACTATATTAAAGTAGATATTTTCAACCAGTTACCTTGCTCGTATGATATTCAATGATTAATTTATGAATGTTTTAGCCCAATCAGCAAACAGGTAAATTTGTGTCATATATATTACTGTCACTAATTTTATCAAAAAATGTGAGTAAGAGTAAACCTATATATTCATCATACATCTTCATTAAAAACATAAGTTTGTTTGGCTTGCACACTACTTCACAAAAGATGTTCTAGCACTTATAAAAGGTCTAATTTGTTCTGCTATGTGATGCTATAATTATACTAAAAATAAAATCATATTGTTGGGAGAGCAGAATCCCCACTACACTTCAATTTAATTAGTTTATTTAAAATAACTCTTCCCCAACTCTGATTCTGAATGACTATTTTTAGACTTAAATGCCAAAATTCCTGTATCTATATAGGTGATAGATGAGATTAAAATTCTTACCTTGAAATATACCTTTCCCCTGCCTCTAACCTATGACTGCCTCCTTAAAATGTTTTAAGTTTTGTTTGTTTGTTTTAAGGAAAGTACCACTGCCAAGGTCAGCTCTCACTAATATCACAATAAGAATCAAAATATTCAAGATAAGAGGGACTGGAAAGCTACAAGACATATAAAAAAAAAACAAATAGCAAAACAACAGAAGTCCCTCCTTATCAGTAATTACTTTAAATGTAAATAAACTCTCCAATCTGATGTCAGAGATTAGCAGAATGTGAATGGATCAAGAAAAAAAGAAAGAAAAAAAAAAAACATGACCCAACTATATGCTCTCTACAAGTCTCACTTTAGATATAAAGACACAAATAGATTAAAAGTGAAAGAATGGAAAAAGATATTCCATGCAAACAGTAACCTAATGAAAGCAGGGGTGATTATACTAACAACAGACAAAATAGACTTTAGATCAAAAAAAATGTTACAAGAAACAAAGACAGACACTATGTATTAATAAAACGTTCAAGAGAGCAAGGAGATTTAACAAGTATAAACATTCACACACCTAATAACCGACCATCAAAATATATGATGCAAAAATTGACAGAATTAAAGGGAGAAATAGACAATTTTACAATAATAGTTGGAGGCTTTAATACCCCATTCTCCATAATGGATAGAACAAGCAGAAAGAAATAGAGGACTCAACACAATAAACCAACTAGAGATAATAGACATACATACATAGAACACTCTACCTAACAACAGAATACACATTCTTCTCAAGTGCACATGGGACATTTTCCAGGATACACTATATTTCAGGCTACAACTTTAAGTTTCAATAGACTTAAAAAGATATCATACAAAGTACCTTCTCCAACCATAACAGGATAAAGTTAGAAATCAGTAACAAGGAAAACTGGAAATTTTACATACTTGTGGAAATTAAATAACACACTCTAAAGCAACCAATGAGACAAAGTAGAAATCACAATCAACATTAGAAATACTTAAGAGACAAATGAAAGCAAATACACAACAAAACAAAATTTATAGGATGCAGAGAAAGTGACAATTGGAATTTATAGCTATAAACACATTTAAAAAAAAGGTCTCAAGTCAACGACTAACTCTACAACTTAAGGAACTTGAAAAAAGAAAACTAAATACAGCTAATAGAAGAAAATAAAAGTTATGGCAGAGATAAATGAAAAAGAGGATAGAAAAATAATAGAGAAAAGCAATGAATCAAAAGTTGGTTCTCCGAAAACATTAACAAAATTGACAATCCTTTAGCAGATTAACTAAGGAAAAAGAAAAGACTCAAAAGCTCTTTGGGGTCCCCAATAACTTTTTAAGAGTGTAAAAGGGTCAGGAGACTAAAAGTTTCGAAACATCTGATTTAAAGAGCAGAGTATTAATACCAAGTTCCTACGAACCAAGAGCAAGAAATATATACAATCGTTAAATTAAAAAAAAAAATTTCCTAGGAAAATTACATGAAAGCTGAAAAGGAACACAATGTCAAATCAAACTAACCTCATTCTATGTGATATCAATAATGAGGAAAACAAACAAAAAAGAATGCTCAGATGAAAGTAGTTTTGTATATCCTAGAAATATGCAATATCTTGATCAACTAAATACATATATGCCCATCGATAGTTGATAGATAATATTTTTATAGCATCACATGACAAAGAAATGCAATCACATACTCAAAAACAGGTGATTAAAATAGCCACCATCACCATGAGGGAGACAATCCAAGGTTCTATCAGAAGGGACATACAGGGATACTTCAGCTCCTCTCCAGTAGCATCTCAGGACACCTCGCTCACAGTTCAGCTGTTCTATTTAAAACTAAATTATATGTTTCCAAAGCAGGACAGTGAGATTAAGCTCTCACTGAGCCTCAAAGGAGTGAATGGGTCTTAGAGGAATTGATCTGCACTAATAATGCTCCATCAGTCCAAAGTCCTTCTTCAGCTTACTAAATCCCTTGAAAAACTGAAGAAAAGCAGTAGCAGTAATATTTACTGAGCACTTACTATGTGCCAGGCTAAGCACTTTATGAGTATTAGCTCATTGAACATTCAAAATCATCTTAAAGGCATTACTACCATTATCCCATTTTTGGAGTTGAGAAAATTGAAGCGCAAATAAGATAAATACCTTGCTTCTTTGCAAACAAGCAAAGCCAGGATCCAAACCCAGCCAATCTGGCTCTGAGGCCCAACCCCTTAGCCACTACACTATAGGATACAGATAATGTAACCAACAATAATAAATAAAGTTCAAATTCAGTGCCAGCTCTAAACAATTTCTGTTTACACCAAGACTCACTGCCTAAGGGAAGTTCCCAACTTGCAGAGAGCACTCTGTCAGGTTCATCCTTTACTAGTGATGCACTGTTCAACTTTTAGATACTGCACGGTTTCAAGAAAGAAAAGTAAATGTTGGAGGGTGAACAATGTGGAGATATTTTTTTAACATAAAAATGTATAATACAAATTAGATAATTTCACAACTCTTGGACCTCTTTTCCCTCTGCTATTGGAGATAAAACCATTATATCGTAGCTAGACTGTTCTAAAGAGAATAATGCCTCAATTCGTCAATTGGAAAGCTTTATAAAAATTGCTTCTTCAAACCCTTAAATTACATTAATATATTTAAATGTTTTGTAGTGTTGGCTAACTACAACGGTAACTCTAAGTCTATCCCCTTCATTTCAGAGTTCTGAGTGAGACTGCAGTTCTCAATATATGTGGAAGCAATTCAAGGAAGAGTTCTGAGGTTATTAAAAATGAACTTACACCTTCGCTGTAGAATTTAACTCAAAAAAAAATGGAATGTGAAACTGAACAATGCATATTATAACTCTGCTTAAGGATGAGAAATAAGGAGTGGACAAGAAACCGATAACTACCTCACAGTAATTACACAGGACATGCTTACAGATATCCCAGAGTTCCTTTTGAAGTTTGGCACACGTTTTAAAATATGTACCATTTAAAGTGCCTTAAATAAACGACTACTTTTTTGGTCTACTGAACTGAAAACATTCCACAATACAATTACAAAAATAACTCTGGCCTTCTCAGGGAAAAAGACAATTTAGAAGAGAAATTCAGAGATTTAAGAAAGTGATAACTTGATTTACATTAAGATTACAACACGGGTAAAACATAAGTGAAAATGAGTGATCGAAAGATTGTTAAAGTCCTTTATAACTACAAATTGTCATGCATTACAAACACCGCTACAATTCTGAATCCCAAAAGAAAAAAAAAAAAAGCACTCAGACAGAATTAATAATGCCAAAAAAAAATTCCGCTAAGTGCTAAAACGTATTAGGTCAATAGCAGTGCTAGACCTTGAGGCACTTGAGCAAGCTATATAAAAAACAAGAAATAGGCTTGAAATTCTCTACATTTACATCAATTATACTAAGGTGTATTAAAACCCCATTCTATATGGGTAATGCCCAAGAAAGGAAACAAAACTACACTGGTACTACTAATAGGTTTAAACGACACAGGGCGGGGCGGGGATGGGGTGGGGGGAAGGAGGGGAGACAAGCAAGCCTTTGCGTAAGAGTTGCAGGACTGCTTGAATTGGACGCTTGCAGTTAAGAACCCGCAACTCAGGAAGGAAGGCTGTAGAGAAACAATGCACTGTCATCTAGGATGATCTGATTCAAGTTCAAATAAAAACCACAAGGCGACAAGTTGTAAACAGAAAACATACTTGAAGCCAAAGCACTCATTGAGAGAAAGCAAACCTAGCCATCGCCGATGTTACACCACACTCACCTCACGTTCAAGTTCAACACACCTAGGGGGTGGGTGCTGGGTGGGTATAGGGATGGGTGGAGAAGCGAGGCGCGCGCGCGCCCCTGGCCCGCCGCCCCCCTTGGCTCTGCTCAGCGCTGCACCGCGGCGACGCGCGCTCGGGGCCCGAGAGAAAGGGCAGGGCACCAGGGCTGCCTCTGCTAGGAGACAGCCCCGAGGACCCTCTGTGGCGATGGGGGGAGAGGAGGAATGCAGAGTGTTCGTGGGTGGGTACGGGATGGAGCGTTTTCCAGACACCAGCAAAAGCCCCAGCCCATCAAGAGGTTTCCCTCAAGATCCAGTCCACCCCCAAAGACACGCGTTACACAACCTGTCAGGTGAGGAACGAAGGGGTCCCAAGGCGCAGACCGCGGCGGGCCTGGGGTTGCTCTTTCCCAGCTTGTCCTACCCTGGGACGCCGCAGCCCCGGGAAAACAGGGGGGCACCGGGTGAGCGGGAAAGCCGCGGCCGAAGGTCGGCCAGCCCGGACGTGCGGCCGGCGGCGGGGCGCTCACCGGCTCAGGAGAGGGCGCAGGCAAGGACTGCGCGGAGCCGCATCACCCGGATCGGCGCCTGCAGTGCCGGCGGCTGCTCTCTGGGCGCACAGCGGATCTCTCGCCGCCCGCCGCCGGGTGTTTTCATACAAACCCCGGTGGTAGGCGAGGTAGAGGTGGTGGCGGCAGCGGCGGCGGCGGCGGCGGCGGAGGAACCTTCCCGCATCCCGGGCAACGTCAGCGCGGCGCCCCGCCCACCGCACGCCTAGTCCAGCCTGCTCGCGCGCGGGGGGCGGGAGGCGGGGTGGGGGAGTGGAGGAGCGCGCGTGCGCGCGTGCGCTCGTGCGGGGTGGGCGCGCACCGGGGAGCAGGCGGGCCGCGCTCGAGGGTGGGGTGGGGTGCAGCGCACTCGTGGACAAGGAGGTAGCGCACGCGCTGCCCTGGAGGGCGCGGCAGGGAGGCTCCGCCAGATATTCGAAGTGGGCGCTGTGCGCGCCCCGGGCCCTGATCCCCTGCAGCCGCTACCCAAACGAACCGAACCGGATTCCAGAAGGAGCCCCACGTGCCTCAAATCACCCATAAGCTACCAATTACAGCCCCTGCCTTTTCTTGGAGCTAAACGGGCGTTCACCCCTACTGTCAATCTCCCACTCTCTCGGGAGGCTTTTAATGGCATTGGACAAGCGGTTCTTAACTCTCCCCACATGGTAACTGATAACAGTGGTTGCCTCTGGGGAGAACTGATAAACTGTGGAGGGAGGGAAAGTAATGTTTACTGAATACCATATTATGCTTTTAGATTGTACTATATGCTTTTATATTGTACCTACTAAAATAACTACTTGACTTTTTGAAGTTGAAGCTTTTATATTAGCTTGTATATTGAATTTCGTATGGAGAAGAGACCTTTCTTGTATAGATCAACCTGCACTCTTGTATAACAGATGAAACTGTGATGAGAACCAAGTAAGTGACATTACGTTGTGAACTCAAGTTTTTAAACTCTTCTTTAAAAGAATTATGTGTATATTGGTGAATACATGTGTTTATATAAAGATCTAGGATATACACCAAAAGTAAGAGTGTCTGTCTTTGGGTGGTAGATAAAGTGATTTTCATTTTCTTCTTTTTGCTTTTGTAATTTTCTAAATTTTTATTAGGGACATCGGGCTCACTTTTGTATTTAGAAGAGGAGCCATTTTAAAAGACAAAACCTTCCCATGACTGAAGGCAGCTCATCTGACTGCCCCATTTCCAGTTTCCAGTATCAAAGAGAAAGTCACTCAGTTGTTTCCTGTAAAAGAAAGAGCTCTGGAGTGTGTGTGTGTGTCGGTGGGGGTGGGGTGGGGGAGGGCAGGGAGGTGGAGATTATGGCCTGCTGACCACCCTGATCAAAATCTCAGGAGGGCAGTCCCTCACCAACAGGTCTGGTCTTCAGTGTGGTTCATCAAGAAATTTGAATTTTCAGTTGGTACATCCCAACTTTATCAGCTGATAGGAAATTAATCGAGATAAATTCACAAGTAGCTGAATTATACCCAGAATAATAATTTGTTGACAATAAGGGATGCGCTTTACTGGTAAGCAAACAGCTCCGGCCTACTATTTTCAAGTGTTTTCAGCAGCAATATGCTTTCTCCAAGTAATTGTTTTGTTTTGTATTTTTGTGAACTACCATTATGTAAAATAGAGAAAATGAAGCACCTCTGGTTGCAGATAGAGGAAAGACCTACTCAGCCTCATGTGATCCTTCTTCTCCAGATGTCCCCTAATGTGGCTCCTTAGACCTCCCAGGACTTCAAGGAATATTATTTAACACCAATTCACTTACTGGTACCAAATGAATAAGCAACAGGTTGTTTATTGAGCATACACCTGAAAGAAGGAGAATTGGAGGAACACTAAATCCAGGTTGTACAAAATATCTGGTGAGTTTTTCCCATTCTGCAATAATATACCTTTTTGAGAGATAAGAATATACATTTCCTGACAAATAGACTCTCTTTGCCTTCAAAAGCACTAGACAGTGGTGGACTGGTAAACCAGCTCTCTGAAAACAGAAAAAATAAATAAACAAACAAAAAGCCCTGGTTTACAACAATCACCATTTGCCATGGTATAAAGACTTCTACCATGGCTTATTTCAAGCTACCAACAATGGCTTGCAAACACCCTGATTATTTAACAATCAATTCTAAACCTGTGATGCTGACTCCAGCAGAATACTGCTATATTTTTGTGTGTGGTGCACACAGAACACACCCTGCTATTTCTTCGTCATTTGTTCGCACATTTAGATTATCAGGCTATAGTTTTCTCTGCTGATGTTCCTATCTTGATGATATATCTAGATCACCTTTATAAAATTTAAATATTTCCTGAATCTCTAACAATCACATATCTACGAACCACCTCTTGGATGGTTTCTGGAAAAGGCAAATCTATTTGTCATGTGTTAATCTTTACTGGCTTTGTTCAGAGGGCAACCAAATTCTGGAAGTCCCACTATTTATTGATAGCAGTGATTCTGACATATTGTAGTCATCTCTTTGGGCTGGTGGTGATTTCATACCTGACAGGCCCTTTCCTCCCTGAATCATGTTACTGTTTATTCCTAGAAATGAGATGGACAATTTTAATAAATTCAGTGTTTGCAGAGTATGGAAGAATTGGACCTGAACCAATAATTGGATTAGTCCCTTTTTACTGTTTATTATTAATATATTCTGGTTTAATACTGAGGACTCAAATGACCAACCAGTTCTTCCTGGCATGAGAGAGTAGCTCCTTTGTTCAGTTTTTCATAAAATCATGTAAGATTACCATTTTGTGCAGAATCACAAACATTATAAGGTGTTTCTATTTGTTTCCTGAGCCCTGTTAGCTAACATTAATAGCTGATGTGAAGTAAAGAAATTTTTAAATAACCGTCTACCAAAATATCTATCAGAATATCTATCAAAATATTTGAAACATCAGATACATCGAGTTACCTGAAACTCTCGGCCTAGGAGTCATCATCTGAGGTAAATTATAATTCTCCAAAGGAACTTATAGCTATGAAATATTTAACCTATGTGGGAGATGCCTTGGCAGTGAGAAACACAATTTTTATATATTTATGACTTTATTGAAAAAGAAATAAGCTACAAAAGAGAGATTATCATGAAGGGGTGGGAAGAAGGTTCAGAGCTCAAAAGCTCATGTGCAGGCTCTGGGCAGAGGGAGGCACAGTAAGCTTTGAAAATTAAATAGAAATCCACAGTAGTAGGAAGTGAGAGAGTGAAAGACAGCCTTCGATCCTGTGACTGACTATTCTTTTTTTCTATTGCTGGCTTTGGTTCTAGCACATATGTGATTTTGGAAAACAAAACAATGTTCTCTTTTCTAACCGAAGTGCTTTAAATTCCATTGGCACTACACCTAAAACTAAACGGTATATAAGAACACTGTGAAGACAAAGCAGCCCGGTACACAGCCTATAAATTAGTAGCAGTCATGAGTATTAGTCAACAGACTCCTCCTGGAAGGGCACCAGTGTGTAAGCAGATCAGATATCACTAACGATTACAGGAAGATGAAAGGAGACAGTAGCTAAAAGTAGAATTTGAGCTGGGCATGCAGCCTGGAGCAACTGGAAAGCCAAATCATAATATGTGCAAAATCGATCCTTCCGGTCACTCTTTGGGAGACTCCCTTATTGCCAAGAAGGGTTTAATTCAATTAGCAAAGGCCTGTGGGAGAAAGCCTTGTGCAACCTTGAGCCTGGCTAGATATTCTTAGCTCTAAAGCAAAGTTATTTTGGGAGAATCATCATAATTCACTTGCTTCAGCACTTAAGCCCATGCTGGATGTGGTCCCTGAAACTCAAAAAAAATAAATAAATAAAAAAGCTCCGTATGTAACATTTCATCAACTTTACTACTGTTCCTATACCTACTCCTCCCCAGTTTTCACTGCCTCTCAACTGAATATCTTTATTTCATATGCCCAATTAAGCCTGTCTTCTGTGCCCCTCCATGGGCATCCTTCTCCCTAAAATAGCTAAGTATATCTCTCCCAAGAAGTCTCAAGTTATATCCTCCAATATTTAATCAGCCACAAGGAGTGCATCGCCTGTCAACACCCTACATGACTGCTTGAAACCCTCACAGTATGTGTCAGCATTGTGGGCAAAACCCTTCATATTTTTACATATGAAGAAACAAAGACTTAGAAAGGTTAAGTAACTTATTCATGGTCACACAGCTATAAAGAACAGCCACCATACTAGCTATTATTGATCAAATATTTAGATATGCTGGAACTGTACTGATCAATTTACATACGTTCTCTTAGAATCAGAATCCTAAGGCTCAGCTTTGGCCTTAGTGCTCTTTGCACTATATATAAACTATACTTACGATTAATTTAAAAAATGCTATAGTACGAGTCAATGGAGAACATTGAGGAGGTGCATTGAAGGTTTATTCATAATAGCCGGAAAACTGGAAAAAAAACAAATGTCCATTGACATATGAATGGTTAAAACAAATTGTGGTCTATCTATACACTGGAACATTACTGAGCCACAAAAGGAACAAACTACTGATACAGAGGATAGTATAGACAAGTCTCAAAAACATCTTGAGCAAAAGAAGCCAGAGACAAGAGAGTACATATTGTTTGATTCTACTTATATGAAATTTTGGAAAACATAAATCTAATCAATAGTCACAGAAAACAGATCCGTGATTGCTTAGGGCTAGGGAGAGGGTTTGGGGGACAATTAACTGAAAAGGACATGAAGGAACTTTGGGGGAGATATAAATGTTCTATATATATTGATTGTGGCAGTGGATATACAGGTATATACATTTGTAAAAATTCATTGAGCTGTCCACTAAAAATGGGTACATTTCACTGCACATAAATTATGTCTTAGTAAAGCTGATTTTTAAAAAAAATAAGTCAATAATAAAAGAAGAGGGAACAAGTAAAAGAGGAAGTACCTAATTGCCCAGAGTGGCTAAAGAAGGTTAAACAAAGGAGGTAAATAATCGAATTGGTCTTTGAAGGATGAATAGGAGTCACAAAGAGTGGAGAAAGAAATGTGAGTGGGAAATGAAATAATGGGCTTTCCAGACATAAACAGAAAAACAGGGAGTTGGAGACCTTGAACTGAGCACTGTGAAAGGAGCTTATAGTGATGAAGAGGAGCCGTCTCTAAAGGGAGTTAGTAGGAGAAACTGATTCTATATGTCATTAGTAAGCCATGACACTTCTCCAGATCAAGAGTCTCTCTTTTCGAAAACTGAAGGGTTGGGAGGTAAACAAACAAACAAACAAACTGAAGGCCTGGCTCAACAATCTCTAAAATAGTATTTCCAAGCAAATGTATTAAGTAGCATTAAAGTGACAGGAATGGGCCATGGGCAAGCTGACAGTCCTCTGGTTGACCTTGTCTGGCCACTCGGGCATGTAGAGGCACTGAACCCCTCAGCCATTATGGCAGCAGAGCCACTGGATCTGCCACTTATAGCCACAAATCTCCCTATTCATTTTTCTTGGGACACAGTATATATGACATTTTTTAACATAATGAATTAATTCCCTAGGATCCTCCAAAGATAACCAATGGTATTTTTTTCCTTAGTGTCATTATAAGCTCACAGACTTTAAACATATTTGAAGTACTTTAATATCTTACAGTTATTAGCCATAATAATGCTCAAATTTCTGTATCTTTGGCCAGTGGAAATCTATCCAAGTTGGTTTCAAGAAAAAACCTTTGAAACAACCATAGCTGTCTTCGATAGCTTTCTTGTCTAGTATTATAAGATATTCCAGCCCCATCTTTTACTTTCCTGTCCCAAACCTGGAATCAGCCATTTCTCCAAGGAGTCCTAGCACTCTTTCCTACCTAACTAAAAATATTTAGAAACAAAGACCAATTGGATAGCAATGAGCACCTGCAGTTACCAGATTATGCTCTCAAAATTAGAGTTTTTTCGGTAGATTATTGTTTTCAGGTCTCTTAAATAGTGCTAGGAAAATATGGTAAATTGCAAATATATGCACAAATCCCTCCCCTTCCTATATGTAACATGTCTCTTTGCAATGTAACTTTGACACTCCTCCCATCAAGAGATGAAATCTATTTACCTACCCCTAGAATCTGGGCTTAGCCGTGCAACTTGCCTTGGCTAATGAACAACAGCAAAGATGACGAAATTAGAGAATTGAAAAACACATGTATGATGGGTGCTTGCTTGTTATACTGCTGTGAAGAAGCCTGGGTTAGCTTCCTTGACGAGAAAGAACCACATGGAGAGAGGTATCCATCATCCTGGCTTTCCAGCTGAAGCCCCAGACGTGAATTATACTATCCTACACAATCCATTCCCAAACTAGTCAGCTCAAACCAGAAGAACTACCCAACTAAACCACAGAATTGTGAGAAATAAAAATGTTTGTTACTTTAAGCCATTAAACTTTGGGGTGGTTTGTTAAGCAGCAAAAGCTGACTGATATATAAAAATAAGTATTTTAAAGATAAAATATATCATGTATTTATACTAATACTTTCAACTAAAATCCAGATTATAGGGTGTTTACTCAAGCCTTGATCTTCCACTGAAACTTCTTTCTCCTACTCTAAAAATTATGAATTGGAACAACATGGACATGATTACTCATTCATTTTATCTCAAACTACACATACAAAGGTCTCAGAATAATAGTACCAATACTACCTCTATCACAGGTTGAGTTCTCTGGAAGTTCACACTGAAATGGAGTTTAGGATACAAAATGAGAAAGAGAGGGGGAGGAAGCAGAACTGGGCAGAAGCCAGATCAATGTGATGTATGTGATTGGGTCCTACAAAACTCTGGCCAGCTCAGCAGAGACTATCCTAATGAAATATGCCCATCACAGGTACTACATGTTGGGCCAAACTAACCAGACATTTACATTCCTGTCCTCCTTGGTCACCAGACGTGGGCTGCATCAAAAAAGGCATGCATCTAGCAAGGTGTCTCTCAACTTGAGGTCAGCCCTAAAGCTATCTACTGAGCAGTCCTTTCTCTGATGTATTGTCTGAGTAGCACTTCTCCATGTCTCCCACAACCTCCAACAACATGATTATTGAAAACAGTTTGGGATTATTTTTATTGTTCTTTTTGGCCTTAAGGTATATGCAGTCAAATTACTGTATCTAAAGATATTTGGAATAATGCTTCTGTCTGAAATTAAGTCATCAGTTAGATCTCTTTTCAAGTTTATTTGTTTATATTTTAACTTTACATTTAATTTTATATCATGATTATGTAAGACATTTACATGGTTCCAAAAGCAAATATATGAACAAAATATATTTGAAAAAATCTAACTACTCTCTGTTTCCACTCTATAGGTAACCTATTATTTTTTAATTTAGTGCTTTATCCTTCCATTTTATTGTTAATTTTAAATCATTTCACTAAGTAATTTTAAATAAATCATTTTGTTTGATAGTAAGAGTAATTTTGTTTAGTCTTACATTTACCCAGAACTTCACAGTTTACAGAAGTGTTCTTTGGTTCATGATTGCATTGTGTCAGAGGCTTCCAGGGGGAAATTTACCTTAAGTCTTTTAATAGACCTATTCTCAAGTGGGATATGATTCTAAAAGACACACATTCTACTCCCCTGAAGATTACAAAGACTTAGGCAATTTTTACTTTTTGCATCCAAGTCATCACGTAGGGGTGTGCATGCCAGTGTACGGAGCGAGCCTTCTGAAAAATGAAGGAAGTGCCGTAGGTTAACTAACGTTTCTTTCCAACTGATATTTGGATCAGTCCCCTCTATTCTTTCTTGGTTCCACTTCAATAGCTAAATTAAATGAAAATAATTTGTTATTCACTTCCACAATGCAACACATACGATTTGGAACATTGTCGCCAGGTGCTGTGGGGGATACAACAAAAGACAATACCCAGTGCCTGACTCCAGAAGCCAGGAATCGAGTGGGTTTTCAAAAAGCCTTTTCAACAAACGCCCAGCATGTTCGTTCATTGAAAACGGTCCCAGTTTGCATAGAATTTATATTTTCTAGGAAGCTTTATCAAATATAAGGCTTTGAACCAGAGTTTGGGAATAAATTTAAATGCTTCTACTGCTATGTCTTCAGATTAATTGCAGAAAAACGGTCTTTCGACTTTAGTATCTTACCTATGGTTTTGTAACACCACACCCATGGGTCGTCAACATTTCTGTGCAGGGTGATAGCAATAAAGTAACATACAGCAGCTCCCTCCGACAGAGTGCTCCCACTGTGAACAGAGCCTAGGGGGAAAAAAGCTAAACACGCTGTCAGGAAGACTTACGTTAATATTTCCACATAGCAGCAGCTGTTTTCTCTCTGAGGTTTTGAACTGGGCTCTCCAGAGAACTGCCTCTAAAACAAAGCTAGTTGAAACGGTTTCACAAAGGAGGTATTAAAGAAAAAAAAAAACAACAAAAAAACTCATGAAATAATTTTACTTCTTATCTTATTACTAAAACCACATAATTAGGAAAGAAACTAAAGAAAAGGCAAAATAACTTTTTTCAATGTTGTCAACCTTTAGAACGTTAGAGATGCAAAGGTCTCTCATTGTAAAATTTAGCATCTGTGGATAGCAAGATAACGTTTTGGTGTTTTTAAAGGAGGTCATTGCAAATACATTATTGAAATTATAAATCCAAATCACATGACCTGTAAGCATTCACTTGCTAGCTGCTACAGACATAAAGGAAATAGATGATAATACTAATGCTGTTATTATACTACTAAATAAATGCCTTTTGAATTTAGCGAATACTTACTTTGTATTAGACAAGGGAAACAAACAGCAAACTATGCCCTGTAGGCTAAACCCAGATCATTGTCTGGATATAGGATCTTAAAAATACTATCTTCATTACTATTTGTGTTTCTTCATAATCTACTCATTTGTTTTTCTTTTTTGGCAATTTAAAGAACTCGACTTTCTGGCTAGCTAACTTTGATGTGTGGGAGTATAGGTGCATAGAGTCTAGAGTGAGCTTTGGATCCAAAGAATGGTTTGATATTTTGAAATGGTTAGGGTAAAAAAATATTTCATGGCACATGAATATTATATATGAAATTTCCATTTCAGCATCCATAAATAGCATTTAATAAGAACTTTACTGCACCCACTCACTTTCATGTTACCTAAGTCAGCTTTTATGCTACAACAGCAGAGTTGAATTGTTGCAACAGAGACTATATAGTTCAGAAAGCTTAAGATGTTTTCTATCTGGCTCTTTACAGAAGTATAGCAAGCCCTGTATCAGGCAGACCAGAGGTGACTCGTACACTGACAAGGAAAAAAACAAGATACTCTGCCCCACAGAATTTACCACCAAGATACTACTATTTCATTCAAATCTCACAACAATTTTAAAGGAAAAGCACAATATTATATTATCTCCATGAAGTAACTGAGATGCGTTTTTATTATACCCACAAGGCCACTGAAGGGCAGAAAGGTCAAGAATCTTTGTCACAGTCCACACAGATGGACGAGGGAGGCAGGATCTGCAGCTCATTCCAAACTGGAACAATGTACTGCCCATTGTAGTTAAACTAAAAAACAAACAAACAAACAAAAAGAACTGACTGTGAAGAGAGTGAAATATAGCAGGTCCTCAAATAACATCATTTTGTTTAATGTTGTTTCATTATAATTTTGATGAGATGTCATAAGAACTTAACTCTTATTTATATCGATTAGCCTATGGTAAAACTGGTTTAATTTATATCATTTTTCTTAAAGTCACAGAACCTATATATGGCATTAAGTGAGGACTTCCTGTAGTAATGAAGATACTACTTTATCAATAGACTTTATCAGTTTTAAATTACAGAAAAATTGGGCATATAATACAGAGAGTACTGATGCATTAACCCCACCTCAGCACATAGTTGTTCCTCTTAGTACCACTACATTAGTGTGGTACATTTGTCATGAATAATGAGCCAATATTGGTGCATTACTGTTAACTAAAGTCAATACTTTACTCAGATTTCCTTAGTATTTCCCTAATGTCCATTTTCTGTCCCAGATCTCATTCAGAATACCACATTACATTTAGTTGTCATGCTTCTTTAAGGTCTTCTTGGCTGTGACAGTTTCTCAGACTTTTCTTGTTTTTGATGACCTTGGCAGTTTGGAGGAATACTGGTGAAGTGTTTTGTAAAATATCCCTCAGTTTGAATTTGCCTGATGTTTTTATCACAATAACTAGGGTTATGGATTTGGGGGAAGAAGACGGCAAAGGTAGAATGTCATTTTCATCATATGTATCAACACGATTTGTAATGTTGTTGACCTTCATTACCTGGGTGAAGTAGTATTTGCCAGGTTTCTCCTATGTTCAAGTGTTCTCTTTTACCCCTTTTATATACTGTACTATTTGGAAGGAAGTCACTATGCACAACCCACACTTACGAAGGAGGAGTCATGGTCTCCTTTAGGATGTAATATCTACACAAATTATTTAGAATTTTCATCACAGAAAATTTGTCTGTCCTCCCCATTTATTAATATACTCAATCATTTATATTGGTATGAACTCGGATTTTTTTTTAGACTTTGGGTCATAATCCAATACTACTTTCTATTCTTTCTCAAATTTTTCCATATCTGCCCATTGAGAGTGCTTTCAGTTGACCCCTGTGCACTGATAAAATACTTCCATTAATGTATTTTTGTTGTTGTTGTTGCTATTGAGAAGAAGATGTTTTTGTTCTGGTACTAAATCTGTATATTATCTTGTCCCAGGTCCTGGAATCACCCATTGCTCCAAAAGCCCTGGTACCTTTCAGTGAATAATGGTATTAGAAATCAAGGTCTGGGCAAGGGTATATTTGTTACTAACGGGGTGTTGTTTCTCTTAGGCCTTCTCAGGTGACTGAGAAAATAAATATGTGTGTGTGATAGGCCCAAAATTCCCCCTTCAAAAGTCAAATATTTACTTCAAATCCCTCAAATGTGTGAACGTACATTATTTGAGGAAATGGTTAAAGCTCTTGAGATGAGGAAGTAATCCTAGATTATCTAGGTAGGCCCTGAACACCATCACATGTAACCTTATGAAAGAGACACAAAGAGGAGAGATAGACAAAGAGAAGGAGGCTGCGTGACCATGGAGGCGGAGACGTGAATGATGCAGCCACAAGCCAAGGAACGCCTGACGCCACCAGAAGCTGGAAAAGGCAAGGAGCAGACTCTTCCCTAGAGCATCCAGAAAGAGTGCAGCCCGACCAACGTATCGATTTTAGACTTCTTGCCTCCAAAGCTGATTTTAGACTTCTGGTCTCCAGAATTTCACTTCTTTTAAGCAACCCAGTTGTGGTTATTTGTTATGTAGCCACAGCAAACTAAACCACCTGTCTATTTACATAGATATGTAAATATTTCTGTATGTAATCATCTGTAAATTAAACATGAGTTCCTACTGATGTTTTCAACTGTAACTCATTACTACATGGTTCATTCTAGCTTCCTACCCTTGCTGCTCCATAAAATTCCCACTTCAACAGTGAAAAACCTGTAGTCAATTTACTTAACTATTCAAGTCCAGTATACACGTACAGCAGTATCAGAATTCCTATTCCCCTAAAGGAAACAATTTTATCAACTAGAGTACAGTACTATGCGCGGTTTCTTTTGCCTTTTGTCTTATAGATTCCACTCATTTCCAACATAAGTTAGGTCAACACCTGCCCCCTCAACCCTGTTCCATTCAGTGAGGTCGTTTCACATATTTATAATACAGTTAAAGTCTCTCGTCAGAGTCTGCATTTTTTCCCTGGTATCCCCTGACCTTCCAAATTGATTTTTAAATTTGTACGCATTACAACTTACTCTTTGTATGGTAGGTTCTCTAGGTTCTGACAAATGTGATATCCTGTAGGTACCACCACAGTATCATAGGAATAGTTTCACTGTCCTAAAAATCCCCTATGTTCCATCTACTCATCTGAACACCTTCTCGAATCCCTAGTAACAACTGACCTTGTTACTGCTGTCTCTATAGTTTTGCCTATTCTGGAATGTTGTACAGTTGGAATCATACAATATGTAGCCTTTTCAGACTGGCTTCTTACAGTTACTAATATGCATTTAAATTTCTTCCATGCCTTGTTGTGCCTCAGTAGCTCATTTCCTTTTATTGCTGAATAATATTCCATTGTATATATATAGCACAGCTGTTTTTGTGATCTCATAGGTTTTCAACTGAAATGGGTAAATACTTAGTAATGCGATTGTTGGATCATGTGGTAAGACTATATTTAGTTTGAGGATATCATTTTCATGAATATTCTTATTCTCGACAACAAAAATGTCACTAGCAGCCTTCCTCTTTCAAGAGAATCTAGTCACTATGTTGTAGTATCTGATTGTCTTCTCTATATCTTTTTATTATGCGTGTCATTTTATTGCATTAACAATAAAACCTTACCCATTAGTAACACCAATCTGAAATAAGAAAAATTCTGAATTAAATAATTTAAAAGATAGTTTTATTACTTTCATATATGTAGAATTAGGAAATTCATTGCCAAGTTTGCGATAACTAATAAAGTTCTCATTGACTTACAAAGGAATTACTTAACACTAACAGATAAGAATTATCAGCTTTTCCTTCCACTCCCTCTTCCAGCAAGCGCAGCTCTGGCTGCATCCCGCTTTCTCAGAGCACAGGGACTGCTTTTAAGCCAGCGCCACAGTACTCTTTGTCCAGACACCATCATGATCATCTACCCGGACCTCGTCTGACATGATGAGATGTTCTCCCATATCTACAAGATCTGGGAGATCCAGGAAGAGCTGTGCCTGGAGTTGGAGGGGAAGGCAGTCATTAGGATAAAGAGTAACATTGATAACTTGCTCATTGATGGAAATGCCTTAGTTGACAGCCCCATGGGCGAAGGTATGGAAAGCATAGTAATCGCTGATATTGTCATGATTTGCAGGAAACCAGCTTCACAAAAGAAGCCTACAGAAGTATATCAAATATTACATGAAATTAATCAAAGGGAAACTTGAAGAACAGACCAGAAAGAGTAAAACCTTTTATGACAGGGGCTGCAGAACAAATCAAGCACCTCTCGGCTAATTTCCAAAACTACCAGTTCTTTATTGGTGAAAATATTAATCCAGATGTCATGGTTGCTCCGCTAAACTACCATGAGAATGGTGTGACCCCATATATGATTTTCTTTAAGGATGTCTTAGAAATGGGAAAATGTTAACAAATTGGGCAATTTGGATCTATCACCTGTCATCACAAATGGCTGCTGCTTTTCATCCACATACTGAGACTAGGACAAATAAGACTGATGTTATCTTGAGCTCTTCATTTATTTTGACCTTGATTTATTTGGAGCAGTGGCATTTTTTTAAAGAAAAATATGTCACTTAGGTTGTTTAAAATGCATTTAAACAAACCAAAAAAAAGAATCATTAAATGTAGTAGAACATATGTAACTGAATTTGAAAACTGTATAAAAGCAACTTGTTTATTAATATATGCCTAACATTCTTTGTAGTGTTATTAGGATGACAAGCTCGCTTCTTCTCTCCTCCACCACTGACAGGGTAACCTACGTGCCTACAGTCTGCTCTCATTATCTCCCTTGTGTATAACTAATGATATATATATTTCCTCCTAATCTCCTTGAAAACAGGAACTATAATCTTTTCAATACTAATTCTTATCCCAATGTCTGACATATACTGGTCACTTAATAACAAACAAGTTCATTAGGAGGATGGATGGATAACCTTGAAGCAAGGACTCTACTTATGAGTTAGGGCATCCTGCAGATAAATAATTGTCATCCCAGACCTTGTCTAGACTGTCATATATTCTAAATCAGTGGAGTCTGAATTAATAAGAAAACTGTTGAAGAATTTGTGATTCCATGCTTAGCTCTTTTTACATTTGACTTGCACTAAGTATTGATTGAGTTATGAACTCAACAATGTACAAACGCATCCTTTACACTTATCCCTCAACCACAAGACAGACAGCTCTGCGTTTGAGATAACTGACTGCCCGAACATTGAATGCCTAGGCTAATGGCATTCCACAAAAACCAAGCAAGCCAAAAAATTTCTGGGAAAATGGAGGAATCTTCAAAAAGCCAGAGAAATATGAGATTAGTGAAAAGAGAAAGATGTGGGAGATCCTTAAAGACCTACAGCCATAACAAAACGCATAGTAGAAGAGGGAAGGTAAATCCAGATATCATATGGAGACAAGTTTTCATCTTAGCTAAGGCAAGCCACAATGGAGGGCTCAGCCATCTGAGAGGCAGATTGGTTGGCAGCCTGCATCAGATTTAGCAATTGACCTTAACAATGTAAGTAAGAGAAGAGAAGAAACAGATACTGTATTTCAAGATTTCTCAAATTTTAATGTGCACGCAAATCACCTGGGAATCTTATTAAACCACAGATCCTGATTCAGGGAATATTGATAAAATCTTGATTCTGAATCAGGAGATCTGGGGTGGGATCCAAGAGTCTGCATTTCTAACAAGTAATCTCAAGCAATAAGGTGATCTATGCTGCTGGTCCACTGACTACACCTTGACTAGCGAGGCTTTATTTGACTGAATTTCAAGTGAAATTCATAAGAAGTTTCTACATTCAGCTGTTTATCTGGAAGTATCCAGATTAAATTTTCTAATATCAGGCAGAAACAGGGACTTGAGATAGAAATTAAGTTCAGTTTTAGGAAAAAAAAAATGTTACATTTTTATATACCTGATTTTATAACTTGAAACTCCAGGCTTACTACCACTATCATCCTTTAGTGTCCAAGTCAAATATGACCTCTTCCCTGAAATCTTTCAAGATATTTCCCTGGTCGAAATGAACTATTCTTAAGAACTTATCTCTCATGTGTTATGGACTGAATGTTTATGCCCCTCACCCTTCCCCCAAATCCAAATGATAGTATTAGGAAGTGGGGCCTCTGAGAGATAATAAGCTTATGAGGGTGGAGCCGTTATGAATGGAATTGGTGTCCTTATAGAAGAGGCCAGAAAGCTAGCTTGTCCCTTTTCCAGTTGTGTGAGCATACAATAAGAAGTTAGCCATCCACGATCAAGAAGCTGGCCCTCCCCAAAACCCAACCATGCCTTCACCCTAATTTGGGACTTCAAACCTCCAGGACTATGAGAAATAAATTTCTATGGTTGAAAAGCCACACAGTCTGTGGTATTTTGTTATAGCAGTCCAAGCTGATTGAGACATGATGTTATTTTAAAAACCCATTTTAGTATATATTCTATGTATTTCATACATCATGGTTATTTACTATAAGGCAGAGCTGTGATTTTTTTCCTTCTCTTTCCCTCACCTTAGTGACTCAGAAGACTCCTTGGCGATTGCTCCTTGAACTGAAAATGTCAATTTAAAATAGATTAGCAATAGAATTGGAATATTATCTAAAAATTTAAATACATCATAAAATTGAGCAGTTAACCCAAAAGCATTTGAAAAGACAAAAATAAAAACAGTAGCTCTTAGCCGAGAACTTCTCTAAACAGCAGAAGAAAATGTTCTCATGTTTGGGGGGATAGGGATGATTCAGCTCAAACAAGTACAGAATTTTCTAGGTAATTAAATATTTAACCTTTAAGATAGGTAAAGAATTTATTTTAGTAAATCTAAAATTACTTTGTAAAGATTAGAAAACAATATCTATAACATGCAAACTTTAAAAAATTTATCAAAGTTCACTTACAGAAAGCTACCAAGTTTCCGTTTTCTTTTGGTAATGGACATGAAAGATAGGTTCTAATAAAAAAGAACAAAATTGAGTTTAGTTAAAAATACTTTTTAAAATCCTTTAAGATACCAGTTAAATGTTTTATATGTAATCCCTCCTTATTAGTGGAGGATACATTCTAAGACTCCCCGGTAGATGCCTGAAACCACAGATAGTAGCAAACCCTACATATACTATGATTTTTCTATACATACATACTTATGATAAAGTATGTATGTATGTATGTATTTAATTTATAAATTAAGCACAGTAAGAGATGAACAACAATAACTAATAGTAGAACAATTATAACAATATGCTGTAATAAAAGTTATGTGAATGTGGTATTATTAAGTAAAATAAGGGTTAAACAGAAGCATGGCGATACCATGGCAGTCAATCTGATAACTGAGGCTACTAAACCAAAAAGTTTTCATTAATAAAGAGGAAATTTCATTGTGCATTATCTGCTTACAAGCAAATCTATGGTAAAACAAGCGAACGAACAAAACAAAACAAAAAAACAAGCAAACCACAATGGACATATTTCTGAACAGAGTGACACCTTCTGAAGAAGAGGCTGAGACAGGTCCTTCAGGAGGTGTTCCAGAAGAAGGCATTGTTACCATAGGAGAGGACAGCTCCATGCGTGTTACTGCCCTGGGAGACTTTCCAGTGAGACAAGATGTGGAGGTGAAAGACAGTGATACAGATGCTGCTGATGACCCTGTGTAGGCCTAGGCTGATGTGTGTGTGTGTGTGTATGTGTGTGTGTGTGAGAGAGTGTGTGTGTGTCTTAGTTTATAATGAAGAGTTTAAAAAGGGGGAAAAAAATAGAAAGTTTATAAAGATATAAAGAAAAATATTTTTGCACAGCTGTACAATGTTTGTGTTTTAAGTTCTTATTACAGAAATCAAAGTTTTCAAAAATTTAAAAATGTATAAAGTAAAAAGTTATAGTAAAGTTAACTTATTGCAGAGAAATATCTTTTGTTGTACATTTAGTGTAGCCTAAGTGTACAGTGTTTATAAAGTCTACAGTAATGTACAGTAATGTCCTACAACTCCACATTCACTCACCATTCACTCACTGACTCACCCAGAGCAACTTCCAGTGTTGCAAGCTCCATTCATGGTTAAGTGCTCACTCTATACAGGTGTACCATTTTCTATCTTTTATATCATATTTTTACAGTAACTTTTCTATGTTTCAATGTGTTAGAAACAAACAGTTACCATTGTGTTACAATTGCCTATAGTATTCAGTACAGTAACATGTTGTACAGGTTTGTAGCCTAGAAGCACTAGGCTATACCATATGACCTAAGTGTGTGGTGGTCTATATCACCTAAGTTTGTGTTAGTGTACTCTATGATGTTCGCACATGACAAAGTCTTCTAACGACGACTTTCTCAGAACGTATCCTCGTTTGTCCTTAAGCAACATATGGCTGTAACTATGAATAGTGGCAGTTCCTGCCACATCAGCTCAGAAAACTACGCATAATTGCAGTTATTTGGGAGGCTACTTGCTAAGTTTGAAAGTTGTTCAGGTTAGAAACTAGGTGAGCCTTTCTCTCTGTAAGATTTGAGCATGGAAGAGTGAGTTTGCTTCCATTGATGAACTGAGAGGTCTATCGTGGAGATACAACAGACAGAAAACAAGAATAGACAAGATTGCCTTTCTTCAGTAACAGGGACTGCTGCCATTTGGAGAGTGAATGCCCAAGTGAAAATCTGGTTCATGGGAAGCTTAAACCGTATGTGGGCATGCATTCTGTCTTGTTTTAGAATCTCAACCAGAAGCTGGTTCAGGACTAATCTTTGTTTCTTTCCTCCCAAAGAAATATATACAACTCAGAAATATATAAATGAGCCAAGTCAAGCTGCGGGAAAAAAGCTTTGCCAGCATAGCAAGGCTTTACAAAGGGGCTTTGAAATTTTTGCACTAAGACCTGTCTCTCCCATATCTAATTGGTCAAATTTGTTTTATTTTTTAAGTGCATAATAAAATAGAGAGAAATAACTTCTACCATAAACTGCTCATTTAAGAAATTCCTGAAGAGACCAATATCTAGACAAGTATACAGCTCTAATATACAGATGGTATATGTTGGCTTGACATCTGTTTGAATGTTCAGGTATCTTCTATATCCATAGTCAAACATTTTCAATAACTCCCCTTCTAATATTCCCATTTCAGGATCATTCTTCCAGTCATAGTGCTGGGGACTCCTGACCTCAAAGGAGGGCCTCTTTAAAGTTAGATTTTGATAGGATGTGTCTGCTTTGTGAATAAATGTTTTTCCCTACCTGGGGAAAGAGTCTGTTCCTCTAAGGTTGAAATGGCTATGCCACTGCTGGTAAAGGACATGTGTTTCCTTTGGAAACTATCTTTAAACAAGATAGAATCACCCACTTCCATAGAAAATTAGCAAATAAAATTGTAAAGTCTGAACTTCAATGGCACTTTTATTTTGATTGGTTTCTAGACACTACCAAGTACTTAAGAGGTATCAAAGACTTCCAGAAGGAAAGAAGAAAAGAAAAGAAGAAAAATGTAGTAAAACCGTTAATGCTTTATATAAGCTAAGCTATTCAAGAAAAACTTTTCAGGATGGTAGAAATAAAAGTATTGAGTTGAAATTGCCGAGTAGTAAATTATACTCTATAACTTGCGAGAATACTTGAAAGTAAAGATTACTTTTTAGAAAACTAAATTTTATAATGGTTTTCTACTTGGAAAAGATAATTTTTCTATTCCAAGCAAAAACCAATTATTTTATTGAGTTATGAGAACTTGCTTAAAGGTAAATATTATCTTTACCAAATTAAAAGATAACTTTGTTTTTTAAAAGTATTCTTCAGTACTCCTGCTACTGAGTTATAAGATTAGGACCTAAGAGATGCAATTGGCATCCTTGGCATTGGGCCCACAATTAGCAATTGTAAAAAAATCTTTAAGGAACTTTTCTGTACCAAGATTTTTTACTAAGATTTAGAGGGTTTTAATTCTAGACCATAAAATTAATTTGAAGAATTCTATTTTAAGCATTAGTTAAGTTTATTTAATATTTTGAATACTGAAAAATCCTTAAACAAATTTATTGTATGAGCTGGGGTTAAAGGATGGCTAAATGTCTTCTCTCTGGTTTTTCCCATAGTGCAAAAATTAAAAGCAAACATGACATTATAGATTATGTAACGTTTTGTTTTTGGCAAAAAAAAAAAAAAAGGCTAATTAACTGTAATCTCCTAAATTTGTTATATTTATTCCTACACTATTATTCTAAGGTATGTAGAAGGAAACCTGGATTCAATTAAATTGAATTTTTAAATTATCGTTATACAATTGGCTCTTGTAAATTTTTGACACTACTGAAGATTATGTGGACCTACAGAGATTCTCCAATTACACCATCCTGGATATTGACATTGATACAGTCAAGATACAGACAGTTCCATCACCATGTTAAACTTTTATAGTCATATCCACTTCTCTCCAGCCCTTGCTCCATCCTTAACCTCGAGCAACCACTCTGTTCTCCCCTTCTATAATTTTGTTGTACAAAATGGGACCATGTAGTATGTATCCCCTTCTTTTGGCTTTTATTACTCAGAACAGTTCTCTGGAGGTTCATCCAGGTTGCTGCATATATCAATAGTTCATTCCTTTTCATTGCTAAGTAGCATCTCATGTGATATAGATGTATCACAATTTATTTAACCATTGACCTGTTGAAGGGCATCTGTATTGTTTCCAGTTTGGGGCTATTATGAATAAAGCTACTATAAGTATTCACATACAGGTTTATGTGCAAACATATGTTTTTATTTTTATGGAATAAATGCCCTGGAATGCAAAGCTGTAGGCTAATTGCATTTTGCATTTTATGAAACTGTCAGGTTTTCAGAGAGGCTGTACCATTTTGCACTCCCACTAGCAATATGTGAATGATCCAGTTTCTCTGCATCCTCAACAGCATTTGGTGGTGTCACTATTTTTTATTTTAGCCTTTCTCATAGGTGTGTAGTAATATCTTATTGTGGTTGCACTTACCTAATTGGTAATGATGTTGAACACCTCTTCAAGTACTTATTTCCATCTGTATGTCTTCTTCAGTGAAATGTCTCTTTATGTCTTTTACAAATTTCATTTGGATTGTTTGCTCTTTTACTGTTGAGTTTTAACTGTCCTTTATATATTTTAAATACTTTTGTCAATATGTGGTTCACAAGGGTTTTCTTCCAGTGTGTAGCTTGTTTTTTCATCCTCTTATCAGGGTTTTTCACAGAGCGAAACTTTTTAATTTTGTTAAAGTACAATATATCAATTTTTCTTTCTTTCATTTTTTTTGGGGGGGGAACATGTTTTTAATGTTAAGTCTGAAAACGCTTGGCCTAGCCCTACACCCCAAAGATTTTCTGCTATACTTTTTCTAAAAGCTTTACTAATTTATATTTTATATTTAAGTTTGTAATCCACTTGAGCTCATTTTTGTATAAGGTGTGGGCCTGAAATTGAGTTTCATTTTTTTGCTTGTGGGTGTCCAAATGCTCCAGAACTGCTTGTCAAAAAGGCTATATCATTCCACCATTGAATTGCCTTTGTACTCTTGTCAAAATTCAGTGGAGCATCCTTATATAGGCCTATTTCTCTCTTCTGTTCCACTAATCTACGTGTCTACTCACACTCAGTCTTTATTACTTATATAATAAGTCTTGAAGCCAAGTAGACTGATTCCAGTCATTTTATTCTTGTTTTTCAAAATTGTTTTTAGCTGGTCTAGTTCCTTTCCCTTTCCATATACACTTTAGAATAATTAGCCTATATCTATAAACAATTTCTGTTGGGATTTTGATAGTAAATGTGTTGAATCTATATATCAAATTAGAAAAAACTGACACATTTACTATGTTGACTCTTTGAATCCATGAATACAATATATCTTTCAATTTGCTTAGATCTTCTTTGATTTTTTCATTAGCTTTGTACAGTTTTCAGCATACAAGCCCTATACGTTTTTGTTAGATTTACACCTAAACATTTTTTTTCTTTTTTTTTAATTATAAATTTTTTGTAATTTAAAGTTTGGTGTCTATGTTTACGTCTAGTATATAGAAATACAATTGATTTTTGTATGTTTTTCTTGTGTCCTATGACCTTATTAGTTCTAGTAGAATTTTTGTATATTCTTTGGGATTTTCTGTATAGACAATCATTTTGTCTGCAAATAAGGACAGTTTTATTTTTTTCCTTTCCAAATTGTTTGTCATTTATTTCCCTTTATTGCCTTGTACTGGCTAAAAATTCCAGCATTATGTTTAATAAGAATGATGAAAGTAGACATTATTGCCTGTTCCCAGTCTGAGGAGGAAAGTATTTTTTGATGTCTGTAATGTTGTCCTCTGCTTCCTTTCTAATATTGGTAATTTATCAATTTTATTGATTTTTTAAAGTACCAGCTCTTTATTTCCTTTATTTTTTCATTATTTTTCTTTTTCAATTTCACTGATTTCTTTATGCTTTCTTTTTTCTTTCTCTTATTTCTTTTATTTTGCTCTATTTCTATATTCTTGAGAGCTTAGATAATTGATTTGAGATTTTTTCTTTTCTAATGTATGCATTTAGTACTATACATTTCTTCTCAGCACTGCTTTAGCTGTGTCCACAAATTTGGATATTGCAATTTTCACCCAGTTCACTGCATTTTAAAATTTCCTTTCAAAACTTTGGTTTTGATCCATTGATTATTTAGAAATGCCGTAATTGATTTCCAAATGTTTGGAGGTACTCCTGTTATCTTTCCGTTTATTCATTTCTAGTTTGATTCCATTCTGGTCAAGGAACACAGTCTATATGATTCCAAAACTTTTACAATTGTTAATGTTAGTTTATGGCCCAGGATATAGTCTATCTTGATATGGACATTTGAAAATATGTATTATGCTGTTTGTAGAGTATTCTATAAATTTTATTTAGATCCTGCTGGTTGATATGTATTGGTACAGATTTCTTCAGGTTTACCCTATTTGAGGTTCACTCAGATTCTTGAATCTGTAGGTTTATGTGCCTTGCCAAATTTGAGGAGATTCTATCCATTATTTCTTTGATTACTATTTTAGATCCACCCTTCATCTCCTTCTAAGACTCCGACACAAAAGTTAGATCTTTTGGTATGGTCTCACAAGTGCCTGGCCGACAGAGTGGCAACATAGTTCTTGAATTCTAAATAGAGGCCTGGGATTAGGTGTGGTGGGGTATCACTAGTTTCACAGAAAGGTGCTTCAGAAGACTTCTCTTTGGAAGCTTATGAAAAATCTACCAGAGGGGAAGGACACCCAGGAACCTTTCTAAATGGGAATCAACCTAACCTAATTTTAACAAATGGTAAACCATAAGGCAATGGCCACAGAATAAAAAACTGGCCATTAAATAATAGATTTAGTGAAAAGAAGCTAAAATTAATGAATAAACTATGAAATGGTGTAGCGATTTCATTAATGTGTGCTATCTTTATCTTTGATCATAAATATGCAAAAGCTAGTTATATAATATGAACAATATTTTTCTTTATTTCTTAGTTATTGTTTCTAAAACAGAGAAATATTTTTAACAATGCAATTTAGCACATATACTAAAATTTACAATGCATGCTAAAAAGAGAAACTGTTAAGTTGAATTACTGAAAATGAAACATCGATTTTGCCATAGAATAGTTTCAGCATTCTTTGACATGTACATTTAGCTTGGTCATATGGATTTCTCTTTCAAAGATAAGAGGATTGAAAAGAAGAGAATTTCATTTCTAGAGTAAAATGAGTGTGTAACTTCTGATGATTAAGAATAAAAATTGCCTCAAATGAAGCAACTCTCATTCAAGCCATATATTTTCTGTCTAGTCACCCTATCTCTGGGTAGCATATAAATGTCTAAGAAATAGAGAGAATGCTGGATTTGCATACAAACATTGGTATTTTTTCCAAATTTAGCTATCCAGGAATGGAAAAAACAATTTGAATATGAAATCTTCAGACTATATAAAAGACTATTTATCTGATGCTTACATTGCAGTCTATAAATAATTGCAAGTTAATTTTTTTTGCAAATTAATATTTCAATGAAATATTTCAATGAAACTCTGAGACTCACTTAGCTTCTTATGTATTAATTTAGCTGACTATCTCTTTGGCACTTTATAATTCACTGATTTGTTCAACAATTTAATATGGGTCAGGCAGGTACTGCTCTAGGTGTTGGGGATATAGCACTGAACAATATGGGTATAGTTCTTACCCTAGAGGAGAGACAGGAAATAACTAAGCAAATGAAAGAAAAAGATGATTTTAAATAGTGATAAGGCAATACGATAGGATGATACAGTAGAGTGATGTAAGAGTACAATATGAGCTGTTGGTCAGAGAAGACCTTTGAGGAAGTGATCTTTGACCTGAGACAGAAATGATGCAAAGGAGGCAACCAAGTTCATAAAACTATTCATTTACTTTAATATAAATAATATAAGCAAAGGAACTCTACAGCACGAGCACGGTTCCTTATTCCTTATGGCCGCTCAAAAACATGTTTAACTGAAAGACTGTCATATTTATAATAAAATATTTATAACTGTAGATGTTTATTTGTGAGGCAAAATATGGACAAGTTTAGCTTCTGCTTCAAGATGCTATAGTCTGATGTCTGGATCCCAGGTCACTGAGGACTAAAAGAAGCAAGAATTGCTAACTCCTATTTTGTTTTACTAGTCAGTTTTACTTTCTATATAGCTTCATCAAATGCTGTTTGTGCAAATGTAAGTGTCTGCATAGACACAAAAAAAGTGGACAGTTGATCTTTCACAGGCCTCAGACACACCTTTCTTAAATATTTCCATTTTTTTTTATTGTAACTGTGAAATTGTAGATATAGTAAAAAACAGAAGTACAATATGCTATTGTCCAAGATATTCCTGTTGGTAAACTTCTGTAAAACATATGTACCAGGACATGTTCTTATCCCTAGACCTTCCTATAATATTATTTTAAAACTAAACTTTAGAGCGATTTCAGGAAATAGTATGATTTTATAAATGTTTATAATGGTTCCAAAAGTATAAAACGGCTCATATTGAACACAATATATTTATATTTCCTCAAAAGATAAGAGCAAAAATCATTCTAAGGGGCCTCTGTTTTCTGAAAAGTTATTATTTAACTCTTGCAGTTACAAGGTTGTAGAGGGAAGCAAAATCCATGTAAAAGAGGGGAGATGCCACATGATCTCGTATATCTAGGACAGTTAATGGATGAGAAAAAAAATTAATGAAGATAATTAAGATATGAGAGGAGCTTCACAAGAGGAAAACTTAACCAGCAAAGGATTAAGAAAAAGCTTCTTGAAAAATCGGACAATATTCTTATGTATTTTTGCAAAATTACTTGTACTGAAGAATGGATCTTCCACTATCCTATAAAAATCAATACTTAAATTATTCTTTATCCTATTATTTGATGCTTAGTTGAAATTATAATCTAAATTTCGTTCAGCATAAGATAAAGTTTTTACTTTCAGTTTTTATGTTTCAGGATAAATTTCCAATTAAAATTTTTATTTTCACTATTTCCATGAAAATTTTCCCCCATTCGAACTTACCTTACTTTAGCGACCTTTCTTCAATACTTATTATCCCCGATTACTGAACACCTATGCTACTTACTTACGAAGAACCTGGACCTGCAGCCTTGGTTCTCTCTTAACAATTAGAAAATAATGTATCTGTCACATAGTAATAAAAGGGCAGGTGAAAGGAGGCACGTTATGTGTCTGCTAATGATTCACGTTTAAATTCTTCAACTATCACCTCTTTTTCAACCCCAGAAGAGCTAGTGCACTAATAAATTTGCCATTCACTATGCTGCATTACATCCTAATAAATCTCAATGCGGCTACTCTATCTATCTCCTTCTTGTCTTCCAGTGTTTTCCCACTGGTGTCAGGGGATAGCCCCTCATTCACTTGCAACCCGCTGATTCCATCTTATCTGGTATATTCTTTGGTTCCATCTCTCGTGCCATGATATTGGTATTGGCAGAATCCAAACTAAGTGGTTCTTCATTGCAAGAGAGCCCTGTTTGTCGAGGGAAACATGGGAGGCAGAGGGCTAGGGAATGAAACAACAACCATTTCTTCATTTATCAAGAAATCTTCTCAAAGATACAAAACTAATAAGTGTCAGACTCAAAACCAGTGCCTTTAACCCTATTTACATTGAGATCCAGCCTTGGGACACAGGCAAGATTACAGAGTGCTTCATGGTTTCTTCTGTACTCGAGCCGCAAGACTTAAGTGGGGTAGGGCGTCATGCCATTTTCAGCTAAAAGAGGAGTTAATTCTCTCCAGCTTCAAACCATGCCCAACCTGAAAATCTGCTCCCTCCCCTCAGTGCTAAAGGTTTGTTCCCATCAGCCACACCCACCCATCCAACCTTTCAAAGGTAGTAGAAGGATAGGGCTGGGGACACAAGGAGGATAATAATTTGTCAGTTTCTTTTTCTTTTCTTTCCAAGTGTTTTCCAGCTACGATATCCTTTTGGAGACCTCAGAAAGTGGTCAAGGAGGAAATGGATCTTTGCCTATACAAGTCCCAAAGTAGTATTAAATCTCTGAATAACATTTCTTCAGATGAGGCACAGCAATATTCCAAAAAGAAATTCTGGGATCCCATGTTAGCTTCACCCTAATATACTTTTCACTAAACTGGTTCACTTCCCATCAAGTCAGTTTTTGACAGGTTTTTCTCCAAGTGCATCCTTCTTGGTTTTCCCCACTAAGAGCAAAAGTAAGAGCCATGTTCCAATAGACTCATCAGCCCAGGAGTTTTGTTGTTTGTTTATTTGTTTTATCTTCGAGGTAGCTACTTTTGTAGATTTCTCCTACAAATAACATACAGATCATGCATTAACCAAACAAGGTCTGTGTGGGACCCCAAAATCCACCAGGAATCACTCTTTCCATGGATTAAAAACAAACAAACAAACAAACAAACAAAAACCTTTATCCAATCCAATGAATCCTTTTATTCCTTCTGGATTTACTGAAGGAAAAAAAGTGACAGAGATCAGCCTTAGCCAATTGTGTTGATGTCACTTAATATGACATGTGATATCTGAGCTTTTGTGATCATGTAATCATATGTTTCTTCTGATTTTCATTCTTCTCTCCAATGGATAGAAATGGTATGACTTGGTATTTGTATCCCTTCTGCCATAGTGCATACAGATTCTTCAGACATCCAATCTTAATTTGAGAGTCTCCTAAATTGCATATATTTTATAGGAGGAAGCCTGGTATGTGTAAAATAATTGCATCAGAAGTCAGAATGCCTGGTTTAGAATTCTTACTCTTACTTTGGGGCCTGTTATTTAATCTAGATAAAATGAAGATAATGACACCTAATTTATAAGCCTGTAAATATTAAATAAATGCATATAAAGTATCTGGCCTTCAACAAACTTCAGTTTATTGAAACTTTTTCATTACTAAAGTCAAATGTATTCTTGCTTTGATGAAGCTATGGCTAAAACTGTACCCATAAAATTCTAAATTAGAAGTATTTTCCAAGGAGTCATCTTTAGGTGACAGATAGATGAGTCAACGAATAAATCATCTGGCTGATCCCATTCATAACTTTCATGTTGACTCCACATGCCCCACCATCAACCACCCTGTTTCTTTGTTCCCTTTATAGCAAAATTTCTCTAAAGACTTGTCTCTACTCTGTCTCCTATTTTTCCTTGGTGTCTTTCATCAGTTTGGGAATATTTTTGGCCATTATGTAGTTAAATGTTGCTTCCTCCCCTTCTCTATCTCCTCCATCTTGACCATGTGTAAAGGCTTCTGATCTGTGATCTTTCTCTGAAGTGGGTTTCCTAAGCTCTAGACTGGGATGGGGGACTCTTTCAATCTTGCAAGGCTTATGAAAACAGATTGGTGGATCCAATATCTGGTTTCTGATTCAGAAGATCTGGAGTGGAGCCCAATAATTTGCATTTTTCAAAAGAATCTGCATTTCTAACGAGTTCTCAGGTGAAGCCAATGAGACTGTTCCAAGGACCACATTCTGAGAATCACTAGAAGAAGGAGTTTAGGACCCTGTCATGCCCACACAAGCTAAATTCCCCCCACCGAACTTCATTAATAACACAGGTATTGTTTCGATAGTTTATCTTCTGACTCAACTGTTTTATTTCTGAAATGATTCAGAATCCAGGCAAGAAAGAGAGGTGCTATTTACTATTTACCGAACTCCTTAAAAGCCCAACAGCTGACACATGACTTAGGTACTGTTCGATGTCATTAGTGACCTGTGTTTATCCTTATTGATGTGGCATAAACTGCTCTCCAAAAGTCATTGGAGTCAACCACGGAAGTAACAATCGATAACGTAAATGCAAGTTTAAACTCCTCTAAGGATATTATACTGTTGAGCAAATATCAAAACAAATATTAGAGAAGCAATTTGTATTATTTAGATTTCTCTTATTAACAAGAAGTTAAAGTTCTCATTCTATAAACATTTATTGAACTCTACTACCTCACACAATTGGGGAATTTTAGGGCATTAATTAAATAGCATACTTTTCCCCAGCCAGGGTTCCCAGTCAGTTGAAAAATAGCATATTAGTTTGCTCAGGTTTCTGTAATTATAAGACATATGAAAAAGCAGGATAATGTGACAGTGAATAGAAGCAGACTCACATATGAACACAATGTTAGAATTAGCAGACAAGGACTTTAAAATAACAAGAGTAGATATATTAAAAGATTGGACAGAAAAGATGAATTACATGCAGGGAGAGAATTTCATCTCGAAAATGGAAGCTATAGAAAAGATGCAAAATAAAAAGTTAGGACTAAAATATACAATATTAGGAATAAAAATTTCATTATTTAGGCTTAATCATAGACTTGACAGAGTAGAGGAAAGATCAGTTAGTTTCAATACAAATTATCTAACCTGAAATGTAATGAGAAAAATGAGTGAAAAAAGCAAACAAAGCCTCTGAGACTTGTAGGTCATAAATTAAATCATATAATAAACCTAATAATTGGAGTCCAAGAAGAAGAGAGGAGGGATGGGGCAGAAGAAATACTTAAAGAGACAATGGCTAAGAATTTTCCAAAATTAATGAGGAAAAAGTAAAGAGTTATATGTTTAACGGAAAAGGAGATGATGAACTGGAACACTAAATGTCATGTAAGTGCCTGATTTTAAGCTTTTGATTCCTAAGGTAGTCATTTCAAAGACAGATCAATATTTTAAATAAACATATTACCTGCTATATGACACAGTTACTAGTAAAATAATTTAATAAAAAACTAGGCTGCCCCACCCATGAAGTTTCCCTTGTAGAAAGCCCTGGGTAACCTAGATAGCTGACTGCTTGAGTGGCCCTACTTCTCCTTTCCTGCACCCTGATTTCTTACGCTTTAAATTGACCAGTAAAAAGTGAACTCTTGAAACCCTAGACACCCTTCCTGCGGGCCCTATAAAGACAGAGCCCCAGATCCATGCTCTCTCCCTCTCTCTCTACCTCTGCCTTTGCTACATGGCCTTTAGGCCTGCTGTGTACTCTTTAGGACCAATGAGTAATAAACCTGTTCTTCAAAGCTCCCTGTTGGCTTCTTGCCAACATCTGCAATCATAGCAAGAACATCAAGGGCCAACCCAGCACAAAACAGGTGGCAATGAGAGAATGCCTGCAGCATTCCCTGTGAGGCAAGTGCCTCAGGCATTCCTACCTGAGAATGTCACTACCAATAGGCTCTGACAGCACAACACTAAAACACAAAACCAAAATCAAGCTAAGTAACCCAAAAGGAGACAGAAAACAAACATAGGAACAAAGAACACACAGGACAAACAGTAAACAAATAGCAGTGGTAGACTTAAACCCAAACACATTAATAATTACATTGAATGTAAAAGTGGAGTCACTTAAAAGATAAAAATGAACAGATAAGGTTTTCAGAAATGCACCAAACTATTACTAGACTATATTTTCATAAACACAACAATCCCACATTTAGGTATTTACTAAAGAGAAATGAAAATGTATGTCCACAAGCAAACAATCCAAATGTCCACCAATAGAAGGGATAAAAAATTGTATAATCATACAATGAAGTACTACTCAGCAATAAGAAAGGATTGAACTACTGGTACATGCACCAATGTGGATGACTCAAAAACATTACGCTGAGTAAAGGAAGCCAAACACAAAAAGTACATACTATATGATTTCGTTTAAATGAAGTTCTAGCAGAAGCAAGTATAATCTATTATGATTGAATTCAGAGCCTACTACCTTTGGGAGTGAGCAGGAATTGACTGGGAGGGGCACGAAGGAACTCCCTGAGGTGATGCAAATGTGTGGTTTGATATGGCTGTGGGTTGCATGTGAGGTTGTGTGTGTGTATGCATTTGTCAAAATGTGTCAAGTTGTGAGATTAAGATTTGTGTATTTAACTCAAGGAATATTCCTCATTTAAGAAAACTTAAAGGCAAAATATATTATAATGAACAAATATCAAGTTTTTAAATAAAAATATTTAAATAAAACTGAACCTTTCATTTAATTTAAAAAGTCTGTGCTTGGTACTTTTATGTCGGGAAGGGGGAGTGGCTTTTTTTTTTTTTTTTAATCAATGACTTTTTAAAAACTGGTATGGGTATATGGGTTATTGGTATGTTCTGATTCTTATTTCTGAAATTTCATAATTTGCATATTCTAGAAAAACGATCCATTGAAAGGAGAATAATATTTGCTGCTTTAAATCACAAAGCAGATGTTTCACACTCTGTGTTTCTCAGAGTAAATCTTTAATTCCATTATGTTTTTACAACCAAGTAGGAACTGTGGAGGGTCTAATACTAGATTCATGTGGCTTGTCAATAGGCTCAAGAGTTTTCTCAAAATCAGATGGTTTCTGGTTGGTTATGTATTGGTTAATCACACATAAGCTGACCATCATATCAGTTTGTCTCAGTTCTAATTTTCACCTATGGTCCTACAATAATTATTAATAGAGCTCCTTTTATTCTCAAATATGTTCTGTTTTAGATGAGTATAAAGGAAAAATCTTAAGATTTCTTGGTTTTACAGCTTCATCATAGTAGGCAGAAAAAATAGATACTATGACTTATGCCTGGACATGACTACTACTTAGAGAGACTGAACACTATGTCACTATATTCAGTACTAGAATCCCTGGGAGAAATGGATATTAAGAAGTTTCGAAAAATATTTAGTGAGAAAGAAATGCACTTTGAATATGACCTGGGAACTGGTACTGCTAATGTTGCAGATGTTTAACTTTGCAAGAAAGCAAAATGTCTCAAACATCCTTAAGGGAAGAGAATGAAGCCATTGATGGATTATGCCACATATTTTTTTCAAATTTTACATTATTGCCAATAATGTTGCAGTCAACATCTCAGGATACTTGCCTCATATTTTAGAAAAGGAAATTTCCCTCTAATTTACTGAGTTTGGGTTGTTGAAAGAATTCAGGCTCAGAAGGGGATTTTACAGCAAATCAAAGAAGAAAGGTCACATCTTTGAAGGAGATCTCTTTGATCATAGGTCATGGGGATGGTGGTGAACAATCGCTGTGGCATATCAGAGATCCACTGGAAGGTACTCTAGACCAAATTTTCACTTAAAAAATAAAACCGAATTGAGAGATTCTAAGGTGGCAGTTGATAGTGTAATTTAATCTCCCCAAACCATTCCCTAAAAATAGCAACTAGGATGGCAAAACAAAAATACCTACAATAAAACCAAGTGACAAGGTATTCGAAATATGGGTAGATGGGTACAATCTACTGACACGTAAAAGAACCCTGTGGTATTTGCATCTGTGTAGTAGGAAGCAAATGGAAGGCAACCAGGCTTCTGATGGCTCTGAGAACAGAAAAACCCCCAAATCACCAACAGGTACTTACTGGAAAATGAAATGGACTATCTGAGAAAGACACCAGGAACTGGGTGGGGTTCTTCAGGATTCAATTTGTGGGTGAATACAAGGGGAATGCTATGTAAGGTCGCCATTGCTAGAGTAGGCTTGACCCTTTAACTCTTGAAATTGACAGATGCAGCTCCTTTTAAGGACAAATGTCAGCACTGAAAGAATAAGCTGAGAATACCAGTGGAACAGGGGAGGGTATAAGGGTGTGTAGTGAGGTAAATAATGGCCCCCCACAGTATTCAGGTCTTAATGCTTGGAAAGGAATCTGTAAATGTTACCTTACATAGCAAAAGGATGTAAATGATTATTCTGGATTATCCAATGTTCCCTAAATGCAATCACAAGTCCTTTTAAAAGGGAGATTTGACTATTGAGAAGGCCATGTGTGGGAAGCAGAGTCAAAGAGAAGATGATATGACACTGGCTTTGATGATGAAGGCGTCATGAGCCCAGTGATTAAACATAATTTCCACCAGCTTCAACTTTCAATCATGCAAGCAGGCAATCTGACCTCATTCCATATTGTATGTAGTTGGTGCAAAAGGAGAGACTGTAGTCAATGGTGTTTCTGGGAGTTGCCCAGAATACATATTTTGCTTTCTTTCAACTGGTTTTGTTTCCTTTTGCCTGCTAAGTTTCGTTGCAGGAGTTTCAATATATGTTCCCCACCATCTGGTTTGGGGAAACCTTTATACCCCTACCTAAAACAGTGCTTTGGTTCCCTCATAAACTACTTATTGTGGTCATGAGTGAGAACACCCACGGCCTCAGATGAATGACTCCTGGCTCTCTTTGCTTGATTGACTCTTTAGAATCCCACCACTGGCTGTGACTTCTCACTTCCCCCTTCCCATGCAACCATCTCCAAGAGGCAAAAGGTAAGTATCTACCATGTACGAGGCATTGTTGAAAATAAATTCTTTGTATTCTGTGCTTTCCACATATGATCTTATTTAAACTTCTCTTTTAAGCTCTTCATGGGGTACTAATATTATCATCCCCATGCTATGACGAGAATTTTCTAGGCATAGATTCTGCCCTCTAGTGCAGTGCTAAGGTATGGTCTGAAGACCAGTAGTGAGACCTTACCTGGGAGCTCGTTAGAAATGCAAAATCACAGGTCTCACCCTAGGTCAACTGAATTGGGATCTGAGAAGGGGCAGGACTTCATGTTAACAAGCCCCCCGGTAATTCTAATAGAATTAAATTTGAAAAGCTCTGCTTCAGGGGCTCTCAGTCTAGTAGATGAATGAGGAAAAACTCGAAAACAAATGTTCACAATTTAATCTGCTGAAAGCGATGGTACTGTCTCCTTACAAGAATAAAAGAGGTACTAGTTCACATCACAGCTTTGGTGACTTTCTCATTCTCCTTCCTCGTGCTTTTTCATTTCCTCCTTCTTTCCACTTGTGTGCTGTTCAGAAACCCAGGTAGGAGTCAACTGACATTTGTGAGACACAGGCAGGAATACCAAACTGTTTTCCCACCCAATGAGTTGGAAGAGAGGGGAGATTAGTTTGCATAGATGTGTGTCAGTAAAGCTCTTGTGAAGCAGAGTATGCTTTGTCAGCATAAAGCTTCACAAAGATAGGTATCAGCCTCACCTGGAAGGCTTACGAAAACACAGACGAGCCCCAGGCTTTTTAATTGATTAGGTCTGGGGTGGGACCTGAGAACTTGTGTTTCTAACAAGTTCCCAAGTGAGGCTGAGGCTGAGGCTGAGGCTGCTGCTCTAGGGAGCACACTCTGAGAACCACTAACCACACAAAGTAATAGATATGGAGGCAAGAGCTTGAGTTAGGGAGCTGGAGGGAGCCTCCTAGAGGAGAAATGCATGAACTTATGGATATTTCGGACAATTGCTTTACTTCTGGGTTTGTGTATCATGCAGCATAATTTGTGGCATTTTTCTTGATAGCTCTCCCCATCACCCTCCCTGATAAACCTATTTCTGGTTCCTACTTCAGAAAGTTATCAGACTTCAGCTGATTTTGGCTTACTTTAAAAAGAACTGAACTGCTAAAAGGGTGGGTTTCATTTCCAGATGGTAGGAGTTTGAGAAAAGTGAGAGTTCGCAGAGAAGCTTCTATGTAAAAATTAGATTTTAGCAATTGGAGTCAAAGAGGTAAGTTCTAGTATAACGAAGATGGATGATGCAGAGAGAAAAAACTAACACAAAACTTAAGGACTCAAGCAGAAAAAGAATTATCTAGAAATGGGGTGGGGTATTGCTGAAGACTCTGAAATAGCCCTTGTGTTTTTAGTAAAACAGAATATTTAAGACTACAGTAACTCAGTAATATTGAAATAAAAATGTTGAGTGAATCTCCTGTAGGCCAGGGAGAGAGAACTCCATTCATGTCCTGTCTATAATTTGCTTTTTTTCTTTTTTTCTGCCTTCAAATGACCCAAATGCTTGGAAGGGAAACATAGAGAATCGGTTGTAGCAGTTCTTGAAGCCATTGCTATTAAATAATGTAGAAACATATAAGTATGGAAGTCAATAACATGGCAATATGTGAATTTTGCCTGAAGACCAGTAGTGATGTCTTCCTCTCAATTGCCGAGGAACTATGCAGTGGACAACCAGACAACCTTCCCAGAGTCTCCTATGCCTGCTCCTCAATGACCTTTTGTGCATTCTGAAGAAGTAGCAGATGCGGCTTCTTAGGATCAAATGCCATGATGGTTAATTATGAGTCAACTTGGCCACAGGGTGCCCAGACATTGGGTGTTTCTGGATGAGACTAACATCTGAGTAGACTCAATAAGCAGATTGAGCTTCACCAGTGAGCTTCACCAGTCAGTTGAAGGCCTGAATAGAATAAAAAGGCTACCCCTAGCCCCCCTCCCATAAGTAAGGGAGGAACTCCTCTTGCCTGACTGCCTTCAAATATGGAACCATGAAGGGTTTTTCTGCCTTCAGACTAACTGAAATATTGGCTCTTTCTGAGTCTCGATCCTGCTGGAACTACACCATCGCCTCTCTTGGTTCTCCAACTTGCCAGATCCAACTGCAGATCTTGGGACTTGTCAGCTTTTATAATCACATGAGCTACCAAGTCTGTAAAATGCGCGCGTGCACACACACACACACACACACACACACACAAACACACACACAACTTCTATATCCTACTGTTTCTGTTTCTTTGGAAAATCCTGACTGGTAAACCACAGATGGCCTCCATCACGGCATAGCTTGGCTACAGAAGTCTTCTCAGAGGGCACCTGGTGAGGAGACCAGTGAGAGGGAGGTGATTTGAGCTCACCAATTTCTGTTTTGAGGACAGATTGGATTTAGAACAAAACCTGAGCCTTGTCTTCAGCATATTAGTGCTCATTTAGCTTAATCCTCACTTTAGGCTAGGCTGAGACTCGATCAGCTAAACTTTAACAGTAGAGATCAATGGTTGGGTCCCTCCAGTTAATATATTTGCCAGTTTCCTCTAGAACAGTGGTTCTCAAGCTTGGCTATACATTAGAATCACCTAGATTGTTCCTAGAAATTTCATTACCTTAACCAAACTGCAGACCAAGTAAAACAGAATCTCTGAAGGGGAGGCTTGCATATCAATATTTAAAGACCCATGGGTGATTCCAGTGTACAGCCAAGGTTAAACTTCTGAGTCCAGAACACTCCAAATTTGCTAGAAACTAAATATTATCTAAATTACAGTTATGAGTCCCAATATTCCTTTGGCTGTAGTGTATAAATCTACTTGACAAATTGGGTTCAGAAGATAATAAATGTTTAATAACTGATCATTCTTCATGACTAAAGGCCATGTCATTATATAGATTAAAGTTTATAAACATCTTGATGATATCTTATTTCTTAATCCAAACCTAAAATATTGGTAGTAGTATGACCAAGATGGTAAAACTGAAGCTTGGGGATGTTATGACTTGCAAAGTTCATACTCTAGTAAATGGTGAAACCAGAATTAGATCTCAGTACTAGTGGATCCATATTCATGGTCATCTCTCCTCTTTACCTATCTATCGATATAGTGAAATAGTATGTTTCTCTGTGACCCGAGAAATCACTATTTTTACTTTACACTAAACGCTGGATGCCTAGCAGGAGGCATGTAATAAGATGATGTAAAATATGACAATTCTCAGAATTAATGGGTTATTGGCAAGTTAGTAATCTGAACTTCAATTTAAAGTAACTTAAATAAAATTTATTAATGAAATAGACATGTTCAAAGTACTCATTGAAATACTACATTCATAAAACGATTATTCAATTGCTGCTTTTTTTCCTAGATTTTTTCCTTCTTGAAAATTTGTCATGTCAATGTCACATCTTATTTAAACATAAATTGCTTCCCCTATCTTGATAACCTATAATTTCATTATGCTTTCTTATTGATCATCAGCAAATATGGAATCAGTCCTCACATAAGTGTTTGCCATCTTTTTGTATCATTATATCTTTCTGTCCTTTCCCTCTTATTCTGTAGATTTTCCTAGGAGTGAGGGAGAGTATCCCATTTATTCTTGTGACTTCAGGAGTATAGAAAAATGATCTCATTTCATATCAAACCTAAAATCCATAAAAAAAAAATGGTTTCACAGATGATGAACTTGGGGTTAGCCAGGAAAAGTAACTTTATTACTTCGATATCTAGCCAGTAAGTGGCAGAGCAAGAACTCAAGTGCAGCTTCATGTAGTTCTAATGACCAGGCAGTCTCTACCACTTACCCTTTAGAGATGACCCCCCGAACCTACATATCTCTGATTTTCCCCTGGAGATCCTATTACCTTAAGGACCTGCCTCTAGCCCGGACTGAAAGCATCAACCCACATAGTTTAATAACCTGATGAGCTGTCCTAGAATGCAACCTTTAGACTGAATTCCTCCACCGATTGTTTTTTGTTTTCTATTGCCATGTATGGTACCAATCTTGGATGAAGTACCATATAGTGGACCACATTAGCTTGGTTCCCTGTGGATAGTAGTCCTTGGTCTAAGCCCAATGTTGGTATATACAACATTGCTTCTAGGTGCTACCTGGAGGGTTTGGTGGGTGGGACCACTCTGAATTAATTGTTATGAATACCACAGTAGGTAGCTAAGCTATAGTGACCAGTGCTGCAAGTTTGGCCAAAAACTAGATACTTGTTTTTACCTGTTCAGTGGTCTTACAGGAATCCTGGTGTACTTGACTAAGAAACCAGGTAATGCCTGTCTCTGGGTCATGGTACAGTTCTTCCTGCTTTGGAAGCTAGCCATATGGCTATGTTCTGGCCCGCATAAGGAGAAGTGGGGAGGGAGCAGAGGCACCAGCTAGATACAGCTCTTCTGCTCTGTTTTCTCTCTGTCTAAAAACTACGAACTCTGATTCCTCCTGGAGTTGGGTAGATGAAAATCTCCAACCTCAAATGTATTTGACCCTAGAATTCTCTAGGGATATTAGGCCATTTCACCCACTGGGAATCGATCCACTGGCCTCAGATAATTACTTTCTCAAGAACAACTCTAGTGTAAGAAGACACCATGGATGATTATGCTCTGCTGGGAATCTCAGTATAGAGTTCTGTGCCCTGGAGGCTGAGGTAGGGCTATGAAGAAATGGAGGTCTATGTTACAGAAAAAGATTCCACAACATGAATGCAGTCTGCCATCACCTGAACAAAAAGAATGTGCAGAAATGAAAGTTCTACACAAAAATCCTAAGAAATAGGCATTTCATATCTTGCTCAGTCTACTTTCTACTTTAATTTCCAGAAAGGGTGAGCAAATAACAAAAGAGAGGTGCTGTAAATACCTTGTAAACATCTTTTCAGTTGTCTGTTACCTTGTGTATATAGAAGGATGTGTCTCATAGCTTAGATTTTTATAGAACCTAGAAGTTATGGTGCTTCTCAAATTCTTTAGAATAATTCCAAATATTCTGACATTCATGTACTGACATTATATTACAATGTTAACTCTAAATTTCATATGTTGGGATATCTGCAGCAATCCTAGTTCGTGAATGTCCCTAAGGAGAAGAAGGCTAGAGCAATACTGGAAAAGTTACTAATCATAGTTTGTAACAGATGATTTTTCCCCCCTCCATACTTACTAATATATTTATCTGGATTATTTTCAAAGTATTGTAGTAATTAGTTTTTAAGAAAGATTATTAGGTTTCATTTCGGATTCTTCTTTAGCTACTACATTCCAGTTTTGAATGATCATATTCAGAATCTTAATTTCATGTTCTATATTCCCACTTAATAATATAAATGAAACTAAATCTCATTTGTTTGTACTCAACCATATTTTAAGAATAACTACCACAGAACTATGGAAATATACCATTCTATAAATAACAACAGTCTTGTGATCTTCCACATTTGTTCGAGTTGCTCAAACTTATTTTTATTTATTTATTTTTTAACTTTAACAGTTCTCCAAGGACTTTCGATGTTTAGAGACTGTGCAGGTTTAAGTAGCATTTCAAATTTTTTTTAAAAGGTAAACGTGATTATTTATAGCTTTTAAAAAGTCAGGTCCAAAAGATAAAGAGAGACATTTATAAGATTATGTCTCCTGCAAGTAACTGTATTTTCGGTTCAATATGGTTTAGAATAAAAGTGGTTTTATATTTCATGTCAGGGCTTATAATAAAAAAAAAAAAAAAAGGAGTGAAGTCTATCTAGTCTGAATTCATGAAAAAACTATGCATTAAAAATTGTATAAATGCAGTAACCATTACTTTTAAGTCCTGGAACTTGATTTACCAAGTGCTAAGAAAAGAACAGAAACCTAGATTGAAGAACAATTGGAATTATGTATAAATTCTGTATTGTTTTTGATATGTAAATGGTACTTCTAAAATGTTTGAAATAATTTGTTCTCTTAAGCAGATGAATGGTGTTAGCAAGATTTAGAAAACATATTTCTTACCTTAGAGATCAGATTGCTAGCACTTGAATCAGTGAGGCTTCGCTGTACATTTATCTGCATGTTAACGTATTTCTTGGCATTTATTCTTATGTCCTTTCATGTATGTGTGTTCTGCCTTCCACATTAAACAGGGAAATCATTGGAGGGCAGAGATTTGTCTTGTCTTCTGGATGCCAAGTATTTGCAAAAATAAATAAATAAATAAATAAAACCCAAAGCAAAAAAAGAAACAAACGAATTTCTTGGTATTGAATATCCAGCCAGTATTCAAATTTGCTCAATAGTTTCAAATTGTTTATGGTATTAGGATCAATTAGGATCTAAATCAGTTATGTCAATTAGTATCTAAAATTTATCTCATTTATAAATTGTTTCTCTGTATCTCTCTATTCTCTTAATTTCTTTACTACTTCATTAATTTTTTTTCTTTTTTTTCTTTTTTTTTTTTTACCAACCAACCCAGAGCCAATATCCCTAACCACCACCTCCTTTGTAGGATTCTCACACTCTAGGCCATGAGACTTAATATAAATTTTCAAGCAGCTAAAAGGCTGCTTTTTAGGCAACTGAAATGATTTATTTTTCATCTACACTGAATACTTGTAAAGTACAAAAGCTGAAGCATAAGTGCCCTTAAAGTTTTATAAACTCAAGTTACTGAAATAGATTTTTGAAGAGATGGGAATATAAAATAAAGGTATTTTTTCTCAAAGATATTTAAAAAATAGGATAAGCAGCCATGAATTTCAGTGTGACAAAAGTGAAGTACTGGAACTTCACTTTCAATACTAGATAAATAGTCCTCTAGACAATGTAGTCAAGTGGTACTAAATAACAGAGATCACAGAAATTTGATAAAAAGGACTACATTATGTAATTTTACAATTCACTAAGCTCTGATTCTCACAGCCTGTAAGTGATGTGAAGTCGTTGTTTTATGAACAAGGATACTGGGATTTAGCATGTCCAGGAGACTTGCTCAAGATCCCTTAGCTAGACTTTCTGTTAAATATGGAGGACTGAACAAAGGTATAATCTCCACAAAACAAAAGTGAAAAGGCACATGCTCACAAGGACAAGAGGAATGAATGAAGAAAAAACAAACAATAACTTTGAAGATAAGAACCAGATGGGTGGGAATGCACACTTGGCAGACCCAGGAAACTTGGATCAAAGGCCAGTGGTAGGGAAAGATAAGAAACCATCCATTTTTGTACCACAGAACCACCCAGATAACCCAGGAACTGATGCAACCAACTACTTCTGGAGATGGAGGTTAGAGTAAGGCTAAAACAGGAGCATGTATTTAAGAAGCACCAGGACCTAACATCTTCCCAATTCCATACGGCTGTGGTTGCCTCTTTTAATTCCCAGTAGAAGATTGGAAAGAGTACAAGAGAATTTCTGGAAGGAGAGGCTAGCATGGGGTAGGGTAGGAATACTGGTACAGATGAGGGAGGGGAATATATTATAAAAAGGGAAGATTAAATCAAATGTTACAATGGATGTTGATACTCTCCTTATCCCATCTCCTAGCCTTCTCCCTTCACTTTAAATGGCTGTTCAGCTGGCAGATTTTTAGAGCAAAGTTGCTAAATTGCTCAGATCCAGAAGAGCCTTTCATACACACAGTTTATGTGAATGGAGTTGTACAGTGCCCAGCTTGCATGGCCATACATTAAAGCCCTGGATCAAAAGCACTTTCTCTGAGAAAATGGACCTGCCCAAGACACAAGACCCAAAGGTAATGATGTCAGAGATTTACCAAATGAATGGTCCAGGTAGGTTTCCTAATATTGAAGGCAACATTTGACAAGCCCCTATTGGAAACACAGAACCTTAGATCCACTCTTTGAAACCCTAGGCTTCAATACGAACTTCTAGCCAAGAATCACCAGACTGAAGAAGTCTCTAATATGTAAAACAGACCGAAATAATTAGGAAAAAAAAAAACTTAGAGGATATTAAGTATGCAGGGGAAAGAGAAAATGATCATTAATGTTATCAGTAATATGAGAAGATAATGCGTATGTGGAAACTAAAAGGTATTCTATTATGATTAGAAATATTCATAGAATAAAAAAGACCTGTTGTAAATCAAAAAATGTGATAACTAAAATGAAAACTTGATAGAAAGTTTAAGAGATAAAGCTGAAAAACTCCCAGGAAAACAAAACAAATTTTATTTTTTTTAAGTAATCTTTTTTAAATACAGTAAAATTTTTTAAAAATTAAGGGATCATTTCAAGAAATCTGACATCTGAATAGTACTATTTTCAGAAGCTTAAGACAAAGGAAAAAAAGGAAGATATAATAAAATGTAACTTAAGAAAATTCCCTAGAACTGAATAATGTGTATTTTCACATTTAAAGGACTCACTTAATGCCCAGCAAAATGATGAAAATAAAGAAAATAGATTCATATTTTAGTACATTATGAAATGTCAGATACATACTTTAGTACATTATGAAATGTCAGTTAATAATCAATCCTGATTATTAACCAAAAAAGTTAAAAATAAGTAAAGATAAAAATATATAAATTGGTGAGTCCCTCAAAGTTTTAAATACTCTAAATTAACCTTAGATCATGGAGGAATTTACGGGAGATGAAATCAAGAAATCAACGGAAATAGGAATATGTTGTAAACAAAATCTACAGGAGGAAGCTTTATCTCTCAAATGTCCTCATTATTAAATACAAACAATGAAATTTAAAGGAATCAACTACTCATCTTATGAAATTAGGAAAAGACTACCAAAGGAGCCTCAGAAGGCAGTAATAGGATAAAATAATAATTTTTAAAAATTAGAAAACATACAAAAAGAACAACAAAAAAAGCTGGATTTGGGGAAAAATACAAATAAAAAAATTTTATAAGTTAGATAAACTTTTTACAAGCCTGATAAGGGGAAAAAATTGACAAGATTAGAAATTATGAAGGAGAAACAACTGCAGATATTAGATTTTTTAAAATCCTGAGTAGAAAAATACTTGTATGTCTGAGGATTGCATGATAATTTTTATTAATATGAAATATATTAATAATCCACTATGAAATTAAAAATAGAATATAAAACAATAAGTACAATGAAGATCCACTTCACAACAACATGGATGGACCTAAAGATTATTATGCTGAGCAAAATAAATCAGACAAAGATAAAATATCATATGATTTCACGTAGATGAGGAATCTAAGAAACAAAAAGAATAAACTAATCGAAAACTGACTCACAAATACAGAGGACAATCTGGTGACTGCCAGAGGGGAGGGATGTTAGGGGCCTGGGAGAAAGAGGTGAAGGGGTAAAGAAGTACGAATTAGTAGTTGAGAGATGGTCATGGGGATAGGGATTACAGCATAGGGAATGTAGTCAGCAGTAACATAATAGCTACATGTACAGCCAGATGTGTGACAGAGTAATTGGGGGGATTGTTTCATAAACTATATAAATGTTTAACCAATGTACTACATACTTGAAATTAATAATAAAGTAAAATAAAATGCATATAAAAACAATATGTCCAGAAGGACCCACTTTTAATTCTAATAAATAAAACAAAATAAAAGCAAATGTGTATATTAATAGAAAAATGAATAAAGGACTTGAACATACTTGAACAAAGGTTTTCTCTTAGCATAGAATTATGGGTGATTTTTATATTTCGACTTACATGCATGGGTAATTTTTTACATTGGTTTTATAACAAATATACCTACAGGTTATTGTAGTAAAAGTTTAATAAACATTAAAAAAGAATTTAGGTCACTGAACAGTGGTAATTGAAAGAATATAGAAATACTGAGAAACAATTTATGAATGAGATAAGGGAGGATAATTCTAAATTTCCCAATTTACTTTGCAGTTTCTGCACCAAGGTGTTTTATTTTGTAGCGACATACTTATTGTAATGTTTCATTTTACTCATTGCTGAGACTATGGTAATACAGCACAGTAAAGATCATTTTCTCCTCCAGTGAGATAAAGCCATGTGGGACAGACATTTGGCCATCAGTTTCTTTCTTAAAGAATATTTTCATTATAAAAAAATAAACATATTCTCTCTACAAAAGTAGAGAGAATAGTATAATGAACTCTTATGTCCATCACCATCTTCCACAGTTATCAAAAATCTTATTCCCTCTATCCATTTACCTCCAACCCCACTGGATGATTTTGAAGGAAACACCAGACATCATTTATAAATATTTCAGTATGGAGCTCTTAAAAAAATAAAGATTTAAAAAAAAAAAACATTACTACGATACCATTATACTACCAAAAACTAATTTCTTAGTATCAAATATCTAGCCAGTATTCAAATTTGCTCAATAGTTTCAAATTGTTTATGGTGTTAAGATCAATTAGGATCTAAATCAGTTAGGTCACTTAGTATCTTAAATTTATCTCATTCATAAATTGTTTCTCAGTATTTCTTTATTCTTTCAATTTCTTTTCTACTTCATTAATTTCATATTTTATCTGCAATTGGATGATAATGTCTGCTATGCTCACTTCCCTTTTGATAGAAGTTTATGTTTCAATATGTTTTAGACAACTCATTAATGGAATGTAAGAAATCTACATATGTAGTCAATCTTTTTTTTTTTAATATCTTTTGATAGATTCCAGAAAACTGCTTGAAAATCACTCATAAAAAGGAATTCAAAAAGATTTTTTACAAAGAAAACAATGTTATAAGTTGTGTTAAAGAGATAAGTGGGAGTTAACATCTCTCTTAGTTTCAGTGAACCACTCTCCTGGTTTTTCTCCTGCTTCTTTATTCTCAGTCTTTCACTGGGCCCTCTTTCTTTATTTGATTTCTAAATTTTGGGGTTCCTCGGGACTCAGTTTTGAGTCCACTTCTCTCTTGAGACCATTTTCTTATGGAATGTCAATAATACCCATGGTTCCAAAAGGTATCTTTGTTGATAAACTTGACTAAAAATACTTTCACATAGCAAATGGAAACAAAACAACCAAAAATGAAGTAAAAAGACAAATGACACCCTGGCTTAAAGAAACTGCATCTTAATTCACAAAGAATTAATAGATAAGAGTTTCTTAAAAGTAAAAACAACCAATAATCCTGTAGAAAAATGGATTATAGATAAGAGCAGACAAATCACAGGAAAAGACACAAATTATCCTTAAAAAAAAGATTTTCAAAAGACAAATGATCTAATCAGAAAATGAGCAGAGGACCTAAACACACGCTTCGCCCTAGAGGACATACAAATGGCCAACAAATGTATGAAAAGATGCTCAACATGGCTAGCTATTAGGGAAATGCAAATCAAAACCACAATGAGATACCATCTCACACCTGTCAGAACAGCTATAATCAACAGCATAAGTAATAACAAATGTTAGAGAGGATACAGAGGAAAAGGAACCCCCATATACTGCTGGTGGGACTGCAAATTGGTACAGCCACTATGGAAAACAGTATGGAGGTTCCTCAAAAAACTAAGAATTGATCTACCATGTGATCCAGCAATTCCTCTACTTGGTATTTGCCCCAAAGACTTGAAAACTCATATCTGAAAAGATATTTGCACACCGATGTTCATAGCAGCACTATTCACAGGGGCCAGGACATGGAAGCAACTGAAGTGTCCTATGATAGATGATTGGCGAAAAGAGCTGTGGTACGTATATGCAATGAAATATTACTCAGCCATAAGAAGAGATGAAATACTGCCATTTGCCATAACATGGATGGACCTTGAGATAATCGTGCTAAGCAAAATAAGCCAGACAGAAAAAGTTGAAAATTACATGATATCACTTATTATATGTGGGATATAAACCTAAAAGCAACAAATAAGCAGGATAAACAAACAGAGACTCATGGACATAGATTAGAGGCTAGTGGTTACTGGTGGGGTAGGGAGGGAGAGGTATACAGGGTAAAGGAGAGGAAGGGTGAAGTGTGTAAAGGGGATCAAATATATGGTAGCTGGAGGAAACTGGACTTTGGGTGGTAAACACAATAGAATATACAGATGTCAAATGATAATGTACACTTGAAAATTATATAATTGTATTGACCAATGTTACTCCAATGAACTTAATTTAAAAAAAGATGTTCTACTTCATTTATTCACGATAAGAGAATACAAATTAAAACTACACGATGATACCATTTTTATCTCTTACCAGGTTGGCAAAATTCCAAAACTTGGACCAAATACTGTATTGATGAAGTTATAGGAAGGTGAGCACTCATATGTTGCTGGTGGAAATATGAAATAGGAACAAAGTTATAAAAAGGAATTTACCAATAGCAAAAATACATATGCATGTATACTTAGACTCCAAACTCCGCTTATAAGAATTTAGCCCAAAGATCACAGGCAAAACTATGAAAAGGCACATGCACACAGCTATTCATGGTAGTACTATTTATAATGGTAAAACCTTGAAAACAACCTAAATGTCCATGGACAGCAGACTAGTTGAATAAATTATGGTACACTCACTCAATGAAGTAGGGTGAATAACTTAAAATGGTCAATTCAGAACACAGTCATACGAGGGGAAAAAAGATATGTAATAAATATACACGTGTTATCACTTTAACCTAAAATGAAAAATAGATGTTTATTTGAAATTACATATTGTGTCTTTAATTTTCTGTTATTTAAATGCAGTTATTTAAACAACAGAACTAGTTAACAGTGATAATTATTAGTAATGGATAGTAAAAGCAACTAATTAAAAATATGTGAAAAAATATAACTATATTGATAATGTTGATATATTATAAACAGTGTATAGAAGATGATTATATATTATTTCCTAATACAGGAGTTTAATTTTTTTATAACTTTACTGGATTATTGTGTATTCTTAAAACACACAAATGTAAGATTTTTTAAAAAGATAATGTAAAAACATTGAACTAAATTGAAATTACCTATACTTAATTAAAAAAATGCTTCTTTCACATGATACAGTAGGATATCTTTCTATTTCCTTTTCTAAAAGCATTTCTCTGAACTGTCTGCAGCTTTTAGGATTTACTTAATTTCTTTATGTAGTGGTAAAACTGAATCATCAAATGTAAAATTTACTTTGACAGCTGGTTTTATCAAACCCATGTTACAATGGTTCCTGGTGTCAGTACTGTATGATGACATCAAGCTAAATTTCCTCTCAAGCGTTTAAGCATGGAATACTTAAAATTTTACTAGTCAAGATTTAGACTCCTGTAAATTAGTTTCCAGCTCTTCAAAAATGCCCATCAACTATGTATCTATACAGGCTTGTTTAGGGACACCAACTATTTGTCTATCAATTCCTGTGCATTCATTTATTCATCTGGTAGTCTATCTAATGTCTAAAATATCCACCATTTTCAACACTATGAAGCATACAGGATGTCAGAAGTTAAACTCTTTCTCAGAAAAAATGGTTTCTATAGCAGAAGGTTATTAGAATTTGTGAAAATTTCAATTTTAAATAAATTACAATTTTAGTTAAAATTAATAAAAACCTGCTTCACTTGACTGCCTTATTCAAGTGATTTCTTTCTTCCTTCTTCCCTTCTTTTTTCTTCATCTTTTTCTTCTTTTGCTATATTGGTTTCTGTCATAATCTACACAATACTTAATACCTTAGGCACATTCAGTCCATCCTTTTCTAGATTTTATAAAGATTATCAAATGGTTTTGGAGAAACGATATAAATTTCTGTTGTTATTCTTTTCCACATTGTCATTAGTGTATTTAGTGAGTACCTACCATATGCCAATCACTGCCCTAAATGCTGGGGATACAGGTTCAATCAAAATAGTTCCTGCCCTTAGGAAATTATTCTGTGAGACATAAAGATATATATTTTATATTTTTAAATTTAATGTTATTAAGTTAGCACATCTGCTTTACATGCAGAAGATCCTGGGTTTGTGTCCCAGTGGAACCATAGTCCATAGTCTTTGGCCATCCCACCTTGGAAGCTAAGCAGGGTGGGGCCTGGTTAGTACTTGGATGGGAGCCCACCTAGGAAGACCAGGTGCTATAGGCATAAATAATAATAAATAATTTTTAAAATAAAGCTATGAAAATTAATGTACCAACACATTTTCATTCCTAAGTAAACATCTAGAAGTAAAATTGCTGGATCATATAAACACATGATTAACTTTACAGTAAAAGACAAGTTGTTTACCAAAGTGGTTGGAACCATTTTGCAGTCCCATTGAAAATAGGAGAGGTTCAGTTGCTTCACATCCTAGTCAACATTTGGTATCCTCTGTTAGATTTTAATGGGTACGTAATGCTAAAGATGCATTTCTTACCTGCACCAGTCTACTTAGTAACTCCACGTTAAAACTAATCGTTTTATTAATAATTTTTTTAAAAACCTAAAACATTTAAGAGTTTGGAAGAAAATGGTTGGTTTGACAATGCAGATATTTTGTTTCTAACTTTCCCTCACGAAACCCCCATGCACTCTCTAGTAAACATAAATCTGATGTTAGTTAGCTCTAGCTAGGTAGAGAGCTTTAGGAGCCTAGCTCTTCATTCAGGACTGTAACTTCTAGAGTCCACACTTATTTCCATTGTTTCCTTGAACCCTCACGTCACCTTTCTAAGAATTTCCCAGGGAGCCGCGCGGGGCGGGCTCTACAACCCCCCCAAGGCTCCGCCCCTTACCAGGATCCGCCCACTACCCCAGGACGCGGCCCGAGTCTGCAAAAGGAAGGGAGCTTCTGGTCTCGCGATTGGCTTTTCTCCCGCGAGAAGAAAAGACGGCTGCCATCGGCCCAACGTTGGCGGAGGCGAGGGAAGGGGTGTGGCCGGGGAGCGTGAGTCCCCTGGAGTGAGGGAGAGGGGGCGGGGTCGCGCGCGCACCGGGCGTACGCATGCGCGCACGCTGCCGGTCGGGCTGAGCTGGTAGGGGAGGGGGCGGCGGCGGCGGCCAAGGAGGCGTCGTCTTTTTCCGCGGTCTGGAAGGTGCGTGGCGGCGCGGTTGGCCACGGGAGAAGTAGGTAGGAACCGCCCGTGTGGAGCCATTGATACTCCCTCTTTTCTGGCTCTGAAAGCTTGGGCCCCTCGCGTGTGTGACGGATCCTAGGGACGTCAGGTCACCCTGCGGCCCCGGCCCTCCTGCCGCGCTTCAGGTAGGAGCCTTAGGCTCCTGAGCGCCCGCTGCCCGCCAAGGCCCTCGCCTTGACCGGTGTTACCGGGGCGACGACCTGCACCCGGCGTGCCCGCCCTCCCGTTCGACAACAGTCTTGTCCTTGCTTTCGCGCCCTGTGGAGCCGGGGACAAGGCCGGGTCGATTGGCCAGGGGTGGGGTGGGACCCCGCCTCAGGTGCGGTCCGGCCGTGGACCTGGCCGGTGGGACTCTGCAGTGCGCTCCCGCACGCCGTGCCCCTCGGCGAGGCTGTTCTGGGGTCCTGCCCAGTCTGAGAGAGGTTGGCCCCTCAAGCTCCTGGCAGGTGGGGGACCACTTTGACTTGAGTAATTGGCTGCTTCATGGAGTACTGAAGAGTACCTTGGTCAACTTGTGGTCTCTGTTGAAAGTTGCAGTCTCTGGAGTTGGTTTTGTTTGGGCCAGTGGTGAGGTGGTTTGTCATTTTTCTTAAATAGTGGAATGGCAAACTCTTTATGATCTCTGGTGGGTGGTGGGCTATTAGTAAATAAGCAGTAGTAGTATTACATTAACGTGAGATTTTATTGCAGTAAGGTATATTTTTCCAGTACGAGCCTCAAACTCGGAAGAGTTCTGCTTAAACAGTTCAGTAAGATTTTCATCCAGTGCTTGAACACACGTGGTTTGCAAATACCCTTGTCCTGAAATATGCATCCTCTCTTTTACACCAGTATTAATTTTATAGGCATAATGGTTATGAAAGCTTCTGTAGAAGACGATGATTCAGGATGGGAGCTCAGTATACCAGAAAAGATGGAAAAAAGCAATACAAACTGGGTGGACATAACCCAAGATTTTGAAGAAGCTTGTCGAGGTGAGTTTGAGTATTTGGATTAGAAGTTCAAAATCTGGGAAAAGATAAAATCTTGATTGCGATTTCTGAACTGTCTCAATAAATTAAATCGATAGGTAAGTATGGTTTATTAAGTTTATTAATCATACTTATTCATTCTCTACCCTCTAATTTTAACTTTCATTTAAAGCCAGGATATGTGAAATACAGCATTAAATATAGATGTCGAGGCAATTTCTTCTATTAAAATTTTCCAACTTTAAAGATTAGAGAGTACATAGCAACAATTTAAAATGTGGAAACAGAAATTCTGTTGACCTAAAGATGGTTATGTTATTGTATATTTAAGATTTGAAAATGATCAGATTATGCGACTCTCTGCTTGAGATCCTCTTGTGCCTTCTTGTTGCACGTGGAATAAAGTCCAAACTTATTCTCCAAGTCCTTTATGATATAGTTTCTGACTACCACGCAGATTTCATTTTCTTACCACTGACCCACTAGGCTCCCTATGTTCCTCACAAGTCCTTCCTATCTCATTAAACACTCCAAGGTACATATTTTGTTTACTCTATCTTAAATTGCTTTGCCCCAGGTCTTCACAAAGCTCTCTCCTTTCTGACCATTTAAATGTTAAATCTCCAGAGAGGATTTGTCAGAACAACCAGTCTAAACAGATTCACCCCCTCATTTTCTTCTTTTTAACTCCAGTTCAGTTGAATCACCCTGTTTATATCCTTCACATCACTTATCTATTGTCAGAAATCATCATTTTCAATTATTTCTTGTTTGTTGTCAGTTTCACCCACTGAAATGTAAGCTCTGAGTGCAGCGATCTTATCAGTTACCTTAGCATGCAGAACATTTCCTGGCACATAGTAAGTGCGATAAATGATTGGAGAAATGAGCACGTTTGTTGGTTTGAGGTGAGAGTCTTAGCGAGGGGGAGATCGAAGTGGAAGCAACAAATGACAGAGTGAGAGCTTGAACTTTAAGAGAGGATGGGATCAAGAACATGATAAAGAAATTAACTCAGGGGAAAAGAATAGGGACATACTGAGACCAGAGAAACAGGTTAGGATGGTGAAGGGATTCATACCTTGATGGCTTCTATTTTCTTAGTGAAGAAGAAGGTTAGGTGTTTGGTGATGATGAGATACAGTGTGTTTAGACTAATGCTGTTAAGGAGCGGAGCAGCTTCAAGTGGAAAGAGCCAATTGAACGTAAGCAGAATGATAAATCATGTGCCTGTCCTTCGACTCTTTTAAAACATGTCCAATTAAAGTATGCCTAAGTGAGATAGTGGAAGGAACATCAGTCTAGGAGTTGGGTGACTGCCCATTTTATGTCTTTTAAGGGAGAGAGAAAGAAGTATAAGTTGCAGTGTAGTTTTTGTGCTCAGAGATCTTAGACTGTTAAGTGGATCATACCTATCATCTTGCCCTGATCTTAAGTGATCTATATAAGAAGGCTGTCATGAATCTAAATAAGAAAGGTTTTATGAAGTACATATGGCTTGAGTTAGGCCTTAAAGAATGGTTGAGTTTCTCTTAAGTAATTATGAGACAATTATTCTAGACTGAGATGAACCATCAGAGCCAGAATAAATTCATTGAGAGTTGTGTATTTGAGGAACAGTGAATAATTCTTCCTTCTTCATGGAAAAAGTTTAGAGTAGGAGATAGGATTTAATCTCTGCTTCATTGTGGATTGAGAGTCTGGCATGTCATTTTGTTGTCAACATCAAATAATCCTATCAACTTCCATAATTAGTACTTGCGCTGTTTCAAGTGGCACAAATGTGAGGTATACTTCTTGAGATTAAAAAGTGGATATAGAATTAATCTTGCTTTACATGTAGATTTAGGACTAAAGGATTTTGGCAGCTCTTGAACCTGTAGTTATTAATAATTTGTTTTCCTTTGTTGAAATAGATTCATTGCCTAGATTATAGTTTAGGTTTCTGTTCTAGCAACTTTCTGAAAACTAAATTTAAAATAGACCTCATTGCATCCTTTTCTTTAACCATTGCAGTGGTTTCTCTTCAGTGACTGTAATGGCATTTGGCTAGACTTTGGTGATTTGGTGCAGGTATGATAAAATAATCTGCATATGGATGGCAATATTTTTTTATACACATTTCTATTTATTCTTTTAGTGGCTCTTCAGAGTACTCTGGAGCAAATTCTGACTTATCATTTATTTTCTGCTATGCAGCTGGCACACATTCCCCTCCACTCTTCCTTTAACCAAGTTTTTTTCTTTGCATATTATTTCAAATGTGTGTTGCCATCACTGTTATTTTGCCTGATATGTAATATATCATTTATTTAAAGGACACCTCTGAATTTTTCTTCTCTAGGAAACTTTGCCTAATTAAAACCATCTCATTTTGCTCCTGTAAAATAGTCTCTGTGCTTCATATTCCATTTGGTTGTCTATATTTAGGTACTTCCTGAATTACTAATCCACAGTTTAGACTTTTCACTTAAACATAAATGATCATAAAATATACACAGCTCCTTCTTCCACTTGCCAGATTCTCTTCTTCCACAAGCTCTCAGGATAGCCAACAACCCCTCATAGACACCGGTAGGTGTCTAGAACCCAGAGGTGATCCTAGGTCAGCTGGCATTGCTTCCATTATTTTTAAGTCAAGGAGGATATAGACCTTTCCTCTCATCGCTTTTTCTTCTCTAATGCCTTAGTTCATTCTTCCTTAGTCAATCTTTATTACAGGTACCATTGTTTATGAACCCCATATCCATCCAGTTTCTTCAGCTCTTGCCCAGTACTTTTGGAAAACTTTTATTTTCTTTCTTCTTTGAAATCTAGGTTGCTTAAGCTTCTTATTTCTCTTCCTTTCTCATTTGTCTTCTCTCACCCAGAACTTTTATGTATATTAATACAATATATATATATTTGTTTTAAGAATGAGTGAATATTATAAGGCCATGTTTCTTCTAAGCAGAAAATATCTGGATCTTGGACTTCAGAAGTTTGAGAATCACTGCATTACATTAAATGCTGTCATTTTGGGTGACTTCTTGGAACCAGCATAATTATGACCACAGCTTGGGCACTCAAATTGTAGCAATACTTGATTATAATGTTATTATCCAGTTAGTTTTAGAACATGTTTCTGTAATCTTTTTAAAAGATTATCATTGAACTGATTATATAACATTTAACAATTATAGAAGAAGTATAGATTCTTGATAAAACTTTAATAGACTTTTGGTTCTTCATCCCCATCCATGAACACCATTTTTAAAATCATTGTTTTAGGAATTTGCTGTTAGTGCTTTATTCTTAGAAGAAAAAGATGGACTCATTGCATGTTAACATTTTTCCAATGAAAAATATATTTTCAAAAAAAAAGAAAACTTAGAACTGAGTGGAGTTGTTTTATATTTTTGAAAATCTCTTTAATGTTGACATAATGGAGGGCACCTGAATTCCACGTCTGCTTCTGTATTCATTCAGTCTGTTGCTGCATGTTGTTTTGGTTGAAGAAAATAAAGTAATTCTGACCTCAGTAAATATGTAGTTGAGAAGTGGATGAAACTTTTCAGATAATTGTGAATATTCTTTGATACTACACTAAAACTTTACATGCAGTTTTTTAAAGATTAGTTATAATGTGGAGTTGGAAGCCATATCAATGGACTTTTCATGCTCTGTTACATTAAAGTCCATTGGTCTGTCTTAAACTTTGAATGGATCTTTTATCCATGCCTAATTTTATAACATGCATTGCTAGTTGCAAAATATAAGTATTGGAAAACTGTCAGGCTCACAGTGGCAGATACATGTTTTCCAAAATTTCAGTTTTTCCCTGAAACCTCAAATTTTATCATTGGCAAGGTTGTTAGTTTTTTTTTTCTTAAAGCGACAAACATTTATTTTTGAGAAAATGTCATATTCTCTAGTATAAGTAACTGTAGTTTGTCAATTGTCCTTTCAAGTAAAAATGGTGTTCCGTGATAATTGTGCAAGAGCTTTTCCTCAGGACAGCTTCTTACTCTGGTATACAGTGGAAGTTAATGTATACTTCCCATTTGTCAAATAGAATATTAAAAAGATATATACTCAAAGGTTGAGATTTAATAAGATAAATCAGAGTCAGCACTAAGGTGAAACAAGTAAGGCACTTAGAGTACAAAATTTAAGGAGACACTACCCGAAAGCGAGTGCCTCTTAAATTTTGTACTGTAGATTCTTCAGTTGCTCACCCTAGTGCTACCTCTGAGATTAATAATTTTTACATTCATCAAGGACTTCTTAGGTGAAATTTAAAAAATATTTTTTGTCTTTTTTAACCGCAAATGTGTGGAGTTGAAGAATATACTATTTAGCATGGGGACACTGTCTTGATTTGTGCTGAAGCTACAGCAGTTTTTTCCTCTTTACATTATTGCTTTTGCATTATCAGTGCAAATGTCAACACAATGAAAATGACAAAGTACGTTTTAGTTTTACTACAAACATAATTTTAAAGTCACAGACTCTTGGGTTCCCAAACCATCTTTGAGAATTGCGGTATATTCTGTTACGCTTTGTTGTAGTATTTTGACCTATTCTTCTCATCGATTTATCTGTTTTGGTACATGGAACTGTTAAAAATGATTGTTATTTAACTTGTGATTAGCTAAGATGATGGGTAAAGTTCTGGAAATTGCTTGTTATACCTTCCACAGGATTTGACCATTAACATCTAAGCTACTTGAAATGTAAAGTACCTGCATATTGAAATTACCTGGAGTGCTTTAAAACCTTTGCATAGATCCCACCCCTTAGAACTTAGTTGGTTTGGGATGCTGCTTGGACTTTGAATTTTTTAAGTTTCCCAGTTAATACTAATATGCAGCCAAGGTTGAGAACCTCTTTCTATGAGCTGAACACTGCTTTGATCAGCTGTTTACGCATGTTTTATATATTATCTAAATAAAATGTAATTAAAAAAATAGTTTTGATACTGTATCTGGAACAAAAAGAGATAAGATTATGACACCAAGTGGTTTAAAAACAGCTTGAGAAGTAGCAATCAATTCTATGGAAAAGTTTATTTAGAGGAAAATTTACTGAGTGATTTTTTTTTTTTTTGAAATGAAGTTGTTAATTCTGATTGGATCATTCTGGCCCATGATGGGCCACTTGTTAATTCTCAAAAGTTCGATATATGGTTAGTATCTAAATATTCACTATGTAGAACAGGAGTCCACAACCCTTGGGCCATAGATTGGTACTGGTCCATGACCTGTTAGGAAGTGGGCCACACAGCAGGAGGTGAGCTGAGCCTTGAAGCTTCATTTGTATTTACAGTCACTTACCAGCACTAGCATCACCATCTCAGCTCTACCTCAGATCATCAGGCATTAGATTCTCAGAAATTCCCAGTTCCTGGTGCCAGAAAGGTTGGGGACAAGTGGTAGAAGGTATTATATTAGAAATTGAAGAGAAATAATATAACGGTTTCTTAAAAAATGAAGTTAGAAGGAATGCAAGCATATTTTTCAGGTGCTAATATTTTGTTTCATTTTTTTTTAACATTAAAAGTTAAATGCAGTTATTGTATTGTTCAAAGGATTTTTCTCTTTGTTTCTTTTAGAATTAAAGTTGGGAGAACTGCTTCATGATAAGCTGTAAGTATTTCTGTCTTTTGAAATAGTGTGGAGTGATATTTCCATCTGTTTTCTCATGTGCAGTAGTGTTCCTTGACGTCTGACTATTTCACCTTTCAAAGCTGTAAAAGTAATAGTAATTATAAATATATTTTTAACCTTGGTGAGCAGTTTTGGGGCCAGTGACCCTAGTTGTGATATGAAATGTTCGTCTGTGACTTATGGTCCTTTCCTTGAGGGTAAATATACAGGATGTGGAATTCTTAAAGAAAAGGTATCCATAGTATGTCGTATGTGATAGGCTGGTTGATGACCAGAGATATCAGTGACTAAGCACCTGGGTTAAAGTAGATTGAGAATCCCTGGAAAGATAAAGGGAAGTGCTTGATTATATTTTTACTCCCATTGATAGCTTCAGTTCCCATAGTGCTATATTCAGGCTCAGTTTTCAGGTTAGGAATATAAAATTTTAAATTAGCAGACAAGATTGGACATTTGAGGAGGGGAAGTAGAATCTGAAATTTAGTTCTTCTCAAACTTTAGTGTGCATCAGAATCATCTGAAGGGTTTTTTAAAATGCAGATTGCTAAGCCTCACCCCTTATTTAGTAGGCTTGGTGTGGGACCTCAGAAATTGCATTTTTAACAAGTTCCCAGGTGAAATTGATGCTGCTGATCCAGGTATCACACTTTAGAACCTTTCTTTTGATGCTGAGGCATTTGTAGGAGGAGGGATGTAATGAAATCACAAGCTAATGCAGGAAAACGATGGAACAAGATTTGAGAGAGCACAGTTAAAAAGGCCTAGCCCTCTTTATTTCCCCAAGGTTTTAGGTTCAGCCCAGAGAATAGCAGCCTACCCTGACCATCTATTAAAGTTGTATCTTTCCAATTCATATCTTTTTTAGCTATCTTTTCTCCCTACCATGTACAGTCTTCTGACATATTGTGTAACTTATTTACCCTTATGGCTTATTGTCCCTTTCCTTCCACTAGAACATAAGCTTCATGAGGCAGGCAAATTTGTTTTGCTTATTCATGTATCTCAAGTCCTTAGCACATAGTAGGCACTCAGTAAGTATTTCTTGAATGAATTAAATAGCTACCGTCAAACTTACTTTTAGGCTTTTCTTCTTCCTCTCCCATTTCTTGAGGCACATCTCAGTTAATGGTACACTTAATCAGTCCACTGCGTCGCAACTATCTGCTTTTATGGCTAATAAGCCACAATTACCAGACCATCAGGATTACTGCATTACTTTTCATTATGTACTTGCCAAAACTTTGGGCATTGTAGAGTGTAATACGCTAGATTGTTGGACTTTCACGATATAAAGAAAATGAAAAAATCAAAAAGTTACATTTAATAATGATTATTCTGAGCATGACTTTCTGAATGTTAAATAGAGAAAATTAAAGATGGCAAAGTATAATCTATTATAGATCAGTTGATCTCCTTTGTCCAAAAATTTCTAACACACAGCCTTGTTGAAGGTAGCACCAAAATTATCTTTTGTTTTCCACAATGCATGTAAAATAATTTCAGTCTATAATTTCAGTCACCAGTACGTGGAAAAATTGTTAAGTTAAAAGAAGATTATTTAATTGAAGTAGAAGTGTTAGCAAGTTGGAGAGACTTAAATACATAGAATATTGTAGTTATTTGAAATATGATTTTATATCATTGTGGGAATCTGGATAAGCTGACTAATTCAAAAACAATTTGTGAAGTCCATTTTTTTATTTGCAGGTTTGGTCTTTTTGAAGCCATGTCTGCCATTGAAATGATGGATCCCAAGATGGATGCTGGGATGATTGGAAATCAAGTTAATCGAAAAGTTCTCAATTTTGAACAAGCTATCAAGGTAGTCAGCATTGTGCTTTTTGTGTTTTCTTTTATCATTTGTTATTTATATTATAACATTCTGATTAATAATGGAAATCAAACTTAGTATATTAACTTAAAGTTCAGTTATTTTCCTTCTATGGCCATGCCACCCTGAACAAGCCCAATCCTGTCTGATCTCGGAAGCTAAGCAGGGTCCGGCTTAGTACTTGGATGGGAGACCACCTAGAAAGACCCGGTGCTTTAGGCATAAAAAATAAATAAGGATTGTAAGCTGACAGGGTTCTTGCAATCTGTGAGGTCAGCAAAGGGTTGCCTCACCTCAAAAAGAAAAAAATTTAGTTATTTTCTAAAAATATCTCAAGTATATAAACAAGAATTATTTAAAACCTTTACATATCTAGATCTCTTTCTATTGAAATCTGAAAATTTATTATATTAGGTCTTCATGAAAAGCTTGCTCTAAATTTGTATGTGTGTGTACATTTTTAAAATTGAATTTTGAAAGCATTTAAGTATGTATTCCAATACCAGGGAAATTGGATATATTCAGATACCAGCATAATTGGCTTAGGGATTAAATTTTATGTATTAATATATTAAGTATGCTTATAGTAGCAAATTTCAAATTTGCTCATGGAGAATTGATTTAGAAATTCATTCAAAGTTGCCAGAGTTTAATTTCACATATTTTACGAAGAAAGATTTGCTAAGTAAATGGATATTGTAAACAAAATTTACAAGTAGTATAGTTACTCAAGGGAAGTATTTTTTTAAATGTTTATTCTTTGTAAATTTCTATTCATTAAAATGATTCATATTCATTCTTAAACTAATTCACACTGTGCTTTTAAAATACCTGTTTGTTTGGCTTTTCATTTCTTTATAAAAGCCTTTATTCTGTTTAATTGAGAGGCTTTGATTTTTCTTATTAAGATACACTATTTTTAAGAACACAGATTTAATTTGGCATCTTAGTTTTATCAGATGATGAGATAGAGATTTCCTGGAATTGCTGTTTTTAAATATTTAATTTTTGAAAGCCAAAATGCTACTGTAGATAGATTTGCTATAACATTTGCAAAATGCTACTCTACATAAATTTTTTAAAACTTCTGCTTATATGTCATATTTCCCTTTCTTTTTAGGATGGCACCATTAAAATTAAAGACCTCACCTTGCCTGAATTGATAGGGATAATGGATACATGTTTTTGCTGTTTGGTAAGAGTTAAAATAACACTATTGGTTAATTTAAAAACTATGACTTACATGTGAATCTTTAAATTTAAAAGTATACACACCATGTTGAATATGATCCATATATAATGCTTAGCCTAGTAAAATTAGCAGGCCAAGTTATGCTATAGGAAACAGCATTATATCTTCTCGTATGATTTTAGGTTCTCATTTTCTGGGTAAGTGAGTTATTTTCTTCTAGTGAAGATAATAATATGGCCATCACTGAGTTCCCCCTTCATTCTCAAGATAACAGGGAAACAAATCTGCAATTGGAAGTTTCCGTAAATAAGCATAGAATTGAAACAAAGAATTTTGGATTGGCTTCGGAGAAATATGTTTCTTAATCTAGGGTAGATTGTAGTAAACTGGCCATCTTTTTGAAAATGAAGAAAACTTTTTAGTGCTTTCTGTGTGGTAGATAGGTTGTCTTCTGTATACAGTATTGATTAATTGAGGGAAAATGCTCATTTATATTGCCTTTTTTTCTTTTTCACCTATTTTCTGACTGCTCCTTTCTTTTTAAGCTTTTAAATCATTATCCTTAAAAATATGTAAAATATATTCATTTAATCATTTAGTAAGTATTGATTACCAGTGTATTTGAAGTACTCTGTTAGGGAATTTACATGTATATTTTTCATTTAGTTCTTACATCAGCTCTATTTGATATATGTATCTTATTATTTGTCTAGGATTACATTGCTAGGAACGGGCATAGCCAGAATCTTAATCCTGATCCTTCTTCCTCCAAAGTTGTCTCTTTCCCTCAAAGATATTGTTATTACCCTTTAGCAGTGTACAGTCCTAGTAGAAAGGACTAATAGAGGCTAGAGGGAAGGTTTTTGCCAAAGTTGAACCATTGTATGAGGCTCTAGGGATTTTATCTGAGAATTTGGCCTTTAATAGACACATAGTTTTTAGTCTAGAAAGTCTTCTGCAGGCTGGTTATACAAAACACCTTAATTGTAATTTTTATGTTCATTTCTCATTTTGTAATTCTTGCTATATTGCAGAATTCTTGGGACTTAGTGTAAAATGTAACTGTAAATTTGGGCAAAATTATTTACACCCTCAGGCTTTTTTTTTATATATGTAAAAGTTGAAAGATACCTTTCTCCTCAAAGTGTTAGGAAAAATGAGATAAGATATGTGAAAATACCTAGTATAGCACTTGGGACATAATTACTTAATTTTGACTGCTAAAGATATTCCCAGGTTTTAGCACATGGTACCTGGCCTGTTACAGCTACTCAGTAAAATAGTGTTGAATGATTATTTTCATGTTTTAGCAAGATTCCTCTGGTTGAGAGTATTAAAGATGGGAGGCAATAAAATCATTGTATAGTTTCTTGCAGTAATCTAAGTGAGATGTGTTTGTTGCTCTTCACTGGGTTGGTGGTAGTGAAGATGAAAAATAGAGTCGAATGAATGGCTGGGATCTCTAGTTAGTTCTAAAATTGTAAATTCCCTATTTTATGGATTTTTTTTTTTTGACCACATGTAGGATTGATTGCTTTTGGATGCTATATAAGGAGGTACTCTAATTTCATTAGTCTCCAAATATATTATAATATGAATTATGTATATGAATGCTTCCCATATTTATCTTTCAGCTGGTCATATTTAAGGTATATGATTCTTGAAAGACTTTAGTCAATGAAAGTGAATTCTAATTTTGTCTTTCCTGATCTTTTCTTTAATCACCTTTTAAATCTTACGCTTACTATTATATTTATTTGGGTCTGTGGCACTCTGGTCTTTGTTGGATCAGTTGAGACTTTGCAGACTCTCTATCACCTTAAACATACACATTCTTTTATTTCTTTTCTAGATAACATGGTTAGAAGGCCACTCTTTGGCACAGACAGTATTTACATGCCTTTACATTCATAACCCGGACTTTATAGAAGATCCTGCCATGAAAGCTTTTGCTTTGGGTATCTTGAAAATCTGTGACATTGCAAGGGAAAAAGTAAATAAAGCTGCTGTTTTCGAAGAGGTAAGATTTTGTAATATAAGAATTCTCGAAGCTCATTGGCTGCCTAATTATTCACTGTGATGGTTCATATTTTTGTAACACGTATAGTTAAAAACAGTTTTTAAAACATGCTATTGCTTTTTACAAATACATTGGCTAAAGTAATCCAGTTCTCTTCAAGAAAGAACCTTCATCTTAGTGTATGTTCTTTCTGTCAGTATCATTCATTACGTATCCATTATGTGCAGAGTGCTTTGTTCTGGATATTGTAGGGCTACACAAAGAAAATAAGTGCCAGCCTCTGCCTTCAACTCTCTTATAAATTAAAGCACAGAGTGCTTTACTTTCAGTCCTTGATAAGAGAGAGCTAAGGAAAACAAAGGTATGAAGAATAGTTAGGGTATAAACGTTTTTTCCCAATTAATACTAAGCACCTCACCCTAAGGAAGTGTTCTGAACTTTAGACATAAAGATTTTTTCTTCTTATAGAAAATAAAGTTTCAGATACAGATAATTTTAAGAGAAAGGTGATAGAATCTGAGATTATTGATAAGTGATTATTTAATTCTTTCCTTTGTTGAGACTGATTTTTTATTAATATTGTTGTTGATCCAAAATAGATATCTTAAGCTTCTACAGTGGTCCAGTATATAAGTATGTAAAGCTTTTCTAAATTAATGTTATATATGTGAGAATAATTAATACATACCTAACATGATTTTCCACATTTAAATGTATGGCTTGTGAGTTGTTTATGAAAAACCATTTACTTATATACACTTGTTGGTTATTTAGCTATATATTTGAATTGATATGAGTGTCATGGAAAATCTAATCCACTGGGTAGAATTTTTAAAAGATTAAGTTAATAAGTGAGAAGAGAAACAAATTATTTAGTTGCTTAGGTTCTCAAAGTACACCCAAAAGAGATCAAAAATCAGGCTGAGAAAAAATCCATTTAACAAATAGTACTGGAACAATTGGTTAGCATCCTTGAAAATTAATTTGTCATTTTACATCTGCTTTAGTCCCTTTGGGCTGCTATAACAGAATACCATATACTAATTGGCTTATAAACAATAGAAATTTATTCCTCACTGTTTTGGAGGCTAAGTTGCCCAAGATCAAGGCACTGGTGCTTCAGTGTCTGATGGGGGCCTGCTTCCTGCTTCATAGATGGCCTTCTTTGCACTGTGTATACACTTGGCAGAAGTGTGGGAAGATAACTCTCGGGGGTCCCTTTTAAAAGTAGAGATCTCTGCCTTTATGACCCAATCAATCACCTCCCAAAACCCCACATCCAGATACTATCACATTGGGGGTTAGGACTTAACATATGAATTTTGGAAGGACACAAACATTGTTTATAACATAAAAATAAATTCCCATTAGATGAAATATTGTAAGTGTAAAATGTTTTTTTAAAAATCAGGAGATAGTTCACAGAAAATAAAATGGCTTTTAAACATGAGATGCTTAGCCTTAAGAGAAATGCAACTTAAAAGTGTGAGACACCATTTTTTGCCCATCATTGACAAAGGTTAGAAATTTTTTAGAATACCGTGTTGAGGATGAGAAAACAGGCATTCCTCATATGCTGTGTGGGTTTATCATACAAGTAGTCATTGTTTCCCCCTAAACTTTTCCAATTTTCCAGATAAGTTTGTCTCAGATTTATAATTAGAAAAAAATTTTGATTACCCAGTAAAAGTCCTTAAGAGATCTGGTAATAAATGAAAATGATTTATAATAAGATCATTTCTTTGTTTGAAATGGATGCTTCTAAAGTTCCTAAGTGCTAATGTATTTTGTTCTCATATATGTACTGCTTTGTTTTAACTCCTGAACTAGATACATTTTCAGCTACCTAAAGGTGTTTCTTTATTTCTTAATATCTGCTCACACATACAAAATGAGAACCACAATTCCCCCATGAAACCACTTTTCCTCTTGCATTCTGTATCTTGCAAAATCATATCTAGAGTGTTATCTTTGATTACCTTTTTTTTTTTTTAAAGACTCCTACATCCAGGTTCTTTTATTTTTACCTTGCAAATGTCTTGAATCTGGGCACTGTTTTTTCTTCTCTCATTTTTCTTGCTTTAGTTCCTTCCTTCATCAGCTCTAGGTTTAGGCAGAACTCTTCTTTCTGGCCCAGGCTTTACCTCTAGTTCATTCCCCACTTGACACCAGTTACCTTCTTAAAAATAGGTTATCTGGTCACATTCGATTTTGCTATTTGAACATTTTCCCTGGGGCATGTGTTTTAATAAAAGTAATAATACTTGTACATAGTGTAAAAATCAAATAGTTCATAAGACTTAAAATGAAAAATTGTAATTTTCTGCTCTTTCCTTATCCATTCTATAATAATATTTAATTCTTTTAGTTTTTTTCTGCTATTTTCATATTTTTGGATACGAGGCTTACATTCTAATTTCTGGATTTAAGGATTTAACAATTTTCAGTTATCACACCTTTAGCATATATTTAGCATTTATATATTATCCCCTCCCTTACCCCAAATAGTAATTAAATTTTCGGTTAAATCATTATTTATTGCTGACATTATTGTGATTATATAAATGTTAATGACAAATGAGCCAAAGTAGTGTGTGCTTACATTTTCTTTCTCCTACAAATTTTTGTTTTTCTCCTCCTAGCATATTATTTTTTAGCTAATCCTGAGTGTGTGTTTCTCTTTCATCCTCTCACGCTTGTGCACAGGACGTTCCTTCTGGCTCTCATGCCTTTTCTCTTTTACTTACCTTTTTATGGCAAAGTCTTACTTATCTTTAACCTTGGATCATACTCTCTTGACTTGCCTAGACAGACTTTACTTTTCTTCTCTGCCTGCCCTTCGTACATTCTTCTGTTACAGTTGGTGTCTATACATGCTGATTTGCATGGAACAGTTCTCCTTGGTGCCTTTTGTCCGGTGTGATTATTAATAGCATCCTCCTCTTCTCTCGATAGTATCCAGTTTGAATAATAATAGCATGGCCCATCCCTTCTGTCATTAAACATGGATGTGATGTTTAAAGGTACTGCTTCATCTTGTAAACATTAAGTGACAAACATGAAAATCGAAGACAATCCAAGCTTAGGGTGATGGAGCTGAAAAAAAAAAAATACATATATTCTAATGTTCATGTTATTTGGCACGGTATAAGTCTGTGTCACTTAAGTCACTGTATCTATTTGCAACCAAACATTTCTAATACAAAAGTAAATAAACTAATTGAAACAGTTCTGGTTGGCCTGGTAGAGGGTAAACACGTTTCCATTTGCTGTGTACCATTCTAAGTATTTTTTATAATACCTATACTTTATGTATACATATACATTATGTACACAATACATAATGTATATTTTATTTAACATGGTGGAATTATATAAACCAGCAGTCCTCAGCCTTTATGGCACCAGAGACCGGTGCTCCTATGAGAATCTAATGCCTGATGATCTGAGGTGGTGATGGTAGTTCTGGGGAGCAGCTGCAAACAGAGGAAGCGTCGCTTGCTGTTCTGCCACTTACCTCTTGCTGTGCAGTACCAGTCCGTGGCCCAGGGATTCCGGACCGCTGATATAAACTGCAATTTTTTTCTGCGGACAATAGAAAATAGATTTCTGTACATACCAATACATTGAGGTAGATCCACCTCATTGTTTTTATTGGCTGCATAGCATCACGTTAACAGTACAAGTTTTGAATAATTAGTTCCAGCAAGAATTATCAAAGGCTGCTAAACTAGTACACAAAATAACTTTGGCTTGTTGGACTTTTCTAAAATGTCAGGGCATGAGAGGCAAGGACAGAAGACGTGCTCTGGATTAATGAGACGTGAATTTCCTGATTTGTTAATTATACCGTGGTTTTATAAGAGAATGATTTTTATTTTTAGGAAATCACATTGAAGTGTTTAGAGGTTAAAGAGGCATCAAAGTCAGCAACCTATTCTCAAATGTTTCCAAAAAAAATATAGAGAATAATAATGCAAATGCAAATGTAAAATATTTGGGAAATCTGGCAACGGGAATATGGCACTTTTTACTATTTCTGTAATCTGAAATTTTTGGAAAATAAAACTTAAAAAAAATACAACCTCTGGGAATTAAGGCCACCTAAGTTTGTGTTCTGACTGTCACTAGCTTTCTTCCTTTTGAGAATTTAACTTTTTGTTCTCAGTTTCCTCACTTATAAAACATAATTGATAATAGTACCCACTTCAAAGCATTCAAAGGTTAACGAAGTTAATAGAAGTAAATGTTTAGAACAGTGCTTGGCACATAGTAAACAGTTAATAAATGTTGGCTATTGTTATTAGTAATATTTTATCTACAGTAAGTTACAAGCCATTTACTACTGGACATTTAAATTGTTTCAGGTCTTAATCTGAATTATCTATATGTGTATTTTACCCTGTACCCTAAGTATGTTACCCAGTGCTTTATCTGTATATGGTACCTGAATTTTGGTTGAGTGAATCAAATCATTTCAGGAGCCCCTAAAATCTTTATGCAAAGTATTCTATCCATGAAGTGTATTTTTAATGTAATAATGTACTGCAACTACTATTGCATTTAAGTTTTAGAAGAGGTTGAAAAAATTTATTAGAATGTTACATTATTAGAACAATCAAGATTACTGCTCAGGTAGGATCACATTCAATACTGGTATTGCATAGTCTGTTACACAGTAAGGATTGTAAATACTTTACCATTCTAAATTTCCTTGTAAGGTTGCATTGTTTTAAATACTATGTTTTATAGAACTCTAAATATCTCTGAAAACTTTCTGCAATTATATCTTGGCAGTATTATAAAAACATCGTAAAGTACAAGAAAGAACATGGGCTTTACCTGCCAAGATATTTTACTTCTCTCACTGGATAATAGGCTCTATAATGGCAGTGATTGTATTTTACCATTGTATCGCTGGTTATCTAGCTCATATCAGCCACCATCGGGTACTCAGAAAAAGGTTTAGGAATGAATGAATAAATGAAAATATTTTCCCTAGTAATCTCACCTCCAAAATCTCGATTTCAAGTATACTCCTCTTTGTTCGCTACCACTTACTTTCTTGTCTATTTACTCTGATTCACCTACTCCCACTCTTCTTCAAGTTCCCTGGAGACCTCCAATTTATACATGTTGCTGCTTTATTTTTCTCTGCTACTTTCATGTCCTCGTTTCTCTGATTCTGTACTGAAGTCACTCTTTTTCAGACAGTCTTAACTCCCTTGCCCCTCTCATTCCATCATGATGTATCTCATCTGGCAAAACCCCCAACCATCTGCCTGCTCACTACTTGCACCCAAACAGCAGAAGGCTACTAGAGAAAACCCACATCTGTGTGTCTGTTCTCACTTTAATTTTAGGACTGCAAATCTAAGATGGGTACTCAGCACTAGCGACAGTCTTATTCTATAACATTTCTGTAGTGAATTTGCTTTTTCAGTCTCTGAGGTGACTTTTTTTACTTCTCAAACCTCAGTGTCAGCCCTTCTATCAGCTTGCTTTGTACCTTAATGAAATGTTAGATAGAATCAGATGTAATTAGAAGTACCCCATCTTCTCACTATCACAGGTGCTAACCTGTGCTAGTACCTATGTGCTCTGCCTTCTTTCTTGTTAAAGCGAAAGTATTCCTGCAACAGTCTAAGCTTGACCCCTCCACTTGTGTTCTAGATTCTCTTCCCTCTTGCCTACTGTAGTTATGAATCTTATTTTGTATTGCATTACTAGTGTCTCCTTCATGGCTAGATTATTTTTATTGGCATGAAAACATGCTTTAGTATCACTCGATTTACAGAAAATAGTAGCTTCCCTTGATCCCATGATTCCTTGTATTTACAGTCTCATTTCTCTTCTACCCTACACAAAAGTAAACTGTTAATGTTTACTTATTTTACTTTGTCTTTCAATCTCTTCTCACCCGCTTGGATATTTTCCAACTGGACATTCTTTTCTACTACTACACAGAAACTGGTCTTAACAAGGTCATTAAAGATATCAGTCTTACTAAATCCATTGTTCTCACCCCTCCCTCTTCAACCTATCAGCATAAATTGACCTACTTTGACCTACTTTCTTCTTGTCTTCCTGATATGGCAGTCTCTTGGATTTCTTTCTTCCTTACTGGTTAGTCCCATTTTCTGTGCTTGTTTCTCTAGGTACTAGAGTACTCCTGGGCTTTCTCTCTTCTCTATACCTTCTCCTTCGGTTGATTTCCTCTGGTTTGGTGTCATTTAATACCAACTATGCTCTAATGAAGGCCAAATTTATATCTCTAGTTCTGATTCCTCCCCTGACCTCCAGACTCAAGCAGATACCTTCCTGAAATCTTCATTTGGATGACAGAAGAAATTGCAAACTTTATATAGCCAAAATGGAACTCCATCTCTACCTTTAATCTTGCTCCTCCCAAAGTCTGCCCCATCTCAGTAAATGATACCATCATTTACCAGTCGCTCAGACTGAAAAATGATCCTTGATTGTACAGTTTACTTCATACCCCCATATCCTGTTCCTTAGCCCATTCTGTTGGCTTTACTTTTTAAATATCTTGATTTCAATGTCTTCTCACTTTTAATTACAATCTCGATCTAAATCACTATCAGCTCCTGCTAGGACTATTGGATGGTACCCAGTATCTGTTTGATTTTTGTCCTCTTTAATTCTACAAAGTTTCAAGAGTGATCTTTCATGGCAGCATCTGTTTACGTAACTCCTCTGCTTCAGTCCTCCGATGGCTTAGATTAAGTTCTTGTTACTGAGGCTTGTATTTATTACACAGACCTATGATATTTTCCCAGATAAGTGCTTTCCCTTAGACTCCTCTTGAAAACACAGTTCACAGATAGAGTTCATAGGTGTCTTCCCAGTGTCAGCCTACTTAATTTTTTAAAAAATATGTAACATTTAGATATTGGAGAATTTTACATTAAGTTTTTGTTCTGAAAAATTAGACCTTGCCACATTATCCCTGCATTCACTCATGGCCAAAATTGGGTAAGTAGTAGCTGACTTCTTTAGATGAAATATATGTTCTTCAGTTTGTCACAGTGTCTACCACTCCCCAAGGTATTTTGTAACCAGCCTGATGTACTTTGGAAGGTTACCAGCTGTTTACATTTATGCCCCCTGCCCTACAGTAAATCATTTCTTCAACAAGTATATTGTGAACAGTACTCTATGCGAAGCACTGTTCTAAGCTCTGGAGAAAAAGTAGTGAATAAAGCAAAGCCCTGATCTCATGGATTACGCATTCTTTGGGACACATAGTGTGTAAGTAAACAAATACATATACGATGTCAGGTGATGATAAGTTCTATGAAGAAAAGTAAAATGGAAGGGGATAGAAAGTGTTGGAGGGTGCTATTTTAGAGAGAATGCACAGAGGAAACCTCTGTATGAAGAATTGACATTGGAACAGAGTGGAGCTTTGTAAATCTTTTGAAGAAAATCATTTTGGGTAGGGGGTCAGCCAGTACAAAGGTACTGAGAAGAGAATGTGTTTGATGTATTCAGAGGCTACAAGAAGGCCTGTGTGACTGCAGTACAGTGAACATGGGGAAGAATGGTAGGTAGGAAATGAGGTTAGAGAAAGAGACCAGAGCCACATGCTGGAGGGCTTTAGAAACCATGGTGGGATTTTGGATTTTTACTGTGAGGAAGGAAAGTAGGTTTTTTTTTGAGTAGGAAGTCACGTGAAATGACTTATTTTAAAACAACCTTTTCAACTTTGGTAGCCACCTATAATTTAATGGAGGATCTGTCCAGAGACAGTATAGAAGTGAGAGATGATGATGACTTGAACTAGAGACAGCTGTAAAAGGAGTGAGATGTGATTAGATTAGAAATTGAAGATAGAGCCTACAGGGTTTTTTGATGGATTTGATAGGAGCTGTGGGAAAATGAGAGGACTTGCAGTGCAGGTTTTCAACTTGAGTAACTGGATAGATGGAGGTGTCATTTATCAGTGTGATAAACACTCAGAGAGTTCCTTTTTTCAGGCGTGTAAAATTTGAGAATCTTATTTGATGTTCAAGTAGAGATAGGGTGTATTACCTAAAAGATAAGCTTATAGCTCTGTAACCTAACCTAAGATTTCCCAATCCTGTGAGTCATGTAGTACCACTGAGTTTTTTGAGACCAGAGACATAATGTTCGTTTTTCTTTCTTTTTTTTTGTAAGATACTGGTACCTGACATGAATCACATGGTCACTGATATTTTTCTTAAGAATTCAGACATTTTGCTAGTTTCTGTCATTGTTGAAAATACCTAGTATTTCATTATATTAGGCTTTTGTGTACATTTTTGTGACAATTGTGATGATGGAAACACTCTAATAGAGCTTCTGATTCCTTAATCACCAACCAGATGATATTAAATTCATACTCTTCAAGTGAGTCAACAAGTCACTTAATTTGTTAATGTCTCAACAAGGTTTTAAATGATTTTGAGGAGTGGGAATCCATCCGTAAGTGGGAATTATTACCATGTGGTAATATCATAAGCATTAGCCTTATTTTTCAAGTGAACATATTAAATGCAAGTATATTTAAGTCGCCTCAGAACAAGCAGTTGAATTTAGAATACAGTGTTTTAAGGGTATACTGACAAGGAAAACATGAATGTTTTGATAGTAGTATTTAGACAAGCAGGATGACCTTCCATTACTGTTTTCTCATTAGCAAATAATGATTTTGTAAGAGAAATATTATGAAAAGTTTTGCTACTACTTAAGGGCCTAATTATTCCTTTTCTGTATAGGAAGATTTTCAGTCAATGACTTATGGATTTAAAATGGCAAACAGTGTGACTGATCTTCGAGTTACAGGTAAATCATTTATAAAGATAACTCACAAGTTTAATGTTTGGATTTGTTTCCTTTTAACCTCATTGTCTCTCTTTCTAGGCATGCTAAAAGATGTGGAAGATGACATGCAAAGAAGAGTAAAGGTATATATTTCCCCTTTTCTTTGGTATAGGGTTTTTGTTTTCTATGTGTCAGGTTAACTTTAGCTAATTACAAATAGCTAATGTTGGTAGTTCCATCAACTTTATATATGCTGTGCCTTTTTAGTAATGACTTTGAAGACTGTTAGAGGAGTTTTTGATAAGTTAATGTCACTTTCAGTATTCAAAATTTACACTTAATTTTTCGCCAATGTTTTAGAATTTTTGTATGCTATTTTAAGAGTAGCATAATATGTAAAGTGTCAAGCTACACAAAGGTAAGGACTATCTTCTTCACCTGGTGTCTTTAATAACTAGTATCATGTCTACAGCACAGTGGAAAAGCTCAGTTAATAGTGGTATCCCAAATCCGTGAAAGCCTTCTATGAATGACATCCTTGAGCCAGATGACCCTGACGATTTGGTTCTCATGGAGATTACACAAGGGAGAAAGTTAATATGTCCACTGTTTTTTTTAAACATATAGCACAGCATGATTGTAAGAGCACTTTTACATTATTGTCTTATTTGATATTTACCATTATTCATGGATTCAGCAATACAGTGCACATAATGCCCCACTTTTACATTAGGAAAAGACAGCTTAAAGGACTTTAGCAACCTGTGTGAGTCTTACTTAAGGACATGCCACTAGTAAGTGGCAGCTCCAGGGCTAAAACTTCCATCAAATCTTCCTGTGCTACTGCCCTGGAACTTTACCATAGTCAACGATCTAGTACTCGATCTAGTACTCATGTATTAACAAGATGTTTTGCATTGTACTGCAAAACAGATTAGTATTTACTACGTGACTTTATTTTTATGACATGATGTTGTAAAAGTTACTATTTGTTTCTAACAAGGTTAGTTTTAAAAGCATCAAGAATTTCAATTAATAGATTATTTTTAAAAAATAACCATGTTCTGTGTGCTATTATTTGTTATTTCACTGTTTTGCTTTTGCTGTTTTTAAAACCTTATTCTTTTCTGTGATCTTTATATAAAAATGAACTTTACATATTAATAGGAAAATAAATATTAAATACAGCTTTTTTTCCCTTTACAAATGTTTTTCTTAAAAATAGCTCTTAAACATATTCATTCAATAAATTTAGTGCTTCACCTTGTATAGTTATACTCTAACGTTTCTACAGGATTGTGTTTGTTTTAATTCGCCTTTTTTAAAATTTTAGAGTACTCGAAGTCGACAAGGAGAAGAAAGAGATCCAGAAGTTGAACTAGAAGTAATTGAACTTATTTTCTGGTAGATAATATCAGAGAAGTCTACCTCTTAATGTTGTAGTTTTATGAACTGCGTTATAATTTATGGAAGCCCTTTTTAAGGTATTTCTTTAAAAATTGGACATTCCAAGGGATTTCATTTCCCTTGTGTTTATTTTGATAGAATGATAATACACCTCTTTCAAATACATGATTTCAAAGCTGAATCTCCAGTATCCCTGTGAGGTAGGAAGAAAATGGCTTTTTACAGATGATACATCAGAGCCTGGCAAAACTCAAGAACTTGAACAGTATCAAAAGTTGCTCAGTGTTGAGATCCAAAATTTTCTGACTCTGTTTAAAGTACTTTTTTAACAGTCCTTTTTAAAAATGATAATTAAATTAGTTTTGAGATAATAGTGTAATGTTTTTATTAGGAGAAAAGTCAGTCCTGGTGATAGAGAAGCTTTACTTTATTTCTATTTTAGTAGAATAGGCCTTGTTATGTTTTCTATAGCTCATTCGCAGGCATTTAAAAGACGATAAGTGAAAGTGTTTGTAATGTAGTAAGTTATTAATATTGAGATTTAGGACTCAAATACCTTGAAAATGAAATTCCTTTGACAGACTTTACATCTTTTAACTTCCAGTTCTTTTTTATTTTTTAGCACCAACAGTGTTTAGCTGTATTCAGCAGAGTGAAATTTACTCGAGTGTTACTGACAGTGCTTATAGCCTTTACTAAGAAAGAGGTAAGAGTATTTACTATAATCTATTTTAGTGGGGTTTTTTTGGGCATGGAATGCTTTATTGAAGTAGTTCTGAAACTTTTCCATTGAAATGTGCCTGATCACACCTATATAGCACTCAACATTTGATGTCTTTACATCAGCGTAGCCCTGATGATTTTCTCAAAGTCGCATGAATTTTATATTCTCCATAATATATGCAGGTGTGTTGTTGATATAAAAATAATATTTTTTATTTTTTATTAGTGGATAAAATAAAAGAAGGCGAAATTGCTTATGGGTAGTCATATTTTGAGAATTGAAAAAGAAAAAGTAAAAATGAAACTCTTAGGATATTTTCTTTCTTTAATTGTTAGATTTGTATAGACTCAAGAGCAAGCCCTTGATGGTGAATATTTTTTTCCTTTGTGTATATTTGCATTAACTCTATTATGGATTAATTCGTGAATAGTTAATAAGTGGTAAGTAAAGATCCAGTCTTCATCATTGATCTAACTTCTGTAATACTATTTTTTTCCTCTTTTTTTTTTTTTAATTTCGCCTTGATGAATGACAAATGTTGAAATTTTTCAGTTGACTGCATCTCTCTTTTTTTATATACAAAAGATTAACAGAACAAACTGGAAATGTTTCCCATTGGTTTTTAATGGCTCCTACAAAATAATAGATATGGGTGAAAAAATAATTTTTATCCTAACAGGATCTGGTCATCCTATATTAAGTGAATAGTTTGTGAAAACCAGTGTCATTACAATAAGCATTTAATTTCTTTATTGTTTATAGGATTTTCCTATTTAATGTATATCTTTCAGTGAAAGAATATGTAAGAATGTTTTTGGTGATTTATTTGCTAGACCAGTGCAGTTGCAGAAGCTCAAAAATTGATGGTTCAAGCAGCAGATCTTCTTTCTGCCATTCATAATTCATTGCATCATGGCATCCAGGCCCAGAATGATACTACAAAAGGAGGTAATTGTCTGTTTTACTCCTATGTTTTTTCATTCTTTCCCATCTAGAGTGTATAGGGTCTAGTTCTAAAATTTCATTTAATTCAGTCAATCTGGACCTTGGAATGTTTTGCCCCATAGACTTATATAGAGTATTTATGCCCCCTTATTTTAAATTTTTTTTGTAGAACAAAACAATACTACAGAACATGGCCCTCTCTTGTGTCTTACTGTTTGGTCCCTGAATATTTACCTTGCCTTGTGATCATGCCGTAATGTCAGCAGTACATTCTTTTTAAATCACCTCTCCCCTTTACTTTTTTGAGAGATCATTACCTCCATTAGAGTCTTCCCTGACTCAATGCAGGCCTACGTATTCCCTCTTTGGCCTTACTGTACTCATACACACTTGTTACAACATTTTTTAGTACATCATATTGTAGTTTACCTATTTGTCTTTTCATGAGAATTGATACTTTTCGGCTAGAGACTGTTTTATTTGTATATCTGTGTAGTGCTTGGCACATTGTTGATATTCAGTAGATTTTATTTATGAAATATGCCTTAAAAGGAATAGTGTGCTTTTGTTGTAAAAGTTGCAACTGAGTTAGCATTTTAGATAATGTGTAACAATTTTGATTATGCATAAAACTCATTAAAATGAGATATTTATACTTTTATAATTAGTTTTTCCCAGTTGTTGGTATTGTGACCAGAAAGGCCAGTTTTTACTGATTCACACTGCTTTCCTTTTCCACTCCACCCCCGTCCTTTTAGGGACAGCAGTTATGTTCCCCTTCCCATGAATTTTTTTCTTACTCAGATGGTAGATAGTAGAACAGTGCAAAGGTCATTTGGTTTAAGAAATTAATGTTATCATAATCTTTATGTATCTACTAATTATACTGAATTTATTAATTCATTAACATTTTTTCATTTTCCCCAGGAAGGGGAATGAATGTGTATATGAGATGACTGACTAAGGTGGCATTCTGTAACCATCGACCATGAAAAAAAGGTTGTTAATGCATAGTACACTATCTAGTACATGTTTACAAAGAGGTATAACGTGTCTACAGCTCTTCAATAACTTAAAATACTAGTGCAAGGATACTTTTATGAAAACCATTCTGTAATAACTTATTTCGAAGTAATTTGTTGGGTTATGTGTCAGGAAGATATTAATAATGTAAAACAAGAGTCTTCCATATGACTGGATCTAATTCTCCTTTTTGCTGTATCCTGAATACTGTGGGCTGTTCTGGTCTATAACTAAGGATAATAATTACTGTAGGATCGTTAGTTAGTTTGTCCATGTGGTTCGTGGCTTCTCTGTCTTTCAGACTAGTCATTGCTAAAAAAAAAAAATATATATATTGTCTGTGTATATATTTTCCACTATTTCTCTGGTTTTATGGTTTGCTCATAAGTAAGCTTCAGGAAGATGGTTTGCATAAAGTCGACTTGAATAAATTTTTTTTCAAGGTAATCTTATGAATAAGCAAGTAAAGTTTTAAATTTAAGGGGTACTCTATGTTTACTTTTCTGTTTAATATCTTTAGCTGGCTTAATTTAACTTTGTAATTATCCTTTAAGCATAAAGCTAAACAGTTCTGTAATTTAAAAAAATAATGCCTTCCCAATGTCTGTTCTAAGAAGAATGATGTCAAAACAATAATGTGGATTAGTTTTCATCTCAAATTACTCATTTTGCCTTCTTAATGTTATTATAACTCCAGCTGGTGACAGAATGACTAAAGTTTGAAATCACTGAGCATTCATTTTAGCTTCTCATCAAAAGGTTTATAATCAGTAGGACTTAGTGGAAAAGCCTTTGTTTTCACAGAGCTCTTAGGGTTTTTTTTTTTAATCCTCTAGGTTAAAATCTTACTACTGTATAGTCAAGGGTTGAAATCTTTAGCCTCAAAGAAGGAACAAACCAGGCAAGCAAACCACATACCTTAAAAAAAAATGAGAAAAATCAGCGCACATATAAAACAAAATATAAGATGTTGTACAAAAAGAAAAAATATATTCTTTGAGATGCAAAATATAAGAGCAGAAGTATTAAAAACAAACAACACATAGAACAGAAAGTTGAGGAAATCTTACAGAAAGTAAAGTAAAGAATGAAAAGATGGAAAATAAGTGCGAAAAAAGATCAGAATATTATAGGATCAGCCCAGAAGGTCCACTGTCCAATAAAGATAAATAAAGTAAATGAAGGATAAGCTAATCAAAGTTATTCCAGAAATAGAGACCAGAAAGTAGAAGCAATAGATTTATGAAAATCTCCTGGAATTGAATAATGGAAATATTTAGAGTGAAAGAACCAATAAAGAGCTGCCCAGTACAACCAAAGCACATCATCGTGAAATTTCTGATTAGTGGGGCAAAACACAAAATCCTAAGAGATTTAAAAGACAAAAACAAATTATGTACACAGAATCAAGACAGAATGTCATTAGACTTCTCAACAACACTAATGAAAACTAGAAATCAATGGAGCATAGAAGAAAGTTAACGGAGTCATTCTTCCCAATCTCAAAACTTACTACAAAGCTACATTAATCAAGACAGTATGGGACTGACATAGAGATAGGCATAGATCCATGGAACAGATTTAAGAATTCAAAAACTAACCCATTTTTGGTCATCTTAAACCTAATAAATAATACTTTATTTGGAAAAAATTCTGTGCAAATTTGATTAAGTACAGATGGATCTTTTGATGAGATAATCTTGGACTATCTGGTTGGGCCCTAAATACCATCCTAAATGTCCTTAAAAGAAAGGCAGAGGGAAATTAGACACATTAGGCCATTGTTCACTAAAAGTAACTGGGGATGAGACTCAACCAATATGGTGACATAGGAGGCCCCTCAGCTCTCTTCCTTCCATGGACACAGTGAATATATAGCTGCACATGGAGTATTTCCTTCCAAAAGAGATCCAGAAACTAGCTGATCAACTCCTACATGTTAGATAAATGAGAACATACCACATCAAAATAGCTAGGAAAGGCTGAGGCATACTCTTGCCATAAACCCCCACACCTGACACGGTGCCATACAACCAGAAGAGAACCCCCAACTCCCAGCTTCTACCTAGGGAGTGAGAATTTGCACCCCACAGCTAGTGCCCCAACTTTTAAGACTCCTAGAGAGACGGGCTCCCAGAATTCCTAGCTCTGAAAATCAGCAGAGTTTATGTCCACAAGACCCATAAGACTATAATAAACAACGAAGCAATTCTTATTGGGCTCTTGAGCACATGCCATGGCTATGCAGAGATGAGTGCAAAGGGAGCAGGCAAAAGTGTCCCTCTCCCAGTCTGTTCCTGAAAGAGGTTTATCTGTATGTTTTGAAAGCTACTGCCTGAGGGCCAAGCTTCTAACTTGGTACTAGGAGCTGGCTGAGATCTTCCTCAGAGACTAGGAAAGCCAGTGGGCACCTTTCTCTCCTCCAGTTTGTTGCAATAATAAAACCCAGTTGCCAGTATCTCCCAGGAAGGAGCTTGTACACACAGCTTACACACAAGCTTTTGCAGCTGTCGCCCAAGGGACAATCTTCCAGATCACCTGGCTCTAATAGCCAGCAGGGCTTGTATTTAGGAGACCCACAGGACTGTATCAAACAGCCGGTTAACAGGTGTTGGAGCACCCTTATTCTATAGATACACACCTAAGCCTAGCACAGAGGATTTAAGTAAAATTGCCCATCTCCTAGTTTCTCCCTGGGAGGGCCTTAACTTTATACTTCTCCAGCTTCTACCTGAGAGTCTAGCCTCTAATTGGCCTGCATCTAGGTGCTGACGTTGGGACATTAATGGGTCTTGGCACACCCTTAACTACTAGGAGCCACTAAGAATAGAGGTGGAGGCATGGACAGTCCAAAAGTTTTAGAGGCAACTATCAAGTTGGGCTAAGCTGAAAACAGGAAAGTATCAAACTACGAAAGGTATATGTATACGGTATCAGCAGGGGATTGGTTCTAGGACCTCTGTGGACACTCAAGTGCCTTATGTAAGAAAGTGTAGAGCAATGCATACAGTTGGCCGTCCACATGTGTGGATTCCCAGCCTCAGATTGAAAATACTGTTTTTGATCCATAGTTGAATCCATGGATGCAAAACCTTTTGGATACTGAGGGCCACTAGTTTAATTCAGAATACTCTAACGTAATGATGGTAGGTAAAGAACTTATAACTCTTGTATGAAGGTAAAAAGACAAACATATTTTAAAAAGCTAATTACAATAATGGATACACAACATAAAAAGGTGCAAATTATGACATCAGAAACAAAATGGAGGTAGCTTTTGTATGTGTTTGAAGTTATTATCCGCTTAAAATAGACTATTATGAATGTAGTTTATGCAAAACCTCATGGTAACCACAAAGCAAAATCCTGTAATAGATATACAAAAATAAAGAGAAAGGAAGCAAAGTATAGTACTAGAGAAAATCATCAAATAATAAAGGGCAAGAGAAGAAAAGAACAAAGGAATTGTAAAAATTATAAAACAACCAGAAAACAATAAAGTGACAATGATAATTCCATATCTATCAATAATTATTTTAAATGTAACTGAACTAAATTCTCCAATCAAAAGACAGCACAGTTAAAGGTTTGTCAATTTTTTATCTTTTTGATAAGCCAGCTCTTTCACTGATCTTTTGTTGTTTTTCTGGTCTCTATTTCATTTATTTCCCCTCTGATCTTTATTATTTTCTTTCTTCTGCTAACTTTGGGCTTAATTTGTTTCTTTTGTGTAGTTCTTGAGGTATAAATTTAGGTTATTTGAGAGATCTCTCTAATTTCTTAATACAAGCTTTTATTGCTATAAACTTCCCTCTCAGAAGTACTTTTGAAGCATCCTATAAGGTTTGGTATGTTGTGTTTCCATTCTCATTTGTTTTGAGATATTTTTTGATTTCTCTTTCGATTTAGTTTTTGACCTAATGGTTATTCAGAGGTGTGCTGTTTCCACATACTTAGAGATTTTCTGTTTTTCTCTTGTTGATTTCTAATTTTATAGCATGATGGTCAGAGAAGATAGTTGTTATGATTTTGTTTTCTAAAAATTTGTTAAGACTTCTTTTGTGTGCTATCATAATGATCTGTCCACTTGAAAAGAATGTACATTCTTCTGCTATTGAATGGAATGTTCTGTACATATTTTTAGGTCCATCTGGTCTAACGTATAATTTAATTCATTGTTTCCTTGTTAGTTTTCACTCCGGGTGATTTATCCATCATTGAAAGTGGAGTGTTGAAGTCCCTTCCTATTATTGTGCTCTGTATCCCCCTTCAGATTTATTAGTATCTGCTTTATGTGCTCCTATGTTGGGTACATAAATATTTACAATTGTTATATGCTCTTGATGAATCGACTCCTTTAATCATTTTATAATGAACTTGCCTCTTATTACATTCTCTGTTTTAATGTCCGATTTAAGTGTAGCTGCCTCTGCTTTCTTTGGGGTCCCATTTGATGGATGACTGGATAAAGAAAATATCACATATATACAATAGGATATTATTCAGCCTTAAAAAAGGAAATTCTGTCACTTATGACAACATGGATGAACCTAGAGGGCATGATGCTGAGAAAAGTAAGCCAGACAGAGAATGATGAATATTGTATATTATCACTTACATGTGAAATAAAAAACAAAAATTGTTGCCCAGGACTGGGGAGAAATAGGGAGAGTTTGATAAAAATTATAGGAGGAATAAGATCTGCAGATGTAATAATATATGACATGGTAACTATATTTGAGAACACTATTGTGTAATTGAAATTTTTGCTATGAGAGTAGAACTTAAATGTTCTACTTAAACCAAAGCAGGGGAGTGGAGTACAATATGTCAGGTGATGTATATATAAATTATCTCAGTAAGGGGAATCCCGTCACAATTTATACATACATCAAATCAGATTGTACACTTTACATATCTTATAATTTTATTGTGAATCATACTTCAGTAAGGCTGGAAAGAATACAAAAATAAAAGGAAGTAGTAGCACATCTTGGAGAAATTGGTGATTCCAGGAGAAAGGCAGGGAAAGATATAAGATGAGCCTGGAATAGCTTATCATGTCAAAAGTTAGTAAATGTTCAAAGAATGATGGGGACATGTAAATTGTACACAGAAAACAGCTGGAAGTGATATTCACACAGGCCAAGTTGGGGACAACTGGGGCATTAAAGCAAATAATTTAATAGATTATAACCTATTGAATAGAAGAAATCATTCCATACTGATGTAAGTAAATGCATTAATGGAATTTGGTGATGATGATGATGAGCATGTTTAGGTTTTCTCTCCCCTGGCCCCCCCCCCCCGCCCAAATATTTATTAACTACAAAGGGAAAATGAGTGACTACAGTGAAGAACCCTGTCAGACACTAACTTAATCAAGTGATCAAAGTTAACATTACCAGTAGTAAGTTAAATTACCACTTTGCTGATAGGGTACAATGAGAGGAATATAACATCACTTTTATCATAGTCCAAAAATTAATATTCTGAATCTAATCATGAAGAAATAAGACAAACTCACAAAATTACTGGCATGTTAGTCTTCAGAGTTATCAAGGTCATGGAAGCCAAGGAAAGGCTAAAATACTGCTCCAGATTAAAGATCATTAAGAAACAATGAAATTAAATGCAACTATGGTTCCAATGTGGATGTAAAGAATATTATTGGAATAGTTTGTAGAACTTGAATGAGATCTGAGAATTAGATGATAGTAATCAGTCCCTAATTCTGATTGTAATGTTATGAGTATATGAGTATGTCTGAAGCGACAACATTCTCAATGTATTTGAGGGTGACTCAGTACTGGCTATGCTTGCATCCTTTACTGTAAGTTTAAGATTGTCACAAATGAAAAAATGAAAAAAGTTCACCTTAAAAAAATACAAAACAAATCAGCGTATATTACATGTTGATATTTTGGTTCAAAAAAGGAATTTATGTAACTGGACGAACTATGATATAGTCATACAATGAAATACTTTTCAGTAATAGAAACAAATGAAGTACTGATATACTCAACATAATACATAAATCTTGGAAAAATTATGCTGAAGGAAATCAGATATAAAAGATTACAAATTGTATGATTTCTTTTTGTATAAAAGTAGGAAAGACTATATTTAGAGAGAGCAGTTCCATGGTTGTTGGGCATGTTTAGGGTCACAGGGAACTCGTTACGGAAATAGAAATGTTGTATACGTTGACTGTGGTGGTAGTTACATTATTTTTCAAAATAATGAACTATAAGCGTAATATTTGCATTGCATTATTTGTAAATTATACCTCAATAATGTTGAAAAAGATTTATGTAAATAGGTACACATGAAAGAAAACTAGTAGTGGTTAGTTCTCAAGAGATTAACTGGGGTCACAAGTGGGCAGGAGAATGGTTTTCATTGGATACACTTTGGTTTAGTTTGAAACATTTTGATCATTTGCATGTATACCTATTCAAAAATATATACCAAAAAATTTCTAAATATATGAATGTGCATATATTATACCTTAAGTTATTCTGACCGGTAATTAGGATAGAATGTTTATTTATTAAAGCCCCAAATCTTTTGATTTTAACAGTTATATTTTAATGCCTTTTTAAACTTTTTTTATTGTGACGAAATAGACCTAACATAAAATTTACCATTTTAACTATTTTTAAGTGCAAAATTCAGTGCCATTAAGTGCATTCACATTATCATACAACTGTCACCACTATCCATCTCCAGAACCTTTCATCTTCCCAAACTGAAACTTTCCATTTCCTGCTCTCCCCAGCCAGTGGTAACCATTCTTCTATGTTCTGTCTATAGGAATTTGAATATTCTAGTTAACTCATACAATTGGAATCATATAATATTTGTCCTTTTGTGTCTGACTTAGTTCATGTACCATAAGTACAGTATTGTATAAAAGGAAATCAAGTATCCAAAAAGTATAGAATAACATAACAAAACCTCAACAGCTTCTACATTGTTTTCCAGAACTTCTTGCAACTTCAGAGATCCAAAACTTGTTTCAATAAGTCTAACTGTAAATTGCATATATAACTTGGGAGAGATGTGTTGTCTAAAAGTGATATAATGTCTCTCTATCCCTTTTGACTAATGTATTTCCAGATCTTTAATTTTGACATCTAATTAATTTTAGAGTAATTTACTTTGCTAAGTTAAAGCACGTTGTTACTATAAATCTTTTATCAAAGGACCTCGTAATGTGTGTAATGCTTTTTTGCTATTAATGAAGACCAATTATCTAACAAGGATTTTAGTAACTAAAACACTCTAAACCAATGTGCCATAATGTTTTAAAAATACTAATTATACTATATTATTTTATTTTTAAAAGTGTTAGTGTAAGGGGAAAATCATCTTATTTGGGATTCTTATACTGATAAGCATTTTAACTGGAAAACCAAGGTAATTTTTATAACCTATAGACTTGTAAAATTAGAAGTCTTGAAGTTACATTGTCTAATCTGTATCTAGCTTCAGTCAAGAAAACTATTGAGCACAGCACATTCTGGGTAGAAAGTAATGTGAATTATCTTCTATTCTTAGCTCATTTAGTAAAGGCTTTTCAGGTTATTTTAATATAAGACAGTCTGAGATAAATCGTGTGGTAGAGATATATGAAGTACAGTGGGGAAAAGAGCAATTTAGTCTGCAAAAGGATTGGGTGCGGTAAAGCTTTTCACAACTTGTCAGTTGCCGTGATAAAAAACACAAATTCCTGCCTGGCTTTTTAGCCTCTCTCCTCACCTCTATTCTATATCATGAATAACTGCTTATCATTTCTCAGTTTTTATGTTCTTTTCTAGTGAGGCAAATTATTATGTCTTGTATAGGATGGGTACAAAGTCATTATGTAGCTCATCAACAGCTGAGATTTAAAAATAGCTACTAAGAACCACTTTCACCATTAACAAAGATTGTGTCCAGAAAAATGTGGAGGAAAAATTTAAATGTATGTGGAGAATGGAGAGATGCATACAGATAACTTCTCACTTTATGCATAGAGACTTTGTTCTCACTCTATATGTACCTATTTTTACTTTTTGAATTTGGAGAAATTGTGACTTGGAATGTTGCAGCTCCCTAAGAAAAAAAGAAAAGGAGCCATATTATCTGTCCTCTAGCCTTTTACTATGCTTAGAGTACTTTGTCCTGACTAATATTTTGTCCTTCGACTAACTTCTTATTATTTAGTTCTTTCCTTAGACTTCATTTCTAAGAAGTCTTTCCTCTAATTTCTGTGTAGATTAGATACTCCTGTTACTTTCTGAGCTTACTCAAACTGAATTATACTTATTGTATTTGTCTGGACATGCGTTTCTCAACTGAGGCCTCCCAGAGACATTTGACAATGTTTGGATCCATTTGTGGTTTTCACAATTAACTGGATGCTACTGGCATCTAATGGAAGGGGTCAGGGATAGTGCTGAACACCTAGTAGTACACAGGAGAGCCGAACTTGTTTTAGAAATTAACATTGTTTTATATTGTACTTTTTAGTATAAAAATGAAGGTAATACAGAATATATTACTCATTTTTCATTAATATTTACTTCTTTCCATGCTAATACAGATTTTCATGAATGGATAGTATCTATTTTCTACTTATAGCTTAAAACCTAGAAATATATTATTACGAATAAAAGAATATTTCTGGGTAATAATTTCAGATGCATATTAGAATGCTTTAAAGAAAAATAAGGTTAACATACTATGTAAGTATTTAGATTACTGGGGTTTATCAGTTTAGCCCCAGATATATTTGTGTTGGTATGGTAAAGAAGCTTCTTACAGTGTTGCCACTACTACTATAATTCTAAATGAAGTGTTATAAGTGAGAAATTCAGACTATTTTATTATATTGGTCTCAGTCTTTCATTTTATTTTGAGCGTGCATATCTTGTCATTCAGCACACATATCCAGTGCCTGTTTAGGTGTTTGGGACACAAGCCAGTTCTTGCTTTCAAAAGAACCCGAGAGAAAGGAACAAATGATATAACTCCACACAGACAGTGTAGTAACATAATTATGAAGAAGTAGGAGAGGACCTAGGATGAGAAGGAATTTAAGCTGTATCAAGTCTCCCAGGCTAAAAACAAAAGGGTAGTTTTTACAGGTAGAATAATTTGTGTATAAGAGGATAAAAGAGTATCCTTGTAAGTTACTGTGCTTGCTTATAGATAGTGGTGTTTAGGGAGTGTTAAAAGATGATTTAAAAAAACAAAACTATGACTCACACAGATATAACATGTTTTAAGGATTTTATTAAACTCATTCAGTGACCAGACATCAAAAGTTTTAAAATGCACAAGTTGTTATGGAGTATTGGAATGTTGAAATAAATGGTTAGCGGAGGCAAAACTGTCTTTTTCTATAGAGTGAGGAGGAAGTCCATTGAATCTATACCAGACAAGACAGAATTGCTTCTCTCAATTATTTATACTTTATAGATTTTTAAAATAGCTCCCATAGGATCAGTCTGGCAGTACATAGTTTTTCATTGAAGTACATTTTTTTCTATAGAAATGGAAGGAAATCGTAAAGCACCTTTCAGTGCCCCACTGGAGAATTTGTATGATATATAATAGGGACTCAACAAATCTTTGGATTAGTGGAGTGAAATCAGGTTGTAATATAGATAAAACAATTGAGGTGGCAACAGTCAGGATTAATTTAATGAGAGAGCAGTCAGTGCAGGGAAACCAGGTAGGCTTTGCAGTAAGAGTGAAGAAGAGGGATAGATTGGGTAGATGGTAGGAAGTGGAAAACAAGACTTACGGACCAATTAAATAAAGCAGATGGGGAGGTGAGAAGAGACAGGGAGGTTTCTGGCTTAAGCATTCGTAAGGACAGTGGGTCATTTTACAGACAAAGGGAATGAATATAAGAGCAAAAACAGGGTTTGGGAAAGATTTAAGGTAGTTTTGGATATTTGTGCTTTTTGAGATGATGTGGAATACCAAAGTGGAAGTGTTTTCCATTATGTAGTCAGAAATCATAGGTTTGGAACTCAGAGAAGAAAGGTTATGGCTTTTAATCTGGAAACCTCTAGCTAAATTAGAATTTGTATGAAAATAAATAACTTCAATCAGAGAGAACTTTAATACAGAGAAGAGGAAGAAAGAAGGCCAGGAACCCTGGGGAACATCTTTATTTGCATGATCCTCAATAGTAATAGGATGCATGTCTCAGGAGCATTTTTGTAATTTTTGGTTAAGTATCAGTCTTGCTTTTAATTCTTAATAATGAGACCTGCTCAGCTTTAATTTTTCTTTCATTGACATCCTAAATTTTCTTTTTAAGTCTTGGTTTGTAGCCTGTTTATAATCCAGCAAGAGAACTTTTGAGTCCAAAATTTTTAATCATTTTACATTTCAGGGATATACTTCTTCATTTTAGATTTCCAGTTAAGAAAGACTGATTTGGAGCTTTGCACTAGTGTGAAAAGTGAGATCACCAGCAGAGAATGAGAACTCACCGTTAGGTCTCTCGTAATATTTTATTTTGATCGTGAATTTCTGCAATTAAATTTTAGTACCAAATCCCTTCCAGACTCATGGGGGTAGAATGGAGACTTTCCTCCTCTGATGTTTTTCATTATTATGTAGCTAAATCTGAATTGATTCTATTGTTCGGTAATTAAAGGGAAGACAGTGTGTTCCCATTTTACCTTTCTTCACAATCTCTTGGTAATGCAGCATTTCCTCCCCTTTTTTTTGAGGAACTATGTTAACCCTATTTTATCCCGTTCTTGGCTTGGTGTTACTTTGAGGCAGAAGCTTTTTGTCATCACTACCACCACTATGCAGATAGGAAGTATAATTTTACTGCTTATCTCATTTTAAAATGTATGTGTATATTTTATTATATATTGTAAATTATAAAATCTATTTAGAGAATATTGTGATTAGATATTTGAAACTGACCTTTTTATATTTAGTAGTACTTGATGTTTAAAATTCAGAGAAACATTGAAAATCTTTTTTTTTTTCTTTTTAGATCATCCAATTATGATGGGTTTTGAGCCCCTTGTTAACCAGAGGCTACTTCCACCCACCTTCCCTCGCTATGCAAAAATAATTAAAAGGGAAGAAATGGTCAACTATTTTGCAAGATTAATAGATAGAATAAAAACTGTGTGTGAGGTGGTCAATTTAACAAATTTACATTGTATCCTGGTAAGTAGAAGTCTATATTCTGGAATATAACTGTTCATTTTAGCAATTAAGAAACTTGAGTTTAGAGAGGTCGATAATTCACTAAGTTTTACAAATCCAGAGAGTTTCAACCCTGGATTCTATCTTCAAAACCTTTTATGTAAGTATGTGCATGTAGACGAATTTTCATACAAAAATCAGATCATGGTGTTTGGTAACCTTTTTCTTTCATTATTACTTTCTATACCATGCACATCTCTTTATGTCAACAGATACATATATTTCTGTATTATTTTAATGGCTACATCGTATTCCATTTTAAGTCCTTTCATATTGAATTACATTTAGGTCATTTTCAATATTTTATCATTACAAACAATACTAAGGTAAATGAACGTCTTTATATGTAAATCTTTATATCAGGGTAAATTCCTAAACGGTGGAGTTGCTGGATAAAAGAGTATATACATTTTTAAGTTGACATGTTTTGAATTAATCTTTATGGGTTAAAATATAGAAAAAATATAGGCTTATTTTGGGAATATTGAAACATTCAGAGATAGAGTTTTGTTCATTGGTAAGGTTATAGTGACATAAGGTTAGTAGGAAGTTAGAAAATATACAAAATAATACTGTTAATATTTAAACATAGTGCACTAATTTATTTTGTATGGCTATGTGTAGATATCCATTTGATTTGTTACCTCTGCATGCTGAAGTATACAATTTCTAGTCCCATGTCATTTCTTCTGTGAAGTTTTCCTTGTTTCAGGTTTTTTCTGTAACTATGGTCCTCGAGATGACAAATTAACCAATTTATATTCATAGAACTGAGCAACGGCCTCTGAGAGATAGTTGATGGTCAGTGAAGATTTGTGCTTTTGTTCTCTGTCTTGTGATAACTTTATTTTCCTTTCCACTAATTCTTTGCTTTAAAACCCAGCTTAAGTCTTCATTCCTTAGTGAAACTTTCGATGATTATGACTTTATTACTTCCTTTTGTTTACTTTCTTTTTAGTAGTTTGTCCTTATTCTGTCATAAGAATCATAGAATCTAAAGGTAGAAAATATCACAACATAAGCTAGTTCATTTCACAATTCACTGTATAGCTAAACAAACTAAGGTTTAGAGGGCTTATAACTAAATGAGATTATTGGTTAGTGGCATATCAGGATAATGAATAGATACTTTCTTATACCTCTGCGGTATCTGCTTTTCTGATCCTTGTTACATTGATGTATATTTGTGTTCACCAGATTAATCATAGGATTTTAGAAAAGGAGATCAGTGTGACCTGGAATTAGAAAGTATGATGTAACAGTTGGAATTTGATAATCTGGCAAAAGATTATGGATTGCCTTGTCAGAGGTGTGAATGCATGACATACCATAAGAGAGGAGGCTGGTGGAGCCAGGCCTGGACTGTTGGCACTGGACATGGAAAGACCATAGTAGGAGAAAAGTCTGGATCCCTAGAAGACTTGGGACAGAGGAATAGGTGGTAGTAGTGGGAGAATGTGGCAGAGGCCAAGAGTAGAGGAAACAGTTAAAGTTAGGGAGAATAAGAGACTAAATAGTCTGGTAGATATGTATAAGAAACCTGTTATTAGGATAAAGTGCCAGATTATAGAGAATGCGACCGTGTCAATAAAATACAGCATCCAGATGAAAAATTTGGAAAGGACATGAGCACACAGGTTTAAAAAATATATATGAAAAATGTTTAGCTTTACTAGTAACTAAAATGCAATTTTTAACAAGTAGATTGAAAAGTGTAGTAGTATTTAATGTTGATAAAGGGAAATAGTCATTCTCCAGTACTCGAGTGGCTGTCTCTCTCCAAAGTTAAAAATGAGTATACTTTGACTCAGCAATTCCCCTTCTAGATAGAGATTTAGGATGAGAAAATAACCTGAGATATATGCAGAGGCACTAAAACCTTTTTTAGTACATCATCCTTTGTAATATTGAAAAACTGGGAACAGTTTATATGCCCAATGGTGACACTAGCTTTTCTATGGTATGTGTCAAATAGTCATTAAGAGCATGTTATAGAAAAATATCGATATGGGAAAATGTTTATAAATGTCAAGCTATGTTTAAAATTATGTGATCCATTTATACATCATTGCGTACAGAAAAGATTGTTAGAGATAGAGCCAAATTCGGTTTTAAAAAAGATGGGAAAATATTAATTATGACTATTTCTAAATGGTAGAATACTGGATGGTAGTTTATTCTTTGCATTTTTCTACATTTTAAAAAATTTTTGGTATTTTGCATATAGGGAAAAAATATAATGGTAAGGGATAGGGTAGAGAAATTAATGAAGGGAAACTTGTGGATCAGGAACCCAGAAGATGACACTTTTGACAACTGTGGAATAGCTGAGTTTAGAGGAGGTAAATAATGGACTTCATAGAATATATCCTGTTAGCGATGCGTACTAGCAATAGAAATGTAGTACAAACTGTGGGAGTGAATGTACATACATTCTTCAGTTCATCCAACATCTTTGAGTGTTTTCTTCACTGTTGGCTATGGTACGTATACAGTGATGAGCAAAAACTTATCTATCTATGTTGCTATAGGGCTTACACCTTAGTGTGAGTTAGAAACTAATCAAATAACACTGATTATAGCATTAAAAACCAAAGTAAGTGATACGAAGGAAAGGAACTAGAACATACGTAATCAAGGAACTGAGCTAGGTGATCAAAGAAGGCTTTCTTAGGGAAGTAAAGGTAAAGCTGAGATTTGAAGTTCAGGTAGACATTCGTTGAGATGGTGAGGAGGAGGCAGTTCCAGATGAAGGAAGTTGAATGCTCCTCCATGATACATTTGAGAAATTAAAAGAAAAGTATCAGAGTAAATCATACTGTGATGGGGATGGGGGATTTGGTGAGGCTAAAAAGGTGTAAGGCAGATCAAGCAGGTCCATTTAAGCCATATTAAGGATTTTAGTCTTTATCATAGGGCAAAGGAAAACCATTAGAGTTATGTAAGATCAGTATGGGTAGATTGGTGACATAATTGGGTTAAGAATTTGCAAAGATGTGGCTGCATTATTGAAAAAAGAAGAGGACCAGAATAAACACAGCGAACAAATTAAGAAATCATTATTATAGTTTAAGGGAGAGAAGAGGACGACTTGGACTAGAAGGATGGCAAGGAGATGATGAGGTAGTCAAGAGTTAGAGCTATATGTGAGTTAAAATTGGTAGAATATTGGTGGTGTTTTAAATATAGGGCATTAGAGGAGCTCTCGGGAAGGTCTCCAGACTTGTAAATCTGGTTGCAGATTTGGCACTGTTCACTGAAATGGGGAAATTCTCAAAGGGGACCTTTGAGAGTCAGTTGAGTCTCAGGAAGTAGTTTGAAGTGTGTTTGAAATGTTTAAATAGATATAGAATAGATATTGGCTATATGGATAGAGTTTAGAGCTCTGTGCTAGAATTATTTTAGAATTATTACAGTATAGATAGTAACTGAAGCATGAGTGCGGATAAAACTACAAGGAAAAAAAGATATATAGATTAAGAAAGGAAAGTAGTCTAGAACTAAACTGTGAACCTACAGGAGAAAGGGCCAAAGAGGAAGCAACTCCTGAAAGTCAATTAAAAGGTTTTTCACGAAGGAAGTCATGTCAAATGCTGCTGTGAGAGATCAAATGAAAGAGATGAATAAAGGTCCAAAACTAATGTTCATTGGATTTAGTGCTGAGAGATAATGGTGACTAGAACAAAGAGCCAGGTAGTGGGCAGTGGTGATGAGTAGGAGTTGAGTAAATAGAGACAGGGGGTGTAGCTAACTCCTTTAGAAAGTTTGGTTGAGAAGGCAGTGGTTGAGAGGGAAATGTGGGATCATGTGACAGTCTCTCTCTCTTTTTTTTTTTTTTTTTAAATGGGAGAAACGACTTAAATGTAAATGGGAACAATCTGCTAAAGGGATAACTTTACTATCTGGGGGAGCAAAGGATGGATAATTGACAATGTATAATATTCTTGAAAAAGCAGGAAAGAATGGAGTCCTTGGAACAAGTTAGTGGACTTCTGTGGTTAAAGTAGGCAAGGAAAAGGTCTGATACAGATGTAGGTACAGTAAGAGGTTAAGAGGCTGAAGTTGAGGAATTTCCTGTTGGATAGATGAGTTTTAAATTTCTTTGTAATGTGGAATGGAAGAACACATCTCTGGTGGAGAATATTTGTTTTGAGCAGTATGTGTAAGGTGTAACAGTTAATTTTAAAAAAAGAAAATTGATTAGCTAAACTTGGTAAAATTTGGCAGAATACTCATTTAAATTGATGTTCATGAGTCTGAGGAATAAGTATAGAAAGAAGCAGACAGGGGATATCCATACTTTAAATTAGGGATGATGAAGAGCCAATAAAGAGCTAGAATAAGTGGTCATAAAGATAATAATTGTAACTGAAAATTATAAGGTTTGTCTCCTCTAAAGAGGAGAGGACTTAAAACATTGTGCATTGCTATTCATAATGATGAAGAATCTTGGAATGATAACCCAAAGAGATAATAGTTTGAAGAGAAAAAGAAAACCTTTAAAAAAAAAAATAGGTGAGACTTCAGTGAAGATATTTTAACAGCCCTCGAAAAACATTTTTTTTCTCCATTCTTCCTCACTACCTCCTACCACTCTGTGTGCCCACCACTGCTTTCTACTCCCATTCTCCCTTCCTCAGTCATCTCCCTCTCACTTTCACACCTCTAATTTTAGGGATAGTACGTATTAAAAGACCAGGATTTTTCCATGTCCGGCAATAATATTGTCTTCCTTGGTTGAAATTGCGTGGCAGAGAGGTTCCTCTTGAATACCAGATCCAAGTCATTGATGAGAACTGTACTGAGGGGAATCCTTGGGCTACAATAGAGAGCTCAGTAGAAAAAAGTGCTGCCTATAATTGTTGAGGGATGTTTTCCACGGTGATAGACACTTGGGCAACAACTGTCTCTGTTTCTAGGAGAGTTGTAGGGTATATATATTTTATTCTCTCACTGCCAGCCTGTAGCAGTGCCACGGGTGTCCCCAAACTTTGATACCTATCTTTATTCAACAAATATTAATATATATACATTCTTACTTAACTATAAAATTTGGAAAATGCAGAATATGAAGATGATAAATAACAGCTGTCTTACAATATACAGATGTTAACATTTCAGTATATCTTTTTTTCTTACCTATGTATAAACCCATGTACAATTTTCTAAGCATATCTTTAGGTCTTTCCCTAGAGTTATGAACAGTTGGTAATATGAATCCAATTGGCCTGATTACTTGGTATTTCTGTGAAGCAGGAAGTAAACTCTTAATGTTAGTAAATTATTGATACTGTTATTTTCATGGTGTATTAATATAATATGGGTATCCACACAGTACAATTATTGATCAGCTTGTTTTAAAAAAAATTGAGGCTCTAAAATTACCCATTGTTCCATTGATACAATTAAATAATTCATATAGAAATGATCTCTAGCTATTCGTCATATTCTAACTCTGGTAGTGTATAATTCCCAGAGAGTCTAGTAAAAATTACACTCTATATGCAGACATTTTCACCTTTTATTTAATCTATTAATAACATTACTTATTCTCTATGTCTTAGGATTTTTTCTGTGAGTTTAGCGAACAGTCACCTTGCGTTCTTTCAAGATCTCTTTTACAAGTAAGTTCCACTTCATATTAAAAATACTTCTTCAAATATTGAATTATGTGTTGACATTGTTTTATTGGTTGGTGGAATAAAAGGGAGATGCTTTTAAAGTGTATTCTGCAGTTAATGTTATATTTTATTAATAGAAGTATTGACTTAGATTGTTAGACGTTCGTCAAAATCATATCCTGGGCGAAATATTTGGAAATTAACACATGTGAAAAGAATACATGGATTAAAGAGGAAGCCTGCAGTTAGAATGAAAATATTACATATCAAAATTTGTAAAATACAGTTAAATCAGAACTTAGAGAGAAATTTATAGCCTTAAAATGTTTACATGAAAAAAAAGATCTGAAATTAATAATTTACATTTTCACTTTAAAACACCAGGTTAAACTCAAAACAAGAGAAGGAAGGAAATAACAAAAATAAAAGCAGAAATTAGTAAAATAGGAGACAGATAAACGATAGAGAAAATCAATGCAACCAAAAGCCACTTCTTTGAAATTGATGAACCTCTAACCAGATAGGGCAAGAAAAAAAGTGAGAAGGTACAAATGAATATCAAGAATGATAGGATATCACTATAGATCTTACATTAAAAGGAGAATGTGGGAATATTATTAAGACCTAAATAAATCGAGAGATATACCTTGTTCATGGATTGGAAGAATCGATATTTTTAAGATGTTCTCCCCAAAATGGATCTATAGATTCAAAGCAATCTCAATCAGAATTATAGCAGGAATTTTTATAGATGTCAACAAACTGATTCTAAAATTTATATGGAAAGGCGAAGGAATTAGAACAGCCAGACAATTTTGTTGAAAAAAAAAAGGACAAAGTTGGGAACTCACGCTACCTGACTGCAAGGCAGGTATGGTATTGGCAAAATGATGGACATATGGATCAGTGGAACCAAGGGGAAAGTCCAGAAAAGTACTGTTTTTAAATTAGTTCTAATTTAGTTTTATATTTCACAGTCCTTTTTTAATTGACTAATGTTAATCATTTAATCAGTAATTAATATGGTCAATTTTTGACAAAGCACAAAGGCAAACCAATGGAGAAATGGTAGTCTTTTTCAACTGATGATGCAAGAACAATTAGATAGGTGTATGCAAAAAAGAAAAATTGACTCAATACATCATAAACCTAAATGTAAAATGTGAAACTATAAAAATTTTAGAAGAAAGAATAGGAGAAAATCTTTGTGACTTTGGAAAAGGCAGAGAATTCTTAGGTGTGACATCAAAGCACAATCCTTAAAATGATAAATCGATAAATTTAAAACTTTAATTCTGTGGCATACACTTAAGAAAATGAAAAGAAACTACGGAGCGGGAGAAAGCATTTGCAAATCATATCTGACAAAAGACTTGAATCTAGAACATATAAAGAACTCTATAAACATAATTTAAAAATGTAAAACCCAGTTTTTAAAATGGACAAAAAATTTGAACACTTCGATATGAAAAAATATTCAGCATTATTAATATTAGGGAAATGCAAATTAAAACCACAATGAAATAATACCATACAACTTTCAGAATATCTTAAGAACAAAATACCAAGTACTTGTAAGGATGCAATACTGATGAAAATGTGAAGTGCTACAGCCACTTTGGAAAACAATTTGGCAGAGTCTTATAAAATTAAATCTACAAATCCTACCCTTGTTTACCTAAGAGATGTGGAATCTGATGTTCTGAAAAACCTGTATGTGAATATTTATAGCCGTTTGGTTCATGATCATCAAAAACTGGAAAAAACTCCGATGTGTTAGGAAATCAAGTAAGGTATAATGTACTAAATATTAAAATATACTGAGGTTGTTAAGGGGAAAAAATTAAATGCAAGTTATTAAATATTTTGAATTTAATACTGCATGTATTAATCATTTTTTCCAATTTAGGAAAGTTTGCATTACAAAGTGTTTATTAGTGATAAAGATTGTTGACTGACTTAATATTTATAGCTACTTAATATTTCATAGCTCTGTTATATTAGTTCACTTGATATAGACTACTCAGTTCATTTTGACTAGTTCAATATTACTCCTTCGGAGATTTTTTCCTGCACATTTTTATTCTGCATAAGAATACACCTTAAATAGGGATTAATAAGTAATACTTATTATAGAGGCAGTGATTTATAAAAATTTTCCACCAACTTTGTATATTTTAATCTCTTTTTATTCTGTGGTATTTATAAGAGGTATGCTCATGTCACATAGTTTGGCAACTATATGTACAATATGTCAGGATTGTGACAACATTACTAATATATAACATTTGTTTTAAGACCACTTTCCTGGTGGACAACAAAAAAGTCTTTGGAACTCATCTCATGCAAGACATGGTGAAAGATGCACTTCGGTCTTTTGTCAGTCCTCCGGTGCTTTCCCCGAAGTAAGTATCATAAGACATTATAGCATATGTGTTTCTTAAAAGTCCAAATTCTCTGTCTTCTTTCTTTATAGCTAAGGCATAAAAACTATTGGAATCAAGTCTCTGTATAAAAAACAATCTTGTTAAAATTGATTTCTGCAACTCAGTTTTTTGCGAGGTTGACATTAGGTACAATATGAAAAGCAAAATTTCCAAGGAGTTATCAGAAATTCAGTAAGTTTTATTAACTCCTACTATATGCAAAGCACTGTGTTAGATGGGCACTTTGGGAAATAATATTATAAAAATAAGGTCTCAATGATCTGAGTCTGCATAGAAATAGAAAATGCAGGTAATTGATTTTTAAATTATGTTCTGATAGTGTCACTAACTTGAAAACACGCTGTCATAAGAGGCTGGAAGGTATTTCAGGCAGAAACAATCATCATTTGAGTTGGCATTTTGAAAAATAAGTAGAGCTTTTCCAATGCAGAAGGAAGAAAAGTCTTTATTTCTTAAATGAACATGGGTGAAGACTATATGAATTTATGTATTATCGAAACAGTTAGTGATTCAGCATTCAATTTGTTGAATAAGTCATGCCATGTCTCACATAGAACTCTCTAGTAGCTTCCTTTCTTAGGTTGGGTTCCGCAGAAGCAGACCCTGAGACAAAGATTTATGTAAATGTAATTATAAAGTGTTCCCAGGAAAAACCAGTAGAAGTGTGGGCAAATGAGACGTGAAGAGGGAGAAAGCCACACACAGGTGTGCTCCATAGAAAGTTCCTCTGGTTCAATCCTATCGAGGAGCTCTGGAGACAGTGTGGGTTACACCTCAGAGTTGTCCTAGTCAGGGACAAAGGAGTTTGAGAATTTACCCACACAAACTGTCAATTAAGAACCGCCCCTTAACTGGGAGGAAGTAATTTCACAAGCATCCTCAATGTTAGTTAATATTTGCTATTTCATTCACAGTAAAAGCCAAAATAAAGTCTTTATAATTGAACCTTCAAGGCCCCATGTGCTCTGGTCTAGACTCTGTCCTGGTGCCTCTCTGACCTCATCTCTTAGTTTTTCCCTTCACTGGCTTTGCTTCAGTCACAGTGGCTCCTTGCTGTTCCTGGAACTTAACAGGCTCTTTCTCATGGCCTTTACACAGGTTTGGGGGTGGAGGGCATTTTCCTCAAAAATTATCAGGGCTGGCTCCCTTACTGCCTTCAAGTCTATTCAGTGTAAGGTATGTATTTTTTAATAGGAAGCAAATCTGTAGCGATAATAGAGATAAAGTGTTTAGCTAGGCTGATTCACTAGTACAACTGAAAGGTCCCAGAGTAGGGCTGAGTTTAGATATGAAGGAGCAGCTAATTTTAATGAATTAAATTAGTAGAGATTCATAAAACAGCAGTTCTCAAGCTTTTTGTCTTAAGACCCTTTTACATTCTTAAAAATTATTAAGGAACCAAATAGCTTTTGTTTATAAGGATCATATGTCTTAACTCTTTAAAAAATAACAATAACCCATTACATGTTAACATAAGTAACATTTTTATGGACAATAATTGTTTTTAAGAAAAAATAGAAAAGTGGTTTTGTTTTACATTTTTCCAAATCTCTTTCATGTCTCTCAATAGAAGATAGCTATACACTTGTGAGAGAATAAGTGCAAAAGGCAAATAACATCTTAATATTATTATGAAAATAGCTTTGACCTTGTGTTCTCCCCTGGAAACATCTCAAGGACAGCCCTACCACCACCATGAGGGGAACGTCAACCACATTTTGAGAACTGAGTAGATTTTCAAATCCTCTTTTCTACTGCATTCTTTCCTCTCACTCCAGTTCTTATAGTTTGTATATATCACTTATGAATGCTTATACACTTTACCCAGATATATTTGTCCATATACAATACACCAGCCTATTTTATGTTTTTAAATTTCACTTATATTTTGTCACACTTACAAAAGTGTGACATCCTTTTGCAACATTTTATTTTTTATTCAACTTCAGTGTTTTGGAATCAACCAAGATGATCCATGCAAACTTATTTTATTCATTAAAGTATACCCTTCAAAGATACTGCACTTCATTTTGCCAGTTCTCTACAATTAGATGTTTAACTTGTTTCTAATTTATCAATACTGAAATCAGTGCTGTAATGAACATCTCTGAACATTTCCCCTTGTGCACATAGGCTATGTACTTAGAATTGCTGAACATAGGGTATACGCAATCTTCAACTTAACTAATTGTGCCAAATTGCTTTCTAAAACAGTTGGACCAATTCATACACCAGGCAACAGTATATAAGGATTTCAATTTTCCTATAGTCTAGTCTTTGGCATTATTAGAACTTTTAAATTTTTGACAGTCTGACACATGTGAAATAGATCTGTATCGTCTTAATTTGCATTTGCCTTTGTTCAACAGTTCTCCTTTAGCAATTAGATTACACATTGTCACTCATTATTATCCATTTAGATTCACCCACAGTCCCTCTCTTTATTTGTGGATTCCATATTTACAAATTTGCCTACTTGATGAAATGTATTTGTAACCCTCAAATCAGTTTTCACTCTGCTGTCGTCATCTTCATGGTAATGTGCAGAGTGGTAAAAAATTCAAGTCTCCTAACACATAGCTTGAACAAGGAAACCTTCTTCTTGCCTTCTTGTTTCAGCCCTGATATTATAAATAACACTGTTAGGTGCCATGTTTTGTGCTTTTTGTTGATGATTCCATAGTTTAAAGTATCCTCTCAGGGTAGTGATGTGCTATGTAGTGTTCCTTACCACAAGAAGACTGTGGTGTGCCTTACGGAGAGAATGTGTTTGTTGGATAGGCTTGGCTCATGCATGAGTTCAATGCTGTGAATCAACAACATACATTACATATGGTGTCTTGAAACAGAAGTACACATAAAACAAGGTTATGATCAATTGGTGAAAATGTGACCAGAGACTGGTAGGAACATAACTCCCATATTTTACCGTAGTAGCAGTGTTTCAGTGTTCTCTATTTCAGTGTCTATGGTAACTTCACAGAAGAAAACTATCATAAAACTAGTAGAGAATGGACAATGTATATAGCAAAATTCATTGCATGGTAGCCTGTAGATGATTTTAAGAATTCCAGTGTTACAGATAGGACATCTGATGCTGATCTGATTCTTTTTTCTTTGTAGTATTTGATACTTCAGGAGGATTCTAGTTTCTCTTTATTTTAGAAGTTCAAGAGTTTTACCAGAATGTTCATGTGTGATTTTAAGATAATCCTATCTGGAACTAAGTTATTAAAGTCTCAAGTCTTCAGTCAGACCGTGTTTCCTATATTTTTATTTAATTATTACTTCATCTTCATCTTTTTTCCTCTTTGTTAGAGCTCCTCATATACTATGTTCTTAAAATCTCTTCTCCATATCCCTCATGACATTTATTTGTTATTTTTGCTCTGTTTTAAGAAAGTTCTTCAAGGCTACTAGTGAGACTCTTTCATCTACTAAATTAAAAAATTTTTAAATCTTAGTTTTCAGATCCAGAAAACCTTTTGTTTTTTTAATTGCTGTATTTTAGTCTCCTTAATTTTCTTACTGTGAGGTTAAAAATGTAATAGACCTTCCAGCACTTCTATTTTTTGACCACCTATTTCAGGTGTTCTGCTTTTTCTTTCTCTTGGCTCCTACATGAACTGTAATTTTTCACTGCATCATCGTGGCTCTTTATCTTTGAGGCTCTGATCACATTGCTCAGTTATGTCAACCTCTTAGTGCACCAGAAGATTGTCTGCTTCTCCCTATCTCCTTAGGTGCAAAGGCTACTGACCTCCTACCTCAGGGATAAAAAAAAGAAAAAAAGGAAAAAAAAAAGAAAAAGATCTTTTATCTATTAACTCCCTGTAGTTCCTCCAGAGTCAGAAAGGTAGAAGATCCTTCTAGACTGCTCAGGAAGGCTTTAGTCAGAAGTGATGCTTTTACCTGAGATAAGGAATGCCACAGGAGAACCACTTTGTGAGGAGAGAAGATGATGAGGTGCTCAGATGTCTAGATGATGATTTTGGCCAGTAGTTGGAAATGTAGATACATCTCAAAGAAATTAGGATTCTGTGTAGTGCTTTCTTTGTAAATTATTATTATGAGCACAGTCCCTAAGGGTATCAGTTGTAGGAAAAATGACATTGGAATTGGGTCAGGAAACATGGAGCTTTGGAATTTTCCTTCTCTCGTTGTTAATCTGATCTTATGCAATCCAACTCTAATTGTCCAAATTATAGAACTGAAGAAATTGAAAATAATGTATTTATTGTGTGAGCAACATAGTAATATAAAATATTTCTTAATCCGATGCTACCAGTCTTCAACGAAGCAATGTATTTGGTTCCATTTTCTCTTTTTTCACCATCCCTGTCTGTTGGAAGCACCTACAGTAATCACTGCTTCTTTTTGTAGGCCAAATAGTTTGATTTTAACGACATGACTATTATCTTACAGGTGCTGCCTATATAATAATCACCAGGCTAAGGACTGTATTGACTCCTTTGTTACTCACTGTGTTCGGGTAAGAACTAAAATTTGAATCATTGCGAGGATACTTTAAAAATTGTGGGGTGTAATTCCTTCAGTAGCTTTAATTTGTACTGTTTTCCATCTGATATTTCTTATTCATTTTCACTGAATAAATAGGAAGTTTCTGTCTTATGCTTGAGTAGATAGCTTCAACAACCCAGTCTTCCTGGCAGATTGTCAGATATGGAGGCACATTTGATGCCCTCTCACTATAACCTTCAGGAACCACACAAACAGGATAAATTATGACCCCCACCTGGGAAAAGAGCAGTTGTTCATTTTTTTTTAAATGGACTCAAAAACTTTACTTATTTTGACCTTATAAAGAAGGAGTATTTGTAACCTCCCCAGGCAGTTACCTTTGTGCTACCTTAGTAAGATTATAGTAAAATTAAAATTATTAATTTAGATGAAATCACAAACGTTTTCAAATCTCAAGTAATTAGGAAAAAATTACAACCCTTGAAGGAGTCAATTAATTATAAAGTCATTCCTATTTAATTATAAGTTCTTTTTAGAGAGCTCTTTTGGGCCTGATTCCAGTATTTGCAGGCAGTATGGTATGATGAAAGGAGAATCAATAAAAGACCAGATTTCATTTTTCATCATTAATATTTTATTATAGGCAGATCACTTTACTTTTCTATAAATTTCTTAGTCTTTAAAAAGGTGAAATGTTAATAGCACCTCTATATCTCTTAAGAGGATAGGCTAGTTATTGATTAAATGAGATAATATTTGTCAAAGCATACCATTATAAAACAATATACTTGAATTCATAATTCATAGTTCCTAAATCCAAGCATCCTACTGTTCATGTGTATTATCTCATTAGTGACACGTTATAGTATTTTATATGAGAATACTGTATAGAGAGAGTAGAAATAGAAAAACTTTTGTCAGAACTTACTGGTATTAGCCATTACTCAAATATTATAAGGCATTTTGGTATATTTAGAGCAACACAGAAATGTCAGCCTTCAACATTGCTTTTTGGCTTGAAATAAACAAAAAGAAACTATCCTCTTGAAATGGTGGGAAGATATCTAAAGATTGAAGGAAGATACTTTTGCTATAAAAACAAGTTTCATAAACAACCACTTTCTTCTAGCCATAAATACTGGTGTTGAATTCCTTAAAAAGAAACACCTGTGTGAAAAATGACATAGGCTTAATCCTTAAATACACAGCATTTTTTTCTTCCTAAAGCCAGATTTTGGAAACTTGGAATGTTAATTTTCTTTAGTATCAGGAAATTTCATATTGACAGTTAATAAACTGTATTTGTATTGCAGCCATTTTGTAGTCTTATTCAGATCCATGGACATAATAGAGCTCGACAGAGAGATAAGCTTGGTCATATTCTTGAGGAGTTTGCTACTTTGCAGGATGAGGTAAGAGCCAACAAGTTGCCTTCCTTATAATATTAAGCAGTTCATATACCTTGATCAGATTTTTAAGAACAGTTATTTGGAACAATATTTTGACTATTTAATTTTTCAATATAGTGAATTTTCTTTTCATTTACAGTGTAACAGTTTCATACCAAAGTAATAGTTTACAAAGGGAAATAAAACAATCATCCAAACCGAGAAACAACTTAAATTATTTCTTTTGATAATCAGTATAAATTATAAAATATGTGTAGAACTGTAGTTCTATAGCAAGTTCGTATTACAGTAAAAATACATTAACCATAAGTAAAGTTGTGAGCATCAGCAATATTAATTAGTAATATAACTAAAGACCCGAAGTCAATTATTTGGGTTTTTTGGTCATATAAATTGTGTGTCTTTTTAGTTTAAAGAGTTTTAGCTAAATGTTATCCATTGTGAAATGAGAAATTTGGGTAAACATAACTAAAAATGCATTTGAAAGTATGAGTTCTTTAGGTAGTGAGACTTAAATTTTCTGCTCATGCTATTTTTAGCTATTTAATTCTCTCATTACCTATAAAAGAAAGTAAATGTTATATTTCATTCTAATAGGCAGAGAAGGTGGATGCAGCCCTTCACACTATGCTGTTAAAACAAGAACCCCAAAGGCAACATTTAGCCTGTTTAGGTACCTGGGTCCTTTACCATAACCTTCGAATTATGATACAATATCTTCTAAGTGGCTTTGAATTGGAACTCTACAGCATGCATGAGTACTACTACATATACTGGTAAGAGAACAATATGAGTTAAAATTGGTAGTAGCTGGAGTAGAAAAGATCTGGGAGAGAGTATCTGTAAAGTATAATTTCAAGGTACTTTTTCATTTGGTGTATTTTAACATTAGTTGTGGGACGGTTGGAAAGTACTGAAAAGTAGACCTACATGATTTTAAACATCTTTAAGTACCATAACACCACACAAATATTTCTTTCAGCCATTGAATATTTTCTTAAAAATTACTACTAAAAGTAGCACCAAGGTAACTAGATTAATTGAAGAGCTCTTATCTTTTTCTAGGGAGAAAAACTAACAACATATGCCCTAATGTCAGTGAACTTAGATGTTAGCTCTATAATGTACTTAAATAAATTTAAGTTAAAAATTTGAACTAGATCTTCTGAGAAGAAATCATGGCTAAGATTATCATTGGGAGTATAATTGTTGCAAACCATAGCCCTGAGGATTTGTTTCAGGAGCTTTGGAGCTGATAAGAGATGATCCTCAGCAGAGTAGTTCTGTGCTTTCGCTTGGAGATAAGGTAAAGAAACCTAGTAAGTGGATGCTTGAGAATATTTCAGGCATGGAAAAGCCGTTATAGAAAAAAATAAAATTGTGCACTAATAATTTCAGTTCTCTCGAATCTTTCTTAGTCTGGCAGAGTGTGGTGGTCATTTAAAAATAATAATGACCTATTATCGTTCATCACAAACTAAGGTTAGTAGATTAGATATTAAAACAGTTCATCTTTTTAATTCATTTAAATTATTTACATGAATAACTAAGATATTGTATGTTCCCTGGAATAACTTACAAAGAAAGGAAAGTAATTCTCTTCCACGCTGTTGATATGGTCTTGTTATCATGGTTGCTGGGGTTCTCAACAGATAACTCTTAGCTATGCAAATTGAATTTCAACATCAACTATAGTAATATGAGAAAAATATTATTTGATATATTCTCCAACATTTATATAGATAACAAATAACTCTTAACCAGAAGGTCTTGATAGAGATACATTTTGTTAACCTATAGTAGACACTGCTATTCAAAGAAGACAGTTGATGGGGGAAATTTTCAAGTTCATTCTTTGTGCTTTGAGGCAGCTCATTGGAAACTTTTGTGCTCTTGATTGGATTTATTGGCTTTCTTGTAATTAACAGGAAAATAAAATATTTACTTTAATAGGTTGAGGCGAAACACGTTCTGATATAGTGAAACTAGTGTAATGGGCATTTGTTCCATGCATATATGATTATGAAGAAATCTTTTGTAAAGTTGTAAAACTATGTTGTAGGAAATTAAACAAATTTTTCAGTATTATACGACAACATGGCTACAATAAAGGTCAAGTTAATTCCTTGTAATGCTCATTTCTTATATAGTCTAATCACGTATCAGTTATCTGACTGGGTAATCTGTTTTTAAAAGACTTTATAGCATTATGGAAAATAACTATTAGTACCAGTACATGTGTTGATAAAGCTGTCTCATTTATACCTTAACTATTAACTAACATTTTTTTATCCTTTAAGGTATCTCTCTGAATTCCTTTATGCATGGTTGATGTCGACATTAAGTCGTGCTGATGGCTCTCAAATGGCGGAGGAAAGAATAATGGAAGAGCAGCAGAAAGGCCGTAGCAGTAAAAAGACAAAGAAAAAGAAAAAAGGTGCTGTGGATTACTTTTAACCTTAAGAAAAAAATAACATTGCAGTACACTTTAATTTCTGCAAATAGATGAAGAGCTACCTGTGCCTCATAAGGGGTGAATTAGTCATAATTTAATTCTCCCCTGTCTTTTTTGGAAAGTATAAAGTAGAAACCTAGCCCTGATATTAATGATACAAGTTTTTTTGGCTTCCATTCCTTGTTTTGCTTTACTGCTTTGCAATTCCATGTGTCAGAGGACCTTAGAACAAGAAGTAGGCACGTGGAGTGTGTAAGCAAGATAGGTTGAGGAACAAGACAACAGGAGACCTTTGATCTTTTGACAGAAGGCAGACAGTTCAGGAGAGACGTAAATCTGGAGTTCTACTGTTATAGTCCGCACTGAAAGATGATTCCGGGGCACCTTAATGCACCACTCAGGGAACATGAGGAAAAAGAAGTGTTTCTGAGGGACTGCCCTACTGATCACTTGCGGAAGGGAAACAGATATTGCTACAGTTAAAAAATATTTTGTATTTACTTAGGATTTCAATACTTTGGACTATTAAATAACCTTTCATGGGTTTCCTATTTAAGTCACTGTATGATGAATTTAGAAGTTAAAATTACTTCATACTAGAATTTTATAGTTTTAGCTATTTGAGGAACATGATTTTTGTTTAGCCTTTCAGTTATATTTTATTATTTATAGATTTGGGCCATAAAATATTTATCCTGTAAGAAAAAACTGTTTAGAATTTAATTTAGTAAACAAGATAGAACTTTTTTTAGATTTTTTCCTGTAACAATGCAAGAGGAAAGGGGAAAGAGTATGGATGATTTTCTTTCTAATTACAGTTCGCCCACTGAGCCGAGAGATCACAATGAGCCAAGCGTATCAGAACATGTGTGCTGGAATGTTTAAGGTTAGTCGTTGATAATGAAGTTTTTACTTTTTAGCTACATTGCATTTAAACAATTTAATTAAAATGGACTCTTTTCTGTGATTTTCTTTTCTGGGTTCTAATTTCAACTTTATTTTTACTAACTATCGCTTGTAGTTACCTTTTTTCCAAGTCTAGTTGTTTTCATTAATTTGTTTACAAAACTTTTTTATTAAAAAGTATTGGAGTGACATTATTAAAATCAAATAAGTTTCAAGTGTACAATTCAACGGCATGCCAGATAGATAGATAGATAGATAGATAGATAGATAGATATAGATATAGATATCTATCTATCTATATATATATATAGTATTGTGTATTCACCACCCATAGTTAAATTTCCTTCTTTTACCAAATATTTGACCACTTTACTAAATATTTGAACCCATGTGGTATGCCAGGTATCTTGTATTAAGTACACTACAGGATACCAAGTCTAATCAGATGTGATCCGTGTCTCAGGTGCCTAGAATGACAGGCCAGTTGGCATATATGTGACACAGGTAATAGGACAGGGAAGAGTTTACTTCTGATTGATGATTAGGAAAGGTTTCTTGGAAGAAATGCGGTTTGGATTTTTTTTTAGGAGTATATTAGGAAGGAGGTAGGCTCCACAATGAATGGCATAAACAAAAGCAGGCATTTTCAAGGAGGCGTAGTATTAAGTTGTACTTGGCAATTCAGGAAATGATTTGAGGTACCCTTGTATTAAAATACATAGAACATGGACTCCTGTTTGAAAAACAGGACCTATGCTTTTATTATAAAAATTATATGCTACTTGTTTCTTCAGAAGTTTTTACTTGAAGGTTTCAAAGCTATTGTAAAGCATGGGGCATGGAAAAATAATGTGCATGTGGTATAATTTCACTGGGAAAAAAACAATAACATAAACACTAGACCTTGAAAAGTTTTAATATAAAAGATGACATAACAAAAATGAATAGTGAAGCCAGTTTTTCTCTTCCTATTTCTGTACCTTCAATTGTTTTAGCTATGTGTAAATTACTGTTTCTTATTTTCTTTTCTGACATAAGGAGGATGTTCACTTTTTCCTATTGATACCATCTTTTTTCTTACTCTTTTTCCTTTAGACCATGGTAGCATTTGACATGGATGGCAAAGTACGAAAACCCAAGTTTGAGCTGGATAGTGAGCAAGTTCGATATGAGCACAGATTTGCTCCATTCAACAGTGTAATGACACCACCGCCAGTGCACTATCTACAGTTCAAGGTGAACCTGCTCATTAAAAACACCGTAAAATATTTAGTCTTAGACCTTCTCATAGATGTTTATACCTAGCCCTTTTGTTAAAATAGTCAAATCAAACTATTGTTGGACCAGCAATATCGTTCAGCTTCTTTTTGGATGCATTCATCATGTTAATAGTTATTTAAGTATGTGAATAATGTGAAGTAGTATATGAATGTTGAGAATTTAATATTACACAGGAAAAAAATAGGGACATGATGAATGTTTGCTTCGTTGTCTATATGTGACTGGATATTCAATGTAGAATTATTTAAAAATGTATATTATATGACATTTTGAATAATAATATTTCCCCCTTTGTAGGAAATGTCTGACCTCAATAAATACAGCCCTCCTCCTCAGTCTCCAGAACTGTATGTGGCAGCTAGTAAGCACTTTCAGCAGGCAAAAATGATATTGGAAAATATCCCAAACCCAGACCATGAGGTAAGACTACAGCCACGTTAATTCTAGAGGAAAAGCGTGGCAAGAAGTACATATCTTTACTAGATGGTAGTTTATAAAAATGAACTTTATAGTATTAATGAAGCCTATCATGTTTCTGTCAAGGATGTCGAATGGCTTTGCTAACCTAATCTTGTCAGATTTTAAACTTTTTGATTAAAGAGCTGATATAAATACATCTTTTGTGTAAATTTGGAAATCAAAGCAAAGAGAAATTAAGACAGAACGGTGAAGTATGAAGAGTAGAAATAAGATCCAGATTGATCCACAGCTCACAATGTTAATTTTTATTTTAATCTATCGTTTACTTTATTAAAATATAATTATATGAACCTTAAATCTAAAAAATGATCTGGTCAGTTATCACAGGCAGTAAAAACCACATTTTCCCCTTGACCATTTAAAATAAATGTTTTGTTTTTTATGACTTTGAGATAACATTTTTTAGAGCTTAGAACTTGCAAAATATTTTCAGGCTTTCATTATTTTCCCAATCTGCTACATAATTTTATTGAAATGCATTTATTCTGTAAATGAGAGTTAACTGTAATGCATACATCATTTTGGGGGTTATATCTGAGTACGACCGCCATGGAAGAGCTATCTGTTAAAAATCACAAATGCTCAGGCAATTCTGCTTCTTAGGGTTTTCTTATAGGTACATGTGCACATGTGGGAAGTGAGGGAAGTTATAAATATACAAGAGTATTCACTGCAGCAAGATTTCTGATGGAAAAATATGAAGAAACTTAAGTGTTCATTAACTGTTAAATTATGGTATATCACACAAGGGAATACTATACAGCCTTTAAAAGAACAAAGGTCTTAATGTACTGTAATGGAATGTTCTTCAGGACACAAGAAATGCAAAAAGCAGGGTACTAAACAGTGTGTATAGTATGCTGCCATTTCAATCAAAAGGAGCATTTATTTTCTTATATATTTCAAGAAAGATATATAGAAAGATGTGCATCTTGGGAGGGGAGCTGAGTGCCTTAGGGAATAGGGATAGGAGAGAGATGACTTTTTAAAAACCTTATATAACCATGTAATAAATAAACATGAAAGGGAGAAGTATAAAAATTAGACGAAGGTACCTATTCTAAGCAGCATATTTCTTTTAGTGGACTACATTTATTCAACAAATATTTGCTGAGTGCCTACTATGCTTTCAACACTGTGGTAGATTCTAGCAGGGAAAACAAACCCCAGCCCTCCTAAGGGTTGGGGAGAGTGGTAGCTTGCAGTGATAAGTAAATAAATGAATAGATAAGTAAAAATAAAATAGTATACTAGAAGATCACAAGTATTATGAAGAACTATCAAGCTGGGAATGGGGATAGTGGCTGCTACAGGAGATGGAGAGGTAGAAAGGATTAGGCATTTGTAATAAAGTGGCCTTTGAGCAAATCCTGGAAAGTGAAGAAGGAAGTGGCCATCCATGGATGGAGCCGCCTAGGGTATGGAATGTACATGTCTAAAGGTGCCAAGGCAGGAGTGTGCCCGGAGTAGTTAAAGAACAGCTAAGGACTATTGTGCTGGAATGGGATGGAAAAGGGTGAGTTCCTGGAGGGTTTTGAGCAGAGTGACTAGATCTATATTCTAAAGGACCACTCTGGCCACTTTGCTAAAAATAGACTGTGGTAGGGCCAAGGGTGGAAGCATGAAAACCAATTAGGCCATCGTAACCCAGATGGGAGTTGGTGACAGTAGAAGTGATCAGAAGTCATCATGTTCTCTGTATATTTTAAGGTCAAGCCAACAGTGTTGATGAATGGATTGGCTTTTGGGTAAAAGGAGTCAAATATGACTTCAGAGTTTTTGGCCTGAGCACTGGGATGGATTGAGTCATGTGGGGAAGACTGCAGGTGGAGAGGCTGGGCTGGGAAGGTCAGAGCTCAGTTGTGGACATGTTTATTGGTTGCTCAGCTCGAGCTGCCATCTAGGCAGGTGAAAGTGTGATCATAGCTGAGGAGGAGTGGTTTGTGAACTTATGGTGATATGTTTTCCAGAGAGAGGTCAGCAGGAAAATAACACTAGGAACTTTCTTACTGCAAATTGCACATTACTCCCCTCTCAAAGAGAAATGCAGTACTCTGTTCCATTATTCACATGTTCAAGTGAAGCCTTTTAGACAAGTGGTAGTCAGAAATAACAACAGTTAACACTTAAAGAATACTTACTACCTGCCAAGCCTGGTTCTTAGCCCAACATATATGAACTCATTTGTTCCTCACAACAAATCCTTGTGGGGTAGGTAAAATTATCTCCATTTTTACAGATGAAGAAACTGAGGAACAGAGAGGTTAGAGAACCTGCCAGAGGTTTCAAAAGTAGTTAAGTGGCAAAGCTAAAATTTGAAAGCAGACACCAACTCCAGAGTCCATGCCCCAAATACTCTTACAGTGCTGCCTTTGCAGGACTTTGCAGGCTAATGTTCTTCTGTTTGTATGAGAGCGAGATACCATAACCCTTTCAAGTTTTCAGAGTTGACTAAAAGAGTTCTTTGTTACTAAAAGGCGTACAATATTTGTTCATATTTTTTATTTACTTTAAAATATCAGCTTAAAATGTGCAAAGTTCCTATTAGTATCCATAATAAAGACATTTTGATTTAATTTTATGTATGTTTGATAGCTAAATGTTGCTCATTGTTTAGGTCAATAGAATTTTAAAGGTTGCCAAACCCAACTTTGTGGTTATGAAATTATTGGCAGGAGGACACAAAAAAGAATCTAAGGTAAGTACATTGTGGGGAAAATAAATGGTCCAAAATTATTGTAAAACTTCACTTTTTTCCAATAAGATGTATAAATATTATTACAAAAATTTTGAACACATAAAAATGATCACCCTAAAAGAGGTTGAGCAGCAGAAATTTAAACTTAGAGTTTGCCCTTTTGCCTTGAGACATGACATGCATTTTTTCAACTTAAAATTTCAAAAGTCTGCCCTTCTATTCCCCTCCATCCTCTTGTGTAAATTACTGATTGACTTGGGGTAACAAAAAAAAAAGTGTGTAAATACATTTATGGGAGAGATATTTAAAAAGTCATCTGCCTTTAGAAAGGTGAACGCTTCAGTAATTTTTAATGGTTCAGGAGATGAAAGATACCATGAGCTTCCTTGGTAATGTTAGTTATATCATCAGTGTTATATAAACATTTGACACAGAAGTTCTGCATTGGTTGGAAGCCAACTGCTGAGGCGTTTCTGGTGGCATTTGCCTGTTGTATGTATCTCTATTTGTTCACTCCCATTGTTTTTCTATCTCATCTCCTGCCCTGCTTTACCAGTGACTCTCATTTCATTGGTCATTACTATCAATGACTCTGGAACTAAAAAAACTTGGTGACCCGTGATCTTTTCCTGTAATTAAAATCTATTTTCCTTTAACTATTCTCTGAAGGTAAAAAATAGATGGTCAAAATGTTTTCTATTGAACTTCATAAACTCAGAGATAAGCTAATTTTTTCCCCTCCAGGTTAGTTCCTAAGTTAATGGTTTTGTCATTAAACCAGTTTTTATCTCTGTGCTGCCTTGTCTTTAAAAATACAAAATTCTAAAATAAAAATTGTCTTTATGTTCAAATATTTGTTAAGATACATTGATTTTTCTGATTTTCTTTATAGGTACCTCCCGAATTTGATTTCTCTGCTCACAAGTACTTTCCTGTTGTGAAACTTGTTTGAGACTAAAGGGTGACCATAAAAGGGTAAAATCTAATTTCAGATTCTATCCATCCATCAGTCTTACCACATAACATGAAGTGAAATGGATTTCTTGGATAACAACCCATTATAAGGGATACTTTTAATTTGACAGCGACATGAATGAAAACTGCTGTTTTAAAGTGGTTTATTATGTCCATGGATGAAACTGGTCTTGTTGAATGCATTGATGAGTGTTATATGGTTTTATTACAGATTTAATCATAAATCATTTTTTATGAATAAGATTGAGTGAAAATAGTGTTTGTAAAGGTTAATAAATTTCTTGACAAAAATGCACTACTGCATATGAAAAACAGTAGTACTTTGTTGACACATGTTAAGAACTGAAGGTGTTTACTCTTTAACATGAGTGATTTAAACAAATCATCCAAAAGAAGTTTTAAATCAAGGGATTTATTAAACACTTGTACGGGATTTTGGCAAAATACATTTAAAAGGGATTTGGGGGGACCTCTAAGCTATATAGGGAGGCTAAATTACATGGGATTGTGATTTTGTGTCATGACCTCTTAAATTATATATCCGTAAGAATATAGCGGTTTTAAAAAATATGCTTTAACTGTTACTTTGGCACTTTTAAAAGATTAAGGCAAGCCCCTCAAAGTACCTGGTACGTCTGATACCAGCAATCAGGTGTCAGCACTGTAGGAGTCAGGAGCTCAGTCCTTGGGTATCCCACGAAAGATTTACATGGAGGTCCAATACTCAAGAAAGAGCAGACGAAAAGTAGCAAACAAGTGATTTTATTAGGTAGGCAGGGTGAAGTACATTTGGAAGAAAGTCCAAGTGGGCACCTCAATAGAGGATTGAGGACCCTGAGAAGTTGAGGGTCAGGGTTTATATGGGCCATAGGGTTTCTTTGTTTTCCCTCTGTCTATACTACCTCAAATGGTGTGAATTTTCTGTTCCTCCCTTAGACCTTACAAGCCTGGGTCCTGCGCAGTGTGCACCCATAGATAGGAAGTCATACACCTGCACTGTGGGAATTTTGAGGGTAGGCGCATGCCCAGTTAACTAATTTTGCCCATACCAGTTGAGTGCCCCTGGAATAAGGCCGTATAATGGTCATTTGCAGTTAACTGACTGGGAGAAACGCAGGGAGAGAGCCAGGCACTACTAGGATTTTTTGCCTATCTGGCTTCTGACCTTGGGGGAATGAGGGAAGCTCTACAATTCTGCTAGACCCCTGGTTGTGTATTTTCTTCCCTGAGCTGGTCTCAGGGCCTGTTAACCCTTCACTGTCCTCTCTCTCTCTGGCTCATATCAGCTTATCTACCTACCTTTTACTTTTAGTTGTAATTTTAATTGTTGTTTCTATCTTCCCAACTGTAGTATAAACTTGAGAAAAGGGACTTCATCTTTCCAGAACCTGCTCAATTAATAGAATGTGGATTTTAAGATGTAAAAGCCATACTGAGGGCATTGCTGCTAACCCGGGGGAAACAAGGCCCCTAAGACAGTAGGTAGGCTACCTTTAGTAGGAGACACACTTGAAGGTGACAACACAGGAAGGTTGGAAGTACAGAAGGTATTGAAGGTGGCCTTGCCGCTCCCTAAACAGTTTGCCAAAGCTGATGAAATTGGTTGATTTGTCTAATATTTGCAAATCAGTCTAAGTACAAGTTGGTATATCAGATACTTCCAAATAAAAGTAGGGAACCAGAACTGTTGCTTTTGCAATAAGGAACTATCAAATAAAACTGGATGACTGAATATTTTTGTTCTACAGCTGCCAAAGGTGTTTTCAGAATTTGCTTTTGAAGAGATAATGACCTGAGATTTTGAACCAGTCCACTTATGCATTCATTTACATTGTAAGATTTTTTTTTCTGTAGTCCTATGTTAATATTGCTTTTCTTTCCTTCCATTTAAAAAGAATGTATCCACTTTTGGAAGATCATGTAAAGTTATTGTACAACAACTCTGAATTTTAAACTATTGCAAAGAAACAGATGCAGTACTGGGAACCTTCTGTTAACAATTCATACATTAAGCCAAGCTTAAAGCAAAGTGGGGTGTTTTGTGTTGATCACAGACATATCACCATTGACTTCCAGAATAATTTGAGCCCATCTCAAAAACCCAGAGCAAGATTGTCCTTTATGGGAAAAGAACTGGCAATTGTAGGCCACTGGTTAAGGTCACAGAACTACACTTTAAAATGATATTCAGATTTTAAACATGGTTATGCAGCAGCTTTTTTGGAGAGTTAAAACATTTAGGTGAACCCTTATATATGAACGTATGAGTTCTGGATAAAGGCATACATGGTACATGGCCCTGGAGGTTCCATTACTGTCATTTCACTACAGCCTTGAGAGAAGCAAATTAGTGAAAAGCAAGCTAACATCAGGGACACCTTCACAAAGACTCTGGCTTACCTCTTAAGGCTAGGTGGGTTTCACCCTAATTCCCATGTGTTTACCCTTTGTTCAAAAGGCATTTGTTCATCTAAATTTGTTTATAAAGGTTCTAAAGGGCAAGCTTTAGTTATATGGAAATGAGGTTATCTAGGACCACATCTCTAATCAATCACAATCATTTATTTGGACTTAACAGTCAAGAATTCACTAAGCACCCATCACAGTACTATAATCTCTGTAGGAGTATAAAGTTGTATAAGCAAGGTATGGTCTATGTCACTCAACTCAGGACAAGGTATAATTTTATTCTAAAGAATAAGGATAAACATTTGTCTCAACTAGTTAGGGCCTTGGTTTGTAAAACTCATTATCTTAAGTTTACATATATAGTTTAAAGATGAAACTATTTAAAGTCATTTAACTTTCCCAATGCTGCACACTACCAAGGATAAAAGCCTCTTAGTTTTAAGTATATGGGAAGATCCCTACTATGAGTAACCATTCAGTGTATACATTATCACAATTTTACAAAACAGTTTTTAAGGGACAGTGGCTTGTACAGTTTAAGAAAGTGTTGCCCTGAGCTGATAACACACAAACATAAAGACATTTACATACGCAAACTGTTTTGCCATCTTTCTGACACTAATTAACATTTTCAAAGTCTAACCATATGAAAAAAAATAATCCACAGTTAATGGAACCTATTTTAAATATATTTTTTCTAAAATTCATTTCAGGCAACTGTTAGAAGTTGTTCAGTGTCCCACAAACTATATAATTAAGAATCTTTTAGGCTAAAACAATGTGAGTAGACTGGTCCCCTGGACCTTGACGTGAATTCACAATTCTCTTCCACCATCATAAATGGATAACCAGCTATTACCAATTAAAACAGTCATGCTAGTTATCAATCTAGTCATTTAATGACAGCATACTAAACAAGTAATGGTTTATTTCTCAAGTTTCGTCACATACATTATGTGCCATAGTTAGGAAATCTAATCCACCATTGCTTAGGGAACCTCTACCATTAAAAACTGGAATAACTGCTGATTTAATTGTGGACACCCAAAGATAAACGTCAGGGGTTTGACATCTACGTAATGCTTATTACACAGGTGGTTTTTTTAAACACCCACAATACCTCTGAATTGTTGCCTCAGAATAGGTGCCTGTGATTCCAAAGGAGCCAGTGGTAGTAAAGCATGAATGCCTGGAGCAATAGCTCAAAGTATACACCTCCTGAACAAATGGCCTTTTGATGCCTCTGCAAATGAAGATGAAATCATCATGGTTTTAAATTATATCGATATCCCATCTCCACAATTGAAAAGCTATTTCTTTAGTGAGCAAATGGGGGATAAAGGGAAAACTGAAGGCACAGTTTTAAAAGCTAAACAAAGTATTTCATTTCTCAGCAACTCTATGCACACTGATTAAATATGAGATGAACCGAGGCTTTATTTATTATCTGAGAAAGCAAGGGAAAATCTTATGCTTTAATTTTATGCTCTCTTCTGAGTGAAAAGTTTAATCTTAGTGATTAGGTAAAAGGATAAACATACATGAAAAACATTCAAGTTGGCAATCTTAACCTGAATGCAAACCAGGGCCTGCCTCCAGTGACTCCCAAGGGTACAGGAAGTCCATACTGGGTGTGAGGCGAGGCTTCAGCTCCCTAACTTCTCTGGGCCCCAGTTTCCTCTCTGAAACAAGAGTTCTACCAGATGTTCTGAGGAACCTGCATCTCAAATCCTATAACTCAAAATATATTTTAATAAGCATCACTACCCACTTCCCCTTTAGAGAGCCTTACTTGAAAGTCATTAGTGTGACTGCCTGTCACTTGCAAATGACAAGCCTATTTACCTGAAACAGTAACAACCAACTCAAATCAAACCTAACATCACTTACCAATGTAAATTATGATTAATAATTTTCCAATTTACATTAACTTTTCATTTTTAAGTCAGTTTTGATAGTCATTTACCACAAGTGACATACCACTATAACAAAACACTGTTGCCATTTTTCACACCTTTCTGAACTTTTCCAATTTGTAACACTATATATCCTTCAACATCAATTTTCTCTTCTTTTTCTCTAATGAAGTAGGCAGTTTCTCCACAACAAGCCTGCCCCACAGTGCTGTGCTGCCCTCACTACTCTGCTGCAGGCACCTGGGGGTCACCTCTGGCCTTGTATCAAGCCTAATCCACTTGTGGCCTTTCTTGGTAACATGGGCTTACAGAAGATTTTGCATTTCCCACACATATTAGCAACGTAAGTATAGATCGCAAGTGTGCAAATTACAAGTCACTTAACATTAATGACAAGGGATATTATACAGGTAGTCTCCTTGAAAATTCTCCCACAAAACACCTTTGTATTTAGACTCACTTAAAACTTACTAGCGGTGTTTGTGCTAACAGACAGTGCTGTGGGCCATTTGAGTGTCATAACTGGAAGTGAGCATAAACCAGTAATCCTTCAGTGCTGATGAGGGAGAACAGAAATAATGGCTGCTACCGTCACTTGCCACAGCATGTGGAGAAGAGAGTGACTCCAGAAGGAACTGAGAAAAAGGAGTTCTCTTAAGGGCAGTGGGTCTCCATGTCAGAAGGTGGATTCTTCCTACAGGCTTTTGTTTTAAACAAAGTCAGACTGTAGAATAAGTGCCACTGTTGCTATGCTTGAAGGAGAACTTGTGTTTTACTTTTGCTGTTGATCTTTTCATGAAATACCTATTAACCAACAAATTTTAACATCTTGAATATAGATGCTTCAAAAGTACCCCCAAAAAACCATCTAAAAGACAATCTCATTTTCCTACAAAGAGTACATACTAAAATTCCACAGTAATCATCTTTAGATATATAGTTTTTACTTAGTACATTTCACAGTATTCAATTCCTCATGAATATTTTGTAGTGATCTGTTGAATCCTCACACGAAGTATGTGATTCCAATTTGATTCAGAGTGTGTGATTCCTCTTTTCATGTTGATCAAGTAAGTTTATCATGTCTCTTTTCTGATTTTCCACATTAAGAACTAAAAAGGGGGGAAAAAACATAATACTCTAATATTAAACATTTTAAGAAGCCAGCCCAGGCAGGTCCCATTTGACATTGTCTAGAAACTCTCATAAAGAGGACTTTATCTCCCATCACAACATTATAATGGAGAATTGCATTCCTAAACAAAGACAGGATACCAAGAGACCATGTGTGTGGCCAACAGGGTGCCATGAAACAAAGCTAAAACATCTGAAAACTCCATAACTGTTTGAAACAGTGAAATAATGCCCCATGTTCTATAAAATGGATAATATAAAATGCACTCTGAGAAAATTTTTGATACTATCACAGCCCTGCATGCTGTGTGAATCCCTGTTTACTACACTTCCAACGGGAAGCACACTGCCTCCTGAGAGCCACTTGCAGCTTTGGTCAGCTCTTGTTACTTCTAAGTGCTTCCTTGACAGAGCTTAAATTGACTGTGGCTTCCATCATCCTTACTCTATTCTCGGACACACGGATAACATAAAAAGACACATCACAAATAAGACCTAAAATCAATATCTGATTTACAACTACATTAAATGATTAATGATTTTACTTATTAAATGACTGACATAAAGTAGTACTGTCTTTTAAAAGTTCTCTAAAAAAGTCAGAGCTAATGTCTTTTTTCTTCTAATGTTCCTGGAGCAAGCAGAGTCTTAAACTGTTTATTTCAATGACATCGTCTTAAAATTATGTTGACGTTTCTTCATCTTAAAACTATTTCTTATAAGAGCTGACAGCATTTATCCTACTTTACCTACCTCCTCACTTTTTTTAAAGCCTTGCACAGTATCAAATCCTTAGACACCAGAGTGTAAGGGATGAAAGATCACACACCTTCACTGCAAAGCCGAACAATTAGTAGGACACTGGGCTCATTTAAAACAGGGGTCCCCAAACCCTACGCCACAGACTGGTACTGGTCCATGGCCTGTTAGGAACCAAGTTGCACAGCAGGAGGCAAGCAAGCAAAGCTTCATCCGTATCTGCAGCCGCTCCTCAATGCTAGCATCACCGCCTCAGCTCCACCTCAGATCATCAGGTGTTAGATTCTCATAGAAGCACCGGTCCCTGCTCCCGAAACGGTTGGGGACGCTGATTTAAAGGAATGGTAAAGAGATGTAATACCATAACCACATCTGAAAACATGCTATTCAAGAATCGAGATACGACACAACACAAATAAGTGGAGTCAATGAACAAAAAAATGGAGACCTTGTATTTGCTTAAAATTCTGACACTAATGTGTGAATCTACATTTTAAAAAATATTACCTAAATAGCCTGGAAACATGTCAAAAATCATGTAAGGACTCCCATTTCTAAAAACCTCAAACAACTCTGCCAAATGTAATAGCTGACGTGGGGATAAAATATGATATGTTTTAAGAATGCACTTTTGAATCAAATAACTGGCCAGAACACATAAAAATATCAGTGTCATAAATGATAATGACAAATGGCTCCAGGTTAAAGGACACTAAAAGGCATAACAATTAATGCAATAATGATCCTGGACCAGAAAAGGTATTTGTTGGACAATTCACTAAATCTGAATAATGTCTATAGGTCAGACAATAGTATTGTATCAATATTAATTTCTTCATTTTGATCACTTTACTGTGGTCACATAATATGTTCACATTTGGGGAACCTAGATGAAGGATATAATGGAAATTCCTTTTATTATTTTTAAAAATCAATTATTTTTAAATAGAAAGTTAAAAAAAATTTAAGAAAAAAGTTAAGAAAAATCCATTGCCTATAATGGTAATAAAAGGACTCTGAGGCCAAAAATGAAATGGAAGTAAGAACTCCACAAAGCCAGCTTCTGCCCTGAGGACTTCTGCTGAAGCCTGAAGACACTGGGTTTCAAAAGGTATAGGAGTACAAAAACTAAAGATTAGGGCTCCACTCAAGGTGGGGAGTCCTGAAGGGGACCCCTATACAAAGCTGAAACTCCAAAGGCTCACATCCTTGGTTTAAAGGTAATGAGACACTAACCTGCAATAAAAATAAGCAAGAAAACCCAGTGTGTGTGAATGGAGGGGATTCTTAACCACATGAGATGGCCATGCCGGGTATATCATCTTAACTCATTTCCTGTGTTACCAAAAAAAATTCTAAAGAAGAGAATTTGTTAAAGAGGCTGTGAGTTTGTGGTGCCTGCCTTGAGACTGGTAGAAGGAAACTACCTATTTCAGTGGAACATACCTGTAACTCAGTCCTCAAAGACTTCCCACAGATTAAGTCCCCAGAAAACAGTTCATAGTTGAAAAGCACAAAACACAAGGAAACAACTAGAAGACATGGAATATAAAATAACTCTATGATGTATTTTAAGAAATAAAAGATGGCTAAGCATGAGCAAGGAATAATGGCCCATAAAGAATGGCCAAGCGGAAAGTCTAGAAAGACAAAAATAATTAATATTAAAAACAAAGTATGAATAAGTAAGGCAGAGGTGAAAATAGTTTGAATGAAGATATTTCTGAGGAAATTATTTTGAATGTAGAGAGGCAAAAATGAAAAATATGAAAACGGATAAGAAACATGAATAGAATGAGATCTAACACTTCTGAGTTCAAGAAGGAATCAAAAAGGGACGAAGCATTATTCAAAGATACATGCTGAGATTTTCTTCAAGAGGGACTGGCCTTGCCATATATTTAAAATAAAAAAGGCTGCTAGACAGTGCGGTACAGTGTGAATAAACAGAGAAACCAATGGAACAGGAAAAGCCCCCAAATCAGACCCATATGGAAATTTACTATTTGATGAAGGTAGTATCAAATTACTGGCTTTGAATGGTGTTGAGCCAATTGGACAACCCTTAAGAAAACTACCTATTGCTAGTTCCATATACCTGAATACATCTGAAATGAATCAAGAGAGCAAAACGTAAAATATAAAAGTAGAAGAGGATTCTGGAAAGATGGTGGCAACAGTAGCAATGTTTTTGAACCTCTCAGAGTCCCTACATAAAGCAACTGAATTAAAAAACTCAAAATTCATAGACATTTACAAAACTAGATGACACAGAATACTGCAGTCCCCATACAAGAGCATCTGATGGAGAGCCCCACACAGCCAAGAGATTTGCACCAGAGAGTACCAGAGAGGTCCAGCAGTGGGTGAACTGCTGGAAGTGGGGGAGTTTCTGCTGCAAACATAACAGGTGCCCCTCAAGGTGACCATGGTGAGGTCCAGGGGGCAGGTGAAGGCTGAGCCCCATGGACTTCTAAAACTGATTTGCCAGGGCTCCTTTCGAGAGCTCCTTCCCAGGAACGGCCCATGGAGAGACTCAAAGAGTGCTGAGTGTGGGGCGAAGCAGCAGCCAAGCAGGACAGGGACAAGAGACAAAGGAATCTGAAGGTTCAGATAAAAGGAGGGGCGCGGGGGAGGCCCCATTGGCCAAAGATGGAACAACCTGAACTTCAAAAAGGATAAATGCAACTGAGTGAAAGCCATCAAATGTTTAAATCTATGTTTATAGTTTCATTTTTTTAAATTGTCACCTTCAGTGGATGACAAGAAATAATTCATTACTGTGAGAAGTAAATAATCAAGGATTTATCCTGCCTACACTAAAAGAAAATCACTGACTTGTCTATAAAAATACTCCGTTAAACAAATGAAATAGAAAAGGCTGGATTAGAATATCACCAATGAATTAATAAAGGCACTTAGCATCAACGGCTGCTCACATCACAAAAAAGACGCCAGACATTATATCCCTCCTGCTGTGAAGCAAGAAGAACACAACCACAGCTACAAAAAGGTCCAACCTACTAATCACAAGGAAACACAAAGCCAGCATCTGATACACCCACTGGCCTGGACTCTTCAAAATTCAAAACAACAATACAAAATGCTACTATAAAAAGCTGCCTGGAAGCTCTGTGCATTATAGTGGTGCTTTCTGATAAGTGCTGTACAGCAGCAGTCCCCAACCTTTTTGGCACCAGGGACCGGTGCTCCTATGAGAATCTCATGCCTGATGATCTGAGGTGGAGCTGAGGCGATGATGCTAGCGCTGGGGAGTGGCTGCGAATACAAATGAAGCTTTGCTGGCTTGCTCGCCACTCACTTCTTGCTGTGCAGCCCAGTTCCTAAGAGGTCATGGACCAGTACTGCTCCACAACCCGGGGGGTTGGGGACCCCTGCTGTAAAATGATCAAGTGGTGAACTGACAGATCATTTTGTTAAGGAAATCCCTAAATGTCACCGAAGACAAATGCACCAACTGATTCCTGAATGCTGGAGCCCTACTGAACACCCAGACTTCATCTCGGGCACTTTGACCCCGTACCTCCCTCCACCGTGCCTGTGCTCAAAGGCTTCTGAAGAAAAGAAAGTGTCCTTCAAATGACAGACCATTTACAATGTTTCTGCTGGGATTCACTGTACGGTCACTCCAAAAGAGAAGGAATACAAAGTAGATTGTTACGACTGCACCTAGAACGAGGTGACCCCACCAGTTATTACCATTTACATTTCTGTCATTCCCTGCAAGGGCTGCCTGCTTGTCTGCCTCAGACTCTGCCTCATTTTCATCCATGCTGTAGTCATCGTCTCCTCCCAGGTTTTGGTTTCTCCCTGTAAAATTAGTACAGACACATCAAACGTAAGCTACATCATTTCTCTCTCAATGCCACAGAGTACACCAGAGCCCAGGTACCGCGGTTATCTCAGTCCTGGTTTCACAGTCAGATCTTTTTGTTGCATCTTAGGAAAGGACAGGTATTGTGTGCTTGCTTCCGGTACACATACCACATAGGAGCTGTCTGTGTCCATCCACTTCAACTCTAAATCTATATAAAATTATGTTACTAGCTAGCTAACTAAACCAAACTCCCAGTTTTTAAAAGAGACAGTCAAGGCTAAAGGCAGGCACCACTGCTTTTGGAAACAACCGGTTTCTCGTTAACGACGGCATCTCCTGAGGATGTCTCATTGCCCCGAAAGAAGGTCATGAAGTGGCTTTTGTGAGCCAAAGTGTAAAATTCTCCATCATACATACATAATTAGATCATTCATCACTACAATCATCCCTGAAGAGAACAGAAACCAGAAAAGAGCAGGACAAAATGCATTCAACAGACATATTCACAAGGTTTAATGTAAACGTTTTATATATGTCTACAGGTAAGTAAACAAAATCTTTTTTAAAGCGTGCCTGGAAAAGTCAGCTCTGATGATATTTCTCTGCACTCACTGCCTGAACTGGAAATGAAGCACAGGCTTGTGTGCCCTGTGTTTTATTCTGCAGAGCAGATCATCACAGCCACACCTAGAACGAGGTGTACCCCACACACCCTGCAGTGCCACAGGCCCCTCAGGAGCTTTTACACTTTGTGACCTGCTAAGTGGTCTGAAACCTGAGTGCCACTGGATCAGCCACCGAGGTTCCTTTTTTATTATTTTTTTTAAATTGTTGAACTGAGAACTTGTGAGAACACATTCTCCAGAAGACGGCACTTGAATGAAAATTATATTTAAATGGAATCAGGATAACTTCTGCAAATAAACCCAGTCCCCAATTTCTGTTACCGGTCATCCCAGAACACAGGTGTCCCCAATAAGTGCTCCTGGCTCAGCTAGGACTGAAACTTTTCACATCTTTAAGAAACCAGAATACATCCCGTAATATCCTGTTGCTCTCAGTTTCCCATATTTTCCTTTAAAAAATAAAAAAGTCAACCAAACCAGGAAGGTGGGATTCACATGTCCCTTTTCTGCAACACTCAAATTGCACAAAGCTTCGTCTGTCCAATCCTTCCTTCCTCCAGTCACCAGGCACTGACTGGTGACACTGAGAGGAAGTGGAGAGACAAAGACAAGGCACATCGTCTGCCAGGAGGCCTACCTTTACCCGATGGTAAACACCCATCAAGGTCCTCCACCTGAAAAGCCCCCTTGACCCTGTGAATATTATTTCTGAAACCCCCAGGTGCTGGTGAGTGCACTGCTCTTCTGTCCTGCCTCCTACTTGATAATGGATATTGAATGAATGAACAAACAAAATGAACCACCGGATTGTGAACTGCTGTTTGGTAAACTTCAGGGCAAACCCGTCTCACGTCAGGAGGGAGACTAGGGAAAGGCAGCCCCCAGAGCCTCTCGCCCACCTTGTTTGTCAGCATCCTGCTCCTCCTCCTGCCCATCCCGGATGACAAGCTGGTCTCGCTCCAGGTCCTCCACGTTCTGATTTCCCTGGCTCACCCCGAGGGCAGCTGGCGCCTGCGGGGTCAGGCCAAGGCCTCCGGCATCTCCCACGTCTCTTCCACCTGCATGTCTGTCTGCTTCCACACCCTGTTCTTGGTCTGGCGCTGGTGACAGCCCCAGGCTGTCCCTCCGAAGCTCTCCCTCACTGATGACCTGAATGTCATTGGTTTCCTCTGTGCATAGAACAGAGTTAGTTGTGACCCCATCAGCATTTAATTTCATTAAAACAAAAACAAAAATCCTAATACTGCTCAACTCGCAGAGCCTTCTCAAGGACTGCATGGGTGGGGCAGCGGGTGATTTATTTTGTGACATCAGCAGAAGACTCTTGTCTTCTCTATGTCTGCAGTTCATCTTCAGAACCACGAGGAGAAAAATGGTTCGGAAAAAAAAATCTGGATAGAGTTATCATGATTACAGAGACAACCTACAAGGAGAAAAGGGTGTACTGCTGAGGTTATCTGATTGTCATATCTGTTTGAGACAAGTACTTGGGCGCCACTGACAGTGCCCAGGACTTGGGCACCTCCCCTAAATCCCACAGTCCCACCAATGTCCTGAATAAAGGCACAGTCTGGACCTTTCTTCACATAGCTACCAAAGAACAAGGCACATAGTTTACAGGGATGAGACCAGTAAGACAGAAAAAGCCCTGTGGCCCCAGTTCCAGGTGCCCAGAGAGACACTCACCTGCCACCTGCAGCCCCATTACCAGGCTCACCGACTGCCTCCAGCAGTGCACTCTGCCCTCCAAGTATTTGTACGGAGTAGAGGGCATGAACTGCCACTATGTTTTTTATTTGAATGGGGCTCTGAAGAGGGTTTAAATATGTAATTTTCAAGCTTCACTTACCTTTCTTGACCTGCCTTTTCAAATTCAAAATGTTCTCAGAACTAGGGACTGGTGTCTGAGGCTCGCCATTACTGGGCATGTTTCCTTTTGCTTGTGGCTCCTCTGGCCGGGGCAATGCTGCTTCCTGTGACTTCAACTGAGGTTCACTGGGAGGTTGGAGCTGAAACAGGAGCACAGGATGGCCAGGACAGGGGCTCCATGGTCAGAAACCTTACAACAACCCCGAGCAATGCGATAGACCACCACATCCTTCTGACGAATGAGAACACTGAAACCCTGACAAATGCCACAATCCGCCCCAATTGTGCCCTGTTGCCTGGCATAAATCAGAAGACCTGAGGTTGAGTCAAGATCTCCCAGAAAGTACTTTCAGTAATGGATTAACAAGCAGGCAAAAGAACAAGGAAAAAGAAAATCTGAACAACACTATAAATCAAATAAACTGAACAGACATTGATTCACTCTACTCAACAAGAGCAAAATAGACATTCTTCTCAAGTGGACATTGAATATTCTCCAGGACAAACAGATGCTAGGCCACAAAACAAGTCCAAACAAATTTAAAGTGACTGAAATCATATAAAGTATGTTTTCCAATCACAGTAGAATGACATTAATAATCAGTAGCAGAATGAAATTTAAGAATGAAATTAGGTAACATACTTTCAAAATAACCAATGTGTCAATGAAATCAGAAGGCAAATTAGAAAGTACCCTGAGAAAAATTAAAACAAAGAAACACAACAAACCAAACTTAAAGGAGGCAGCTAAAGGATGCTTACAGGGAAATTTACAGACCTATATTAAAAAAAACAAAAATCTCAAATCAATAACATGATCTTCCACCTTAAGATATTAGAAAAAGAAGAGCAAACCGAACCAAAATCAAGGACATCATAAAGATTAGAGAAGGAATTAATGACATAAAGAATAAAAAAATAGAGAAAAACCAATGAAACTAAGTTACTTCTTTGAAAAGATGAACAAAATAGACAATCCTTTAGCCAGATTAACCAAGAAAAAAGTATACACTCAAATTACTAAAATCAGAAATGAAAGGGGACAGCACTATCAACCTCACACAAAAAAAGTAGTAAAATATAGAAGGGAATACTATGAACAACTGTTTGCCAACAGGTTTAACTTCAATGAAATAGACAAGTTCCTAGAAAGACACAAACTACCAAAACTGACTCAAGAAGCAGCAGAAAAATTTGAGTAGACTTTATAAATATTGAATCAGTAATTTAAAATTTTCTCCTCCAAAGAGCCTGGACCTGCAAAGCTTCTCTAGTGAATTCTACCAAACATTCAAAGTTGAATCAATACCAAATCTTCACAGACTCCTCCAAAAACAACAGAAGATGAAGGAATACTTCCTAACTCATTCTACGAGCCTAATATTACCCTTATACCACAGCCAAAGGCATTACAAGAAAATAAAACTATAGGCCAATATCATAAATACAGACACCAAAATCCTCAACAAAATACTAGCAAATCAAATCGAATAAAGGGATTTTATACACCATGACTGACATTTGTTCTAGAAATGCAAGGTAAAACACGCAAAAATTAATGTAATATATCAATAGCATGAAGGACAAAAACACATGATCGTTTCAATAGATGCACAAAAAGAATTTGACAAAATCCAACCTCTCTTCTTGATAAAAACACTCAACAAATTAAGAATAGAATGGACTTCCTCAACTTGATAAGTAAAGTCCATCTATGAAAAACATACAGCTAACAATAAACTTAATAGTGAAAGACTTAATGCCTTTGTCCTGTGCTCAAAGACAATGATGTCTGTCTTACCATTTCTATTTAACACTGCACTAGAGGTTCTAGACAGGGCAATAAGAAAAAGAAAAGGCATAAAAATTGGAAAGGAAAATGTAAAACCATATCTATTTTTAGATGACATGATAAAGCATATAGGAAATACAAAGGAATCACGAAAAATATTATTAGACTTAGTAAGTTCAGCAAGGCTGCAAGATACAGGATAAATATAAAAAATGAATTATATTTCTATACACCTAGCAATAAACAACTTGAAAATATACCAATTCCATTTATAATAGCATAAAAAATACAAATAAATTGAACAAAAGAAGTACAAGGCTTCTGAAAACTACAAAACACTGTGGAAAGAGAATTATAAAGGACTTTAACGGAAAAACATCCCACATTAGTAGAACAGAAGACTTAATGTTAAGATGGCAATATTCCCAAACTAATCTACAGATTCAATTGTAATGTCAAAATTCACCTGGATTTGAAGAAACTGACAAGTGGATCCTAAAATTCATATGGAAAGTCGACTGGCTCAGAATAGCCAAAATAATCTTGAAAAAGAACAAAATTGGAGCACTCATATTTTCTGATTTCAAAGCTTACTACAGAGCTACAGTCATCAAGACTATGTGGTACGACATACAGACAAACAGACCAATGGAATAGAATCAAGAGCCCAGAAATAAAACTTCACGCTGAAAATGATGTTCGATAAGGATGTCAAGACAATTCATTGAAGAATAGTTTTGGGTTTTTCTTTTTTCAATAAATGATACTGAGACTGAGTATCTATATGCAAAAGAATAGCTGGACATCTACCTTCACACCACATACAAAAATAGAATTAACTCAAAATGGAACATAGTACTATATGTAAGAGTTAAGAACTTTAAAACTCTTAGAAGAAAATACAGTAAATATTCATGACCTTAGGTTAGGCAAAGCCTTTTCAAATAAAACACCAAAAGAACAAGTCACAAAAAAGAAAACTGATAAAATGGGCTTGATCGAAATTTAAAACTTGTTCTTTAATGAATACAATGAAAGAAAAAAAAACAATAGGAAAAATATTTGTTAATCATCTAATATCTTATATATAAAGAAATATGAAAAATTTACAATTCAAAATAATTTAAAAATGGACAAAGGAGCCAGAGCCGAATAGACATTTCTCCAAAGAAAATCTATAAACATTCAATAAAGCACACGAAAGGATGTTTAACATCATTAGTTATTAGAGAAATGCAAATCCAAAGCACAATGAGACACCCAACACTCACTAGGATGGCTGTAATGAAAAAGATAATAAGAGTTAGCAAGGATGTGGAGAAATTGGACTCCTCATAAACTGCTGGTGAGAATGTAGAAGAGTATGATCACTTTTTGAAAACAGTTTGGCAGTTTCTCAATACATTAAGCATAGAATTACCATATGACCCAGCAATTCCACTCCTAGGTACACACCTAAGAGAAATGAAAACTTAGGTCCACACAAAAGTATGCATATGAATGTTCACAGCATTATTCATAATAGTCTATTATTCATTATTCATAAATATCTATCAAGTAACAAATGCATAAACAAAATGTGGAACAGCCACACAATGGAATATTATATAGCCAGAAAAAGGAATAAAGTCTTCATAAATGCAACATGGATAAACCCTGAAAAGCATTATGCTAAGTGAAAGAAGCCAGACAACAAAAGGCCACATATTGTATGATTTGATAAGGCAAATTTACAGAGATAGAAAATAGATTAATGGTTGTCTAGGGCTCTGGGGGGTTAGGGAGTGAGCAAATAGGTATGGAGTTGCTTTGGGGGATATAAAAATGTTCTAAAATTGATTGTGATGATGGTTGTATAATACTATGAATATACTAAAAAAATAGTGAATTATAAATATTACATAGGGTGAACTGTATAGTATATAAATTATATCTCGATAAAGCTGCTATGTTTAAACACAAAACTAAAGATCTCCCAGAAGGCTTCAAGCAGCAATTTCATGGGCTGTGTTTTACTAAGAAGGTAGCCTCACAGCACAGGCTCTGATCACTCCACCACTGACCAGGTGGTACGACCCTGACCGTAGTACTTAACTATCTCCATAGGCCCCAGCACCTTCAAAACAGGGAAACAGCAGCAACTCTCTCCCAGAGCGGCTGTGTGCTTCAGCTGAAGTGATCCTGGTGTAGTCTCAAGCACAGGGCCTGAGGCCAGAGTCCAGCCTTCCAGGTCAGAGTCCCAGCACCCTGGGACCAGGCTGTTGTGTCTCAGGGAACCAAACCCATAAGGGAGAGCAGCAGAGAGTAAATCAGACAGCAGATAAGAAATAAATGCCTGCAGAAGGGATAGGAATACCTTCTGGAAATCCTCAGCAAAAAAATACCCAGAGTTACCTGCTGGCCTTGGTTTGTTTTCAAGTCTCTGGAAGCTACGGCTTCATTCCCATTTTTGGTGACTTCTTCTATCCGCTCCTCACACTGCTCCTTCACCTCTTTCATCTGATTGATGCACTGGCTCCTTTGGGGAAAGAAGGGAGGGACAAATATCGATGGATGTGTCTATATACCAAGTGTGTCCCTGCTATGATGGAGAATCCACTTCAGTAAAAGACACACTCGTCTTTTTCCTGAACCAGGCACTTTATCTGAAGAGGACATAGGGCAGGGCAATGTGTGTTCTCAACTCTTAAATTACAAGGAAACTGTAGTTGATTGAAATTTACTAAAAGGATGTCACAATGTTCTAAAACAGGTAAACTTTATTGGTTAGAAAAAGCAATTTTTTAAATATAATCTGTGATATGATAAAAAAAAATGTTTTTGATTTTTGTCCTCAGCTACTGGCACAGAGCTCCTACAACCCTTGGAACTTCCTGAGTAATGGAAGTGTCTCTTGTTATTTATAATGAGCCAGGTGGACCATGCCTGAGTTTATGCTAATGAGCCAAGTGGGAGAAGCCTACAGAGCTTTAGGATGGAGCTGGTGGCCAAAAGAACCAACTATATAATGAGAGGGTTGGAACTTTCGGCCCTACTACACCCATCCTGCAGGGAGCTGGGAGGGACTGGAGATGGCTTTCGATCATGTAACCAATGGCTTAATCAATAATGCCTACATAATAAAACATCAGATAAAAACTTTAGACCATGAGCCTTGGCCAACTTCCCGGTTGGTGAACATATCTATGTACCAGAAAGGTGGCACCCCAACTCCAACAGAAGCTTCTGCCTTCCCCCCATTCCCACCCCAGATCACGTGTTATGAGTTTCTGCCATTCAGCTATTCCTGAGTGGCATCTTTACAATAAAACTGTAATTGTAAGTATAGAACTTTCATGAGTTCTTTGAGTTGTTCGAGAGAATTACTAAACCTGAGGGTGTTGTGGAAAGCCTAGAATTTATAGCTAGCTAGGCAAAAGTACATGTGGCTTGGGGACATCGAGAACTTGTGACTGGCATCAGAAGTGGGGGCGGTCTCCTTGGACTGAGGTCCTTAATCTGTGGAGTTTGCGGGAACTCTGGGCAGAGTCAAAACTGAACCGAATTTCTACTTCCAAGAAGAGGAAAGAGATGTATTTTTCCCTGTTCCTCTCACTAAGCAGAACTAAAAACTCTGGACTTTATATTTAAAACAAACATAAAAAGAGTCCCAAAGGTGGAGAGAAAAAGGCACTCCAGCTAGGGACCTCGGACCTGAAGAACAACACAGTGGTGTCATTGGAGGGATGTGGGGATGCCAGCACTTCCACTTCCACCTGACAGTAATGTGGTCCCCTCCCTCCCCCATGAGGATGTCAGCAAGGAGTCAGGGCTTTCACCACTGACCAGAAGTTTCAATCAAAAATCACTCATCATATCAAGAACCAGGAAGATCTCAAATTGAACGAAAAGAGACAACCAATAGATACAAACGCTGACATGACAGAGAAGTTAAAATGATCTGACAAAGATTTTAAAGCAACCACCAGAAAAATATTTCAATGACCAATTAAAACATACTTGAAGTAAATGAAAAAATAGTCTCAGCAAAGAAATAGAAGATATAAAGAAGAACCGAATGGAAATTTTAGAACTGAAAAATGCAACATCCAAAACTTTAAAACTCAGTTGAGAAAAGAATCAGTGAACTGGAAGATAAAACAATAGATATTACCCACCTAAACAGAGGAAAAACCAGACTGGAAAAATTAAAAACAAACAAACAAAACAAAACAAAAACACATAGCTTCAGGGACCTGTGACCTGTGTGACTCTAACTAAAAACCTAAGACTTATGTCATTGGAATCCAGGAGAAGGAGATTTCCCAGCAAGGCCCACATAACTATTCATTTTTTATGCACATCCCCAAGGTCTTACTCCTATTCACTCACCTCCATGACAACACGATATTATCTGTCTTGCCCAGGTAGATCCCTCTGAGCTCCCCAGGTTCTCCTTCCTTTTCTTCTAGAACCTAACGTCTTAATCTCCCTTTTCCACTCCCCATTCTAAATGGCCTTTCCAAAGAAGTCTTCTGGGTAACAAATAAGCATTCATGAAAATGATCTAGTTTGAGACAGTATCTAAAGGCACTATCGAAAGAAAGGTGGCTAAGTTAGCATCAGGTTTGGCTGGGTGAAATAGAAAGACCAAAAGACAGTTTATTTTTTCCTCACAAAAAAAAGAAGTCTGGATATGGGCAATTCAGAGCCTCGTATAGCAGCTCTGAGTCATCAAAAATCCAGGCCTCTCTTTTTGTTTCAATATCCTAGCATTTGGTTTTCATTCTCATGATTATACCTCATGCTTCAGGATGGCTGCTAGCGGTCAGACACCTTGTCTGAGGCCCAGGCAGCAGGAAGGGGGAGGAAAGGCAAAGGAAAGGGATGTGCCAGTGGACTGTCCTCATTTTCAAAAGATTTCCTGTAAGCCCCACTCACAATTTCCTTTTTCCACTGGCCAACTTAGTCATTTGGCCATACCTAACTGCAAGGAAAGATTAGAAATGTTGTATTTTTGCTGGGGAAAAAAAAGATGACCGGATCTGGATAAGCACTGACCAGTCTTGGTCACAAGCAGTTTCTCAAAAATGTTTGAGTCACGAAAACTGGTAAAACAACTGAGCAGTGTACCAAACTGAGAACATATCCAATTACATACTTTGTTAATTTAAATGTTTAGCTCATGTTTAATATAGACACAGATGGATACATACAGAAATATTTATCGATACGTGTATATAACACAGATGAGTATACACGCGTGTATGTCTGCTGTCAGCTGAGAAGGCCTAGTAGCAATGATACCCCAATGGCAACAAGTATTCAGATCTTGGTTTCTAATACCATTCGCCAGTAAAAATAACAGGGCTCCTTAGAGAAATGCTTGATTGGACTGGGACAGAGCATACCAACCAGAGTGTAAAAAAAAAGAAAAAAAGAGCAAAAAGAAAAGGCAAATCCACAACATTGGGGATATGTCCAATGGACAATGGAGTCAACTGAAAGCGTTCCCCATGGCCAAAGGTAGAACAATTGGAGCAAAAGAAAAAGAATAGTATTGAATTATAACTCAAAGTATAAAACAAATATCCGAGTCCCTACTGATATAAATAAGAGCCAAATCTGTACAGAAAAATTCAAAACAACTTCTATAGACGCTCTGCCCTTAGGGAAATGGAATGTATTTCTCAATCTTTCAAGTGTTGGTTATGCATAGTGACTTCTTCCAAAGACTGTACTATACAGGGAGAAAAAATACTGTAAGTTGATAGTGAAGAAACCTGACAATGACTGCCTCAGTCAAGAGGTCAAGATTAACATCAACAGTGCTAATCATACTGACAATATGTACCCTCGATGTGAAGTAATGAAAATGGCACTTTCTTCTGTGTGGCCTTCCTCCCCAAAAGGTGTCGCCCCAGTGTAACCATTAGAAAAACATCAAATCTTAACTGAAGGACAGTCTACAAAATACCTGACCAGTAAAAGGTAACCTAACACCAACCAAGGTCAGAGAGAGGGAGAAATAAGGCTGAAACCAGAAGCCAGATGTGTGGTTTCCTGATTCTGTGCAGTGCTCTCATACCACACGGCTGCCTCTTAGGCACTGCACGCATTTCAGAACCCAGTGCAAGTGCACTTAACCTCTAACTCTTGTAGTAGACCCCTCAGTTCAAAGGAACTTACCAGGTCTCAGCGTACTACGTACACAGAGGGGTGTCAGGTAGTGCAGAAATAATGAAAGGCAGTTCCTGACCTTGCACAGCTTACAGATCAAGAGAAGACTTGCTGAAATAGTCACTTAAATAAAATTCTCATGAACATGCAAGCCACAGGTGGTAGACTAGTGCCCAGAAGTTTAAACACAGGGAACAAAAAGAGAAACGTCTGTGCACTGAAAGAACTAGACGTGTCCAATTCATTGTTATGAATATCACAGAGGCTCAGGATTAGCAAATGAGCAGGTGCAGGGCCATTCCGGGACATTTAAACCTACAAAAGGGAAATACCGTTTTTCAGCCTTGCCAAAATCAAGTACAAAGAGCTTCTATCTCAGCCTTGCAGATTAAGGTCAGCTCTCCATATTCCAGCAATAAGGGGAACAACCTCAGAAAAAAGCTCAAATTCCAAGACACAGGCCATACAGATCATGACGGTGTTGCTTCCTGAAGGCCTCAGGCTGGCTTTTTCTTACATGTTTTGGTAAATGTTCAAAAATTAACTGGAGCTAAATTACAGAGACATACAGGACTTGGCCACAAGAGATTATTCTAACTGGTACAACTGACGGTCGGAAGCATGTGAGTGGACTGCACTCAGCACAGAACTCTATCTATCAGGACGAGCAACCCGATCATCCTGGACTCTGATGTCGGAGTATTACTAGTTACATTCCAGTAACGGCATTCGCCAGCCCTACTTCTTCATGGCATGGAAACAGATGGCAAGCAGTTCATCTCACACACTGACTCTAGGTGCTTTGGGGAGAGAATGCAAGCCTGTCTGGATCAAATACAGTGATCACTTAGTGATGTCTGCCATGGGGACAGAAGAAAGAAGTGGGAATGTGTGCTGCCTCATACTGAAAAAAGAACATTAACTTGTTTCTAAGGAAACTGGGCCTTTCCAACAGCTTCTCCATTCTCAACGCTGTCTTTTATAAAACCTTTAGACCAGAGAGAGTGTTTTAACAGAGGACAAACTTATACATGGGCATATACACAAAGTGGTGTGTTCAATTTGTAGGAACCTGATGCACAACTTTGTGTATATATCCATTTATAAACTTTCTAACAAGGTGTTCGTACCTTTTATCAGATTCTCAAAAAGGATCTATAATCCAAAGAAGTTAAGAACAACTATCCCTCTCCAGGTTTCAACATTCCATGAATATCATCCCTGGGAAACATCTTGTATCTGGTTCTGGGCTTTGGGCACAACTAATGAAACGGGAGCAGTCGGCCAGAGTTTTCGATCTACCAACCTCCTAAGAGAAAAACAGTGCATCCCAAACACACAGCCAACCCAGTTAGAACATCCTGCCTACCATCTGTCTGAACACTCCTACCTGGAACACTGGGCCTGGCTGAATTCCAGCGAAAATATTCTGGATTAACATTTATTGAGGGAGGCCGTTAGTGGCTTATTGTATTTCAATCAATGGAAGGGAAATAAGGTGTCTCTCAAGGATGAGTAATAATAGGATTGGGGCACCTGATATTTGTCAGAACACTTTCATGGGTTAGCATCCTAACTCAGGGTTTCTTGACTTGGCACTACTGGTGTTTTGGGTCAATAAAACTTTGTTGCAGGGTAGGATGCCTACCAGCATCTCTACCTACAAGATGCCAGGATCACCTTCCTCCAAGGTGTTGTGGACAACTAAAAGTGTCTCCAGACATTGCCAAAGGTCTCCTGGCAGCAAAACTGCCACTCATGGAGACCACTGGCCTCGCTGAATAAGGTTCCGTATGCATATTCTCTAATTATGTTTCCTTCGCACTGACTGTGAGGTCCTTTATGTATTTATGTACTTGGGGATTTCTGCTTTTAGTTCTATTTGGTTTTAAAGCAATTGGGAAGACATGATGGTGAACAGGCAATCTTTTGGAAGACGTCACAATCCCTACGAGGGCAACAGGTGTAAGGAGACTTATTCTCTATTGCTGGTGACAGCACAGATGGCTAAAACCTTTCAGAAGGCAATCTGGCAATTTATACCAAGGGATACACTAAACTTACAGTCGAGTCTTTTTTAGAAGGAAATAATCCAAAATAGTAATTTTTAAACGTTACAGGCATTGATGTCAGGCCAAATATAATAACCAAAACTTAGAAGCCACCTAAATATCCAACAAAAAGGGAAATGATACCTCCACCATATGCAATAGTAACCAGCCATTTTTACATTTTTAAATCTGAGAGCAATATGGATTTTTATATATACATAGTACTAGTAAGAGAAAAAATGATTTAAAAATTTTAATGGCAATTGTAATTATGTAAAACTTGTTTGAACCTGGGCACAGACTAGAGAGGAGTAAGTCAAAGAGAAAAGAGGTCTGGGGCCATGGGTGGCTGGATGTCTCTGAATCCCAAACTCCTTGTGCTCGAGTTATATTGCTTATAAGAAAAAAAGGGAGGGAAATACACAGACTAGACATTCTCTACCCTCTAAATTGGTTTTTACTATCTTATTAATGGGTTTAGCCAACTTTTTAAAAGTTTGTTTTGATCAAAAAAGTACTCCAAGAAGTAAAAGTGTAGTTTTCATATGCAACTAAAGTGAAGTTGTTATCAGCTTAAAACAGAGAATGTCGTAATTATAAGCTGGAGATCTATGTAAAGCATGATAACTACAGTAAATAATAATGTACTATACACTTGGAATTTACTATAAGAGAAAAGTGTTCTCAACCATACAAACAATAAAAGGTAAACATGTGATATTACAGATGGTAAATTAGCTCGATGGTTAACTAGGGGCAGTATTTCACAATGTATAGGTATAGCAAAACATCACATTTTACAACTTAAATATACACTATAATTATTTGTGAATCATACCTCAGTAAAGATAGAAAAATAAAAGCACTCCATTCTTACTGTAGAACTTTGGAAAGACACTTAAAAGTCAAGAAAACAAAAGCAATAAAATCATACTGATACTATGCTGAATCACCTCTTAGTCTCTGAGTTGGACTTAGGTCACATCTGAGTACTTTTAGAACACATCATCAAAGGCTTTAGGTTTATTGACTTACCAGAAAACCTGTGCCACACCAAGTTTTAAATTAGATTAAGTTTGAAAGTATGTTGAATAGTCATGTCCTGCTAAGGAGAACTGCCCTGCCCTCTTATTTATCTTGTCTTATGAGTCCACTGGCTAACACTTTTCTATGGCTTTCTGAAGCACTGCTAACACTTAAAAAATAAAATGCATTTTTTTCGGAAGGCCCTGACTCCTTAAAAAGGGGCTGGACCCGTCCCACAGAGCCCTGTGTGCTCCATCACAGGAGGGCAAGTGGAGATTGTGCTGGACGCTGTCCACTGCCTTCAGCCTAAAACTTGTCAGCCCTTGAGTGCATGCACGTGATGCTGAGACACACTTACAGGTCATAGGAGAACTTCCTCTCCAGGTTAGTCTGGTTCTTTTGAAACTGGAGAACATCCTGATGCAGCTTGCCGTAATTCTTCTGCAAGGTCTGGAACTGTTCTAAATCAAGAGGAAGACAAGAAATCACACAGTCACCAGCACGGCCGCAATGAACCCTGCTGATCCCTCCAGCCGCAGCAGAAGGGGGAGCAGACTGCACAGAGGGGCTCACCCTGTTAGTGCCTCTACCGCTGCTTCAGCAAGGCCCCCCACAAAAACCCAACCCTGATGCCAAACTGATGAAGTGTAGCAAAGAAATGGAATTAAATTGGGCTGGATAATTTTTATAAGTTTTATAAACGATATGTGAATTCAGGGTGATGAGTGACCCAATTAACACCCACACACGCACACACAACATATACATAAAATAGACCACATGCATATCATATATATGTATGTATATATTATTTCTTAATGTACCAAAAAATGAGTCTGAATTCTTCTGTACAGAAACTTGAAATGTATTCAGTAACATATTTGAAGGAACAGCTCTTTAAGGAATTATAGTGAAGCAAAAAGAATAAATCAAAGATTACTCAATCACTGTAATCCTATCCATCATTAGATTACAATTAGAGACCTTAGAGAAAGCCAAGAGAAAAGGCAGGTTTTTCCTACAAGGTCCAATGTCAGGTGTAAAGGAGGGGAATGGAACTCACCTTGCAGTGTTCTGATAAGCCTCTCACTTGAAGTGATATTATTCACTAAAACTGCCTGCAAGGAAGATAAACACAGAATGAAACACTGGGCAACCTAACGACTCACAAGTGCGGTGATAAGACTGACATGTGGGTGGGGGAGGAAGGAAGGGAGCAGCCCCTCCCCAACCCAGAGCAGCTGTCAGGAGGGCGGGCCCCAGATGGGCAACAGCTCTCTGGCTGGACAATCAGATGTCCACAGTCTGAAAAATAACATGCATGTTGAAAGATCTGCTTTCCAAACAGTAGTCTGTAACCCAAGGGAGGGGTACCCGGATCCTGGCTCTGTTTCATCTCCAGGACACGATCCTCCTCCATGAACAGCCCCAGCCCTGCCTGGCTGAATCAGCAACTCCGGTTTCTCTCTGAGGGAGCCCAGGTACAGTCACATCCTCAATCAGAAGTCAAATTCTGAATTCCAGGCTGGTGAACAGACTGAAGAGAAGGGGACCTGGTGACCACTCCAGCAGCACAGGCTCCTGATTCATTTTAGCCTCTGGCTTCTGTCCACAGAGCCTACCAGCTTTGACGATGGAGGGCTCACAGCCAGTTAGTTACACAAAGTTGGGAATGCCAACGACAGAAGAGGGAATTGGTGACACAGGACTCAAGACAATAAAAAAAAAAAAGTAGAAAGAGATGGTGTGGAGTTTAGTGCAACCAGCAGCCAGTATGCGCTGAATAACCACTGTGCCTGGTGCTCTGCTGAGCCCTCCACACCTATCCACTCCTTTGCTCTTCATACCAGCTGGATGAGGTGGGCAAAATATCATCCATCTTAGGGGCCAGGAAACTGAAGCCCAGACTGCTTAGGAGGGTCAATGTCACATGGCTTTCTCAACAACAGCAAACAGGCAAAGCAAACCCCTAGCCCCAGCAAGGGGGCTCCAGGAACTGAGCTCTTCACCACCAACCACTTGCCAAATTGGATCTAAACCCCGAGTAAGACATCAATCTAGTGGACTGTGCCTAGTGCTAAAAAAAAACAAAAATCTGGGAAAAAAGGGAACTAGAATATTCAATATCAGAGCACATAATACTGGTGTTGTTTTGTGGGCACTGTGTCATAATCGACAAAGTCTGTAAAATGCTGCCCATAATCTGAAGACACATTTTTGCTGCATTCCTGGTTCATGGTGTCAGTGACCACACCACTTCCCCATTCTGTGCCTCTGGTTTCCTCTTGGACCCTCTCTGTGTAGCCCATACTCTTTCTTTGGCCTGGACAGAGTTTTCTGGAATAAGGTGATTATGAATACAGCAATGTGCTCCTAGAAATGAAATCTGGCCAAGCTAATCTGGTGTTTATTTGGGGAGATCTGAGCACAGGAACATTTCCTAGTTCAATGGAAAAGAAGTCACAGTGATAACATCTTCCATGATCAACCTCTCAGGGAGAGACGTCAAGAGGGGTACTTACAGATATTCTACACAGGTAGCAGAGAGAAGAGAACCTGAAGTGACAGGACGATTAGCATAGTGGGGAACCAGATTCACATAGCCTGAAGATCCTGCCACTCTTGTTAGATTAAAAAGACAAAAGATGGCCATATGGTCCAGCATCCCCACTTACGGGTACAGAACCAAAAGAACTCAAAGCAAGATCTTGAAGAGATCTTGCACCCGCACATTCACGGCAGTATTATTCACAAGAGCCAAGAACTGGAAACAACCCAGTGTCTCTCAATGGATAAAGAAAATGGTATATATGGTGGTGGTATAGACATATGGCGGAATATTATGCAGCCTTTAAAAAGGAGTGTCACATGCTACAACATGGATGAAGCTTGAGGCCATAATATTAAGCAAAACAAGCCAGTCACAAAAAAAAAAAATACTGTGATTCCACTCATATGAAGTATCTAAAGCAGTCAAAATCATAGAAACAGAAAGCGGAAAGGCAATTGCCAACGGCTAGGGGAAGTGGCAGGGAAATCAGGGTTGAATGGGCATAGTCTCAGTGTTGCAAGATGAAAAAGTTCGAGATCTGTTGCACAACATGAATATATTTAACACTATTAAACTACACACTTAACTTCTACCTCACCTATGCATCAAAACCTCCTCTCTGAACATCAAAGCTGAAACAAAACAGAAAAAGAACATTTAAATGATTATACACTGATTATATCTCAAAAGCTGTTATCTCCCCAAAGCTGTTATCTCCTAGGTAAATCATTTCTAAATTATGGCAATATAAAAATTATGGGCAATATGACTTGTCCCTCCTCATAGCCCAACCCAAAAAAAATTCATATTGGAGTTTGCAACTATCTGGGGATTCAGAAAAGTTTAGAAATTGCTGCAATCTGAAATATCTGAAGTTATTTCTATCTACCACATAAGTTTATTCTTCCAAAAAGAATTTTAGTTATCTTCCTCCACCTACTTACTTATGCATGGAAAAAAACAGTCGTCTCCACTTAAATGGAGAAAAGATCATAAAACGCCAACAAGCGTTTATATACAGTTTTATATTTACTGAAAATCTTGTTGAATCACTTTTAGGAAAACTATAAAAATGCTTTTAGCTTTTTTAAGGGTTCAATAAAGAAAAAAATACCTGTACTAAGCAAAATTATTCTTAAATGTATTATATATTCTACTCTAGACAACCCAGGTGCTTCACATGTTGGTGCAGTGACTTTGTGGAGAGCTGCACTTCCTGTGAGTGTGAACCGTGTCCCCAGGGATCGCTCAGCAGCGGACAAGGAGGCACAGTAAACTCCACTGGAATGTAACCGGAAACTCGGAAAATCTCAGGATTATAATCCCCCACGTACAAATTAATTGTAACCATTCCATTCTGGGAAACAAGTACATTTGATCAAACTATTTCTGCTTTAGCTTCCTAGAAAAATAAGCCCAGCATTTCACAGTACATTTCCAAAACAGTAAATCTACAAAAAAATCAGCACATTTTGAAAGCTCAACAAAATGTAAATGACTAAATTTTACATACGCTATCTTTTGAAAAGCTCACTGGAAGTGTGATACCGATCACATTATTAAAAAAAGAAGGTGACTTCTACTGCTATATTTGTTTGGCTCATTAAAACAATCGACCTGCTTTGAAGGAGAGGGTCCATCTTAAATCAAGCCTTACTAAAGAGGAGCCTCAAACCATCTAACCCCTGACAACCCACCAGCACTCAGGTGCCCAGGTAATGTCTTTGGAGTGTCATTGCTGTTAGTTCCTCAGAGAAACAAACCTTAAAATGAAAAACTTAATCTTAGTGACCTGGGCATGATATTAAGAATGGGGAGAACAATATGAAGTATTCATTCGTGTCATTTTATCCCTCACCAATCTTAAAATCTCCCAGAGCAGTGCCACCCGACGGAAATATGGATGTCCTATGTTAGTCACATATAGAAATTTTCAATTCTCTACCCCTGATATTAAATAAAGTAAAAAGGCACAGGCTGGGCAATGGATTTGAACAGATATTTCTCCAGAGCAACGGCCAATAAGTATAAAGGAAAGATGCTCAACGTCATTAGTCATTAGAGAAATCCAATCAAAATGAGAAGACACCACTTCGCACAAGTAAAAAAAAAGTGAAGGGTGGGACTGGCAAGGATGTAGAGAAAATGGATCCGTCATACAAAGCTAATGAGAATGTAAACTGATGCAACTGCTATGGAAAAGTTTGGCAGTTCCTCAAGAAGTTAAAGAGACACATGACCCAGTAATTCCACTCCCGAGTATGTACCCAAGATAACTGAAAACACAGATCCACATAAAAACTTGTCCACAAACGTTCACAGAAGAATATTCATAACAGCCAAAAAGTGGAAACAACTCAAATGTCCATCAAGTGAGGAGTGGGTAAACAGAAAGTGGTATATCCATACGACAGAACATTATTCGGCCATAAAAAGAGTAAGTGCTAATACCTGCTGCAACATGGATGATCCTTGAAAACACCGTACTAAGTGAAAGAAGTTACAAAAGCCCACAAAATGAGTGATTATGCTGATATGCTATGTCCGTCATCAGCAAATCTACAGAGACAGAGCAAGTGAGCGGCTGCCAGAGGCTGCAGGGAAGGGAAAATGGGAGTGAGTGCTTAACGGGGACACGTTCGCTTTTGGGGGTGATGAAAATGTTTGGGAATTAGTGGTGATAGTTGCACAACATCATGACTGTACCAAAAACCACCGAATGATACACTTTAAAATGGCTAAAATGGTGAACTTTATGTTATGTGAAAAAAAAAAACAGGTGAAATACTAATATTTTAATATATCCGAATTATCGTTTTAAGATGCAATCAACATAAACTGAATTAATGAGATATTTTACTTTTTTATTCATACTAAACCTTTGAAATCTAGCATATTTTACACTTACGACACATCTCTATGGGGTATTTTCAGTGCTCCATTGCCACTTGCCGGCAAGGATAGCACAGTCCCTGAGGAATAAGAAAAGAGGGCAGAGAGAGTCGTCCCAGAGAGTCCCAGTGAAGTGTCAATTATTTATTTACAGCATCTCACTAAGATCACACATTCACACTGGCACCCATTCGCATCAACAACAAAACAGACAATGCCACCCAAACGCTTCATACCCACAACCCCTGTGGGCCAAATCCTGGCTCAACGAACATATGTTCTCAGAGAAACCACCAAACAGAGTGGTGGGCAGTTAGTCCAGTTCACAAAACCCTACAGCTGATGTAAGTCACTTCTGTGATTAAAAACAGACATGGAAATGTGAACGAAGAGATATCTGATATTGAGGATTTACTGGAGTTTGGGGTATGATAACGGCATTGTGGTTTCAAGAAAGATCCCACCTCTCATAGATATATACTGAAATATTTATGATTGAAAAAGTATGAGTTACAATCACTGAAGCCTGATGTTGGACACACAAGTCCATTAAATCACTCTACTTTTTCATGTTTAAAAATTTCCACAATTAGCCTGCATACACAAGCACACATACCTAATCTTGTCACGTTGCTACTAATTTAAACTGAAAAGCAAAGCTAAGAATGAATTCTCTTTTTAATCTTAACTTCAAGGCTGGTTTTAGTGGGAAAGAAAGGTCAATTAGAAAACGTCGAGATAAACTTGTTTTCTGAAGGAATTTTGGGTAGGTTCAAGACCGTTCAGAGGCACAGACCTCTCTAGCATGTTACTGTTACTTGTAATTTCACTGCTAACCTTAAGCAGTTTTCTTATCGCAGTATATACAGCTGATCCACAATGTATCAGCTATGATAGAGGTTTCTGAAGCTCTTTAACTAAAGAGGAGGAGCAAGAAAAAGAAATGAGTAGACAGCAAGAGAGGAGAGTGGGGGTGGATTTTCTTAAAGAAAATGAAAAGCTCTGAAGGGAGAGAAGGGAGATGGAAGACACCGTGGATACCGGTTTGCAGTCTGCTACTAATCTGCTCCTTCACTTTGGACATGTCGCTTAACTTCTCCTGGCCTCAGTTTTTCCAACTGGAACCAAAAGCGTTGGCCTGCAGTGTTTTAAAAGAGACACGCAATGGACATGTCAGGTGGAACAAGTCTTTCTTTTCCGTACTGGCCCCACGTGGCAGCATATTTACAATGCTGCTCTCCTCATCTCCTCTGAATGTCAGTAGCACCTTTGTCTATGAAATGTATGCTACCGAGACTGGAAAAAAAAAACCAGCCCCACCCCCACATTTCCAAATGGCCCTGGAAAGGAGGCTGGAGGTTTAGTCCATGGCTGTATACATAAAAGAAATGACAGCAGAGCTGGGGGAGGGGGTGGAGGGCGGTCCAGGTTCTAGCTCAGCCGCTTGGCCCCAGCCTCTCCACCAGGTTGAAAACCACTGGTCATGATGACCACACACGTCTCTTTACTCCCTCAAAATTCCTGCAATCCTACACCCCCAGGAAGCAAGCACAGCAGGAGGGAGCCGGTCTCCTGTGAGCGGGGCTGGGCAAAGACAATATCTGGGAAGCGCTGCCAAGCTAGACAAGCGCAGCACACAAAGGCTTGACTGGGGGGCAGGCGCTGGAAACGCGCTTGAATATCTTCGGCCCTGTTCTCAGAGGAAGAAAAACACTCATGGCTACACAGACGGCACCAGCAATCTGGAACATTGTTTTTTAACCAGCCAGGAAATGCCAGTTTGGGACAGGTACTGAGAGCAACAGATTCCACGGTTCCGCGTCCGATGGCAGGGGGAGCTGCCCCGAGCCCCACTGCCGATGGCAGGGGAAGCCCTGCCTGAGCACCTTCTGTGGTTTCAGTTTTTTCCCAAATAGAAATCCTGACAATGCCTCCGCCTCACCTTGGCAAGTCAAATCCTGACTTCCTGCAAATACGTGGACACAGACACCTGGGGGTTAAAGAGGAAATGAAAACTGAACTAACTGTAGGGGTTACTGGGCCACAGGAATAATCATAGACCCACCCCCATTTGTCAGGGGGAAAGAGAAAATAAAAAGATAGTGAGGTCAAATTTCCTCTATGTATTTCACATCAAACGCCTGTCCTGCGGTGCTGGGTTAAGAACAGAGGTGAACAGAGGGGCAGGGAATTCTGAGTGAGAGAACAAGGCAAAGCCACACAGAAGCACACCCTAGGAGTACATTACACCTTCTATACAGCAAGGAAACATGAAAAAGCTCTTTCTGGTCAGGAAGAAGCCAAGTCCAAGACTGAATACGTCTGCAGGGTTTGTTTTCACCCCCACAGAACAAGAGAGCAGTGCTCAGAAAACAGCCAGGTCTGGCTCAAGTGCCGTCATCACGGGCCATTCTCACTGCAAGGTAATGCCCTCCATGTGGAATCAATCCAAGGCACATCCTAGTAAATCAGCCTCGAATCAAGTAAGCTTTCCCCCACTTGCCTCCGGAGGTCCAGCGTGCCCCACTACTACGCACCTCATCCCTTCCTTTGAGGTTGGGAGGGGAAGACCTACCAGGTAAGGAAGGGATGGAGAACCGACTGCAGCAATTCCATGGGGACAGGGTAGAAAACCGCGTTGGCGTGAAAGTCACGTTTTCTGCCATTTCTCCAAACACATTTTTTTCAAATATGGCAAGTAAATTACTCAAGTTTAATTACAAAGCTGTCTTTGAAGACTATGCCCAATTGGCAAACCAGAGAATTGAATTTACAATCTAAAAAGACTGAAAGTTTTCTCAAAAACAAACCCACTTTTTTTTTTTTTTTTCAGGAGAACAGGTTTCAATGAATTTATTTCCCCTGCTTTCACTTTCTGCCTCTATGCACACAGCTCCTTCACCTCTCCACATCACACTTGTCACCCAGGCCTGTCAATTCTTTCCACTGGTTGTCTGTCTCCTGAATCTAACTTCACAGAATCCCTTCTACTCTTACCTCAATTCAGCACATGATTTTTGCTTCAAATATTTAAAGAGCTGCCTGAGTGGTCTGCTTCCTCTGCCCTGCTCCCCACCCCAAGCACGCCCCCGAGGGCAGGGCCTGCCTTTTAAACACCCCAACTGATCTGATGACCTTGAACCCTGTGATGGTTCCCCTGTCATCGAACTCAAGTCCAAATACCTTAAGTGGCTTAAAGGTCTCAACTCCTTATATGCCCAATACCACTCACACCCAGCTACCAGGTGCTGTTCCCACCTCCTGACACCTTGGGAGGGGCATATTTACCTGGCACTTCCAGGTGAGACACCTGAGGACGGCTCTCCTGTGACTCACACAGCACTTCGACACCCCCACCTTACCCGCCCAGTGGAGGACGCAGATCAACACCTCCAATCTTCTAGTGTGCCTCTTGAAAAAGCTTGAAAGCTAAAGTTCAATTTTCCAGACTCATTCCAAGTGACATTTAGATCTAATCAGATGCATTCACTTGAGACTGGAATGCTGAACAGGATTAGAGTACGGAGTGGGATGTCCAGCCTCTGAGCTAAGCTGCAGAGGAAGCCTCCTGGTCCAGTCTCTGGATGGGGCTCTAGAGTCACTCCTGACATGGTGAGCCATCCTGTAGACTGCTCCTCCAGGCCCTCCTACCTCTTATCAGCACCTACCTCCTCGTGCCAAATCCTTTCTGTTTAAAACAGCCAGAATGAGTTCTGCCTACAGTTAACCACGACAGATCCATTTACTTGTCTTTTTCCAGCACTCAACAGGAAATGAATGGACATCAGACACAGCCTGGTCCGCAGCTGGGCACAAGCCTAGTGCCTGGTAGAATACTGAACAGACAGAACTGAACACGGAAAATTAATAATACAAACCAAAAAGCTATTCTTAAACCCTTTATTCTTCAATCAATCACAGGGATAAAAAGTGATAAAAATCTATACAAGTTCGCTCTAGCCCCCCAAGAAAACCACCCCTCCAGAAGAAAGGTACACAAAAAAAGCTGGCCCAGAGAGAAGAAAATGGAACATTCAGAACTGTGTCTTGTGCCTCATGAGATTTCTATATGGTGACGCCAGAGGGAAAGAGCCAACAGTCTGGATCCAGCCCCCTGCCGGCCACTCTGCAGGTTCCAGGAACCAAGAAGTGACCTCTCGAAGTACAATCTTCGCCTCTATCTCAGAGGTAATATCACCTATGTCCCAGTTGGGCACTTTGAGAAATTAAGTGTGTTCTTATGTGTGAAAGCACTTTGAAAACTCTAAAGTAGGACAAGTGACTAGACCTCTTAATATCAGTTTTTTCTTTTACAAGAGACAGAATCTTACAGAGAAGTCACTCACAGAAGCCAGTGCTGAGGAGAGCAGCCCCAATCCCGGGCTCCAAACTGCACAAGAACCAATGACACAAACCATCTCAGATCTTCTGGCTTTCACCACCCACCAACCACAGAAACTCCACTAAAGGGTCGTTTACAACAGGAAACCCCTCTAAAGCATGGTGTTTTCATGCCACTCATCTCAGGGCTTGACAGAGCCTCCTCGTGCCCCAAGTTACTATGCGAGAGAGGAGAAACCTGGAAGCTGACTGAAGCCACCTCAATGCAAGCACAGGTCACAAAGGTGAGTGACAAAGGTGCAGGTGAGGCAAGGTGAGTGGCCGGCCTGTCCCTCCTCCACCTTCCCAGCTGCCTCTCTCCCTGAGCTTTTCTGACACAAAACAATTAACAAGTCACCAACATCCCCTCTTCCATTCTTCTAGTCAACAATTTTTTTTTTAGATCAGTAGCTTGCCTTCTGGAATGACACAGGAACTGTATTTCTGTTACAAATAAAATGTTACTCAATTTTCTTTAAACTACTGCACTATTAATTTATATATTTTAACAATAAATGAAGTCTAAATGTCAACATCAAATAAATGACTGCAAGAAACCAGCCCAGCAAGAATGTCACCAACACAAATATGAAAAATGAAGCCATTTCTGATTTTAACTTGTGGCAGGTAAAAATGAACAAAAGAGCAGGAAGCTGGACATTCCCTGGATGAAGTGCTACTAAGTAATTCAGGGTCTTCAGATATTAAGTAATCTGTCCCTCCCACGCCTTTAGGGCCACTGCTTGAGTATGGAGCAGCCACTAGCCAGGAGAGTATCCAAGATCTTGGTAAGTATTCAGACTCCAAAATACTGATCAAGATTCTGACAACAAAATAAAAGAATGAATTAAACCACTCTATGCCATCCTTAGGAGATAGATAATGCAGACTTTTACAAGTGACCTCCTATTAGCTTTTGCCAAAAACTAAAACCTGAGTCTGTTTCTACTTAGGCCACTTAAAAACCTGTTTTATACATACACCCGTACATCTTAAAATAGCACTTCACTAGTGGTTGTGTGAAGATTATTTATACCTACACAAATGTGGTGGTTTAAAATGTGACCTCGAGTTCTTTGACACTGTTCCCAAAGACAGAGTCTAATCCCTTCCCCCGCTTCCATTTGGGCTGGCCTGACTGAGTGACCCACTTCTAACTAATGCAGAGGAAGTGACCATGCTGACTATAATAAAAGGTATCATGTGTTGTACCAAAAAAAATCAGGGCCATCCAGAACCTGTAAATGGACCTATGAACCTATTTAGAAACAAACATTTATAAAACAATTCTGTCTTGAATTATACCCCTGACTTTCTACCCTTGACGTGACTGCCTCAACACCCCTAAAACAAGAACGCATAATAAGGCAAGAGTTTCTGGGTCTTTTTAATGATGTGCAAAAACTATATGTGTTTATATATGTTTATCGTTTAAAAGAATCTCCTTTACGTTCTACGATTTTCACGGCATACCTATATTTTAAAAGCTTGAATATAAAAATTTATAAAAGTTTAGATGTAATCTGTTTTTTAAAGGAAGGTAAGTAGTTCTCAGGAGTGTTAATCTCTAAGAGATAAAATTATGATTTTTTTTGTATTTTCAAAAATGTCTACATTATTTTGATAATTAAGAAAGACAATTTTCAAAAGTTACTTTAGGCTGACTTGCACAATCATTTGTTTCAAAACAAAGCTGAACATCCCTTCTAATATACAACCCAGGAGATGACTGTATGAGGGCTTCCGCCAAGTTGTACAAATACACATGAACTTGCGTAATTGTACTTACGTGGTCAAACCATCATAAACACATCTAATTCTGCAACAGACAAGGAAGCAGAAAAGAAGGGATATGAGAATGAAGGTTCAATGCCCAAGAATCAGCTGAAGTCTCATTTGAATATCTATCACCAAATGATCAAAGTCTGAGTTCTGGTTCAAATTATCTCATGTCTGACTGGTTGATACTCCAGCCAATGAGTGCACACCCTCTGTGCCAGGTTTCCTCCCTCATCCAATGGGCTGTGGGTCATCAAAATGGAACAAATATCCACCTAGCCTTCCACGTGGGCAGCAGCAATGGGTGAGCAGGAAGTCTCCCACCTGGCACATCTTCTAAAAATTTTCAAGGATTCCAGTAAATGTGGGTAAAAATGAAAGAAATACCTTAGGAAAAAAGTATGAACATCAATTACTTGGTAACGGCACTGCCAAATTATTTTTAAAGAATTATATCTATTAATTATAATGTCCTCTACTTTTAAAAATAATTTCAGAGGGTCAAAAAAATGAAAAAAACTCTAATAAGAATTTTATTTTTAACAGTGTCATACTGAAAAATGCCTTATCTCCATCACCAGCTTGTGGTTTCACTACCTGTTCACAATACAATGATTTGAGAACTTAGAAGAAATGTATGCATACGTGAGCAAACACATGCTAATTATTGTGTGTCTTATCTATAAAATAAAAAATTCCATATTCTTTGAGGCCCAATAGCCAGATATTCTGATTCGGTGTATTTTAAAAATCCAATTTTTGTATAAGCTCCCAGGTGATTGTGATGTGCAGCTGGAAGAGGACTGATTACTCTGATACAACGTCTATAACAAATTAGATCAGGGACAAACATCAGACAATTTGATAAGCTGAACTGGTAATTCCACATGGACAAACACTAGCAAGCGACAGAGGCTTTCACAAGGACCACGGTCATGCGATCAAGAGGTGAATTTAACTCACTTGCTGCTGAGTAGTGAAATTCACCTGATCAGAAGGTGAATTTAAATCATGCCGCTGAGGAAAACAAGGATTTGAACCCAGGTCTGCCTTTCACCATGCTAAGCTATGGCTAAACTACTCCTGGAGCTAAGAAACTAGTACCCACTCCCAAAAGGAAAATAACTTTATATTGCATATCCTTAAGTTAAAAACTAAAAAAAAAAAAAAAAAAAGACTCGCATTCTTTTCCAATGGCCATTTGATTCTGTCAAATGTTTATTTTACCTTTTTTTACTGGGACTCTTTGATGGTCAACATACACCAAAAGAGTCTCCCTCCACTTGGATCCTGAAAGTTCTCAACCTGGGGATAAGGCAAGAGGGCTGAGGCATTTTGCCCACTTTGTAAAGCAGCCATAAAACCAAAGCATTAAGAACCAAGCTGAATCACCTGGTTTCTGGCTAAAAGATGTTCCCTCTTATTTCCTCCTGTGTGAGCAGATGTTTCTAGGAAAAGCCAAAGAATTCCAAGTTTTGGTCATATTTCAATCATATTTCAAAGTTGATCATATTTCAAAGAATTCCAAGTTTTGGTCTTATGTCCACAACAGATTACACTCAAATAAACTAGCATTACTGTCTTAGGATTTGCCTATGGTAATGGCGCTTCATTGACTGCATTACTGGAACTCTCTAGAACAAATGGTCCTGTGTAGAGCATTCTCTAAGGATTCTGCCGACACGATATGGGAAGCTGGTTGTCTAGCACCCACTTTATAGGGACTGGAGCCCCAAGAGCTCATACCCAGGCTGGGCAGAATGTCCATGAACAGAAATCACCATGCAACCTCTTTTCCACCTCCCCACACAAAACATGCACCTACACTTGCATGCAATGCACAAACTTATCCAGAAGCTTGGAGGAGTACGAGGAGAAAGATCAGTCCAGAATTTTGGATTTCATGGTTCAAGTAAAATTTCAGAAGTATTTTAGTAGACTGACAGAAAATAAGGACACTTAAAACAACCAAACACCACATACAGACACACACAGACACATACCATCTTCTATTACCGCCATTTTAAAAAGAAAAAACTAAAGACAAAAATGTAGAAAAGCCAAGGGGTCAGGGGTTAGGGGGCTGGGAGAAAGGGGTGAAGGGTTAAAGAAATACAAATAGGTCATGGGGATGGGGAGCACAGCATAGGGAATGCAATCAGCATTAATGTAACGGCTAGGTGTAGAGCCAGAGGAGAGAAAGAGCAATCGGGGATCGTTTTATAAACTATATAAATGTCTAACCAATGTACTGTATACTTGAAACTAATGAACATTTTTTTAATGTAGAAAGGCCAGAGATTCACAATAAAAGACAATTCTTTCTAAGGAAAAGAGTTAAATTTTCAGGTAATGACACATACATACAGGGTGGAGAGGCAGAAAAAGACACACAAAACATCCTTATTTTTCTCACTCTGTACAGATGGGCAAAACCTGCTGTGGCTGGTCTCAGGCCTGGCTTCTGCGGCCATGCACTGACAAAGCAGTAAATTAGCAATGAGCACGCACTAAGCGAGCAGGGAGAATCCTTCTCACTTTCCCTTGCCCCACCTGGGGGACCATCTCAGCCCAGGCCCCACAGGGCAGTCCTGCTGGTCTTTGCTGGGTCCCCTTCCCAGCCCAGCACTCCCCAGGTCCCATCACACTCCTTCCTAACCAGGCAGAGGCCAGGGTGCCAGAGACTTTCTCCACAAACCCTGCAAATCCCAAATTGAATCTCTGCAAACTCTATTTCTTAAGAATAAACTCTACATCCTCCCAAAAATGTGCTTTAAGGGGTTTTATTTGTGTACGCCCTGTGAGAAATGTCTAGGTCCTAGTCTATCCAGTTAAAGGGGATTTCAGGGACACAAAATAGTGTCACCCACATATAAGAAGAGTAAAGAGAAATTAGGAAGTACTTTAATATAACAGCATTAAAATTGGAATAATTCCCAGGGAAGAAATATACATTTGTGAACAAGGGAAAGTACTCTGCAAATGAAAAGAAAAACAGCATTTTTCACATTTTAAACCAGTTATGTAAGAAAAGCCTGAGAATGGTTCATTTTCTGGTGAAGTGCTAGCTACTAGTTCATACTAAAACCAAGTCTATCTTCAAGATAATAGGCCTCAAGACACAACCTTCCTCCAACAAATCAAGTACGTCAGAGAGAGGTGCATGCATTAATAAGGGCCACACTCATCTAGGCAATAAATGGTCATGGGTTTCATATACTCCAGAAAAGAAAATATTAATAACTCACACCATTATACAATTTAATAAACAAAAAAGTAGTCATCCATTCCTAAGAAAAACAGAAAACGCAAGACATATACAGCTGAGATATATTAGTGGAAAGCCCCTTTTTAATCTGATTTTTTTAAACTTAAAATCCAGCAGTCTTGAGTCCCCTACGTTCTTTGTTAGTACTTACTTAGAGGTCTACAACTCTTCCAATCCATGAGATATAATGAGGGCACAAATGTTATTCCTCCTTGAGACACAAGCATCCAGCATAGGCCAAGCACAGAGTAGGGACTTCATACTTGTTTATTGAAAGTTCCTTTGCATTTCTCCCATTTATCACCATTGTGAAAGGTTTTACAATCAGCCTACCCAGGGCCTAATGGGCAGATGGAGGGAGATACCCAAAGCTTCATCAAGAGGCTAATTCCATATAATTACATAAATATACACAGCCACTTATCCCTCTCATTGAGAAGAATTTGACAACGTTATCAACTGGTATTTAGGACAGACTAAGAAGAAAACAAAGCAGGTCTTGCCTTTTCATCCTGGTGTAACTTGTTGACACTCTCCATCTGAAAGTTATGGCTGGACTGGATTTTGTCGAGCTGCTCACGCTGCTTCTCCAGCTCTCCCTGGAACTCATTCTTTTTCAGCTCCACAGCACCTCTTTCGGCAGCTGCCCTGCGGACTCTGCCTTCCAGCTCCATGATTCGCGTCTACAAGGACACCTGAGTGTAAGGGCAAATGTCAAGCCATCCCTGGAGACCAGACCACCTGAGAGCCCTCAGCAAAGACACTGGGAACCAAAGCACGCCTTACACACACAGTGTGTTCCCAAGTCTCAACCTTTTAAATCAACTGTGTGGAAGCTACAGAAGTTTTTTTTAGAGAAACAGTGTTAGAAGTGAAAGAATTCACTTCTGAGTGTCTGCATCTCCCTGGAATCACCACCACACCCCCCAAAGGAATTTTGTGAGGTTTAAATAAGTACACGAAATGCCTCCTGCCTTACCCGGTGTGAACTGGTGCTCAAATATTTAGTTCCTTTTCCCCACTGACAGAGCATTTAATCACTCTATCACTCAAAATTTCTAAAAAGATTAGGTTCTCCAACTCTGGGTACCAAAACTACATCTCTGGGGACAAAACATTCAGGTGGGATGAAGTTCCAAGCTCTGCCATCAGAAAGACTGGGTCGGAATCCCAGCTCCCCATACTTTACCTCTCTGTGCCTCAGTTTGCCCGCCTGTAAAATGGGGAAAATAAAGTCCCTACCTTGTAGAGTTTGTGTACAAAAGATGATGATGGATGTAATGTACTGTTAAAGAGAAATTATTCTGATGCTTGTTAAAACAGTAAGGAAAACTTTATTTAAGACTACCACAACTGGAGTCATGACTATGGCAGGAGGAGAGAGAGAGAAACCGTGTTCAACTATAAATAAAGCAAAGACAGCAGAGGATTTATGGCCAACGAGTAGACTGAGGGGGTCGATGGGTGGAGAAGTATTAAGAGGAGACATCAACGGTAGGGGGGATTCTTGTGAAAGACAGGACCAGGGCTCAGATATCAAGAACGAGGGATGAGGGGCTTAATGAGGTATCGGGGGAAGGGGAGCGGGGGTGACTCAGCAGGATTCTCTGCTAAGCCTGGGCTGGGGAGGGCCAAGATGGAGGTCTAGCCAAAAGAGAGGGCATGGTTTGCTCCACCTAAAATTTGGTCAAAGAGAGTGTCATTGCTCAGCACTGCTTGACTCACAATGCACAACAATAAATGGGAAAGCTTAAATCAGCATCCACATTACATGATGGTAATAAAGACTGGTACCCCTAAACTCATTTCTCACACCCATTAACCAAATACACTTCTGACACAACTCTTACAACTAAGGTGGATGGGAGGACAGGAGTGGGTTGTGGTTAGTGCACTTCATCAAGCTGTCTTCCCAGAACCAGCCTGAACAGCTCGACTAAAAGTTACCTCACGGGAAAAGCAGAGAGGGATGTTCTGGCAGCAGCCCTAAGAAGTCACAAGGGGGTCCTCCCCCAAGAGCAGAGCTGATGTGGAGAGTCGGGCCCAGGGCTGGGCGGGGGCACGAGCAGAGCCCGGAACTAACATTTCAGCCAGTGCAATGTCCCAGGTAGTGACAAATAACAAACCCCTCGGCCCCCACCACCCGGCAACATTTCATACTCGGTGACACCCAAACAAAACGAGCAAGCAAAACACCTGGAGATCCACGCTCCGGGAGCTCGCAATCCAGTAGTTGAAGCCCAAGACAATGATACAGGCCACCAGGGCAGCCAGCACGAGGGGCGGCGACTTCATGGTCCGACGCCCGTTTCCCAGTCCCATCATCTCAAAGGCCGGGCTGAGAGCCTGCCAAATAAAAACAGAGAAACCTCAATACTAGTACTCCATGCCCGGGCAGGCCGCATCCATCGTCCTGCCCAGAAACACGACTGGAGTCTTCTCCTTGAAACGTGAAGCTGTCGCTGGAGAACACATAGGTAGCACGTCCAGCACCCGCAGCAGTGTGTGTCCCGGGGGATGTGGCCGGCTCTCCAGGACAGGCTCGAAGACCTCGGGTAAGTAACAATTTCTCTTACATTTCACATTCCTCATCTGTGAAACAGAGATAATTACAGTACCTGCCTTCCGGGTAAAGGGTGAGAACAAACCATCTCTGTAAACAGCAAAAGCAAGTATCAAGTGCTTCCACATCCCACCAGAAAGCACCCACTTCTCCCCACACTCCAAAAAGGACTTTCTGATTTGATCCCTAACAAGGGAGGGTTTTTCACCCTCTCACAGAATTACTAGTGGGCCCCCAATTAAAACGTTTCTTGAGCAAAGCAGGAAAGCACTCTGGAAGAGTGTGAACTGCACTGTGTAGGTCACGGGGACAGACAGGGCCTGCAGGGAGGAAGGGAACCTGGCTTCCCTCGTACCTCTCTCTTCAGAGCCCTGAACTGTGCAGCTACAGCATGGCGAGCTGCATGGCACACTCAAGTTACAAAGAGACTACGCGCACTGCAGGGGACATCAAGCTTCTTAAGAGAAACACAAAAACCGCTTACAGGAAAAGGAGCCATTGATTTTGTTCATGGGCTTCAACCGAACACCAGGTCTGGCTGGATCCCAGCACTGGTTACCAAGGAAAAGAAAAGCTGACTTTGCCAAAGGCTTTTGCTGAGCCACATAAAATAGGACCTTATCAGAGAAAGGGCAACACGAGCAATAAAAGGTAATTCTGAGGCTTTTATGCCAGGTGGGGCCAGAAATGGAGGAGGCAGGAGGAGGGGTATAAGGGGAAGGGGCTAGCGAGGGGAGGAAAGACCACTGGAGACTCACCTTTGAGGTCAAGTTCTTGGAGTGAGAACATGAGCCAGCTCTCACTCTATGCTATTTCTAAGTGTGTCACTGGAAGACATCCACTTTCTTAATATAGGTACATTTTGTTTTATCATGCCTCGGTTTATTGAGGTTCACAGGGATAGCGTTTTTTTAACAAATGGAAGGCAAGGCCCTCCACCAGCAAAAAGATTATGACTTACTTTCTTGTGAGACTCGCTTTGCTGCGATGGCCTGAAACTAAACCCGCAGGATCCCTGAGGTACGTCTGTACCAAGACTGGGCTCCAATTCTAATTCAACAGGTTTCAGGCAGGGCCCCAGGTGTCGGTATTTTTAATCTCCCCAGGTGATTCTAATGTGCAGTCACTCTTCTCGATGTTTCTTGATGCATTTACAAGCATCAATATATATTTAATCCAGATAAAATATTCACGCTGTTCTATAAATGTCATGGATCATTTAGTAACACGTCTTGTCATTTTTTCCTAGTAGCACATTATGATTTTTGCTCCATACTTTTTAAAGGGCTGAATAGGGCACCACTACTGTATAGCAGGATTTACTTAACCAATCTCCTACCAAGAGCCATCAAGGAGTTTTCCAGGCTTATTTCCAACAATGCTGCCAAAAACACACTCATACATCCACGTCTGTGTTTGCAAATTCTTATCCAGGTGTATAATCCCTTATTCACAATTCTGAAATCCAAAATGCTCTAAAAACCCAAAGGGATTTTTAAAAATTCAGCAACAAAACCTAACTTGAAATCAGATCAAGGTCTGACCAGAACTCACCTGAAGCTACTAATAATAGTCTTTCTTATCTTTCTCTCTTCATGTAGCTAGCTATTCATGCATTTCATTGCAGAAAGTTTAGTGTTTGACTGTGGGGTGCTGCTTCAGATCCCTCTGGGGCTGTCACATAATATATAATAAATGTATTATCTTTTGACTTCTGAAAAAAATCTGAATTCCAAAACGTCTGGCCTCCAGGCCTTCAGGGAAGGAAGGGCGAACCAGCAGGGAGCTTACTGTGTGTGAGGCACTAATCAAGTACTTCAAATGTGAGGGTTCACTGAATTCTCCCATCAGTTCTAGGGGGCATTATCACCCCCACTTTGCAAGTGATAAACTATCACAGGCAGCTATAAATAAATTGTAGTACGTGGAATTGCTGGGCTAAAATGTATATGCATTTAACACTGATCTTATCTCTAAAATATTTAGCAAATTACAAAGAGAAAATTATACCTTTACAGTGGAGAATCCTGACAGACACCACTTTAGCCACGTAGCCAAGGTTAATATCACTAGTAATGAGACATCAACATTAAGGACAACCTGACATGATGCACTGGGAGAAAAATTCACAGGAATGTAAACTGAAGGACAGTCTATAAGACATCTGACCAGCACTGTTCAAAAACTTTCAAGATCATGAAAAATAAGGAAAGGCTGAGGACCTGTCAGAGACTTAACTACAGAGACATGATAACCAAACAGAAGGTGGGATCCTGGACTGACTCTTAGAACAGAAAAAGGCTGTTAGGGGAAAAATTAATGAAATTCAAAAAAGTTATGTACTTAGGTTAATAAGATAGTGCTAAGGTTAATGTCTTAATTTTGATAAATTCTGAGTATATAAAATAGTAACATAAGAAGGAGGCAGGTGATGGATACATTGAAACCACCTGCACTATTTTTGCAACTTTCATAAATTAAATTTCTAATAAGTTTTTGATCTTACCATATTGGCTTCCAAAGCATTTCCAATAATTTACCTCTCCCACAAGCTGTTTTGAGAATGTTTTCTCACACAATAACACACAACTTTTTAATATCTGGCAATCTCAACAATAATCTTATTTAAAATAAGTTTCTTTAGTTATAAGCATAAATGGGTATCTTCTCATTCATTGCCCATATGTATTTCATTTGGTGAAATACCTTTTCATAGTCTCTACCCATTTTAAAATGGGCTGTTCATCTTATTGATTTGTAAGAGCTCCTTATATATTAAAGATCAACTAATCTGCTCTTTCATGGGATAAATTTTTTCTCAAGTTTTCATTTGTTCTTTGACTTTATGAAATTTTTTGCCCATAGCTTTTTGTTGTTGCTTTTAAAATAATCTAATCTTGTCAATCTTTTATTGCTTGTGGATTGTTTAGACTTAGACATTTCCTACTCTAAGTTTAGAAATACATTTACCCATGTCTCCTCTCAACATATTATGGCTTTCATATTTATATTTAAATCTGGAATTCCTATTTATTGTAAGGAGTAAGAAAATACAAAGAATGCAACTTTTTGGGGGGGGAGGGGAATGGGACAGAATGGCTGGCCAGTTCTTTCTGCACCTTTTATTGAATAATCTATGTTTATCTAATGCCTTGAAAGGCTATCTTGGTCATCTCCTTAACTCCCTAATGATATACTTTTAGATGGGAGCCTTGCATGAGCTTTTCTATTTCCAGCAATTCTAAGTCAGTGCATGGGTATAAGTTTGAAAACAATATAAATTCGATTCTCACTCCAAAGGAAGTGTATAGATGATTGTTTAATATTCTCTTTTATCTGGTCAGTAAAAAATGTACTGAGCAACCACCATGAGTCAGGTGTTGTGCTAGCACCAGGCAGCTCAGTGTGGTGTTAAGAGAACAAACACTGAAACCCAATGGCCAGCGTCAGATCCTGGCATTAACTCAGGAGCCATAGGACCCACCTTCGCCTCACTGTCCTCCTCCTAGGGTTATTATGTAGGTGATTAAATGAGTTAAGATATAAGTGCTTTAGAACCGTATCTGGCACATAGTAATTGCTCAATAAATGTTGACTAGTATTGTTATTAGAGATAGAAAGATATATAACAAATTAATTTAAATTGAGTCTTTTCCGGTTTTAGAAGGAAAAGGTGATCTTTTTGTTCCATGATCATTCTACTTTGTAGGAACCAGCCCTCTGTGTTCCTCCCATCGAATCTTCTGTCAATTGCACCAGCTGTAACTGCCACCACCTGAGGCTGACTCACAAATGCTGCTGCAGCAGCAGACATCCCAGACCAGGACCACATAATGAAAAAGAGAGGTTCAAGGAAGCTGAACCCAAGTACAGTCTCAGAAGCCTCTCACTGTGACCCAGTGCTCAGCTGGCCAGGGCGGTGTGCAGCTGTCCAGAGGGGACTGTGAGGAGAGCCCTGGACTCCCAATGGTCAAGGGGCTGCCCCAGTAAGGTGAACACGAGAAAAGGAGGGTCAACACTCAGCCTTCAGGTCTGCTCCACCACTGACTTCCAGGGCTGCAGAAACCACTGCTGCTGAATATAAAGGAACAGATACAGGTGAGAAATGACAATGACCGATGAAAACTGCGGGCACTAACTCAGAGCCAGAGATGACAGTTGTCAAATACTATAAGCACTCTCCTTTCCCCCACCTTAGGATTTATGTGGACTGAGGGGGTGATGGAAGTGGGTAGGAGATATACTGAGTCTGATTTATTAATATTCACTAAAATTTAGGCTTCAGAATGTGTTGTGTTTCATATTTGATTATAGGCATCTGATATAGTGAAAATAATTAACCTAATCAGCTAGACCCTGTGAAACCCCATGCTTTCCTGAAGTGAAAGTGCTGTGTTTTTGCATTAAAAGCATCTTGGTAAATTGGAAAAATTTTGAGAAACTTGCAGGTTCTTTCCTACTGGCTTAATTAATTTTAAGAATCTGACCCACTAGTTAAAATTATTGTTGGCTTATAAGACAAAATTTTTTCTAAGAGAACAGAGACTGCTAAGTACTTAAAAAAAAAAAAAAAAAGCACATGAAATAGGCAACCTGCCAAATTCATGAGCCCCTGAACCTCCCAAATATTTTTTCTTTTCATTTCCTTATTTTCACACAGAGGTTTTTAATCATATGAGCAAATATATACGGAGCAATCAAATCAGATTAGCTTGTTTGACCAAGTCACCAGTCCCAGACAAAGCACCTTCTCTGAGCAGTGGGGAAGCTGCACCTTTATTCCTTCTCAGGAAATGGCCTCACCTGGAGGTGCAGAGCAGGAAGTTCAGAAGTCACAGCCTAAGCAAACAGACCTGAGATCACCCCAGCACAGGGGCTGTGAAGAACTCAGTCACTCATACTTTTTTAAGGATTTAAAAATATTCTACCCTGTCCCATGAATGCCTCCAAATCAGGTCAGCAAACTATGGCCCATGGGCCATAATCAGCCTGTCTTGTAAATCAAGTTTTACTGAACACAGGCAAGCCCATTCTTTTAAGTACTGTCCACAGCTGCTTCCTGGCTGCAAGGCAGAGTGGCATAGTTGAGACAGAGATCTCACAGGGTTATTATGAAGATTACATCTGTTAAAATGTTGTCTGGCCCTTTAGAGAAAGTTTGTCAACTCTTGCTCCAAACCATTAGGGTTAAATAACCAAGTCCATTGTGTTCTCCTTAAATTCCTTTCAAAACTTACTAGGAAGTACACAGAATCTCCTCCCCTCACTTCCCCAACCCTCAATTATTATAAACATCATGTTTTCCCCAATTCTGGAAGCTGATAGTTTATAAAGACTAGCAGCACAGTGACTATAGTTAATAGTACTATAATGCATATTTGAAAGTAGTTGAGAAAGTAGATCTTGAAAGTTCTCATAATGAGAAAGAAAAATTTTTGTAACTTTATGGTGAGGGATGTTAACTAGATTTACTGTGGTGATCATTTAATAACATATACAACTATTGAATCATTACGCTGTACTGGAAACTAATGTCAATTATACCTCGATAAAAATTTTTTTAAAAACTTTAAAAATTAATGTGCAAATTTAGTGTTATATAGTGGAAAAACCAAAAAGAGATGAATGGGTGGAAATGAATGTGAGGGACCAAATTCCATCATGTTTCTTCCAGCACCTGGAATTTTCTGAAGAAAGACCGCCTCCCATATACACACCGAAATCACACACTGGCAGCAGCTCCTAAATTATTCCTCTGGTTCAAGAGTCAGCAAACTTCAACCTAAGGACTGAATCCTGCCAGCCACCTGTTCCTGTACACAGCCTATACGTTTAGTTTTTGTTTTTCAATGGTTGAAAAAAATCAAAAGAACATTTGATGACATGTGAAAAGCACATGAAATTAAAATTTCAGTGTCTATATATAAAGTTTTATTGGAACACAACCACGCCCATTCGTTTATTGTCTGTGGCTGTCAGGCCTCAAGAACTGGTAGCTGCAACACAGTCCATATGCCCTGCAGAACCTAAAATACCATCTGGCTCTTTACAGAAAAGGGTGGCCAGCCTTTGCTGTAGTTCAATGGTTCTCAAAGCGTGGTCCCTGGACAAGCAGCATCAGCATCACCTGGGAATGTTAGAAATGCACATGTTCTGGACCACCCCAGGCCTACCAAGTCACAGACGTGGGGTGTTTAAAAGTCCTCTAGATGATGCTGTTACAGGGCAAGCTTGAGAACCACTGTCCTCTTTAGAGCACCCTGGACTAGTCTGGACAGTGAGTTTTGTTCTGGCTGCACTCATTTATTATCAAAAAGCAGAAAGGCATGTCCAAGAGGGTGTGTTGTTTATCTTTGAAGAAACCTTTGTATTTCCCTACCTTTTAAGAGCTTAGTTTTGTGTCATGCTTCCCCCTGCCCCCAGCCCTTTCTGCCTTTGGTTTTATTCTGTTGTCTCCCACCTGTCATCTGCAGCCACACTTTTCCTAAACCTTATCTATTACTGTCTGCCCAGAGGAATAAAGTTTCCATTTACCCCTCCTTTTGAAGTCACTTCTTAGTCATAAGTTCTTTTCTCCTCAATCAGTCACTGTACTACATGTAGACAAAGGTATCAGTTCTTTAATCAGAATGAAATGTCCTAAGTCCAGAGCTGCACGGCTTATACAGGACCCACCCTCCCTGATGTAGGAAAAAAATGGGGAAAGATAAAGAATAATCCATCAGCTATAAATGATAGAGACCAAGATGTGATGGTCTGGATCCTCCAGTTCTGATAACATTGAAATCAGACAACAGTTAAGTATTTTCTTCTAACTCACTCATTAGTATGAGTTTGCCTCTTCTAATAATTCACCAAGGCAATACTTTTAAAAAGTGATAATAGCCAATAAGCCATCTTAAAGTTCCAGCCCACTGTGCCTCAAAAAACTACAGCCCTGGCCAATATCGTATGGAGCAGAAGAACCATTCAGCTGAGCCCAGGCAAGCCACAGACTCATAAGCAATAATAAAATGATGATTTTAAGTTTAGAGGTGACTTGTTATAGACCAATAGATAATCAAATCCCATTTTCAATGAAAAAAATTTTTCAGCACTCAAAAAATGAACATATTTTTATATCCACAGAAAACATACAGCAAATGTTTAATGAAGAATATATACAAGCTGTAGTGAGAGTAGAATGAATAGAGAAGAATGAAGCTTTCATTTTTTGCTTTATACAATCTTTCTCTCCTCAGCACATCTTTAATACAAAAGCAAAGCAATAACAATAAAAAAAAATTAAGTAGTATGGAAGATATATATTAGTAACATTAGCAAGTTTTGAAGCTGTATTTCTAGCATTCCCAGATTAAATTATAGTATTTTTCAGCTTCCCCTAAAACAAAATGATTATACCATATGTATACATCATGAAGTAGAGAAAAAAAACAGAAGTCATTCAGACTTCAATACTCTTTTCTGTGCTGAAATCTCCCACTGGGGACACTAATATGGCAAGAAAGATCTCTGTCTTCAAGTGACACAAAGACCCAGGCCCCCATCTTGAGCCTTGGGCAGGCAACCGAGAGATATACTGGGGTTTGAGGACCTGTTTCTAACTGGGTGATGGGCAGTTACTCATCTTCTCCCAAGCCCCTGGGCTCATCTGTGAAGGGATAACCTTGGTGTCTCTCAAGGCTGGTGTGAAAATTAAATGAGAGCATTTACATGCTCCCAAGTAAATACTTAACTAAAAGGGACTGCCGTGATATTAGTCTATTTACTCACTTAAAAAAAAAGTGGGAAAGACCAGTTATATCTGCCTTCATGGGGTTCTTCTGATGATCAAATGAAAGAACTATCTGAGGTTAAAATATGAAACCAGCTGTTTATGGCAGGGCTCATGCATCCCAGAGAGTGCAGAAGATGCTCCACCAGGCTGGGAAAGGAAATCCCAGAAGTTTATTTTTATCCAAAAAGTAGGAAAGCAACTATTTATTTTTATCCAAAAAGTAGGAAAGCAACTATTTTAATAAGTATTACGTCTAATAACTTAAATATATATTACATATATACTAATTATGCTAATTACTTTACACTATCCTACTAACTATACTACTGTAAAATATTTAACCATGCTAATAAAACTAGAAATTGACTCTGCATCCTAAGTCCCTCTGTAGAGTCACAGATAACCACCCCTCTGAGGTGCCTGAGGCACTCCTTTGCTTTCAGCACTTGTAGGGTGAAAAAGATGTGAAAGATTAATGTATTATAACTAAACATTACAGACAATATGAAGCTTTAAGATTCCTATAAAAAGCACAAATTAAAGTTATACTAATCAGTGCAAGCACAGGTGAACACAAGCCCACAGTAGGGAAGGTGCATGCTTCTCACCCTGAGTGAGCTTTGCATGAGCCAAATCACAAAGTAAAAAACTATGATGATGTAATCAGATCTGACCAGAAAAAGGCCGAAACTACTCAAAATTTAAGGAGTATCTGAAATAGGGTTTTGCTTCCACTGTCATTAACAATGAATCCAGCCCAAGTGTATTTTGAGTCTTGAGATACAACAATAATATCACATGTATGTAATTTATATGTTAACTAACACACAGGGGAGAGCTAAAAATTGTTTAACTGAGATATAATTGACATAAAACACTATTAATTTTAGATGTTAACATTTTTTTTATTAATTAGAATGACCAAAAAAAGTTTGGAAACAGCAGCAAACTATAAAATATATAACTATAATATTATATAGTATTTTTACATATATTTTCTTCCTGTCGGGCACTAATTAATCTTCAAAATCTTAGCTAGGGAAGTACTATTAATACAGCCCTGAAAGATTTTAAAGAGAAATTAGATCGAAATGTTGTAAAAATCTGAGAAGTCGTGCAATTTTTTTTCCTGAAAGTGCAGGAAATTTCTGTGTCAATCAAAGGAGATTCTCTGGGAATTTAGGAAACACTTCTTAAGCTTCAAGCCAAGTTTCTCTTTTAAAGTAATCTCATCAGCAACTTGAAAAGTCTAGAGAAGAAAAGAACCACAATCTATGGACATCTTTTCAGAGGAAAGTGAAACACCACTCACTTTCCTAAGGTGATAGCAAATGCATATGAAGACCATTCCTTCTACTATAACAAATGTTTAGGAAAAAATTTAACAAAGCTTTTAGGGTTTTTGTTGTTGTTGACCAAAAAAAAGCTATTTTCTTATCCAACTTATGGATGTTAACGAATCGTTTCCTAAGGCAACTTTTTTTTTTTTATGATAAATAACAATGATACAATTGATTTAAGGCACAGGGGCTCTCGTCCCTTGTCCCAGCCTTTCTTTCTCCCTCTCTCTTTCCTTCCCTCCCTTCTGGCAACCCCAGACTGTTTTAGAAGGGGGCTGGATTTCAGGGACCATGCTGCCTTCAAGCTCCCTTTCACTAAAGTGTCCATCAAGGGATCCTGCTTCCCTGCTCATCACAGCCTGCTTAAGGACTCTCTACCCTTCCAACTCTTCCCTGCAGAAGCAGGTACCACCCCACCTCCATCCCTTGCCATCTATCCAGCCTGAAAGTTCACAGGACTGTCAGTAAGGTCAGCATTGCTCTACCTGCTGGAGAAAGGTGGAGACATAAATGAACCGAAGGTAGACCTGGGCCTAACATAGTCGACAATCCTCATTGCTATTTGTTTCATCCCTTGAAAAAATATGTAAATGCAAAATCTTTGCATCAATAACTGGACCTATGGCCAGCAGTTAGAAAGCAGATGACATCTTTATCTCCTAATAGCAATGTCACTGCAATTTGTGTGTCACCCCCACCCTTCCCACCCACACACTCCTTCCTCTCATCCTAGGTCTTTCATTTTTGAGTGAAACCAATGGGGGAAAAAAAAAATGTGAGAATAAAATATGTCTTGAAGAGCTAACCTTTTTCTTTAAACATCCTAAGAATTCTGTCTTTTTGACCACTAACACCCTAAAAATTGGCCTAAGAACAGTAAGCATTAGCGAATAAAGTAAAATTATTTACTTTCTATTTACAAATAAAGTAAAAGTATTCTTCCCAATAGCATGATCTTAGCTTAAACTTTTATGACACAAGAAGTTAGACTATCCTAAGAGACCCGCAAGGACCTCCAAAAGATTCCATGCTCCCTAGGTCTCATGCTCCAAAAAATTTACAAATACTAAAACTGCCTAAATTTGAGTCAATCTGATGGCCATAAATCAAACACAGTCACTCTAGAGTTGTTAAATATTTCATCAGGCTGTTGGACATCTTAATAATCCACCCCTAGGAATGTCTCTCCACATTTGCATAATTTCCAGATGCAGGGCCTTGGAGACCCCAACCAGACATAGGAAATCTCAAGATGGTGACAGTCACCCAAGTTTGTTTATGCAAATTTGGAAATGGGACATCTGAAAATGACTAGGAGCATCATGGCATTCCAAATATAATAATGATTCTTTAAATTCAGCTAAAAAGAACATTCATCAAAATAGGTATTTTTCCTATTTTCTAACCAAAAAAACCCATTAAAAATATTAAGATATTTTTATATACAATATAAAAATATTAAATATGTTGTGAAACATAAAAAGTATATAAACCCAGGAGTCTATTTTTACAGCAGGGCAAAAGTTTTGTGGATCCCCTACACTGCCAAAGGTGGAAAACACACGAGGGGCCGTGGGAGCATCCCTGAGACCGGCTCCCCAAGAGATCCAGCAGCGCGGTCTAAGGACCTGGCGCCCAGCTACAGGTCACCTGCCAAGACGCGACCGCTGCCAACGTGGGCTCCCGCGGCGGCCCGAGCACTCCAGGGTGTGGAGGAAGAGGAGGAGAGGTGAGCGGCGCGGCCAGCCCTTCCTCCGCCCTTGTGCCCATCACGCCCGCAGGACTGGCACCAGTGCGACTTTGGGGACGCACGCTTTTGACTTCGGATGCCGACGCGCGTGACCAAACTAAGAACAAAAAGACGGGCCCCGCATCGCTCCAGACTGGCCTCCGCAGGAGCAAGGAATCCTCGCATGCCCCTCGGCGGCGGGGGATGGAGCCCAGTGGGGCGGGGCAGCCCGGGGGCGAAGGCTCCGGCGCGGGGAGGTGCGGAGTCCGCCCCGAGCCGACTCCGAGAGAAGGGTGCAGCAAGCCCGCGGTGTTTCCGGGACCTGGCACGTAGTCCCTGGGCGCGAACCCTGGGCCGAGGAGGGACGCCGGGAGGGAAGGCGGCCAAGGTGCAAGGCGGCGACAGTGTGCGCCGGGGGACGCGCGCCACTCACTCACCTCCTGCCGCGGCTCCAGCGGCCTCTCGGCGCTGCAAGCCTGCCTCCGAGGCCACCCAGCCGCGCTCCCGCCGCCGCGAGCCTCTCGCTCCCGCCGGCCCCGCGCCCCGCACCCCGCACCCCGCGCAGCATCCGGTGCCGCCGCGTCTCTGGCCTCCGCAGCGGCGAGTCCCCGCCCCCGGCAGCGCTGGCGGCGCGGGGAGGAGGTGGCGCCGCAAGCGCAAGAAGGAAAGGCCGGGGCCGCGCCCGGGCGCCGGCCACACGGTGCGCGCGCCCTGGTCCGCGGCCGCCCCCAGGCGGGAGCCGGGTAACCAATGCAGCGCCCCCTCCCCGCCGCCCGGCCGCCGCCCCTCCTCGGCCAAGGCCACCCTTAGAGACGCGACTTAGAGACGCGGCTCCGAGTGCAGAGCTGGAGCGGTCCGGACGCTTCCTAAGGAGGAGCGTAGGTGGGAAGCGGCGGCGGAGCAAAGGGACCTGGAGAGACAATTCTCCACCACCTCCAACCTGGCCACCCAGGAATTTTCCGGAACCCAAAGGCAACCACACCCAGCGCCACACACCTTGCCACATTCACGTCTCCTTCACTGGTCCCAGCACAACCTGCCGAGAGTAGAGGAGCCAACGAGAAACAGGTATTTTGGAGATCTGTAGTCACTAAATTGTCTTTTTTAAATCCCACATTCCTTCCCAGTTGGCCATAATCTCCCCTCGATTGTTATCACTCAAGCCTTAATTTGGGGGGGCTGTGCTCCTCCAACTACTTGCAACAGATAAAATGAAGATTCCTGGGCGCTGCGCAAGCAGGATCTCCTAGAACTCTCTATGACTGAAGATTGGGAATCTGAATTTTAAACAGCACCTAGGTGGCTCCTGGGTGCATGAAAGTTTGAGAATTACCGTTAGGTCATACCTACCTGAGAGGATGCCACAAAATGAGTGACCTGTACGTTTACTATATTAGGAAATTCTAAAGCAATGGTTCTTAAACCTGACTTTATTAACCAGAAGTTAGAATTATCTGGAAATTTTTAGAATATTCAGATGCCAGGGTCCCACCTCGAGTTCTGAGTCTGAACATTGGTATTTTTGTGCATTTGTTTTAAAGCTTCCCAGATAATTCTAACATGTAGCCACGAGAATAATTTTTCTAGAATCATCTATTTTGGAACCTACCTAGCTCTGGGGTCTGGGAAAGGAATGCCTTCCTCTCACTCCTCCCAAATCCCAACAACAACAAACAAAAACAAACGAACAAACAAAAAAAACAGGGAAACACATTCCTAAGGGAATGCTTACAGCCAGAATTGTTTCCAACTTGAATAAAGACTCACCTTGAAAATGGTGACCAAGATACTTTACTACCCAGCTGAGCATGGGTCTCCTTAATTGCCAGAAAACATCTTTATGAGCCAAAACCTTTTAAATTAATTACAAGTGACCATAATGACCCCTATGGAGTCATAGCCTACCATACTCAAAAGTGACATTTTTATTACTTACTGTTAGACTGTCGCCTGGTCAGACTGAATGTTCAAAAGCCAAGGTGTGTTGGACATCAGCCCTGGCTTTTCCTATGACTTGACTTGTGTCACTTTGATCATCTACTGACCGTTAAGTGACCACATCCAGATCTGTGGACAGATACAGTAAATTCCCTTTATTGCTCCTTTTGACTCTCCTGGCTGTGTTTTGCCTTCTTAGATTGGTGGACCATAACTTTCATTTGCCTCTAAGTAGGTCTCCATTAGTGCCTCTCATTTATCAGCAACTAATTAGGCAGCAGGGACTAAACCAGTGATTCTTTTTGTGGAACAGGTCTGTATGTCTAGGTACTAGGGCAGCTGGTGAATTAGCTACATCTTTACTGAGGAGAAATCATTCTTTTTCAAGTTTAATGAGAAATTTGAATTTTAAAGATGCAGTTATTTATATACTGTGTATGTAAATATTAGATATACATTCCCTATAAAGTTTTCTTCTATATCCTCAAGGCTTCTCACCCAGAATATTTAGCCTAATCAGTTGATGGCCCTAAAAATTCAATTGGACCGATGCTAAATGATATACAAGGGGCTGTGGTGTGTGATGGCAATGGGCACCCATGTTTTGCCTGTTCCGTATCCTTTCCTTCACTTGTTTGAAAAGCAGGTACCATTAGCAAGTTTGATAAGTTTCTATCTAACATATAAGGAAACTTCCCCTTATCTTCAAGGTTTATAGCCTTGGGAGGACTGCCAATCAGTCATGTCCTCTCCAGCTCAAGGGGTGGACCTTGTATTAGTTTCCTATTTGCTGCTCTAACAATTTATCACAAACCTAATAAGTTTTATAAGTCAGAAATCTCACTAGGTTGCATTCCTTTCTGGAGACTCTAGGGAAGACCCATTTCCTTGCCTTTTCAAACTTCTAGTGGCTACCAGCATTTCTCAGACCATGACCCCCTTTTTAAATCTCCCAAATCAGTAACATCTTTCTTATCCTGCTTCTGTAGTCACATCTCTCGGATCCAGCTGGGAAAGTTTCTCCACATCTAAGGACCCTTATGATTATGTTAGTCCCACCCAAATAATTCAAGATAATATCCCCACTTCGAAATCTTTAATTTGACCACATCTGTAAAGTCCCTTTTGCCATGTAAGGTAACATTTACAGATCCAGAGATTAAGACAGGAACGTCTTGGAGGCCATTTTTCTGTCTACCACAGACCCATAACCTCTGCTGGTTCATTGCACTCTGTTCCTGGAATGAAAAGTGATGCCCAAGGACTGAAAAGTATTGCTGTGCACTTGTCTCAATAATGGCACCCATTGTTTTTGTCATGTAGGTCCATAAGTCTGCTTCCTGCCTGACTCTTCAGTTTATTCTTCAATTCTAAGAATTTCCCCATAGCCTAGAACTTGCTAAAACTAAATTTAAGACATCAGAGCAACATCAGTGTGGTATCAGTTCTTGTTTGCAAACAGAAACATTGTCTATCAATCTTAAGGAAAAGAGGAATTGATTGGACAGATGTCAGTGTCTCACAGAATCAATGGTGATACTCAGTGAAATCATACTGATTGATTTCTAATCAATTTGGAAAACATAAGTAGCAGAAATCACTGCAGAAATGACAATTTTAAGAAATAGGACCTTCATCTGACTCCTTGCAACAGCTTACTCAAGATATAAAGTGTCAGGAGGAGCTTCTAATTGGAGGAATTTGAGTCCTCACTCAGGCTAGCAGGGACAGCCCCTCTGGTTTCTCCAGTGGGATGTGGCCACTAATTTTCATCAAGGCTAGCACCATGGACATTCCCCTAAAAGGAGATTGAGATGCTGACAGGCAAAAAAAAAAAAACTAGCAAATGTCCCCTACAACTATCCTACGAGAAATTCAGAGAGCTGTGGAGGAGGCAGAAGTCATATCTGTTTAGGGAAATCAGGAAAGACTATAAAGAAAGTGGGTATAGAACAGCATTGTTGTATAGAAATGGAAATCAAGCTATGTATATACCTCAGACTCAACAAACATCCTTTACAACATTATAATCTTCCCCAATCTGGTCACATTGCTCCCTCTTCAATAACTTTTAGTGGCTTTTCCTTGCCTATATAGAATCTGAGTATTCTTGGCTGTCTGTCCAGATTTCCTCAGTCCACTCCAGGGTGCTATCGCGTGTTCCCCACAACCCAGCTTCGCTCTGCTATTTTGTCTGCAAGGTCCCTCTTTTCCCTTTCTCACAACTCAGCTCAAAAGCTCCAGTTAGAACCAACTCTTATAGCACCCACCACATTTCTGCCCCACAATATAAAGTCTGCAAAGTCCCCAAGGGAAGGAATTTTCCTTTATTAGCTTGACACTTACATGGTAGGTGCTGGATAGATACTTCAGATTGGACTATAAGCTCCTTGGGGAAGACCATCATGTTGTATAGAATATTTGTCAAGTCAGAAGTAGACCCATTAACCCTTGGATCTGCCTTTCAGTCTTGCAGCATTTCTATCTTACCCTCCCATCTACAACGATTCCCCAATCTAAATTCGTCCCCTTGCTTTTCTGCTTCAAGCTTTTCTCCTTCTAGCCTGTCGTTGTGGTGGGGCAGCACGGTGCCCCGCACATTGGAGGCACTCTCAAAATAGTAAATACACGAAATCACCAGAATGGAGTAGAAGAGAAAGTCCTTGTTACAAACATCTTGCTCTGTTTGCCTCCCAGCATCCATTTTTCCCTTTTAGCTGCCAGCATCACCATTTACTTGAAAATTCTTTCTTGCTGATTTTTCAATCCTAAATGTCTGTAATGAGCTGAAAGGTAACCTCTACCACCAAAACCTATGAATATTATCTTCTAGGGCAAAAGAAGTGATTAAGTTAAGGATCTTGAGAGGAGGAGCTTATTCTGGATTATCCACGTGGGTCTGAAATACAATCATAAGTGTCCTTTCAAGGGAAAGGAAGAGGTACTTTTGAGACAGGGGAGGAAATGATGTGGCCACACAAGCCAAGGAATGCCTGGAGCCATCAGAAGCTGGACAATGCAAAGAATGTGTCCTCCCTAGAGCCTTTGGAGAGAGTATGCCCTACCTCCATTACCATGACAGAATAAAGCCATTTAGTTTTGGTAATTTGTTATGGCAGCCATAGGAAACTAATACAGAGTCCAATCTGTATTAGTTTCCTATGGCTGCTATAAGTGATTGGTTCACAGTTGGGCACGTGACTCAATTATCCAGTGAGATTCCATTATGGGACATTCATAGGAGCTGCTAGGAAAAAGCAGCTCTTTTTTCCACTGAGACAGCCCATGCTGGGACAGGATAAACCTAGAGCTGCTTAGGGCCATCATCTGGAGACATTGGCCTAATATGTTGAAAAGACAGTGACAAACGCCTAGTATTAATGGCTCTAGCCAGATCTAAAGCCAGACCTTAACCTTGGATTTTTCAGTTATATCATCCAATTAATTCCCTATTTTACTTAAGCTAACATGACCTCGGTTTCTGTCACCAACAGTCCAAAGACTTCGGACTTATGGAGTCTTTTTATTACTTGTGTAAGGTTGTCAATTATACATGAACTTTGGATAACAACAAATGAGCTTTTTGTATATTTCAAATATTGCATGGATCAGATACTTAAAAAAAAATTATTTGCTGTTTATCTGAAATTCAAATTTAACTGGGCATCCTGGTTTTTTGGTTTTGGGGTTTTGTCTTTTGCTAAGTCTAGCAATCCTATGTTGGAAGAAAGTTTTTTTTAAATTGATCATCTGAAACTTTTGAAAGGCCAAGTTGTTATAGAACAAAGGAAAGTATGAATAATTCTTATTTCAAAGTAGGTGCCTCCTATAATTTTAGGTATTCAAACAACAATCTTCTATGTCCTGCTTTGACTAAAGTTATAAATCAGTGTGATTATAGACTCATGGTATCATGAATCTTAATGCGATTTGAAGTCGAGAAGGAAATATTACCAGTTTTTGAAAGCCTCCGACCATTGAGCAAAGCAGTAAAACGGTGCCTTTGTGTGTTATGAGACCTATGACATTCTTTAAAACTGATGCTTTCGCAGTTTTCTCAGCTTGGTGTGCTGTGCGTGTTAGGGAGTGGCCCAAAAGCAAAAGGTTATGGAGAGCAGACTGGAGGGGCAGGGCAAGGGGCATCGTGCTACGTCTGTCAGCTTCCTTGAGCAGGTGAGAAGAAAAATGGCCAAGCTGAGGGCATTCTGAAATCTAGGGACCAGCCTGAAAAAGTGTGATTTAAGAAACATGTGAGAAGAAACTACCAAACTGTTTTTCCAATATGACTACTATTTTGCATTCCTGCCAGGCGTATTTTTGTAAAAGTTGTAAAAATAAAATTTTAATCTGGGATATGAAGTAGGAAATAGATTGTTAGTCTTATTTGTAATACTGTGACCTTCTCTAACCTTAGATGTTAAAAATATTCCATACTTCTAGTTTATTTTTTCATTCTCATATTCAGTATTCTCATCGCCTGCCAAAATGCCTGATAAATAGCAGATTTTTTTTTATTGTTTTAATATAGGAAAGGCCATCTTAAGACCATAGTAAACCCAAAGCTATAAAGGAAAAGATTTTCAGATTTGACAGCATAAAATTTTTAAAAGTCTTTTGTATTTAACAAAAGCTGAAAGTAAAATTAAAACACAAGAGAAAACATGAATAATATATGACATTCAGATTAATCTAAATGACTCCTATAAATCAGTAAGACTAACATAAACCATCAAGTAGAAAATTGACCAAGACTATGAATAGGCAGTTCACAAAAAAACAAATACGGGGACATGCAAATTAAAATGAGTACTCTTTCTCCTATAAGATAAAGTGAAAAAAGATTATTGAAAAAAGATAGATAGTATTCAGTGATTGTCAGGATGTGGGGAGTTCAAATTGATAAAACCTTTCGGAGGCTTTTTCCTCTCTTTTCCACCTGGAGGAATCCATATCACAACACCACCACGTAAAAGATTATTTAGTTATTTTAATCAGTGGCCCTGGTAGCAACGGGAAACAGTTGACAACAATCTCAATATCAATCAGCAGAGGAAAGGATGGAATAAAGTACTATAATTATGGTAAATTATATTCATCGCAGTATGTCGCAACTGCAAATAATCAGGTATTGCCATAGGTCCAGACTTGGAAAGAAGTTAAGGACATGAAGTAGAGTGTGTTTTGAGAAAGATGAGGCCTTGTATATGTGCGTGGTGCACATGTGAGAATGTCAGTGTTCCGAAAACAAGTGGACGTTTGTAAACCCATTTGCAAGTGTGGTGACTCAAGGGAAGTGAGTGAGGCCGAGAAGGGAGGGTACTGAAAGGAGACTTCATGTGTTACTCTTGATATTTCTGCAGTTTAACATTTTTACAATGAGATTATATGATGTTAAATCATACAAAATTCCAATATATCGATTGTGTTGACCTACAAAAATAGCAATTTTCTGTGGTTTGACCAAAATGCACAAAATCACACGTGTCCATATTCTAATCTCACATGCCGACTCACTAATGTAGATGATGATTCCACAGCATTTTCTCTAGTATAGAATCCAGGCTAGGATCACGCATTATTTTGGTCATCATATTTTTTTAGTCTCATTTAATCTGGAACATTTCCACGATCTCTGTGTCTTTATGACATCAACATTTTTAAAGAGTAGAGGTTCCCCCAACTCTTTTAGAAAATAGAATGTTCCTCATTGCAGATCTATTTGGTGTTTCTTCATGATTAGATCCAGGTCATGCATTCTCAGCATAACCTAATGTGTACTTTTCGGGGTACCACATCTGGAGGTACACATTGTTCATCTGTCCCTTACTGTGTCATTAATTTCGGTCATCTGGTATTGTCTGATTTCTGGTTGTGTAGTTACTGCTGTTTTCCCTTGGAGCTCCCAAGCAGCTTGTGGAGAAACATTCAAATATCCAGCTCCTCATTAAAATTTATCTCTACATTTAGCATTAGTTGATACTTACCTAACCTAAACCAGTCTCTATAACGATTGCTGCAAAATGATAATTTTCCAACTCCAGCACTATATCCACGTTTATCAGCAGGTACTCAGCATCCTACTGTAAGCAAGAACTCCTTTCTCTCTTATTAATAACAGATATGGATTCATGGGTTCTTATTTTGTTTCCCAATGGTTTGTGATTCATTACTTTAGTGCTCAGGTTGTGGCAGACTTGGCCAATAAAAAGCCTCTTTGAACTGGCTGCCTCTGTCATTTTTTGAACACTTCCTAACTTTCTGGCATAATAAGATATTCTAGACTCATCTTGTACACTCTTACCCTGGAGTCAGCCACTTTTACCAAAGAGTCCTGCTTCTTTTTAGTGGGGAATGGTATTAAAGAACAATATCTGGATGCTAGGTGTGTTCACTGCTTCTAGGACATTTTTGCTGCTGGGCCCCTTCTTCAGTCAGAGATAGAAAATATATGCAAGTACAGCATATATACCCCAAATAAACTTACATGCAAATACACCTACCTACATGCCTATATCACATGCAAACGTACATGCATATACTTATACAAACAATTTTCCTTATGTTCAGTACTCATATCCTATGAAGTTGCTGCAAACACTGAATTAGAGAATACTGGATATTTGTTAAGAGGGCGCATATAGGGTTTGGTTCCTACAAGTCCCTGATCATAACATTTGGTCAATACCTTACTTTGTTTTAGATGTGTTTGTTGAGAGACACCTTATTTAGTATATACTGTTTATTCACTAACATTGAATTCATGGCACGTAGCACTACATTTCATGCCTGAACTAAGTTTACCTAATGTAGGTTTTTTCTCCATAAGACACATCTCAGCCTTCTTGTACGTAAGAATAATGGACAGCACTTCGGCACTACACTTGGGGGCCATTTTAAACAGCAAAATCACCAACAAAAAGCAAAAAAACATGTGCACTATATAAACCATGAAAAAGACACTTGCTTACAGTGTGAGCTGAAACAGGAAGGTGGAAAGACTCCTTAATCAACCTTACCTGGAGACGGGGTAGACAAGTGACTCAAAGGTTTTGCTGCTCTGCACATGTCTGCGAAAACCACAAAACTGGTGCAAATATTGACTTGGGGGCCACAATTTTTTTTTAAGCGAGTAGAGGAATCCACCAACCATGAGAATTAACCACATATTTTAGAAATCATAAGTTCACACTTATGATACTTCCAATTCCAATCCATCCTCCTCAGAGTTATCTCTTGCCTCTCTCCATTCTATATTTGTAAATCCTCTCTTCCTTAGAATCCTGCTTCCAAACGTCAACATACTTACTTTTTTGTTCAATCATATAATATACCTAAAAAGTTTCAGAATATTCAGTCATACTACTATGAAAACAAATCAAAAAAAGAGCTCAGCATATTTGTAGTTCTCCTACCCTGCCAAATATTGTATATGCTCTTTGGATTGGTTCTTTCTCTCCTTCAGTGTGGTTACAGTAGTCATTGCATAGACAATTGAGTTCATTTTGTTTATTTCAGTTTGCTCTGTTTTATATATTTTTTCCTATCCTTTCCCATCTTTGTTAATTTCATTTAATGATACATAGAACATTAACGTGTTTCCAAAAGTCAGAACCATATAAAAAGGTACACTCACAGTAACATCAGTTTCTTTCACATATTTCAGCCCTGTACCTTCTTACCTCTTGTAGGCAATCAGCTTCATTGTTTTCTGGTTGATCCCCATGTTTTCTTTTGAAAACAGATAATATGTATGTTTTGTTGTTTTCCTCCTTATATAAAATGTAGTTTACCACGTTAGCTCTTTTGCACTTTGCTTTTTTCAATAACCGTGTTTCCCGGAAATCACTCCATATCAGTGCATAGATGTCTTCTGTGTTCATTTTTATAGCTGTGTACGTCTCCATTGCATGTATATGTGTGTTTAACCAGTCTTCTGTGCTTACATGTGTATTTTTATATTGTTGGAGAGATCTCTTCAGAGTATGTACATTCTAAGAGATTTGAGGTTTCCATAGTTACTGCCAGGTTGCCTCCAGAAAGCTGTATTTAGTAATACTTCCACTTCTAGTGCTTTAAGCCATATTCTCTGTTTTAAAAATTAAAATAGACTTGACTTTAATGGGATGTTTGATAATGTAGAATTTAAATTTCTGCATTTCTTTCTAAAGTAAGAGCGTCTGTCAGCTGCTTCTCTGTCTAGGTGAAGCCAAAAATTCAACTCGGAACAATTTTTTTGTTGTTTTTGTTCTAGGAAGAGACACTTGGTGGTGGTGGTCCTCTCTTATACAGTGAGTGGAAAAATATAAGTGAATAAAATATTGTGTCCATCTCCTAGTGCATTTGTTTGAATAAGCAGCAAATCTGTCTTAATATAGTATCTGAAGTGAGATAAGAAATTGAGATTATGCTTTATAAATGGTAAAATTCTAAACAAATAATCATCCTTACTGCTGCTTAGAGGCCATAAGGGCACATCAAAAAAAGGACACGTTGTTAGATTACGCTCAGTGAGAGCTTGGGCATTATTGGGGCAGCAGGGAGGGCATCTAGATAAAGGTCACGACGTAAGTCTAAAGTCCGATATATGAGGTGGTCCTGTGATTTAAAAGCTCCGAAGCTTAGTTCAGCACAACAGGTTTTCATTGTCTTCCTTTTTTCTGCCTTCTGTCCATGTGTATTCCAAATGCTTTAATTAGTGCCACCAAAAGGTCTGGTTTATTATCACCCTGTGCCTCTAATGACATGACAAATAATTCCCTTCGTCAAGATCACAATGTCTATGTTCACTTTCAGACATGACAGTAATTAGATCATTTGTTTTATTTTTGGACCTCATCAGAGACCTCGCCCTTTTTAATTGACCCATTTCCCCTTAACAATCATTTTTTAATAGGAAGCCGCATGAATTCAAAACCATTATGTTTATTTTCATCATACAACTGTATCATCTAAGCATTAATTTTTCCACAGTAATCTTGCAGATTATTACATTTTGATTATCTCAGAATCCTGATTATGTTATACACTCTTTTAATGAAACTCCATGTTCCTAATCTTATTTTTTTTAATATGATTTAAGTTGATTTTATTACCATTCTAGAAACAGATACAAATTAGAGAAAAATTAGAATCAAAATTGGCAATACAGGTTCTCTGTTTCATGATTCATTAAATTTGGAGGCAATTTATCACAAGTGGGAAAAGCTCAGGTGGCAGCAATCACGATATAACTCACTGAGAGCTCTTGAAGAGAGATGATTTTATCCTAAGGTCTAGAACAAAAAAAAACCTCGTTTGTCACTATCCTGAATAGAATCGACTTCACAGGACTCATTTTCAATAGTAAAGCAATGGATTATTCAGAGATTGATTTAAAAAGTTTTACTTTCCAAAATAATTCAACACTTGAGTTATTGTATCTTCCAAAACGGGGTTAGTAGCCACATTTGGAACTCTCTGGGGGCACTTCAGTAGCTGTAGAAATTTTATATTTTCTGTCATATTTCTAGGAAAATGATTATGAGGAGAGAAAATAAGTTGTATAGTGAAGGGAAAAGGTGTAGTTCCAGAGGGATGCTCCCATTCATTCAATAAATATCTAGGATTATTTTATTTGTTCATTTATTCATTCCATAAATAATCATTGAGTATTTATTGTATCAAGGAGTGTTCTAAAAACTGGAGATGAGATGACAAAGCGACAGTATTCCTAGTGGAAAAGACAAACCAATAGATATTAGCGAACAAGAAAGAATTATATAAAATTTTGATAATCATATAGTTGCAGGTATGATTTGTATGTACAGCTGTATAAATACTAAGCAGAGAATTAAAGTAAGATGGTGTGTTAGCGCGTGACGGGGTAGCCTCTTTAGCTGACCAAGGAGTGCTCTCCGAGGTGGAATATTAGAATCTGAGATGTGATGGTTGAGGGGGAAGCAGCCACATGAGATTCCGCGGGATGAATTCCTTGCAGAGGAGGGCTCAGTGCCAAAGAAGGAACAAGCTTAGTGAGTTAGAAGGACTAAAAGAAGGCAGTGTGACTGCATGGCAGTGGTTGAGGAGCACTGGGCATGAGACGAGGTCACAGGGTATGAAGATTAGAAAATTAGGGTTTTATGGACTTTTACTTATCATCTTCATTGTTGACACTGCCAGGTACCTACCTTCTAATTATCTATCCCTATTTCTTCTCTTTCTACCAGAACAATTTTGTTTGGGGTTGCATGCTATCCAATTAAAAACCCTAATTCCCTAGAATTCCTGTGGCTTGGGGTGGTCACATTACATGGTTCTGGTTAATAGTGTGTATCCAGAATTCCGATAGGAAGAACTTCCCTTCCGTTAGAAAAACGGAAAATTCATTTTTTTTTCATTTTTTTCCCATCCTTCCTGCTTGGAATGTTGATGCAATGCCCATGCCCTTCTCGAAACCATTTGACTGAAAACCACAAATAAAGACAGATAAGAGAAAGACAGGAGTCAGAGAAACGGATGACGTCCCAGTTCTGCTGACCTCTACTGCACATCTATCTTGTTGGATGCAGTGAACAAAACTTTATGTCTTTTAGGTACTAGCATCCAGGCATTCTCTTACCTGTAACCAATACAATCTTAAATTATACAACACAGACTAGGAAAAAACAATGGTGTAGGGAACTGGGGAAAATATAGGTGAAAATAAATCCAACAATAATGGCAACCACAAAAGAGGCAAAGCTCATTTTGTTCAGTTGCTATAAGTCATCCTGAAATTTGTCCCCAAATATTATAAAAACCCGAGAGGAAATTTCTCAATACAAAGACTACTACTAGCACTACCTATTAATAGTAATAGACTGAAGATACACACTAATGGCAAAGCTATCTCACATTTTTAAGAAATTTTATGAAATTCTCACAATGTCTGCTGTTGTCTTTTTTGTCTCTGGTGAAGGGTCTGCTCAAATCTTTTGCCTATTTTTGAAAATCGGGTTGCTCATCTTGATATTGAGTGTCTGTGGGCTCTTCAAAGCTAAAACAATAACTCTGACAGCTGAACACCCAAAATAAAGCAGAAGGAAATAAATGTTACGGCATTTATAAAGAACAGAAAGAAAATAACTTCTAACCTAGAATCCTATATTTAGAGGAAATATCCTTCAAACATGAAAGTGAAATACAGACATTTTTGGACAAGTAAAAAAAATTCACTGCCAGGATACCCACTTTTAAGGAAATATTAAAAATTATCCTCTAGGCAGAAGGAAAATTAAGCCAGACAGATGCTTGGAGATGTAGGAAAAAATGAAGAATAACAGAAAAGGTGAATACGTAGATAAATCTAAATGAACACTAACTATATAAAACACTATAAAATTATGTCTCGTGAGGATACATATACACACAGACATATACATGTGCACGTGTGTGTGTGTGTAGTCACTAAGCTTAGACCTGGGTGAGAGGCTCCCTTCCCTAGGCCCTGCACTTGATCTTTCACCCATGCCCCATCCCACAGGGTGAGGAATCCATGAAGCCAAGGGGACAGGCCCACCTGGGGTCTGTATCAACCCATTTAGAGTACAGTTTGGGTTCCTGGAACCTCGGAATTCCCCACTCTAAAGGACCTGATCATACTTCCAGGCCCCTGTGGGCCTTTTATCCAGCTCCATCTTCCTAAGGGCAAATCACACTACCAGTGCACACTCTAGGGCTTAGTGGTGGACAATTGTAGCTTCTGGATAAAAGCTGCTTAATAGATAATCCTCTTTGTTTCTAATGATGCTTCTTAAAATTGGCTTCGTCTGGTATTAGTATAGCTATACCAATGTTTAGAAGTTAAAGTTTAGAAGATGTATCTTTTCCAATTCTTATATATTCAGCCTTTCTGTATTATTATACTTAGTTTATGTCTCTTGTAAGGAGTATGTCATTGGAACTTTTTTATATAGACAGACAATCTTTGACTTTTAGTAGAAGTATTTATTCCATTCTCATTTAATTATTCATATAACAGTATCTAACATCTTACTATTTGTTCTGTTTTCCCCACCTGAACCGTATTACTTTTTCTTGACTTTCTTGTCTACTTTTGGATTAAGTATTTTTATTATTCCTTTTCCTTCTTTTATTTATTTGTTAATTGTACATTTTCTTCCTATTCTCTTAGAAGATACCCTAGATATTACAACAAATATCCTTAATTTATTAAAAACCAATGTATATTAGTTCTTTTATCACATCTCAGATGCACTCTATCTTAGGACCCTTTAACTCCATTTATCTCCATCCCAACTTATGTGCTGTTGTTTTCATGTATTTTAATTCGAGAAAGAGAGAGACCCTCCTCCTAACATTTTTAGGACCTAGAGAAGGAGAACAAATAGAGGCCCATATCCAGACAGTTTAAAGGATAAATCAAGCCAACAAATTGTGGAATAAAATGTGTGCTCTTTTCCTACATTTGCCAACAATCTTTCATGACAATTTGGAAGGTCAATTCAAATCTATAACTCTAAATTAAAATTTAGAACTCTTCTGCAAATTATTCAAATGTTTGTCAACAGCAGAATGGATAAATAAATCAGGCCAAATTCATATAATTGATTCCTAAACAGCAAAGAAAATAAATAACTACTGCTACATACAGAACATCGATGAGTCTCACAAACCTAAGGCTGACCGAAGCCGGATCACAAGAACCCACACTGTATGTTTACATTTGTACAAAAGAGTGCGAAAATAGATAAAATTAATCTATGGTCAATACTGATTACAGAGGAGTGGGGTAGGATTAAGAGAGGGCAAGAGAGGGGCTTGCTTATTTTATGACCTGAGTGCAGTTCCATGTGTATGTTCGGTTTGTTATAATTCATCAAGCTTGTAAACTTTCTGTATGATATTATACTTTTTGAAAACTTTATTAAAAACAAAACAAATACTAATGAGTCCACAATGCTATTTTAAAAAGGAAAAAGGAGAAATACTTCGTTGGTCACCCTTGGAAGTAACTAGAACATCAATTCCTTAATCTGAAAATTGGCAACTAAAGAGGGAAATTTAAGCAATTACCCACCTTTTTTTGTACAGAATGTATTTCAGTGTAATTAAATAGCTGAATTTGATGAGGGAAAGGTTTTCTTTATAAATTATTCCTAATGAATATAGAATTAATGATAGAATTAGAAAATTTTCAGTGAGTAAACCCTAATGAAAGCAACTAACCCAGACAAAAATTCTTGTATTAGTTATCTATTGCTTCATAACAGATTACCCCCAAAATGTAGCAGCTTAAAACAAAAATTATTTATTATCTTACAGTTTCTGTGGGTCAGGAATCTGGGCCTGGCTCAAATGAGTTGCCTTGGCTCAGGGTCCCCCACAAGACTGCAGTCAAGGTGTCAGGTGAAGCTACAGTCATCTCAAGGCTTCACTGAGGAAGGATCTGCTTCCCAGCTCACTCATGTGGTTGTAAAGAGATCTCAAATTGCTACTGGCTATTGGCCAGAAACATTAGTTACTTGCCACATGGACCTCTCTCTCCATAAGGCATCTCAGAAACCAGCAGCTGTCTTCCCTAAGAGCTAGCAAATGAGTGAGAGCAAAAGAGGGAATCTAAGATAAAATGTACAGGGTTTTTTTGTAACTTAATCTTGAAGTGACATCTTGTCAATTTTGCTGCTTTCTTTTCATGAAAGCAAATCATAAATCCAGGCTTTACTCAGAGAAGGGGATTACACAAAGGTGTATCTACCAGGAGGTAGGGATCACTGAGAGCCTCCCAGAAGATGCCTAACATAATTATCAGTGAATGGAAGCCTTTGATGAAAGGTAGATGGGGAATTTTGCAAAAGGCATCAGGCAGTCACCAACTAATCCACTACTCAATCTTATAATCACTAAAAGAGGGACAACTGGATATTATTTGCCTTCTGTGGTGAGGCAATCTGAAGTACACAGCATCACCTAATGAAGTATTCTTTTCAAAAATGTCGAACCTAATATAATGGAGCTTTTGGCAAACATCTGATTTACAGAAAATATGGATGATGGAATAATGAGTTAAATGATACCATGATGATACAAATCTAGATTGTGGGACCTTCTACAGGACAATGGACCTATTTCTTCAGTAAGCCACTTGCATGAAAAACTGAGGAGTTGCTCTAGATTAAAAGACTTTTAAGAGACCTAACCACCAAATGCAATCTTTAACTTTGCTTGGATCCTGACTAAAACAAACCAACTGGAAAAAAACAGTTTTGAGACACTTTGGGGACTTTAAATATAAATAAGTAGATGTTAAGGAAATACTATAATTTCTCTTGGTATAATAATGGCAGTGTGGTTATGAAAGAAAATGTCCGTATTTTTCTGAGATGCATACCGAAGTATGTAAGGATAATATCTTTGACATGATGCCTAAGATTTACTCTAAAATTCTCCAGCCCTTACAGCAAACACAGCAATAGAAAAAAATGAAACAAATGTGGTAAAATCCTAATAAATGTTGAATCTAGATGATGGGTATATGCAGGTGCATTATACAATTTTATTTATTTTTATTAGTGTTTAAACATTTTCATAATAAAAATGGGAAGAAAAGATTTGAGCACTAGATGGTTTTGTAGTTAAGTTCTAACTAAATTTTAAAGAATAAATATTTCTGATATTTAAATAGCTACAGCCTCAAAAAAAAAAAATGAAAACTCCCCCATTCATTTTATAAAGGTAGCATCACTTTTAAAACTTCCTTTGTGAAGTATAACATGCATGAAGAAAAGTTTAAAATTGTTAAATGTATAGCTTGAGGACCTTTTGCATATTGAATACACTTGAGCACACAGATAAAAACAAAAAACAAAAAAATGACAATATTATGAGCACCCCAGAAACCTTCCTCATGTCCATTTCTTGACAGTATCTCTTGCTGAAGATATCCACTGTGCTAAAGCCAAACTCTGATTTTAAAAAATAATGCAAAAAATAAAAACTACAGAACAATTTCACTTATATCAAGGCAAATTTTCTAAATATTAGGAAATGGATTCTAAAAATATTTTTTAATATCTCCACAATTATACACATATTATTAATAATTTAATTGCTCACCACTATTGCTTGCACTCCCTCTGGGTTCTTGCTAAAGTATATACTTTGCTAGTAGTTTTTTCAGAAGGGATTCTGGGTAGTAAACAATTTTGGCTCTTCTGTGCTTTAAAATGTGTTTATTTTACCCTTACTTTTTAAAGAGTTTGGCTGGTTAGCAAATTCCAGATTGGCAGTTGTTTTCCCTCAGCAATTTGAGTATGTGACACCATCACCTCCTGACACCTACTGTTAATGAAAGATGCTCTGTCGTTTTGTCGTTCGTTTCTATGTAATTCACCTTCTCTCTTTTGCCAATTACATTGATCTCTCTTGCTTAATGCTCGGCAGTTGGGCTATAGCATTTCTGGGTATGATTTATCTTCTTCCTAATCACTCTGAAATTTTTTTCAATTCAAGGTTTTCATGTGTGTCTTCATTTCTGGAAAATTATCAGTCATTTTATTTCCAAACATCATCTTTTGTCCATTCTGTTTTCTTCTGCATCTTTCACTGGATATATTTCTGAACTTTTTCTGCCCTCCATTACCCTTAACTTCTTTCATAATTTTCTCCTTTATCTTACTGTGCTGTGATCGAGAAGCTTCGCTCTCAGTACTACCTTCCAACTCATTAATCCTCCCTCTTCAGATACATCCAGTATATCATTGAGATAATTTATTGATGGTTTTGTCATTCATATTCTATTTTAAATGATTATATTTTTCACTTCCAAGATTTCAAATTTGTTCTTTTTCAAATCTTTCTGTTCCAGTTCCATAGATGCTACTTTCTCCTCATCTTTGAGCCATTAATATGTTATTTTTAAGTTCTCAAAATTGATCTCTACATTCTCAAGTGTTAATTCTTCTATTTGTTGAATTGCCAACTATTTTTTATGTTGATGGACTTTTTCATGTGTTTAAAACTTTTTAAAGAGCTATTCTCGTTTGGAAGTTCTTCATATACACCCTTGCTTTTCATATGATCTATGAAAAGCCTTGGTCCAGATGGGTTTCACAGGTCTTATGTTAGTAGATCAATTTGGATCTTTTACTTCACATAATGGTTTAATTTTGGACCTTACATGCATATTGTATGGACTCAATTTCTATGTTCCATGGAGCCTCATCTTCTTTACTTTTCATGTATAAATTCAGTGTTCTCAAAAGCAAAATCCACATCCAAAATATTTAAATAGACTACATATCCATTTAAGAAGTAGTAGTTATATTTTTTGGATAATCAATTTGAGGATAAATGACCAAAGATTTACAAACTAGAGGGGGGAAAATAACATCAGGCATCTCCTGGCTCTCTACAAATCTCTTCTCACTGTCATAGTGGATGTGTGTAAATGAGTCTGAAGTTTCGTGCTTCCACTTCACAAGCCCCTTATAATATTTCCATTCCAGATCCCTTAGATCCATGAATTGTTTTTCTGAAAAGAATCATATTTTCAAAGAATCACATGGTGATGTCATTTAACCTTCAGTTATTCAGAGATGCTTTATGATAAAATAAACCTTTGATGAACTTGAGCCTCCTCCCTTCTCTGATAGAAAGCTGTTTTTGTAGCTTTATAAACTAACAGAGAACCTCTGGTGTCCACCTCATCTAAAGCTCTCCTCCAAATAAATATTGACTAACTGGGCTGGAATGGACCCTGTAGAACATAGCAGGTAGAGACAGCATCTCATTTGGTGCCTGAATACGAAGAATATGCAAATGGAGAGCCCTGCAGAGGTCTGAGGTCAACAAAGAGGAGACAGAGATCCTAATCTCTGGTTAAAACAAGGAGGAAGATTTTCAGAAGTACATAGATTGTTAGAGTCATTTCTTCCAAGGTGCTGGTGCAAGCCCTAAGTAAGTAAGGGCAGTGGCTCAGCCAGAATTTGGCTGTTTTCCCTATTCTCTCTCAAGACCTACCAGTGTGGAGTGTCATTAGTAGTTGCAATTCCTTCAAGGAGCCAACGAACCACAACCAAGATATATTGCATATTCTCCTACGCAGCAGCCATTTCCCTTTCCCTTCCCATCAGTTCTTTTCATGATTAAATAAATTATAAACCTAACCAAAAAAAGAAAAGAAAAGAAAGAAAAAAGCAAACAAGCTAGCAAGGCCTAAGGCAGGGGCTTGAGTATAAAACCAGAGGCCAAAGAGCCAAGATGAGTGTAAGAAGTGTAAGGAGAATAATGGGTACAGCAAACAAATGAGAACTGGTCTATTTCTTATGGACAACTTTGCCACCCTTATTAAGTGATATTTGAGCAGGTCACCTATGGCCCAGATAAGCCTCCATTCCTGGGAAAGGCCTGGATTTTCCTAGGTGATAGAAAGTCTATATAATATATACATACATATTTCTACACACACCTGAGGTAGGAGACTAGGGCCAGGGACTGTCCCTTAAATTCATTTCTGGCCATAGTGTTTAACAGTCTGTCCCTAAGGTCAGTAGTCATGTTTCAGGGAGTTTGACATGATCTTGGCAGGCCTGGCCTAGCAAGAACTGGTGCTAGAAAGAAGGAAAGGGATATTCGGCAAAAGAAGGCCACAGAATTGATGATTTTGATTCCTAAAGAGCTTTATGTTGTGCCCTGTGGTAGACACTAGAGGTTGGCTCACTCCATACTCACTATAATCCTCTTCTGCCTTCCTTTCCTGTAGAGGAAGGAAAACTCAGAACTCTATTCACTAGCCTGCCTTGCAGTAAGGGTGGACACTGGACACAATTTCAGCCAACAAGATGTGGGGAGAAGGTGTGTTCTGAGGAAGCTTTGCTTCCTATTAAAAGCAGACCAAACTAGCCAATGTGGCCCTTTGTCCTCTCCTCCTCTTCCTGGCTGGAATGTGTCCTATTTGGGCTTATTATTTTTTTTTGTCAAACACATTCCTAACCTACATGGTGCTACAAAATATAGCCTGAGCAAGAGGCACTCATAAGGTAGAACAACAAAATGGGAACTCACTCCCTTTTCCTCCTCCAGTGCTTAGTGTTAGTAAAGGAATGTTCTATAGTATCCTTTAGTATATCAGGAATCCTAAAGTTCTCCTTGACTGAGAATACTTTAGGGACTGACTGGCTGATAAAATGATAGCAATACTGGGCAACAAATTGTTGCAATATCAATTAAACCTAAGAAATTACTTGATATTCCTTATATGGATGCCTACCCTGGCTTCATGCACATTCCTTGAAGAGACAGGACATGTCCCAGAAATTCTACCTCCAGGATCTTTAAAAAATGAGGTCATGGAGGCAGAGAAGAGACTTCAACAGAGTCTGAGAAGGAACATGAGAGACCTCTGGAGGTTAGGGAGCTAGCAGGCAATCTATGCGTTAGGAAGAAGGAACAATTTGGCCCCTGTGGGTAGCAAAGCCATAAAGGTTTAAGACCTATCAAACATGCAAAAACTTCAGTATTTCTTCAGTAGGCTTTTTGACAGTGCTTATTGATCTTCAGTACTTTCTGAAGCTCATGAAAAAAACAAAAACCTTTAAAAAGCCTCAATTGAACAAAAGTCAAGATACCTAAGAAAGCTATGCCATTATTCAGTAAATATTTGACTAACTTCACAAAACAAGAAACAAATAGTCATGGGTGCTTTAGAGTCCAAGTTTAACTGGCCTATTTTATAAAAATAAGTTTAAGTGCCATGTGTAAATAATACACCTTTTTGAGGAATGAGTCTGAGATCTGACCCTGGAATGTTTGATTTCCTGTCCTCTATTTCCCGTTGCCATGGTAGGCAACAAGAGCATCAGACATGAACCCCAGAACTGTAAAATTCCCATGGGTCAGTATTTGACTATTTCAGCTCTAGAAATATAAGTAAAGTTTGCAGTAAAATTTTCACTCATTTTCTACCACACACTCATATTCTGGCCTTATCTGTTTAGATTACCTGGATCAGCTAATAAATATGCAGAAATTTTATCTTCAAAGGTAAATTTTTCTGGCTTGATGTGAGAAGCACCCAGGTGGGGTAATATTTTGGTGCTTTGACTCTTCTGCTCTGTGATGGCCAAAGAGTTAGAGTAATTGATGAGAATCTCATAAGGAAAAGTGTGTGAGGGAGGAGGGATCCCATACTGGAGTAGTCTCTGCTGGGATCTGGAGAGTCTCTCTACTGTAGAGAGTGAGCTGGTCAGTAGGCTGCAGTATAGGAGTTCAGTCATAGATGTCGGCCTCTCTTCATCTTTTCTGAGCACTTTGCAGGTGTAAACAGGTTGGACATCTTTTCTCATATCAGTTTCGCTGGTGAATGGCATGGTATTCAGGTTTTGACTAAGTGTTTTCTGTGCTTCACTAGGTAAAATACTGTAAGTTTTTAGGAGATTTGATTTCTTGTTGTTCTTATTAAAATTCTCAACAAATGCATATAATTCTGGCAGCTGTGGGGGAAAAAAGTGGGAAGTCATGAGATTGATGGAAGTGTAATCATCTGGCAGACCCACAAACCTTACAACAAATAGGATAACAAATAACCATGCAAACAGACAATGTGGAACAAAGACCAGGTAGCGCAACCCTGAGAGCCTGCTTTATGAAATGAGCCCATTAGACTTGGATTCTAAAGTCTTTAAGATCTTTCCAGCTCTAAAATTCTGTGAGTTACCAAGGATAGAAACAGCAGAGGGTTTCCAACATTTGTTTTGAGTAAGGCACCATTTCTTTTAAAGAAGAAAGAGAGCCAGATAATCTAGATATCGGAACTTCATCCTGGTGTCCAAAGGCTTTGGAACGTTCAGGAAAAGCAGTGCAAATTCCTTATTCACTGGAATATTTTACCAAAGCCAATAGTTACATTTGAGGAGTGTTTGGGAATAGTTTTTAGCAGAAAGTACAATTAATATTTCCTCAGAGTCCCCTTCTCCATCTAAAATCTTATATTAAAGGAATAAAACCTTATTTTATAGAGCCTTCTGCCTACTAATTCCATTATTCGTAAGAGGCTTCTTATGTGGTTAAATTGAAAGGCCAAGGAGGCCAAAGTGAAAGTCCAAACTTGGGTCTTTTAGCCCAGTGCAGTTTCCTTTCAATTCTAGTCAATTCTATTGCAAGAGGACAAATAGGAAGTGGGCCAAGATCGTAAATGGCTCTTTCAACTAACTGGATTACCATTATCATGGAAACAACTTAGCACTGGCGCTCCCCTGCCCTTGAAAGAGTTACATTTTGCTGTGCCAAAAAAGGGTAAGTCAGGGAAGTGAAATGTTTGTTTTCCCTATGGCCCTCCAGGCATGCCATCAGGTACTCAATGGTTTGAATTTTCACAATTCTCGTATGTACGGTTTCCTGTGTACAATATTACAGACATACCGAACACCTGAGAGACTCGACTTCCATATCATCTTTACTTGGATTGGTGTCTCTGTTGAGGAGCATTGTGCTGGGATTTTTAGGATCCTCTGGTTCCTAAATATCAATATAAAGGAATATGAAATGAAAGATCAAAAGTCAGATAAAATACAAAGGTGCAGTCTAACACTTTTTAAATCTTTGGAACTTTTATGGGGGACACTTTTAATTTTATACCATTTAAATTTTCCTTTCTTTTTTGTCTTCTTTAGGTTTGGCAAATTAATCACATTTCAAACAAATATTTTCTCTGAAACACCTCAAATTCTTATATGACCTGTATGTTCAGGTATTTAATACTAGTTCAAAGTATGCTACATGGATATTTTTTGTCTCATATATTTTGATTAACTTTCATCTAAAGAAAAACTCACTTCTTTGCCCCCAAAAAATGTATTTCTTTTATTCAGAAGAAAAAGGCTAACAACAAGAACAAGAACAAGAATTAACATTTTGAAGTTAATTGCTTTGGGCTAGTAGGCACTTTACAGATGGAATTTTGTTCAATCCCTGTTCAGGGGATTAAAAATGGCCACAAAATTCATACGATTGATCTCATCCTTAAGTGGCAGCTAAGTCCACTCTCATTTTGACTCTGGGCTGGCATTATGCTTGGCTTTGACTGACAGCATGAAGTGGAAGTGACGTTGTGGAAGTGCCAGAGCCTAAGCATAAGGAAGCTGTGCAGCTTCACTTGACCTTCTTGGAAGCCTGAGCGACTGTGTAGAGATCCAGCCACCCTTCTGGAGAGACCACGTGGAGTCGAGCGCCAGCACCAACCACTAGACATGTCAATGAGGCTATCTTGGATCACCCAGCCCCACCTAAGCCTCCAGATGACAACAGCTGTGTGAGCAGCCCCAGATGATTCCAAATAGGCAAGAACAACCCAGCTAAGCCGGCCACTCTGAAATTATGGCAAGTAATGAACTACAGTTGCTTCAAGACACTATGTTTTGAGCGGATTGCTATATAACAATAAATAATAGATAAACCGCACAATACTTCATGTTCTTGGTTTAATTTATTCCAGTGAAACCTCTGTTGGTAGGTAGTCCCATGTAGGAAAGAAAATGTCTTCCTGAGTACCACTATTTCCTGACTGGTAGCTGAGGGAATTAGGATGAGCATCAGAGATGAACCAGAAACACTCATTTGGTGTTAGGGGTGAAGCGAAAACAATTAGGTTTTTCCTCCTTCCCAAGCTAAGTAGAAAAACCCAGAATGAATATATATCTATATATATGAATATATATTTATTTTGAGATATCCATTATTTGATATGTGTTTATATCTCAATATATTACTATCACTACTGAGTCCAGTATATCAATATATAGGACAAAAAAGGCAAGGTAATACAGCATGCTCATCCATTTCTTACATTTGGGCAGTGGCTTCACAGACTTTTCTACCTCTGACCAGTTAAAATACCAGATGCAGAGTTCAAAACACTGGTTATAAGGACGGTCAATGAACTTAGGAGAAGAGTAGATGAGCTCAGAACTAAGAGAGAAAACATAAAAGTGGAGATAGAAAACAATGTAACAACTAAGAAGTCCTGAATCTGGGTTTAAAACAGTCTGGTTTCGAAACCCACATTTTAACATATTATGTAAGTACAATGTGCTAATATATATTAGCATAATAAATATTATGCTATTCTGCATAAATGAATCTTTTCACATAGGCATTTTTCAATGATTTTGTTTTTCTTTTTTGCCCCTCCCCCTCCCTGCCTTCTTTTATTAGCCCCTTCATCAAGTTAATTTTTCTCCGTGCTTATATAAGCATATATTGACATATATGTACATATATACATATATAAAAAAGATTCATAGTAATTGTTTACAGGACAGAGATAATGTTGTACTCACTTTCAGCATCTTGCTTTATTCATTAGTGATGACTTTGTGGAAAGTCCGTCAACTAATCTAGTATATCTACGGCCAGTACGGGTGCTCCTTATATTATTTCTCCTAGAACATACTCAATTTCGACTTCGACTTTGTAATCCAATGTGCGGGCTTGCCCCCACCCTAGCAGCCATCCTGCCATGAAAAAATTGAGACTGCTCCAGGTTTTGCTCAGAACTGGTCAGCCTAGGAAGGAACCAATCCCTTCTTCTTCAGGTGGGGAAGCCCATCGATTTCAGGGTGGCTGGAGTGGCTTTGGTTGTGCTTGTGACAGTGAGGATGGATTCCAAGGGGGCAGGATTCTTTTTTGCCCTGGGCCACCCATGAGGGACTTGTTTTAAAATATAGTGTATTAGTAGAAAAGTTGAGGTTCAGTAAAGCCAACAGACCAGAAGATGATTGCCTTGAAAAGATTGCTGCTAACAGTTTCCAAGAAGAGGGAGCATGGTGGTGGGGTTGGGGGGTGGGGGAGGGCAGGGGGCGGCAGTGCAAACCGGAAGCACCAGGATCTGTCAGGAGGTGAGGTGGGAATGGGAAACGTGGGTCAGAGCCTTTATTGGTCTCCGAAGGAAAGAATAGGTGAGGCAGAGCCAGCAGGCTTAGGATTGGCTGGTTTGAATAATTTCAGTGGACTCTGGGCCATAGAGGATGTCCCTAGGTGTCTGGTACCTGGCCCTGGAGTGATGCGGCAGGTGGATAGTGGCCTCTAGTGTGAGAGCCTGATAAAGGACGCAGCTGGGGTGCAGGCTCCGGACTGGTCAGTTTGCTTATGCAAGGCACACTCACAAGCAAGTTGCTTCCTATTTCAAGGAATTAGCTAGCCCCATCAGAATACAGAAAATACAAGCCATGACTGGTACAGGGCTTAACTACAGTAGCATCTTTTGTCCTACACAGCCCAGGAGGGTAGCTCTCATTTCATGGAGATACAATCTGTTTCCCTACTTACTATGAAATTAGGAAGACAAAATTAGAAAAACAATAATATACTCCTCATAACTTGATTGTAGGGATATTATTGTTGGTTCTATTTGTTTTTATTATCTGCCTCAGTAGCGTGGTTTGGGAAACTTGATTTTCCTCGGAAAAGAGCTCATTTTGTCTAAACAGGTAGAGACTTGTCACTCTCCAATACTTGGAGCAAGTCTCTAAGGATGTACTTTTCTATCCCTGCCTTTGAGGAGCTTACACACTACAGAGAAGTAATAGTCACCCACAATTCTTTACAAAGGCCAGGTTAAGGTGTGGCTTTAACAGTATAGCTTTATCTTATTCGCACAGTTAAACGCGATCTTTTTTTTTTTTTTTTTTTTTTTTTTTTTTGCCCAGGGATCCTAACTGTACTGTTGTGCCACCAGGTAGCCTCACTAGAAGGTTGTCTCCGACAAATCCCTACGACTTTTTCTCTAACAATGCTTTCTCCCCCAACAGCTCCCCCATTCCCTCCTCTCTCTCTCCCTGAGGGTGAGAACATGTGGACCTCCATTCAGAGACAGTTCCTTTATTTCTATTGCAATAGCCTTCCCCACTGCTCCCTTCCGGGCATTCCTTCAGTACAGACACCTGGGCATCTATTTCAGTCTCTAGCCCACTCCCACAATGGCTTTTCACTGGGTTTTCAGTGACAAATGGAACAAAACATTGCTGTGGCTTTCTTCTTCATGTGGATATATACAATATATATATCGACAGCTGTAAACTAACTCATATTTGCGATTGGAAACGTTTGTCCAAGTATGGGCCAGTGCGCAATGGGTAATGCGTCTGACAACAGAAATGTTTTGTCACATTCTGTATTGTTAGTATTTATATAACAAGATCTCTGATAAAACTGTTTTGCCAATAGCTCATTTTGCTTATTTTCTGGGCATATCATGTGATTAACCCTGTAGTCAGTTTTACAAGATTCTTAACAATAATGTAACATGTACCTATGTTTGCTTCAATATGGAAAACTTTCGAGTAATGGGATGGACATTTTTGTCCTCACTCTGTATTTACCAAATAAAATTAATCACCTTTGTCCCCAAAACCAATCTTTTGTACTTGTACTGGAAAAACTCCGTTGGTTTATGAGAATGTCACTCCTGTGGCTTGCCGAATGACTCAAAACCTTAGGTGGTGTCCTCCAACCAGCTCTGACAACTTTGCCGGGAGTGGGGGACTTGGGCAAGGGGAGATTTGATCTAATCAGATGCTGTTTTCAAATATTCCTCCTATTCAATTTAAATTTTCAACTACTTTGTGTAAAATCATCCCACCTGCAGATCTGCTAGACCCAGGAGTTGCAGTTACCTGCGTTCATAAGATTATTCTGATCTATAGGATGGATACACCTTACTGTCTCCATCACTAGTTTATGTTTCAGTGAACAGTTTTGAGTCACTAATCCCCTTTATAAAACTGGAAGTGAGTCGAAGCTAACTCAATAGCAATTGTAGAGATTGCAAATTTGATGAATATAAATAAGCAAATGGTATGAAAAATACAATAACCAGGATGAACCCTGCTGACAGAATGTTATTTATGGCAATCTGATTAATGGAGTTCTTGAAGAAAGTGCTCAACATTTAAATATGCAGTGGTTACTGAGAACAAAACGGGATTTCTGTGAAAACATTACGGTCTTCTACTTCTAATTCACGAAGTGTGACTACAGCTATTTCATTGCTTTTTTCTCTGAAACCCCCAAAGTGCCTGTGGCCCACTGGAGCCATCACTGGGTTTCATGCTTTGGGGACTCTGGTCCAAGCAAGAAGTGGGTTCCTTGGGGGGCAGGTGAGAACCCACGGGATCTGTCTGGACTTCATCAACTCTGGCCTGGTCAGTCACCAAAATACTTAGTGGGCTTTCCTGGCCAATTTCTCTGGATTCCTTAGCCTTGGAGTCTGTCTGTCTGTCAGTCTGCGCAAAGGATCCACTTGTCTGGTATAGTGCCTGTCACAGAGCAGTTACTCATAGGCTTTCTGCTCGGGTTGTCAGAAGTTGAATATAACAACGATTGATTACAGAATACAATTTACTACTATTGATTATAACAATCAGAACTGGAAGCATGGAGCAATCAGATTCAGCACTTCGAAAGAAAAAAGAAGTCTGTGGCCTTGGCCAATTGATCAGTTGAGTGACTCTGTTTACCAACCCAGTGGATAAGGAAGTGACGGCATTGCCTCAGGGAATGAGTGGTGGAAGGTCACTCAACCTTCCTGCTGGCTCTGGTGCTCCAAGATTGTTTATCAGTTGTGGGCAGACATTAGATGTTAAGGCCAGCTCGCTTTCGGATATGAAGATTTTACGGCTGTACACACACCCCCAACCTATTAAAAATGACCTTTATTATTGAAATTTTTTAGAAAAAATTAACATTATTGTAGAGCATATGTAACTCCCAATTTCCTCTTGGAAGTAATTGCTTTTACAATGTAATTTTTAAAAACCCATTTTCTTAGGAATGCAATTATCCTATTATATATTGCTAATTTAATGACTTTTCTTTTTATATAATTAGTAGGCTTTGTTTCTTTAGAGAAGGTTTAGGTTTACAGAAAATTGGTTGGAAAGTGTAGTATTCACTCATGCCCCTCTACACATCATACGCACAATTCCCTCAGTTATTGACATCTTGTGCTGCTGTGATACGTTTGTTATAATTGATGGACAGATATTTATACATTATCATTTTAAGTCCAAAGTTCCCATTAGGGTTCACCCTGGATTGTATATGCTATTGACAAATGTATAATGACATGTATCCACCATTATATATCACACAGAACAGTTTCAGTGCCCTAACAATTCCTTGGTTTCAGTGCCCTAACAATTCCTTGGGCTCCACCTTCTTTTCTATAAACCTCACTGGGTTAACCGGAAAAGACCATTCTTAGCAGGATTTGCTCTTGCTTAAGGCTGACGGCGGCTTTTCCCTGGCCCACAGAGTACAAGCTCATTCGCCTAGTGTCAGGGCTTCCAGTCTGGCCACAAGCTGTAACTCCGCCTGCATCCCCCACAGCTTCCCGTTTAGGCTTTTCTGCAGCTGCCAGTGTGCGTGTGCGTGTGCGTGTGTGTGTGTGTGTGTGTGTGTGTGTGTGTGTGTGTGTGTGTGAGACATTCCCCACACGAGCCCCTCACTTTCCTGCTTCCTGCCTGTTTATGCTGTTCTCTCACCGCGAAGGCCCCCGTGCCCATCTCCTCAGAGCTGCAGTCTCTTGTCAAAGCCCATCTCAGGAGCTGTTAGATATTTTGTTTCTTCGTGCTTGTCATCTCCTGCTTTTCTGAGCCTCCCTGAAAGTGTCCGTGTATCTCTTCAATGACATATATCATTTTCCCATCCTCTTTGGCGATACTTGTCTTATCTTCTCCAGCTGAGCATAGTAGATAAGACAACATGCTCTGGAATCGAAGCCTTCATTGCTGACTTTTGATCTCAGTGTTCCGTATATGCATTTGTAACATGGGGGTGATAAGTATGGCATCGAATGCCTAGAGTTGTGTGAGGGTTAAATGAGCTAATTCCTGTAGAGTATTACAAGACAGCCTGACCCCTGGGAAATGCTCTCATAAGTGTTAGCCGTTTATTGCCACCACTGCTGTTCTGCCTTTATCCACAGTTTCAGTTATCAGCAATCAACTACAGCTGAAAATATGAAATAGAAAATTCTAGAAATAACTCATAAGTTTAAAATTGTGTGCCGTTCTAAGTAGCGTGATAGGATCTCACGCTGTCCTGCTCCGTCCTCCCCAAGACGAGACTCAGCCCTCTGTTCCACACTGTATACACTCCATGCCCATTAGTCACTTAGTAGCCAGCTCGGTTATCAGATCAACTGTCACAGGATTGCAGTGCTTGTGTTGAAGTAACCCTTATTTTACTTAATAATGGCCCAAAGTGCAAGAATAGTGATGTTGACAATTCACATGTGCCAAAGAGAAGCCGTGAAGTGCTTTAAGTGAAAAGGTGTGTAGATCCAGGTAAAAAACAGTGTATACGGGTTTCCATACTAGCTATAGTTTCAGGCATCCACTGGGAATGTATCCCCTGGAGATGAGGAGGGCAAAAACAGGCGAGAATCAGTACCTGTGTTTGCTTCTGGTCAGCTTGGTGGAGGCAGCAGCACTTGGCCTATAGGACAGAATCCCCGAAATGAAGGAGCCAGGCTCCCAAAGATGGAAACCCAGAGAAGGGGGACGCTGTTCTGCTCAGCAACCTAGAGGAGGAAGGACAGATTTCCTTGATGTTTATTGTGATTCTGACTGTGCCCACCCGTCTGTGCCCATGACCACTTCTACTCCACTCCCCTTGGTGCCTAAGAAAAGCCGTGCAGCTGCAGGGCGGGCTGCTTCTCCAGCTTGTCTCCAGGGAACTGACAAATGTACAAATGTACTGGGACTCTAGGCCAGTCTGGAAGTGCCGGCTGGGGTTGCCGGCCTTAGTCTGTGTGCCATCCACAGGACCATGGTGGGCCTATGGTACCCTGGCACCTGAATGTAAGGCAGGACACGCGGAAGGAGAGAAGGAAGAAAAGGTGCTGGGCGGGTAGTAGCAGGAGTAGGAGAGAGTGGGGAGGATCAGACGCAGCACAATTCCACCCAAGGGAATTGCCATGGAAAGCCGCTGTGCTCACTGCCCTGAGCTCTGCAGACAGTCCCCAGGGACTGTACCTGCTCAGGGCCTTCATTAATTAGATGGATGGTAGCCTTAGTGGTGGCCTGGAGGACTGATAGGCCTGCTGGGCAGGGAGGGGAAGTAACATCTGGCAGCATTGGATAGAAGCCAGTTTGACTGATTCATTTATTTCTACCATTCAGTTTGCCCAACAGAGACAGCATGTCCCAGTGTGCTGGTTCCAAAAAAGGGGAGAGGAGACTCTCTACCTTTTAAAATCTATCTATCATCTCTCTATCTATCTATCTATCTATCTATCTATCTATCTATCTATATCTAATTGGGAGTAACATTGGTTAATACAATTACATAATTTTCAGGTGTACATTATAATTTAACATCCATATAGTCGATTGTGATTACCACCCAGAGTCCAGTTTCCTTCAGCTACCATATATTTGATCCCCTTTACCCACGTCACCCTCCCCCAATCCCTCTATATTTGATCCTCTTTACCCTGTCTACCTTCCCTCCTCCCCGACCCCCTACCCTCTGGTAAGCGCTCTACCATTTTTTGATCTCCTTCTTACTCCGATTCGCACCTCTACCGGGTTGTACCCTCTCAAGGCTGGATGTGGTGAGAGGGAAGAGAAAAGACGCCAGCTGTGGTGAGAGCAGAGCTGAGTCAGGGCCAACAGTCAGTAGAAACACCGGAAGGAAGAAGGCACAGAAATACAGGGGGAAGGTGGGGCTGTTAACTGGAGATGGCTCCAAAGGAAGAGGGAGATTGTGCAGGCCGTCTCGACCAGCTGGGCCCAGCTTCCTGTCACCTGCTGGAAGGAGATGAAAGTCTCCCTGCTGCCATCTCCTCTGTCAGCTCCGGCCTTTCCTATCTTTCTCCACTGCCCACTTCACCTCTCCTTGCTAAGCCCACACTGGTTTCATTTTCACTTTTCTGTGTTCTCATTATGCCCTGAAAGTATGTCCTCCACTGCACTTACCACTTGGCTTTATAATGATCCGTTAATGGGGTCATTCTTTTCACAAATCTGTGTGCCTGGGGGCAGGGGCTGGGTCCCATTCGTCAGGTAGCTCCATGGCCTCACCCAGCCCCAAACATAAGCTAATACTTAGCAAGTGTTGAATAAGTATCTGTCCATTGTGACATATGGACATCCTGAAGGTGACACAAACAGCAATGTGACACTAACGGTCAGGGGGGTTACCTTTCTACCTGGGGGTAATGGATGGAGGGAGAAGGATAAAAAAGTATTTTTTTAAAAAGTGAACATTATTGTGTTCATATAATTGTGAATATAATTTATAATCATGTAAGTTTTTCTTAGATATGGGCAAGGTACAAAGGAGAATAAAGGAGAATTAGACAGGAGACAGACCTGTGCTCCCTACAATCTGCCCAGATGACCCAGTTGGAGGTGGACTGGAGGCTACATGGCCATACCGACTCTGTGAGCGCAGCAGCCATGCTCTGGACTCTGTCCCACGCTTAGAACTGGCTTCCCTCTTGGGAGGTTCTTGCAGCAATCATTAAAAACTTTGTCAGAACAACCATTCTCCCAGAATGGACTCGACTGGCATATAGTCAAGCCACTTAGTAGTAGCTTCGTTGGTAGCTGGGGTCCCCTGCTCAGCCATCACTGCTTTAGCCAGCAGAACCAAAGGACGCGGAGGATCCACAAGTCATTTTTATCCTAATGCCTTTGAAACAGTCTTCTCAAATAGAAAGATCAAGTTTGATGTCTCAGGCAAAAGGCAAAGTCTCGTATGGCCCTTTCTTCTTTGAACAGCCAGCTAAGGTGGCACGGAGCCCTGCCTTTCTCAGGAGGAGTGTTTTGTTTGGTGGTAAGAATTATAACATAAAATTTACCATTTTAACTATTTTTAAGAGTATAATTCAGCAGCTGCAAGTCCCCAAGGTTATTTTTAGTATTTCAGAAACCTAAAGAAAATCGTGGACAGGCCTTACTGTTACCACTGCCAGGCATGGACTTGGCCTTTGAGCTCTGTTGCCTCAGGGTGGCAGCAGGGGTATCTCATGCTGATCAGAATCCCTGAACACCATGGTGGGTGTTCAGTAACAACAAATGAGGCGCGAATTATCACTAAAACAACCAGGTTCCTCCAGAGAGAAGTATTTTATGACCTTGCTCCTCAAAGGTGGTGGTGTGCGGAGCAGCAGCATGGGCTTCGCCTGGGCCTTGGCTGGACATCCCCCCTAAACCTTTGTAATCAGGTCTGTTTTAACAAGATCCACTTTTACTTATTTACACCTTAAAGATTTGAGAAGAACTGCTCAAGATGAGGAATCTATGGAAGACAAATAGTGAGTACTATAAACAGTTTGGGAAGTACTTGTTTATGCAAAACCATGAAGTGATCCACTAAGACTATCAAAGAAACAAGAGTTTTAAGCTGGGGGACTGTATTACTGGTACAGAGCCCTTGCTTCAGGGATGGTTCAATTCCACGCCACCATTAATAAGAATCCTAAGAATCTTAATCTTCAGTGAAGATTTTGCAGGAGAGCCAGGGAGGGAGTTGACGTCACACATCTTACAGTGATTTAACCTCCCACATGGCTGTGTATCTCAAAGGAGATGGAGGGTACGGTGGACCTCCAACTCCGGTCTTTCTCTAAAGTCTGGTGTGGCCCTTCTGGGCCCAGGGGGTTCAGCTACTACTTCCCAGATTAAAGCAGGTTTCACTCCACACAGAAATTCTCTAAATAGCTAACCAGTTACTAAGAGAATACAATTTCTCCATATGATTATAGTTGCAGTTCTTATCCAACAAGTTACTGTGGTCATTTGAAAGAAATAGAGCTAATTTCCCCCAGATTTTAATACAGAACAGTAACTCTCTAATTGCGTGGAAACTCATTCTGTAACTCTTGCTTTGATTGATAATCTATTATTAAAAGAGACCAGAACTACAACGTATCTAAGCGGACACTGTTTATGTGCTGTTAGCCCATCAAATTACTCCAAAATCTGTGACTGTTCTACAGAAAGGAAACAGGTTCAGAGAAGTTACTAAGCCTGTGTCAGGTCACCAGGCTACAAGATGACAGAACTCATCATTCAAATCCAGGTGTATCTCACCCCCAGACCTGTATTTCTGCACATGAGACTCCCGTGAACTGTCAGGCAGCACCTTTTTATTACTCCTTGCGGTCTCTCTGGCCCAGGTCATATCCACTCTGAGGCACAAATGGGACACTGACAAGTACAGGCTTTGCAGGCTGTGAGGATCCTCACAGATGTTAGATGGCATGTGAATGCCAGGCAGCTTAACATCAGAGGCTTTTCCATTTCCTGATCTTTCAGGCATCGAAATAGATCAAGAAAGGCTATTGTTTAAAGGTTCCTGCTGAGTAAAACCTAGGAAATACTAGAAATCTTGGGGACATCTGATCTGGTAGTGATTTTTCCAATCCCACTTCGCCCCTTCTCAAAATAAAAAAAATCCTTCTTGTGGATCCAGATCCAGAGGGCAGGGAGCTGCTCTATAGCAGAGCAGCACAACAGCACCCTCCCTCCTGCAATTCTCCACTGGGTATTTTGGGCACAGTGGCCTGAACCATCCAACTAGCATCTTGATATTGAAGAGAGTGGGCTTCTAATCATGGCAATCCATTGGCTCTGGCTCTGCCTCTGAGTGAAGCTCCCTCCCAGCAGCTGACTTTCTACGTATTGCACAGGGGCACTACAAAGTGACCTCTCACAGGATGCCCAGGCTCTGCAGTGGAGCCTGGAAGAACACCATGCAGAACAGACAGAACACAATATGGCTGATAATGGCCGTAGGAATCATTTTGCCAAAAATACTTATGTGTCTGGTGTTAAATGAATATCAAAGAAAATGAGAGAGCTCCTGTCTTCAAGAACCTTTTGATATTATGCAAGAGACAAACCCAAACCAAAAATACCAGTGCAGGTACTGCTAGTGTGATTAGCCAAGAGCCACAAAATCATGGCCTGGTTGAGGCTGGTCTGTGAGTGGAGTCCACTGATTTTATCTACGCCTTCCTCACACTGTTCCCTCCTTCAGGTCTTACTGGGGGTTTTGCAGCAGCTTCCTCTTGTCCACCTCATCATGCAGCCTTCTCCATGCTCCACAGGGCAGCCCAGTTGATACTTCTAAATGCACTTGCTTTGATGACCCCCTTGTAAAAATCTTCAGTGGCTCCCAACACTTGCATTTCCTAGAGAAAGCCCGATATCCCGGGCCTCCTCTGCCCTGCATCCTGTCTGCTGTCCCTTTTGTGCCTGACATTTTTCTGAGTGCTCAGCTTCCTAAATATGTTTTCAATCTTCTTTAGTTTTATTAATTGTCTTTCCTCTTCTCCAAATGTCTCACGTCTTTTAAGACTTGGCTCGCATGTCATAATCTCTAACCACTTTTTAGAAGTGTACCCATCTTGGTTCTTATTGTGATATTCAATGTGGCCTAATTCTAGGAGCATGGGCTAAGCCAGTGTGGGTTGTCACTCTGACTCAGCCACCTACTGTGTTACCTTACTTAGTCAACTATTTTCTCCATGCTGTGCTTTAGTTTCTCACCTATGGAAAAGATAGTAGTCAGAACAGTTCACTCAGTTAAGATTATGTTAATTCGAACACTTCCTGGCATGCAGCAAGTCTGTAATAAATGTTAGCTACTAGCAACACTTACCATATTCTCTTCATTGGTGTCTGTCTCATTTGTCAACTCTAAGGACTCTGAGGTGAGGAACTGACTGTCTCTGGTCATACATGAAACCTCGGGCAAGTGGAGAGCAGGTGCTTATGCATGTGCCAGAAGTGAACTGTTAAGAACCTTTTTGAAAATGAACATAAAGCTTGGATAACAGATTTGAAAAAAACATCCAGGTAGGGATGATGACACATGAGAATGTAAGGAAATCTGTGTGGGAGCTTTGAGAAGCAGGTTGGACGAAATGGATGACCTTCATAGTGAAACAGGGAAGGAGAAGGTGGAAGAAGAAACGGAATTATGGGGGCTCTGGAGCTAAGAGCAACTGGAAATGGTTTTGTCAAAGGGCCACATGGAGAGCAGAGCAACTTAAACATCAGATGCAACAGAATCAGGTGTAGAAAATCCTGGCAGCAGGGAGACTAGTTACAAAAACATGGCAATTATTTATAAATACTTATAACAGCTGTAATTCCCAAACTCTTCTTCTTTAAAAAGAAAAGGCAATTTTAAGATTATAGAGGCCACATTTTTTTTTTTATTGACAACTCAATTTCTACATACATTCAGTATTGCACAAATTACAAGTGGATTGACAATTATATTAATACAAACTCATGAGCATAAAGCTACTGCTCTAAGTTTTGGTACATTTTGTGCCAGGTGGTTTAGCAACTATGACAAACATTAAGGAACTCAGCTACTTTAATTCATAATCATCAGCTTTCAAAAAAAGCCTATATATGATCTCATAAAACACTTAATATGTAAAACCCAGGAAAATCAGTAACTAAGTGGCAAAAGGAACACTGTTAGAGAAAAAATGGTGACAAAATGTTAGGTTAAAATATTAGGTTTAAAAATTTTAGCAACTGGACTTAGGATCCAGGAAGTGTCTTCATATTGAGAATTTTAGAAAAAGACCCCTATGTTCTTTATGATTAATTACTACTAGATGCCAAAGGGTATTTCTGGGTTGCTACGTCTTCCCTGCTAGGATAAACCACTGCTTCATAGTTCGGAAGAAACAACATGGTACTGCACATAAATGGGTTTTAAAATAAGATTTTTCTCACTCAAAATAAAATAAAAATATGATCTCCATCAAATTACACAGAAATCTTATTGAAACGTCAACCAGACAGAGAAGCCAGACTGCCCATTTACCTTCACTGCCCACCTCAGAGCACCAGGCTGGTGTGTCACCTACACGAAAGGAGAGGCGGAGTCCCTGCTCTGCAGTGTACAGGGAGACACAAGACTTCCACTTCCTCGGGGTTTTGTTTGAGAGAACTTTCAAACAAAAGGATCAAAGTCAGCTTGAGGTACCACCTTGAGCAGACATTTAGGGTGGCAAAAGAAATGGATGAAAAGTGGTGGGTGCAGCATTTCTTACCTTGCGATGCCACCACCCAGAATCATCCTACCTGCGTTCAAGGCCTTTGTGTGACACTTTCATGAAATGGCTGGTGCCACTGAAGGGTAAGCAAACGAGGTGTCCAACAATGAGATTTTGAATAAACACATGGAAAGACTGTGCCAAGTTTGGGAAGAAAAGCAATGTACCTCACATTAGCCATGAGAACTTTCTGTTTCGGAATTTTAAGAACCATCAATCTGGTCTGAAAATGCACCAAGCCATTCAACAAACATCCATGGAGTGAAACACATCTATTAAGAATATTTTTCCCAAAATCCTTCCAGGTAAGCACCTTCCATGAAACTGGTTCCAGCAGAAAGGATGCAAGCGATTAAATGAAGGGTACAATTTTTTTCTTTACAGTTCAGAAAAACGACCCAAAGAGAGTGATGACTTCTTATTTTCTGTCCCCTAAAAAGAATACAAATGTCACTTCTTTTGGAATCTAACATACCGGCTTCATTTTCAAGTTGATTCGCTTTATTTTCCTCATAAGGCAGCCATGCATCATAAACCTTAAGCACATGACGGTCACATGATTTTATCAGTAAGCCCAGGGCTTCCACAGGCTTTCCTGGAGCTTACAGCCAGAGTAGTCCTGAGGGGTCAAATATTAAAGCTTTCTCCACAGCCACACGTTCCTTTGATGTTTGGGTTATTGAACACAAACTCACTGGATAATTTGTCTTCGACATAGTCCATTTCTGTTCCTAAAAGTGTTAGCTGTGCTTTCTTTTCGATGAACACTCTGACTCCTTGGGGAGAAGAAAACACATGTCACATTAAGCCAGCATGCCAACAGACCTTGCGATTCAAAGGGCAAGTGAACTTTAAATAGTAACTACTAACAAAAATCAAACAGGAAGCTTTTGAATATGTCTCATTTCCTTTAAGGGATTCAGTGCTCAGTTTCCCATCTGTCCCCTCTTTCCATACAATAACCTATGTCAAAAGCAATTATATTAGGTTAGAAAGTTGTATATAAGCAAATTCCATGACAAGTCTATGGAAAACAAGAATTTGCCTTTCACCATATATCACTCATTTTTCCTATTTGCAACATGAAGAAAAAATATATATTCTCAGTGAGAGGTTTATAAAGATGGAGTCAATAATATTTATGAAAACTCTACAGTGACATCTGTACCACCAACACAATGGCATATCTAGAGACACACAAAGGACTGTGTTCCAGTGGGGTGGTTTAATAAGGCCAATCAGTATAACATAGCAATTCTGTTATTCTCCTTATGGGCTAGAAAGCTGGTTATAACATAACCCCCTAGTAATTATGTTGGCAGAGGATGGCATCTTCATAAATACAATTGGTTTAAGAAAGCTTCCTTCCTTATAAGAAATTGGGTCATGACTTAAGTAGAAACTATATTTATTAGATCTCTTCTTTAAGATGAAAAATTTAAGGCTTAAGTAAATAAATCCATACTCCTTGTTAAAAACAAAAAATTTTAAAAATTAATAAGTATCTTTATTGGTTAGTAACTTCAATTTGAAAAACAAACCCATGAAAGCTAGACAACAGCACACCTCCGACGCACAAAGCTACCACTGCAAAACTCATGCACGCCACTGCAAAAGCCACCAAAACTCATGTACACTGGAAGTTCCCCCAAAGTTGTAGCACTGTTTATTGTTTTACATAGGTTTTATCAGATTATTGCATAATGGCAGCAAGCAGGGGCAAAATAAAATTAAAGAACTAAAAATTTCAATTTGGAAATAAAAATTGGAAATAGAGTTCTCAAAAGCATGAGATGACATTATTTATTTGACACATATGCAAAACTGCGACTTCACACAAAAGTGCTTAGTTCACTCTGAAGTTTTATCATCTTGAAACCTGCATAAATAATCTTTCAGAATTGAAATAAATAAACAAATTTATCCAATAATCTAGCACTTAGTTACTAAGAGCACAGCTTCTGAAGTAAACCTGATTGGCTTCAAATGTTCACTAGGCCACTTACTAGCTCTGTGACCTTATGCCAAAGATTTAACCTCTCTATGTCACAGTTTCTCTTCGTCTGCAAAATGGCGACAACATAGTACTATTCTCATTCGGTTCTTGTGTATAAAGCAGTTAACGTATGAAAGTCCATCAAACCATGCCCACCTCATACTGAGCACTGTATATGCCATTCCTATTATTATCATTACTATTCATGCTACCTAAGGCTAAACATTTTAGGCAAAACAAAGCGCCCAGAAAAAGAATGTTTAAAACTCACCATCTTGAACAACTTCTTCATCAGAATCTCCTTTTGTCTTTGTATATTCTAGAGTATAAGAAAGGCCATTACAACCCCTGGTTCGAACACCAACTTTCACACCTACCTGAAAAATAATTGTAAATAAAAACTTAGTTTTAAAATAGTACAGATCAAATTCATATCCTGTTAATAACAGTCCTGGCTATATGACATCATTTATTTCATCATAAGGTAAAGGATAAATATTTGATTCCTGGCTATATAATGTCCTTTAGGAAGAATAAGTAGAATGGGAAAACAAGAATTTAAAAAAATTTATCTATTGTACAAACATTCATTATGACACTAGTGGGGACCCAAAAAAAGAATAAACAACATTTATATACAAAAAACACAATACGGGGGGAACCCAAAACTACAGTTAGTAGCACCCTAAAAAAACAGCTTATATGTTTTTGCTATTTTCTTCCGGCCCTTGTTGTATATACAATCTAAATATAGTTTTTACTATAGTAGAACAAATTTTTCTCTCTTTATTTCTTTTCACTTAAAACATCATCTATCAGTGTAACTGCAAGTAATGCCTATGTAATATTCCATTATACCAATGTACTTAACCAACTTCTAGCCATCTGGGCCAAGAATAACATTTTTAAAACAAGAGTTTTCATTAAAAAAAAAAAAATGAATATCACTTTTTTAAAAAAGAAAAGTATCTGATGGCAGTGATGACAACCTAAAAAAAATGTACCTGCTCAAAAACAGTTTTGCTCTACACCTCATCGAGTGAGATGTTCTTAGGAAATTTCCCTATGGTTAGGTTGCCAAGGTTCACAGGCTTGGCAATCATATTGCCTCCACACAGGGGCTTAATTCTAGGGCAGACCTGTGTAAACATTCTCAAATACCAGAAAGCAAAAGACTGATCCAACACAGATGTAAGAAATTTTTTAAAAGTGAACAAACAGTACTTTTAGATCCTATTTTTTCATTTAAGTATACAGCAAAAGTATCATCATAGAATGTATTATTTCACCAAGCAGACCCTGAAATCCCTGAAAAGCAGCAGTGTGTGTTTGCTTCAAGAAAGCAACCATGAAGTGGGAAGATACTCGGTGAGGAGCACAGTCAGGGTGTAAAGCTGTCTGGGAGTCCTGAGGCGCTGCCGCATTCAGGGAGTAGCTTCCCCTGTCCTTAAGTGACAGCAAAGAGACAGACTGATTTTATTCACCTTCAGGGGGACGGCTTAGAGAATGTGGGCGGGAATTTTACATATTCAGCATGATAAATAAACAATAAACGGCCTAGATGAAATTCTGGGGCGCATGTCATAAGTATTTGTTTAACTTAGTTTTTATCTTTGTAAGCAGGAAGACTCAAGTAAGCAGGAAGTCAACTACTGGAATGGATCGAGATATTTAAAGAAAATGTGAAAATACAGCTTTAGGTAACTGGAGTTTGGAAAAGGGATTGGCTGTGCAATAAATGACACCTGAAAAAGTGTTTGCTCAATCCTTTTCATGTTAACATAAACAAACATCCCTCAAATCTACAAAACTAAATTCTTGTTTCATTTGGTCAATCTCTACTCCAGTCATTAGTTTATCCTAATGGAATTGGAATTCTGATATACTTCAGTATTTAATAATTCTTAGGAGGAAGGTGCTAGGACTCCCATTACTTTGTAATGCAGCTTGTAAAAACAGAACCTAGGAACCACTCTATAATCTAGTCACTAAAGGTGAACAGCTTTGGAAGTAATTTATAGTATTTCTTAGGCAATTAACAACGCACTAAGATTAAGATGATTCACATATCCCCTACTCATCAATTCCACATTTAGGAATATAGCCTATGTAGTGTACTAAGCTATGCTTACAGGTCTAGAACAATGGGCCTGGTACACTACAGACACTGAATATTTGTTGAATGAAATTTATGGCAGCACTGAATGAAAACAACCCAAAAGACCTTTAATATGGGGACTGCTTAAATAAACCAAACTTGCTCAATGGAACATACTATTATATACAGTTGTGAAAAATAATGAAGCGGATCTTTATGCAATGATGTGAAAGATCTTCAAGCTATTTTATTAGGGGTAAAAAGCAAAGTGTAACCACAGCATTTATGGTATGTTCTCATTCAAGTAAGAAAAGAGATACACATATAAATGTGTCAAGCATAGCACAGTCAAGGCCAGTGGTTCTTCTCAGGGAAATATTTTTGGTTGTCACAACTGAGGGGTGAAGCAGTGACACTGGCAGAGGCCAAAGATGACAATAAACATCCTGCAATCCACTCACGACAAAGAATTATCCAGCCCAAAACATCGACAGTGCTGAAGCGGAGAAACCCTAGTCTAGTTAGATAAAATGAACAGATTATCTCTGGAAGGATACTAAGAAGTTGTCTCTTGAAAAGGAGAATGATGACAAAGTATCTAGAATGAGAGTGACTTCCTTTTCATTGAGTATCTTGTTGGGTAATTCGAATTTAAAATCATGAGCCTATTTTACTTTTTAAATAAAAGCCCTCAACAAAAGCCTACTGCTTAACACAAGATGAATTAATTGTGAGAATTAAACTATTTTTTACTAACATCTGTCTGATTGGTTTTACTTACATGTTCAGGCTTATCTTTAAGAAGTTGTTTTATCTTGTTTACTGCTGAAGGAGTCTGAAAAAGAAAATGTTATTAAGTTTTTAGCTACGAAATTTGCATTCTTCAAAGCCTGATATTTCCTAGTCTCTAAGACTATGCAAGTCTATCTTTAGCAAATTCATGTGATGAATTTATGTTCCACTCTCACCAGTGTAGCTTGTAGATTTTATACACAAACATATAAACTCTACGCAACTCTTTTTATGTCAACACAAACAAACATTTCTCAAATCTTCAAAGCTAAATTCTCATTTCATTTGGTCAATTTAAACTCCATTCATTAGTCTATCCGAATGGAGATGGAATGCTGATATACTTTAGAGTTTAATAATTCTTAGCAGGAAGGTGCTAGAGCTCCTATTACACTGTAATACAAGTTGTACAACAAAACCTAGAAACCATTCTCTTTATTTTTAAAATATCTTCTAGCAACATCCTGCTTATCTTGCTCCTCTCGGTCAAGGCCAGCTCCCTGTCACCACCTCTGTGGTACTATTTGCTTATATCACAGATGTAATCTTTCCAGGCAGCATCCATTTTGTGCTCCTACTATAAGCCCGGTAACATGCACATTGCCGAACAAAAAAGCACTCAATAGCCAATGAAAGAATCAAGTACCTCACTGGGAAAGCCAACCATCAGGCATTCTTTCCTGTTGTTAGTTAGCTTTATTGCTCTTTTTGCTTACTCAAAATCTACTTCAGAACCATCAAAATGCATACCTAGAAGAAAAGGTGCTAGCAGCATCAAATAACCCACAGTGTGCTGCTTGTACCAGTCCCGCCGAACATTCACAGATTCTAAAGTTGGCTTAAATCAGGATTTTCAGGGTATCTAAGCTAGTGAACAATAAAAAACAAGGGCAGGGAGGAGTTTTTCTGGAAAAATTGTTTAACCTAGCCTAGTTGTCTTCAGAATGAGAAAAACGTCACAACATATTGCACGTATACAGGTCAGCATCACCAACCCTACTTCTTGAGACAGAGGCTGTTAGGGACAAAGTCTGTTCTAGGGCATTCCTGGTACACCTGTATCCCAGCCTGTTACTTGGCTTAAATGGGTGTTTACAGTTACTCCTCAGGATTCTTGTGAACTTTAAATGAATGGATCCATGAAGAGCATTTAGAACAGTGCCAGGCGTTAAAAGCTCAATGTTAAATTAGCTATTGTCACAATGATGAGATTATATCACAAGAAAGAGATCACATCCTTCCTACTTGCTGCTTATTTGGCTCCCCTAGCTGGCAATGCTGTGCTGGTCCTCTAGTTTTTTTCGTATTGGCATTTTCCTGGTTTGGGTGGTTTGTGAAATCCTGAAGAGCGGACTGTGACTGGGTAGTAACTGCAGCCAGACTCAAGCCTGTGTTGTGGGAGCAGACCCAATGACGGCCCCAGAAGATGCTCTTCTGTCTTATCTGGTGGGGGCTCGGCCAGATGAGGATGTTGAAACGGAGTCTGGACTCAAATTAGAAAGGTCATGAAACCAACTTAGAAGGTCAAGACTAGCATTTTTTAAAAACACAAAATAGAAAACAATGCATCATACTTGATAAAGATGAATGTTTAGTGAAATTCTGATTTCGGTGATTAAAATATGGTGAGTATCTACATATATATTTGTTACTGTTGTGTCACTGTAAAAAAAAAGTTAAATAAATCACTACCAGTACATGCCTTTAAGGCCTTTTCCCCCACAATTCTATCAGAACTGGAGCCAAGCAGCCAAACAAGGCAGGGAATAGCACATAGGAGGAGGGAGAAGGAAATGCTGGAGTGAATCATGACTTTTATGTTTTTGGAAATCACAGCACACCAGTTTCAAATAGTTACAGAAATATTAATAATTATTTTTTTTATTGTTCATTACCCTTCTAAATGGCTACCAGTAAAACTAGCTTCCATCATTTTCATGGTTATATTTCTCATGAGTCCTAAAGATATTAATCTAATTACCATCGAAAGCAAAAGATTTCTGATAAGTTAAAACAGCCGTGGGAAAATATTCACTGGAAGTACAACCCAAGCCGTAGTATTGGTTTAATTCTGGTGGGTCAAGGGTGCAGAGAGTGCTCCACTGCATGACATAAAGAAAACACGGGGGTGGGGGTGGGGGTGGGCATACTACATTGTCATCAAGCCCCAAAGGTTTTTACCTCCAAGTGATTTTCTAAGTGATCAAATTTGGTTTTACAAAATAATATATTTTCTTCTTTTCTCAATTCTTAGTAGAATACACAGGAGCCCTGTCATCTCTTAATTTTCCTGTGTCAGGCAAAACCCAAACATACTCCATTGCGAGGAGTGTTACTAATGATGGATAACCCAGTTGGGTACTCATTTAAAATGGTTCTTATAATTTTTCATGTGATGGGCCTGATTTTCAGAAAAAGTCAGAATGACTAAGTAGGGAATGCTTGGGATGAAAAGAAAACTTCTAGCTATAAAATGTACTTTCAAAAAATCTCAGTACCAGGCAGAAGCTAAGGTGTTTACTTTGTTTTGTCTATTTGCATACTCTGGCTTTGCACTTGAGTAAAATCAATTTGGGAAATAGTATAAAAACTTCAACTAAACCATGCTGCAAGCCTAGCAGCCTTCCAATTTCAATGCATTTCCCCAAACAACTAGAAAACCCATACCTTTCTAAGAATTGTATGTATAATTAATGATTCTAAGCCACTTGAGATTTGGCTAGTGAATTAAAACTTGAGATTCCTGAAATTCAATGACATATAATGATAATTTTTCATCTACACATATGTGTATTTGAAAGAACAAGACATTCTTTCAAACGAAAGAAAATCTGAGATAGTTCAGCCTTAAAAAAAGAATTCCAGTCTGTTTTTGGTGTTAAAATCATGAGTAATGGCACTGCAGATGAGGCATTTTTTAAACTTCATAGCAACATATTTTTACTCAATGCCATAGGGTTTCTATTCCTTGTAGCAGAAACTTTTCATCCTCAATACCGAGTTTCTTTAATTTACCAGGCAATTTTCACTTTTTGTTGTTTAAAAAAATAAAAACCTAAAGTTTAACTCCATGATTATGCAAACTAGATGTGCTAACAACTACAACTCATTTTAATTTCATTATAAATCTGGCATTTTCAGCCTTAAAAGACGGTAGATAAATTGCAGCCAACGAACAAATTACAGTCTATTTTGTTTAACTCATTCTTTAACAGCTATGGGTGGCATTATGGTGCTGTTTCCCTTTTGTCTTTTCCTCTCCCTGTGTGTGTACAATCACGGTATTCATACATGATTTTGTAGCTACATTTTAAGTTTAAGGTTTGTCATTTGATACAAAGTAACAAACATATACTTACCATTAATTAACTTAGGTGGTTAATGGTTTATATGCACCATCTTTTATACTTACAATTCTGTGATTTAAGTATTAAAGATTAAATAATTTGCACAGGGCTAGTAAAAGAATGAAGAATTATGCTCCTGAATTTTTTAAAAAATCATTATTTACAAGGATTACATAATATTTCACCACCAGGATCTACTCTAATTTACTTAATCAATCTGATTAATAGACATTCAGGTTACTTCCAATTGTTTCATGTGTAATATCCCTTAAATTGCCTATATATACAAATCTTATTGCTTGGTCATTTGTTCCAAAGGCTAGTCCTTCAATGAATTAAAAGCATGTAATTGAGTCCCCGTGTACTTAACATCTGTTGTTTCCCAGGCCTTCTCAACCAGGTGCCACTAGAAAGTTAAGCCCTAATGCACCCACTGTTCATCAAGAATGATGCTAGGGCTGGCTATGTACCATCATTCTCTCACAGCTTTTGGCTTAGCTTTATATACAGGTGTGGGTATCTCTAATCCTAAATTGTGGTTGTACTAACTCTGACTTGCACAAACACGGAAATAAAGAAAGGCCTCTGCCAGCAGGGTAGTGCTAACTCTTTAGGTTCTTTAATCATATTTTACTCTGGCACCTACAGGTTCAATTTTCATTTGTCAATTCCTGGGTTTGTAGGAAAGTAGGAGGATGGAGGAAGTTATATCCCTGGATGTTATCTGCAGGTGTTCGAGGGTACTCATTTTGATGTAGTAGGTTGAAGTCCTAAAGCAGTCAATCAAGGAACCATTTCTGGTTTGCATAAAAAGTGTCATGGGCAGCCTTGTCACTAGCCTTTTAAGTCTTTCTCTCTAGCAAACCACCAATCCTCTCATGGAGATAATTTGTTGTACTTAATGGAGATAATTTGGTGCTGACAGCATGGAACCATGTTCTCATTTCATCAATTCCTTTTCCTAGCTTCTCACTGGTAGACCTCACAGGCATAGCACTTCTCCAAGGTTGCAACATGGTAAATTCCTGAAGTCAAAATTTACATGTAGGTAACAATGGTCTCTTCTTACCTATTCTACCAAATTATCTCTAGTTTCATTTGCTCTCATCTGTCTCTAGTCTTTACCCTTTGATAACTTCACTGCTTTTGACTTCACAGACTATGTGGAGTTAAAAATGTTTGCAAAAACACATGAAAACTAAGCACAAAAAGCAATACATGCATGAAACAGTGTTTTTAGACTAGGAAACATATGCTAAGATTAAAATGACTGCAAGCCTATTATACACTGTTGGTAGAAAGCAGCGCTGACGTGCTTTTTCTCTGGTACCAGCTTCTCCAAAGATCACAGAGAAAAAAACTGAAGTCAGCCAGACAGTTAAGTAGGATGAATTCAGATAATGGACTCCTGCAAGTTAATGAGAACAGCTGATCAAAGACAACGAGGAGCCCTTGTGAACTGAGAAATGACAGGATAAAGCAGTGCTGGTAGCAGAATAGGCCTGGTAATTGGTAACATCTAATGAAGCACAAGGAGTTAATTGTGAAGAGACAGTGCAGGTCAGAGGTTGTACTAACCTAATTCCTAGAGGTCATAAAGGCCTGGGCCCATGACTGTGTCCCTAGGGGGTGGGAACTGTAGCATTTATGTCTTATCCAGAAACACAGGTCTTAAATGTCTACAGAATGGAGACAAAGGGGATGACTAGAAAATTTTGAAGAAACAGGTTAATATGCCAAATAGTGGAGAAAGAAAAGGCAAAAAGTATCTGCACTGCTTGGCTCTACCATTATTATGGGAGAGTTTTTTTGAATTCTGAGTAATTTTTATTGACATTGAAAAGAGAAAGTATGAGTTCTTGTGATTTCGAGACCTTAGAAAATTCGAAGAATCCATAGTGTATCTTTCAAACATGAAAACAAACTCGGTGTCACAGGAAAAATATAGAATACAGTACCCTATATAATCAGGATAACCTTCTTATGGGGCTAAAACATTAATCCATTGTAAAAATGAATTCTCCCACTTGATCACAACTTTCTTCTATTTTGCTACAACTAATTTTCTGGCAATGGCCCTTCTGGCATTACAATGAATGGAATCAAGGATTCAATTTCAAAAACAGTAGTCTGTCGTCTTAGGAGAAAACTGCTTGCAAAGTCTTCTCCTTCACCAAGAGAGGGTGTGTTAAAAAGGTTGACTTGATCATAAACTTTCTAATGAAATTAGTCTTTTCAAAACTGCAACTACGAACGACTGCTTAATGGATACAAAGTTTCCTTTTGGGATGAAATATTTTGGAACTAAGTAGAAGTGATGGTTTACGACATTGTCAATGTACCAAATGCCACTGAACTGAACACTTTAAAATGGTTAATTTTATGTGAATTTCCCCTCAGTTAAAAAAAAATACTGCATAGTACGTTTGGGATCCAGTATGCACGATAAATTCAAGTATCTGCATGTGTACGCCAGTGCCCTCTGAGTGTGTTAAACCTTTCACCCAGAAAACAAACTCAGGGTAGAAATGTTAATCCTTTGTTCCTTGTCTGAGCTGACCAGGGTTTAGGATAGCCAGAGGCACAGAGAGTGTTTCAAAGACTCCTCTAACCCCAGTACCTGGAAGCAACCCTTAAGGTTCAGCAGCAGCCTTGATCTCAGCAAAGAGGGTGGGCTTTGTTGGGGCCGCACTCTGCCAATCACAGCACTTACACTAGTACTCCCCAAGCACCTCTAGGCAGGACTGCTGGTTTATTCACCCACTTATCCCTGGCGCCTGGCACATGCGACTTCGGAACAACCTGTAACCTCAAGAACTGCAGCCTCAAAGGCCCTCAAGGGGGTCCTGGCCTTCAGGAAGGCCATAGAGGACCTCCCCGGGGCGCGCACGCACATCGCCCCCAGCCCAGCATGCGGCGGCGCACGGCCTGATGGGAAACGTAGTCCCCGGGCACCAGCCCCCGCAGAGCAGCCCCTCCCCGGTCTGTTTATCTTCCCCGTGGGGAGGGGTAGGGCGGCTACACTGCGGCTGCGAAGCGGGACCAGGCCGGGGCCCAACCGCTCTGCAAGCCGTGCTCCGCCGCGGTGACCTCCTCTGGCGGAACGGAGGTGAACCAATGTCACAAGCCCGGCCGCGCGGCCCGGCCACTCACCAGGGTGAGGGCGGCCCGGGTAGGCTGCAGCTTCCTCTTGCTCACAGCCCGGACTGTGGCCCGGACTAACGAAGCCGACATCCTCGCGGTCCAGCCGCCCGGGTGCCTCAGGCCGGAGCTCGGCCTCCTCAGCCTCTCTCCATGGACACGGCGGGCGCATTGACGCCACAAGCTCCTGCGCAGGGCGCCTCAGGCCCCGCCCCTGCTATTGGGCGGGCCGCATAAATGACGTGTGGAAGGCGGGGCATGTGCCGTGGGCACGTGACGTGGCGGCGCGGGGGCCTGGGAGGAAGGTTGTCACCTCCAGGGCTCGTCGCGATGTTGGCTGGGTCACGCGAAATGTCCTCCCACTTATGGACTCAGGAGGCGCGTCGCTCCAGTACCTGCTCCCTGGATTAGATGCAGAGACAACACTAAGAACGCCGGAGAGTCAGCCCAGCACGGATGCTGGTCCTCTCAAAGGCATAATGATTTAAGCTAGACATTTCTTTTTGGTCCAACTGGGCAGTTAAGAACAGAATTAGGCAGAGTTGTACAGTAAATAAATATCCCCCAGCAAGCCTGCCGTATTGCCTGGGATATTTAAACATGGTACTAATGCAATTTTCGCCTTAGGTGCTGATTTTGGAACCCAACCCTAATGTATGACTGGGCAGCTCTGTGAATACTTTTATAGCGAGACCCAATCAACAAACTTGATTGAGTACCTGTTTGTCAGACCTTGTCGTGGCTGCTCAGGAGTTATGTCTTTTATTTCTGCCTGTTAATTCAGCAAATATTTCTGAGCACCAGGCACTATACCTCAACATAACACAGGAAACCTGATAAACAGAGGGTCCAGGGAAGATGCGATCCTGGTAGGACAGAAATGCAGCGGGGTTAACAGATGGGAGAACATCAGGATAGACGACGTTTCTCACTTACAGAAGTGCTAGAGGTAAAGAGAAACAAGTTCTGTGGAGTGATGGGGAGGATAGGTTCTTGATAGTATTTTGATGTGGAAAGAACTAATCAGTGTTTTAGAGCCCAGTTTATCTTTAATCCCCTAGAGCCCACAAAACCGGATAGTTCAACGTGGCGGCGTTAAGTAGTTCCATCTCCTTGCTAATGAAATGCAATTGCATTGACAGTAAGAAGATAGTCCCCCCCACCCCAAGCCCCAAAGCACTCAGAAGAAACAGGTTGACACACTAATGTGGTGGGCTAGTCTCTTGGCTTCATCTGACTAGTTGGATGATTAGGGACAAAGTAATTTACTTCTTAAGTCCTCCCTCCTCCAGATATTGTAAAGATTAAATTCCTTAGAACAGTGCAAAGCACACGGCAGTACTCAAAAAACATTAATGGATATTTACAGATGACATATATTGTGAAACTACCAGTGGCAGATATATGCCATTATACATTTGTCCAAACCCATAGAATATATCACATCAAGAATGAATCCTAGTGTAAACAGACTTTGGGTAACAATGGCTTGTCCATTGGTTCATGGATTGTAACAAATGTCTCACCCTGGTGTACGAAGTGGATAGTGAGGGAAGTTGGCTTGTGAGGGCATGTGGAAACGACTTTCTGCTCAATTTTGCTATGAACCCAAAAGTACTCTAAATATTAGGTTAATAAAAATGTAAAAAAAATTACGTTATTTCTATCGATTATTGAAATGGTTTTGTACTTAATAGCTTTCAAAAGAACCCTTGAGCACACTGTCTCCTAATAGCCTCATAACTGAGCAGTAAATGACAGGAGTGTCGAAGCAGCTATTTTACAAACAATGCTTAAATTCAAGTCTAACGATTAGACGTGATTTTTAAAATTTTGTTTTTTGATTCAGAATCCTGTATATTTAACAGCCTTCTTTCCCCTATTTATACACTACTCAGTTTTTAACTTGGTTAGCTGTATTGCATGAAAGTGCTAAGTCATGAAATCTACTTGTCAGTGGAACAGTAATACCTAATGTTATTTGAAACTAGTGCTTTAAATTGGCATGCTAGAAGTTTTCATGACTATATATAATATGTGCGCTCCTTTATCTCAGAGCAGCAGCTGTCCTGTGGTGTTGAAATGAGGCAGGTATGGGAACTGTTGGTGTTTGCAAGCTGTAACCATTTTTAGATTTCCAGTGTTAGAAACTCTCAGGAGAGAAATAGATGTCCAACACTGCATTTTAGGAGTTAGTTTCAGGGTTCTAGCCATTTACAAAAGTCTTTTCTTAGTGAGAACTTACTTGATCCTCACTACTAATTTTATAGGCAATGAAACAGAAGTGCCAAGAGATTAAGGGGAATGCCACACTCTCAGCTGGAAAACTGGCAGAGCTGGACCCCAATTAAGTCTAGAACGCCACACAGTGAAGCTTGCTAAATTCTTAACTGCTGTCCAAACATGCCTGCTTTCAAAGAAGAAAGCATGGAACACATCTTAATGGTTTTAATGGGAGTTTGTTAGAGTCTGTATTTGCTTTTTGACATTATTTATTATTATTATTATTTTGCCTGTAACACTAAGAACCCTATTGACCTATTACCCACAAATTTTTCTACTCGGGAAAGTTTTTTTTTTTTTTTTTTTTAATAGAACCATTTTTGAAATACATTTCAAGATGAAAAGCAAACTGAAATTATCTCAGAACATTTGAGTAACATCTCTAAGTGTGGCACATTTTTGATACTGTACACACTGAATAAGAGATTTAAAAGGTATTGATTGGGGCTATAAAAATGGATTTCATATTTTTGTTTGTTCCTGAAAAAGAAAAGAGCCCCAGTAGTGGGGTATTTGTAGAGCTTGTTAAGAGAGACAGGCCAGCTGCATTTGAAAGATAGCTAAGCCCTGGGAACTGGACAAGGCATGGAGCAGATATTTCTGTCCCCTAAGCTGTGAAGGGGCTGTGACGAGCATCCAAATAAAGGGAGCAAAGAACCAAGGGCAATCCATTCTCCAGGTTTGCTGGTGCTGTACTGTGAGGGATCAAAAATCAAACAAAAAAACCAATACACTGGGTAGGATCTACTATAAGAATCAAAATAGAATGCAGAAAACTTTTAAACATCCTTTAAGACATTTAAGAACATGGTTTCTATGAAAAGGAAGATAATAACAAGCTAAAAGAATGAGAGAAAAAGGAAGGGGGTTAAGTTATGTTCAAGAAAATTAGATGTGAAATGACAAAATTCATGTTAGATACAGCAAACAGCAGGATGACACAAAAAATCAAGCCAGTCGTTTAGAGATTTGAACTTGAGAAGTTTTCCTATCATGAAGGAAAAGACAGAGGAATATGAAGACAAAAGTATTTTTGAGAAAAAAAATAAGAACATACTTTCCCAAATTGAAAAACACTTAGGTGGGGTGATATATTGGATTCAATTTTGTTTCAGACAAGTGTTGCCTACTCAAAAGTTATAGGGATAAACACAAAACCATCCAAGCAGAAAGATAAAACCTACATGGGAACAAAAATTAGGCTGGCCTCAAACTTCTGCTATGCCAGGAGACAACCGAATTAATAGGCTTTCCAAAGAAAGTGTGACAAGAATTTTATGCCCAGTCAAGTTGACTTTCATACACAAAGGCAAGAGAACTCAGAAGAGCAGCCACTGAAGAAAGTCATGTACAGCAGAGTTTCAGCCCAGGTTGCATAATTCACTTAATTTATGAGTTTGTGTTCGTTCAAAGGAATGATCACTAATTCTTTCTACCAGAACTGCCAATGCTAAAGTTAATTTTGACGTGATTCTTCTTTAGCTGGAATGTCTTCAGAGAATTTGTTCAAAAAAAAAAAAAAAAAAGTGTGTGGGGGGGGAGCACACACAGGTTTGTATTTATTGAGTACTCTCCTATCTGGGAATGCTTGCCCAGCAAGCATCCTCTGCATCCCTATCTATGTATTCCGCCTCAAGTCTGTGCCTCTTATTTGCACATTACCAGTGCTTGGCACATAGTGGGTATCAATAAACACCAGGTCACATGAGCATAAGTAAAGGGAGCATGAGATAAAGAGGAGCCAATCTGTACTGTTTATACTCCTTGATCTAGTTTCCTCATGAAATTTATGACTCTCACTAGAAAGTGATATGGCTAAAATCACAAGTAAAAATTCTGATTTTATTTAAAAATGATAAATGAACTAAGGCATAGTTCTGTGTACTACTGAAGGACTTGTGAAGTTAGAGAAACAGGTCCATGAGGATGCCAGACTGACCCAAAATGACACCAACCAAACTTGTGATTGGCAGAGATAGCCTCTTTAATCTTCAGGGATGTTTTTGAAGTAAACCACCCTGATTTCTGAATATCATTAAAAAGTAAAAAGCACTTCTGTCGTTTTTCCTTTGAAAATGTTTTTAGCAGCAAACAGGACTACTTGTTTTCCTTACTTCATTTTTATGAGTGAAGTAGTTTATGTCAACTTAAAATGAGAGAGGGGAAAATAAAAAGCCTTTCGGTGACATTGCTCATCCATGGAAGACTCACATAAATAAGTACTAATGTTCATGTTATCACTTCTTCTACAAATATCAATAAAATAAGGTTTGTAAATTGTAAATACAGTAGTAGTAGTTCACACATATTTGACATACTTTCACACAAGGATTCAGTAAACAACAATAAATATAATTTCTCTTCAAAACAAAAATGGATTTATAGGAAAGGATTAATTTACTTGGGGTTTATCAGCACACCATTTTTAGTGTGCTCTGAAAGGATTAAAAACCATGAAATTGTATTCTTTGAATACTGGCCCACAGATACATTTTTTTTTTTTTTTTTTAAAAACCTGGGTTAAATGCATACACCATGGCTTTTTATTAAAATCCTTAAATCTATGGGGATTTGTCATAGGTAAGACTACATTAAAATTTTTTCCCTCATTAACAATTTCATTCATCAAAAACAAAACAAAACAAAACAAAACAAAACCTGACAGTTCCCTTAAATGTTAAGTTGAAGCCTGATCTATGCTGCTGAGTCCTGTGAAATGAACCTAATTTTCAAAGTGAATAGGAACGCCTGAGTGGCCATTTATAGTGTTGCATTTTCCTTCCCTCATGATTCCTGCTGGGTCCTCTTCGCTGAGGCTTTTCCCTGAGTCATGTATTTACTGGAAAGGCTACCTAGAGGAGGGGAGAAAACAAAACCCAACATAAATAAAACAAGCCTCACTTCATTGCAAAAGCCATAACATTACTTCTTATTGTTAATTATCAAAGAAACTTTTCATACTGGAATTGGTCACTTGTCTTGAATTAAGTAGGCTAGATATAAAAAAGCATATAGTACATGAAACATGATCTATTAAACACAAGCTTAATCAAAATTCTTTCTAAATGCACACAAGTTGCTAGAGTGACATCATTTTAATACATTTCCATGTTTACTATTTCCATATTGGTGCAGGTGAACTTTTCAAAGGCTTTACTTTTGAAGATTAGTGTCTTCATTTGCAACTGAATATAATAAACTGCAGAGAATTCTTTGTTCAAAAATAAATATGCTGCCTCATTACTCTGCAGACATGAAGCTGTGAATGATGATATTGTAGCAATAACTTACTGATATAAAAAGAAAAAAGTAAATTTATTATATTTACAGGTGACGGACAAAAATGAGAATGACTAATTAAAACCATATCAAAGAACAGTTAATAATTTTTGTTCTGGAGTCTAAACAAATAGATCAATGAAACAAGAAAATTGAGAAATTCTTAAATGATTATGTATAAGAAAATAGTATATAACAAAGGTTGCATTTCAAACCAATGGGGGAAAGTATGGATTGTTTGAGAACTAGTATTGTGTCAAAGAAGTAATTTTGGGGGGGAGGGGTAGGGAGGAATTAGTTTCCTTTCTCACATCATATCCTTCTGCCTCACCCAATAACAAATGAATTACAAAATTAAATATAAGAGAATCAAAGTATAAGAAGTAGTAAATATTTATACAATCTTGGGGTGGGAAAGTGTTTCCTCAGCACACCATCATATGCTTTACTTATAAAAAAAAAAAAAGCCAACTATACACAGCACAAAGAACTTACGAACCAATAAAGAAAAGATGAACACCAATAGATAACTGGGGAAAGAACGAGCAATATACAAAAGAGAGAAAAATAGCACGAATATATGAAAAAATATTCAGTATCAGCAGGCAATCAAAAAATGCAAATTAAAACAAGATACCAATTTCTGATCAACAAATTGTTTAAAAGAAGATCAATCAAAAGGATAGGGAGGTGCGTAGAAATTTTGCTAAATGCATGTCCATATAAACCATACAATAATTTAAGTTTGTCTAAGACTTGTGATATGACTAACCATATTATAAAAACAATAGGTATGCATAGGATAACAACATGAAAAAGTAGGTTATAAAACCACATATTACATACATGTGAAATAGAAAAGGACAAAAGTAATTTTTTTATATTTATAGGTATTACATACACATGAAAAACCCACTAATGATGCATATTTGGTGCCTCGTTTTTCTTATCTATAAAATCGGGGCACTAATACCTACCCCTTTGGAGTTACTGTGAAGATCAAATGAATTAATACATGTAAGGCAACTGAAACAGTACCTGGCACACAGAAAATACTCAATAAATGTAAAAATATTATTACACTGATGTAAAAAGATGGAAAGACTTTACCTTCAAAATCTAAATGGTAGTTAATGCTCTGGAATGGTGCAAGTATAAATGACCTTTCTTTTCATTTTGCTTAACTATACTTTTTAAATTTTCTCAAGAAAACATATTAAGTAAAATTGCAAATAAAAACCCCCAAAGCAAATTCTTCAAAGCAGGGCACCTAGACAATCCACTCACAGTGAAAAATGAGTGACATCAGTCAGAAAGAGACAAAGCCCTCTACTGTAGTATTTATACCACAGATTTTCTGTTGGCCCATATGCGCACATCTTTGATATTCTGCACTCTACAAGGTATTGAAGACAGGCTTTTCACTCAAGGTGAAAAAAGGTTAGATCACTACCTTATGTTTTACACACAGCCAAATGAATTAAAGATCTAAATAGGAAACATAAAAATTTAAAGATATTAGAAGAAAATAGAGATGGATATCTTTATGACATCAGGTTAAGGAAGAATTTCTTAAAGATGACCCTAAAAACATGAACCGCATAACTATGAAAACTACTTATGGAAAAATAATCACTTGATTATCTCAAAATTAAGAACTGTGGAGTGGCAACAGACATAAGCTGGGAGACAAGACATAGTGGAGGAATATATCTGGAATGTATATAATAATAATGTAGTAGTATTCAGAATGAAAACATGAACCACATGACTATGAAAACTACTCATGGAAAACTAATCATTTGATTATGTCGAAATTAAAAACTGTGGAGTGGCAACAGAAACAAGTTGGAAGACAAGAGGTAGTGGAGGAATATATCTGGAATGTATATAATAATGTTTAGTATTCAGAATAAATGAATAATCCTTACAAATTAATAAGAAAACTGTAATGCAACAGGAAAATGGGCAAATGATTTGAACAGGTGATTCATCAAAGAGGAACTGTAACTGGCCAGTAAATATATAAAAAAGTGCTTAGCGTTAAGAGAGTCAAGGAAATATATATTAGAACACCATGTAAGTATTTTTCTCATCAGATATGCAAAAATAAACTTACTGGTGGGAATGGCATTTGTTTTAACCAATAAGAGAGTATTTTGACAGTATCTACCTAAACAGAATATGCAAATATGCTATGACCCAACGATTTGACTTCTAGGAACACAAATCCTATAGAACCTCTCATCTATGCTCATGGAGATTCACACAAGAATGTTTACCACAGCACTGTTTACAACAGCAAAAATGAGACACAATCTAAATGCTCATGTACTAGGTAATGAACACATAAAATATTCCATAGCCATATGATGAAATACTGTAAAAAACACCCAAAAACCCTAAGTCTATATAGAGCGACATATATAAATTCCAAAATCATTTTGATAAAGATATAAAAAAGCGGGTTATAGATCATTTGCATTATACAGTATATGTCATTTAAATTTAAAAAGTCACCAAGGATAATATGTTAAAAGATACATATTTTAGAGCTTTAGTAAAGAACTGGAAGGATCCTGAACTCATACTGGTAAATGCCTCTGGGATGGAGGGGGACATGAGAATGGGCCTGGTGGTGATAGTGAAAGGGCACTTCCACCATTTTAACATTTTATTAAAAAAAGATTGAAAATAAAATGTGAAAAAATAATGTCAATTCTTGAGTAGGTGGGTAGTTGTTATGTGTACCTTTTTATATTTTTCCCAAAATATTTAGAAACCATTCTAAGAATCATACCAAGCCTTATTACTCTATCACTTAAACATGTAATCCCCTATATATCTCAGCATACCTGAAGAAACTGTATATAAAAGATTTGCACGTAAAAAAAATAAGAGTAGAAATAAAACATAAATGAATTTTTATACATAATCTGAAATTTATAAAATTGTATAAGTGTGACTTGAAACTACCCCAAAGTTTGCTAGATCAAACTACTAAAATACACAAATAAGTAAACAAATGTCTGCATGGCAAAACAAATCATAAATGAGGTTGAAAGAATAATAAGCTGGCAGTGGAGGTGGTAAAGGATGTTGTGACATTTGATAAAGCATAAATGAGTTTCCTTGTGGAAAGAACTAAAAACAAATATGAATATTCTTAATAAAAAAAATACAAAGCTGTAAAAGAAGAAATACAAATGAAAAACATGTAAAAAATGTTAAAAAAGAGTTCAATGGTAATAACAGATAGTCAAGCAGACTGGCAAAAAAGACTACCTCAATGAAGTGAGGGTATGAGAAACAGGTTGTGAATAACTCTGGGGTTGTCAACATTCTCAATTCGGTATTATTGGTACCACTGCTGAACTGTGCACACTTTTAAGTGTATCATTCTCCTAACTGGGAATTTATCCCGAGGAAATAACTGGGCAAATATTCTTGATAGTGTTTTATATAAACAGTGATCTTCGAAATTGGGTACATGTATTCCTGAGCCAACTTAACAGGACAAGTGGAAAAGGAGTTTTAAGAGTCAACTGCAGCCCCCCTCGATTTCTATCTGAATTCTTTCTGAGAATGCCTTTGTGGCCAAAGCTTCCAGCTGGCTCCCAGGAATCACACCAGTTTTCCTTTCCAATTTCCCTTTTATAATTCTTCTTCTCTTACTTTATTATAAAAGACAGGCATATGTCCTAACCATCCAAATCTTAATGTGGTGTGTTGCTCTGTGGTATAAAAACCTGGAGAGATAGGAAGGCAAACAAAATGATGTTATCTGTGATAAATATGAATACCTTCAACATTTTTAAACTTTTGTTAAAAGATTAAATTTTTAGCTTTTTGTAAAATTACATTGATAGCTGATGATCATCATAAATAATTTCTGATGATATATTACTATGTGATTTTTGGTTGTCTGATTAAAAATGAATGAAATAACTGAGTGGCACTGTTGTTAATATATCTTCCATTCCCAAACTCTTAAGAGTATTTCTATTTTTAAAAATTTGCTATTATAAATACTGAGGTTTCTGTATATTTATCAACTCTAAAAATAAAAATATTAGGAACAGATAAAACAAGGAACATTGTTTCATTCCTGCAATAAGTAGTACTGATCCAAAAATACACAAATGCATGGGGGAAAAATCTCAACTATTTCATTAAATGACAGTCATTTTTAGTATGTAAACATAAAAAGTAATTTTTAATAAAAATTTATAATATTTTTGATCAATTATTCTAATAATTGTAAAAACAATTTAGAAATTTATTTTTACACTTTGAGACTTAATAGAAAGCTTAAAAATCTAATTTGTCTATTTTTGTTGTATCTAAGTATCAGAAACTGATCAATAAAATGTCTGAAATATATTATGATAAAAATATATCTTAAGATAAAATTCCGTGAAGTGAAACAAAAGAACTCAAGGAGAAAAAGGAAATGATGTAAAATTTCTGCAATATTTCTATTTCATCTGATACACTTAAGGATGATTTAAAAGTTGTATTTTAAAACGCTAATATTTACACACACACATCCCCACCCTGAAATTATGTGCTTTGCAACTATGATAAAAAATTTAGATGTCAACTTAAAAATATACAAGAGATATGGGCTTTCAATATTTTGAGAAGAGTATGCCAGCAAAAATGTTTTAAAGACAATGATATACCAAATATTTGAAAAACAGCTAGTCCATTAATAAGAAATTAAAGTACCTCTATTATTTTAAATTTACTTTCATAAAGATCACTTTTTTTTTTTTTTAAATAGATAGGCTTTAACATTCTAGTCAAGGAAAAAAGTATATAAGTATATATCATCATGAGAGAGAAAAGATATCCATTATATCTCTTATAGCATCTTTAATTTTTAAGACTGCAACATGGGATTAAAATGGAATAAATGAAGAGGTAGAAGTAGTCTCTTTGGAAAGTAATTTTCTTGGCAAAAAATTGGTGAAGGTTAAGGAACAGAAATATGTTAGTATCTTGAGATTCTCAGACTGAATAAATTGTTATATGTAAATCAGAGTAACTCATGCATAAAATCAACTTATAATCATGGTTCTCTAATCTCCACATACTCTTGTTTTATTAAGATTTCCATTATATTCTTGTCCTGTAATAAGAAATAAACTACAGCAAGGGTGGAGACTCTCTGCTAACTGAAGTAACAAGCGTAGTGTAATTTATTGAGTGGTATGTGCCAGATGCTATGTTATGGGCTTTACACATACAAAATTAATTCTCATTGCCCTATGAGGTGTTAGCCCTAATTTACTGATAAGGAAACTGAGGTACAGACAGGTTCAATAACTTGCTGAAGTGACATCACCAGTAAATAAATGGTCAAGCTGGACTGCAAACTCAAGTATGTCTGACTTTCAAAAGTTCATGTTCTTAACCATTCTCCCACTTAGTCTTCATTATTCCTTCAAAATGAGTACACCTCTAATCAATAAAACTTACTGAACATCTAAGGCATTGTGTTAGCCATGCGTATGTGGGGAAGGGAGGCGACAATGAAGAGCAAGTAAATTCACAAAATTTTCTATTCACTATTTCATCTAGGAGTAAATAACTATATGCAATCTAGTAGACAGAACGGAATGTAAGCAGGCATCAAGAGAAAAGAAAACCTGGCTGAACGCTTTCTATAAATGAGGTGCATCTTCTTAGCACCCAAGGAGATAAGTGGTGCTACTCCAATTTTATAGATAAGACATCTGTAGCTAAAAGAAGCTAACTTCTTGCCTAAGGTCAGAACAGCTAATGTGCAAAAACAAGGGCTGGCCGTACTAAGAGGCTCTTGTTAGGAAGCTACCTGTGTATCATACTGTGGAAAGGAAGAGCTTTGGGGAAATTTAATACTACTGATAGTTGAGACACAATTCATACTTGTAACAACATATATAATTTAGGTAAATCTGTCATGGATAAATTTGACAGTCTTAATAGCTGTTATATACTTACATGAAGAGTTTAATTTAATGGAAAGGATAACTTTTAACTACCTATAAATGGTCCCACCCCAATATTGTAATAACTTCTTTCCTATAATAAATTTAAGTTTTAGTTTCTCAAAAGATTTATAAATATGTAAGTCTCTTACTCAGAAGATAATTACAGAAATCTTAACTTACTGTCAATTGGTAATGGCATTTCTAGGTATAATGACCAACATCTGTATTCTACCACTACTTAAATTTTTTTTTATAAAATTACAATAAAATTCGACTTGCAAGATGGTAAAACCTTTGGCAGGGGCAATGCTGATGATACAGGCCCTGTAGGAATATCAATGCAATCACCATCCCCACAAATCTGTTCTTATTACCTGCAGGTGCTGTTCTAAGTGCTTTTACATGGATTTCTCAACAACCCTACAAATCAGGTATTATTTATTATTACCATCCCCTTATAACAGATGAGGAAACTGAGGCAAGTAGAAGCTAAGTAAGTTTTTCAAGATCACAAAGCTAGAAATCATATCATGTAATTTGACTGCAGAGCTGATGCTCTTAAAATACTTTATCCTTGGCAAAATGAATGACTAAGCAAGAATCAGTATTTTTCCTATGTAAATGTTCTAGAAATATCTATTCAAGGCTGAAACTTGTAAAATCAACACTCTTTTTTGTTCTGTATGCTGACTATAAAACCCTCAAACTCTCATAGAGTCTGTGGGAAACAATGCTCTTCCAGGGGCAACCTGTCAATTTCCTCATCTATCGTTCATGGCTGCTCTCATTGTGAATCAATGCGTCTCACAATAGGTCCCACTCTCATTTCACTTCTGCCTATTTGATTTTGGGGGTTTCCCAGTAGCACTTTCCTTGTTTTTAAGTCCATGCAGTCTACTGAGAACAATCACAAAACATTCCCAGGAAACAGCTGCTCTTTCTCTTTGGGCCTCCTGTTTCTCTGCCTTTCATGTACAAAATTCTTCTTTTGAATAAAGGTGGCAATTCTTTAAAGATTTTTGCTTCATTTGAATCATCTGACTTCACTCTGTACACCAACCTCATCCCTCATGTCTTTTAAATTTTGATTGTAAAGACTTGATCCCGGTTCAAATGTTCCCCCAATAATTAAAAAAAAAATTATAAAGTTCACGTATCTTAAAAATAAATGCTATTTTTTAGATTTTATACATTTGAGATAATTCACCTTGATTCTAAGAAAAACAGAAGTAGTTAAATAACTTAATAATTCCATTTATTTTTCTTCTGTTAACATTCAAAATAGAGACAACTATACATTCCTCGCCTGGAGCTTTCTTAGCTTTCCCAGGTTGAAATCACTGTGCCCTGGCTTATTTCAGACTGGGCTTGTAAAAGCAGGGAGGAGCTCTCTTTACTTCAGGATTTAGGAGGCTGCTGAGGATCTCAGAGTGCTTTTTCTCCATAACTGACACTTGATGGTAGAGACAGGTTAGACTTCACACTTTGTAACTAACACAGCATCTTTCCCATCTAAAAGCAAACAATTGTTTGCACATTAGCAATATATAATACATAAAAGTTGTGAATTGTTTTACATGACATACAAAAATGTCAGATTATATCTTGAAGTTTTAAATTTCAAAAACCTAACTTATCTCACAAATTATACAATCATATAAAAAAACTACACATGCTTTATTTGCTTATATAATTTCTCTCCTTTAACCCTACTATATTGAACAAGATGAGAATGGAGAGAGGGAGAGGGAAGGAGGGATGGGGGAGCAGAGAAGGGAGAATGTTGGGGGAGGGGGACGGGGGAGATGTAAAGCCAAGTTACTAAGAGTATCTGCAGGCCAGAACGCAGAATGTTTATTATCAAGTTTATAGTTCCATCCCTTTTTACTAAAAAATCTAGAAAAGTTGCTTAGTATGTTAAAGTTACTTTACTTTTTCTTTTTAGCCTCAATTTTCTCCCTTCCTCTTCAAGACTCAAAAACACTCCTGAAACATCAGAAAAAGACGTTCAGAGGCTCCTGGGCTTCCCCTCCCCTTTACTCTCTGTCCATAGACATGGGGACCTGGTGGGAATGGGGAATCTGGTGCTTTTGTACCCACAGCTGAAGTTACATTGCCTATAATTCCTTTTCCAGCATTTCTCACTAGAATTCCCTGCAATCAGTTTTTTCTCCCTTCCACTACAAAAAAATGGCTCTTTTCAGTCACCAGTGACTTCTGCATTGCCAGATCCAACGCTTAATTCTCCAGTCAACTACATGAGATCTATGAGCAGCAATTAGCACAAATGGTCAATCTCTTCTCTTTGAGGTACTTTCCCCATTTAGACTCCAGGTCCCAGCTCTCTTGCTGCTTCTGTTCCCTGAACATTTTTTCTGTCTCCTTTGTTTATTTTTCCTGAGCCTCTAAATTTCTCTTTTCTATATGCATTTACTTCTTAGGTGATCTCACTCCGACGCAGGTCTTTAAATACTGTCTATACACTGATAATTCTCAAATTTATACCTCAGCCTGGAGGCTCAAATATCCACTGGCTATTCAGCATCGCGGCCCAGACATCTAGCAGGTCTCTTCAAGTTATGCGTCTAAAACTAAACTTTCTCCCCCCAAAATGCTCTTCCTGAGTGTTTTGTTCCCCAGCAGAGGAAATTCAACCTCCATTTTTCTGGTTGTTCAGGCCAAATATCATAGTGTCACCTTGATTCATTTTCCTGTCATATTTTGTCATCCATTCCATCAACAAATCATATTGGTGCTACCTTTAAAATACTGTAAGTCCTCAATGTCACGGATAGGTTCTACCACTTAAATGAACGATGCATGAAACCAATTCATCACAGGCTAATCAATATAAACAAGAGTTAAGTTTCTACCTCAACGCTGTAATGAAATGCTGAACAAAATGTTATTCATAGACCTGCTGTATCCAGAACATGACCAGCCCTCATTTCCTCCACCACTTCCACCCAAGTCTAAGTCGTCACCACCTCTCCCTTGAACTACTTCAGAAGCCTCCTTGCTGATTTGAATTTCTACCCTCAACTCCTTGCAACAGCCATAATGACCCTTATACAGAATTCAGATAATAATACTCCTTTGCTCAAAACCCTCAAATAGCTGCCCATCTCATTTTGAGGAAAATAACTATCCCTAACATTGTTGAAGGTGCTACTGATCTAGACCAATCTAACTTGACCACCTTCCCTGCTCACTCTACTCAGTGATGCCAGAGGACAAAAACTGTTTTTAGTTCTGCTATAACAGTCTAACTTCAATTTCTCTTTGAACTGCTCCTTCTTTTCATTTGATTCTTTGCTTAATCTTAAATGTTACTTTATCAGAAAGGTCACCTCTCTATCCAGTATTCTCTTTCTCTTTTCTTGCTTTACAGTTCTTAGAACCTGTCATTACATGAAATACTTATGTATCTCTTCTGACAAGAATGTGGGCGGGTGAGAGGGCTTAATAAATATTTGTTGAAGAAATGAATAAATGACTTTAGCTGAGAGACAGTGTAGAGTTGAGGCCAACAATTACTTTCTTTCCTTACTTCGGTTCATGGTGAAGATTACACTGCTGACAAGTGACAATTTTGAAGTAGTACCAAAAAGCATCAGAGAGGAACAAATTAATTGAAGACTATGTTCTATTCAGGGATGGTATAAGAATCACCTAGAATACTTAAAAAATACAACGGCCCAAGCGTAACCCTTGAAGAATCTGATTTAGAGAATGAAGGTGGGGGCAGGTAATAGTATTTTTTAAGTTCCCCAAGTGTTTCTGATATCCAATCTCTGTCAAAACCACTTATTCAAAAGAAGGGTCTCAAAAGGCATGTGGTAAACTATGCAGTAAATAAAATAACACACATTTTTTTAAAACCCACATACCTGACTGGGGACTCAAAAATATAGTTGTTTTTTGTTTCTTTTTGTCTTCATGTAAAGGCACTGCCTAAAAAATGAAATAGACTGGTTTACAAAATTGAAAGGAATATCTGAAACAGCCTTAAAACTAACTATATCCAAGGAGAGCTGAAATTAGGCATGTGGGTGGCAGAACCTTGCAAGTTAATTGAAAAGCAAGACACATATGCAGGAATCCTTTAAGCACGCCCTGCCATCTGGTGCATAGCAAGCCTCCTTGATGCACTACGCTGAGGGCAGAGTAAGGGAGCCCAGAGGGTTAGCCAGAAGGAAGGAGGCAGAGCATGGGCCAACCCAGCATCTTGTAGACCAGGCACAGAGCGTCCAGCACTCAGTAAATGTTTGCTGAATAGACAGATGATGGAAGGGCTCCTTGCTCAGGTTTGAGCTAGGTTTACCTGAACAAATGTGCCAGTCGGTCTCAAAGGGCTAGGTGAAGAAGGGGCTCCAAATACACAACCTGATTTAGACACACCCGAGAAAGAAATTAGCACTTTCTGTTCCTACTTTTAATTGAAAGCAGTCGACCTGTTTTCAAACTTTCACAGAAAGATTTTCTGTTGATACAACAGAAGTTCCACTTGATATATTGTGTGGACAAAATAATAATGATTTGAAGAAATGAGAGGAAGCAGCAGCTGATGAATTTTAATTGCTACTGGAGGAAATTCACCACACTGCAGCCCCACCCCTTCCTTATTTTACTTTTGTAATATGAGAAATCACTGATTTTACTGTGTAAATAAATACTATGTTCTGAAGAAACAAGATTCTAGTGCTTCTCCTTAGGTTGATAATACTCTACTTCCACCTGAAGATATCCTCTCTTTGATTTGCTACTGCTGCCCCAGCCTGCCAGAATCACTGCCACTGCTCTGTTTTGAGAGCTCTACTAGTAAACTTAAAACTCGCTAGAAGAGGAAATCCATCAGTGCTGGGGGACTGCAGGGGCATTCCTTCACCACTCTGTTGTTCCTAAGAGGAACACAATTATATGTGCTTCAAGCTCCTCTGAAGGGTAGCTTACAAAAATAATTTTGGTAAAATTTTATTTCATCTTATTTATATTGTTTATAGTTTCCTCATCGGTGAACAGGGACATCAATCATACCACATTTAATGGGGCTGTGGTGAAAATTAGATGAGATTACCCATGTAAAGTACTTAAAATAGTGCCCGACCCAGAGTAAGCACTCAATGAATATCAGCTATTTCTAGTAGTTTAATTTCTTTTAAATGTATTTTACCTCTTAGAATTACAAAAGAGAATCATCTGATTTTGGCCTACGTTCCAAGTCAGGGCAAAAAAGTTTAAATTTGAATTTATCTGAGTTTCTTAAAAGTAGGACAAACTGTATCTTCCACAAATACTTAAGTCCTATTTTTAAAACCAATAATTAATTAAAAATATATTTGCCATAGAAAGCTTTTTGAAATAAAAAAAATCATATGTGATCTAAAATTTTCTGTCTTAAAAAGAGACACTTTATTGCTGATATATAATAAAATGAGAAAGAGGTATTAGTGTCCCAGGAACAATAAACACTAGAGTGAGCATTTTAAGGACACTGTCATAAGTGCTGGCACTTCTTTATGATGTCCACAAACATATACCATCGAGGACAAGAACAGGTTATTACTTTAATCAAAAAAATTATGCCTCAGAGTTACTTTTCTAAACTAATCAAATCCCATTGTTTTGCAGGTTTGTTCTGAGAAACAAAGTGAAAGTGTATATACACTTCTTGTAAATCATAACTTATATATACACAAAGTATCCCTACTCTTAACAGTCTGTTAAAAAGGTGCTCTCAACATTTGACACAGGCCAATTCAGAACTAACAACTTAAAGAGGCAAGATTTATAGATGATTTTGAACTACTGACAATATACCTTTCCCCCATGTTAATCAGGCTTACTGCAGAAAAACAGTTAAATGATAAAACCCAAAGATAAAATCTTTCTAATTCTCCTCTGCAGTTAGAATCACTGTTAACTGTGTAACCTATTTCCTTCTAGTCCCTTTCTATGCATGCGCATGAATGTAACTAAATAGAAATACAAATGTCTCACTGTACACAGTACAGTGTCCTGAGGTAACTTTATGCCTTCTCCATGGCTGGGCAGTGCTTTGGATATCAAAAGTACACATACTAAGTAGCGAAGCTCAAGTTAGAGCTTGTTTCATAGTCACTCAGACTACATTTTTTAGGTAGTGGGGATGACTGGGTTTTCACTTCATTGATAATCTTATTTAAAAAGTCAACTAAATGCCTTCTATAAGCCTCTAAATAAAACCAGGAATATGTGATTAAGACCATAGAAGATTAGAACTGAAAGGGGAGTGAGAGGCTTCGCTTTCTTAAAAACAAAATCTTTTTGAGTACTTTGATTTGTTAGAGTAATAAATATAACTAAAATAGTAAATGAAGTCTACAAAAGAGATTTCCCTTGAGATGTAAGTGCAAACATCAAGGTGTGATTGGTGTCCATACCTGGAGAGCCTTTAAATTGGGGGCATTCCTTTTTAATGTGCCCTTCCCTTCCACAAATAAAACAACGTTTTTCTCTCAAGTCTTTGTCATCCTGTCTTTTCCATTTTTCCAATGGTGGCCTGAGCATTTTCTCTCTCCCCAGGTCGATAGCTGCCCTCACTGGCTTGGCTTTCTGAGGTGTGCACTGCACAGGCTTTTCTTCTTTTGTTGACACCTCCCTCTCTGTGTACTTGTTTTGAGTTTCTTTGTCGTCTTTGCTTCTTTTCTCTTTGTTCTCAGGGTATCTTTGGTTCACGGTATCTTCTTGATCTCGCCGTCGTCTCACTCTATAGGAGCAGAGATATAATACTATTAAGAAAAATCTAAGCAGAAACCTAACAAAATATTAAGACAACTCCAGGTTTAGGAAATAACCAGAAATAGAAGGTAACAGAGGGCAAAATAAGAATTTAACAAATCCAAGTCTACTTTTTCTATTAAGAAGCAACTTCAGGGTTTAAGCCCCCCTTCCCCCATTTTCACAATTACTCGAATGCTGTAAAACCAATTTTTGTAATTAATGGAACTCCTTGGTTCAACACCTACTTTGATACTGATATAAAGAAATTCAACTTATCCTTGGGGTGATTTCTTGAAGCTTTTCACCTATTAGTATTTTTTAAATAGACACCAGAAATTTGAGACATGAAACTTTAAGTTCACAAGGAAATAATGATTATAAGAAGATTTAGGTTCCTAAAATGTTAAAATAATTTCTTCCTTGTCTAACACCACCAGTGATTATTATCTGAATAAAAATAAAAGTACTAAATAAGGGCTTCAAATTCCTGATGGTGACTTATTTTAAGTGGCATATTTTTAAATGAGCATATTATTGTCCAGTTAAAAACACCATCACCACCCAAATATGTTCCAAGTGAGCAAGCAAAAACATCCTTTTGCCCTCTTGCAAACATTACCAGAAGAAAGCATAGTGACCAAATTGAGTCAGTTATTAAGGATTATACTGCGTACAAATGAAGGATACTTTACTCTGTAAAATGTGAGTCTAAATCCCAACATGGCTCACCCAGTTACTGTACATTGAAACGTGTTATTGACATCCTGAAGGAACTAATTTTACTTTTCATTAACTGATGAAATGATCCTGAATTTCTCACTGCTGCGAAAGGGAAGAATTTTAGTTTTTTATTTTCTTCCTCCATCCTGGCTGGAGAGGCTGATGGCCAAATGATTGAGTGTAATGATTAGGGACATGACTAGAATTAGGAAAGGGGACTGGGAGACTGTCACCTGTTCACTGGAGTCAATCCTTGTCATCTACACTTAAAGCCATATTTTAACTCGTCATTTTTATTGTAAAAAATCTTAAATTTATCTTTAAAGCACTGAATTTCTTATAAGTAAATTTTCTGTTACAATAGAACCTCTTCTAAAAACTAGCCCAGTAAGAACATAAAAACAAAACCACCTCTTTTGTATATTTACTTACTTTCTCCTCATAGGACAGTCTTTCATGAAGTGTCCAATTTTCCCACAAATTCGGCAACATCTATCATTTGGGGCAAGCTCTCCTTCAGTTAGCACATCGGGATCAAAAAAGTACTCCTAGCAAAACATAAATATATACAAATCTGAACTATTAATGTGAGATCGAAACATAAAAACTAACCTGATAACATTCAGGGATCTTATAGCTCAACGTTGACATACTGTTATTTTAGCAAATATTATTTATACTGTTTAATTTCAAAATCTAAAATCATTAAGAGATTTAATTCAGGAGAGTTTTACCTAAATTACACTTCTGTTTATTCCTTTTCATCATGCAGAACTCTGTTTAACCCTAATCATAGAGGTAACTTTTTTCCACAGCACACGCCTAAATAAGAGCATTATATATCCCCATGATTCGGCTGCCCCAGGACTTGAGCAAAATGAAGCCAGGTGTAAAGGCTTCGTTTTTCTCAAAAAAATGAAAAGATTAAAACATAATGAGCATAAAACATAATTTGCATTACATAGATTATAGAGAAAAACAAAGGAGCTATGTGTTGTTGCTTTGTTGTGGCTTCTGAAGGAAAATATCAGAAGAAAGGAAAGACAATGATCTGGACTCTAGCTTCTCTGCCACTGAAATTAAGGTGGGGACCAGTAGCATCAGTATCATCTGGGAATTTGAAAGAAAAGCAAAGTCGTGGGCCCCTGCCCCCAACCTCCTGAATCAGAATCTGCATTTAACAAAATTCCCAGCTGATGTCTGAATAAGTTTCAGAAGCATCAGAAGACTGCCACGGTATTATCTAGCAAACGCTAGAGGCCCAGGTGTAATCAAATGCTGAATATGGTTATATAACCATACACTTAAGGTTCACTAAAAGTATTTTATTCAGAAAATTAATATGGAAAAACATGACTTTAAACATGAAACCCTCTAGCTCCTAAGCTCCTTCCTCTCACTGAAATAAAAGTTCACAGTGTGATTTTGTTTTGTTTTCAATGAGTGCGGTTCCACAGAAACCTGAGTATCAGTTTACCTCAGAACAGACTGTTTTCTAGCACAGGAACAATGTCTCTCTCCTAGTCCCATTAAGGGATTTATTACTCTTTGCCAGCAGACGCAAAAAATCTAGACTTCATATGAGAGTGGAGGATGTCCTCAGATATGTGCTAACTGGGCTTGGCAGAGGCTGGCATGAGAGGAATACTGGTGACACAACAGCTCCACCTATCTGTGTTACCAGGGAAAAGCAGCAGCATCAAAATTATTAAATTTTCCACCCAAATGCTAGTTCTGGCTATTTCTCCTTGTTCTGAAGAACTGCTTCAAAACAGGGATGTTTCAAAAAAGGTTTTTAGGAATTTGCATTGCAATTGTTTATCTTGCCTATACTACCATACTTTCAGAGCATTTAAGTAATTACTAAAATAATGTGTACTTGGTGATTAACAAAGGTTCTTAGGATTGGGGTTTTTTTTTTGGTATTTCCAACAGACACTCAGACACTTACCATTTTTGAGGGGTAATCCTTTGGAAATCCTTTAACTGGAATACCAAACACTCTTCTGCCATTAATAAATGCTTTCATTATAAAGTTTGTCACTAAGGAGAAAATAGTTAAACGTCAATTAGATGGATTAAAAGGAAAGGAGATCACATTAATATTTACAAAGTTAACTTACTTTTCCTTGATAATCCAGCTCCAAGATTATGATTCAAATCAAAGGGATCTAAGTTAACAACAACAAAAAAAGAATAAGATAATCAAAATAAAAATCCGACTATTATTAGTCATTAGTAAAAATATTAAATTCGTTTTTAGTGAGTTTAAAATCTGTTATAAAGCTAAGTAATACATATTCCTAAATATAAGGCAAGTTTTTTTCTCAAAAGTGTTCATCAGAAGAGGGTGCTGCTTCATATTTGAATCCTTATAAAGTCGTTCATATTACGAGGAGTTGTTTTATTTTGAATAAAATATTGTTTGGAGAAGACTAATATTAACCTGATATTACTTGATGCTAGTTTTAGATTCACATAGAGGTCACGAATATATTTAAAACATTTTAGTGCCAAATGTTCCTGTCAAGTAACAAGCTTTTTAAAGATCACTTTAGAAAATAATTCATCATGGATATCATAAACTACACTCTTATGATAAATTAAAATATAACACAAGCAATGGCTACTTGGATCTCAATTTCTAGTGAAAGCTTCATATAAGAACTTCAATATAATCACAAACATCTACACTCAAACATCTTAGTTGAGTGGATATATGTTGTGTTCTGCAACATTGTTAGATGACCCACAAACTAGTAGAATGATGAAAAAGATGCTGATTTCAAAGATGCGAACACTGAAAAATTTGGTAAAATAAATGAGTGTAAAGCACTCTTTCTAAATCAGTAAATTAGTTTATAAGTAATTTAAAATAATTCATAATTTAAACATAATATATAGATATTTCTTTCCTATAAATGCCTAAAAACCTATTCAAGAAAGCAAAACCATAAAATCTTTTGGAGGATCATGACACTGAAAAAATGGAGAATTTCACATATATACAAAAACAGTGAAGAAGCAAAAAGAGGCACCCTTTTGGTTGTCTGTCATGATTTCAACGTAAGATGACCAGGGTATCTCAGTAACAGTACCAGAGCATAGGATCCTTCCCTCAGCATAACCCTACACTTTTATTTACTATGAACCTAAGGTAAGGCCATGCTACCCTAAACAAACCTGATCCCATCTGATCTCAGAAGCTAAGCAGGGTTGGGCCTGGTTAGTATTTGAATGGGAGACCATCTAGGAAGACCAGGTTCTGTAGGTGTAAAAAAAAAAAAAAAAAAAAAAAAAGGGATTGTAAACTGACGAGGTTCTTAAAATCTGTGAGGTCAACCAAGGGTTGCCTTGCCTAAAAAGAAAAAAATTTACTATAAGTTTCCTTCCTTATATTTTGGTCATGCTTTCTTCTGGTTATTTTTATGTGTGTACGTGTGTACATATTTTTGGTTGTTTGCTTAGGATAGTAGAGATACTATAATCTTAAACTACGGTATAGTTACAAACACTGCTACCACCACCACTAAAATTTCTCAACTCTAGGACAGCTACTTAAAAGTCTTTAAGTTTAGCCTATCCTAATGGCTCACTTGAAAAGTAAAGATAATAATGCTTCCAAAATTAAAAGTAAAACATTAAAAATTGGCAGACCATGAGAACCCACCGAAACAATGGAACAGGATAAACAAAGTTCTATGTTTTGGCCTTATGAGATCCTAAAAAGTTAAAACCACATCTATAACTCATTGTGATCTGAATTTCATTTTATAAATGTTCACATAATAATACTGTCACTAGGCAGAAGTAATGATGAAAGCATAACCTAGAGTAACACATATAATTTAGGTGATATGACTATATTAAAAAACAGATTAAAATGATTAAAAATCAACAAAATATTTAAGCCATTTCTCAGTTCTTTATAAGCATTTAAACTCCATTTCTTTTTAAAATTAAAATTTCACAAACTGAAAATATGTCAGTTGACAAACATCAAATGGTACTAATAGCAGATCTTCCATCAATAGCAAATATAGATCTTGAAAATTCACTATTAGTAGCACTCTTCAAACCCTCAATTAGGTTTTTAAAGTCCCGTTTATCTTGAAGGTGACTTATCTCTATTGTGACCTTCCTTATTCTCCAGTAAGTGTTCGACAATAGTAAAAGATTTGTCATGGTGACCAAAGACTTTTAGATTTGTGAGAGGCCCCACAATTGGGGCATCAGTCACTTAAAAATAAATCTTAAGGCTGCAAACGGACACCTCTACCTGATGCAGATTGGGATGGCTGTGCTGTACATCCCAATCAGTGGCTAAGGGACTGCCCTGGGAGAGTTCTGGGAGGATGAAGAACAATGCCTTTATAGTTCAAACTCTATATTCTATTCAACTTTAAGTTTTGATATTAATTGCACCTTCAATAACAATGTATTTCGAGGTCCACTGTTTCTTAAAAGTTGTAAGCAGACTTTTTCTTCTGATGCTAATAACATGTTCTTTAAAATCAAATTCCTCTGTGTAGAAACGAAGAAGTCCCAACCAGAGCTGCCCAACAGATTCTGTATTTCTTCCATATTCTGGCCAACAGGTGGGCTAGAAATAGAAGGGAACAAAGGATATCATGAATATTAATATCGATATTCAATTGTATTTTTACGGAGTAAATTTAGACTTATTTCTAATTAACTAGAGTTTAAATATATAAAAAATATAATTTATATAACTTTTCTTTCACATTGAAAATACCATTTACATGAGTTTATTAAACTCTACCCTATGACCTGGAAATAGGGAGAGCCCAGAGTTTTAAATGTTCAGAATGCATGTTAGTGGAAGAATCTGTAAATAAACTTTAAGAGCCTTGGTGATAACTCAAAGTCTTTCCAAACTCTCTGTACAAAACCACAGAGTAAATATTTGTTCATTTGGAATAAAGTTACTGAACCGTTTGGAATTATTAGGCATTAAAGAAATCATGGATATAGATAGTCCCTAAAAACTCACCTGGCTTAGTAAAAATGTTTTCAAAGGAAACATCTGTATATGCTAGTTTTTTTTTTATCATAATATAAATAAATATAACAAGTGATAATACGAGTTGTTGACCAACTACACTACAGCATAGTTAACTTTTAGTCAAGGATGTAAAAAAAATCTTTACTCTTAAAATACGTACCAGTTCACTTATTTGATCAAAAAAATAAATATTCCAGCCATCAACAAATATTTCAGGTTTCTTTTCACCTTTGTATATCTGCAATTAATTTTTAAACTATTAGTATGGATTACAAACTTAATGCATTGATACAAAAACTTGTAGAAAAATTATTAAAAATTTAACTACAGAATCATGAAATTTTTGAGAAAGAAGAGGGTTCGAAGATGACCCAGCTTTACAGATGAGAAATACAATTTTTCATTAATACCTCTTGAAGGACAGGAATGACTGGTGGATTCCTCTGCTGGAGAAAATATAGCACCATAAGCGTGTATGCATATGACGATAAGCTGCCTCTAGATGCATCACCAATATCGCACATCTAAAGGAAAGAAAATCGAGGAACAAAGCAAAGATCACCAATGTTTTCTGCAACGTTTTCTGTTTTGCAGCTATTCTATTATCGTGAAAAGTAATGTGCTTCTATAGGGTACTAATAAAAACTATTTTCGAATGCTAAAATATGCCAACAAAACCAAATAAGACCAACCAAAAGACTATCAAAGATAAAGTAAAACAAAGAAAAACCCAAAACTAAAACAAAGAACCTAACAAAGCAGTGGAACAATTAGCCACAAACAAGATCATATTACCATATGAAATTTAAGACAACAAAACTTTAGATTGCTCAGTAGGGTTTCCCAAGTAGTTAAAAGAAGAATTTGTCATGGGTATGGTTCTTTAGAAAAAAATACAGACTCAATGTTTTCTACAAGGTCTGAAGATGCAGTGAAACTACCTGATAAATCACAACAGGAAGCATACTCACCTTTGTAAATACTTTCATGGTATAGCACAAATATTTCACTCTGGGATCAATGGCTGAATAAGCAGATAAAAGCCTTGTGTTATGAAGGGCCTGTTAAAAGGGAAATTATACTATAAGGCTATCAATTAGAAAAAAAAGTTTTAAGCTGGAATATTCTGAAAAGGTTTACACTGTAATTTCTTTTAGGATAAAGACATTTTAGACTGAAAGCATTTTTCCCCAAAGACAACCTTCATTAACTTACTAGATAATAATTAAGAACTATACATGACATTTGATTTCATGATATCCATTATAATATTTCCATTTCATGATACCCATTATAATATTTCCTTAGTTTGAACACTCCTAGAAAATAAGGGCTATTAAAATAATCAGTTCCCTTTAAGTAGATAAAAGATTTCCCCAACCCAACTGAGATTATTTAAATCAAATGTTCTTAGGAGCCAGAGAAGTCCTATAAAGCCTTGAAGTGAACCAGGCAGGAGACCAAAGACAGACATCCTCCCCCCCCCCCCCAAATTTAAAACAGTTCAAGCCAAACAAAAAGTACTTGCCACTATGACCTTATTTTAAATGAACACTAACAGTAACTCAATTCTCTGTTATATCCCCAGCCTAAGAACATTGACAGGAACACAGCAAGCACTCATAAATAACTACTGAAAGAATGAATAAAATGAAGTGAACAGCTTATAATGGAGATTTTGTAAATTACGAGACATACATTCTCTTTTAAATTTTCCTAAAGAAAAAGCCTAGAGAAAATCTTACCAATGTGTTATACAAACTGATGTCCACTTCCAGACCACTTCTCAAATGGAAGAACTTTACAATTGGCACCTTTGCTGTTGTAATAGGCAAGATGTTTCTCAGACCTAGATTGGGAAATAAGACAGTATCATTAATACAGCAGCTGGGTATATAGCTGCTCCTATGTGAATGTTCCAGTAGAAAATGTGTAAACCTAATTTTGGCTTGTTTACTGTAGTCACTAGGATTAGTCAAAGAATTCTCTGTTATCAACAAACACTTGAGACGACTCTTCTGGCAAAGTTTACATTTCTTAAACACATTCATGTGTGAAGTACAAGAATGGATAAAGCAGCTACTGCCTGCCCTCTAGGAACTCACTGGGTCATGTGCCTGTGTGTAGGGCTGTCAATTTCATCAACACCAAAATAGAAAACTACTTAGTCTGGATTACGAGGGCCCTACCTAGTCTCTTCATAGGACTCTATCTAATATGAAGGGAGAAAAGCCTATGAGGCAATCATATGAATCCTTAAAGCAAATGTTACTTGTCATGAAGACAGAGGTTATGATAGTAAAAAGAAGGAATCAATTTCATAGGACAGAGGTAAATTGCCTGACATAGGCTTTGGAAAGGAACAACAATAGGCAAAACAGAGAAGGCGGAAGGGATTTACCAGGCAAGGAAAACTGCACATGGGAAGTTAGATGTCAGAAATGGAATGGCATGTGCAGGTTATAGAGCAGACTTGAGAGAAAGGAACAATGAGTAATAAGAGATGGGGTAGAAATTTGGAAGAGCCCAAATAGAGAAGATATATTTTGCTAATAATCCTGAGAGGCAAACAAAAACCAATGAACTGGTAGTATTAGTAGAGAAGAATAACTGGTCACATCTATTTAGACAATGCCCAGCAAGGGATAGACTGGAGGCACCTGGAATAGAGGCAAGGTAACCATTATGAAAAATGATCTGGGCCTAAACTGTCACGGTGGCACGGGAATGAAGAGAAGCAGCAAGACATGTTTGAGAGCATCTATAACTGAATGGGTTGGAGAAATGGAGGAGGGCTGTAATATTAAGGGCTACTGTTTCCTGAGTACATAAAATTCTTTACAAACATTACTTTCTAAGACTATTCACTCTTACCTAATAGTTGAGGAAACACACCCAGAAAAATGAAACTGTTTATGAAAATGCACCTGTTATTGTCACTTTACAGATGGGGAACTGAGTGCTCAAGAGGTTGAATGACTTTCTGGGATCACACAGCCAGCAAGTGGCTAAGCCCAGATTTAAAACTACAAAGTCTGATTCCAGAAACCCTGTCAACTCCTTTGCTATACTGCCTCTAAATTAGCCTTTTTCTCCATCTACCTCCCATTCTAGAACTTGACAGTGTTAACCATTATGAAACTTATAAGGTCATCCACTAGGATTTATTCACAGCACATCATCACATTCCTTATTTAATCATTCCAATGGTTCCTTGTTTAGTGTCTTTCCTTAATTTCTACTCATAGAAATTAAAGCTTAGTCCTTAACTTCTCTCCAATGATCCTCTGGAATTCTGTTTTATTCTTGGCCTATTTCTCTCTCTTCAAGGCTTTCAATGTAAAACTTTTATTTTGTTTTTCAATACTGATTGACAACTCCATTGTTTCTAATTTCTTGTTGGACTGTTAACTCTTGAAGATTATACCTTCATGGCAAACTACTCCCACATTGATGTTCTCTACAAACAGTCCCATTTCTCAAACACCTAGACTTTAGTCTGAATCCTTATTTCCTACTTGTAGTTACCAAATCTAGAAAATTTCCCTTTGGAAGCTCTCATATCCTTTTCCTTTTCAGACCACTGGCACTTGGTTAAGGTCATTCTGCCCTATTACTTAAATTAGACTTTCCCTAAAAGACTATACTAGCTGCCTAAAAAGCTTAAGTTTTTCTTTTATTGGGTTCCTCTTCTCCTGAAGAAACCTCAGTGGCTTCTAAATATCTATAGACTTTACCTTATCTCCTAATCGGTCCCATCTGAAATTGCTCTCTACATGTACCAATCTTCTTACTGTCCTCCAAAATATACTACAGTAATTCTCATGTTCATATCCGCTCACTCTTAGGAATGACTTGTCTTCCTATCCTTTTCAAATCACATCCATCATTAACTGAGATCAGAACAAGCTCATCTCTTCCATGAATCTCCCCTATGCAACAATTTTGCACTCTCTCCTCAGAAGTTATTTAAAACTATTACTAAAAATACACAAATATCACAAATACGTTATAAATAAGCCACTATTAGCATTGGTAAATTCTAAGTATGAAAAACAAAACACTAATAACAATACAAAAATATTTTAAGAAAAAGTGTATAGAGTTACCTGAATGTTTTTTGAGGACTCTTGCCAATTCTTCAATAGTTCTTACACAGTCCAATCCCTGCAACAAAAAAAGCACAAACTACTAAATCAAAAATGGAAGACAGGTTCCCAACCTGGTTATAAATAGTTTCCATTGCCTTCAGAAATAATAAAATTAATTTCAACTCATTCTATACACATTTTTCCCTTTTTGCCAAGCATTAATTGGTATTCATAGGAAAATCTCCTAAGGATGTAACCCTCTACCATACACCCTTGCTTAGTAATTGCCTTTGGAGGCTCAACAAAGGCTGAAATTAGAGTCCCCAGAAAAGTCTCTGAACCAGTGAGGACCTCTATTTTTTCCCTCTAGGTAAGTATGTCACTAAAAAGTATCTTATATACCAGAATAAATAAGATAGAGCTTATGTGCTCTAATTCCTTCTGGGTAGACTTTCGTTACAGTTTAACTAAGAGCTGATGAACTGTTATGGAGAATGATTAAGTTCAGACTACTTCTCCACAGTACTAGCCAAAAATACAACATACAAAATGAAAGTCACACAGCTAATATGAACAAAATATTTCAAATAGAACATATTTAAAAATATTTGGGCTGATCTTTTTCAGTATAAGTGTTTTTGATGGATATATACATCCTAGAATATATCTGAAATTTTACTGTAGAAATGCCTTCAAAACCAGTTTATAAGTCATGAAAAAATTCAATCTTGATGATATACGATAAGGTCATTCTATATATTGGACCCAATTTTGCTCAACCATTTTATTCAGTGAAGTCAGGCTAGATGATTTTTGGTTATTTTCCCAAATTAGAAACATTGTCAAAAGACAAAGACTTGAAACTAATAAAAGGCATAAAAATATCTTGAGCAATAGCACCATTACTCCTTTGGATATACAGCATTTGGACTGTTAAAAATTTTTAAAGAGTAGGGGTTCAGTACTTCTCAGCTATACCTTTCCCCAGTATTTTATATTTTATAAATGTGTTCATAGTCATCAGGGCTGACAAACCTTTTCTGCTTTGTGGGCTACATAGTCTGTAACTACTACTGAATAATACATTTATAAGAGAGAGTGGCAGTGGCAATACATAAATGAAGGGGTGTGACTGTGTTCTAATAAAACTGTATTTACAAAATAGGCATTGCGCTAAATTTAGCCTGTGGGCCATTGTTTACTGACTCCTCACATACACGATCCAAACTGATGTGCGTATCAATCTCCCGGGGCAAGAGGACCAGAATTATTATTTTCATTTTATAGATTATCAACCAAAAACCACATATGTTAGGACTGATGAAACCAAGTCTGTCTTGAATCTAAGTTTCTGGACTGTAAGTTTAGTTAGCACTCATCACTATTATCCCATTGCCTACAGCTAACAAACTTTTCAGAGAAACTTAATGTGGGTGTATGCATCTAAGTCAGCCTAGTGGCCATGCTAATGGGACAACTGGAGAGCATGGTTTAGATTTTTTAGAATTTCCAGGTGTCATTTTACATCTATTTGGTACTACAGGTTGAAAGCACAAGGCTTTCTACTCTTCACGTTCACCTCTAAATTTGTTACTGTATTTATCCACATAGATTGTGCCAAATAGCATACTCCTTATGATATGCCCTGATAAATTTGGAAAATAGCCATCTGTACTGTCAGTCAAGGTTGTCAAATCACACTGCCATAGCAAATGGAAGTTTATGTGGTCACGGTACCTCAGCAGTTTCAAGTCCATTAATTGTCATACAGACGTCAAGGTCACTCTGTTTGAACCCAAATCCATTTTTGGAGGAGCCAAACAAGCTCAATTTAGTTCCTGTTAGGGATATATGAAAAGTAATAACTAATTACCTGAGTATATTTAATTTTCAGATTAAAACGGCCCTCTTATGAATCCAAATGCCCAGTTAACTATCCTATATTAATTTCATTATTATTATATTCTTATTAACCAGTCATTTGTTACCTTCTCTCAAAATTTACGTTAAATAAAAACATACATGGCATGAAAGAATACCAGGTACCACTTTATTCTGAAATGTAAGGATACTTTGAGAAGAATGTGAATCACCTCAACATACTTAATACTGTGAGTTTACTATTTTCGAAATAAATTCACATTTTAGAGGCATGAACTTTGATTTTAATACTAAATGAAATTCACTTGTGAATCTGCTAAGAGAAATTATACACTGCAACTGTCTTTTCAGTTGGCAAACTAGGACTGGGTAGACCAAAGACAATCCATCCTAGGTATATCACAAAACTGAAGGCCTGTCCCCATCACTGCAAGATCACCTTTTTCTCAAAAATAACATGTTTGTAACACATGTATGCATTCTGAAGGAAAGTCACACTACCTTTCTTTTCTTAAAGGTAAAAAGTTATTTACCTGGAAACTCCTGTCTTATGAAATTTTCTAGGTTTTGCCGAATATGTTCGCGAGCCTGATCTTCTACAATAGTTGGAGAAAAATCCTCTGTTTAAAATAGAAACATTCAGAAACAAAGATTGTTCATTCTCTGAAAAACTAAATTTTAATACAGTAAAACCTAATAGGTTTAAGGAAAAAAATACCTTAAAAAGAAAAAAAAAAGATTCTATCACCAAGAACTGCTTCTGAAATGGAAAATAATCTGAACAACGGTTTTGGTACTGGGTTTCACAGAGACCCAGGGCTCTATAAGGACAGCCGTCAGGAAACTCTCTCAAGGTTTGACTATAAAAGTTTGAGAGCATGCGCATATATATTTGTCTTCTAGCATAGACAGACACATTAAAATGTAGCAATGTAATAACTCAAGTTCTTCCACTCTAAAGTAGTTGCATGCCCTCCTTTACATGATTTTTCTTTGGAGAATTTTAAACCTTTGTATACCAATGCTTCCCCAAACTGATGTTTCTTAAAGGGCTGTTCAGTAGGCTATTAAATCGGGTTAACTGAAACTATTCTATGCTCAAATTGTGAAAATGTTGGATTAAAGAGTTTAACAAATTCTTTACCATAACAATTCTCAGGCTTTATTATGCTAATTTGCTCTGTGAATATCTAAGGGAGGGGGAGCAGTAGGTAGAATTATTCCCTACTTGACCTGTGGAATACTTCTCCTGAAATACTACTAACTGTACCTAGAAAAACATTTCAAGAAACACAAGTTGGGAAATGACGGTACTCTAATCTTAAGACTTAAAAGATCCTCCCTCCCAGTCTTTCTTTAACAATTATTTACTGCACATCCCAAATGGAACAGTACCCATGGAACACTGGGTACAATGGAGAATGGAAGAGACTTAGTCCCTATAATGGAGCTAACAGGTAAGTGATTCAGATAACTCAAGAAAACTTCAATGTAATATTTTGACAAATTGAAAGAAATGTTAATAACTTACTATAACACTGCATGCAAACTTGATCTAGAATATTTGAAAACTTGGGTGTTAATGGTGGCAAAGGGTCCAGCTGAATTCTCTTGAAGTCTTCAGGACAGTCCTTCTTTAGATGACCCTCTCTTTTGCATAAACTGCACACTACAGTAGGAGACTGCAGGAGGATGATAAAGTAAAGGGAGATGTAAGATAAACTTTATTTGCCAAAAAGGGGACATAAACTTTTTAACAGTACAGTCAACTCTTCACTTTCCAAAGGAGTGAAAATATAATGTGCAGCCATGGCAAAACTATCCAAGATAGGGGCGTCCTGATACAAACTCAGGAGTAAAATGAAGTTATTTTCCTTACCAACAGCATTCCCTTTCTGCTATGCAAATTCCCATGAGTCTAAGGAGGAAAGTGGACCAAGTGGTTGTGAAAGAACAACTCGTTAAAATTACCAAAACGGGGGAAAGCCCTGTTCTAGCCCACACAATTAAAATCACATGCTTTATGACTGTTTTAGGTCTCCCAGTTCTATGTCTAGGAAGGGCACTGATTACCTACCTTGCCTTTGGTGAAGATGAGTTTACTAAATTCATAGAAGAAATCAGATGAACCCACAGTTGAATTTTTCTCACATACATTTTCTTCCTTAAGACTGATTTTATTAAGTTCCATTAGTAGAGCTCCATCCATATCTTTTCCACATTCTTTCAAGTCTTCACACTCTGTAGATACCCTTACTTCCTCATCCTCGTCAGATAGGGCACCCTCTTCCCCTGATGCAGTGCAGGCATTGTCTAACTCATCTGCATTATCAATGTCATCCTCGTCCTCCCTTCGGGTAACAGAGAGCCCGGGGTCCTCGTCCTCGTCCTCATCCTCTTCATCAGAGTGAATGACTCCTGATGTCTGGCCCTGTCTTGAAGGGGCAAAATGACTTAGAGTCTCTTGTAGTTCATCAGTACCTTCTAAGCTTTCAACATCAACAGTAGCCTTGTTATCTAAAGTAGAAAATTCATCACATTCTCTAGCTGTAGGATTTTGGAAGCCTTCTAAATCCAAACTACTGTCTGTCTCAGTATTTCGTGTGCTACTGGAGACAACAAGCTCTCCACATTTGCTACTGCTTAAGTCTTGATCATCAGTAGTCAAAGGATGCTTGTTCTCCCCTCCAATTTTTTCTTTCTCAGTTTTACTCCCTGTTTCTTGATGGTGTACTTTAACATCCTCAAGATCGTCACAACTGACCTCTGCCTTGACAGAGTCTGAGTTTTCCAGTTTCATCCCATGTGTGTTTCCTGTTTCTTCCACTGGTGGGCTTCCAAAGCTTTCAGCAGTCTCTTTAAGAGTACGTGGCTGTACCTTGCAGGTATTTGCAGCTGAGATGGCAGCACCAGGATCTTGAGCTGAAACTGAGTTTTTGAGTTTATCACTTTTTGCTTGTACATCTGGATCATGCTTTGCTACTTCTTTTGAATGTTCCGAAATACAAGTAACAGTACTCAGAGGCTTTGGAAGGCTGGATTTTGTAATTCTGTGTGGGAGAGCAAAATATTTATACGTTGTCCTTAAACAATGAAGTATATATTCAAACACGGGTTGATTATTTAAGGTCCTTGCCACATTCCTTTTAACAGAGTAGGGATCTGCAACGAAAAAAAAAAAAAAACCCACTACTGCATTCACTTGTATTTGTTTTAAAAAGTAGTCTGCTATTAATAAGAAGACAACGAATAGACAGCAAAATTTAGTACGTATCATATATATGCTTTTAAAAAACAGGGGGTACGGAGTAAGAAGACACAGTTTAAGAACAAAAAGAAATGTTTTCTTAAATGTCTGCTCTATGAGGAGAACCCATTCTGTTCAGAACCAGTACCCCTTCCCTATTTTGTTCTGTGACTGTGGAGGTAAGAAAGATGTCACCAATGTGGCTCATGTGCCCTGGGGAAGTGAGGGCTTCCCGCCAGGCTCTGCTGAGTGCTCTGCCTCCCCACTCAGCCAGGCCCTGTGGTTTGTAGAGCTTACCTCCACTCTTCTGCCCTGGAAAGCCCCATCACTGAACTGGCTGGACTGAATTCAGGGGCGAGAGGGAGGCACCAGGAGGAGACACCACTTCTCTCAATCTTTTCTCCTCCCCTAGAACTCCAGCAGGTTAGGCAATTGGCCAGAAGAGCTGAGCCAGAGAAACTGCAGGGGAGGGTTTAAAAATGTGAGATCCCCAAGACTGCACACAGAATTTATGCAAAATGCAAAAAAAACCCTCTTATGCAATATAAAGCTTGAAAAAAAAATCAAGCAAAAATAAGAGAATTCCATTTAGGAGGTTCTTTAAATTATTTGAAGGAGGAGAATTAAGATTTCTAGTGGAGTTTCAACCTTCTGACTTTGAAAAGATGAGAAGAGCTAGTCCATTAAATGATGTCTATGAGGCACATCAGTGTCTTTTAAACAGTGGTTTGTACATGAGCCTTCCCTAGAAAGAGTGCTTTTTATGAATAAGTTCTAAATGTTATTGCAGATATTCTAAAACTAACTACCCTTTCTATGGTGAGGAATCCAACCAAGTGTTATTTTTTATGAGATGAAGTATTTTCCTCAACCTTTGTAAATCTAAACATCAACAATAATCCATGAAAGGACTGAATCTAAAAATCCAGAAATGGGAATAGTAAAAGAGGAAATGGGGACTCACATATCACAGGAGAAAACTTTTTAAGGGTTAAGTAATTTACAAAGAAAACAAGGACTCAGCCAGCCATTATTTTAGTTGCTTAAGTGAGTAAGATGTTTCATTGCTGTACTTTAAAAACCCAAAATGAACAGTTTGGTTCCCTGGAATGACCAATGTGACTGTAACACATGCAAGATTCTAACTACTTATTTACTTTTGGGGTTAGGCCTACCTTACATGTAGGAGCTGAAAAGGGAATGAAATAAAAACCATGCTGTTAGACTGGTACCTTAAAAAAAAAAAAAAAAGGAATTAAAGATAAACATTCTGAGATACCTTCAATGGCAATGCGCTTTTTGGGCCAATCCTTTGATTCACGAGATATCAGTTCTTTGACTCGGATACTTATTACTAAATCAGCCAAATTAAATTCTAAAGCATAGAATCGAAGCAATTCCACCCAGAGCTGCCCAACTGGTACTGAAGGCTGGTGTTTTAAATCAAATATTAACGATACCTATTAATAATAAAGAGAAAACATACAGGTTATTTCAGATGTCAGCATAATCTGAAATTTTAGAGCTCATTCAGCATCAAATTTTTAAAAATCTAAAAAATCTTTGCAAAGATACGAATTTGACAATTCATTTATATAAATTACATTCGAGGTTCTATTTTGCTGGTGGGAAAATAACATCCCTTTACTGCACTCTTGGGATAAGAGTACTCTTAAATCTGGTCATTATAGGAATAAACAGGCATTTATCTGTAACCAGGTAGCACTCCTAATTTTGAAGTCTTAATGACAGGTGGAGAGAACTGTGTATTGGCTTCTATTATCAGCACTGAGTTCTTCCTGTTTATGCCACTGGAGGGCGCCTTTACACAGTTACACAAATGGGTGGCAGCTAAAGGAAAAGCAAAAGGAAAAATGCTCCTCTCATTTGCTCTGAGAAGCTGCACTAGCTCACTGAATTGGCCAGTGATTTGAAAGTCAAATAACACTTGATTATCAGAAATTAATATTAGTTTTACATTCACAGACTCTTGACAAGTTGGAACATATTGTGATGTAATATATTAGAAAGTCCATAGGACTTAGAATACAAAAAAAAAAAACAAAAAAACAAAAAACAAAAAAAACACAAAAAAACGGGTCCAATACTAATTCTGACACTTCATAATTCTAAACTGCTGTAACTTAATTAGCTTCTTAATTCTCAGTTGGCAGTATAATACAATGGCTAAGAGAACTGGCTTTGAAATGGGATACACTTAGGTCTGAAATCCAACTCTACCATGTACTAGCTGTGTATGATCCTGGTCAAGGTATATAAGCTGTCTAAGCCTCAGTTTCCTCATCTGAACAATGGGGATCAAAGTACCCACCTCAGAGGGTTGTTGGGAGGACTGAGTGAGAGAGTGTCTGTAAAGAGCTTAGCACAGTGCCTGGCACACATGTTCAAAAAATGGTCGCTATCATTATCTGCAGAGTAGGGATGATACCACCTATAACACAGGATAGTTATGAGGATTAAATCAGAAACAAGGGAAAGCATCTAGCAGACTAGGTTGCTCTGTTTTTTTTTTTAAACTTAGGTATTATCTTTTAAGTACAAGAAATCCATTTATCATTGAAACAGAATGTCACAACTGTAAGATGCTCTTAAGATGTCATCTAGTTCAACTGCCGTATGTTACAAGAGAAGAACTGAAGCCCAAAGAGTTTACGTGACTTGTCAAAGGTCCCAGTGCTTGCCAGTGGCAGAAGGAGAATAAGGTCTCGCATCCCAGTACAATGCTTTTTCACCATACTATGCATTTTCAACAGTGTCTAGATCTCACTGAATTTCAGAAGTGGCAGCATGATTAATTGGACTTACAGAAATAGCCTTTTCTTTTAAGACATGCAAATTTGTTTCCAGTTGCACTTTATATTATATCAAGCCTCAAAACAAATGGTATGGTGTTGTATTAATCACTAAATCTCAACCACCAAGGTTCTGTTAGATAAGACAAAGTCATTGGGTGGATTTACAAAGCAGAACTGATTGAAATGCAAGTTGTCTAGGTCCCAAATGCTATTGTTCAGGACACAAAGAAACCCCCAGAAATTGAAAGCCTTTTTAATTTCACCTCTTTATCCATAAGCCATATTCAAACATTACTAAGAGATTTTAACCATCTCACTGAAAGGACTTAATAATACCATAACATGGGACTTAAGAGACCTTTGACCTATCTAGACTAGTGGCACTTAAGCCATTTTTTTGGTTATCTGTTTTTTTTTAAAGTAGAGAACACTTTCTTTTTCGGCACTGAGTTAAGCATTCTATAAATCAAGGACCCTATGAGAGGGTACCAATATCATCCCCCATTTATAAGTGAGGAAACTGGGGCACAGAAAGATTAAGTCACTTGCCAAAGGACACATAAGCTAGGAAGTGGGAGAGCTTGGATACAAATTCACATATTGGCAGTAGCCTGTGCTCTTATCCATTACTGGAACCCGAAATAGAAAAGACAAAAGTGGTGCTATTCTGGTGGCAGTAGGGGTGGAGAAGCACCACCTCCCTCTTCTACCCTTAAGGATTCTAGAAAACACATAGGAGATTCTATGATTTGACACTATCTTCCCATTTTAGGCACAAACTAGAAGAGTGACATGACTTATTTGTGTAGAGCTGGGATTAAAATCCTGGTCTCAGAAGTATTTTGTGGATGTTATTGTTATTTCGCTCCAAAGGGTTATAGGAAAATTGTGGGATCAGGGACCACTGACCAATTTGGGGCAGAATCTTATTCTTATTACTAATATAATTACGCTGCTCAGAATTTTGTTTGAAGTTGAAATGGCAATTTTTTCCTAGTGCATAAATTCCCTGGCCTACCTCTAATGGTATGAATGAGGACACGTTCATTAAACCGTATACTTATTCACTGTTATTTTAGTAATTTGAGGTTAACTTTTCATATATTTAAACCTCATAATACTATCTAAGACTTATGCTCTTTGAGGATCGGGATTCATCTTTGAATTCTGTTTCTTTTACAGGACCCTGTACACAGAAGAACTATATAAATAACTGTGCATTTAATGATCTGAATTTTATCCTTTCTCATTACGTGTCTATTCAAAGGGACTGAACAGACTAGAAAATAAAACATCCATGAAATAGTTAAGATAGTTGAGGAAAAAAAGAGAACTCATTAACTCATAAACTCTACAACTGATAACTGAATTGAAACTAGACAGTAAAATTAGAAATGAGAGAGGACAGACCTGTCCCTTTTTAACAGGTATTTCTTTTGGCGCCTCTTTTGCTGTGTCTGTACCCGCTGCAGCATTATCAGTATATTCCCAGACCACAATGTCTTTCTCAATGTCTTTAAGGCTGAAGTTGCCCAGTTTGTTTAGTGAGAATCCTTCAATCTAGGAAAAATTAGACACACATTATTATAAGGTAGAAACAATTTTATACCAATCAGAACATATTAATCTTGAAATGAAAAGATACTTATAGTTCATTGAAAATATAAGTTATTGTTTATGAAAAAAAGTTTTGATTTGCACAAGAAATGGTGATTTTTGTGATACAATTTATTAGTAAATAGTCTAACAGAAGGCAATGCAGCCAAGGCCTAAGGCCATGGGTCTTGTAGTAAAACTGCCTGGGATGATCATCTCAGCACGCTCATGTACTAGCTGTGAGACCTTCAGTAAGGTACTTACTTTCTGTAGGCCTTAGGTTTTTGTAAAAAGGTATAACACTACAAACTCTTTCATGGAATAGTTGTGGCATGAAATAATGGGCATAAAGGATTCAGGTATAGGATACGGCATGTAGTAAAAGCTCAGTAAATTTAAGAAATTATTTCTATTGATACTGTTGAGAAACAAATGGCTAAAAATTAGTCTGAGTTCAAAAGGTCTAAAAAATGTAGAAAAACCCGGAACAAGATTCTTTATTGTACAGTGGGATTTATCACAACCTTTAAAAAGGTTAATGTACATAATGAATTGTGTGGTGAGGTTATAAATGTGGTATCATTTCTCAAATATATTTTCCTATCAAATGGACTGCTTCTTGGGTTTAGCAGAGTAATCCTTCTAAAACAAAAGATAACATGTCCCTCCCCTGATTATGATGGTTTCCTTCTTACTCAGGATGAAATTCACAGTCCTTTCCAGGGCCTATGTAATCTAGCCTTTTGCTACTTCTCTGACCCATCTTCTCTATCTTCCTGGCTCAGAGCTAATATCTGCTACTCCTTCTACTTAGAACCACTCCCTCCACCCCGCCATCCCCCACCCTCCCCCCACGAATAATCAGACCACTCTCCCTCACTGCATTCGGGATCTGCTCAAGTATCTTTTCCTCTAAACCAGCAGTCCCCAACTTTTTTGGCACCAGGAACTGGTGTTCCTATGAGACTCTAATGCCTGATGATCTGAGGTGGAGCTGAAGTGGTGATGGGGAGTGGCTGCAAACACAGATGAAGCTTCCCTTGCTCACCTACCACTCACCTCCTGCTGTGTGGCCTGGTTCTTAACAGGCCACAGACTGGTAGTGGTCTGCGGCCTGGGCTCTCACAGCTCCTCCTCAGTCACTTTCTGTCCTTCTTTCCCTGGTTTATTTTTCCTCAGAGGATTTACCACCACTGGATATGTACTAATTTATCTTTCTCACCACATTAGATATATAAACTCGAGGACAAGAATGTTGTTTTGTTCACTGCTCCTATCTTTAGTATCTAGAATAGTGCCTGACACAAGTAAAATACTCAGTAAAAATTTGCTAACTGAAATAACCAACCATTCTCCTAGAGAGAACACTCCAGAAAACACAAGTTGCAGTGACTGTTCGTTATATATATATATATATTCGATATATATTTTTTCAATTCTGTGGCTTATAGTTTTGATTTCCTGATGGTTTTTGAAGAATAAAAGTTCTAAAAGAGTTTATCAATATTCTTCTCTATTGATATGGTTTGTGCTTTTAGTGTTCTACCTAAGAAAGTCTTGCCTATGCCCAGGCTGCAAAGATTTTTCTCCTAGGCTTTCCTCTGGGAGTTTAATAATTTTAACTATTACATTTATGTCTTTGATTCATTTTGAGTTAATTTGGGGGTATGTTGTAATACAAAAGTTGGATATCTGGTTTTCCAGCATCAACTGTTGAAAAGATTTTCCTTTCCCCCAATGAACTGCTTAATTCATTGCCTAATTGGAAGAAACTGGAAATTGTTTAATCGGGAAAGTCATTCAGACTGTCACAGACTTCTACTTGAGTCTGACGGAAAGAGTTATCAATTAAGGCTTGACTGTTCTCTCACTCTTTTTCTCCTGGGAAAGAAGTCTAATAGAGATACCTTCTTAAGGCCCTGAATTCTTTTATTTCAATGCTACAAACACAAAGAGAGTGCCCTTTAGGCAACTGAGACACAGTAGACTGCAATTCCTTATGCCAGGACAGAGCTTGTAAGGGGCTTATCTTGCTTTAGTATTTTCAATTTATTAAATATTAAGAAAAAATTCCCTATAATACTTTTTTGCTGTTACCCAGTTAACATGCTCTTTAAGTAATGAGAATCTTGCACAGTTAAGAAGAAAGGTAGTTATAATACCCAATGGGCCAAAGTTCTCTTTTCACCAAATAGACTTTCTATAAAATAAGTGTACACATATGATTTTATCAAGGTAAAACGCCCAGGGATTAAAAGTGAGGTATCCAAGAGGATAAGAGTAGCATCATTTTCATTATAAGATGGCTTATTCTTAATTTTATTATATGAACAAATCAATTGAATTTTATCTGGAAAGAAAGAGTGGTCACAATACTGAAGTCAAATTCACTTTAAAGATAATACCAAAGTATTATTCAAGACTTGACTAAGTTCTGTGTCTTGTGGTATAAGTAGCAACCTTCAAAACTCAACATGTATTTTCTTTCATTTTGCCGGGAATGGGGAAGAAAAGAACTTTATATAAGACTAGTAAAAACAGAAAGTTTCAGTGAACCAAATGCTTCCTACAATCTATGTGGTGATAATAGTAAATTCAAGTATCAAGTTATAAACTGTATCCAAAGAAATATGTGCCAAATGACAAATTTAATACAGGTACACATTCTCTGTCTGAAGTCCTCAGGGTCATATGTGTTTTGCAAATTGAGTTCTTTTTTTCAATTTAGAAAAATACAGGGCAGCATCTTGTAAACAAATACATTAATACTGCGGCAGTGAAAGGTATGAATATTCACGCTAGTAGGATAAATAAATTCATGTCAGCTCTGGTTAGGTTTTTAGATTTTGAAATTATGCATAAGGGATTGTGGCCCTGTAATAAAATCAATAATAGATGAATAAACAAAAAAACTTTCATACCCATGATCCTAGATAAACAGGCAGAAGGGGTTCTTTCCTTTGTTGAAGAAAGAAAACGGTCATCAGGGCAAATACATAAGGTGGCAAACCTCCTTCTTCAGGACGATCTATACTGCAAAGCTACAAACAAGAGAAGAGAGGACAAGCGTTCTTTTGTACCAACTAGTTATTTACATAATTTGGTCTAAAATCTGTAACTTCATTTCCTTGTATTATATGATTTACTCCTTAGAATAGAACATTGTAGTGACAAAATGTAAAACTTCCTTAATGCTTCTGGAGCAATCACATGTTGTGATTTTAACAGCTTCAATTTCAAATTTTTAATCTTGTTAACCAAACTTACTCATGAAAGGCTCAAGTATTTGTTTTGTATTTTGAGATCCGTTGTAAATCCATTCACTTGGGTAAAGCACTTGTTAATAAAGTCAAAATGATGGTTTGATTTCAACTGGCTTTGCTCAGTTTAATGGTCCCTTCAGCCTAACCTCCCTTGAAAAAGCATCTTTTGACCAAATAGGTAATTAGGAGATAGGATATGGGCAAATTCATTAGTGCTAACAGAAACACCTGACAAGCATGGCCTACTTAGTGATACAGCAGGAAGAAGCTTTCAAATGGCATATTGTAACTATCAATTCCCCCAGAGAGTGGGGCACTTGTTCTCTGTTCATCCTGAACTCAAGCAACAGAAACTATGTATTGTTACTGTCATATCTAAATCAGTAAACCTTTGTTTTTTTTCCATTAAGTACCTACAAAGAATCTCAATTTTATAATAATAATGGGATCTTACATTTTGGGGCAATGTTAAATGCTCTAATAAACATTTCATACGGCATTTCAATATAACTATAGTAACATTATGGAAATGGAAGACCAGACAGCAGCTTTCAGTTTTGGAGTCTCTGAGTATATTATTAGAAATGGAGCTTTATCTCAAACTTTCTCGAACCTCATAATCACCTCAGGAAACTAGTTAAAATGTAAATTCTTCAGCCATATATTCTAGGATTTGACCCACATATCTTGTTTTTAATAAGCACTATAAATCATTTTGATCTTTTGGGCAATACTGTTGTAGTGAAAAAGAAACACTAAATTTCCCATTTGGTGCACCTTAAAATTTGTCTCAATACTCAGATGCCTACTCTCTTCATGTCTATAAATATGTATCCAAATGTTTAAGATTAAATTAACCATGTAAAAATCAAAGCGTACTGCTTATACATCATACACAGAATGTATATATGCATTTAAGAAACTCAAAACCTACCTTTGCCCAGTACCTAAATGCAATCACCAAAGGAATCAGCTTTGATTCTAGTTTTCCAAGGGCAGTTAAATGATTTGTTGTCAGACAAGCATTTTCATTTCCTGCACTCACTTTACAATGAAGACCACTGGTGAGGGTATGGGTAAAAATAAGAAGGAAAAAGACAAAGATAAAAAATGTTACATAGGTATCAAGTACATTTTACGGCAACAATAACTAATTTTATACTGATAATAAATATCTTAAAAATGAAAATAAAGTAAAAATCTCATGAAATCTTTATGGGGCATTTAAGAAATTGGATTTAAAAGATACAGCAGTTATTTTCTAAGTAAATTTTATTTTTTTAAACTAAAACTTTGTGTTTTCATATAAACTATTATAGGAAAATGAAAATAAGGAAGTACTGTAAATTGTTTGTAAAAGAGTGTTCCCAAGAGACAAAGGAATATGCCCAAGATAGAAAAATTATTAGAGCCTATAAACCATCCATATAGTGTTGATGGTAATACTTCCAGATGGAGGAAGAGATATATGAGTGAAGTCTTTATTTATTATTATTTAGCACTGCTAAAAATGCTGCTAAGGATGACAATTTATAAAGGTGATTAGAGCAAGTAACTATTTGATAAAGTTGTTTTTTACCAAGTTGAAAAATGCTTTCTTCTTATATATTTTTTCCTTTTAAGTAATTTGCAATTACCGAAAGTATAGGAAGAATGCTAGTAAGTCTGTGAAATTAACCGCATAAGGAATTTATCATTCTAGAAGTTGGACATTAAGATTTAGTGAAATACATGTGCTTTTCACAAGTTGATATTTAATATACAAGTAGCTTAAAAAAACAGACCTTTGCTTTTCTTTGCATACCACCACTGGTACCCTAGCGTGGAAATCTGCATCAACATCAATAAAAGAATCTGAGGAAAGAAGAAAGAAATATTAAGTAGGTCAACTAAACCTTTATTTAAAAACAGAACTAGATGAAGTAAAAGTAGCTATTGTGACTTATCTGTCTGGCTTTTCTAAAGACCATTACTAAGTAAAACTGAGATTACTTGAAAAGGAAAAATGTAGTATATTCAAGAATCAAGTAATCATATGAAAACTAATGCATGATCTAAAAGGACTACATTACTGAATCAGAATACTTAAATGTTATAAGACTAACAATTAGAAATATGAATAAAACATTCAGAGAAAATTGCTTCAAAAGCTACTAAAATATTTGCAGTCAAACAACATACTGACTAAAGGAAAAAATATGTTGATACGCTTAATTCAACAAGAAGGATGGGAAAGACTAATTCAAGAGATAAGGCAGTCTGATGAGGCCTATGAAAAGCATAAAAAGCCATAAAGCCCCAAGCTGGACAAGTGACAAATTGACCAGGAACAACCATTTGTTGATTCATTAATCAGGGTTGGGTCACATACCTATTTACCATTTGTAAAGTTCATTTATCAGGGTTGGGTAACACACCTATTTACCATTTGTAAAGTATTAATTTAAACCACTGAATAAAGTATATCCTTTCCTCTTACCCTCAAGAATAAAGTTTACATATTGTGTCTTTTTATTCTTGGTCTAAGACTCATTTAATCTTTATAAACTGTGATAATTGTCACCAAGCTAAAAGCTTTACTTACAAATGGTTATTCTGCATAGTAGAACAACTAACAGGACTCTAACTTGCTAATAGTTCATGGGCATTCACTTTGGTTTTTTTTGGATATTATCCGTAAAAATAATTTTAAAAACATGACTTCCTATTTTCAAAGTTTTGGAAATGATATATTCAAATTACAGATAAAACAAACACTTAAGAGCAAAGTGTGGAAAGAATTTGGCCTTACCACTGTTTTTTAAACATTCCTGAACAAGTAAGAGAACATCCGGTTGAGACATCTAGAAAAATAAATTGATAAATACATCAAATAATCCATAAGTACTTTTGCTTCACTGAGCTAACACACAGTTATCTGAAGTTATCCAAACTGCTTTTTCAAATTAGAAAGCACATTGTTTCCAGAGTAAAGAAATTAATCGTTATGCTGTGTGCACGTCAGTAAGGAACAGAGAAATAAGCACCAAAAAAGGATGAGTGCGGGCAAAGAAACCTACTACACAGTTAACTCCTGATTAACTCATTGCTGAGGTAATTAGCCTCTCTGCAAATCTCAAAGTTGTGGCTAGACGCTGTCTAACTGTAAACAATAATACCTCTCACTCTTAAGACTACTTTAACAGATCACTTACTCAGTCTCCACTTTAGTCTTGCCTTTCTCCAATCCTTGCTCCATTTAAAATCATGAATTAGATCTAGTCATAGCCCTCCTTAAAACTCTCGAAGGATTCTTAATGCTCTTAGGTCAAATGAAATTCTTTACCGTGGCCTATGGTGTCCTGTATGTTGAGCCCCAACCTACTTCTCTGCCCTAATCTTATACTCTTCTTTCCCTTGGTCCCTTTGCCACAGCTATACAATCCTTCCTTTAGCTATTTGAACAAGTCAAGCTCCTTATTGATTCAGGTTGTTTGCAAATGCTGTTCCTTGTTCTCGAGACACTTTTTCACCCCTTTCACTACCCTTACTCTTTTTTATCTTTTAGAGCTCAGCCTTAATGCTATCGTTTCAAAGGGGCTTTCATGACTCCTACATCTACAGATTCCTTATTTTCTGGTTCAGAACCTTATTTCCCTGCATAGCTCTCATAATTAATTACAGGTATGTAATTACTTATCTCCTCCACTAAGTATGAGTTTCACAAGGGAGGAATCATTATCTGTTTTGTCCTCTAGAATCTAGTATAGTGCCTGACATACAACATAGACTCAGTGACTATTTGCTAAGTGAATGAATGACATAAGATCAAAATAATTGCTATGCTTGTAAATTACTAACCAAAATTTAAGGTTAAAAGAACAGTAAAATCTATTGGTCAGCTGACCACAGAGCCATAGCAGCTAGGGATGGCAAAGAAGGAGGTTGTAAAAAAGAACATCTAGGGGTGGGGTCAAGGAATTTGTATTTTTAACTAGCAACTTGCATAAATGGGCATGAACCATCTGCAAAACTGCCTGTGAGAACCAACAGTGGAAAAATGAATAATCTACTAATATACCTTCCAACTTAAAATCCTGACTCATCAAAGCTTTCTGAATCATGTTTAAACCAGAAAGCTAGGCTAGGTGTGGTTCTTCAAAAGCATAATTATTTTAACAAAGTAGGTGTATAAAAGAGGAAACACAGGAACAAATTAAGCTTTCAGGTCACAGATGTTTACATATTTACACTGTTTAAAAACTGAAATCCTTTCCTGCCATTGGAAAGTTGACTTTACCAAGATAATTTAATCTTTTAAGTTAACAGAATCTAAATAACCTCATTAGATTCACATGAACAGACTCAAGTGTTTGAATTATAAAACATTTATAAAGTATGAAAAGCTGTAGAGTATCAAAAGAAATGCTCTAAAATTGAAGACAGAATATAAGAAAAGCTGCCACCATTACGCTTAAATTGTTTTGAAATACCTAAAATATATTCATATAGAGCTTATATTTGAAAAAATTTCTGTATTACTCTGTGAAAATTCCAACATCTCATTTTATACTTACAATGGCTGGAAACTGAACGTCAATGTTTACATCTGAATTGTTGAAACCCAATCTGCTACAGGATGACCCATATAATCTCAGAGAACAATCTAAAAAAAAAAAAAAAAATGAATAACTGAAAGTTGTAAATAAAATTTCTTGAAAGTTATACCAAAACACTGCTATTTTAGAAATGAAACCATCCATTAAAACAATACACAAAAGCAAAACAGTATTCAAGACTGGCATAAACATAGGACAGGAAAGAGTGACTCCTTGCTTTTGCCTTCATTTTACTTTATTTAATAGGGCAGGCTGCACTGACAGTAGTTTAACTTAAGAGCCACTCTTTTCATAAGTTGTAAAATATGTTTAAAAATTCCTAAATTATCATTTCACATTTTGTGCAGAAAATACTATTTGCTACTTTTCAAGCGTTGAAAATGTTAAAGTCAAAAAAATGCCTTTGTTTTATATTTCTAAATTTGATAATATACTAAAGAGTTAATGCAAACATTTCACCTTTTAGAAAGCACACATAGGTATAAATTACAAAGATGCTTTTGTAAACCAATAATCATAAAAATGACCCGCAGCACAGTTACTTTTCAATATGAATACTCATTACAATATAATCCTTTAGCGAACTTTTGAAAAATAATTGTATCATAGTTATAATTTAAAATGCTAGGCATCATGTGATTCATTTTTCAGAGGACAATGTGTGTGTATGTGTATCACCTATATTTATTTATGGCATTTTTTCCTCAATGTTCTACCACTATTGTGCCAAAAACTTATACCTTCTCAATAGGGAACTTTTTTTTCCCCCTCGGGTTAAGTCAGGTGATTTCTTAGGACTCTTAACAGTTTCTCATGAAAAGAAGTACATTCAATTTTACAATGGAAATCTAAAGCAAAAATCATCAAAATTAGAAATGACTTTTCAGGAACTGCCTACAACAACATAAAACATGAGGTAACTATACAACGAAATGAGCAGATTCTCACCCTTTATTTTTATGAAAGTATATAAGAATATGAATGATATACTATACAAAATAAACTTTAGTAGAACAAATGATTCTATGCTTGAAACAGTGATAATTTAAATAGTGATTCCAACCCTAGCTGTGATTCAGAACCACTTGTGGAACTTCCTAAAAAATGATATTCCATGACTTCACAGACATAACATGAAAAAGAAATTCAACAGTACACAAAATCTATTACAAATTAATTTACAGAGCTCATTTTAGATGTTGTAATTCTTTTAATGTGGTTAAACAAAATCTTTTTGGGACACAGATAACCTAAAAATGACTCCAGGATACTTCCTCTCTTTAACTCAAAATATTGTATCAATTTAAATAGATAGAAAGGTAAACAAATATATACAGAAGTCCCGTAGCACCCCGATAATATGGGGAATTTAATTTCAAGTACATAAACATAACGAAATTCATAATGAAAACAGGTTTAATGACAATGCATGTAAAAGTTTTTGCTACCTTGGGGGAAGCCAGGAAAAACAAAAACACACAAAAAATTAAGAGCTTCAGGACATGGCAAATCAATTTCTATTAGGTAAACATTACTAGTAGGAAAAATGAATGAGGCACTTTAGGTAGCTAAACAGAAAAATAATTCTAGAAAATACCTGGTAACTTATGTTGGAACACATTTTCCATGATACGTTTAATTTCTAGTCTCTGTTCCAAGTTCTCACTGTGTAAGCCAAACTCTTGTACCACTTTGTCAATGGCAGTACCAATTGCGTTTATCTGGGAGGGCGTCGGCGGGGGTAATGTAGTGAGCAACTCTTCCTCTTGCTTCTCCTTTCAAGATCAATGTTGAGATTAAAAATGACTCACATGTTTTTTATCTGCTATCATTTACCAAGACAACATTCCGTAGAATACTCTGGAATATTTTTCTTAGTCCTCCCTCACTCTAGCTGTGTTACGTCTTCATCTTACCAAACATACACACACTTCTTTATGCACATCAAGTGATAACAGACAGAAGGTAGGAATAAGGAAAAACATGCAAGGAAAGAGCACTAAGAGAAGCAATGACAAATGTTCTGCTTTATTGTTACTGGCATAAAGACATATACCTATCAATGTCCTATCAATGACTTCATTTTTCCTGATTCTGTCCTTAAGGAAATTCACAAGACTACCCAGCAACACATATCTGACCAGTAAAAAGTATTTTGGCTAAAGTAAATTCAATATTGTAAATGGTGTTATTAATATCATAGCCTAAAGGAGAGGAAAGTCTGCTAGGTACACATATTTGTTTGGGTTACATTAAACTTACCTTTATGTTTTTCTTGTGCCTCTTCTCTTTGATATGTTTATGGGCAAATGCAATGGATTCAATTAAAACATCACAAAGTTTGCAGGTGTACTTTGCTGTAGGGTAGCTTCTTGGTCGCTATAATTTGAAGAGATTTATAGAGACATATGTATATGTATCTCCAAAAATACAGGTCAATCAAAATTAGCTGGAAGATTTCTCCTTCACTTTAAAAATTGTTAATACATTATTGTCACTCTTTACTATCTCAACAGTCATTTTTATTTAAGTAATTCTATGAAATCAAACCAATTGTCACTTTTAACTTTTAGTGCTTAAATACTAATAACCATAGTAGGATATCTAATTCATCAAAGCACATATTCCCAAGTACTAATATAGTTTAAACCAAACGAAGGATTTTAACTAACAAATGATGTTACCCTTTTCAGCCTGTCAATGCAGTCTCTTTTCAGTCGCTCTTCAGCCTGCTGTAAGCCCAGAAGCTCCTTCATTGAAAGCACAGACTCGTCAATCACAGGGCCTTCCAAGTCTCCGTCCTGTTCATCTTCCTCATTTCTCGTCCTCCGTGGCTTCCTAGGTCTTGACCTCTGCTTCTTGTTTTCTTAAGTTAGGGGGAAAATTTTATTGGCAATATAAAACAATATCACTCTGAGTAAAAAGCACAACTTACATATTTAATTAAACCATGTGATATCTGAATATTCAAACACGAGGCAAAGGAAAGGTATAGCTCTCCCATGGATAAAATGCTTGAATACTCATTAAGTACCTCATTTGGAAACATCGATCCATAGAAATCATCTTTTTGGAAAACTTAAAAATTCTACTTCAATCATACAATTTGGTTTTATCATCTCTTCCTAGTATACTGCTGAGCATAGTCAAGTAATGGTAAAAATTATGTCTAAAGGTAAGTATACCTGTAATTCTAATATACTCGGTATGTCATAATATATGACATACGTATCTACTATATTCTAATATACCTGTAAGTATGCCTACTATTCTAATGAAAACTATCCACATTTGCTTTCATAAGTGAACAATATCAACAGAGCAAAGAAAACAAATATATCTCCAGAGAAAAATCAACTACATTCTTATCTGGAGCGAAAATCCATCTTTAGTTGTAAATTTTGCCTTCACATAATTGGGCCATCATCCATTATCAAGAAGTCTTAGCCAAAATTTTATTTACTGAGGACTATTGCTCATTTTACCTTTACTTTCATTTTAGCATCTTTGGTGGCCTCTACACTGAGCACATTTCAAAGGAAAGAAACAATTAGCAGTTGAAGTAAGTTTTCTGCAAGTAGACTAATGAATTTGTTTATAGAGTGTGCTGCTCTACAATCTTTAAAATAAATGAATTTGTTCCTTTTTTTAAATAAAACTTTTCAACCTGTGAAACTGAAGATGACTGTGGGGTTATCTATAAAAAGTTGTTTTAAATAACTTTGATAACTTCCATCAAGGTCTGAAGATGAAACTATTAGTAATGTGAAATTAAAATTAAATTATTTTCCCCAATTAAAATTGTGAGAAATGGGTTGAATAGTTTTCAAGTGAGTTACCAATAACTAGTCTTTAAAAATGTACATCTACTAAAATGCCCTGCATGAGGTAATTCCAGCCAAGGTTTCAATGGAACTCATTTCTTGTACAGCAGTTACAATGAATCAGTTGATAGAAAAAAATTTCTGTATCAGAAAAGGTAGGTATAGGAGCTCTCATTTAAAAAGCTACTGCTAACAGCTCTAAAGGAAAAGCAGCAAGCATTGTGCTCAAATTGCCATAATATGACGACTATAATGGAATTCTGAAAACAGTTTATTACACTGAGCGGCTTAAAATTAAACAAAATTTAAAAAGTATTAGGACAAATAATTTTTTAAAAAATCAATCAAGATGGATGAAACAGAACACTAAAAGGTAAGTAGTCATTTGAAGAGAAAATCAGTCTACCTTAAAAACTTGACTTTTAAATACTCCCCTACTCCCAATTAAATTATCAGTCTTTTAAGGACAGTACTCTGGGTCTGCCTAAACTTTTGAGATAAACAGTTCTTTTAACTATTCTCATTCAATTTGCTTATCATTACAAACTCGAAATAACTGCTTCTGATTTCATAGTTCAGGACTGAAGTTTCTAACTCAGGCAACACCCATTAGAGATTTACACCAATGTGTACAATACACATTAGGAAAGTCCATGTTCACAAAATACTGATATGGAACTAAATTCCTCCTTTTAGTTCCTCCTCTCTCCTGATCACATAGGCTCCTCGATGTAACTATATCTGTTGTCACTTTCTAGAAAGAATGATTTCAATTTCCCTCCAATGAATACAATTAATTCCTTATTTGTATACAAAGAAGTAGATGGCTGCTGAAATTCTGTCTGATGATGCTAACAGCAGCTACTATAACAGAGTATTTTACTATGCAACAGATGCAATGCAAGCAGTTTATGTGCATTGCCTCACTTAATCCCTACAGTGATCCTGTCACGGATGCTAAAATTATCCCCATTGTACAGATGGGGAAAATGCTTGTCAAGGAAAATAAGTAACTTGTTAAGGGACACATGACTAAGTCAAAGTAAATGGATTTGAAACAGATTAAAGCATAAATGGAATTCTTAAATTTAGCCTAACAATATAAGAACTAAAAAGAATTAACTAAAGTCCCTTTTTGTAGCATACCCATTTATATCTAGAACAGACCAGAATCCAGAAGGCAATAAATATAACCTTCTGAACCGAGTATCACAAGTCTGCAAGGAAAAAACGATCAACAAAATCTCGCTGGAGGGAATCTTGGAAGGTAAGCTAGGTGTCGCTAAAAAATTCCCATTACTTAGAAGAAGACTATCTGGCTCATCCCAGGTTTTTTGTAACATGAATTCTCTATATACAGTATTCCAAGTTTCCTATATTTTATTTGCATGTGGTCACTGTTCCATTCATAAAGGACATGTGTATTTAAGTGGATGTTTTCTGGCTAATATCATTCATGTCATTGTCTCAAATACATTAAAATGGTAAATTAGGTTATTTGAGGGATGAAGTATGAATGATAATGGAGAAGTGAAAAATAGGTAGTATTAAAAAACAAAGTAGTCTACAGCCAAACTACCCTGAACAAACCCGATCCCGTCTGATCTCAGAAGCTAAGCAGGGTCGGGCCTGGTTAGTACTTGGATGGGAGACCAGCTGCTGTAGGCCATTGTAAAAAATAAAATAAGGGATTGTAAACCGACAAGGTCCTTGCAATCTGTGAGGTCAACCAAGGGTTGCCTCGCCTTTAAAAAAAAAAAAAAAAAAAAAGCAACTCGATATAATTTTCATTATATCTTCTCACATTATTTAATAAGAGCCTTCCTTATTAAGACATAAATTTGATTTAAGGAAAATTTCAGTCTCTTTAATGAGATCCTTTTTAGGAATCTTTGAGTGCAGTGCAAAGTTGATACTTTAAACTGAATTTCTCTCTACAATAAGCAATGTTACACAAAAGTTTAATATTTTCTTCATGAAGATTTTCAAGGGATGAAACCTGAAAAGTCCTTCATTTAGCAATTATGAAAGCACACACCGTATTTCATAGAAAACATGGCAGCTTTGGACTGTCTTCAATAAAAATATAGTAAAAACGTATATCCTGTTCAAAACTACTTAAAATCAACTTCTTTTAAGACTAAACGAGTATACATACATATAAGAGACTTTAGGTTTATAAACAGTTCCTTTTAATATCATTCTGACTGCAAACTTTTGATCTATAAATCATTCTCTTTATCATCTCAAGATCAAATTTTTTCTAAAAGACCAACTATTGGTAACTTAATCAAAATGTCCAATGTCCCATGGACACAGTAATATATAACTACTTAAATATACGCAAACTTTTGAAAAGAAAAACACAAATCAAAAGCCCGGAAATGATTAATGATGTGTTCAGTTTCCCTGTCAGATTCCAAGTTCAGTGAGGCTGAGTTACTGGCAGGGAAGCATAGTACATGATTTCAGTTTCATTTCCTCGTCTAACACTGTGCATAAACAAGTCTGGATAAATTTAACCTCTCCGAGCCACAGCTTCCTAATTTCTAAAACTGTGATTCTAACTTTTATATATCACAACAGAGTACCCTATCAGTTAATTCCTTCGAGGTCTTTCTAGCTTAAATAGTTAAAAGGCAAAGGTTTTATCTCTCCCTCCCTATTCAATTCCTTTTTAATACCTAATTTTGTTTTGTCTACTTGATACAAAGCATTTCCTTTTGCTCTTTCCTATCTTAAAAAATATAAAACAGCACCTTTCTCCCATTTAATACTTTCATATGGCCCTCTAAAGACAAAAAAAAAAAAAAAAAATGAAAGAAAAAAAAGAAAAAAAAAGACTCTTTACTAAGTATTCTAAATGTCTAGTCACAAAATACAAATGCCTTACAGGTAACATACATATATATATAAAACTGGATGCTGTGAGATAATATGAAGGAAAAGGGCCTCTGGACACCTAGAAAGTATAAACGTTGCCTAAATGCATTTAAATTAAAAAACTTTAAAAGTGTTTGCCAGTCTGCAACCCATTCTATATGGTCACTAAATATGGCTTACAAGCCAATAAACTTAAAAGCCCATTTTTCTAAATATAATTTTCTAAGCACAATTTGCATTCCCAGACTAAATATTGTTTTATTTTTTCCTTCAAATTTCATTTCATTTCAGTAATTATTGTCCATTAGGTAAAAACAATTTTCTTGTTTACAGAAATCATTGTTACATGGACAAAATCTACTATTCACCTTTTAGAAAAATGTACAAATATTCAATTTGGGGCAATTATAATCAGCGTGTAGAGCACTTAGAAATGGGTTTTGGTTTTACTGAAACTAAAAGGCAAAGCTTTTATCTGTATTTCTGACTTTCTGAACTTAATGTCTGCAACTCGTTTGCTATGTGCACTTTAGAGAAAAGAAAAAAATCTTGGACTACCCTCTTCTGTAGACAGATGCTCCTCCATTTAAAGAAATATACCTTTCTGTGGCAGAAGATGTGCAGTCTACATTGTGTTTCAACATCGAATAAAATTTTTTTCAGCCTCGTTCTCTCATTTATATTATGGACACATTCATTATTTAAAAATAAAACTGTGATACATAATATAGAAATTATACATACACTACAAATATATAATACTATATATACTATATATATTATATATGATATATATATATAATCTCCAGAAAGATATGATTGTCTTTTGTAAAAAGCACTAATAGGAAATATGTTTACTAAAGTGAGCCTTGTACCAAAGTAAACTTTTAAAGGGACCGATATACCCAATGTGTTGAAGTTGCCCAAATATCATGATTGCAATCCTTAAAGTAATCACATTAAATAAGCAGAAACTATAAAAAATTGGAACTGCATTACTGAAAATAATAAAACTCATTTGGATTAAAAAAAAAGATATTGCTGACTTTTGAGTGGTTAACTCAACAAGTTGTATCATATTACCAAGACTTCCTGCTTCCACTTCTGACATGGTTTCCAGGCTTGTCAGGTCTTTATGAAACAGTCGTCTTACAGTTCGGTAGCCTCTTCCGTCTTGCCACCTATATCCATCTTCACTTTCCTGAAAAGAGTCTTTTCTTGTTCGGTTTATAATAGGAATTCTAGGTCCAGGTTTGAATTCTCTCCAGCTGTCTGAATTACCACCAAGTTCATCAGATAGCCATCTTTTGCTTTGATCTTTGTGGTTGTCATTCATCCAAAGGGGCTGGCTGTAAATTGGGTTTTTAAATGCATAGGGATTGCTGGAAACAGCATATGGTCCTTTCCTGGGGGTATTCCCATAGTTCGTTGGTGTTATTTTTTTTTTTGGAAGGCCTTTTTCCATTTTACTGCTATGGCCTTTAGTATAATCATCCATTATTAAATAATCTTGTTGGGGGTGACCCCTTCTGAAATCATCATCATCTGTAGTCCCTCGGTCTTTAACACGCTTTACAAAATAAGGTTTTGCTGCATCTCCCATGGTCTTTGACTTCAATTTTCTTACTATGTACCTGAAAGAAAGTATTTTGGTGAAAAATCAAACTATAACGAGTTACCACGCCAAGTGTAAAAATACTACAGATGTACAAAAGCCTATGAAAAACTCTTTTCCTAATTTCCATCACATTCCAATAATCAGCGCATTACACTAGAAGTTGGGAGGTTAGGTCCTAAAAATAGTCTTCATGAAAATTAATACTTAACTATTTAACATGAAAATTAAATGTGTGAATAAAAGAAGTTCCCCAGAGTCTCAAGAACTGTAGTATAAAAAAACGATGCTCATATCCAGTTAATTGGTTTTTATTATATGACAAAAGCGCTTCTCTTTAAAAAACCCACCACTCTACTCTCAAGCCTATACTGTTAGAAAACTCAATCTTTTTTTTTTTTAAGTTGGCAATTATTTTTAAGCGTTAATACAAAGTAACCGAAACGTTCTCTGAACACAGTAGATCTCAAATGTGCTTTTGTGTCCCTTCTCCTCCTGGGGCCTCGGCTCCTTTCACCACCACTGTTCAAAACGACAGGCTTCGATCGCTTGGGCTACAGAGAGAGAGGCTAGGCTCGCGACCAAGGCTCCGTAGTAAAAGGGGCTGGGTTTCCGACCAAGGAACAACTACAGCTACCCTCCCTAGCCCTCATTCTCCAACCCCAAACAAGTTTGGTTTTGTTATGAATAGCAATTTCCCCTTTTCGATCCTCATCTGATTGCCCAGTCCCGATCTGCCTCAGTTTCCATCTTTCGAGGCCGGAGGCGGAGAAAAAGAAGGCGTCCCCGTACTCCCGGCCACGAAACCACCGCGGGGACCAGGAAGCAGGAAGTGACCTACCTCTTCGATGGGGTTCTGAGGTCCCTCCGGCCGGCGAGAGGACCGGGGCCAATTGCCTCCACCCAAAACCCTTCTTCTCCTGCGCTCGCAGGGTCTGACACAAAGTGAAGATGCAGACTCGAAGCCAAGAGCTCAATCCGGCAGGCCTGGGGACTCCCCGGTCCTCGCAATTGGGGCAAGAAGGCCGACGGAGGATGGAGCCAACGTAACTCTCAGGGCAGGCCCGACCTCTACTCTGGAAACCGGCGAGCCCACCGGAGACCCACCCCGGAGGCGAATCTGGGAGGGACGCGGGGAGAAAACACTTGAAACACTCACCACCTCCACCGCGGTCCTCCGCCTCTTTCTGTCCCGGCTGGGCTCCCCCTCCGTGTTTTCCTTCGGCCCCACTTCCGGCGCTCAGCGCTGTCTCATTGTGCGCGATTGGGAGCCGGCCGTGCCCCCGCTGGAGCGCTCCGCCGCGCACGCCGGAAACGCGAGCCCCGCCCGGCGGGCCGCCTACCTCCCGGCCCTGCCTCTACAGCGCCCCGCCCACTTCCGCCGCCGTAGCCAACACGCTCGCGCCCTCCAGAGGTCTGGCGTCGAATTCCGCCAGGGTTCCGTTCCTGCTGGCTCCGGTTCGTTTCCTAGGCTCTGAAAGCAACGGGAAGGCCTGGGGAGGAATCCCTTGTTTTCCAAGGGAAAAAGCAGAGCTCGCGGTTGGGGCGCAGCCGCGTGTTGGGGTAGTCTCGGAGGTTCGGCTTTGCCCGGGATGCTCCTGGTCTCGTCTAGGAGTAGTTAAGTCTGGGTCTGAGGTCTCCTAGCGCTGTTGCTATTTCTTTCGTAATTCTGAGTGATTTAACATCTCATGGAGTTCTTAAGTTGCTTATCTAGAAATGCCAGCGTTTACGCATCCGCTGCTCTATACCCAGCTCTCAGTGTGGTCAAGGGAAGTGATACGCTTTTTTCTTAGGTTGTGTATTTTACTTCAAATGCAACCGTGTTTTGAAGACGAATTGCAAAGAAAAGTCAGGGAGCGTCATACTCGAATTTTTGAACGAAGAATCCACACTTGGAAGTAGCAAACGTTCTAGAGCGTTGGGAAAATGTGACCGTTTTGATTTCTCTACTTTTTAAGAGAATTTAAATTTAAATTTACGAGATTCTGAGGGGCGATGGTCTTAAAAATAATTATGAACACATAAATACCGGCTATTGCCAGGCACTATTCTGAGGACTTTACAAATATTGTCATTTAATACAACAACGCCACTAGGAAAATATCGTTATCCCCACTTTAAAGATGAGGAAATAGCATTTATGGTGAAGTAAATGGCACCGCTGGAATCCAAACCCTAATGTTGCAAGTCTGTTCTAACAATGTCTATACTAATGGTGTTTTAAAACATGTTGCTACAACTTTTGTGTAATGTCATATCTAGATGCTTTGGTTCTGAAAATACATGAAAAGCCAAAAATCTGTTTCACAGGCAAATGATGAACCATAATGGAATCCGAAGGGAGCTTGGCGATACATGGTTACATTTATTATGGGATAGCAGCATTGACACACCCAGTAGAGTAATTCTCTCACAGAAGTTCTAGTTTAGGAAAAGTTCTAGAGGAGCAGGTGAAGATACATCTTTTTAAGGATTTAAAATATTTTTTATTTGCATTTTTTTCAGTGTGTTTTTCAAAGCTTAACTTCAGTTCTAAACTTGCTTTTTAGATTGTTTAAAAGAAAGACTAAAAATGGAGTTACTTGTGCTAAGCCTTACCAAGACTTAATAACTAACCTAATTATAGTTTTGCTCTCTCTCAGGAGTGGATTTTTAATCCAATCAGTCTGGAATTTCCTAATTAAGATAATCTGCCTGATAAGACCCCCTGCCTTCCCCTAAGAGAAGATGACTTTGCCTGAAATAATCCACTGTTTTAATTTTCTTGTCCTACCTTCTTTCTGCCTATAAAAACCTTTCATTTTGTACAGCTCCTTGCAGTGCCCCTTTGGTTGCCAGATGGGATGCTTCCTGATTCATGAATCATTTTAAAAAGCCAATTAGATCTTCAAGTTTACTTGGTTGAATTTTGTTCTTTAACACATACCCCAAAGAGCCACTGTTCCTTTTTGAATTCTCCCTCTGAGACCCATTTCTGAAACTGGGACTCAGTGGTCTCTGGCTCTGCCTCTACTTTGCTTTGATCTTGGACAAGTTATCTTCCCTCCTGGGCCTCAGTTTCTCTAACTGTAAGCAAAAACAAGGAATGTGAAACCAAAATTGCACTATTCTTGACTGATTATGAACAGTTCAATTCTAGTCATTGAGTAACTTATTTGGGGTGTGAATTTTTATAAGTTTACAATTTTTTATAAATTTACAATTATTTGTTTTTATTATTTTAAATCTAAATTAAAAATGAAATTTTATATATTTTGGGTTTTTTATTTTTAGATTTATCTTCTATTTGTGGTTCTAAATTTCTCTTTGTAATTGTGCTATAAACTTAAAAAATATATAGATTTAAAAAATCAAATCTATTTAAAGAAAATTATTAAAAATATTGAGAGATGGGAAAAATGAAGATGATATACATATGATTGAACTTTGAGAAGCCTTAGACCTAAAGGAGAAAAGAGAAAATGCCCAGGGTTAAACACAGGCTGCCCAACATTTAATCATTAAGGAAAATAAGAGACGCCAATAAAGAAGACCAAAAAAGGAGGAAACTCAGTGCTAAGAAGGACTTTAAGAAAGTATAGCACGTAAATCTTTTTTCTGAGGTGCTCTGGCCTGATGAATTCTCCAAATGTACCAAAAATGCTACTCAAGACATCCAGGGGTTCCCTGGGAGGTGAAGGCATTTAACTAATGAAATTTGGTGGGGTTAACACAGTGACTAAAATTCCCAGGAGCGATCCCTGCTAACCATCATCTGTTGTTTTAGAATTATTCTCTGCTGGGCCAAAGAGGTAGAGAAGTTGAGAAGGGAATGGGAAAAGTGAAGTATTTAGAAATTAGACAGGGTAGGAGTAGGGAAAAGCTTTGAAATTCAGTGAGAGAAAATCGAGTCTAAATTAAGGGTTATACCAACTATATATAAGGAGAAAATATGGCTTGAAGTAGAATAGTCTTCATTAAAGAAAATAGAGTAGAATTTGATTAAATAAAAATAGTACGTAAAAATATAAATGACCCTAACCTTGAACTGTTCTAGTGTTTCTGAACTGGTATCTTTTATCCCCTGGAGATGGAACAGGCCAAAGGGCCTCCCAGGGTGGGACTGCCAGATAAAACAGTGTGTCCCAGGCAATATTTGGGACATATTTACACTAAAAAAAACCTGTTTACCTGAAATTCAAATTAAACCAGGCATCCTATATTTAATTAATTAATTAATTAATTAATTAATTAATTTTCTTGCCTAAACTAGCTAGCTCCAATATTTCCTGGAGCCTTTATGCACTCTTTGTAAGGATCCTCCCAGTCGAAGATTATTTGCTGATTCTCATATTGTCTATGCTGTCTTCTTGCAGTGACCATATAAAAAGCTCCCTTTCTCCCCTATCTCCTATGTCATATTAAAGAATATCAAATCTACAGAAAGTTTGCAAGAAATGTACAAGGAGTATATACTATTTATAACTCATCATTAACATTTTGTCATATATTTTTTTTTCTTTTCCTCCCTCTTCCTCTCTTGTGCATGTGTGTATTCTTTAGTTGGACCATTTAAGAGTTAGTTGCAGACATCTAGACACCTAAACCCCCAAACCCTCAACAAGAAGTTCTCAAAAATGAGAATATTTTCTATATAACCACAATGCAATTATCACACTTAGGATATTAGACCATTTAAAAGTGACAAAATACTATTTTCTAATATGTAGTCCATATATAAATTTCTGCAATTGTCCCAGTAATAGTATACTTTTTAATTTAGCACATTTTATTCATTATTTGAGCTAGAATCATGCATTGCATTTATTTTCATGTATTTTTAGTGTTCTTTAATGTAGCACAGGCTGCTAATCATTTTTTTTTCCATTCATGGTGTTAGCATTTTTGAAGAGTCCAGGCTCATACTTTTGCAGTTGTCTAATTGTTTCCCCATGATCAGACTTAAGTTAAACATTTTTTGGCAGAAATATGTAGGTGATATTGTAGCACACATCTCAGTGTATCACCACAAAGATAAGTTTGGTCATTTAGTTAGGTATTATCTACCATATTTCTCCATTATAAAGATTCCTGTTTCTCTTCGAAATTAGTAAGTAGTGATGTAATACTTTGAGCTGTGTGACTGTTCTGTCCCCTCATCTTTCTCCCAGTGGTTTTAGTATCCATTGATGATTTTCTCTTTAAATCAAATATTCCTGTGGTAGTTGAAATGGTAGTTTTCTATTTCTATCATCCCCTATATGTTTATTAGTTGGCAGTCTTCTATAAAGGAGGGCTTTTATTTCTCCTTCTAATTCCTTTGAAATTTATTTATAATAGCATGGACTCATAGATTCTATTTATTAACTGTGTTATTATCCATTCCTGTCATGATCTATTTTGATGCTCAAATTGTCCTAGATTTGGCAAGTGGAAACCCTTTGAACTGGTTCTTATATTTTCTTGGTGTATCTTTCTCAGTTTAGAGCACTTAACTTCTGGCACAGCAAGATGTTTCAGGTTCGCCTTGAAATTAGGCCTTTTCTCATAGGGTTTTCCCATAGGGTTTGGTGTCTGGAAAGCAAGACCTGGGTGCCATGTGTGCACATTGTTCTGGGCTGTTAGTTCCTCTCAATGGATAGAACTAGGAAACACGTTTTAAAAATCATGAGTTCATAATGATGCCTCTAATTGATACTTAGTCTAATAGAATAGGATTCTTCTTCTCATTCTGCCATTCCATATTTCTCTCTTGTTACCCCACAATGAACTCCCTGCTTCCTTCAAACATCAATATGTTTACGCATTTGCTCAATCTTGCAGTACATACAAAACAGTCTCAGAATTGCCTCACCAACACTACTACCCGAAACAAACGTAGCAAGTAAAGTCCAAGATTTTTTGCCCTGAAATTATATCCCACTGAGATCATATAGTCAAATCCTTTGTGTTCAAAAGTGTTTTGGTTTAATTCTTTGTTTTCTTTTCAGTTGTGTTAATAATCATGTTTATTCACTTTTTTTTTCCACTTTCAGGTCCTCCTACATCTCCCACCCCCAATTCTGGTTGACTTAATTATATTTTTTGAATGTAAAATGCTAACATGACTCAAAATCCAAAAGTATATAAAACAGTATATTTAGACAGGTCCCCCTTCTATCTCTTCCATTTTATTACCCCAGCCCTCATAGATGACCAAATCCATTTGTTCCTATGTTTACCTTTTATTAAAAAAAAACATAAAAATAAATGAATAAATATGTATCTTACTTTTATCATACAAAATGTAGCACTCTATATATAATCTTTGTACTTTTTTTTATTTAATAATTTTTCTGGAAATCAGTTTATGTAATTTTAAATAAATCTTTTTTGTTTTTTAATTTTCCAGCTGTATAGTACTCCATTGAGTAAATACACCATAGTTTATTCAGCTGAACTCCTAGATATGGGCCTTTACAATGTTTCCAACATTTTGCAGTTGTAAGTAATGTTATAATGAATAGCCTTATATGTGTGTGTTTTCTTGTATTGTTAGAGGTATATTTTTAGGATAAATTCCTAGAAGTGAGATTTGGAGGCCAAAGTTGACAATATATGTAGTTTTGCTAGATATTGCCTGATTCCCCTCGATAGGAGTTATATCATGTTGTAGAGGAACGTGTCTCTTTCCTCAAAAGCTGTTCAAAAGATTGTTTCTTCAAGAGTTTACATTCTGATGAGTGAGAAATAGTATCTGTTTTAATATGCACTTCTCTTCTTATGAGTTGAGCATGTTTCATATATCCTTTTCCTTTTAAAAGTAGATACAAAACTTTGATGATAATACCTGAATGGAATCTTTGATTTGTGCTACAATAAAATGAAACAAAACTTTTCTTCCTAAAGAGTTAGAATGAGATCATTTCTGGTCAAGTTTGAAGGATGTCCAGTGCCCTAACCTATGCCATTTGGGGAGAGATTGGTGGAGGGGAGGATTAGAGGAAGTGTGAATAATGAATAACTTTCTCATACTTCCTGAGACCTATTTCTTCTATTACAGTCCTATCACAGGTCTTTCCTAAAATTGCTTTCCAGATATCCCCTTCTCTCCTTATTTCTTCCCTCAGGCAAAATAGTAGAAAATATTACATTTTCAAGAGGACACTTGGGCAAAATCAGATTCAAGACAGGCCATTCGAATTTCTGGAATCACCGGTTTGGACCTGCAGCCAGTTCAGGGAGTCCTAACTTTAATGTACCATCTTCCTTTTGCAAACGCTTGAACATATCTGAGTGTTTGAAGTGGGTATTTCTGCCATCCTCGGTTCTTCTTTCAGGTTTAATTGCATTTCTTTACCCAAAGCTATCCTGTATAAGCATTTCATGTGATGTCACTTTAGAGTTTGAGGTTTTAGTGCCTACCCTGAGAGCTTTATTTTTATTCCTTACCAGGTGTTTACAAGATTAAGCCTTTATTTAGAAAAATTAACAACAGCAGAAATAAACTGCCATCTTACTTTGCTCCAGCAGTCATTGAGCATTTCTTGTATGCCAGCTGTACCATGGCGGTTACCTGCATTACCTCAATGTCCTTCGAGACAGATTGGCAGACTATTATCCCCAAAATATAGGTCAGAAACTGGGACTTACAGAGGGTAGGAAGCTTGTCCTAAGGCACATGGTTATGAATAGAAAGATTTGAACCTATGACTCAACACTGAAGCCTGTGAACCTAAATGTCAGACTATTTACCATGACTGGCAGAGAGGGATGGGAGAGGAATAAAAATCCGTGTTTTGTTAAGTCAACAGATACGTTTATATATTTCTGTATAAACAGTGAAATTTCCCCATAGGAGTCACCCAAGAAGAGACAGTAATTCCTAAAAACACATTGGTGAACTTGGTTCTGCCATAGCTGCAGTGAATCTGGATTTCACTCATCAATGTCTTACTTTTCTTTTGTCAGCATCTTTTTGTTACTCATTAATCAAAAAGCCTCATCCAGCTTTCTTTTGAAATAACTGTTTTTATAGTTTTCTAGAAAAGTTTCTCTTCACTTTTTCTTAGGATCTTTCCCCACAAATGGTAATATTCCTAAATTAATATTATTCCAGGCATGAGAGAACCAAGGTCAGAAATCTTCATGGGATTTTTAAGGTTATTTACTTCTTCCTACCCCCAACACACACACACACACACACACACACACACACACACACACACACGTTGCTTTTGTGTAGTCATTATTCAAAATATGGATGTAAAAACTCTTGGCTTCAGGCAGTCAATAATTAAGATAACTTCAAAAAATGTTGAATTTTTTGTGAGAGTGGGGAGGGGGTCAGATGCAGTCTCAAGATAGAGCACACTGTGGACCAGTTCTGGAGCCTACTTAAAGGCTACAAAGTTTTATGCAACAGGAAGGTTAATGACCTCCTCTGTCCTAGAAAAGTAGAGTGACTCAGAATACAGATGTTCCACCTACCCCTGTATTCGTAGTTATGAGCGGGCTGTGCAGTTCCCAGGGAGTCTTTGAATCATCTGTTCTTATATTTTCTCATGCTGCTGCTCTTTTTAGAACAATGTAGGACATATCAGCTAAAAAAAATGCACCAGTTGCTTGCAAAGAGAGAATGGCTTTTTATGTGGGGGTAGAGACACACAGAATTCTCTTTCTCCCTCTCTGCTTGGGAACATGATAGAGAGAATGAGCAAATAGTTCTCAGAAATATGAGTTCTGATGTACCCAGATACCTGGAGAACATCATGAAGTAAAGGCAGTTTAATGTAACTTTTAGCTTCAGTCCCAATGTATATAAAATTAGGAAGATGTGATAATTTTACTTTAATAAATACTAACATAAAGGAGTTGAACAAGAGAAACCTGAATTTGTGGACAGCCTCATAAAGTAAAATAAACAAACCAACAAACTGAGTAGCTCTTGCAAAATCACTTTTGGTACAATGTGCCCCAGGGCTGTGTCACTCCTGGTATTTTTTCCATCTGCATAGGAGTGTCCGAGGCGAAACAGGCCCTGGATTCAGATAAATAGATGGAACTTCATGTCAGATGAGTTCCTGGACCACCTTGGCATAGGACAAAAGGCCTTATTTTATTTTTCAAGTATATATCTGTACAAGACATTCTGTGAGGCATTAAATCCTCATTTCTACCCTAATCTATTACCCATTCAATTTCTGGGATTTTAGGAGGGATAGTGAAAGTAAAAGCAACCGTATTAGTATTACATGATTTCAAAGCAAAAAAAAAAAAAAAAAAAGGATTTCATAGGAATACTGTTCAAATGGTCCTCAAGTACAAGTTCATGGACTGGTGAAAGGAAATTTTCATCAGTTTGGACAAAATGAAAAACAAGCAGGGAAGTGAGGTTTGTATAAAGCCAAATGTATTCAATTTATAAGGAAAATTTTTGAAGAATGTCTCTTACATTTTTTTATTTTTAAAAGGCAATTTTATGGTGATTTGGAGGGAATGAAACCTTTATTCTCTACCCTTTCTTTGTTGCCCCCTTTTCTGTGAAGGAAATCAGAATGTTACTCCAAAATATACCTCTTTGACAGAAAGAATTATTTTGAGGTGAAAGCAATTAAGAAGCAGCAAATGCAGGAAATGTTCCCCCTTTTATTCCCTATATGCAGGGTATAAATTCTCGTTTTACTAAAGATAGACTGTTATTAGCCTAGAGACACCAGAGGAATCTGCAAACAAACCTCATTTTATTAGTTTCCTCCCATATATTTACCTTCGCACAGTTTGCCATGCTTAGAAGCTTAAAACTACTTTCCTTTGTCCTGTAATTTCTCTGGAAATTTGTTGTTCTTGATTGAAAATGCTATATAAGCCAGAGTTCTAAGCCACTGCTCTGACTTACTCTACATTTAGCTTTCCCCATTGATGTGTGCTACCGCATGCTGTATTTTTCTCTTGTTAATCTGTTTTTCTTTTCTTTCTTTCATTCTTTTGTTGTTGTTGGTGGTGAAGAACTGTAGTGGAAAACCTAAGGTAGGAAAAGAGGCTTAAGAAACTGAGACCCAGATGGGGAGCAAAGTGTATTCTCAGGACCACTTTTGTCCTGGGCTGGGCGATGCCTTAAGTCTAGTACAGAGGGCAACCAAATTCATCCAGGTCTAATTCTACAAGATCAATCTGACCATGCCCAGTCACAGGCTGAGGAAGTGGAGCAGAGAGAGAATTGTAGATTGCTAAGTGGGCCTTGCCTAGTCTACTTAACCACACAATGGTGCAGTAAACTCTCATTCAGGACCTTGCCCACCAGTGAACCATGCCTTGTGAATGTCAGCTCTTACCAATCAGATTCAGTACCTGTGTTTTGGATAGCAAGAAGGTGGAGTGGAGGCTTTCTTCTCAGCCTTGGCCTAGAGGTGGCAATGTTGAAGGAAGAGCCTTCCTTTATGTGCCAAAATGGGATGTGCAGGAGGGCTGGATAGGCTATGGAATTCACTAAAAGGGCTTTGAGATGCCCTGACACTTTCATTGCATCTGCTATTGCTGGATAGCTAAGGGTTGGAAGGAATTTTAGAAAGAAAAACGTTCTTAGTTCTACAATCAGGCTAAGAGAGATTTTTTTTAATTAAAAAAATTAAATTTGGTAAAATACACATAACATAAAATTTACAGTCTTAACCATTTAAAAGTGTACAGTTTAGTGGTGTTAAGTGCATCTATATTCTGCTACCATCATCACCATCCACCTCCAGAAATTTTTCATCTTCTCAAATTGAAAGTGTACCCATGAAACAACTCTTCCATCCTCCCTCAAGCTCCTGACAACCACCATTCTACTTTTTGTTTCTACGAATTTGACTATTCTAGATACCACAAAACTGGAATCATACAGTATTTTTGTGACTAACACTTAGCATATCTTAAAGGATGATCCATGTTAAAATATGTGTCAGAATTTCCTTCTTTTTCAAGGCTAATGTTCCATTGTATGTATTTAACTGATCATTTTTATTGGAACTTGAGCCAGACCCTCAATGTGGCTGCTGGTACCTGTTGCAGTAATAATTCTGGCCTAAAAATGCACAGACAGTCCTGGCACCTTTCTGAGCACAGAGCCGGAGAAAGGAAGAAGACATAGGATAAATTCTTTATCTCAACTGAGAATCAGTTATAGCAACCAAGGAGATAAGAGAGTGCCTGTCAATCACTGGGCACCTTGAAATGTAAGTCATATTTCAATGGCTCCTCTCAAGACCCTGCCATTGGAAGCTTGCATGTGGATGGTACCTCTAACCTTTAGCTTGCTCTTAAAAGTGCCTTTTGTGCCACTAGGATTCATGATCCTCTATTTTTCTGCTTTCAGGGTTGCGTACTTCAGAAGATTCCTACTATATGACAAATTTGAGTGGGATAAAATGTTAAACCTTAATGTCTTCAAACTTTAATTGACTAAAGTCAAAGGCTTTCATCTTTGAAAGTCAACTTCTCTTGAGAAATGTAACCATTGAGGTGAGTTCATGTTAAAATTTGGGTATTTTTGTTTTACTGTCTTTGCATTATTTGGAATATTTTATATTTTCATCCAGTGTGCATTGTAAGATTTCTGATGAGTAATGTTGAGCACTGTATGGGAACATCATTTGAGATGAAAAATGGAAAAGGCAGTGAATTGGGGCCTACAGTGTGTATGGCCTTGGAGTTGTCTTAATATTCTGTTTTGACCTGTTTCAGAGACTCCTGGGGCAATAGCTGAGCTGCCTACTTCGTAGCCCTCAGAAGCAGCCAACAGGGACAGGTGCAGGGAGTAGAGGCCCAACCTCATCTATGTAGACAAGGTGCTTCCTTGATAGACTGCTCTGCATCTGACTGGCATTGGGTGTGATTGTAAAATAGAAATCAAAAAAACCTTTAATAGCTTCCTTGTCTTGCACTAGAACTTTTCCTCCAAGATTTAGCCTGCAGTGAGGTTTTATATCGTCTCTAGTTTGCTTTGTGCTTTTGAAAAAGTGATTTGATTCTAACGTTACATGGTTCCTATTGATATCTCTGTTTTTGATGTCAGAATTTGACTTTCAGAAATGATGTTGATTTGAGTGGAATTATAGTTAGTGATTTCTAAGAAGTGTTTGTCTCCTCACAAGAGAAGTTCATTAGGGCTGCTATAACAAAATATCACAGGCCAGGTAGCTTACAGATAACAGAAATTTATTTCTCAGAGTTCTTGAGGCTGGAAATCTGAGATGAGGGTGCCAGCATGGTTGGGTGAGGGCTCTCTTCCAGGTTGCAGACTTCTATTAATCCAATTCTTCAGAGCTCCACCCTCATGACCTCCCTAAGGTCCCACCTCCTAATACCATCCATCACACTGAGCATTTAAGTTCAATGTATGAATTTTGGGGGGACATGTCGCAGGAAGTGTATGTTAAAAACCAGGTGGTGGCCTGCAAATGAAAATGTACACTGCCCAGGAGAAAAGGTATCACAGTTTGAAAGCAAAACAAACGTTGCAAATACATTTTCTCATTTGTTTCTAGAGTGGCTCCCATCATTCCCTCATTTATTCAATAAATATTTATTAAATGTGTGTCCTATATGTGACAGACATTCCTCTAGATACTTGGGCTATGTCTATACCCCTGTCTCATTCTCTTTCTCTTTCCTTTGACTTTCTCCTTATTTTCCTCTTTTCTTCTGTTTCCAATTGGAAAGAAGAGGAATACCTTGCCAAAGACCTGAGTACGAGAGTACTCAGTGTTTGGAGCGAAAGGAGCAGATGGAGGAATCCTTTGTGAGATGGTTCCTGGGAAAACCAAGCAATATCACCTAGTTTGTTTTTCAGGATATTGTGAAATATAATCTAATTTTTGAAGTATTTTTTTTCTTAGACATTTTACTTAATCCAAAGCAAAGCAAGAAGACCATGGTAGGTAAAGTTTCCGAGAGTTCATTTTGCAGTAAAACAGACAAGTAAGCAAATAGTATACATACACTTTCTCTTTTTCACGGAGCCCAGAATTCTTTTTCCTTCACACTAGATGGCAGTAGAGTTAAAGAAAACCATCCAAAGCAGCTTTGGTGCATTTTCCACGAAGCTGAGGATGAGGAAGGAGTCAGAGCAAAATCTGTATAAAGAGAAAGTTAAATTATGACATATGACTCTCTACCATGTCACATGCTCGTTTCAGTAAAATGCGTCTGGGACAGAATCTCTCTTTTTCTCTCCATGTTGTTTCTCTACAGGGTAAGTAGAGAATGAGAGAATTCTTAAATCTAACTCCTAATACATCATGTAACTTTTGGTTGGCATGGCGAAGCTTTTAATTTGAACTTGTACCTAAAAATAGCTCCTGGTGTGTGTGTGTGTGTGTGTGTGTGTGTGTGTGTGTGTGCTCACGTGTGTGTGTGTAGAGAGAGACAGAGACAGTGACAGACAGTCTTTTTCTTGCCACTCATATCAGTTACGTCTCAGAGGACATTTAATGTGAAAATTAGAAACCCTGAGGAAGTCAGCTCTTCAGTGGTTTTCAAATGTTTTGGAATAAATTTAAGAGTAATGTCAAGATTCTCACAATAACAGTGCAAATAATAAATATATGGGGTAGGGAGATAAAGCAAATGCATTAAACTGTTAGCAATTGGTGAATCTGAGTACTATTCTTATAGTTTTTCCAAGACTTTAAAATTTTTCAAAATAAAAATTAGAAAATAGAAAAAAGTTAATCACAAAATGTGTGGCTTAACTTGCACACATAATAGATGTGTAGGAGGAGTTACTCTGCAGCATAATTAAAACTACAGCAAATATACCGAATACATGGATCTAAGAAATCTTGGATAAAATCTATATCTTTCTAGCAAATCAAGGCTAAATCTTAAATATTCATTCATGGGCTCTTGCCTCGTATTCATTCATTCTATCATTCAACACATATTTATCAAATAGCTACTAAGTGTGTAACACAAGGGTTACAGCTATGACTGTTGCAGACAAAGTCCCTGCACTCCTAAAGCTTACTTCTGACTGGAGAGACAAAGGTAAACATATGCACTGTTGGGTAGTGATGAGTAGTAGTTAGAGAAAGTGGGAAGTTAGGATCGAAAGTGAGAAGGCACAGTCACCTTAGATAGGTTCACCAGGGCAAGCTGGACCCTCTAAAGAGGTGACACTGGAGCAGACACCCGAGGAACTGAGGTGTAGACCTTGTGTGTCTGGGGAAGAGAGTTCTCAGCAGAGGGGGTGTGCCTGAGATGTCAGAGATCTGCAAGCAGCCAGTATGACTTGAATGAAGTGAGGGAGGGGAAGTAGGTAGAAGATGAGGGTGACAGATACGAGGGCCACATTAGGTCTGGCCTTGTGGGCTAGCAAGTCAACAAAGAAACAATGAAAAGAAAAATAATCATTAATGCCCAATGACTATTATCTTTGTTTAAATAATATTTTGGTGGTTCCTCTAAAAGTTAAACAAACATTCACTTCATGTATGATTCAGTAATTTCATTTCTAGGTATATACGTTAATAATTGAAATCTGGAACTGGAACAGATGTTTCTACACCAATGTTCATACCAGCACTATTCACAATAGGTAAAAGGTGGAAACAATTAAAATGTTCATCAATGGATAAATGGATAAGCAAAATGTGGTGTAGATACATATAATGGAATATTATTGAGCCTTAAAAAGGAATGAAATTCTTATATATACTACAACATGGATGAACCTCGAAAACATCTTGCTAAGTGAAATAAAGCAAACACAATAGGGCAAATGCTATGTGATTCCACTTATAATGAGGTACCTAGAATAGGCAAATCCATAGAGACAGAAAGTAGAATTCAAGTTAACTGGGGCCAGGCGGGGGGAAATAATGGGAGTTATTGTTTAATGGATGTAGTTTCTGTTTTTGATGTTAAAAAAATTATGGAAATGGACAGTCATGATGGTTGTATAACATTGTCAGTGTGCTTAATACCATTGGATTATACACCTAAAAATTGTTAAAATAGTTTGTTATGTATATTTTACAAAAAAAAAAACCCTTTCTTCCTTTTCTTAGTCATAGTATTCAATTTATCCTCTCAAGATGACTAGTTTACAAGGACTTTGATGATATGGAATATCTTCCAGCAATATTAACCATCAGTTTTTACCATATCCTCTTCCTTTCTCACCCCACAAAAAACACATATTTATAACAAAATTGCTTTGTTTACACTTGTTCCCAAGGGTCTTTTCTTAAGGAGGAAATATATTGATAGATTAAGATCGTATTAAGACATTCTTATGGGTGAAAAATTGGAAACAAATTAAATGTTCAATTGGGAAATAGTTAAGACACTTTAAAACATTTGTTTGATAGAATATTATATGTTTATTTGAATGATGATGATGTGAAAATGCTTATATATGAATGTTAAATGAAAATGGCATCTATAACACTTTTCATGGAGTAGATCTCATTACAGTTGATAAAAACACTCTCTGGGAACTAAAAGTAAAAGGTACTTTAGCAAAATGTTAATGGTGTTAATATTTAGGTGCTTGTGTTATGGATGATATTTATTTTCATTTCATTTTTATGTATTTTTATTTCCCCCAGCTTTTTATTATGAAAGTATTTAAATATTATGAAAATCTTTAAAATCTCAAAATTTGGTAGTCTAATATAATGAACTTACATGTACTCTACTTAAATTCTGTAATTGCTAATGTTTTCCTATATTTGCTTTATCTATCTATCTATCTATCTATCTATCTATCTATCTATCTATCATCTATCTTTCCATCTGTCTACATTGAGAGTTGACAAACTATGGTCCAATGCCAAATCTGGCCTATCACCTGTTTTTATACAGCCCCTAGTTAAGAAGGGTTTTTATATTTTTAAGCATCAACATTTTAACTGGTTATACGGTTATCTAGCAAATATCCTTGATTTTAGTCTCTTGGTCTGCAAAGCCTAAAATAATTACCATCTGGCCCTTTACAGAAAACATTTGCCAACCCAGGATCTATACACGCATGTGCGCATGCACACACACACGCGCGCGCACACGCGCGCACACACACACACACACACACACACTCAATTTTGCTGTACCATTTGAAAGCAAGTTGCAGACATTATAACATTTCTCCCTGAAATACTTCATTATGTATCTCTTTAAAATAAAGTAATATTCCTACTTAACCAAATACCATTATCACACCAAAGGAAATGAACAATTATTTCATATTATTATAAAATAACCAATCCATATGAAATTCTTGTGATTATATTTGCAAATTTTACAAAATGAAAATGCATAACTTTATAACAGCAAAATGAAACATTTTCTAAAAAATAGTCTTTTTATAGTTAACGTGAATTTTAGCATCAGTTTTATTGTATGAGGAATTTAGGAAAATTACTTTATGCAGCTACTAACCTTGAGTATTTCAGGTTGAAATTTAATGTTTGCAGATCAAACAGCTCATATTCTGCAAAGTATTCGGTGTTGGTGGTAGTGTTATTGTTTGCTATAGGTAGGATGCTATGTAATCTTTTCTGTATTTGAAAATATAATCTAATATCTCTAATAATTTTTGAAGCCGGGTGATTGGTACATGGGAGTTTGTTATACTATTTTTTCTACTATTTTTGTGTATGGTTGAAAATTTACATAATAAAAAATATATGTATGTACACATCACAATAGTAATAGATTCATGACCTATATGTACTAAGACAAAGTGGCATTTGAAATATGTCAGAACCCTGATACTTAGATGTGAAAACTGTGTGTGTTTGTGTGAATCTTTTATTTTAGAATAGAAAACATGGTAATTATGTCAAACAAAACACAGAAGCATTGGCTTAAAATTTGGATGGATTTTGAGAAAAGCCTACTTCGTCCTTTGGGAGTCTTGTTTTTGTAAACATTTCAGTTTTTGTGGGATGTGAATCATGTGTTGGAATCACCTGATTTAGCTGTGGTATAACTAAGTCTGGAGGGTTTAGGGGATTTTCTGTTTTTAAAATTCCCCACCACCAATCATGATTATGGTTACATGAGATTCGTGTCTTGAAAAAAGAGATCCGTATCCCAAAGCTCTGGAATTATTTAAACCATGTACTTTGTAAGCTCATCTTTGTTCTGTTTGAGCCATAATGTTATGTCTGCTTTTACCACAATCATATGGATAAGGAACTGGCAGGTCAGGCCCTCTTCCATCATGCAACAGTGTAGAATCTGCTTTATAAAATCAGTTGGAAGATTAAGCAAATTCCTCATCCTTGCTTTATGAAGAGCTCAAAAGTAAATATTCCAGTGCATTTTTATTTAAAAGTGGGGATGATAATGCTGTGTTTTTTTGTAAGGAAAAATTTAATAATAAAAAATTTGAAAAAGTTATAACAAGCCCTTGAAAACTCCTATGGTTAAAAAATGCGGTACTATTATATTTTTGCAAACATACACATTTTTAATGTGCTCAATTATATACAAAGAAAGTTTTTAATTATGGAGTGTTAAATTCAGGGCAGCTGTATATGCTTGAATTTACTTCATAAATATTCATTCTTTTGGGAAGAAATTGTCACAGAACATTTTCTTCCTATTGAATAAGAAATGTACATTTATTACCCTTCCCCTTTGTATATTCTCCTTATTATGTGATAATCTATTTCTGCCTATACTCCATAACATAGTGCTTTTTTATGTCAATATAAAATTTTATTTTTATATGTTTGCCTTCATGTGGGTTTATGAAGCAGCTTTTCATTTGTTAATGTCATTTTTTTTCCAACAGATGACTTCTGTTCTTCATTCTTTCATCATAAATTTATTTACCATGGCTACAGTTGATTCTTATTATTCACAGTAGTTGTATTCTACAAAGTCACTAGGAACATTGAATTAGCAACACTGAATCATTGCTCCTAGGGGAAATATAGGATTAGGTTCCTACCAGTCTGTGGTCAAAATATTTTTGTAAACCAATCTATACATAACCTTGTTTTATGTATGTTTTTCTTTAAGGATACTTTAAAATATATATATTGTTGATTAACAGTGAACTCGTGCCAACAGCACGATAACTCATGCTGAAGTTTATCTAATGCACATATTTTCTCTGTAAGGCACAACTAGGCTTCTTGCACTTAGACAACACTTCAACACAGGACTTGGAGTCCTATTTATTTATTTATTTATTTATTTATTTATTTATTTGTTTACTTATTTATACTTTTTAAAAATTGAGATAACTGGTTAATAACATTATATAAGTTTCAGGTGTACAACATTACAATTCTATATCTATATACATATACAGATATAGTGTGCTTACCACCAAAAGTCTAATTTCCATCTGTCGCCATACATTTGACCCTCTTTACCCATTTCTCATCCCCTCTGGTAACTACCAATCTGTTGCCTATGTCTATGAATTTTTTTTTTCTTTTTAATTCCACATCAGTGAAATCATACAGTTTTTGTCCTTTTTTGTCTGATTTATTTCACTTAGCATAATATCCTCAAGGTCCATTTATACTGTTGGAAATGGCAATATTTAATTTTTTATGGCTGAGTAGTATTCTAATGTATACACACATTAGTAGTATACACACACATACACACATACATATATATGTGTGTATACACACGCACATACACACATACCACATCTTTAATCATTCATTCATTGTTGGACCCTTAAGTTATTTCCGTATCTTGGCTATTGTAAATAATGCTGCAGTAAACATAGGGTTGCATACATCTTTTTTAATTAGTGTTTTCATATTCTTTAAATAAATACCCAGAAGAGGATTTGCTGAATCATATGGTAGTTCTAGTCTTAATTTTTTGAAGAACCTCCGTACTGTTTTCCATAGTGGCTGCAGCAATTTATAGTCCCACCAACAGTGTACAGGTGTTTTGGGAGTTATTTTAAACAGTGAAATAACCAACAAAAAGCACAAAGTTGTGAAAAATATGACACTAAAAAGACCACAGAAAGGACACTTTGTCATGTGGGAGCTGAAACAAGAAGGCAGAGCTTCACCTTGTTGGACCTCAGCTTGAAATGTGCGTGTCGAACAACTCAAATTTTTCATCCTCTGCACATGCTCATGTCCACAAAGTGCCCCTAAAATTGATTTTGGTGTGACAAATACATTTAGCAAATTTTCAAATATGGAATCTGAATAGTGACGACTGACTATAATTGCAGTTACTCTGCTGAATTCTGGGGCCTCTAAGATGAGTACGACTTAGTTCTTATGTTTAAGTAGATCAAAATCAATTGCAGGGTGATAATCACTGTAATTGAGCTATAAGCAAGATGTTATCAGAATTTTAAAGAAAAAGCATTAACTCTCCTAATACTCACTGTGAAATAGTGAGAGGATTAATCTACATTGAAGTCATCAGCTATGTGACTATATCTAAGTCCTTTAAAAATGTAGGACTCTTGTCTACTTATTGGAGAAATGAAGGTGTAACAACTGTGAGGAAACAGCTAATATTGTACTTGGAAAATAGTAGGTCCTCAGGTACTTAAGGTTAGAGCAGGAAGGGGTACTTTACAGAGGAGGTAACACTTAAGTTGTGTCTTGAATCATGAGAAAGGAGTCCATGGGTGCACTGCTGGCCAGGGGGTACATTGGACTTCTAAGTTCTTTGTGGTTTTGTACTTTATATGCCTCCATCTAGTCAAGCATGGTGCTAGAACATAATAGCTACTCAATAAACGTCGACAGATTGGTTGGTTGAGTGAGTGTACAGCAAGGATCCACTTTTGAGCTCTTCGGCATCTGCTTCTTTGTTAAGCCACCTACTTTCACAACCAAACATATTTTTGGCACATTATATACCAATCTTTGGAGATTTAGTCTGTAATAATTGAACAAGAAAGGTACATTCTTCAGCTAGGAGTTGTATACTTCCAGATTAGTTTTGAGTAAGAACGTAGCTAGAAAATGATAGGGAAGAAAAAAAGTAAGAAAATTTGTGTTTGTGCATGTGTATGTGATTGTGTGTACATGTGTATTTGTGGGTGAATATGGGAAAAAGAGACAGAGACAGAGATAGATAGAAAGAGGCAGACAGAGACAGAGAGAGAGAGAGAGACAGAAAGAGATAGAGAGAAAGGTGAGATGCAACAAATAAGGGTACATCTTAGCAATGTAATTTTAAATGAAATAATAATTTCGCAAAGAATGTATGCAAACATGCAGTCTGAAGAAACTGGGCAGCACTGTAACCAAGGGATCAAAGTTAAAGTCACCAAAAAGGGCCAGTGGATGTGATTTACTGAGAAGGACACAGCACATAGGGTCAATTCTGTGGTATTCCTGCCCAAAATTCACAGCCTGAATGTGATCACAAGGAAACATCAGAACCCAAATTGGGGAACATTAATAAAATATCACATGAATATTAAGGTCGTAAAGTGAAAAATAAAGCTGAGGTGGTATTTCAGATTAAAGAAGACTAAAGAGACACAACAACTAAATGCATGCAATATGTGATTCTGGGCCAGATTCTATACCCCTAAAAGTTGCTATAAATGATATTACTGGGACAACTGACAAAACTTAAAAATGGAGTAGTGATAAGATATAAGCATATAAGTATGGTATCAATGTTAAACTTCCTTGTTTGTGGTCATAGAAGAATTTTCTTATTCCTAGGAAATGCACACTGCTCTATTAAGGGGTGAAGAGGCAAAATATGTGCAGCCTATTTTCAGACGATTTGGAAAATAATAACTCTGTAAATACATAATATTCATAAAATATATATGAGTAAGGCTATTTGAGAATTCTATCGTCTTTGAAACATTTCTGGAAGCTTGAACTTATTTCAAGATAAAAAGTAAAAAAAAATCTATAAAAATAAAGCTAAAACAAAGTAAAAGCACTAACCTTTTCATATACTTGAAAAAGGAAAGTAAAAAAATTCTTTTTACAACTGCATGTAGATATAATTAATCTGTATGAAAATGAAGGAATCATGCCCAGGGCCCTGGGTTGGGGACCTGGGAGACGTGGTGGGGGGATACCAAATGTTTTGCTGTATGATGTTTTGATTTGCCTTTCTGTTTTGGTAATAGTCAGATTCATTGGTACTTATCACATTACTTAAAACAAGTAGTTAGGAAAAAACATGAACCAAATAAAAGAGGGCCATGCATGGAAACTGCTGAGAGTGTCATGAAACATACAATATGATTAATCTATTTATTTTTATCCGAGGTCAATCTAAAAAATAGACAGGGAGTAGGGGAAAGAGGGATGAAGGCAGAAAGAGAAATTGAGAAATCAAGGGGCAGGGAAAGAAAAGGACATCAGATCTTTTGAAGGAAAAGAAAAAAATAAATTAACTCTGGAGAAAATAAACTGAAGAAATGAGTGAGGAAAGATTGAGTTTATTTCTGAGAGAAGAGAAGAATGGATTGGAAGAAGCTGAAAGAATGAGGAATGCTGAGGCAGAAGAAAAGCCTAAATGGTATTTTGTAGCCACAAGAGGGACACTTTGTCTCCAAAGAAGAATGTCAGCCAAAGGGCTGGATTCCAGGAAGGGATGATGTGGTCAAATAACACACCAAGGTTAGGTCTAATGGGAGGCTGACACTCAGCCAGCTGGGCTTTTCCAAAAACCCAGAGTATTGTGGTCACTTCTGGCTTCTTCAATACTCCAGGCTATTAATTAGGAGGAACCACTAGATTAACCCGTGGCCATAATCACCTATGATGAGGGCTTATGCCCAGATACTTGTTGTGGGTAATTGAGGGTACTCCTCTGGGAGCTGCCATCTTGTCTCAGCCCTTCTGGTACTCAGTGTGGGAAAAGTGTATATTGGGAACACGTAAGGGAAATTGATCTTATGCATAATGCAGATGCATTTATCCAGGATACTTGTCACTTCTAATAATTGTTCTGTAGCCTCTGAGTGCTCAGTGATGACTGACCAAAGAATGACTGGCCTTCTCTCCATTAACATTACTAGAACAATTTATAAAGAACTCAATCAACACAACAGCAACAACAACAAAAAACAATCTAATTGAAAAATAGGCAGAAGAACTGAACAGATATTTCTCCAAAGAAGAAAAACAGATGGCTAATAGACATATGAGAAGATGCTCAAGATCACTAATCATCAATGTACGATATACCTGAAACTAATAAAAATAAGTAAATAAAATTACTAACTCGCTTTGAAAATATTCAAGCCATCTCAGAGATTCAGTCATTCCTGTTTTTCTCTATGATCTTTGGAAACAAAACCAACCAAAGAAAATGCCTCTGCTGGAGTGCGGAAGGGATTCCCATTTGCTAGGAGATTCAGCCTGCCTTCTGTGATCTGGTTCCTGCATCTCTAGGCTTTTCTGTGACTGCACTTCACCTTGGATGCCTTCCTGTCATGCTGAGCTAATTGCAGAACCCTGAACAAATGATGCTTTCCTCTTATCCTTTCCACTTAGAATGTCTTGTTTTCCTATTTCCCTCAACCTAGAGAATGAATACCCTTTTTTAAAAAGTTAAATGAACACTGTTTTAGTGGTATTTCTTCCATAAAACTTTCCCGATGTCCTATGTCCTCATCCCATCCCACAGGGTCTCTCATCCCTTGGGAATCCCTCTTATGTTCCTTAGATGTTAAAATCGAATTGTTTTTTATATTTGTTTTTATATCCATTAATAGTGTATAGAACTATAATCTATTTTTGTATATTGATCATCATAAAATCTTCTTTGTTTTAAAGTCTATGTTATCTGATATTAATATAAGACTTTAGCTCCCTTTTGGTTACTGTTTGCATATATCTTTTTCTATCTTTTTACTTTTAATCTATATGTGTCTTTAAATCTAAAGTGTATGTCTCGTAGACACCATAGAATTGGATCATTTTGAATTCTATTCTGCCAATATCTGCCTTTTGATTGGAATGCTTAGTCCATTTATGTTTAACATAATTACTCATAAATAAGGTAGAATTTGTGCCTGTCATTTTGTTATTTGTTTTCTGTATGTCTTGTGTCATTTTTATTCCTATATTTCTCTATTACTGCTTTCTTTTGTATTAGATATATTCTAATTTATCATTTAAATTCTCTTACTATTGTTTCTTTTACCATATTTTTTTGAGTTATTTTCTTAGAAGTTTCCCTTGGGATTACAATGAACATCTTTAAATAAAACAATCTACTTTGGATTAATAAGCAACTTAATTTCTGTAACACATAAAGCTTTGCTGATGGACTGTATTTAATGTAATTCTTTTCAAGAAAGGTGAGTTAATATTTATTTTTTATGCCTTTTTAAGACTTCTTATATAATTCTATGTCAAGCCATGTGTTTCTTGTTTCAAAGAACTTTTTAGTTTAGTTGAGAAAACACAGACATATGTGAAAAATCAGATGCCAATGAAATCTTTAAATACTAATCAAGGCCATAATAGACGTGAGTAACATCTAATTTGTTTGCATATAGTTATCTGGTAACATATGTCTAGATAGGAAATGTGTAGTGGTTTAAATATTTCAGAAAATCAGAGTTGGTATGAGACCCATGGCTCCAGCTTATCAAGGAAGACTTTGTGAAGTTGAAATTTGACCTAGTATGTGTAGGCATGTACAAACTCATTGAGATGTAAGGAGAATGGATGGGAGCTCACTAAGCTGACTCTGTCTTTTCAGTGAAACAGGCTGAAGCCATCCATTCACTGCTGTATTCCCAGCACCTAGAACATTGCTTGACACATTGTAGGTGTTTAGTAAATATTTATCGAGTGACCAAATGAATGGATTTGGTTGAATAAATAAGTTAAGGGTGGAATTGGGAACTTGAAAGAGAGAATTCTGGAATACCAAATAAGGATCATTAGTTGGGTAATCAATGAGGAAGAGACAGTCATTAAGCCATCGTAGTAAAAATTGGCACCTGTAGGGGGAATTCACCTGCTGGTATAGGCCAGTGCCATTATTTCTATTAGTTTTCAAGAACTAGAGAACACTACATGATTTTCAATTTTACTTAAAAAAATCTATAGAGCTATATTCTTTTCTGAGAGTAGAGAGAAAATGGAGGTACATTATATACATTTTTCCATTTCGCTGATAGAAGAATGGGGTGGTAAAGGTTGTACAAGTATTGAAAAGAAAGATAATAGGAAATGCATCCATGGAAACATTGCTTCAAAACATCTAAAGTGGCTTTGTTGTTATTTTCCTATCTTAAATTTCCTTTTTAGTTCTTAACTTTCCAGGGTAGTCAGCATCAGAAAATTTCAATAGTTCTAGAAAATATCAGTAAAAATAAATGGGTAGAATTTATTTGTAAGAGTTTAAACATGCTTATTTAACTCTTTCATGTGATATTTGGTAAAGGTTCTGTAAATCTTTGGTTAAAGTTTACTTTAAGAAACTTGCACTGTCCTTCTATTTCTTGGCCTTTGGAGAAAGGAATCTAGCTAAAGGCTGAGAGTTCTGATTTTAAAAAATTCATCTTTAACTGCAGTTGCAAAGCCAGTAGAGGGAGCAGTGTACCTATGCTTTGATCTTCAGAACTGAAAAATGCATAGAATAGATGCTGCTTAGTCTAGATAGCCAAGATTTCGTTTTATCTAGAGAGAAAGGATTCTGGGACTGTGATTTGGTTTAGACAATCACGATTTTATGTTAAGGAATTAGCAGAGTTATAGAATTGCTTTATTGCCATTGGGGAATGTTGAAGAGGGTGCTGCGTAAAGACTGTTATTTTGTTTTGCTTCCCTGAAGAAAAATCACGTGCGTATTTCGCACCAAGTCCATAAAAAACTGGCCTGAATAAACTCATCAACTGGATTAGAATGCTTGCGCAATGGGTTAGGCATTTTCGCTAATCTTTGAAACCGTCGATGTTGCTGCAGAGTGGGAATTGGGATTCATTCTTCCTCCCTGTCTCATCAGCTCCTGTGCTAGAGTCTCCAGTGTCTGAGTTAACAGAGATAAGACCCCTTCTCTTCTCTCCCATTTCACCTGACTCACTCCCGCAGTGTCATTCTACGTTAGCAACAAGGCTGTGGGCTGAGCAAATGAGGCAACACTCCCTCTTGGTCACCTCCACCCACTTCTGCAACTGTTTGTTTATGCAATATTATGCTCAGCCTTTCTCCATCTCTTCTCCAGTTATCAGTTCAGTTAGGCTTATGTGAGGGCTCTTGTCTTTGTCTTCAGTTATCTTTTGGCTTGAAATAAATATTATAGTATTAGTATAAGCTTTTTTTTATTTTTTTTATTTTTTAAAGCATTTCTTTGGAATACAGTTCTTTTGATATTTGCTTTTGGTCTTCTGATATCTCTTATTTCTTGAGCAAGTATTTAAAATCTCTTCTTTTTAATTAACATTTTTCTTGTTTATGCCTTTTCTCTCCAGCTAGAATGTGCAGGATTCTAGAATGAGGATAAAAAATGAAGTTACCATGTTTGAAGAGTCATTACTGTTGACCTGGAAGTTTTAAAATGTGGTGGAAGAAGTTCATTTCATCGTTCTACTCTTGGAAATTGAAATCTTAACTGCTTTAGTGACTATTTTGTCTGATGTTTATATAGTTACTTTAGCTTTTGTTTTGTTAATACACATTTAGTATATATTTTCTGATGTTTTTTCAAGGATTGATTTTAAGCGAATCACTTACAAGCTTCATAACCTGGCTTCTGATTTTTAAAAAATTCAGTTTTGTTTTCATTGTTTTTACTCGGCCCGTTTAGCTTTATTATGGATTTTCTTTTTGTCTCATTTTTTTCTAGTCTTCCCTCCTTTTCTTTTTTTCTTTTTAAGAAAAATTCTTTCTTGACCTCCTTTGGGTTTAGTTTTTATTAGTTTAAAAATTTTTTATAATTCTATTTTTGTTTAGAAGTTATGTTCTATCTCTAAGTCACTACCAAAGCTAACTTAACATATGTGATTATTAAAGTTCAAGTTAATCGATATCCTATTGCTCTCTTGTAAAATAGACCTTAGAATATTAAATTCTACTCATTTCCCTCTCCCTTATACATTATTGCAGTTGTATTTTATCTCTAGATAAATTAGATTATTATTTTTTTAGACAGTGAATTTGTTTAAATTTACTTACTACCTATTTATTAGTCCAGTATCTGTGCTTACCTTTTTCTCACATCTAATCCTTTCACTCTTAATCATCTTCTTGCCCGAAATACAGTTCTAAAAATGTTTAGTTTATCTGAAAATGTCCTTATTGCACCTCATTCTTAAAAATTATTTTTTCAATGTTTTAATATGAAGATTTTCAAACATATAACAAAGTTGAAAGAATTTTATAGTGAACACCCATATACTCAATATGTAGATTCTACTATTATTATTTGAAAAGAATATTTGCTGGAACTAGAGTTCCAGGTTCTAGTTATTTTCTTTTTTTTTCAGTGTGTTGTCTTTTGGCTTCCAGTAGATGGATATCAAGAAGTCAGCCATCAGTCTCAGTGCCATTTCTTTGTAGATTATCTTCTCTCTTAGCTGTTTTTAAAGATTTTTTCCATCTCTGAAGCTTTTTAGTTTCACCGTGATATGTCTAATATATATTTGTTTGGGTTTCATTGAGCACTATAATCTGAGGACTGGTATCTTTCAGCAATTCTGAAAAATCTCACCCATTATCCCTTTAAATATCATTTCTTTTTATTTATCTCTCGTAATTCCTTCTGCAACTACTTTAAGATAACTTCTCCACTTAAGATTCTTTAGATTGTCCAAGCACTATGAATTGCTACCACAAACCCTAGTGAGTATTAACCGTCAGGGGAGATTTTTCCTTCTCTCCCTTCCCTTTAGCATCAAGAACGAGATAGGCAAGTTCACCTACTTTCTATCCTCTTCTTGTGGTGGAGTTAGGACTCTTTCATCCTCACAGGGCAGGCCTTTGGGACCTCAGCTCTATGCAATGATTTTCTGTCACATTCTTCACCTTGACAGGCTCTGGGCTTTACTGCCTGTCTCTTGTTGCATATGAAAGTGGAAACTCAGTGACTCTAGGAATATACAGAAAACTTCAGGTAAAGACAGATTTGGTATCCCCCACCCACCCCTGCCAGCTTGTTGGCAAGTTAAGTAACATATGCAGAGAGATCTGGGTGGACTTGGTTGGATGAAACGGACAAAAGCAATGGGAATCCTTTTCAGGGCCATGATTAGAAAATTAAACCTGAAGAAAGCCTTTTCTAATCAAATGCTTGGCCTTCTAGGGACATAGAATTCCTGTATGTAAGTCATAGTTACTTGGCCTTCCCCACCGATGAGGAAAACATAAATTTTTAGATATACTAGTTCAGACATGCATCCATATAGCAAAATGGGGTTCCATTAAATATCATGTTAATTTGAAACTTTTATTTTTATTCTAGGTAAGCTTTCTAAGCATATGGAAACTTTTTTAGGTATCAAGCTGACTTTCTTGGGGAACGAGATGTAATTCCCAGACTTTTTTCATTCTAATTGTTAGAATTGTGTTTATATTGGCAAAAATTATACATATTATTTATAGCAGAAATTGTAATTGCAGTCTTATCATTCATATTTAAAACTTAATAGTTTCTGTAAATATTTTAGGATATAAATTAAATATCACTTGTCACTGTCTACATTTCTTTTGGTAGCTTGTGCCAACTAGGTTTTGACCATATCAAAAAAAAAATTTATTGTTTAGAATACTTTATGTATATTTTGGCAGTTAATGAAAAGAGTTACACTTCATGAAGATTTAACTGTAGCTTTATGTCATCTTAATATATGACTCAATGGTAACATATGTACATAGAAGAACTGTACGCTTTTTAGATTAGGAGAATAAAGCAAATAATGAAAAATTGAGCTAAATTGCTGTGTTGCTATTTATGCTTCCTAAATCATGGTACCGTGATGGATTTTCAGTTACACTTCTCATGAACCAAGACAATAATTATGAAATCATTATTTTTATAATCATTATTAATTGGCCATATGCATACTTTGGCAGTAACATCTCATTCTTTTGTGACTTTGTATATTTAACATTAGACAATTTTTAATGTCTTTTATTGTTTTATTCTGTGGAGTGTCAGCTCTATAATCATTTTCAATAAAAGTGAGAAACATATATGTGAACTAACATACAAAGCCCATTGAACAAAGTGGAATCCTTAAAACATTAACTAAGAAATCTCTTAAACAATATCTAATTTATTATCAGAGAAACACTGAATCAGTAATTTGAATACTGCATGATATTTTAGCTATTAGTTTAATTTCTCACATATGAGCCATGCGTTTTCGAAATTTATTTTGAAATAAATGTATACTGCCCACTAATTTAAGCTCTATGAGGACAGGGACTTTGTTTTGTTCATCATTTATTTCTAGTTTGGGACATAATAGTCGCCATTTAAAAAAAATGAACAAGTTAATACTTAATTAGGAACTAATTAATATGGGATTATATTTTGGTAAACACAAAGGAAATTAAATGTAGTCTTAATTTAAGTCAACATTTATTCACAACTATTTAATATGTTTTGTGACTATAGAGTTAGGTGCACACAGATTTAAAGTAAGTATGTTCTTGTGTTTTTTTAATCATTAAATAATCTTAGTTTCAATCTGCAATAATATTTTTTTTCAGGTCTTTATGTCTCCTTATTTAATATCATTATACTGGCTTCTTTCTACCCTCCCCGTCCCTACTTCCTTTCCTTCCCTCCCCCTTTTCCTTTTCCTCCTCCTTTGCCTTCATTTTCTCCTCTTCCCCTCTTCCTTCTCCTTAGTATTTGCTTGGTATATCCTTTTCATTAGTTTACGTTTGACATTTTTGAGACATTATAAGTATGTTTATACAAAACATATAGCTGATTTTTTTGAGTCTATTTTTTAAAATTCTATCTGAGAATCTGACCTTTAACAGACTCATTTGTTCCATTTGCAACCACTTTGGTTACTAATGCATTGGACTTATTTTCATCATCTTATTTTATTCATTGCTTTTACCTTCTTTATTCTCTTGGAAAGACTGAGTTTTCTTTATTCCCACTCCCCATTCTAATACTGATTTGGAAGTTCTGCGTTGTATTTCTGGTCTTTTAGTAGTCAACCTTAAAATTTTTACATTGATATATAACTTAATGTGATTTAATATTAATGAATAGCTCTATCCTAATCGCCCCAGGTATATATTAGCTCCTCCTATTCCAAATTCCACTGGTTATTTTATTATTGTTAAAATAATATTCTTGTTTATTAATCAATACTTATTTAGATTTATAAATAATTGCTTATCATTGCTTCTTTTCTGGGGGAGATCTTATTGGCTTTATTAAGTAATTCATGAATAGGGCAGCATTCTATCTAGCAACTAGAAGGGTGCTCCTCTATCATTGCTTCTTGAATCGTGTATCTTTCTTCTGGATTCACTTTTTGTCTTCCTGAAATAATACATTTTTTAGTTTTGGTTTGACTTACAGGAAATCATTTTTTGTGTGTGTGGATCAAAAATGGCTAAATATCAGATATTTAGACGGTTTAATCTAATAGAATTGTGGGCAGTAAAATTTTTCAATCAGTTTCTCTAAAGCTGTTTTTATTTCACCATTACTTCCATATAATTAGCAGGATATGCACTCCCTTATTGCTTTAAAAATATTTCACTGCCTTCTGAAATCATCATTCTGATGAGAAGTCTGCTGTCAGTCTAATTGCCATCTGTTTATAGAGAATTTGTTTTGACTTTCTCATTCCTTTGTTATTGAAGTTTTGAAGGTTTTCTGTAACATATCTGGGTGTGGATATTTTTGTTTTTAAATTCAGTGAGTTTGACATTTATTTCTAGAGGTTTTATTTGTCTTCTTTTCATATTGACCTGTTCTTTTTCATTGTGTCTGATCTTTCCTTATGGTTTTTATTTCTTCTTTATCTCAATAATTTTAAATAAACTTATTTGTTGCCTCTTTTGCACTGTATATAGTCCAGATTTTGGAAGTACCAGGTTTCCTGCTGATTGCATTTTCTGAATCTTTTAGTGTCTTGATTTCTCATTAGGTTTATAAACGATTTTCAGCAAGAGGACTCCCCACCCTCAACCCTTGCACCCTTGGTAGTTTCTTAAACTTTTGTTCCTCCCTCCTGTTAAAGTATCCTTTTAAAATATCACCGAAGACTGGTTTCACATTTCCTAGTATGCTCAGAGTGCTTTAAAAACAACTTTTATATCAACTTCATGGTTTGTGGTGCCTTAATCATGTGGGTATTACATATTTAAACTCTATACCTACTTGTAATAAGTATGTAGAGTTTTGATTTCTTGCAGGGGTGATTTATTTTTAAGCCAAGGACCTGGAGAGATGGCAAGGTTTCTAACTGCTTTCATAGTCAGGTAGGAATTACTTTAGTCTTTTCATGGAGGGGTTAGTTTTTTTATGGCTTCTGTGCTTCACATGGAATATACAATTATAGCTCTTTTACTGTTTGAACAAATTCTATCTTCTCTCTTCATAGAGGCATTAGAACTCAGTACTGAGTCTCTAGTACCTGTGATTGAGGTTGAAACTTTCTTGGCTCAGCTCTCTGCTCTGGCCTTGATTTCTCTGCTTATCTGGCACTGGGATTTTCTGTCTTTTTTCTATCATGGCTATGTGGTAATTTTTTGTTTGTTTGTTTTGACTACATTTTACTCATTTCTTCTAACTGTTTGTAATGAGAACGTAATCCCTCCATGACAACATGGAAACTCCTGTTCTTAAATGTCCTATTGGTTTCAGAGATTTCCGTTTGTTTGTTTGTTTGTTTATACTCATTTGGTTCTGGGCTATTTCTTGGTTTATCTTCGTGTTTCTTTGTTGTTCTTTAATTCTTTGTTTGGCCTTTTTGTTGCTTGCAGTTGAAGCTCTAACATTATGAATTTGATATGTTTTAAAATAAGTGGTATTATTTAACAAATTTAACATAAAATTAATATATAATACATATGTAACAACTTCTCTTTCATTAAGATGGCTTTTGCCTGGTATTTCCATTAAACACATGTATTCTTATAGTTGTGAAAATCTAATATGTTGAAAATCACCCACTTCAAGATGAAGGACTTTCCCTAAGAAAGTAGGCACAGACTTTGACATGATAAATTTTCTTCCTTCATTCTTACTAAGAATGCTGAAATTAAGGATTTTAAGGATATTAGTGTCCACAGGCTAATGTAAAATTTTTCAAACGGCATTCTTAAATGATCATCCATTTTTCAATCTCTTTTTTCTTTTTTATTCTTTCTCTTCATACATATGTCAAGAAACAGAAAGTAACCACTCACCTTGCAGGATCATTAAGTCTTAAAACTGTTATTTTCTTGGATAAATATTTATAATAATGTTTTTCAATGGAGATTGCTAATTTTTAAATGCTAGTATTAAGGATATTTTATTTGAGTCATTAGAAAATTAACAGACATTCTGTTTCTAGTTTTATTAATTAGAAAAACTATCTAACCAGAATAACTTTTACAGCGTAGAAGAGTATGTACTGTGTACACACACACACACACACACACACACACACACACACACAGCTGTGCTATGCCATTAATGTCATTTTAATTTTTTCTTTGTTTTTTCTGGCAACAGTGGAACATGCCCTGACAACCCACCTTCCATTATAAATATTTTAACAACTAGGCAGGAGAGAGTCATCCTTTAACTACAGTCCCGTAATGTAATGAAGGAAACTCACAGCTGCAGCAACATTATGTAATTACATAATTTGTTTTTGACAGCTCCTATTTGCAGAGGAGAGGAAAGTATGAACCACACATGGGCAAGGATTTTATATATGCCAAAATTTGTTTGTCAGTTGTGAATATTCACGCATTTTCTTGGGGAATGGCACAAAGTGTGAGGTAGGAAACCAAAGCCAACATGACCTGTTTCCCAGAAACAGCTCAAGATGTTTGCTGTCCATGGAAGTCGAAGCATTAATTCAAGTCAATGTCTCCATACCAAAGGGAAGAAGAAATGGATTAGCAAGCACTTTCCAGCTTGGGTTGTTAGGATAGTAGAGTGAGTTAAGAATGTAAGCCTTGCATATCAAATGAAAGAGCTCATTTTAATGAGTAAATGGGGCCTAGGACAGACTACCATATTTATCCCAAGCCACCTTTTATAACAATTATGTGTTGGATGGTGTGACAGCTCTTCTGTGGTATTTTTAATTCAACTGTGGGGGTACAGGGTGCTCCTCACTATGCACTTCTTAGGTAACTAGTAATGACCTATGTAGGTTGGAGATTGATGGGGCCATGGAGTGCTCCCGAGATCCCCTGAGGCATGTCCTGGGTTGGCTTGGACTAAATACTTTATGAGAACTGGTCTTGAGGTGGAATTAGGGCAAGGTGGAACCAAATGATCAGGGATTTGTGATTGTGGTTTGGACTCTTTGGGAGGTATTAGAATAGAAGTCTCTTTCTACCTCAACTAGGTGTTGGAGTGGTGATCTTGAAAAAAAAAAAAAGCAGACAGTTCTATCAGGAGACGATGGCAGCATCACAAAGTGGGGAGTACTAGGGACAATGGGACAATTCGAGTTAGCTCAGAATTATCAACAGCAGTTGAAACTGCTTCTGGATGCAATAGTTGGGTTTGATTAAGCAGATGTCTGTCACCTTAGGAAGATGGGATCAAGGAAGTTGATATCTTTACATAAATCAGTGTAAGGAATTATAATAAAGAAAATATCATTATTCTGTTAATGTAAGAGAAAGGAGAGTAACTAGGAAGAGCTCTGGACTCTCATTTACCTGGTAGAAATCCAACCAAGTAGAAATAAAAGTCTGTTTGTACTTTCTCCATCCTTGATTGCCTTGCTTCCTTCTGGTAATAGAATTCTAATGAGTAAAACCACATGTAAATATCATAAGTAGTAATTAAAGTCAGAGTCCCATGTGGTCTCGTTAGCTGCACCTACATGACAGTTCTTGAGAGGAGTTTGGGAGGATTTGTTTCTTGCAGGAGGAGGTCATGAAGGGGAGGAATTTGACTTATGACAAAGGAATTACCTTGAGGCTGCAGGCTCCAGAGAGCTCCTGAGAACACTGACCTGTCTTTGCTCCTGTTCCCTTTGGTCAAGTCATGTAGTTATGGTCAAATCACGTAGTTACATATTCAAATTGTCTTGCATGTTCTATTCAATAGGAAGGAATAGGGTTTGAGAAGATGCAGAAATTCTCCTTCAAATGTTTGGAGAATTTTGGCCCAAGGTCATGGTCATCAGGCAGTCCGTGGCTGAGACTGCAACAGTTTCCTTCCCTTACTATCGCCCAACAGCCTCAAGCCTTCAGAGCATACATAGTGTCAGGATTATGCTTGATCTTGCCTAAAGTTAATGGGCATGAATAAACTATAGGGTGCTGAAGGTTGTGGGGCACCTTTATCCTCTTTTATTCTAATGTCATCTTATTCCAATTTTCAAGGTCAGTTTTCCAAAGAATGCAATTTTAAGCTATGGTACTTAAGGTAGAAGTTACCTTTCTCCACAGTCCTATCAAAATATTGTTTGATGCTTTCACTAGGGGACACATTTATATATATATGTTTATATATATTTACTTGAACTTTGGAGAGTAATTTTACTTGATGAAGTCTCAGCAGCTTAGTATATTCCAATAAGGATTTGTCTGAAGGCATTGGCAAGTTACAGATGAACTTATTGAAGTCAAAGTCCTCTGGTTCTGTATTGATTTTTCAAGACTCCTCTTTCACATTAGAAACATTTAAACTTTGATTACATATTACTTAACTCTTCCTTCTTACACATCATTGTTTAATGCTAGATCATTTCTGAATACATGTAGATGCTTTTTATAAAACTGGTAACTGCTAGTTAAATTAGATAAATCTAATTTATTGAAAATATTCCTGGAATAATTCAAGGTAAAAGGAATTAATCAAAAGAAAAACAAATACTAAAAACAAGGAACCAGTTAGGTTACTGGAAATAAATTATTGGCATTTAAAATTTTGAAAGACTTATTAGCACTATTTATACTCCCCTTTCCTTCCAATTTTTTACTTTAGCTTCTTGTTATTTACAAGGGTAATTTATGATCATTGTAGCTATTTAAACAATATAAAAATGTATAAAGAAAAATTTAACGTTACCCTCCCCCTAATGACTTAGAATAAATATTTCCATTCCTTTCTCTTTTTCCATACAAATGTCTGCACACACACGCACATACCACAGATATTCATATGACCTACATGGGAATTATTTTTGATTGTTTTTTTAAAACCAGAATTACAATATATAGATTTTGTATATATTATATTGGAATTGTTTTTTGGCCTATGCTCTCACTTTTTTTTTTGTTGAAGAAATTCAGCAAATTTCTTTTCTCAATTTATACAAGTAGGCTTCTCTCCAGGATAATAGACATAGATATAAATTTTTCATTACAAAAATAGAGCTGCATAATATTTCAAATTAGTTATCAAAATTTATTTAGCCAATTGATAAACATTATATAAGAAACACATACCTGTTTCTCATCTTAAGGAAAATATGAGATCAAAAATGTGGATTTCCCTTTAAGAATGAAATTTAGCCACTAAATGATAAAGTTTTGGCTAGCTAGATTTTCAAGGCTAAGTAGAATCTGAAAAACAACTGCATTGTAGCTTGGTTCACAAGTTCCCAACACGGAAAAGAAAAAGGCAAAAATTTCCCCAGTGCTAATAAACTTGACTTTTCTACATACATATAGACACTTTAAAGAGCTTAATTATTTCAAATATTTTAGAAACACTATTTAGATAATTACATGTTGTAAAACAGTAGTTGTGAAAACTAATGATGATTTAAAAATATAACAGCTAATGGAAGTGATTCATCAGGAAGCTTATTAAACCTTTCAAAAGGTCTATTGTACTTAAAATCTATTGATGCCCATTTTGTCTTGTGGGTGTCAGATGAACAATACACTAAGATATCTTCTTACTGTAGTAGATTTTTTTTTTTTTTAAAGCACTACTTTCTATAGACCCAAATACAATGCATGTGTCTTTGGTTAGCTTTTCCTCCCCCAATACTTAAACCATTACAAATAACCAGCAATCAAAGTACATATATCTTTATGTACTGCTGAATTACTTCAAGTGGGGTTACTGGGTTCACTTTAGGCACATTTTACTTTTTAATAGAGAGTGGCAGATTACTTTCCCAAAGAATTACAGCAATTCATATTTCCTTGCCTGCTCAAGTTGTTATATTACTTCGGAGAGGGTGATTAGGGAGCATGCCAACTTCAAGCTGCCATCCTTCCAGCTGGTTCCATATTTTAAAGTATAATACAAATAGTTTAAATTATTCCCATCTGGACTTCATTCGTGCTTGAGATGAGAATTTGAAAATGGTATATAGTCCAATCACAAGTCCCCTTTATCTCCTGCTCAGACTTTTCACTCATTTTCTCCAACTTAGAGAGATGGATGGGACTTATAGTTCTAGAAGACAATCAGATGAACACAATGGCAAGAACAGATGTTTCTCTATTTGGAACACAAGGAAGAAAATACCATATATTGCCTTTCATCACAACTGATTATGTAGTTTTTCAGTTAGATTTTCTATCTCTTGCAATCTAACTATTGATGAAGAATAAGGAGAACTACACTGTGGGGCTAGAGTGAGGTGGGTAGAAGAAAAAAAAGTATAAAACTATCAACATAAAAAATGTTAGATTGAATTTCAAGTTGTAACCTAAGTGCTGTGTACTCACTGGGAATTAAATGAATGCTTACTGATTTTTTTCCTGATGCAATGTAAAATCTCATTTGCTCCTGCATTTAATAAAAGACTTTTAACTGAGAGATGAAGTGATACTCGGTACTTTCTATGCTTATTCTGGAAAGTGGTTTGTTGTGGTTCTTGAGAGGATGGCTTGAGAAAACAAATTTCAAACTGATAAAATGAGACAGTTGAAACATAGGTTTTCATTTAAAAAGTTACTGCTTGTTATGGACTGAGTGTTTGTGTCTTTTCCCAATTCATGTTTTAAAGCCTTAATCCCCAACGTGATGGTATTTGGAGATGGGACCTTGGGGAAGCAATTAAGATCAGATGAGGGTGGGGTCCTTGTCCAATGGGTTTAGTCCCCGTATAAAAAGAGACACCAGAGACCTTTTTCTTTCTCTGCATGTTCACATACTGTGAAAAGGCCACAAAGACACATAGCAGGAAGGAGGCTGGATACCAGTCAGGGAGAGAGCTCTCACCAGAAACTGACCATGCTGGCACCTTGATCTTGGACTTCTAGCCTCCAGAACTGTGAGAAAATAAATTTCTGTTGTTTACAATACCCAATCTATGGTATTTGTCAATGTAGGGCAGGAACAGCTGAAGACAATATGTACAATATGTAAATGGAAGGGAGAGTGCGTGTGGCTATGCTCTAGGGAAAAGGCTTAGGGCAGCATTTGGCTTGCAGGTCAAAGTTTGGCAACCTCTGTCCCAGACTATCCCACATCCTGACCACTCACCAGTGACATAAAAGCCACTGTATTCTTCCCAGGGCAACCTCACCTGGAACCTCATTATTAGAAGACGAGGCTCAGGGTATGTCTTTGAGATATGTAGTTTCATCCCATACATGTTAAGTGTTAAAAGCCTATGACTTTCTGTTCATGGGCTGCTACTCTTAGGATCACAACAAATGCCTGAGAATATATAAGTAGTCTTGTTTTTAAGCCAATAACCATTCATACTTTTTATTGTTTAATTCTCTCATGTTTAAATCATGCAGCACTGAACCTAATAGAACAATACGGCAACTCTCTGGGTTATAACATCATAAAAATTAGTCCTGTAAGTTTCTGAAGAGTAGAGAAACACCTGCATTTGTTTTTTCTCTGTGTATTCTGAATTGCCATAATAAATGTTTACGCTGAGACTCAGTCTGAATTGGGAGTTTGATGGAAAGTTCTGATAGACTGACCCTTAAGCTGGAAGGGACATTTAGCTACTTTTCCTCATGCAGGTCTATGTTTAAAAGCACTTTCTGAGAAAGGTCTTGGGTCACAAAATCCACTCAGTCAGCTTTATAATTTTTTCCCTAGGTCTTATCGCTATTTGACATGATATTATAAATTCATGGATCTACCTTTTGCCTCCAGATCTGGAATTAAACTCCATTACTTTATTTTATGTTATTTTTTCTCTTCACTGCGGAATTACCAGAACCTTGAGTAGTACCTGGCATGTAGTAGGCATTCAATTAACATTTCTTGAATAACTGGAGGCCAGACTTATTCCCTGAGTTTGAGTCCTTTTCTTGCACATAGCCTAGTGTTTCAAAATCTTGGAATTCAGAGGCCTCCTTTATTCTGGTCAGTGTTCTGCAGAGACTGTAAACAGCCCATAAACCATGGGTCTGAATAAAAGAACAGTCACTTGGAATTCCAGGGGTCAGTTCTTCATGGGTCCTCTGTTCCTATTGTCCATCCACCTGCTGAAATGCTGTTAAGTCTGCATGCCACCTCTGCCTCCAGCTGCAGATGACTTGCCTGTTCTTTCCACACCCAGCTGCTGGTCCCATGGTAGTTACACTCACTCCCAGCCCAGCCCAGCCCATCCAAATCCAATGATATGGTTGAAATGGTATATTTTAATTTTTATAATTCTGTATGTCCTTTGATGTGTATTACCATATGACTAGCACATCACACTCATGTTTTATAATAGTGAGATTATTTCCTTTTAAAAAACAAATTTAAGTAAAAAGATCACATACTGTATGATTCTTTTTTAAAAGACAGCCTGGAAGAGACAGATTCATAGGGACAGAAATCAAATCTATGGTTGCCAGGGGCCAGGAGCAGGGATGGACAAGGACTACAAAGGAGCATGATTAGATGATTGACATACATTTTGATTGTGCATTTGATTATACAACTATGTTTGTCAAAACTTGTAGGTTATATCTCAATAAACTGCCAAAAATTTGAGTAAAAAAGGAGTTGTTTTTTAAAATTAAATAATTATGGAGAGGGTATGAAGCTATGGTAAAAGATGGTAGACAAATGATCAGAACTTGTAAAATACTTTATCCAGTAATAGTCTGAAGATTGGAGTATTACTCAGTTATTTTTTTTGCCAGCCTTTGTTTCTTTAGCTTGTCTTAGTATTGGATACCATTTCAAGTCCCCATGGCCTCATCTGTCTCTCATCCGAGCCACCACTGCTACAGTCAATTTCATGGGCCTCTAACCAGTTATGTACATGTGCAACTCCAAAGTGTCTCACCTTAGGCAATGAAACTACTTGGCTCCCACTAATGCATAACCCAGATGTATTGGATTGATAATAGCCCTGTGAGGCAAGCCTGTGTCCAATGCAGGGTGGAGCCTGGAGATAATTGCTTTTCCCTTCCCACCAGATGGATTGTCTTGAGTCACATTCCATAAAGTTCCTGAGACGATTCTGCAGAATGGGGCAGCCAGCTTCCTGTATCGGTGGCCAACTTGTCATGCCCTCTTTGTTCTGACTCTCCTATCCTGGTTTTGCTCCCCCTTTCCCTTACTCCTAATCCTTGGGATTGCACTCCTCAATAAAGTATTTTTTAATTGTGGTAAAATGAACATAACATAAAATTTACTATCGTAATCATTTTTAAATGTATAGTTCAGTGATATTCAATACATTCATATTGTCGTGCAACCATAACCACCCTTTCTCTCCAGAACTCTTTATTTTGCTAAATTGAGCCCCTAGAATCATTAAACTATAATGTTCCATTCCCTTCTCTCCTGATAAAGTTTTTGCTCATTGATCATTGTTTAGGCTTGCTGTTATTGCTTTCTGGATATCTCACACCCAAACTCCATTTTACAACCAATCTACCTTTGTCCTTTATTAAAATAGAGACTCTGCAAAAAATAGACTTGATATACAAAGATGTGGATTCTAATTTTTATTTGTAAACTTTATTTCCTCTTTCATGAACTTGGTTTTTTCTTTAAAAAAAAAAAACCTGCCATTCAGCTTTTAGATTCTATCTCCTTCTTTATTCAAATTTAGTTGAGTTCTTATTATGGGACAGGGACATGAATTGCTAGAGGTTGGTACACTGTGGCACTGGGGCTATATATGGCTCCGTATCTTCCTTTGTTTGACCCTTTTATTTGGCTCCCATGGCATTTTGAAAAAGATTTTATAATTGACAGTCATTATGCTTGGCCTCAAGACAAGTAACTCAGATGATCGCGTTCACTACTTGACCTCATATGCCACTTATTTGCAGTCTCTGAATGAATACCTTTGTGGCTGTGGGGTGAAGCAGGGCTTAATCCTGAATCCTGGGGATGGTAAGAGTTCAACATCATGTGGATGTGCAGCCAAGGGTGATGGTTGAGCACTCTGCTTCTTAAACACGGCTTCTGTTCTCCCAGGTGCACAAAGGTGAAGTTTCTTCTGTGCTTTAGCAGATGGTGTGTCTTCCTGAGTAGTCTATTTTACTCAATGGCCAGAAACTAATGTTATATTAACTTTACATCGAAAAGAACAAAGTTACTGTGTGAGGCAAAACACAGAATTTCCATTACTTTTTTAAAGCTATGTGATATTAACAAATGCTGCCCATGCTTTCCAGCCATGCTTTCAGAATCGCTGGGGATATGATCAACATCGATCTATCATAGGGTTTCCTTGGAAATGCCTGAGAAGCCCAATGTTAAGGCACTTCTTGGCCTCTTTGGCCTTGCCCTTTTATACTAAATGAGTTTGAACTTAGTGAATTTCTGTCTCTCCCCTCTGACTTGGATTGTTCCTGATCTTGGTTTGGTGACCTGGTACTCATCTCTTGTGTTCTTGGCCTTGCTTCCCCTCCCCCTCCCTCCCACTCCCGATTCTCTTTTGCTTCTGACTTTTATCTTTAGATTTTTTAACCCTGGTCTATTGTCAAGACTCTGTTTAATATCTTAGCCATAATACCTGGGTCTCTTCCTTGGGACATAGGTAAAATGAAGCAAAGGGTAAAAACTAGACAGGGCTTGGAACTCCATGGATAGTCTCCTCATTCTCGCTATAGAGCCTTTACTCCAGTGCTTTTTCTTTCTCTCCGTGTTTTAAATGATCTCCTTGTAGTTAAATGGCTGTTTTACAGGCAACCTTTCTATTTCAAAACTTTCTTCCTGTTTGTAAACAAGCTCTTCTTACAAGTGGGTTGCGGCCACTATTCTAACTTACTCTCCTTTAACAATATGATTTTTTGTTTTTCCCAGATTTTTCAAAACCTGAGAATTAAATTTCCAGGAAGGCTAAACCACTGCATTTCATTTTGACTAATTTGTCAAATGGGCAGGCTTCCCACTGCAAAATGTGTATGAGTTTTTTTTTTTTTTTTTAAGAAAAAGAAAGCAATATGATTCTTTGGCAGGTACGCACCATTACTTTCCCAGTAATCTGATAAAATTCCATTCCTTCCCACCCCAAAAGCAAATCTTGAGCTAAACTTTCAAGTTTTTTCTTTTTCTTTTCTTTTTTTTGGAAATGGGCTTTAACGAATGAAGTTAATTTTGGGAAACAGATCTTCCTCTAGGCAAGGCAGGCTGAGCTGCATTCCTGCATTTCTCATGCTGCAGTGGGAAAAGTTCATGAATGTAAGGGAATGCTTTTCTAAAGTTATCTGTGAAGGGAAAGGAATAATTACTTCTGTGTGATTCAAACCTGGTCACCATCCAGGTTCCCCCAATTAGCTGTAAGAACAATGCCTACTATTGTGTCTCAGATTTACCTTGAATTCTCCAAGGAAACTTTCTTTTTTGATCACTGCGAATATTAATTAGAAAGTAGGATCCCACAAGATTCTCCTTTCCTGTCTTCAAGCAAAAAGAGGCCTGAATGACCACAAGAGAGGTTAAGAGATGAGCAAGCAATTGCTGTGAGCATTTCATTGCCAGGAAGTGAAAAGGGAACTGTGATGTAATTTATTATATTTTCTTTAAAAAATATCAGAAACTTCTACATTATGAGGGGTGATTATATATAGATATTTCTGTATGGGAAAATTGTGGGAGTTATAAAATTTGTTTTTTTCTTTATTTGTGTAACCCTGTTTTTCAGTATTGCTTGTATTTCTGAAGTCACACTGGACTAGGGATAAAATTAAGATGGAAATAAGTCACAAAATACTATTTCTCTAGCTCTTCCTCTGCAGACTCTGGAAACTCCAGATTCTCAGATTCTTCCTAAATAACTTTGGGAGTCCACTGGAATAATTTCACAAGTGCTTCTCTGGTGCTACGGTCTACCATTTCCTGCCTCCCCAGGTACCATTTGCATAGGACTACTGTATTGTGTTTTCCCTGATGACCCTGACGCCTGGTAGTGAGGCTGTGGGTTTGTGTTGGGAGCGTCAATGTTGCTGTCCTCATCTGTTCATTTATTCAGATTTTATTTGATTTCTTTCCATACTGTCTCATAGTTTTCTGGACATAGATTTTTACATATTTTGTTAGATTTATAACTAAGTATTTCATTTTTGGGGTGCTATCACAAATGATATTTTTTAAAATTTCAATCCTGATTGTTCGTTGCTGGTTTAGAGGAAGACATAGGATACTGTGTTCTATTTTCATTTTTTTTTTTTACACATGGTGCTACGGAGCTTTAATTTTTCTCTTAAAAATTTTTTTTACTGTGGTAAGAATACTAAACATGATATGTACCTACTTAACAAATTTTTAAGTGTACAATATAGCATCGTTAACTATAGGAAAGATACTGTACTGCAGATATCTAGAACTTGCTCATCTTGCATAACTGAAATTTTCAATTCGAATACCCATTGAAGAGCAAAGATCTTAACATTCTGAACTTCAGTGTTTCTCTTTTTTTTTCAGTGTCCATAAACTTTTATTGGAACACAGCTACTCCCATTAATTTATGTATTATTTATGGCAGCTTTTGCAGTGCAATGCAGGGCTTTTTTCCCTATTAGATATGATCGACATATAACATTGTGTAGGTGTAAGGTATACAACATGATGATTTGATACATGCATAGAATTGTGAAATGATTACTGCACTGAGGTTAGTTAACAATTCCATCACTTCACGTAATTACCATTTTTTTAGCATGAGAACATTTAAGATCCACTTTTAGCAACTTTCAAGAATATAAATACAGTATTGTTAACTGTAGTCACCATGCTGTATATAATATCCTTGGAATTTACTCATCTTATAATTGAAAGTTTGCACCTTTTAACCAACATCTCCTCATTTCCCCCACCTGCAAGCCTCTGGCAACCATCATTCTACTCTCTGGTTCTGTGAGTTTGACTTTTTTAGATTTATATATAAATGACATCAAACAGTGTTTGTCTTTCTCTGGATGTATTCCACTTGGCATCATACCCTCTAGGTCCATCCCGTTGTCACAAAAGGCAGGATTTTCTTTTTAATGACTGAATAATATTCCATTATATATATATATGTTTATATATCTATATCTATATCATCTATATCTATATCTATATCTATATCTATCTATATATCACATCATCTTTGTCCATTCTTCTGTGGATGGACACTTAGGTTGTTTCCATGTCTTTGCAATTGTGAATAATGCTTCAGTGAACATGGGGTGCAGCTATATGAAATCAAGATAGTGATTTCAATTCCTTCTGATATAGACCCAGAAGTGGGATTGCTGGATCATGTGGATCATTTAAAAATTCTATTTTTAAATTTTTGAGGAAACCCCACATTCTTTTTGGTAGTGGCTACACCAATTTACATTCCTACCAACGGTGTACAAGGTGAGGCTCAGTATTTCTTATCTCCTGTGTACAGTATCTCTGTCACTTCATCCCTGGAAGTGACGAGGACTTAATGTTGTGAATGGAATCATTTGTGGAGTGTTTGGTCTGGGAGCTAGCACTCAGACATTATACTGTAGGTGTTCACAGGCTGTTTTCTTCTACTAGACTGTGAATTTCTTAAGGGCAGGCAGGGCCCTGGTGGTCTCTGACATCTAGGCTAATACATATCTCTAAATAAATAAGTCCATGAATGAACTCAGATCCCTTAACTTCAGAGCTGCTTAAGAATTTTTTGGAAATAATTTGAAAAAATCTAGATGCCAGACTTCTTCTCACTTACCCTCTACTTTCTCATCTTTTACCAAAAAGCAAGAAATGCATTATCTGTGGACATTTAGCCTTTAGGGAGATTTTGGTAAAGCAACTAATGTGAAGTGTGCTATTAAATGTCAGACTCATTACAAATTAGCATGAATCTAAGAATCTGTTTTCTGGGAGAATTCTTATATTTTTAAATGATTTTTCTCTGAAATATTTTAACAATTGCCCTAAGAATATTTTTAGTCAATTATTGTATTAGTTTTTTTCCCCTCCCTAAAGGTGAATGGTTTTGTTGAATATAATTCACTAGCCCCATATCAAATGTACAATATGAGATTGTTGAGTGTGATTTTTTTTTTCTTTCTAGCCTAAATTGGAACCTTATGGACATTTAACCTAGAAACATATGCCTATGTGATTTATATGTAGAAAAATCTCTTTTCATATTATTAACAAAATCACTATTGTGTTCCAATCTTTGTTCTCTGGGGAAGAATTTTAGTAAATCACTTCCTGACATTCAGATATCTCAGAGCTCAAACTGCCTGAAGCTAAACAACGGATTCATCAGAAAATGCAATTCAAAAATCTAAGAAGGTTATGATGATAGGAAAAATGTTTCCCATTTCTCCTGAAAGGGCGGGGAGGGACAGGAAGGAAAGGAGAGGATTTTGGAATTGGTTCTTTTATGTCTGCAAAAAGACTGTTCAGATTAATTACTAGTGCCTTAAATAAGAAACAGGAAAATATCCTCTGTGGTGAGAGTCTCTTTAGCCAGCCATCAACGTTTGGTACTCATCCCAAGGCTCCAGACACAAAGAGAAATTTAGACAGGCCTGAAAAAAATTAGGGCAAGCATATTTTTTAAACATGAAAATTGGAGGTCAAACACATTTTGTTTGCACTTTTCCTCTTCAGACTTATCACCTGGAAAATTCAAGGTTTCATGAGTACGTGTGTATACACTACTTATTCCTCCCAGAAAAAACATATTTTACCAATTTAGTTTACAAAGAGAATTTAGGTCTTCCTTGTCATGAGTTACTCACCTATAACTTGAGGATTAGGAATATGTTTCCTTCTCCTAGGGAACATTCTCTCTCATGGCATTTCCAAGATGTGCTGTCTAGATGTGAAAGGTTAAGTCACTTTTTAAATTTCTTCAGAGCTGGGATCTCTTAAAGAAATACAGTGCAATATTCATACAATGCCAAGTTAATAAAGGATGCTGTTTGTTAGACTAGGCAAGATGTATCTAAGTGTTCATTTCTTTTCCTGTGTAGTTCTGGGTTTCTGTTGTGGGAGATGTCATAGAGAAGAAGCTTGCCGTTTGGAGGAGGGTTTTTTGTTTGTTTGTTTTTGAGGAGGTTTCAGAGGATGTCAGATTGATTCAGATCTATTATTTTTCAACTCTTGAGTGCTCAGGTTTTATGTTCTTGTTACTACCTGCGAACTGAATTCTTAGAAGCCAGCCTAAAAATGCTGGTAGGCTTGCCTTCCAGGTTATCAGTGCTGGTTCTGCCCAATAGCCATGGGTGTGTTGATAAGACCAGCGATGTCTGTAGGTCAAGATCTGTGAGACTTTCTTTTGAATGAGACTCAAAATGTTCTGATCCAGGCAATGAACTGGATGATGTTGGCTTTAAAAAAAAAATTTTTTTTTTTTTAATGGACTGACCTTTGTTTTACATCAGTTAGAAAAAAATCTGGTTTTGAAAAAGGGAAACACTTTAAGTTAAAGGGAAACCAGATGGTTTGGGAAGCCAGGTAGTTACATGCATTAAATCTACCCATCAGGGGGGAATTGAGAGCCCTATACAATCAAGAATATGATAGGGCTTTTTATATGTAAATAATGGTGATTTCAGTCATTCCTTCCTGGGCTTAAATCTTCTCCTGAGAAGATCTGAGTGAGTATAGGGAAAAAAGATTGTTTAGAACTTGAATATTTTACACAAGACATCTTAAAGACCCTGAGCTATGTATTGCATTTAACATACTATAGCAGATAAAAAGAAATTAGAATCAGAAGATATGGGCCCTAAATATTGGATATATTCTTGCTAAAAAATTTTGTGCCAATTTCTTAACCTTTCTGAATATCAGCTTAATTAGTAAAACAGAAATAATAGTATCTTTTTCACAAGATGGTTGTGAGGAACCAATGAGGTTCATACTGAACCTTAAAAAGTTGCCAATATTCAACTGTTTTTGACCTTCACAACTATTTTTAAATGGAGCAAACTCTCATAAAGCAACATTTTTTAAATTTTGAAGAGCAATGTAAATTTTAGTGAACTTTTAAAGGTACATTAGCTTCTCAGGTGTGAGGAAGAACGACTGGTGAACGAATGTTACTGGAAGGTGTGTGCAGAATTTCATGACAAAGTATGAGGAAGAGAGTAATAAGTGAAGAAATGAATTTTTATTCTTTGGTCAATCTTTTGTTATTTTAATATAAAATGGTGATTAAGTCGATTTGTTTCATGAGCTGTACATGTGAAATATTCACTATTCCATATTAATAGTTCAGGAAATGAGTTTATTAATATCAAACCATTGATATTAATAAATTATTGTCCTTTTCAAGGGATGAAACATTTCCTATCCAAGCCCCTCAATCAGAACCCTCCAATTTAATATAGTTAACAAGGTCATTTGAAATTTGGATGGTATTCACACACTGCATTAAGGAAAAGTAATTTGATGTCAGAGGTCATCTGGAATAGATGATCCACATAATTTTAAGAAAATAACAAGAAATATAACATCAGCATTTTTAAAATTAATTAATTAAGTAAGTAAGTAATTATTTTGGTGGCATTGGTTAACAAAATCCAGTAAATTTCAGGTGTACGATTTAACAATAAGGCATATATATCTATATATATGTATATGCATACATATACATATATATATTGCATTTTGTGTTCCCCTCCCATAGTTAGATTTCTGTCACCACATATTTGACCCCTTCTGCCCCATCACCAGCATTTTTTTGAGGTGATTATAATTCAAGGTACGTAAAGCTTAGGAATATACTAGCTAACTATGGTGGGTATTACGCTTGATACATTTTCTTCTTATGTAGTTGAAATATGTTAATACATAAAACATATTCTGTTTCTCATCTTTCAGAGTAATGTTATTTAGCTAGAGTTAATAGCTTAGGCTTAAATTCTTCAATAAAGATTATAATAGCAAAAGTGAAAGATTTAAAACAGTGCTAATTCTCCACATTAAGAGAAAAATCAATTAAGAAGAGCTAGTATTTTCCAAAGATAAAGGAATCCTATAATCATGTGGTTTTGTGTAAAAATCAAATGAAGGCTTTGACATCGAAATTCTCAGACGTAAGTTTTTGTCTTGGGCTTGGCAATGAATCACGCAGACCGTTAAATCATTTGCACTTGCACTTTCATAGTAGAGATGTCTCATTAAGGACTTGTTTCCACCCCCACCCCCTTTTTCATTGAGTAGAGGGTTTCCATAGGTGTAGAATGTACATATGTGATGAACATTTACATGTAATGAATAGATGAATATTTACATGGTTTTGGTAAGATAACTTAAAATCACTGACAAATTCACTATTTGCTCTATACTATTTCAATTAGAAACCCAGAAAATATTTTTTTTCTTAGGGAAAGAACTGACCTATGAAGAAATGCTCTAAGTCAGGGGTTCCCAGCCTTGGGGCCACAACCAGTACAGTCAGTGGCCTATTAGGAACTGGGCTGTACAGTAGGAGGTGAGCAACAGGTGAGCTAGTGAAGCTTCATCTGTATTTGCAGCCACTCCCCAGCGCTAGCATCATCACCTCCGCTCCACCTCAGATCATGAGGCATTAGATTCTCATTAGAGCACTGGTTCCCTGTCCCAAAAAGGTTGGGGACCACTGCGGTTAAGTGATCAGTTTTCCTGTAGGGGAAAATCCCAGTGGAAACTAAAGAACCAAGTTGGCCAGCCAAGACAAGTACGAATATACACTCAGGCTTGTGTATGGCCCCTGTGGAGAGGTGACCTTTCTGTACGAACTTTGTCAGAGGCAGGAGGAAGGAGGAGAAAGTGTTTCAATCTTTGTCTCAGCATAATTTTGTTAGCACCTGTTTTTATGTTTAAAACTGCCTCAGTATGGGTGATACATTATATAGCTATCAAATTTTTGGAGAGTTTGACTCTCAGAAACATAAGCAGGTGCTCAAATACACCAGAACCATTTGCCTCCTTAGGAGGGTACCAGAGCTGCAAGAATATTCACTATTCCACAGTTTTTGTGGTTATTGCTGATGTTATCCTTCTGTTTGCTCAGGCGTTTAGTAACCTGATCTTAGAGCCTGTTCACTTGTTTTCAGGATCAGCAAGGAGGTGGATGGGAAAGATACTGGGAAGCCCGCCCATGTTAGGGAGAAGAACAGTGAAGAATGGATGATGGTGGTGGTCTTGGGATGTACCTGGGGTTGAGTTATAAAAAGGCCGATGGGCTTTTCCAACAGTGTTTGAATTATGATTATAGCATGTTCATGATTATAGCATTTTAGAGTTGGGAGTGATCTAAGAAGTTAATCTAATTTCTCCTTTTTCCTCTGAGAGATATACGCTGACATTGTGATGGTCTATAGAATCTTGTTCAGTATGTTTTTGAAACATGTTTCCCCCAGGCATATTCAGCAGCTGATCACCTGGAGAGTCAAATCTGCCTTGGCAGTGGATGGTTCAAAGAAATTAATTTAATAGGTTATTAAAAGGGAAATCCTGGCTAAAGCCCATGATATACCTATCTATATCTATGTATCTATGTATCTATGTATCTATGTATCTATCTGTCTATCTATCTATCTATCTATCTATCTATCTATCTATCTATCTATCATCTATCTATATCATCTATCATCTATCTAGATAGATATAGATATATATCATCTATCTATACCAATCATTCTAAAGTGAGGATGAAGATCAGGTTGTAGAATCTTTAAAGGATATGAGAAAAACCCAGTCTCATTATTTTTATATCCTTCCCACCCTTGTCAAGGTTAGAACAGTCAGACTTTGGAGATTAGAAGATTTTTGGAGCCATCTGTCTCTGTGCTGCAAGTCCTCCCCATCCTTCGGGGAGAGCTATAGGTGTCTCTCACCTAAAGCCCAGGGAAATTGACTTTAATGGGACTTTTGGAGAGCTTACTATGTGATCCCTGAAGTTCAGTAGGTAGTGTGAATTGGTGCTGCACTCAAATGTAGAACTCTATAGGATGAATGGTCAACTGACCTGCTGCTGTGATGGTGGACCACAGAAGAGCTCCCTGCTTCCCTCAGATAAGCCTGTGCTTTGGAGTTTGTAGGATACATAAGTCTCATGAGAGAAAGCCAGAGTAGGGTTGTCTTAATTCCTACCCAAGAGGCCTATAGCTTCCTCAACAGAAAGGTGCTAGAGGAGTGCCATTGGAAGGCTATTTGCTGCAGGAAAAGGCTCAAGGAACCAGTGGACTAGAGATCATTTGCCCAGGTTGAAAAGCTGCAAGTATGTAATCCCTAGCAATAGGGGAAAAGGCTATCTGAAAACCCACAAAAGCATTCAAGAAAAAATAAGTCAGCTTTAAACAACTGTGAAGTCCAGAGATCACCACCATCGTATTCTAGGGAAGTAGTCGTCAAAAAAAAAAAAAAAAAATTTCCTGCTTTCTTTTCTTTTCTCTTCCTTCTACTCCAATCCTGGAAGGGCCAGGGACAGTGGGGAAGAGGAAAAGAAGATCTAGATCGAGGAAAGAGACAAGGTGTTCACTATATCTCTTCCTCCTCCAACGGCAGGTTTCCTCTCTGCAGTGGACCAGGCCTGGGAGCTGTAAAATAAAACAAGATGAAAGCTTTATCTATTATATAACATTGGGCACAAGTCTGAAACGGGCTGTGCTGTGTGACTTGGAATACACATTGTTAATATTATGTAAAATGGAACAGGAGAATACAGGAGCAGACAAAGTTTTCATCTGGAGTCATGGGAATAAATAGCTCCACAACACATTAAAAGAACAACAGGAAATAAAAAGAAAGTTCCTTTGCAATTATATCCTATGATTCCCGCTATTTCAATGTAATATTTACACTGTTTTCTCAAGTTGAACATTTGATTTTAAATAAGCATAGTTAGATTGTTCTTTTATCTGTCTACTTAAAATATATCTGGCCATGTCATAATTTATTAGTATTACCTTTAACTTGGTTTACTTTCTTTTATTGTTGTTCTTAATAGCTCTCTATGAGATCAGCCAGGAATTGAAATACACATTTTCAAATTGACACTAGGGATTATGAATCAGTTCATTCTGCAATGTCTTTCTTCAGTTTTGTAATTTTTCTTTAGCTCTAATGATCTGTCGTTTCCTTAACTGAAATAGGCCTTCCTATAGTTATTAATTAATAAATAAATAAATGTTATACACTTCCATACTTCACAACTTGTGTTTTTAGTCGAGTTTCTGCTGCTTGGATGATGTTACAAAAATACATAGTATACTCAAATAGAAATAAACCTTGTCGAGGCACCATTTTGTCAAGGTTGTTGTTGACCTGATGATCACCAAAATTTAACTGAAATTGTGTTTTCCCAATTCCAATAACTATTGGTAGTGACATACTTGGAGGGGTCCTTTAAATCAAGTCTTACAATGGCAAGCAAATGAATAATTGGGAATAACCGAACACACAGTTAGGAATATGAATGAGAAGTAGATTATCGACAACAGATGTCAGATAATGGATGACACTGTTCTGGGGATATTGACTAATCCTGCTTCAGTGGGCATTAGTGAAGATCTGACTAAGGAAAATGTCTTCTCAATAAGCTCTAGATTCTTTATTTTCCCATTCTTTTATAACTCTTCCTTTTGGTTGTTCTGGGCCATTTCTGTTATTTTCGAGACCTGCTTGACTCGATCTCAGCTACTTGCAAAATTTCATGCCATCACCAGTGTTTGGTAGCCTGGCCCTGCCCAGTTGTCACTGCCCCTACAGAGCAAGGAGCCTCCATACTGGAAGCCAATCATCAGGGAGAGACCCCTGTACTCAGGGAACTGGCTGACAAGACCTAGGAGACTCCGAAATCCTCAGTGGCTGCCTTGAAATGTGGAACCAAAGTGTAGAGGCTGGAAGGTAGGGTGGGAGAGCAAACAGATACACCATCCAAAGGTTGAAGAGTTTCAGGGGCTTCTCTGGAGGTTGACCACAAAGATGAAGCAACTAACTGCTCTTGTGGAGCCCTGACCCACTTAGAACATACCTCCCCAATCGGTCATCTTTGCTCCCCGCACACACCCCCTGCCCCTCGCCCTTCACTTTTACTTTGCGGGAGCTACTTCTTTCCTTGGGCTTCTTGCTTAAAAGTGCTTCTTTATCGTATTTATTATTTATTCAAGAAATATTTCTTGAAAGTTCCTGTGTGCCAAGATGATGCTAGTTGCATTTCCTTGCGGGTTGTACTAGGAAGTTTAATTGAAGAGTTCTTTTTTTTTTTAAATTAAAAACAGGAAGTGATATGACTCAGTAGTAAACGTTTGAAATACCCCCCCCCTGGAGAATAGACTGTGGATGGCAGGAGAGGAAGCAAGGAGAGCACCTAGGAGACTGCTGTCTCATTCACGGGGGTCTGAATAAGGAGTGGTGTCGGTCAGGATGGGGAGGAGTGTACAGATTTACCATATAATGTGGCGATAGAAATGATGTTTGGTAATGGATTGAATAAGGAGGGGAATGAGGAAGAAAAAGTTAACAATGACTCGTAGGTTTGTGATATGAGTAAATGTGTGGCTCATTCACTAAGATGTGGAAGACGATGGGCAAGAGGGGTCATGGGAGGTTTATAGGGTAGATAGGAAGCTTTTAAACCTTTCATGGACTTGAGGGCACATCACTAATTCACCTCTTAAAAATACCCTTTTCGGCTAAGCTACTCTACTTATTAACATAAACTTATTTTCTGTGTCCACATTGGATCACAGTTGATTATTATGTTAAGATGGAGATTTAAAAATATCTGTCTTGGAAGTCTTAGCCACAGCAGTCAGACAACACCAACAAAAAAAGCCATCCAAATTGGAAAGGAAGAGATAAAACTCATTATTTGCAGATGACATGTTGCTATATATACAGAACCTTAAAGATTTCCTCAAAAAAAACTATTAGAAATGATGAATAAATTCAATAAAGTAGCAGGATATAAAATTAATATTTATAAATCAATTTCATTATTAGACACAAGTAATGAACTATCAAAAAGAAATTAAGAAAACTATTTATAATTGCGTCAAAAATATCTAGGAATAAATTTAACAGAAGAAATAAAAGTACTCTACTCAGAAAAATTATAAGACACTGAAGAATGAAATTGAAGAAGATACAAATAAATGAAAGCATATGCTGTGCTCATGGATAGGAAGAATTAACATTGTTAAAATGTCCATACTACCCAAAGCAATCTATAGATTCAAAGCAATCCCTATCAAAATACCAATGACATTTTTCACAGAACTAGAGCAAATAATTCTAAAATTTATATGGAACACAAAAGATCCTGAATAGCCACAGCGATCTTGAGAAAGAAGAACAAAGTTGGAGGTGTCATGCTACCAGATATCAAAATATACTACAAGGTATAGTAATCAAATGGCATGGTACTGGCATAAAAACAGACACATAGATCAATGATGGAAACCCATGCCAATATGGTCAATTAATCTATGGCAAAGGAGGCAAGAATATAAAACGGGGGTGAAGACAGTCTATTCAATTAATGGTTTTGGGAAAACTGGACAGATATATGCAAAAAATGATACTGGATCACATTCTTATACCATACGCAGGAATAAACTCAAAATGGATTAAAGACTTCAATGTAAGACCTCAAACCATAAAACTCCTAGAAGAAAACATAGGCAGTAAATTCTCTGACGTTGCTCTTAGTAATATATTTTTGCTTATATCTCCTTGGGCAAGGAAAACAAGAAAAAATAAATAAATGGGACTACAACAAACTAGGAAGTTTTGCACAGCAAAGAAAACCATCAACAAATTGTAAAGACAACCTACTGATTGGGAGAAGATATTTGCCAATGTTACATCTGATAAGGGGTTAATATTCAAAATTTATAAAGAACTCATACAACTTAACACCAAAAAAACCAAACAGTTCAATTAAAAAATGGGCAGAGGACCTGAACAGACATTTCACCAAAGAGGATATACAGATGACCAATAGACACATGAAAAGATGCTCGATGTCACTAATCTTCAAAGAAATGCAAATTAAAACCACAATGAGACATCACCTCACACTTGTCAGAATGGTTATCATCGATAAATCAACAAACAACAAGTGTTTGTGAGGATGTAGAGAAAAGGAACCCTTGTGTACTGTTGGTGGGATTGCAAATTGGTGCAGCCACTATGGAAAACAGTATGAAGGTTCCTTAAAAGATTAAAAATAGAACTACCTTATTACCCAGCAATTCCACTTCTGGGGATTTATCCAAAGAAACGCAAAACACTAATTTGAAAAGATCTATCCACCCTATGTTCACTGCAGCATTATTTATAATAGCCAAGATATGGAAGCAATCAATCTAAGTACTCAACAGTAGACGATTGGATAAGGAAAAGGTAGATTACAATGAACGATTTCTCTGTCATAAAAAAGAATGAAATCTTACTACTTGTGACAACATGAGTGGACTTAGAGGGTAGTATGCTAAGCGAAATAAGTAAGGGAAAGACAGATACCATGTGGTTTTACTTATATGTGGAATCTAAATAACAAAATAAATGAACAAACAAAACAAATAGACTCATAGATACAGAGAACAAACTGATGTTCCCAGATGGGAAGGGGATTGGGGGTCTAGGTAAAAAAGGTTGAAGGGATTAAGAAGTACAAATTGGTAGTTACAAAATAGTCACAGAGATGTAAAGTACAGCATAGGGAATATAGTCAGTAAAATTGTAATAACTATGTGTGGTGCCAGGTGGGTACTAGACTCATCAGGGGGATCATTTCATAAATTATATAAATGTCTAACCACTATGCCATGCACCTGAAACTAATATAAAATAACATTAAATGTCAACTGTAATTGAAAAAATAAAAATTAATTAAAAAATAATATCTTTCTCTCTTTAATTTTGTGACCCTTTGCCAATTTTTCTTATGTTCCCAATAGTATACCTTGGCTCACTGAAATCAAACCATATATTTCGTCTAACTTTTTGCACCTGTGAACTAAATTGTATCTTTTATCACTACCAATAATATGTTTTCTAGGTCTCGCACTTTTATTTTTCAGTACACAGCTACCCACCATACCTATAATTACATTTTTAGGCTTTAAATGGCTATTTTTCTTAATTCAATAGAAAATAAGTACAGAAAAAGGGACACAGATCTTTAGTTTAAACAATTTGATGGAAATATTTTTAGGGGAACTAGGGAATTATTCAGGGGGAAATTACTCTGAAACATACACAATTTCTATTTCTTTAAATACTAGTTGTCTAGGCAAGTTTCACAAATTAGTGGTAATACTTGAAGACAAATATGGAATTAAATTGAAATGCTTTCCCCAGAAATATCCCAGCTGTTCCCAACAGAACCTCAGAGTCTCACTTTCATTCAGGATTTGGATTGAACAATAGTCATTTTAATGACCGATCTTATCCCTTGCCAAGATTTTTGTGGCTGGAAAAGTCAAGAAAGAAATTTATACCAGTTTTTTTGTACTAGTTCAGTAATTTTCAGTACTTATTCAGTAATCACACTGGAAGATAACAACAGAATAATCATTTACAATTTAATATTAGAATTTCCTCTGAACCCCACTAAGTTTTTCTGAATCTATATTTTTTCTTGGTTTCTGTGACTATCACTTGTGTTCTTGAGTACTCATTTTTAGAATCAAAAAACAAATCGGAACTTTACTGAGGCTGAAATCTTGCTGATGAGGCTTATCTCTAAGAATGAAGATAAGCACTTTTTTGAAAGTTCAGCATTAAATGACCCCCAATTCTCCCATTTTAAGATGGAAAATCAGGATGGCAATAGTTCGTTAGGTGGAATATTAATGTTTCCTTTTGATTGATGTAAGCTTAGCTTTTGGAACATGGAGCCAAGATCTTTGGTTTTAGGTCTGAAATATACTCTGTGACCAATTGGTTTATAGCTTGAATCTGGGATTTGAGCTTTAAAATAAGTATAGTAATTCCCTTCTTCCCAGGGGTGGGAGTGGAGGGCTCTTGTAGAACTCTATTAATTTGTAATTTGTAATATGCTTTGAAGTATAAAAAGATTTTATAGAAATAAACATTGTTGTCACTACAACTTCTGTGTTTGTAAGCAAACTTAATGCAATTGAGGCTGTTTATACATCAGAAATAAAGTGAAGACTTGGCCATGTTACAGTTGATTTAGTAGATGTAGATAGCTGAAAGACATATTTTATTATATAAAGTGGACCTTTTTTTTCTGGAGGAGGAGTTACTCTTGAATAAACCAGTTTCTTGTTTGCGTTTTTCAGATGAACTAAATGACTGTTAAATCTTACTTTTGTTTTGTAGGCACAACTTCTACAATGGTAGTGAGTGATTTTGGTTGGTTTGTTGTTGTTTTTAAATAAAATAGGCACATCTACTAACAATGCTAACTGCTGGCAAGGATTAAGGTCACCAGATGAAACACAGGAGGCTCAGATAAAGGTGAATTTCAGGTAAATGTTTTAGCGTACACGTGTCCTATGCAATGTGTAGTGGAAAAATAAATTGTAGTATATTCCTGTAATAGAATACTATTCAGCAACAAACTGCAACTCTATGCAACCACAGGGATGAACTTCGAAAACATAATATTGAAGGAGGGCAACAGTCACAGAGAGTGCATACTGTATCGTCCCATTTATATAAAGTTTAAAAAGAACCAAACTTAACTATGGGGTTAGATCACCCTAATGGTTACTCTTGGAAGTTTGTGACTGGAAGAGGGCAGGAACGTGGTTTTTCTGAATGGTCTTACTCTGTGTCATGATCTGGGTGCTAGTTATAAGGGTGTCTTCATTTTATAAAAAATCATTGAGACGTATTATACTTATGGTCTATGTACTTTTCTTTATGCATGAAATACCTAAATATAGTTTACAAGAAAAGAGGAAAATTGCATGCTTTAACATATTTTAACAAATTTTTTAAATCTTGAAAATTTTAAGAGAAATTTGAGAAAATGAAAAACTTGACAAATATTCATATATATTTATTACTATGTATGCCTATTTATTCTATGACATTAAAATATTTATTTAACTTAAGCTGATGGTTAGTATCACATTATTTTTCCCAAACAAATACTTTGAATACATAAAAACTAAGAATTTGTTATTTTAATGATTTATTCATACACTGAGTAGTTTTTGCCACTCAGTGGAGATTGCATAAAACAATGATTATGAGATTTAATCACAACTATTTTGTGGATTCTATTTTTTAAAATTACTTGTGTGAGAATATTATAAATGGATTAAATTATTAATTCAAAGCAAACAACTATTTAAAAAAGGAGAGACTATCAATATTTATTTAAAACTGAAAGTCTACTAAAGAACTTAATGACTTCTACTGATGAGAAGGTAAAGCTGTGTACACCCCTGTGGGTTATAAATGTCATTGTGAACAATCAAGCACCACAAGTCTTGTCACATAAATAACTAACTACAAGTGTGTGGTGGCTGTCTAGCACCCTTGAAGATAAACACAGGCAACTGACTGGTGATTTTTAAAAATCAACTTGACCAGTAAGTATATAAATATATATATAGAAGTCCACCAAATAAAATATTTATAAAATACACATATGTAAATGTATATGTCAACATTTGAAAGTCTTATGCTCTATTTGTTGAAAAATATATATAAAATGAATACAGGAAAAACTTTTCACATGAATGTTTTATCCTGGTAACAATATATTTAGTACTAGTGTTGTCCTTAATTGATACTTGAATTTATTGATTATAATGCATACATCAAAGTGGTTGGTTTTGAAAATAAACACCCTAGAACTCACCCATTAAAGTGTATGTTCACCTTAGAAGGCAGTAGTCATTTGAGTGTCTGTAGTCTGGCTGGCTGTTGAGATGTTTTCACACAAATCACTGACTTGTCCACCTCTCCCTTGGTACACAGTGGAGTCCACCACATCATTGTTTGGCTCTCAGACTCTTTCTAGGTCTGTGATTTCATGATTCTGACTTCCGCCATGTACCTTTATCTGAATGTGACACTAATAGTCACCATTTCCAAATGAGGGATGTTCCATGATGACCCAGATCAGATGGCAACAGTTAGTGGGAAGGAGTCAGGTAGAGGGAAGTGATTAAATACAAACCTGGGCTTCAAAAATAGGCAGACCTACCTGTGAATCTCAGCAAAGATGTTAACTAGCTACCTTGGCAGTTTACTTAACCTCTCTAAGCCTCATTGTCTTCATCTGTAAATTAGGGACACGATAACATTTTGTGCTTCATAGAGGTTGCTGTGTACAATAAAGACACTCTGAGTCAGGTGGAGGGTATACTTTACAAAATAGAACACAAATTTTCTGGTGCCAAGCTCTAAACACATTTACTCAGTGTGGAAAGCCAACATCTTGCTTTCATTCACTTACACGTGAACAGTTGGAGCTAGTGCTGAAAGCTTCACCTTTTTGTGTTGAATTCCATGAAATAAGAATCAGACTGAACTGTCATAGACACATCTGTCTATGGGCAGGTGACCTTATTTATGGTCTCTCAAGTTTGTCTCATTTCTTATCATCTAGGATGAAGCCGTAGGTATTACTGTGAATATATGTATATGTCAATATTAAGCAGTGTGGGGACAAGAAATTCAAAGACGGGGTGACTTCATGTATGTGCTGGTAGAGAGCCGCAGTAGTGCATGAAGAAGAAGCAGTGGCTTTGGGGAGATCTCATCTCCATTCATGTATCTGGGACACTGACCGTATTGTGAGTTCCAGCCTTCTCAGAAACAAAGCAGAAATCTGTTGCTTAAAACCAGTGGTTCCTCAGTGACTGTAGAATGAGGGCTTCTTTTAAACGTCAGACAATTTAATGGAGCCTCATGCTTGTGGCTTGTACTTTCAATATCTGTTGCTTGAGAAAATTCAAAATGGCACAAAGATAACAGTAAATTCAGTGACATTTTTATGAACATTTTTTTTCCTATCTATAATAAGCATTGGGAAAAAAGAGCACGGCATAGTATCTATTTTGTCTATAGGTGATGCTCCATGTGCCTGTGGCTTTCGGGTGCCTTGCATTACCTTTGGGGCCCCCTCGAGGGTCTCCCTTGTTGGGAGCACAGCCCTAGACTCTCTCTGGGAAGCAACAACTTTTGATAGGTCTTTATTTAGGCCCAGGAATAACTGAAGTGAAGAACAGAGCTACTTGTGTAGCTCCTAAAAGTGGTTCTACTGCAAGCCTGAGGACCCAGACTCTCTTTGGGGTCTTACTGGCTGCCCTCAGGGAGCAGTAGCTGGCTCACCTCCACCTCTAGGACATGTTTGAATGAGATAAAAAGAGAGAATTAACGTTCTCTCACTCAGGAAAGCAAGAAAGCCTCTGAGTCACAACTCTGACTCAACTCTATGTGACAATTGGTATTTCCAAATCAAGTTTTAACTTCCTTTCCTAAAAATGAAGTAAATGAGAATTGCTTTTTTTCTTCCCTAACAACTACTGAGAGTGTTTTTGATTTGCATTAAATAGCCAAATAAGACCAAAAGAAGACCAAAGGGCTTATTTTGGTGTTTTTTCCCCCCTAAAATAAAGTAACAATTATTTGGAAGGTAAATTCAATCTTCCTTTGAGAAGCTACTTTGAAATATAAGATTTTCTCACACTAGCCAGTGCCTTCCCTACCTTTCACTACATGCTTCAGGCACTCATTGCTTAAGCATAAGGACCATGCCACACACTTCTGTCCACTTCATAGAGACAAGCACACTACCTTCCTAGTGCAGCTTTGTATCAGTCAGGATTGGCCTCATCATGCTACAGTTGCGAACATCTCCAAAATGTTAGTGGCCTACACCATAAAGGTTTGTTTCTCACCTATATTACGTGTTCAGCTCATTACATTTTCTGTGCAGATAGGCTAAGGGACCATACTCATGGCATTTTCTTAGAGACCCAGGATGGCAAAGCAGCTGCCATCTTGAATTGCAGGTCACTGTGCCACAGGTACTAGAGAACTCTGAGTCCTGCATCAACGATTCCGTGTTTTGTCCTGGAGGTGGCACATATCATTTCTGTTCTTTGCTCATTCACTAAAACTAGTCACAGGGCCCTACCCAACCACCTGGGAACCAAGAGATGCAATTCTCCCCTGAGCCTGGGAAAGCTGGCTGCTTTGGTGAGCAGCGCCAATGGTCCTCGCAACATTTGTAATAAGTATTTGGGGACTAATTTCACTCCTTTCTCAGAAAGAGCTCATGGATGATTTTTACTTCCAGTTGGATTCTCTTTTATTTCTGTTTTTGAGGAATTAGAGATTAAAAACATAGGACCTATCACATAGTATCAAGAATGCATTTTACTTTTCAATCTGCCATTCTCTTCAGCTTTATTTTCTTTGTATTACTTTTCCCACTCCTGAGACTTTGACCTGTTAGGTTCCGTTTTAGCTTTGATGACCCTCTGGAAACCTGAAACTAGAGCTTATGGAGTCCTTGCCTAACACTGGGAACGAGCATTCGGCTTGGTTCCCTTTCCGGGTCTTGCCTCCTGCCACTTTTTTTTCCTCCCAAATTCTCATACATTAATATTACCAGATTCCTGAGCTTTCCTGAGAGAGCCTCACATGCTTCCCTTGCCCTTGTCCTGACCTTTCAATTCCAAAATCTCTCAGGCCATGTAAAGAGAACTGTGCTTTGAAAATCGCAACCTTGGTTAGAGTCAATTCTCTCTTCCAGTAAAAAAAAAGTAGGTTTCTTCAAAGAAGGAGCTTTGCTGCATGATGGTTCTAGCTATTTCCTACATTTTGTCTGTTCTTATTTAAGGTACATGTTGTAGAGTTTTCGTAACCATTGTGATGGTTCAAGCCAAAGCCGCAGTAATGTGAGTTATCTATCCAGGTAGTAGAAATGGTAGCTGCTCAAAAGAAATGTGAAAAACTAGGTGTGTGTTTTTTTTTTGTTTTTTGTTTTTTGTTTTTTTAAACAGAGACATTCCTTATAATCAAACTCTTTAAAATTTTTGGTGTATATTTAACAGATGTAAACTTTCCCACGATGAGATAGTTCACTCTGAGGTAAAACAGATAGATATGTTTATCCAAACATGGGTATTATTTTACTTCTAAGCCCTTCCCTTAGAGCCATCTATAGGGATATATACTGCTATAGAAATGTCTTTGTAACAGGAAAATGCAATGGAAAATAAACCAGACCATGCCTTGCATTAAAGCAAGTGATGTGATATATTGTAGGGCAGGCAATTTTAAACACTTCTGTTAGGTCAGGCTAATTTTCTAGTCTAAGATCAGAATGCAAACATGGCTAAGCCAATGTATGTGGATTTCTATATAAAACATATGTGAATAACATTATTTTTTGGAGAGATTATGGGCAGGCCTTTTCTTGTAAATATAATTAGCTGGGATTAGAGTTCAATTTCTGGCACTGTTCGTGAGGCTTAGGAGCTTTCCAGGGAATGGAAATTTTTGCTCTTTGTGTGTCATTGTTCATTTGACAGAAAATGACAGTACATGAAGCAAGAAGGATTTTTTTCCCTTCCAGGTACGAGATGCTCCTGTAACAATATCCACACAGAGCCTCCTTCCCAGAGAAGAAATATTGATCAAAAATAAAAAAATGTCAAGTGTGACAAAAATTTGAACAGGCCTTTTACAAATGAGTTTGTTTCTATTCCACAAGGTGGCGATAAATACATTCCTAAGTAGCCGTCTGCTGTGGAAAGAATGAAGCTACTAAATGGCAGGGTTGTTTAATGTGTGTGCTGTAGAAATCGGTGCTATTGAAACCAAAGTGAACATGTTTTTAGCCTGGCTGAGTGTTGTTCATGAGAATCTCTCCCTGCGAACCCCTTCCTTAACTCTCAGGAAGGAAATAAAAACAAAAGAGTGGAAATACAGTTTGACCTTATATCATGAAGTGTTTGCTGCCCACCAGAAATGGGAACTCAAGCTGGAGACCACAAAACTTGCTTTCTCTTTATTAGTCTTGAGGTTTCATTGAAGTAAGACAATAACCAAGCCTTATACTGACTCTCAAGGCTAAAAATGTAGTCTATAACTGAACGATGAACGGGACAAAAAGAAATTCAGAAGTACTGCACTTAGAGCAAGTGGTCATAGAAAAATCTAATTAATGACATTAACATCAATTTCTTTAGATTTTTACCTAGAAAGATAAATTCATCTGTGATTCAGAAACAGCACATTGAGACAGTTAAATTAGAACTTTAAAAAAATGTCAATCTCTTAGTCTGGAGAAATAGATTTCATTGTCATGTATTCTGATTCCATTGATGCTGGAATAAGAGGAACACACAAGATTTAGGTTAGATCTAGGAAGTTTCTAAGCGTGGGAATTGAAGTCCCTCGTCTGCAAGTCTGACCAAGTTGGAAGAATTCATAGGACTTATTCGAGACCGTCCTAATCCTATATCTGGATGCACATCTCTCCCCTGAAGGGGAGGATCAGGCACTTGGAAGCACATGCTGAGCCACTCAGCACAAGTGTCAACAAATATTGATTGAGCAACCGCTATTCAATTCAGGCCCTGAAACTTAAGGATGAGAAAGGCGCATTGCTTACCCTCAAGGAAAGAATGTCCATTCTTCTCCATCTCTTTGCAAAAATTGAGTAGTAGCCTTCTTTATGACTTATGTTTCTATACAAAACTTGAGAACACAGTTGATGAAGTATTGATTTGGTTTCTGTTGGGTTCCTGAATAGGCACTTAGCTGTGTGGCTAGTACCTAGCTAAGACTTTCTCATGACCATTATGTAGCTCGTGAATTAAGAGCTCCATTAATTGTCCTTAGTAAGGGCCACAAAATAACTTTATTTTCCTCTTTGATTACAGAATAATCTACAGCTAGTAAGTAGCACTTTCTCAGGACAAGGCAAGGAGGTAAAGTCTAATATTTAACATAAACATGACATTCTTTGAAGACTTTCTCTCTAGTGAGCTCATTCTGCTGCTTGCAATGACTATCTCAAACCGTAAAACATGAAGAGGCATTATCATCACCATTTTACAGATGGAGTGATTGAGGCAATGACTAATTAAGAGAGTCATCCATTTTTATGTCATTTGTCAAGAAGAGAGTTGATAATGGGGGTACTACAGCATGTAGGCATCTGACCCAATGTCATAGCTCCTGTACAGGGCCTCTATTTGCCTAGAAAATCTTTTTTTTTTTTTTTTTTTTTTTTTTTTTTTTTAGATTAGGGAAAGGTGCATTCCCTGGGCGGATGCAGCCTCAGAGGTCCTTTCTTAACAAAAGGAGTATGGGCTGAATTTCAGTTCCTTCCCACCTCCTTGGCTGGGTATCTTTGTGCAGAGCACAACTCATAAAACTTTGCATCATCCCTGTTCTGTTACTGCTTCATACTTTGGAATCAAACTTTTGAATGATTTGGTGAGAAAATTGAGCATTGCAAAATCCAGGAATATGGCAGATGCGGAAATGAGTGTTTGTTCAATAAATGGATTAGGTCAGGTGTCCTATCCATGGGCTGGGTCACCCTGCACCATTGCATCACTGTAGCCGTGGAGCTCCCCATTAGAGTGTGTTTGGAGCAGAAGTAGAGGTCAGGTGTTAGGCACAGTTCTCAACTGAGTGCCTCTTCTAAGAGCATTATATTTCATTAGAAATACTTATTCCCAACCCTTATGAATAAGAGGAGTCAGAAGAATAGAACCAGTAAGACCACTTGACATTCCTTTGGAGCTAACCACATGTCTATAAGGAGGTAGGCACCCTATACAGGGGTCTGGGAAGAGCTTTCTTCCCTCCATGCCCCTAGGAGTCTTGGGAGAGAGGGCATGGTTAAGGGATGTCTATTAGACAGACTGAGATTTACAAACAGACCTAGACCTACTGATTGGGAACACTCAGGGCAGTAGGGCTGAGGAATGTTCTTTCCCTTCCATCAGGATCAGAGAGATTGCTCAGTAAACAGTTAGAGGAAATGGATTCTTATGTTCAAGGACTTGAGAAGCTCAGACAGAAAGGAGAGCATCAAGCCCGAGGGGTTCCTTATTTTAGATTGTAATCAGTGGAAAACTTGAAGGAAGAACAATATCTTTTCTTTCTCCTTCATCTTTTTCACACCAGCCTTGTTAGGCAGGGCATGTCAGAGTAAGTTCTTGATTAATACCTAGAGGTTGCTGATAATACTCAGCTTGGTCTAGACAGAGTGTGAGCCTAGGATGGTGGGGTACTAGGTAAATCTCAGAGAAGTCCTTTTCGTAGATGGCAGAATCAGGTCATCTTGCATATTATTAGTTCTTTCACAGTGCAACTCTGAAAATGAAATTAATCTGCATTGAAAAAGAGGCCCTAATTTCTCCTCTCTCATCAGAGTCTTGTAAAGCATAATAAATTACTTTTCCTTCCATGTCCCAAGTCCCTCAATTGTCATTTTTTGGGGGGTAACTCAAGGATTATATCTGAATCCTTTAAGTCCTCAAACAAACATAATTGTCTGTTGTTTTAATTTGTATTTGGAATGAATGTTTTTCTTTTTTAATTGGCTGCCTTGATTTAATTTCTTGGTTGTTGACGTATTAATCTTTTGGAGTGGGGAGAGGGGGAGGTGCATTCCTAACTGGTAGGAATGCACTTATGAAAGGCTTCTCTGACTTAAGAAACTCTATACTATCAGCCAGACAGCAAGATAACTCACTCTTCCCTGGCTTCTGAATCCAGACACACAGAAGTTTTACTACATGTATCATTTACCCACTAGTCAGTAGATTCCTTATGCTTTAAAGATTTTAAAGTTGTCCTGTGACAATATGACTCTGAGGCCCTAAGAAAAACCTAGACATACAAGAATATATTCAGATGAGGTTTACTCATGGGGACAATCCCCCAGAGAGAAGACTAGAGATGAGCTGAGAGTGGTATCTGCTGGGGAACATGTTAGTTAAATCTGAACTTAACATTGTGAAAAATAGGAAGATGCACATTTTCATGGCAACGTTTCCATGTAGGTATTGCTTTCTCTCCTCAATTAGAATAACTTTTCTGATCATCATTTTGACTGGTGTTCCTTTAGGAGAAATGCTGAGAAAGATCACGTGTCTACTAGCTTCCCAAGCCTTCCACTTTGCCCTAGCTCCTGAGAAATTAGCACTAGAACCGAGGTCAATTGACATAATCACACATTAAGCTGACAGTTGCCCACATAAAAGCAACACCAACTTGTATATTAGTTTTGTTAGAAACTTTGATTCTTTTCTAAGTGAACTTTTATAGACTTTGGAGGTTTCTACCTGTTTTTTGCTTTGAATTAAAAAAATTTTTTTTTTAATCTCAGTTTTTAGCATACCATCAGACACATAGAAAGGGCTATAACTACAGAATGAATAAGCACATGAATGAATGGAACGACCACCAGTTCTTTCAGGTACTCTAAGCATTTTACTGTATGGGGTCTGCTGCACTGTTGTCAAGTCACTGATTTGGAGAAATCATTGAGCCACAAAAATGGTGCTAATGACATAAGTTTCCAGTGGTCAGTGGGCGTTTTCACAGTCATCCCTTCCAAAGGCTTAGAAATCACAAACCATAAGCACTGAAGGGTTTATGAAAGATCCTCTTAAAGTTGTCCTGTGACAATATGACTCTGAGGCCCTAAGAAAAACCTAGACATAACAAACCTAGACAAAAACCTTTATTTCATGAGACAAGATCCTCTTGTCTCATGAAATAAAGGAGGAAAAGATGTAGAAAGAGGGGCGCATGGTTCAGCAATTTTGTTAGACCCACTTTCTGGTTCTTGCTGGGTAAGCTCAGCTTTCTCTCAGGCCAGTATCTGTGGGCCAACAGAGTGTGGTTACCTGCAGACACAGTGCGCTAAGCTTGACCAAGCATTGATGTAACTCACCAAACTCTAAGGTAACAGGATCGGATATCTGCTCCAAATTTTTCATCTAGCCTCAATAATTTATAGTCACAGCATAAATACTGAGTTGGGGTGTCAAACCCTGTGGTGACATCATATTAGTGACATTCCTCCTCCAGGATCCCTTTTGTGTTGTCTATTCCTGACTTGTGTAGTCTTTCACCACTAATTATATAGTAACTTCTGCTTGTTCTCTGCTTTGAAAAACTATAGTTATGAAAAGATTATTGCATGTACATTTTGAAATATGCAATTCAACAGATTGTGACATTTATTCATTCATTTCTTATTCTGAATGCCTAGCACAATGCCTAGAAGGTAGGAGGTAATCAGTATGTTTGTGTGAGTGAACGATAGAAAATAGCACATTATACTCAGTTTTTGAAAAATGTGCCAAGGCCTTGAGAAGTTTTTAATGGACAAAAATATATATGGTTTAATACCAGGCACAATTTTAAATGCTTTACCTTTATTAGCAAATTTAATTCCCAAAACAGTTCCTGGAGGTGTTTTTCATTGTCATCCCCACCTTCTATAGGGGGAAAGTTGATGCATGTGAAGGTTGAGGGAGTTGTCCATGTCAACGAGTGGGAGAACTGAGGTTTGAACCCAGGCATTCTGTGCCCAGAGATTGTGCCTTTAACCATAGTCTCACACTGTCTGTCAAGTTATCATACTGTCAATGTTCTTGGGAGCCCAGGAGAAAAAGCATATATAAAGTACAATTCATAAAAAAACAAAAGTAGGCTCTTGGCTCCAAGTTTATTCTAGACTTGAAGAAAATGTGTGGGATTTGGTTTAGGAGTTAGGGAGGATAAGTAGAATCCATCAAACACACCAAAGTTCTGAAATCTTAACTCTGTTGATTTCTTATCTCATATTTCATGTTGCACATAAAATATGTCTGGACTTCTTTGTCCTCAGAAATACACACAAAGGGCACTAGAATTAATGACGTCAAGTGATTAATCTTCGTACAGTTGTCTTATCACAAGTGTTACAAACCTGTTTTTATTCTGTTTCCTTTTGAGAAGCTATTGAGAGTTCCGCATCCACCATTAATGCTCACTTCTATGCAACTTCCTTAGTATATGGTGGGTGTTCATGTCCAGACAGTCAGCCCACAACATTGCACATGAAACTAACCTGAAGATAAAGGATCATGAATTTATTTCTGTAGGCACCTCCCTACTGTTCTCTCTTTCTAATTTATAATTCTCACATATGCTTATTAACTATGAAAGTAATACATAATTGTTGTCACAAGTAAAACAATGTAAAGATACATAAAGAAAAAGTTAATAATCACTTTCCCTACATACATGCACACAGATCTTCCTCTCCCGCCTAGAGTAAGCAGTAGTAACAGCCAGGAATTTATCCTTCTATACTACTTTTTCTCTATCGTAGTGAAAACATATAGAAATATAGAGGCGTATATTATTATGCACATTAGTGTGCATTTTTTTAAAGTTTAATAAACTTTATTTTTTAGGGCAATTTTAGGTTCACAACAAAATTGGGTGGAAGGTTCAGAGATTCCCCATATGCGCCCTGTGTCCACAAATACACGGCCTCCCCCACTGTCAGCATTACCACCAGAGTGAGACATTACAACTGATGAACCTATATACAATGTATTTTTAATATAACAGCATATGAAATGGCCAAAATTGGAGTATTTTAACCTATAAAATTGGCAATTTCATATGATTCACTATAATAGCAATCCATTGATATGTATTTTAAAATAATATTAAATAAATGCATATATGCACAAAATTCCATCAGGATTATTTCATCATTTTTCTATGGATTGTTAGGTTGTTTCCAATTTTTGAGAGCACAACAATGCTGTAGTAAACATTCTTAACCATATCTCTTTTTACAAAACAGTTGTTCACAGCTATATCCCAATTACTTAGAACATAAATTGGCGTACTGAAGTTGTTCAATTAACATTTGTTGAATGTCTAAATGAATGAAAGGGCTCCGATGCCGTCCTCCAGCTGTGTGACTCTCAGGCCACTCATCTGATTTACTAACTTGCCATTGGATGGAATTGCAGGTTCTCCACAGCTGGTCTCAGTCTTTCTACATCCCCCTGCCATTCACGTCTACCTGCGGCAACCAGCAAGTGTTTCTTATCATACTCAGCTTCCTTTTTATTTCCTTTTTAAAATATAACTTTGTTGTGGTTTAATTCACACACTCTACAATTTATTTATTTAAATGAATAAATTGATTCAATGGTTTCTTGTATATTCACAGATATGCACAGCCATCAGCACAATTTTGGAACATTTCATCACCTTAAGAAGAAATCTCCTTTAGCTGTCACCATCTCATCCCTCCCTCACCCACAACCACTCAACCCTACGAAACCACTAATCTATCTTCTGTCTCTATTCTGTCTTCGTAGATTTCCTATTCTGGGCATCTCATATGAATAGAATCATTTAATATGTGGTGTTTTGTGACTAATTTCTCTTGGCATAATGTTTTCACAGTTCTTCTATGTCGTAGTATGTATCAAGACTTCATTCCTATCTATGGCCAAATAATATTGTGTAAATATACCTCATTTTGTTTATTTGTTCATCAGTTGATGGACATTTGAGTTGTTTCCACTTCTGGTTATTATGAGTAATATTGCTATAAACATTTGTGTATCTATTTTTGTGCAGATGTATTTTTTTTCTTTTAAGTATATATCTGGGAGTGAAATTGCTGAGTCACATGGTAACTTGATGTTTAAGTTTTAGATGTTTTCCAAACATCACTCTTCATTCTCACCACCATTGTATGAGGGTTCCAATTTCTCCACGTATTTGCCAGCATTTGTTGTTATCTGACTTTTTGACTGTAGCCATCCTTTAAGTGTGAAGTGATAGCTAGTTATGGTTTGGATTTCATTTCCTTAAAGACTAATGATGTCGAGCATCTTTTCATGTATTTATTGGCCATTTGTATATCTTCTTTAGAAAAATGTGAATTGTCCCTATTTTGATTGGGTTATTTATCTTTTTATTATTGAATTGTAAGAGTGCTTTACATATCCTGGATACTAGTTTCTTAACAGATATATACAGCTTCCTTTTTACTAAAGTTCTTCATGTGGCATTTCTCACTTCCTCTAGTGAACACTGCTTTTTCTTGAGTGATGTGCTCACAAGACACACAGGGAACCAGGAGGAAAGAGCTCCTGTGTATGAATGTTTTCAGATGGTATTCGAGAGCACGTTGTGCCCATCTTCTCACCCTAATAGATCCCATACCAGTAAAGCTGGCACTGGTCTTTTTCAAAAACTGCCTCATTGTAGAGGGCTGCTTATTGGGTAGTGGATTAATGTCCAAACTTCTTAGGTAATTAGTATGGAACACAGATCACCCTTTTGTAATAAGACTTGACAATAAAATGAGAAGTCAAAGTGAATGTTTCAGCTGGGTGAAACTTTGAGACAGCTAGATGGACTGTTTTGTGCTTTCTCTCATGCAGTGCTGATGATGTCCATGTGATGGGTAATACTTTCTATTTTGCACAATCAATTATATCATGGAAACATCTAAGGATGCTTTATATATTAAGGTTATTTTCTGGATCTCTAAATGGAGAATTAATCTCAAACAATTGGATTTCATTCCAGAATGAAATTTATGTGAATTTCTGTGATGGGAGAAGTCTGAATTAGGTAGCAAGGAGACAAGACCAATGGAACTGATTAGTGAAGTAATCGTTAAGTTGCAAATGGAGAAATTGACAATCCCCACCCCACAACACCTCCCTTGATGTCCTCTTAATAGAGGTGCTATATTTAAATTGGTATCTGAAGCTGTTACTCCAAGGACATTCCTTTGGATAGATACCTGACATTTGTCCTTTTACATTGCTTTATTTCCTTGCAAGAACATATAATGTAATGGTAATTGGGTAATGATACATTGGATTGTAATCAATCAGAAATTGAGATATTCAGTCTGTGGCAATATGAATTTTTTTTAATCCATTGATCTTGGTGATTTTAAAACTACCTACCCTAAGGAAAATTGATCCACAGGAAAGTTTAAAGATTAAGATATAATTGACATATAACATTGTATAAGTTTAAGGGGTGCAGTTGTGCTGTTTTGTTATTTACATATTGTAATATGATTACCATGGTAGCATTAGCTAACACCTCTATCATGTCGCATAATTATCATTTCTTTTTTTGTGGTGAGGACAGCTAAGATCTAGTCTCTTAGCAACTTGAAGTATATAATACACATTGTTGACTATGATCACTATGCTGTACATTAGATCTCCAGAATTTATTTATCTACTAGTTGCAAGTTTGTACCCTTAAACAACATGTCCCTCATTCCCTACTCCCAAGCCCTTAGTAGCTACCATTTTACTTTCTGTTTTTCTGATTTCAACTTTTTTAGACTCTACATATAAGTGATAACATACAGTATTTCTATCTCTGTCTGACTTATCTCAATCAGCATAGTGCCCTCAAAAGAGTCTTAATAATTATTGAAGACCAAAAACACTCTGTGAAACTGAAGTGCCAACTTCGAGTTGGCTGACCATATGAGAGTGGTGTTGACTATAAGAATGGAGGTGTTAGGAGAGTAGAACTCAAAGTTGCAGACAAGACTTCCCAGGACGGTGGTGATGGAATCTATCACCTACCTGACTCTTCTGAGCAGGCCATAGTGCATTGCTCAGATTCCCACTGGCATTTTCACTGTGGCTGGGAAAGAGCGTAGATGTGGGAGTAAGGCAGATCTGGGTTGTACACCTAGGTCCATCCCTCATCAACTGAATGATGTAGGACAAGTTACTTGGTATCTCTGTGACTCTATAGAGATGAAAACTCAACTCATTTCATAGGTTCATTGCAAGGAGTAAATGAGAATATATCTATACAATGACTATTTCAGTAACTGGTCCAAGGCGGGCACTCACCACATGCTTCTTTCCTCTCCTCTCCTATTTGTTTTCTGTCCCCTTTCACCAAACTGCTCCTCCACAATTTTAGCCAATTCAGCACTTGAGCTCTCAGGAGAGTCTACTTGATCCATGGCTGAGAAAGGAGATAATGACCTAATGCCCATCCTCAGATCTACATGCAAAGTAGAACCCCCTTCTAGTTATCACTGGCCTCTTGCTAAAATCTACTGCAATTCCTCCCTCCTCTTTTCCTTGCATATACTCCTCCCAGTTATTTTTTTAAATTGAGATACAGTTGGCATGTAATACTATATTAGCTTCAGATGAACAGCATAGTTATTTGATATACGTATGTATTATGAAATGATCACCACAATAAGTTTCGTTAGCCATCCATCACCTCGCATAGTTACACATTTTTTTTTCTCGTGATGAGAACTTTTCAGATCTACATGCTTAACAGCTTTCAAATATACAATACAGTATTGTTAACCAGAGTCACCTCCCAGTTATTCTTCACATTGGTCATGAATTCCACTTGTCTTTTGCTCACTTAAGAGGCGACATAGAAAAAGACAATCAACCTGGTAAAAATATTGGTAATTTATAGATGAGTGCATCAACATGATTAAAATAGTTATGAAAAGGTGTTGGAACCCACTGGTAATTAGTAAAATAAACATTAAGGTAACAATGAAATACCACTTGCAAAAATTTAAAAGACTAATACCTGTGCATGGCTAGTAGCAAGGAGAATTAACACCATGTTTAGGGAAACAATCAGGAAGCTCTAATGGATTTAGCCATTAAAATGATTTATTAAAATTTACAAATGCACATGCTTTCCAACTGAGCAGTCCATTCCTGTGACTGTAGTCCTTAGAAACTGGTGTCAATACGGAAAGTCGTAGTTATAAGGGCAGTTAGTGAAGCATTGTTAGTAAAGGAAAAAGCAAAAACACGAAAAGATACCAGCTGGAAACAGAGAGCTGCTGGGGAGAAGCCTGGTAAAATAATGGATATCACCTCACCAATGTATATTTTTAGGTTTTAAAAATACCAAATTAGAGCTATCATAGTATTCAAAGTATTCCAGAGTGAGAAAATAAAAGATACAGAAAAATCTATGTGAAATGATCCAATTTGTAAAATAAACAGAGACCAAAAAAATTCAGATGTGTGTGTTTGTGTGTGTGTGCACACGTGCACACACATGAGGATATGAGTATAGAGAAAAATAAAGGTAAGTTTTAGGCTATTATCATGGGATACTGAGGAATGGTGGAGACAGGGACTATGAGGGCAAATGAAAAAAAAAAGACTGCATTAAGCAGATCTCTATCCAATATGATATGATTCCATTTATGTAAAATTACATGTGTGCATATATGTTTAAAGAAATAGGAATAAGGAATTAGACCTTGATCTACTGACTTGTAGAGGCAATTGTTATATAGTGAAGAAAGAAAATGTCAAAGTCATGAGAACACTATTATTTTTGTTTCTATAGCAAAAGCTATCCAGTCAATTGTTGATGAACCCATCCTCTACCCACCTCTATGTGTGTGTGCTTTTGTATTTGCATGTGCTCGTACACATGCACACGTTCCTAGAGATGTTATGGAAGATGCACGTGATCATGTTGGCTGCCTTTTTCTTGGTGCATCTTGTGGAAATTTGAAAAAATATTTATTTAAAAATTTTATTATTTTGTGATTTGAAAAAATATAAAACATTTCAAGATTATAGAGAATTATTTCAAAGAAAAAGAGAGAAAACAGTGGCACGCTAATGGTCATCAAAGGCTGAGAGGCAGTGTATAATTCTGTTTGAAAAGAATTTGGTTAGCCACATCCATGGGCATTAACTCAATGTTAAAGAAGTTATGAGTGAGCTGAAAATGAAAATAGAGGGAATGAGTGTATCCAGAGCTTGCTTTGGGCCAGATCCTCCCTAGTTCTTGAGCGCTTCAGCCAGAAGAACTAAGCTGCAGTAGCTCATTCTAACCCTGACCTCTGTCTCAGAACAGCTAATCTTTCAAAGAGAGGGCCAGGCAGATAAAGTGCCTAGGCAAGGTTTGTGATTTTCTTGACTGGCATACAAGATTCCAAATTGGACTGTCATTGTAGCTTCCATGGAGATTCCCAGGAGTTCTATAAACTCGAGGTTAAACCCTGGCTAGTAAACAGAGACCTGGGAACAACCTTTCCCAAACAATCCTTTAAAACATGGTTGTTGCTTCAGTGGGTGGAGGAGCAGCAGGCGGAAGGGAGGGACACACAGTGGTATGTGGCTGTGAATATTCCACCAAGCAAAGTCATGAGGCTGATTAGAGCATTGAATAGAAAACTAATGAAAGATTTTATTTTCCTATAACTTAGGGTTTGTCTGACAGTTTGTATTGGAATTCCAGACTCTTTTGACACACTGCTGATCTTAAAAAAGACATCCTTGGCATTCGAAGAGGTGGATGCTGAGTAGCTCCCATTATCATGACTTCACCGCTCAAAATGACACATATCATATATATGTGTACATATAATATATCTCTTTTAAAAATACAAATGATAACTTAGGATAAACACTATTCTATACTTTTTTTAAAAAAAAATTAAAAACATATCTAGAGTTCTCTTCTGCAAACACATACACAATGTGGACGTACCGTAATTTATGTAGCTATACCCTTCTGATAATCGTTGAAGTCAAAATGGCTTTTAAACTTTATTTTTTAAAAAGTTATGTTTTGAATTTTTAAAAAGCAACCAAAGTAAACTATTGTGTCCTTAAAATATTATTCTCGTGAGATATTTTTAATACTCAAATGAGTTTTTTAAAAGTGCAGTTTTACATTTTTTTTAGCATATAAGAATATATCTAAGAGTTCATTCTACACGTGTATGTATGCGTTTTATGTGCAACTTGAAAATGTATATATATTTTTTAAAATTTAATTGATTTAAGTGTTAGAGTCACTAGGAGATAGCGTTTAAAATTTGTTTGTTTTTGAATTCATAGAATTAGACCCTGGACATCATGGGTATAAGTTGATGCATAGATTCACAAAGATGTTAATTTTAAGTTATTGTATCTAAAAATATCAATGTTTTCTGAGTTGGGATGAAAATGTGGTGAACTGAGAACACAGAAATTTAGGGAAAAGGGTTACTATATTTTCCTTTGGGTATTCAGATAAGTAGGAACATCCTCTGAAATGAAGCAAGCTGCCAGGAGCCAGGGAGTGAGGACTCAGGCCAGAGATCTTCCACCTGCCACAGCAGCGAGCAGCCGCTCTCATCTTTGAAGTGATTTACAAACATTAATGAAGCTTCCCAGCAGCCTGTAAGGCAGGGAGGTTATAATTACCCTGTTTTACAAATGGGCAATGGAGACACAAATAGGTTAAGTGCTTTGCCGCAGGCACACTGTGATTCCTCTGTGAGTTAGACAGCAGGAGAGCTTGGCTTCACCAGCTCTGTTTACACCCACTGTGGGCGGGCTTCCTCTCCATCCAGGGGACAGCCCCTGCCTTGCAGAGACCAGCACTGGCCTGAGAAAACCAAGACCAGGTCTCTCTACTAGGACAGAGAGGGAGAGAATTAGGGCCACAGTGAGATAACTCGATGACTCCATGTAGATATTCTCCTTACAGTTTCTTTGAACAATATAGGTTTGACATGCATGGGTCCAATTATACATGGGTATTTTTCAATAAATACTTGTATTGTTTTCTATTTGTAATTGGGAGTTCATGGGTGTGGAGGGCCGAATGTGTGCATTGATCTGTGCTGTTTTATGTAGAGGATTTTGGTATCCAATCCCTTGGGTCCTGAAGCCAATCCCCAAGGGACAACTTACGTTTTTGGGGAGTCAAAAGTTATACGTGGACCTTTTTACTGCACGGTGGTGGGTACCCCTAACTCCCTGCATTTCAAAGGTCAACTGGAATTGTCTAAGGGCCGGGGCAGAGAATGTCCTTCTGTATGGATATGCACCCAGTAAGCATTCAGTAAGAACCTATTGCCCAGATTATGAAGGCAATGTTCTTTTCCAAAGACTTGGCAGAATCCAGATTTCAAACTGAAATAAAAGTTCTTGTTCATTGTACTGGTGATTAAATTCTTCCCAGAAAGCTGTTTTAAAATGTAAAGCAGAGTTGAGAAAATAGAGTAACAAATATAAAATGATATGTAGACTGGCAACCTGTAGATGAATAATCAAGCCTACCCTGATACTTGTACTAATCCTATAGCATTCAGATGTAGAGTTGTTAATATTACTGAAATTCTGAAGGTGAAAAAATATGTAAGGGAAACTGTAAAGAGAAACTTTTTACTCAATATTATTCGTTCATTCATTTGTTCTTCGTTGGGCTTAGGGTAGGTTTTGGGAAGGATAACAGCGAGTGAGTTAGTTTTTTTTTTTTAGAAACAGTGCTTTATTATTGCTGAAGAAATGAACCACTTCGGACCAGCTTCCTATAATCTACAGCAATGGATATGGCAAGTGAGCAAGCTAATAGAAGGACTAAGAAGACAGGAACTTGACCATACATGTTGCTTATGGCGAAGACTTCCATATACTCTCAGACAACACATCTATATGCATCTTGGATCATGTACATTTACATACACACACAGACACACTTCTGTGAGATATAAATTTCTCATCTTTAAGTATGTATAGAAAAATACATTCTGAGTACATTTATTCCATTATACTTTTTATATATGTGTGTTATTTTTTCAAATGTCTTACCTCCTTGAAACCAGAGGCACTATACACTATACTCTTCTTCTTCTTCTTCTTCTTCTTCTTCTTCTTCTTCTTCTTCTTCTTCTTCTTCTTCTTCTTCTTCTTCTTCTTCTTCTTCTTCTTCTTCTTCTTCTTCTTCTTCTTCTTCTTCTTCTTCTTCTTCCTTCTTCTTCTTCTTTTGCCCTGCCCAAGACTTAGCACAGTTTTTGCTTGCCATTTATTGAATAACATCAAAATATATATAAACAGAGTGTGTAATCTCAGCTCTCCGGAGACTTAAAGATCTGAAACACAGTCCAGGATTAGCTTGATCTTTCAGAGTCTGCTACCCAGGAAATAAATCTAGAAGTCTCTCTTTGAAAGAGTTGTCTCAAAGACTGCTATACAATTACCCCCGTTCTAGAGATAGGATCCAGATTTATAATTTAAATGTCTTCTCTGCCACTGTCACAGTGTATTTTTCTTAAAACAGTGAATAATAGTTAACAAAAATGAGGAACATTGCAGAAGATGATAACAAAATACTTGTGATTAATATTTCTTTATTTCACCTCTATTTTGAGGGTTTAGAATTTCAATAAATTTGAACAGGTCTCTGCTTCTTTCTCTTTCTCTGAACTCCTAACCAAATGAATAACCTCTAGTGTTTATCCAAATTTTCATTTTCTCTTGAAGTTTTCTGGTTAAGTTCACAGATCTTGAAACTGGATTTCAAAAGTGCACAAATCTCTAGCTTTTTAAAAGTGAAAAACTGAAAACGAAGCCAAACCACAATGTAAAAAAAAATCATTCTTCTTGATTTGTATATAGATAACTTGGAAAGCTCCTTGAAGAATAAATTCCACTAGCATTTATTCATCTTTTGCATTTTTTTTTTTTCAATGAAAAAATCTTGCTGCTTTCGATACTGCCTCAGCATTTGGTTACTTTTCCCTTCTGGTTCGCTCACTTCTTTGGGTTATGGCTTCTGGTTGGCTGCTGGCTGTGGTGCTGATTCCTGATTTATTATTTTGCATTCCCTCTTCGGTCCTGGGTGTTCTTTCAGCCAGCCCCATGCCCTTCCTGCTCCAGTGGCACTCATCCACCTGTAGGTAGATCAGTTCCATCTGTCCTCAATACTCTTTGAACAGTGGCTCACTTCAGAGCCATTAAATGCCTGGGCCCATGAGCTAATCCAGTCTCCTTGGCTGATAGAATCCATGACAGGATCACAAGCCCTAGGTCATAAACATCATTTGGGCGCTAATAAATTTCAAGCTTTGAAAGGAGGTGTTTATGTCTAGCAATAGATACTGTTTGCAGAAGGAACTTTCTTGAGACATCTGTAATTTGTTTGGGAGTGGTGACACCTCGGTGGCCTGGCAAGAGAATTTCTCTGAGGTCTCAGGTAAGGGGAGGAGGGCGCCATTTAGTACCAAGAGCCCTGGGACTGCCCAACCTCCGTCTCAGTCCCTCCTCTGACACCTCGTTCTTTGTGCAATTATTTTCACAATCCATCTTTTGAAGCAGACTCTCTCCATCTGTGAAAGGAATAGCAAGGCAGGCTTTAATCTTCTGGGTGAAAGGGTGTTCATTTTTATTACATTCTTCTACCCTCTTTAGTCTCTCCACTTGCATATTCTCCTACTTATGTGATAGAATTTTGAGACTATAATCTTTCAGTTCAAAGTTTTTTTTTTTTAATTGGATTATAGAATAAAATGTGGAATTTTGTTCCTTGGATGTCTTTAAAAATAGGATAAATTCCTATTCGGTTGGTCTGTATGGTGTGGCCAGATGTGTTCAATTGGCTGCTCAGACAGGAGTTTATTGATTAGTAAACACTTATGAATGATTTTTAACTCATACAGGACTCTGGAGATGATGATGCAGATACAAAGGAAAGAGTAAGCATGGACTTGCAATCTCGCTGGGAAGGAAAGACATAGAAAAATGAAAAAGGGAATATAATAAGCGAGCTTGTGGTTGATCTGTGTGCTGTTCACGCCTTTTCTCATACAACTTCGAGGGGATAGTCAGCTGTAAGTGTGGCTGTGTTTCTTCCAGGCAGAGGGGGCGTGAAGGCATGTGGCTTGGCTTCACCAGCTGGGTGCCAGGAGTTCAGATTTTGTGCTACTTTAGTTAACCGCTTTACAAGGACAAGACAGTACTAGTGGAAGCTGGTTTGGTGCTTTCGCCATTCCTAGAGATAACAGTACGGCTTGGTTAGTAGTGGGCGTTAGCTGGTTTTCTTTCTCATTCTGATGCATCTGCCTTACCTGCAGAGGCCTCTGGCAGGGACACATTCCCAAACATGCTCATGCTGCTCACCTTTCGTTTTGGAAGTGCAACGAGGTTCATATGTGAATGTTAAATTAGTTCTTTAGAGGGTAAAACACCCCTAACTGTCATACAATGAGTTTTGTGGCCAGGGAGTGAAAAGGGAACAGCAAGTCAGTTAATGTCAGTCCTCTGTGGTATCTGTAATATGTTGGGAGTAGTGACACCTTGGTGGCCTGGCAAGAGAATTTTACACCAAAGGGTATAGTGGGTTCACTTTTTTCTTTTTTAAAGGTGAGAGGCCATGTAGGTGTCATCAGCATAAAGTTTCCTACGAGATAGAAAAGTAAGTGCTCAGGTTAAACTGTGGCTCCTGCCTTCAACGATCAGCCTAACTCCTAAATGCCCCACCTCCATGAAATATGTACCCGACACCCTGTTGGATGGATGCTGTTCTATGTGGGTAATGAGTCTGCAGCTGATTAAATCACAGGTTTCCTATATCATTCTTATGAGTTCTGCTGCACAGTTCCTTGAGCTGACAGCTGTACAATAGCACCTTTTGAACTGCTCCTGGTCTTATGCCAGAAACTTATCTTTTAATGTTTTGCACCCACCTCCCAACTTCTAGGGCAAGTAGAGAAAGGAAGGAGTATGTTTTGAAAGAAATTCCAAGCTTCTATTGTGTGTTTTCCCACTTTTTGCCATTTTGTCGTTGAAGAAAAGCATTATGGAAAGCAGCAGGAAAGCAGATTGTTTTATAGTGTCTAAATAAAGTCCAAGTTCATCTGTTTTAACACTTCTATTGAATACTTACTGTATACCAGGCATTCCGCTATGTGCTGGGGATAGTAGGTAGGCAAAATGTTTTATTATTAGCATTTTTTTAAGACCTCAGTGATCTAAATTGCATATCATGATTATAAAATAGGTGAGTTAATGTCTGTTATTTTACTTTGAAGAAGATCTCACACTAGCAAGTAAAGAGCGATGTCTTCTCTTTGCCCCTCTATTTCCCCTAACTGAAGCAAATATTTCTCTATGAAAACTCGTTTCTTTAGGATTTTCTTGAGAACCCTGTTAACGTAGCAGTCTGTTTTTTTTTTTTTTTTTTTTTTTTTTTATGAGGACTCATGAAAGAAATTCCTCTCAGGACTCATCATTCCGAATCCATACAAGTCATTGATTTGCTAATTGTATGGGCACTATGAAATCAGAAATTGTCGTGTTTCCCTCTTTGCAAATTTTAGGACTCCCAAACTAGTGAGACATGAGGATGTTGTAGCATAAATTTTTTTTTTCTACTGATCCTATTTCTAACTTCATTTGTTTTTCCTTCCCTCTACTTGCCATCTGTTTGATTTTCTCATTTATGTTAATCTTATAGAGCTATTTACACACATTTTAATAATTCTCAAATTCTTTTTGGAATGAGGTGGCATATTTATAAGTACATTAATAAAATATGAAAGTTATACCTAAGAAAAACTGCAGGCCAGGTATATTTATGTTTGGAGATTTTTCTGAAGGTTTTGAGAATTTGTCTATAGTTTTAATGTTCTTTCAGTCCCCAAGTAAAGAATTCATATATTTCCAGTGAGTTTTATAGTCAGAATACACCATAGAGAAAACTTGTTGGGATTTGTTTATATGGAATAATACAGTAATTTTTTTCCCATTTTATATTATGAAAATAATTCAAACTCACATTCAAAATTTCACACAGCATATAAATTGGAATTAAGTACTAAATTAAAAATCTTTATCCCTCCTTGGTCCAATGAATTTCACTCCCCTTTGTGTAGCATTATAGAATTTTCTATGTACTTCTAAGAATACACATACACACACACACACACATATATTATGATATATGAATGAATAAATCAAACTATTCCACAATGAAAGGTTTTGTCAGTTGACAAAATATAGACTTTTTCATAGCAGTATAAATAGCCATCTTTTATTCTTTTAATAGTGGTTTATTATTCTACCATATCAATACTTCATACCCTAATATTTCAATACTTCATCTCCTAATAAAAAGCACTTACACTCCCTAAGTAAGATTTAATATTTTTTAGTTTTAAAATATATTTGACTATGTGCAGTCTGTTTGAATCAACTTGTTTGCCTGTGCTTGGAGTTCCCGCAAGACTTAGGGAGCCTGGTAGTGTTGGAAATGGGCTGAGATCAACGAGCTGAAATTGCTCACTTGGGCAACCAGCTACTATTCCATTACCATCACATATTTATATTACACTTGGCAAAGTGTTTTCATATGCACCATCTCGTTAATTCTAACAACTGTCTTGTAAGGCAGAGGTTGCTATTTCTATTTTTGAAAGGTGACCTTCATCAGGGTTCTGGGATTCGGCCAGCATCATGTAGCTCCCACATGGCACAGCCGGGACTCCCGCCCCAGCTTTCCAGGGCACTTCCCCCAAACTATGGCTGCGCATGACCAGGGCTAATACTGGATCTTCCATTCAACATTAGCCTCACCATGAGGAGTTCCTTCTTCAGTCCTTCAGGCAGGTGATGCCTCAGCTGCATCTAAGACTTTATTTGTGGCTCCCATTCAATTAAATTCTCACTCACCTTTTTGAAACACACACACCCTTGGTAGCTGCAGGCCGACTGGCACTGAGACTCTGTTCCCAGAGGCTTTGCCTGCAGCTCCTCCAGCAGGAGGCTGGTGCAAGGGGGGAAGCCGATGATGATTAGGCCCATATAGAGCTTTCTTTCTTAAAAGAATTAAATTCTGTACTCTCTGCTTTTTTTTTTTTTTTTTTAAGAAGGGAATTTTTCTGTAACTCTATGAATTCTTTGAGCAGATAGCTATCAGCAGCCTCTGTGACAGCAAAGTACTTTTCAGCAGAAAGTCAATTTGACAGATAAACATGCTGCATAATTAAAGGATTAGCATCATTTCTTCTGAAATTAAATTAGGAGGGGAGGACTTTTGTACTAACTTGTTTATGATAAAATTACTTATTGTCAGTCTTCAGGGAATAACTCAAGTGGTGAGATAGTGTCGGTTTTGATATTTTAGCCTCAGAGGTGAGTAGGAAATGACATTTACACAATGTGACTTTCATGGCACATACCTGAATCGTCTCCAGCTTGTCAAATACAGACGCTTCCCCTTTTGTGAGTGAAGAGCACTGTTTCCTTCCCTCTCCCTCCTTTGCTTTTCTGTGGAGGGAAAAAGTTTCATCTTCTAGTGTATTCTGGAAGGAACTTGACTTTCGTATAGATGAGGTGGTTGCTTTTATTGGGTAATTCAATCTCTCTCTCTGACCCAGGCCACAGTGACTAGAAAGAGGATTCAGAGAAGACTAATTAGAGGGGTTATGGGGGACAGAGGACCTGGCTAAAGGGTCATGCAGAAGATCAGTTTTATATAGTTATCGAAGCCTGTTTTGCTACTTCAGATCCTCTGCTGCTTTCATTTATGCAGGTGTTTTCTTGTTTCTATGGCAGCAGAGGTCATTGGCTGGAAAATTCTGGGCATTTGCTTCATGGAGACTTTTGGTGCAGGAGGCTGCTGTCTTCAGCAGAGACTCTGACCAAGCCAGGCTCCCATGTGTCTGTGCTCTGGGAGGGCGTCAGCCTCGCCGAGACCCCAGAGAAACCCCTCAAGTCTCTGATGTAACAGAAAGAGGCTGAGCCAGAACTTGACACCAACATTGGACCCCAAAGTCCAAACTCTCTCCCCCTTCCTATGATGCTGCCTTCCAAAGGCGACATTCAGAGCAGGGCTTTGAAAATTGATGGGATTATTTAAGGCTCAGATTAAAGTGGAAGGGGGGGGGGAGGTGGTCATTACACAAAGAAGAAAAAGCATTCATCACATGGTGAAATCAGGGAAGTTAGAGATGGATTTGGGAAGGAGAAGGAGATGTTTCGGGAAGCCAGATTAATGCTTGTTTGGGAAGGGCAGTAGCAGGTGATCTCTGTGCCTTCTGTCACTTCCCCGTGGACTTCCTGTGATTTTGGTGCCTCTGTGGTAGATGATGATGACCTACACGCTGGCAGCACCCTTTATATGTGTGCCTCAGTGTCCTTCTGTTGTTTTGCCTCCAGAGTCCAGGAGAGAACTTGGCCCGCTACAGGAGTGTCTCGCTCCAGCAGGCAGCCCCTAGCTAAGAGGTTTGAGAGTTGGGGAACGAATGCTCTAGCCTCCCTTCCTTCAAGGCAGAGGTCTGATGCATTGTTTCTGCAGGTCCTCTGAGGGTTGAGCCAGGTGCCCACAGCCAGGTCCAGCTTGATAATACCGTCTTTCCTTCTTCCTTGTTTCATTCTCTGCTTTCTGACTCCTGCTTCCTGGGCTCAGCTCTCAAATAAACCATCTGCATTTATGATATATGAGCATGGAGGAAAATAATGAAGGGCACACAGGTGGTTGTTAGTATGAGTCACGTGGTGCAGAGTGGGGGAGGAAGTCGTGAGGTATGGGTGACGGTAGGGGTAAAAAGCATGGGGGACGAAGGGCATCAAATATACTGGGGAAAAAACCCTTAAACACAGCATGCTGGAGTTTTCGAGAGATAATCTGAAACGAAAAGGGAATGATGGAGGGGGAACTTAATGATGGGAAGAAATAAAGACTTTTAAAATATTTTTTGAATGGGAAAGACCAAGCTATAATGTCTAGGGTTTTACACTTGTGTAATAAAACTATAAAAAATATGAGGAAGGGACTATTATAAAAGGCCCCATGGATGTGGTTCCATATGGTAGCAGTTAGCATGTCTGCTTTACACACAGAAGGTCCTGGGTTTGTACCCCAGTGGAGCCATGGGCCACAATCTATGGCCATGCCACACTGAACAAGCCTGATGTCTGATCTCAGAAGCTAAGCAGGGTCATGCCTGGTTAGCATTTGGATGGGAGGCCACCGAGGAAGACCAGGTGTTGTAGGCATAAATAATAATAAAAAGAAAGAGAATGGCCCCATAATGGTACTTTTTGAAGGAGATAGGTAGTGGCTGGAATGGAGCCTATGACAGGGATTTCTAAAGTGACTACAATGCTCTATTTATTAACCTGGTTTGTGGTTATAATAATTCATTAAGATTTACATTTGTTTTGAATAGTTTTCTATTCTATACAATACAGTTTTCTGTATTATATTTTACTTTGCAATGAAAAGGTCAAAAACCCTGGTAAGTGTAGTACAACCATCTGTGCATTTATGCAAAATTATATATGTATGTGTGTATAAAAACAAACACACAAATAAAAACAGCAGCCGACCAGTGGGTATATAAAATTACCCCTGACAGCAAGAAAATGTTCCAGAATTAGGTCAAGGGCTCTCCCCCTCTCCAAATTCATGAGGCCTCAAGGCGCCAGGCTGGGCATCTTTCCCACCTAACTTTGTCCAGACAGATGAAGGCAGGAAGGATTAATTTTGATCATGCCCGCTAGATGTGTGAGTAACGTTCTGCCTGGTAATTATTTTTGACATTTGACAGTTCTAGGCACAACCTTTTGCAGCTCTGAAATGTTGGCAGTGTATTTATTTTTGAAGCATTCATATTTTCCTATAAGTAACCAAGTATTCACAGGATACCTCTTTGGGTGCCTTGTTTCAAATTAAGGTAGAGAGTTTTGGAGAGTCGCAAACACAGAGGGAAGCTAGGAGTTTCAGGAAAGAACCCATCACATAGCAACAAAAACCAACACAGCAAAAGTGGGACTTTTAAGTTAATTTTTAAAAACCAACCCCTGTATATAGAACTGGGCTCACAATCTCTCAGAGCAAACATTAAGTGAATCTTTGTTCCTAGATATCTCCCCCATCAATCTGCCACACTGCTGAAATTCCAACTTTTTTAGGTTACTCCTTTGGCTAGTGAGTTTAAAAATGCAAATGTCCACAGGAGAAGTAGCCCAGTGAAAACTGTTATGATACTTTTATACATACCAGGGTGAACAGAACACATAGAGAAAGGGATTCAAATAACCGTCAAAAGAAAACCAGTTTTTACTATCTCTGGTGTGGAAGGCACATGGGGAGCACTGAACACATGGTTGCTGTTGCTTCTGTTTTGCACCGTGAGGCCCAGTCTGTCTGTTGGATTAACTCTATGTTAGCTTTATTACCATTACAGCTCTAACAGACTGCATGGATCATAACAGGAACTCAGTGACTGCTTCCTGAATGAATGAATGAATGAATGAACAAACGAATGAAACATTAGAAGTGATTTGAGAAAATTTCCCCAAAGGCAAAATTTACCCGCTTGAAGAGGAGAGAATGAGCAATTAGGGAGATCGTTTTATAAATGATCTAAATGTCTAATCAATGTACTGCATACTTGAAACCAATAAAAAAATTTACACACTTGATAATATTAAGGACACACCTATCAGGGTTTGCAAACCACTTTATGATTTGCTGAAGGGAAAATTCTTAGCTGGAAAGTGTGGCAACCAGACCATCCACGTCAATCCTTCTAAATCCAGACCCGTGTCACTTCTTGTCATTGGGTCTAGAGGTTGACCTAATCTCCTGTTTGAATGAGCATTTAAGCAATTTCAGTTCCTACCTCCTTTTTGTTTGCCTTTTTCTCTTTAGTTTAAATTTGTTTTTTAAAATAGCCACATCTTTTTCAGTTTTATACTTGATACATATAATCGATACCATGTGACAATGCACTTTGCAGAGTAGCTGTATCGTTTTCCCATGAGCTATTAAATGTGTGGGTATGTGTGTGTGTGCACACACACATTTTTACCCTAAGGGTGTTTGACACAGCAGATTCAGAGGGCAGAAGGTGGGTAAGTGGAGATGAGAGGTGGTGGAGGGGGGGACATTTTTGGAGAGGGGGTGGCATGAGGAAAAATGTGGCAATGGACAATTGCTGTGCCACCTGGTGGGAGAACTAATAAAAGAATTCAGCCAGACTGAAGGATTGGAGAAACAGGGGAATGGTAATAAATCTGAGAATTTACACTGGGGTCATATCAAAAGATAAACAGAGGAGCTTTTGCTATGTTGGGTAAATAATAGAAGGTAAATGTCATGATCAAACTGATGCTTTAGGAAAAATGTGTAGGATGGATTGGAAGTAGATAGACAGAATTGCTACATTGCCAGGTATTAGTGGAACGAGCAAATGAGGGATTTGGAATTAGACAGACTTAATTTTCATTCTTGGTGCTGTGACTTATAGCAGTGTGATCTTGGCAAGGTTACTTAACTTCCCTAAGTCTCAGTTTTCCCATTTGGAAAATGAGGATAATAATAGTACTGACCTCAAAGGATGGTTCAGTGGGATTCTGAAATGAATTTAAAGTACCTGACACAGGGTCTGACACACACCAATGAATGGATAAGTAGTATTAGGGAGAAGACAGATAAGAAGGCTTAGATGAAAAACTATAAAGGAAACCACAAGAAGCATAATTAGTATCTTCTCTCTCTTCCTGTTCTCTAGGTCAGGGGTTGGCAAACTCTGGTCAGTGGGTCAGATCCTGTGGTCTGTTTCATACAGTTATCAAGCTAGAAATTATTTTTACATTTATAAAGGGTTGTAAAAAAAACAAACAAGATGCAACAGAGAGTGTATATGGCTCACAAAGCCTAAAATATTTACTATTTTTTACTTATATATTAAAAAATAAAGTAAATGAAATATTTACTATACTTACTACTGGCCTTTTACAGAAGAAGTTTGCTGACTCTTCTTCTAGAGCTAGCCCTTGAAGAGCTGAGCAAAGGCTGCATTATGGAAAGCTCACATTTCTACAGTGATACTCACACACGGAGGGCCCACTGGGTACCTTCCTCTTGGCTCAGGGGACCAGCAAAGCTTTTGCATGTTGGGAGCAGCAACTTTGCTAGGAGCTTCACCCTTTGAGAGTTCTCTTAAATGCAATTACATCTTGGGCCCTGGGCCCTAGGCTCTTAGTACCTTATTTCTCTCCCAAATCTCTGGCTCTTACTTGCTATAAAAGAATATTTTGCAAATCTCCAATGTCTGCAAACATTCAGAGGCCCTTGAGGGGGGAAAAGGTGTCTTTAGTACTTGCATAATATTTTGGAAAAAAGAGTCCATGTTTCCTGGAAACTTGCAGGAAGTCGTCTTTGTATAAGGGGTATGGAAGAAAGAAGGGGATTCCCTAGGTACATTGATCATATCATTGTTTTACAAACCTGAAGCTTATCTAAGGCAAAACAGATTTGTTGGCCCAGAGATTTTGAAAGAAATCAGATATTTAAGCTATAGTTACAAAATACATGACCTTGTGGAAATGTGTAGGAATATTTCAGGAAAAATAAAAAGAAATAAGAAAAAGGAAAATAAAAAGCAGAACCAAATATTAAATCTGATTAAATCAGAGCCAGATCAGATGTGTGAATTTGACAAGAAGGAATGAGCTTCAGGAATAATATTTTCCCTTACAGTACTGTCTGTAACTGTACCTTTAAAAAAGACATTTAAAAATACATCCCCTTATTTGTAAAGCTGTTATGATGAGACTTAAATATTGAATCTTCATTTTATCAATGAAAAAGCCATCTTCCTTGGACTTTGATATTTAGAGAATAAATCTATTAATTTATGTACATATTCCTTCAACAAATATACAATCATGATTAGCTTAATAATGGGGATACGTTCTGAGCAATCATGTGATTTTGTCATTGTGAGAGTATCATGGAGTATACTTAACAAACCTCGATAGTATAACCTACTACACACCAGGGCTATGTGGTATAGCCTACTATTGCTCTTGGGCTACAAGCCTGTACAGCATGTTAGCATACAAAACGGCATGAGGTTAAATCAAGCACAAGAGAAAATGAGGCAGGGAAGACACGAGATGTGTGAGGCTGCTGCCCATGTAGCACAGCATACTCTTTGACGGCAAACTTTTTTATGAGCAAAGAGTACACTTTAAAATAACGGTTAAAAGTATAGTAAATACATAAACCAGTAACATAGTTGTTTATTGTTCTTGTTAAGTATTATATACTATGTAAAATTGTATGTGCTGTATTTTTACATGACTGGCAGGAGGTTTCTTTACACCAGCCTTACCATGAACATGTGAGTGATGCATTGTGCTATGACATTAAGATGGCTATGATGTCCCTAGGTGATAGAAAAATTTCAGCTCCATTATAATCTTATGGGACCACCATTGTATATGTGGTCCATCGTTGACTGAAACTTCATTATGTGACACATGACTGTATTTCGAGTCCTTTCTACGCACCAGATACTGGGCTAGGTCAGTGGTCCCAGTGCTTCTGGAGGGCACAACCTTGTAATTAGAGCAACAGTAAGTAAATGAACAGTAGTTAGAAATTGAGATTAGTTGTATGAAGGAAATTAACAGCATTTTGTGATAGAGAATAGGAGATGTTAGGGGTCCCTTACTGTAGAAAGGGGGAGTCAAGGGAAGTCTCTGTAAGGATTTGATATTTTAGTGAAGATTAGAGGGCGTCTCAGGTTAGGTTCCCCAGAAGCAGAGCCTGAGATGAGGACTGTATGGGAGTCATTTATTAGGAAATGATCCTGAGAGTCCAGGGACTAGGGTGGGGCCTAGAGCACAAATTTAAGGAGGTGTTTACTCTCGGGTTTAAAGGACAGATTTGGTACCTGAGAGAGTGAGAAACTCCTTAAATTTCATGCCCCATGTGCCACATTTACCTCACCCTGGTTGTGGCGCTGATTCACAAGGTACAAGCAAGAAAACTGTAAGAAAGTACAAGTATATAAAGACTTCCATCTGCACTGCTCCCATTCTCTACTTCCAGCCCAGTGACAATTATTATTGGTTTCTTGTTTATCCTTCCTTAGAAATTTTATGCATATAAAACTTAATACACAAAGACTGTAAAACATTCTGAAAGAAATTAAAAAAGACACAAATAAATGGAAAGACATCACGTGTTCACGGGATGGAGACTTAATATTATTAAATATTGTTAAAATTTTAATAATTAATATTGTTTAAATGTCCATATTACCCAAAGTAACCTACAAAACTATGAAATCCTTATCGAAATTCCAAAGATAGTTTGAAAGTAAGAGAAAAATTTATCCTAAAATTCACATAGAATTTCAAGAGACTCCAAATAACAAAAATAATCTTGAAAATGAAGAATAAAGTTGGAGGTATCATACTTCCCGATTTAAAAACTTTTTTACAAAGCTACCATAATTAAAACAGTGTGATATTGGCGTAAAGACTGACATAGATATCAATGGAATAGTAAGCCTAGAAATAAACCCTATCATATATGGCAAAATAATTTTTGACAAGAGAGTCAAGAACATTCAATGGGGAAGGGACAGTTTTTTCAACAGATGGTGCTAAGAAAACAATATCCAAAGAATAAAGTTGGACCCTTATCTTATACCATATACCATATACCAAAATCAATTCAAAATGGATCAAAGACCTAAATGTAGGAACTGAAACTATAAAACTCTTAGAAGAAAACATAAGGAAAAAACTTTATCACATTAGATTTGTCAGTAATTTCTTGAATGTGACATCAAAAATACAGCTAACAAAAGAAAAAAATAGACAAAAATGACTTCATCAAAATTAAAAACTTTTGTGTATAAAAGGACACGATTAACAGAATAAAAAGCCAACCCACAGAATGGGAGAAAATATTTGTAAATTATATACCTGATAAAGGGTTAATATCCAAAATATGTAAAGAACTCCTACAATTCAACAACAACAACAGCAATAAAAAACTCAAACAACCCAATTAAAAAGTGGGTAAAGGACTTGAATAGATATTTTTCCAAGAGGATATACAGATGGCCAATAAAGACCTGAAAAAATGCTCAACATTACTAATCATTAGGGAAACACAAAACCACATTGAGATACCACTTCACACCCATTAGGGTGGTTATAATTTCAAAAATACCCAGAAAATAACAAATTTGGATAAAGATATGGAGAAACTGGAACCCTTGTGCATTGCTGATGAGAAAGTAAAATGGTGCAGATGCTGTGGAAAATAGTCTGGCATTTCCTCAAAAAATTAAACAGAATTACCACATAATTTAGCAATTCCACTTTTGGGTATGTACCCCAAAGAATTGAAGCAGAACTTAAACAGATATTTGTATACCAACATTCAAAATAGAATCATTCACAATAGTTAAAAGGCAGAAACAACCCAAGAGGCCATAATGGATGAACAGATACACACAATGTGATATATCCATACAATGAAATGTTATTCAACCTTGAAAAGGAAGGAAATTCTGACACAAGCAACAACATGGGACAATCTTAAAGACATGCTAAATGAAATAAACCAGTCACAAAAAGGACAAATACTGTATGATTTCACATGTATGAGATACCCGAAGCTGTCAAACTCATAGAGACAGACATAGAATGGTGATTGCCAGGGGTTGGGGAAGGGGGAGATGGAATGAAGAGTTATTTTTTAATGGGCACAAATTTCACTTTGTGATGATGAAAAAGTTCCAAAGATGGATAATGGTGATGGTTGTACAATAATGTGAATGTACTTAATGCCGCTTATAGCCACTTTGGAAGGCAGTATGGCAGTTTCTGATAAAATTAAACATATTCTTACTATACAATCCAGCAATCGTGCTTCTTGGTATTTACTCCAAAAAGTTGAAAACATTTCTATACAAAAACCTGCACGTGGCTCTTTATAGAAGCTTTATTCATAATTGCCAAAACTAAGATGTCCTTCAGTAGGTGAATGGATTAATAAACTGTGCTACATCCAGACAATAGAATGTATTTCAGTGCCAAAAAAGAAATGAGCTTTAAAGTCATGGAAAGACATGGAGGAAACTTAAAGGCATGTTACTAAGGAAAAGAGGTAATCTGAAAAGGCTTCGTATTTTGCCATTCCAACTAGAGAACATTCTGGAAAAGACAAACCTATGGAGACAGTAAAAAGATTAGTGGTTCCCAGGAGTGGGAGGGAAGAAGGGAAGGAGAGCACAGAAGATATTTAGGGCAGTGAAAATAATCTGAATGATACTATAATGGTGGGCACATGTCATTATACACTATGTAATAACACAAAGCAGGGTTACTATTAAATTGTTAAATATTCTTGTTTCATCCAAGTGTCAGAAGTTTCAAATTATATAATCAACTCCTATTTTATTAGAGTCCAAAGATGCCATTACTCTTCTCAGAGCACAACCCACTGTTATCATGGACATTGATAGTAAATTAGTACTCGCTTCGGTTAACTGTCTCATGATAGTTTCTTGGAGTACTATCACGTAAGTGAGGGATGTTAGAGACAGCACGGTATAATGATGTATCACACTTGTTCAAAATTTCAGATTTATGCGGTCATAGCTCTTATATATTCACCATTGTTCCTGAAAAACAGTTAAATTATTTATATTCACCAGTGGGCTTACTGATGAGTAGCAATAATACAGCAACGTTTCCAACTAAACGTTATAATCTGTTTCAGTTGATATTCTGTTGCCTGTTCAATTATTATCCATCCATCTGCTCATCCATCCATTCTCTGCTTACTTCCAAAAATATCTCAGGTGATCTTAATATATTGTCATAGTTTTTCGAATTGTGCTTCATAGGCATTTGCATTAGAATGACTCCAGGTGCTCTTTCAAAATGTAGATTCTTGAGCTCCACCGTGAACCTATTAAATCGGAGAATCTCTAGTGTCCCCCACACCACGTGATTCTAATTCACCCTAAAGTTTGTAAAAAACTAGAGAATATTGGGATGTTGGAGTGTGGAAATATGATCCTCTAACTGAGTTAATTAATCTCTGGAAGGCACACAGCAGTTGTTCTAATTCTGTGGCTATTTCTTTAACCGCTTGCTGTTTTTTATTACTGGGAGTCATGCAAAAAATGTTGCCCACCCTCAAATGTTATTATATAGCTTTAGAAATCCCTTCATCCTAATCCAGTGTTTTTCTCTAAGAAAAGAAACAATGTAGAGAAGGAAAACATCTGAATAGCAATGCACATTTATTTTTCAAGACAAGTTTCGAAGGAAATTTTCAGGGCGTTTCAAAAGCAGCACTTCTTCCCTGAAGGCAAAAGGTGAAAACGTGGATCTTTTGAGCCATCTAAACCCATTGCAAGGGACCCACAAATATGTACACTTTGAGGGGTGCGGTATGAGTGGTAGTCTTTTCCTAACTTGCGTGGTAAGAATCACCTACGAGTAATTGCCAAAGGTAGAGATTCCAGAGCTCTACTGCAAACATGCTGAATCAGAATCTCCTGGGGAGCGGACTGAGAATTAGATTTTAAACAAATGCCCTGGGTGATTCTTACGTCAAGCAAGTTTGCTTTCAGAGCTGGATATATATGGGTTTAAATCTTTGCTCTGTTACCTTAGCTTGGTAATTTTTGGCAAATTGCTTTCTTAACTTCCTCAAGCTTCAGTTTCTCCATTTATAAAACTGAGATGCTTCATTACTCAGGGGTCTCATATGAATAAAATAAATTCATGGTAAGTTAAGCTGCCAATTCAGTTTCTAACATGTAGTCAAAGCTTCATATTCGTTACTTCCTATCTTACTCCTTGTAGAACTATTATGTTTGTTAAATTACAGACTCTTTTGGAATTTATGATTGCCCTTTGTGCAGATAAGTCAGACTGGCTTGCTAGCAGGGAAACATGCCAAAACTACAAAAGGAGAGGTCTCCTTGTAGATCTGAGCTCTGTTCCTCAAATTGTGGTCCATGCATCTGAATCACCTATGACTCCCTTTAAAAACAATTAAATCATTAAACTAGATTTCTGGCCCTCATTCCATACTCATCAAATCAGAAACTCTAGCAGGACCCATGTTCAATTTCTTAAGCATGCACTCTTAGTTATCCTTATATATCTGAAAGTTGAGGAGCAGAGAGAAAAAGCTTTTAACAACCAGAAGGACTTCCCAGAGAGATCCCAGAACCAGCATCTGACATCTCAGTGTCTATGCTATAGACCAAGAGTCCCCAATCCCTGGGCTGTGGACCAGTACCAGTCCATGGCCTGTTAGGAACTGGGCCACACAGCAGGAAGTGAGCGGTGGGCAAGTGAGCAAAGCTTCATGTGTATTTGCAGCTGCTCCCCAGTGCTAGCATCACCACCTCAGGTCCACCTCAGATCATCAGGCGTTAGATTCTCATAGGAACACAGGTCCCTGGTGCCAGAAAGGTTGGGGACTGCTGCTGTAGACTGTCTCATTCCTGCATCCCTCCTGTAGGCAGTCTTCTTTGTCACTCTGGCTTCGCAGCCCTTGCTTAACTTTGCCCAGCCTTTGGATGTTCAAGGGACACTGTCATTCCAGCTGGAGTGGAAATGAAATTTGATTTCTTACTTCCTGCTATACCTTCTGGTTTCTGCAACTTTCTTTTATGTTTTTTTCTCCACCCTCTCTTTCCCAGCAGTGAGAACTGTGATTTGTGCACAACTGTTGGGTTGTGTCATTGTAGGTAGACAGTGGTCTTTCTGGGAGTATTGACCAAGAAGACTACCTTTGTTGAAAAGCTGTCTAAGAAATATGACCCCTAAAACAAAACGCTGAAAGTACAACATGTCCTGAGGTCTGCTTTGCAAAAAGTGACAGGTGGTGACTTGGCTGAGCCCAGAAGATGTCTGAATATTTCAAGAATGAGTGTCAAATATTGGTCCTTCTTAGCCTCTCAGTTTTCCAGTGATGCTGATCTCAGCATCTGAATACATGGAGTACCCAAGATTCTAGATTCTAATTTTAGGGGTGCTCAGCTTCACTGCTGACAGTCTTTAGGAGTTGCTGTTGCTTCCAAGTCAGGCTCCTGTGCCTATGTTCTGGCCAATAGACAATAAGGAGAACAGGTTCAAGCTTAGAGATGGAGCTTTACCTCCTCCTTGGCTATTTGCACTGGTCCACCATCAAGGAAGCCTCATCTGGAACTTGCCATGAGAGAGATCCAGGTAAATGAGAGGCTGAGCTTCTTGGCCCTGAAGTTAGGACTCAGGTTTGTGCTTCCAAAAGAGGACAAGGAGAGTAAAAGGGGAAAAGGTTCTGTCCTTGGAACATAGGTCTTTCCTCTCCGAGTAGAGATAAAGAGTGATTTATGAGAAACAATACTTGAGTAACATTCCTCTTCCTGGCTTTTAATCAAAGGAATCTATGAAAGATTACAATTTTTAGTTAGGTCTCTTTGCCAAAATGATTCACACAACTGAAAAACAAAACAACAAATTTACCCATGCTGGCTCTCTATCTTGCTTCTTTTTATGTAATAATAGTTTGTCTTAATCATAATAATTCTCATATCCAAGAAACACATGTTCTTGAGTCAAATTCCTCAACAAATTGATCATCTGAGTTTCCTGTGGATTATTTTTCAGGCATGAGAAATTAATTGTCCAAGCATAATGTGGTGGTTCAACTGGAGATTTGGCAAGTTTGCCCTAGAATGTTGTCAAGGAAATCCCAGCTATAGATGGTGTAATGGGTTGGGAGGCAGGTCCTGAGATGGAGATTGGTGTGTGGGTTTAAGGAGTGCCTTTGGGAAGAGGATAGCCATAGGGAGGAAAAGGAATCAGCAGTGAGTAGGATGCAGGCACATGGCAGTCTCAGCCAACTCTATGAGAGCTCTATGAATGGCTCTTTACAATTGTTCTGAGTTGGGCTGAGAAGGATTATGATCAGATATGGGCCACCCCAGGAAGGGGCATGACTTTGGACCAGCTGGCTTCTGCAGCTGAGGTAGTCCTGGGAGGGGCTGTTGGTGAAGCCTCTGTGCCAACAGCACTCCCAGTGGCTGAGAGAAGTTCTTCACTGAAGGGGGCCTGGTGGGCGCATCTTTATGTCCACCATAGATGGAGCTCCATCCACGTGCCAGTTAACACTCCTGCAAGAAATACATCAGTGTGATTTTGCACCACTCCCCCCTTTGCACTGGGGAATCTCCCACTTTCTCTCTCTCTCTTGTTCGTATCTTCTCTAGTTCTCTGTCTTATTCCCTCTTCTACTTTTCAAAATGATTCTCCACCCAGCTTCTAGCTAGGAGAATGCACAACCAGTAATGTCTGTGTTCATATTTAGCGGCTCTATCCACATTGGTTTTTGAGCACTGATCTATAGCTCTGTGTTCTTTATAGCCTAAGGGTATGTGCCATACACACAGCATCCTCTGACAAAGGCCATCACCCTTTGGTGGATCTCAGCCTTCTTTTGCAAAAAGAGAACATTCAAATCCAGTTTGGATTTGAGATAAGGCAGTGACTCAGAAGCTATGTTTTGTCTTAGACGTGGAACTTTGCCACTTCCCTTAAGAAAGCCCAAGGTTCTGCTGGGATCTGTCCTCAAATGTGTATATATTGCCTTGTTTCCAGGCTTTGACCTTCCTAAAAATGAGCTGGCTACCCACTTAGGGCCATGGTAGTGGAGCTCATATCTATGAATTTTTGAGGACATGTCACTGACCTTTACTACCCAAGACTTGTGGATCTTGAATGGACCTCCCTTAGCTACCACTGCAGCATCAGCAATAACAGCTGCTTTGTAGTTGCTGCTCAGATTCAGCTGAAACTCATTGGAAATTAGATCTGATGAGGCCCTTAGTTCTGATGACTAAACACTCTTCATCTAATCAGATTTCCAATTAGTCAGGTTGGTTGCTGAGTCCTTTGTCCTGTTGTTGCCTCTGGACCGATTTGGAAAGGCGGTACTGCATGAATAATCCTTGAGCATTAACCAGCTGCACACATCAGGGCATCTCCACTGTATGTTTGCTGTGGAATTTTAGATGGTTCTGATGTTATTCATGAGTAATCAGGAAGAGCCATACTGATTCAAGGTATCTAGAGATCTTTGAAGGTCCCTTCAAGTATCTCAAGGGAAGGCACCATATGAATTTATTCGTAAATAGTCATAACAGTGATATTTTCCCTGGAGAGTCTTTAATGTCACAGCTGGCAGTATTATAGGGACAAAAAAATGTGTGGAGAAACTTCTCAAATTATTCGATACTAAACTTTATGCCAGCTTTTTTTGGGTTCTGTTAGTTTCTGTTTTGCCTTAATCACCAAATGGTGTGGGTTAAAACAAAAGCCATAATTAAATTGAACTGAATTTGGGGAGAAAAAGAAGGCAATTCTTTGCTTAAACAGAAGCAGGTGGTGCTGGAATGCTCAGTGGAAGTGGGCTGTGAAGGAATGCAGATTTTTTAATGAAAACAGTTGAAAATACTTGTGGCTGTAATTAAGATATTGATATTGATTATCTATCTTATCTATCAATTAGCTATCTATCTAATCTAATCTAATCTAATCTATCTTAATCATATATATATATATATTTAAGTTTCTAAAAGCGCTGTGATGGAAAAGCAATATAGTTTTACTTAGAGAGTGCTTTTTTTTTGTGGTGAGGAAGGATGGGATTTTGTGTATTTGTGTGTGTGTGTGTGTGTGTATGTGTGTGTGTGTGTGGTTATTTTAAGGGTGGTTTTAAATAAAGATGTTCTCCTATTCCAATTAAAATGTGATTTCATTTGTACTCCATTCAGAAACTCATGTGTGATGTAAAGCAATGCATGTTTTATGTAACAAGCTTTCACAATGGAAAGGAGGATGGATGCGAAGATTTGTTCATCACCCACTGGCAAATGGATGGGAGAGTTGCTCCAGCTGACAAGCAGGTATCTTATTCTTCTCTAATTGCTCTAGGGTTTTCTTTCCTGAGACCTTGTATTTATTCCATGGAACTCTTTCAGAGTCACATGTCTCCAGGCACAGGGAATTAAGAGGGGCCCTAGTCCAACTGTGTGAAGTGCCAGTTTTCCTCCAAAATTGCAGCCAGATAAAATACATGATGCCCAGTTAAGTTTGAATTCCAGACAAATAATGGATAATTTTTTAGTATAAGTTAACTAGCTGTATGACTTTAAGCAAAACACTTAATCTCTCTGGCCCTTATTTTCTCCTTTTATAACCTGAATTGGCTCATTCTGACTCTTGTATTCCACTAATAAATATATATATATAATTATATATATAATTATATATATATATATAGTTGCTAACGCTTTAGTACTATTCCATTTCTGATCTGATAACTTGGGAGTCTAGGCATAAAGGGATTCTTCCAATATTATGACTAGCAGTTGTTTTATTACTTCAGTAAGAATAGACTATTTCAGGGATAGTTCTTATTTGTTTATTCCATTTTATGTGGTTGTGTGGGTTTGAGATACCAGGGAGTATAAGATAGGGTCTCTGTCTCTGTCTAGCCATATAGGGTAAGGATGGATGCCGAGAGAGAGACACAGAAACAAGCCATAACCAGGTGGTAAGTTCTAGGCTAGAAACAATGGTGGAGTAGTACAAAATACAACACATGTGCTTGATTTTAAGGAAATTGTTACCCTAGTTGTTGCTGAAGGAATTGGCTATCAATTCTGGTATCTCTAGTACTTGGCCACTCTGATCAGATGTATTTGTCAGAATCACATTAGTCACACCCACGGCTGTGGCTTGCATGTACGCATGAGCTGGTACACACACACATGTACTCACAAGTTTTCTAGAAAAGAAAAAGAAGTCATGTATGTAGAATAAAGGAGAGAGGAGAAAGAAAGAAGAGCTGCAGTTCAAAGAGGCCCCTCCTATCTTTTTTCTACTCTCTATTCTATCACTAAGAGATTAAAACAAGTAGGCAAAATTTATGAGGCACTCATTATGTGCTAGTCATTGTTTTAAACATTTACACACATTCACTTATTTAATCCCCTCAGCAACACTATGTAATAGATACTATTATTAACCCCATTTTATAGATGAGAAAACTTAGGCAAAAAGCATTTTTTTGCTCATATGTTTTAAGATTTTATATATTTTCTTTTTCTTAGGTTAGAAATTCTTCTGTCATTAAAATATGATCTGTCCAGATCTAAGAAATACATCCAGTATTTATATGAGGACCTTTAATTCTTAAAGAAAGAATTATGATTTTGTAAAATACTTCCTTATATCTGGCTTTGCATATTTCAAATGCCATGCTTTACAGTACAAGGATCATATTTTCTCCAGACCCAACCAAGTAGTTTTTCTCCCCTCTTTATTCCAGAGGGTATGGTAGTTATGTAATGTGTCCCCCCAACCACTCCCCACCTTAGAAGGCAGATCGGTGTATTATTTAAATTGACTTGCACAAAAAATTTAAAAATCCCTTTTTAAAGAACTAGGAGATATGAATTTGTGCATTCCAAACTGGACACTAGATTAGAAGCTGCTGGATCTAAGCCATGTTTAACCATGTTCTGTATAGGAATTATGCTAGAAACTCTTGTGAAGCTTTCATTAGGAGCTGGGAAGGTGGGCAGCTATGGTACATGGAGGTAGAGCTTGTCCTTAGCAGTAATAGCTGTTCATGACATCCATTTGAGGAGGGGGAATAACAAAGGACAAAGCAAATGTTGACAGTACACTCTGTCATGTATCTGGGAAATTCATCTTGGATTTATTAGCCACATAAATTACTTTCCTGCAAAGTGTGGTCATCAATCAGTATACTTAAACATAATTAAATGTTCAGGTTCTTCTCACCTTGTGATTTATGCCTGAGAAGAGAGTACCAAAAGGTCTATATTTTCAAAATGAGGGCAGAATTGTCGAGTGGCCAGTAACAACAAAAAAGATATTGAAGATTCCTGAACAAAAGACTTGCCATTCTTTCTTAGAAATAGAAACACATATATCATGTAAACATGGAAAAAACATGCATACCATACAAAAAATGTATACCATGTAAACATCAATACCATGTATGCCATGTAAACATGTAGAAAAGACATGCATACCAAAACCAATTTAGATCTTTATGAGTTTTTTAAGAGTCTAATGAGAACGATCTGTTGGTTTAAGGAAATCATAATTACAGTCTGAAATATGATTTCAAACAACCTTAGAATTCTGTAATGTTTGAATTATATGAGAAGTTAGTAAACCAGATGACAAACATTTATTGACTTCCTACTAGGTACACAGTGCTAATCTAGGTACTTTGGGTGAAAAAGGAATAAAATGACACCAGAAGCAACAAAAGAAAAAATGAATTGGACTTCCTCAAAATTAAAAACTTTTGCTCATCAAAGGACATTATCAATAAAGTAAAAAGACAACCTAGAGAATGAGAGAAAATAATTTCAAATTGTATATGGTAAGGCTCTAGTAGTCAAAATATACAGAACTTCTACAACTCAAGAAAAAGACAAATAATCCAATTTAAAAAGAAGCGAAGGACTTGAAGAGACAGTTCTTCAGAGAAGATGTATAAATGACCAATGAGCACATGAAAAGATGCATAACATTATTAGTCATTAGGGAAATGCACCTCAAAACCATATGAGATACCACTTCATACCTACTAGGATTGTGATAACAACAACAACAACAAAAATGGAAAATAGCATCTGTTAGGATGTGGAGAAACTGGAACCCTCATTCACTGCTGATGGGAATGTAGATGATTCAGCCACTGTGGAAAACAGTTCTGTGGTTTCTCAAAAAGTTTAACATAGTATTACCACATAATCCAGTAATTTCATTTATTATAGGTATATACCCTAAAGAATTGAAAACAAGGACTCGAACAAATACATGTACACGTATGTTTATAGCAGCATTATTCACAGTAGCCAAAAGGTGTAAACAACCCAAGTGTCCATTGAGGGAAGAATGTATAAACAAGTTACTATATATATACACATACACACAATAAAGTGTTATTCAGTCATAAAAAGGAATGAAGTACTTATACATTCTACAATATAGGTGAATCTCAAAAAGTTATGCTAAGTGAAATAAGCCATACACAGAAGGTCACATTCCATTTATATGAAATATCCAACATAAGTAATCCAGAGGGATAGAAAACAGACTAGTTATTGCCACTAGTGGTTTGGGGTGATGAAAATGTTTTGGAACTTGACAAATGTGGTTGTTGTACAACATTGTGCACATGTACTAAATGCCACTGAATTTTATACTTTAAAATGCTTAATTTTATGTTAAGTGAATTTCCCTTAATTTAAAAATTAAAGAAAAAAAATAATTAGAGCATTGTATGATAAAAAGGGGGCTGGGTTTGGAATCGCACTTGCATTTACGACTTGGCTCTACCAATTGCTCTTTGTAAAACCTGAAAAAATCATTCAAACTCACTCTGAAAAATGCACATTCATAAAATAGCTAGAGTTCTAACCTCCCCTAATTGGGCATTCAGATAATAATCCATGAACAATTGAGATAATATATCAAATGCTTTTCTATCTGCGATCATTATTTTCATATATACTGGATATACACCAACCAAAATGAGAACAATTGCAAAGTTAATACTCATGGGAAAAATGATGCATAAATACTATGGAATGGAAGAAATGCAAGAGTAAGCTAAGTGAGCGGGGGAGGTACAAGCAGCGGGATTGGACAGGTCCAGGTCCTCTGCTGGACTTTTCACATTTTTGGGGAGACAGGAATATACTGTGTGTGTCAAGCAAAGGATCAGGTAATGGTGGGAGATGAAGGAGAGGAGAAATTGGCTTATCCTCAGTAGGATACACTACTGCTGTAACTGAGAGCTGGCTAGCCCCTGGGAAATTAAGGATCAGCACCTTGTGAGGTGCCCTCAGCCTGGTCTTGACCAACACTGCTGCTGACTCCTGGGGCCACTAATTATACTTTTTTGTAATGTGCAGGCATGCCTAGTTGCCTGAGCCTCTGGGCTTAACAGTGATAATGATGCAATTTATCAGCCTGGCTTCATCTTCCTGGATGAACCCAGGCCATGTGCCCACTGATGGTTGACTCTGCCAAGGGAGAGACACAGGAGGAAGAGCCTAGTGGGTCAGGGGAAACCGTTTGTGCGGGAACATGGGAAAGAAGGGGCTGCTCCTGTCTTTAATTTTGTGCAAAGTGCTTTATCTTCAAGAGCAAGGACATGGAAAAAGTCTTTGTTCAGAAAAAATAAATCCTTTGTACGGTGGGTCACAAAAGTCAGAAAGGCAAATTCACTTTATTACTTCCATTGATGAAAAATTATTTTGTTCGCCATAAGCGAACAAAATATTTTATTATATAAAATTTTGATTTTGCTTTAAATATTATCTAAATGTGTGTATGTAAAATCATATTAATGTTCAGTAAAACTTAACTGGAATTCCTATGATGGAATCAAGAGAAAGAATCCATTTATTAGCAGTTAATTTCTGTGAAATAGTCATATGAAGAGAACTTAAACATTTTTAAGCTAGATTAGGATACATTTAAAAATTTGAAACCCGTCACCCTTCACTCTGTGTGTGTGTGTACACACATGCACACGTGTGCTTGTCACATGGCATGCACATGATTTTGTGTAAATGCCTATTGCTGAGCAACCACAAAGCTTTGTTGTGGTTTTGGGTCTGACCCACTAACAAAGAGCCTGGCTCATCTGGAAGCTGCTCTGTGGCTCACAGCATTCATGGTTTCAAGTGTCCACAATGTAAAAAGTTGGTGTGGAAGGACTGATTCACCCAAATTTAGCCTCTGCTTAAATATCATGGAGCGTCTGTTTCTAACAGAAATCATACTTAAACTTTTAGGGCTTCAGCTTTGCTTCTTTAAGGCAAGACATAACTTTCTATTTGAGAAGGGAAAAGGACTTTTCAAATCTTATGGAATAGAAGAGGAATATATAAGTGGACCAGACTTATGCAGAAGTGAACTAATGTGGAAGTTGTGATAAAGGCAAAGTTGTTTTTCCAGGCATTATTAAGGCCTCTGTTATTGCAATGTAATGATGGTCTGTTGAACAGAGCAATGGAAAAATTAGCCTGAGTGGAAGGTGCTGATGGTCTTCAGCTGTTTGGGAGAAGAGGCCAAAGTACTGAGGCCAGAAACCAATCTTGAAATCTCTGGCCCCAAGGGTAGAGGAGACAGAATGGGGAGGAGAAGAGAAAGTAGAGAACCTAGATGAGAGACATTGAGTCTGGGAAAAACAAATGGGAAATGATTATTTTTCTCCTTTCAAAGACTTTCCTTTTCCTTTTGCCTCTCACAGTGAAAATTTAAAAAATGTAGAATTGTGAAATGTTTTGAATGATGTAAAACATGTTTAACAAGTCATTTACCTGGCATTGAATTCCCAAAAATAACTTTCAAAAATCATGCAAGAGGAAAAATTACTTAGACACACTTTTTCCCCCCCACTTATATTAGCCACCATAATGATAAACAACACCATTAAAACATTCCAGTGGAGGCGTTAGACACATTTCTCTCTGAAAGGAGTATGTTTTGGTGTTGGCAGTGGCTGCTAGAGGCCAAGGCCATTGACAAGTTTTATGGCCTACTAATATCTATCGATCAACAAATCACTTTTCTAAATTGGAGTGTTCTCATTAACCAGGTATTTTCTATTGAAGTCTCTACAGATATGAAAGTATATAGAGAATCACCGTAAGATAAAACTATTCACTAATGAAATGGCCACTTCAAACATTAGTCCCGCCTCACACAGCCTTCACTCTTTACAGCAAAGTCAGTTTTGCCGATGGTCAGATGTTGTAAATATCCAATAATACAGTGTAAGTACAGTATAAAGGCCAGGAGAATGAGGAACGTGAGCCTCTTCAAAGTCCTCATGGAGTTGTTACTTTTATCAGAGGATGTTTGGGCAACAGCACAGCTTCGTAGATACTTGAAGCCAGGGAGCTTACCCTAATGGTGAAGCTGCTCCATGCAGCCCTTGGTCTGCCCTGTGGTTTCCTTAAGTACATGAAAGGAGCTGTGTCCTTTGCCTGTTACATATCAGTGTCACCCATGTGACATCCATGCACATGTGTGTCTTAGTTTATTTGGGCTGCTATAATAGAATAGCACAGACAGGGTGTCTAATAAACAACAGATATTTGTTGCTCTCAGTTCTGGAGCCTGAGAAGTCCATGATCAAGAACTCGGCAGAGTCGATGTTCAGTGAGATCCCACTTCCTGGTTTATTGATGGCTGTCTTCTCATGGTGGAGGAGGCTAGCGAGCTCTCTGGGTTCTCTCTTATAAGGGCACTAATCTTATTCACAAGGACTCCACCCTCATGACCTAATCACCTCCCAAAGGCCTCCCTTCCTATGGGGGGGTTAGAAGTTAACATGAATTTTGGGAGGACACAAACATTCAGTCTGTAGCAATGTGAATAGATGACAGGGTCTACATTAAGGAGAATACGGCACTAAAAAGGAGGAAGAATTGAAATAACAGCAGATTTGTGGAGTTGGAGTATATAAATTATAAAATATATCAAAAATAGGGAGAAGGAAAGTGTATTTTGCTGACCATCAGTATAGGTATAGTTCCATGGGCTTCCCACAGCCCAGACTCATACTGTAATGACAACACAAGCCTGAATACTTGCCTTGAGTCTGTGAGGGTCAAATATAAACCTTTTTGTTTTAGTCTATTTTCAAAAAGAAGCAAGGATGGACAAAACTGGATGCGGTCTTTTGAGTAAAAGTCAGGAAAACTGCAAGAAAGAGTGGCAGTTAAGAATTTTGAAAATACTCAGAGGTGCACTATGAAATGCCTTTGTGGTTAGGTTCATCTCTGCATCCAAATGTAGTGCTTCCTAAGGATGCCAACTTCCTTGGTTGCCACTGCATCTGAATTAGCCAGTTCATTTTTGTCAAAATCCCCAAGTCTCAGGTGCAGTGAAAATCTCAGAGGACTTTAGTGAGAGGGCTGAAAAAGAAAAGGGAATGTCCTTATTTTAAGGCAGAAGTCCTTTAAAAGTTTAATAGAGAAAGGCTGTGATCATAAGAAAACAGTTATTGTATTTCTTGATAATACAAAATAAGCAGGACCTCCAAGCCTTAATGTTGAAAAGTGACATTTGAGGACAGAAGGATGCAACCTCAGATATCCGATGTGGGTGTGCTCTTTGAGATGGGCCAGCATCTGATGGGCAGCATTCACTTTGTCACAATGCTTCCCTCTTGCTTGTTTTTTCAGGAAAGAGGTTGGCTTCTATCAGAACAACCTCACCAAATGATAAACAAGGTCCATTCCGTCTCTGCTCAATACCACAGATGATACCACCACAGAAAATACAATATTTCTTTTCTAACCATAATGTTGGTATTTTCCTGGGTTCTCACACTTTTGTCAACTTGCCGTAAACTGGCACATGCTAGGCTATATTTCTTAAAGTTCATTAATATACAATTTGATGTAAAGATATATTAAATTTGTGCACGTTTCCCTTAGAAGTTAGAATATAGAACAGGATCCTTTACGAGGAAACCATGCCATGCATCTCCCTTCTTTCCCTGCTCTCGCCGGCTTTTCTCCCATAAGTCAGTCTGTTGACATTGCCTTGTCTCCACCTCTCTCTCTCCTCTTTGACTCTGCAGAGGGAAGTGAGGAAAAATGGTGGAAACTTTCATGGTAAGAACTTCTGACTTGCTGCACATTATATATTTATCTTCTTAAACACATCAAGAGACTTCGTTTGCCAATGGGGATAAAAGTGAGTTGCATCCACTTGCAGTATCTCCCCACCTACTCCTGTTGCTTGCCAAACAACAGACCAATATAGGACATTCCCTTCTCTTAAGGCTGCAAATTTTCTGAAAAGTTTACATTTTTCCAAAGGACATATTGACAATGGATGTGGTTCATTTAATGGAGAAAGGAGAGGGGATGGCTTGATGTTATACCAGAACATGAGCTTCTCCCTTTAAAATGTCTCCGATGCATTTCTTCATCCCAGGCACCCAGCACAATGCCTGGAATGATTGCAGGCTCAATGAATGCCCAGTGGATTGGACTCACATCTAAAGTGTTTTCCTTGGCCAGAAAACCCATAGTGCCTTTTGCAACAGCCAGAGCCTGTGACAGGGTATTGGGGTTAGAGATGCCAATTCTTAAAGTTAGAGTAATGCTCAATACCACAGATGATACTACCACAGAAAATACGATATTTCTTTCTAATCTTAATATTGGTATTTTCTAAGCTAATGTTGAAATCACTTAGTTCTAAAGTTTGATTGAAAATATGTTTCTGTTCAGATATTGTGAAAGTGAAAAGTGTCCAAATTCGAAGTTAGCTCATCAAGAAACTGATAGAAAAAAAAAAGATGGAAGTTCCAGAAAGGGAATTACCATTTGTTATTGAACACTTGATATGACCCAGACAGTGTGACCCCTAGGAGTATAGATGAGGCATAATTGTTTCATGTAATCCCATCAAGGAATTGGTGTTATTATTTCCATTTCACAGGCAAGGAAACTGAGGCTGAGGGAAGATTGTAACTTGGTCAGGATTACAGTTAGTTAAATGTCAGAGCCTGACTTCTAATCCAGGTCTGTCTCATTCCAAACACTATGCTTTTTTCCCACGTAGACTAAAACAATACCCCTCATCCCCTTTAAACTGAGGAAGATATTAATCCCATTAGTATTGCAGAATCTTCTGAAGGGTAGAATTCTGTGTGGAAACTGTGATCAGGAGTTCTAGGTACAAGAGGAGAAATCAGAAAGGTACTCCCATAGGGACCCATAGAGGAGGAGGGCTGAGCAGGGGCCTGGCCCAGAGCAAGGCTTAGAGGCAAAGAAGGCTCATGTCATGAGTTGTGAGCAAGTGTGTGACACAGGTAAAATTCAGGCCCCTGTACACTGGTAAGTCTTCCTCATTGGGAGTTTACAGTTTGTAAAGTCAACCCAGACACAGATGGTGTCTGCCGAACAGAAACAGGGGAGATTGGAGAAGGATGAACCAAGTTACAGGTCTTGTCTCCTTTTAGACAGTATTCATTTCATTATTTTGTTGAATACATTTAATTTTCAAAGTAGTGTTAAGCTCAAAAGATATATTCTTTTAGCCTACTTTTTGCAAAACTCATCTTTTAAAATGAAAAAGAAATTTTTTTTGAATTCGAATAAATCAGAAAAGAATTTTACTTAGTGAAATATGAAGCCCCTCCTGGGCAGATCCAAACATTGGGAGGAAAATATGGGAGGACAGCAAAAAATGAAAATAAATAAAACTCCTTTGTTTTCTGCATCTCAAGATGACAGGATTCCCGGAGTCATTTCTAACCCTCTCTAACTTTACAGAATGGCGTAATTAGGAGAAAAGGAATCAAAACCAGGGTTGGGCAAACAGGAAAAATATTTCAAAATATAGTTTAAACTGTTAAATGACTTCCACGTCTAGACTCTGTCTGTGTCCCCATCACAGGATTGTACACAGAGGCACTCTGTGGAAGAGCAGCATTCTAGATGTGGGAGGTGGGAGGCATTTTCTGCTTCTGTTTCTTCTTCAGAAATACTGATTATTGCGTATACCACTGGGCGAAGTGACTCAGACTGTAAATATATTGGAGAGACATGAGGTGGTTTAAAAAAATATATTGCCTTTTATATCATGTGAGGTGATTTAAAAAGGTGAGCTTGTCAGATTTATGTGTATATTATGGCAATGTTGCTTTTGAGTCATGGAAGGAAATTATTTTATGAGGCTTCATTTAGTTTTACGAGGAAAGTTTACCTCAGAGGAGAAAGTGAGTTTTGAGCTCCATCCTTTGGAGCTGGATTATCCATGTCATCTTGGTCCTGGGTTCATGAGATGTTTTTAGGTCTGTGATTTAGACAAGAAAGGTGCCACATTGCTCCATCAGTGGCGTCACACAGGATCAAAGGTGCCCAGTGCCACATTCAACACTGGGCGATGTGAATGAAGTCAGCTCACGATGCGGCACCTGGAGAGATGAGCAAAGTCATGACAACCCCTTCCCCAGAACTGCCACAAGCTGCATCACTGGCTGCTTTGAGCTTGCGCACGTGTGGCTGTTCCTCCTTTTGGTAAGGAGTCTAGTAAGACTGACTGGAAGGAAGCCAGAGGGTTGATGTGGTCCATAAAGGCCAATCTCCTGAGCACACAGCAGAGAGGAGAGGTTAGAGAAGGATCTGTAGGAAAAAGGAAAACTTCTTTCACCCAGGTCTGCATAGAAGGTTGATTTACATAGAGCCGAGTGGGTGCTCTCATAGTTTTTAAAGCTTTTTTTCTGTATCTGTGGTTTTTTTCTAATTTGAGTTTGTTTTCTTCTTTTAAAAAATTAGTTTCCTAATGATTTCCCCCTTCCTCCCTGCATCCCCTCCTCATTGGGCCATCTCATTATATTACCCATGTTTCTTAATCTTTGTGTTATATTTTCTATTGTTATTTTTCTGTGTCATATTTGATAATTTTTTGAAATCTGTCTTGGGTAATCTGCTGTCTGGCCTGCCCATTCACTTTTTAATTTTAATGAAAATATTTTCTATTTGTGCAAGTTTCATTTAGTTCTTTTTCAAATATTCTTATTCATCTTTCTTGTGTCTAATTCTTTCCTTATTTTCTAATACTTTTTACATCCTTTAATACTTTAAACATACTACTTACTTTATAGTTTTTATTACACTGTTTTCTATTATCTCAGGCCCTTGATTAATTAATCATCTATTGTATCTGCTGACTTTCACTCATGGTAGATTGTTTGCTCAAGCATTTTGTAATTGTTAATGGAGAATTAATTTCAGAAGAGTTTTTGCTTTATGTTTCTTTGTTTATTTCTTGGCTTTGGTTTGAGTTTCATAACCTATATACATAATTAAAATAAAAAATTTAAGCTAGTGCAATATATACACAGAGGAATTTTTTTTTGTTCATCTAGAACCATTGTAGACATAAGTTTTCTAGTAATTTTGCTGGGCGATTGAGGCCATTGATGTTATTGGGTTTGCAACCCTTTGGGAGTTCCAACTTTCATGAGTCTCAGTTTCAACTCCTAAACTTCGGCATCCTTCAAACTTATAAATTGTTGCTGTATATTTTTAAAAACCAGAACCTAGTCATCCACTCTCTTCCCTTGTCTCCTACAGGATGTATAGTATCAACTTTTGCTTACTGTTCTGACTGTCAACATTGTCATCCTGTTAGTTCCTTCACCAAGACTGGAGAGTAAGCTCCTTCCCTGTCTTGTAGATTTCCAGACCAGCAGGGCCTAACATAGTGCCTGACACATCATAATAAACAATTAATTAATTTTGTTGAATAAATACATGAATGATTGTATATGAGATGTCATGCCAGACTACTTCATAGAAAGAGAAATGGACTAATCCCAGTCCTCAAGGCCAGAGAGGAGAGGGACTTGCAAACAAATAGTTCCAATGTGAAGGGCCACTATAATAAAGGGGCAGGTGAAGCATCATCGGTGTAGAAAAAAAAAAACCAAAACTTTGTGGAGAAGGTAGTACTTGAGTGGAGCCTTGAAGGATGAGTAGAATTTCGTTTGGTGGTGGAATAGGAGAAAAAGTGTGGCTAGCAAGGAGGAAGGCATGATCAAATGCACGACTGTATGGGATTAAACAGCATGCTCTGTGAACTGTGGGTCTCCTCTTTGACTAACGTGTATCTTGTAGCTGGTATGGAAATGCCCATGGGGATGCCCCTTGTAGACCTTCCAGCTCCAGGGAGCATAGTTGACCAAGGGTCCCAGCTGCTGCTCTCTAAAATCCATGCTGGATTTCACTAAGTCCACACGTGTTTCCCATAGGCTGTTCTCAGCCAGTGGCTGAGCCAGGCAAGGATACTAAACTTGGTCTTTTCTTGGGAGCCATGAAAAACTTCTTTGTTGGTTGACCTTACCTTGATTGGGCTGCCATTACCCCTTGATGGCCTTGCTGCAACTATCTCAGACTCTACAACAGTCTAGAATGCTCCTACCCAGCATTCCCTCCCACTTTGCTTCACCTGGGGCCAAACCTTTGTCACAGTCAGAGTTCTGTCAGCCTTCTCCAACTCCTCTATCTCCTCTTACATAGGTGTTAACCCTAATTTACTTTTAATCCCCGCATGGTGTCTACTTCTTAGTGGGCCCAGATTGGCACATGCCATCTGTATGTTCTGCAGGGACATTATAGAAAAAGAGATGGGACAGATCCATCTTGTCAAGGGCCTTTAATGTTATTCTCAAGTTTGGGACGTAGGCAGAGGCAGTGGCAGTGAAGATTTTAGGGGTGGGAGAAGTGAGATCTGGCTCATGTTTTAAGAATGTGATTATGGCAAAAGTGGGAAGGGTAGATTTTTAGGAAGTCATGGCAGTGACCTAGATGAGACATCGTGGGACTAAAGCCATATAGGAACAGCGGATATGGTGAACTGAAAAAAGTGTGTGACTCTGGTGTGACATTTAACTTTCTCTCAGCTTTACGGGGAAGAAAGCAACCCTTATGTAAGTTTGTTGGAGAAGAGCCTACATGTGAAGTATTACTAGAAAAATCGCTCTGGGCCCCATCCACTGTTATTTCCAGGCATGGCCTCCCCACACTGTATGTCAAACAACTACGATTTATGTCTCTGTCACCAGCCTTCTTTGATCTCAAGAATAGCCGAAAAGAGAAAGGATCCTTTCCACTTCTTTGTGACTTTCTCTGTCCAGACTCTCTGGGGAGCTGTCCAGAAAAGAAATCCCCAAAAGGCTCCTTGTGTTGTGTGAACCCACTGAGGTGAGCTGTGGGATGAGGCAGTCAGTCCCATGAGGGAGGCAATCTCAGGTCTTGTAGGGACAGCACAGAATTTCCATGTTTTAGATTCCAGATTAGAAGCATGCTCAAGGAATTGTGAGCCGTCTGTAGTGACCGGACGTGGGGGCGTCGGGGAGAGGGCCAAGGGGGGAATTATACAAGGAATGTTGGCCAAGCCTGCGACAGTCCCAACTTCCAGTGCAGCTGTTCCCTTTGTACCCAGACCAGGGCAGAAGAATGGTGCCCTGGAAAACAGAAGGGCACAAGGGTCCTTAAGAGGCCCCTGGCAATGGGAAATACAAGTGCTGCCATGCTCTGGACTAAACTGTCAACCTTTTAAACTCCCAGTTGAATGGGCAAAGAGGAGGCAGATCAGGTGCTTGGAGGGCGAGTTGGCACATTTACCTCTAGACAGCAATTTGAAGTGAGACATTAGCAGCTTCCTATCTGAACAAACAGGAAGCCGATTAAAAATGCCATTGTCCCTTCCCGCCTGTGCTGACAGAACTGTTAAATGACCAAGTCCACGGAGCTTTGCCAAGTCGAGACCCAGGGAACATGCAGCTGTCGTTGCCACCTGTGTCTGTCTGAGTCCAGCTAAGAGATTTCTTCTTTGGGGCTCCTCCATTGTGGCCCGCTGGGTCTTACAGAGTCAAGCACAGGCCAGAGGTAGTGAAGGAGAAGGGAGGGAAGGGAGAGCAGTTCTCAGCCCTCGCTGGCTGAATGCAGCAGCTCTTCCGGCTCCCCCTGCCGTGTTTCAGCAGCAATCAGGAATTTGTTTCTGCACCCTCTTCCACCCCCACATCCCCAGCCTCTGAAATGTTCTGGCCGGGAATCAAATCCAATATGAAACACCTGCCTTCCACTGCTGTACCACAAACACAATACACCACATGCCAGTGGCAACAGAGAGAAAAGAGGCCCATTAAAGAAAAGTTCCTGACATTATTAAGTGTAGCCCTGCCTTTGCGCATGCTCTCTTTCTCATTCTCACTCTGTGTCTCTGACACACACACACACACACACACACACACACACACACACACACACACTCTGCTTAGGCTTCTAAAGCTTTACAAATGTCCCTGGCTACTTCACTGTCAATCAAATACTGAATAAGAGAGATAGCCCTCTTCTTGGAGGCCATGGACTCTATGTATAACAGATGTGTATGTACGGCAGTGTGTGTATGTCTGTGTGTGTATGTTTGTGTGTGCATGTGGATGTGGATGTGTATGTTGGTATGTGTGTATGTGGGGTGGGCGACTAGTGGTCATCAGGAACAAATCCTGGGAGAGTCACTGGTAGGGGCTAAGGAGGGGCAGTGATTAGGAGCATCAGATGCTTAGATGGGGCTCTGCTCACAGTTGAAACGGAGGCCTATGGGAGGCCTTTCCGGTCCTGTGTGTGTGCTCCGCCACCGGTGCCGCACGGTCACTGACGTGTGGTGCTCCCAGAAGAGTAGAGCAGCAGTAGGACCTCATGGGTAGCATCTTGGTGTGACAGTGCTCCCCTGGCTGCAGGATGACAGTCCACACCCTGGCATTTTCAGTGTCACACACACAGGCCTGAAACATTGTCCAAGCCATGCTAGCCAGCAGGCTCAGGTCTGTCTGTCTGTCAGCTTGGCCTCTCCTGCTCCATTAGTGTGAGTGGCTCCCTGCCAAGCCTGCCTGCCCTCCCAGCCCAGCCTGGCGATCCCAGACAGTAGGGCTCTGTGAGTCGTTCTCCTGTGGGCAGCTGGATATTTTTCTATAGAGGGGACTCGTTATTAGAGGACCCAGAGGATGAGGGGTGGCACCTTAAGCTGTTTTCTTTTCTCTTTGGCCCCCATTTACTGATCCTCTTGAAGCAGCACGGCCACCAGCCGGTACCCACAGTTCACTTGTCCCGGTGAAGGCAGCTTGACAGCTGCATAAATCACACGGAGATACCACTAATAGGTTGCTGCTTGGGACTGTACCAGACCACCCAAGCGCAGCTCCAGGCGGCCCTCTGAGGCCTACACACAAATACGGTAATGCAAATCACTTAACCCTTTATTACTCTCCAGCACACTGAACAAATGGGCTCCGAAGGTCCTCTCCTGCTCCCACTCCCCCAGACCAGCCTCTCCTATTTCTCAATTCTCCTCCCCACCGACTTCGACTTTTTACACACATTCTTCCCCACTCCACTCTCTCCAGGTTTCAGCTGAGCTTTTTTGTGCACCCAGCAGGTGATGAAAAGAAAGGCCTTGCCAGGGCTTTGGGCTGAGATGGTATGACATTGACATGAGATGATGAGAGAGAGGGAGGGACGGTGGGTTAGGGGCAGGAAAAGTAGGCAGAGAGTGCAAGCTGAGTACACAGGATTCTGGCCAATGCAACTTCTACTTCTTGGCTTCGGGGTGGTTTCCACACAGTCTGGTAACAGATATCCTAGGCCTCTATCCTAGATGCAGAGGGAAGGTGATGCAGTAAAGTTGTAGAGAGAAAATTATGCCTGGTTTTCCCACCTGGTAGAAAACCAGAGGCAGGATTTTTATTTTAGCCACATTCTCAAGTGTTATCAATGATGTATGCTGTCACACTGTGCGAGGTGCCATGGACACCAAAGAGAATGAGGCAGTGTCCTGCTCCCTGAAGTTCACAGTCCTATATAACTTGATGTGACAAGGCCTTCCTTGAGCTGGCCCTCCCATTAGGATCTGTCCTCCTGTAGCTGTCCCTTTGCTGATTCTTCTGCAGCCCAGCTAGCTACCCTCTATCCGCTCCAAAGCCCAGACTGCTTCTCATTCTCCTTGGGTTCTTTGCATTATTTTGCTATTTCTTTTCTTAGGAAATCTAAGAAAAGGTATAGCTTCCTCTCTCACATCCTTTAAGGCTTTGCCCAAATGTCATCTTCTCAGCCAAGCCTTTCCTAACTACCCAATTTAGCACTGCAGCTAACTCCTGATACAGCACTCTCTACTCCTCTTCCTTGCTTTATTTTCCTTTAAAGCACTTAATCACTTTCCAGTATGCCATATAATTTCCTTCTTTATTTTGTTTATTGTGTGCCTTCCCTTACTAGTGTGGTAATTCTTTGGGAGTAATAACCTTTTATTTTGCTCACCAATGTATCCTGGATAACTAGAATATGGCTTTCACATAAGTGCTTAATAGATTTTTATTGAGTGATTAAATACTATAATGGAGGAATGTGCAATGAGCCACAAGGACCTGGTAGAAATGGTGATGTATTAACCTACATCCCTAGGGGGTGAGAAAGGGGTAGTATGAGGCCCAAGTTTATCAGCCTAGGGATCAATCTTCCTGTCAGAGAAGTTGGAGGTCGTAAAGGAATTGAGATTCACTTCCTGTTTGTCATCTTTCAGCATTACATTGCTAAGCAATATTTATCTATTTTTCCCTGAAACTAGTTTATTTGGGGCAGGCTCAATAATGGTCACCAGAGATGTTTCTGCACTCATCCCCAGATGTGATTAAGTTCAGAATTTTAAGATGAGGAGATTATCTTGGCTCATCTGGGCCCAATGCAATCACGGTGTTCTTATAAGAGGGAGACAGGAGGATCAGAGAGAGATGGAGTTGTGACCATGGAAGCAGAGGATGTAGCCATGTTGGGCCATAAGCCAGGAATGGAGGAAGTTTCTAGAAGTTGGAAAGCGCAAGAAAATAGATTATCCCCTAGAGCCTCCAGAAGGAATTCAGCCCACTGACACCTTAACGTCAGTCCAGTGAAACTGATTTTGGACTTCTGACCTCCAATACTGTGAGATAAATTTGTATTATTTTAAGCCACAAAGTTTGTTGTAATTTGGTATAACACTGATAGGAAACTAATGAAATATTCTGTTTATAATTTTTGAACATTTTTTTTCCCACATTCCTAATCTCATTTTGGGCTTTTGCTCTGCTGATATTATTCCTTGAAGTGGGTACCTCTCATACATCTTCTTTTCCATCTTAGCTCATGACCTTCTTAAAGTGGACCTAATCTGAGAGTTCTTTGTCCAATTCCTAAGTGATCTGCATTTTTAAAAAAGTTTTCCCCACCTCTTTTTTATTGAGATCATTTGAGTTTGCACAATCCGCGTTGCTTCCTATGTGTTAATTTTATAACTGCTTTCCAATCCTCTGGCATAGGCTGGCTCTTCTGTCTCTGAAATATCTCTGCTGGGATGGATACTCTGCTCAATTTCACCCCCTCAAAAGCTGAAGCCTGGTAACAGCCCTTCGGCGCATGTCCTAGCTGTGCCATTCTTTGCTACCAAAGTGGGGTGGGCTGGGGTAGGAGTTAGAATCCTGGTCACCCATCTGAGCAGATATATCTGGTGGCTCACCTCCCTTCAGCACCCTCCTCCTCCCTCTCTGTCTTTGTCAGGTACCTCTGGATGAAAGGCTGTTGGTCAAAGTGATAGGACAGAGAATTTTTCCTAAAATGATCTCGTTCAGGTTTTTCATGAAAATACTGGAAAATAGCACTCGAAGGTCATTTATTTATCCATGCAACATGCATTTGTTGAATATCCACCGTGCACAATGCTTTGTGCTCACCAATAGGAAATATAAAGAACTAGATGCACCCTCCTCCCCCTGCCACACACACACAATTATGTGCAGATGGCATTCCTGTGGCACTAGAAGAGTATGTACAGACCTGAATGTGATTGTCAAGAAAATGTCAGTAAATCTCAAATAAGGAGATGTGTTTGCTTTGTTCTTTGGAAATGTTGGTTGTCAACATCTTTTTTTTTTTTTTTAATCTTTATCTCTCAGAAGGCTAGGCGAACCTTACTGCAGCTGGAATAGATTGGGTGGTTTCAGGGTATTGAAAGAACAAGAAATATGGCACTTAAACTAGAAATGGATTATGGTACTTCAAATTGGTAAATTGAAATTTAATGGGGCATCCTGTATTTTATCTGGCAACCTAACATATTTAATATCTATTGAGTTTGGCACTTGGAAGGGTTGTCAGATTTAGCAAACGAAAGTACAGGACACCCAAATATGTGATATTTTGGTTAAACTTATACTGAAAAATTATTTTGGTCATTCTTATACTGAAATTCACATTAACTAGACATCCTGAATTGTATATGGCAACCCAAATTCTTGAGGAAGTGGTTCACTGTGAATGAGAGCGGAGTACCCATGAAAGCTTCAGGGGCAGGAATAAAGATTCCTGTCTGAAGTTCTGTCAATGAATCATCTTAGAAAAGACAAGAGGGCCAAGGAGGCCCCGGAATGGGATGCTTTATATTCTGGGATCGGGTAAGGTAGTCCAGCTTGCTCCCCGATTTATAGAGGGTGTGGGACTTCCACAGTTCTTAGACAGCTTTGCTGAAGAGTGACCGTTCAGATCAGTGACTAAATCAGATCTACTTTTATTCTTTTAGTATAGAGTGATTCTGTCCCAGGTGCTCATTGCCACCTTGCTTTTTGCTCTTGACTTGTTAAGTGGAGCCCTAACCACTTCATCATTAAAGATCTATAGCTCAGGGTTTCTGAACCAAACAGGATTGAAACAAGAGTGAGGAAGGGAGGAAGGAAATGGCTTATTATTATTTTTTTTTGACATCTTTTTCCAATTGTCAATTAATGTTTTGCTTTGTTAATGATAAAACAGAAAAAAGTAGACAGGAGGAGGCTGGCTAAGGGCTCTACACTACTGTTAGCCATTTAACTTTTGGTTTAATTCTTCTTTTTTAAACTTTATTTACCTTCCCCCACCCTGCTCTCTTGCAAAATATTTTTAAAAGAACATTAACAGGAGGAAGATTAAGGATCTTGTTTTCTTTTTATTCTTTTTGATTTATGTTCCTTTGTCTCGAAAGCTTCAATAATCTCCCACATCTTTAGAGCCAGTTCCCTGCCGACAGGGTGAAGGCAGCAAAAACTCTCCCTGCTTTGAGATAAACCACCCCAAGCTGGATCATTAGCTATACAAACTTTCTCCCTTGAATCTTCTCTTAAATGTTTGGAACTCTAGAACTTCTTTCTTGACAATGAGGGAAAGCAAACATCACAGGTTGTGTCTTTAGAAACATGTAACCAGAGCTTTTTATTAACTCTAGCGGGAGTAAGACCTTGAACTGCATTGGTCTGGTAACTCTTTTATTGCAGCAGACATTTATTGAGCTGCTACTATATGCCACTGGCTAGGGTTATAGGAGAGGCAAGGATAAATATGATGGGGTTGTGTCTACAGGAGCTTGCTTATAAAATAATTGGGTGCAAATATAATCTTCTAAGACCCCACAATACACTAATTCAAATAACCCTGCTAAACACTCTTCCAGCAGCCTGTATCTTCCTAGTACTACACATTAAAAAATACATTTATACATTTAGGTCTGTAATGATTAGTGTCTTGCTCTCCCATTAGTTTCTAAGCTCTGTGAGCTCCAGGATGGGAGGGGCTAGGTCTATTTTGGTTATTGTTATATTCTTAGCCTCGGGCTGGCACATTCTATGCATTCATTAAATATCAGCTGAATGAATGATTAAACAAACCATAATAGGCAACAATTTTGTGTATCCGTCACACATGAAGAGTGATGTGAGCAGAGAGAAGGAAGTGACTCATTCAGGAAAGGCTTTGACAAGGTAACAACCTGATGGAGGACTGATGCTGGAACTGGCCCCTGAACATCCTGACAGCAAAGGCCACAGAGCCCCAGTCCTTGCACTATCTGAAAGCCTTTGTTTCAAGTAGGTTCTAATGCTCTGTGATTTCTATGGTCTTTACTCTTCTCTGATCTATGGTTTCATGCTAGCTTCTTTCTGATCTTTGCACCTTCAAGCTCTGTTCACTCTGCTGTGGTGGATAGAATCTCTCTGTAGACATACTAAGCATTTTATGTGTGCTCTTGATATCTTCCATGAATTGTAAATGGATCCTGATGGTTTTTAAAATGTATGTCTGAAATGCATGGGAAATCCATTTATAACTCAAATCCCAGGGCTTAGTTCACAGTCTTTCCACTTGGGGTTGGTCTCACTCCTTAGACATTAACCTCAACCAAACCTACTACTGGCATCCTCCAGGTCCTTTACAGGTCCAAGTACAGAGAACCATTAAGAAGACTAGCTATGCAGTGCCTGATGAATGGCATTTTTCACAATCAGAACAAGATGATAGTTTTAAATGTTAGGGCCCCTTGCAACAAGAAGACTTCTTAGAGGCCATTTTGTTCAACCCCTTTGGGAAGAGGAGGCCCAGAGACAAGAAAGAACCTGCCCAAGGCCACAGTGCTAATCATTGCCCAAGGTGGGGAGTGCAGGACACTGGAAAATGATTGGGTGAGTAATGGCAACTCAGGATTCCATTCTAGGGGTAAAACTTTCTGAGGACATTATAACTGCATGATGATACCACCCTATTTCTCAACTTTGCTTTGTGTGACCATTAACTATGCTGAGGCAAGTCCCACTGGGACATTATGGCTGTATGATGCACCCTTTTCCAGCATCTCTCCAATCTCTGCCTCCATGGTCACATTGCCTCTTCTTCTTCTGTGTCTAATTTCCTTCTGCTTCCCTCTTATAAGGACACTCGTGATGGCATTTAGGGAGTGTCGTATTCAGCTCAAGCTGCAATAACAAAATACCATAGACTGAGGGCTTAACCAATAGACATTTCCCACAGTTCTGGAGGCGGGAAGTTCAAGATCAGGGTGCCAGCATGATTGTGTTCTTGGTGAGAGCTCTATTTCTGGCTTATAGATAGCTACCTTCTTGCCATATCCTCACATGAGAGAGAATGAGCTCTGATCTCTTCCTCTCCTTATAAGGGCACTAATCATTAAGGGGCCCCACCCTCATCGAAATCAAATAACCTCGCAAAGACTCCATCTCCTAATCCCATTTAATTGAGGGTTAGGGTTTTAACATATCAATTTTTGTGTGAGAGAGAACATAAACATTCAACCCATAGCAGGGCCCACTAGATAGTCCAGGATTATCCTCTCACCTCAAGATCTTTAACTTAATCATATTTTCAAAAACTTTACCATATAAGGTAAATTCAAATGTTCCAGGGATTAGGACATGGATGTATCTTTTGGAGCCATTATCAGGCTGCCACAATATATTTAAACTCTGATCCAGTGGTTCTCCAATGTGGTCCTTGGACTAGCAGCATCAGCATCATCTGGAAGTTTATGAGAAATGCAAATTCTTAGAAGACTCAAAACTACTCAACTAGGAACTCTAGGAGTTGGAGCCCAGCAATCTGTGTTTGCACAAGGCCTCCAGGGGATTCTGATGCACACTGAAGTTTGATGACCATTGTCCTAATCTAGTATCCTTTTCTCAACACTGTGATGCTTTGTCTAAAGTACTCTGTTATATTTTCATTCATAGTTCATTCAGAGATTTCTAGATATCTTCCAACTTGGTCTCCACTTCCACACCATTTCTGATGGATGGGTGAAAGCCTGAACTGTTTTGTGTGGAGGAAATAGTACCAGGATCGATTAGCAAGGTCTGTCACAGCAGGAGAGTAACAGTGATACCATTGGCATCATCCCTAACTTAGCCTATAGCTCTCTGGGGTAATTCGTGATTTAAAAAAATATGCACACTTCACATTTTCTTTATGATGATGTTATTAAGGGGCAAACTTAAATTGTCCTTGGTTTGTACTATTTTATGTTATGTTTGCAACCTTTGTAATTTTAGGAGAGATCCTACTTTGTATTAACCACAAATATCTTCATGAGTAAAACCAAAACAAAATAACAGAAAGAACTTACTGTTTGTTTGTTTGTTTTTTAAACCAAAGCTGCGAATGACTCTGTGTTGATGGAGAGCTCTGTATTTTTATTTGGCAACTAGACCTGGAAGGCCAGGGTTAGGATTTATTCCCTTCCCGGGACGCTCCCCTAGGGCCCTACTCCATGCCCACAGAGTACTCTGTGGTTACTTTTCATAAGCTGCCATAATTTTCAAAGCCCAAAGGGCTCATAATCAGATTTGAGAAAGCTGCTCCATTTGTAAGCATCTGAGGCTGGCTTTCATGATGTTGTTCCCCGAAGGGAGTGATGAGTGACAGCAAAGACGTCCTTTTTTTTCCCACTTGGGGATAATCCTTTGTTTAGCAGGTCTTTATTGTTCTGGAGGAAGTTTACTTAGCTTCTGATCCCACTGAACTGATTCAGCAACTACACCAACACCCGCACCCCACCCAACACCTCTGCACAGATGGGGCTGTATTCTGAAAAAAAGGCACAAGACGAGGGCAAGCACGTTGGTACACATTTACGTTTTTAGGCAGATCTTTACCTCTTCAGGCCTATGGGTTTTGTCCTTCCACCTGCAACCTCAGCATCACTCAAATGGGAACTGTTTTCAGCTAGGGTTATAGCAAAATGTATCTTCTTCCAAGGATAATGCCTTGCCCTCCAGGGAAATCACTCTATTGTGTTTTTACTACCACTTCTCTGCCTCAAGAAAAGCCCTAACATCTAAAATACAGGTTCTAAATCACACACATTTCTTTAATATCAATCAAGGCCTCTCTTTTGATTACTTTCCTTTTCACAGTGTGTTTTTCCTTAGTCTGCTTTAAGGATGTTTTTTTTCAGTTCGATCAGGTTAAGACTCACTCAGTCCTATTGCTTAACTGTTGTTTTAGTTCTCATTCTTAACCACTTCTTCATCATGTTTTAATGTCAAGTCCCTTGATTCTTGTCAAGTAGCATGCTTTCACAAAGAAGACAGTTCTTCTGACCCCTCAATGCTTTATAAGAAAATAATCATATTAATTATAGCTAACATCACGCCTTACACTCTTCTAAGAATTTTCCATGGAGAACTCCTTTAATCTTTACAACAACCCTATGGGTTATAAACTGCAATTTAAATACGAGGATGCTGACTGAGAGGTTAAGTAACTTGCCCAAGGTCACACGGAATGCTTCATTTTTCCTATTATGCTTAGCAGGTTGCCCTAAGATAATCATAGTCTTCTGTATGACAAGAAGGATCCTGCTTCTAGGAGGAGACTGTTTAGGGATAATAGATCAATCTTTGGTCCTGAAAGAAGGCTTTCTCATTGTGATGTTATTGCTAGCCAGGCCATGTGGGCTTTGAATCCTTGGGCCTTATTAAATACTAAGCTCCAAACAGCTGAGTTAACTGGCCAGTGAAAGGTCACATATTTGCAAAAAAGAAAACAAACTATCTTCGCCTCCGACTAGAATGAGTTTTATCATCCAAATCCTCTTTCTCATTTCATGGCTCCATAACTCAAATAACATTTTCCCTGATGAGCGAAGTCGTCCACCTCACCCCAATCATCCTGGGCAGAGACCCTTTTTAACTGCAGTTTTGCCCCATTGACTTCTAAGATGCTACTCATACTTGTTTCTTTACATCTGTCACAAGTGTATGCTTCTCCAATATAGGCAAATATCTTAATAATTGATGGATTTTTAAAGAGTTGATTTAGGTTTTTAGACTCTTAGAGACTCAACTCACAAATAAAATATAGGATTGATTTCATCTCAAATGTATTTCTAGACTTGAAGATTATTTCATTTTAATTTTGAGAGGAAAAAAATCACCATATTTAAGTCATTCCAGTAACTTTGTATAAACTGTGATTGAGGATCATAATTGGATGTTAAATTATTTTTCTTTTTTAGCCTTGAAATCCAAGTGTCTCACAGAGAGAAGTGTGACTCACCCACCACTGTAGAAGGTATTTTGATCTTCCTGGTCCCTCACCTCGGGGATGTTTGTGAGATCATAGGTGGACTGAGCCTCTAGGGATGCACTCCCTAAGCACTGTAAGAGCAAATACTGTTGCATATTCTATTATGTTATCATTTGACATATTTCTGACTACAGAGAGAAAGCGGAGAGAACTAATAACAATTTCCTGTAAAGGGAATGGTGCTGCATTTGGGAGATAGTCAACAAGTGTGAGAACATCTGTAGGTATCCAGCAGTGCTTTCCTGAATAGTGCTTTATAAACAATTAACTCCATTTCCAAAGAATTTGACTGTTTAACAGAAGAGAACTAGGTCTGAGGAATAAACTACTTGACTGCAATTAACTAACGGTTATTTCTGTAATCAAAAATCTTGTCTCTTGAGAAGTACTTATAGAATTAGAAAGTTACAAAGCATCATTTTTTGGAGGCCAGTTTCTTAAGTTTTATTTAAAAAATTAGATATAATTTTGAAAATTCTTGCCTAAGTTTAAGGAGATAAAACTTGTTCTTTTTATTCTCTAAGTGACCAAAACACTGGAGAAGAACACAATAGTTTTCCTAAATAGATTGTCCATGAAAGGTAGGACATGATTTGTAGTCACGTCCACCAGGGACCTAAACCTGAAGGCAAGAATCACCAGCAAATCAATGAATTGTATTTTGCTTTAATTTTCCCCTTTTCTCCTTAGGAAGGGGAGAAGCTAATTGCTTAGTTGTTTTAAGTAAACAACGCTTCCATAAGGAACAGAAATAAAAATCATTTTCATTCCAGCAGTCAGTTTCTTTCATCTCTGTTTTCAGAATGAGCAGGCCTGTTTGAACCCTTTATTCCAAAGGTGTATGTTGCCATTTCTTGGCTGAGTAGGGAATTATAAATCTTTGATTTGAATTACATATCCAGAGTCCTGCAAGTATGTGAGTTCTGGATTTAGCTGAGTACCTGTCAGTCATGACGCTGTCATGTGGCGTATTCTAGCAATGGTTCTCTTTCCTCTCTCCCAATATACAGATGCTTGCTTTTCAATTAGAACTTGATGTGTCTCCAGCAAGTTACCCAAATAAACTATTAGTGAGCTCATAGAAAAATATTGCCCAGGTGCTCTAGCAAGCAGAGGTCATGATCTTTTAGCCTTCTCTCCTACTTATCCTCTCTTCATTCTCAAAAAAGACTTCTTTAAATGAAGCGATTGCCTTTAAGTGTCCTTAGGAATTTGAACAGATTGAAACTGCCTGAAGCCATGGGGTTTACTGAATGGCTTTAAAAAATAGACATTTCAAAGATCAAGGGAGGGAGTTGAGGAGAGAGACTGCTTTCAAAGTGGCTCCAGTTTCTTGGTTAACATTAGGCAATAGATATATATTTTAGGGCCACTAATGCTCAGGAGTTGGCTTGGCAGCCTACTGCAGATGCCATTTGTGTGTGTGTGTGTGTGTGTGTGTGTGTACAGCCCTGTCATTTAAAAGTGTTTTATATATGTGAAAGTATGTTCCTCTGTATACACATTGCGTGCATTTATCAGTTATATTCATGTCCTAGCATACTTACATATGATATATATTAAAACACATACAGAAATAGAAAATTTTAAAGGACGAAGTGAACAGAAGTTCTATTATTTCCTTACTATATACCATTGGGCACCCCTGGGGTATGCTTACCCTGCTTTGTGATCCACTGCTCTGGAGAACAAAGTGAAATATACCGCCCTTGAATAACCCGCAGTCTAGGCAGGACCCTTGTGTGTGGAGCGGAAGGAGCATTGAACTGGTTGCTGGTAGACAAGGGTTTTGAGCTTTCTTTCTAAGTAGCTCAGAGCCGCCACTTCAGTTTCTTTATATTCTGTTTTGTCAAATGAACACAACAGGGGTTGAATTTACTTATTTTACTCTGAGGCTTTGGCCCTGGGGAAAAATGACTGAGGCCTGGGGAAGCCAGAGAAGGTATTGCAGAGGAGCTGTTGGAAATGGGTGGGATTTGGATAATCAGAAGAAAGGAGGGGATTCCCTACTGAAGTGGAGGCAGCTCCAGCAAAGGGCTGACCAAGAGTGAGGGCAGCAGGAATGGGAAATTGTGAAGCAGAAAAGGTGGGGGCTGGTGGGAAATGTCTTTGGGCCAGATTTTGGAGCCCTCAAAGGGAAGCAAAGAAGCTCAGCTTGATGCTCTAGATGAAAATAAGTTACTCGAATAATAGGATAATTGTGTGTGTGTGTGTGTGTGTGTGTGTGTGTGTGTGTTAGGAATATTCATGTAGTAGTGGTATATAGACTGAATTGAAAGGGGTAAAGAATCTAAAAATAATGTGGCCTGGAAGGCTGGTGCATTTGTTCACTTATTCATTCCGTTAATCAGCCTTTCAGCACTGTACATATGATTATAGTATGTTTAAAGTATGTCAGGGTTACAAGTAGGAACAAACGAGTCATGATCTTTGTCTTCGTGGAGCCTTTAGAAGTGAGTGAGGGAGATACACACATAGACATTGATATTTAATTAAAAAGTGTCATAAACACTATAAAAATGAAAAGATTGGTTGTAAGGATAAGAATAAATTTATTACAGTTCATGGGAAGGAATAGAAACAGTTCATTTACCAGAGAGAGCAAAGGAATAATAACATGGTTTACTGACTGGTTAAGGAGAAAGACTGATGTATTGGAAGAGTCAAAGATGACCCCAAGGTATCCAGCCTGGAGAAACTGTTCTGTTAAACTCCCCACATTTCGAATTTTGATGGTTGCATCCTCTGGTGTCATTTTTTATGTTCTTCTAGTCCCTGTATTTTCTGTAAACCATCAGTTTTAATGTGGAAGCTTGATTAAATTCAGGTTCGATTTTATGGCTAGATTATTATCCTAGGTGGAGCCCAGTCCTTCCCATCCCCTCACCTCAGAAGGTAACTACTCTTTGATGGCCTTTCTTTTTTATGATGTTAATGTCGATCAGTAGCTTTAGGTGTTGTCAGCCTGACTCATCCATTACACAGTTACTTTTTTGTCTTTCACCTAATGGTTTGAGCAACCCTGATGATTAAAGGCTGTCAAATGGTGATTTTCTAATTAGGTGATACCTTCTATATTTTTGGCTGCAATTCCCTCATCGACTATTTGGTTGTCCTGCAAAATAGACTGAACAAGAAGGGTAGAATAAATGCTTGATCATTTCCCTTTATTTACCAGTTTTCAGAATTATGAATTTGTTCCCTAGCATCTTCCAGAGTGACCGATGTTTACTGATTGCTATTTTTAATACCACGATGAATTTATGAGTTTTTAATATAATGGATATATTTCAATCCATTGCAGTTGTAGGGGAGGAGAAACTTTTCCACTGTCCTGTTAGGTTCAGTGAATAGGGCCCATGAATCAAACTGATAAAGGGCAGATTAACAGGAGACAAGGTTTATTACATGTGCACATGGGGTCCTCAGAGGAAAGGAAGTGAAAGTCCAAAGAGGCAGTTAGACCTGTGGGCTTATATACCATTTTAACAAAGGGCCATAAATTTGTGGGAAATTGACAAGACAAGAAGAGGCTTGGGCTTCCTGGGGTGGTAAATTATTGGAAGGTAAGTATACGAGGGAAATGTAATGAAAGATAAGTGTTACTTTAATGAAAGAAAGATTTGTTTTTGTTCTCTTCATTGTGTCAGAGAGAAGGACATCTTCACAAAGGGAAATTTTCTTCCTGCCTTTATGCAAATAGGAGATGGTAGAGAGCCTTTTCTGCATCTGCTATTTCTAATTCACCTTCAGATCAAAATAATCCTTATGTGAAAGTGGCATATTGGGAGTGGCATATACTAATCCCCTCTGTAGTCATTATTCTTTTTGGCACTCAAATTATTTCATCTTTGGTGTGTAGGAGCCGCTTGAAGTTGGTTCTTCTTGGATCTCTGATGTGACAGAGGTTCTAGGCTCCTCTCGTGCACTTCTTGTGTCAGACATATAATGAGTCAGTTTTCCAATGAGCACTGGTTCCTTTTAGTGGAAAATGATATTTGGAAACCAACATATGAGCACAACAAAAATATGTAATAGAGCTTGATTCCATCATTGGAACAACTTGTTCAGATCAAGGCCTGCAAAAAAACCCCCCCAAAACAAACAAACAAACAAAAAAACAAATAAAAAAACAACAAAACTTCAAAGAAATCCTGTATACATAAGCTTATAAACCTAACAGTGGTTTGGCATAGTGAATTTCCTCTATAGACTGGCCAGACAGCTAATGAAATACTGTTGAAGTATGGTACACATAAAGATATGTTATTAATTTATGACCACCCTTTACATGCTGAAGTCCCTATAGGTATGTTGTGAATCTTTTCTCCTGGGTTGCAGTGATGAACAACTTACTACAAAAAAACATTAGAACTTATAAACCTTGCTGTGGTCTAAATGTTCGTGTCTCCCCACCCCCCAAATTTATATATTGAGAACCTAATGCTCAAGGGGATGGTATTGGGAGGTGGGAACTTTGGGATCATGAGGATAGAGTCCTCGTGAATAAGATTAGTACATTTATAAAAGAGACCCCAAGAGCTAGCTTACCCCTTCCTGTGTGAGGACACAGTGAGAAGTAGGCAGTCTGCAACCTGGAAGAGGGTTCTCACTCGAACCCGATTATGTTGGCACTCTGATCTTGGACTTCTAGGCTCCAGGACTGAGAGAAATCAATCTCTGTTGTTTACAAGTCTGTGGCATTTTGTTATAGCAAACTGAACAGACTAAAACAAGCCCCGAACTGACTCATGTGCTATCGTAGATCATAAGATAATACACAAAACATATGGCACGTTAGAGAGAAGGAATTATCGGTCAGGGTTTTTTTTTTCTTTCATTTTTTCACAATATTTCTTAAAGATACTGCTTCTTTTTTCTTTTTTCTTTAAATCACACAATTACAGAAACTCTAAACAAACAGAAAAATCCCAAGTGCTAGAAGGACAAGGTCTATTGATTCCGTTGAAACCCGTGTAACCTAATGCAAAGAGCGGCAAATACCACCAAGGAGTTTTTAGAGGGATTTGACCCTATGCAGTGTGGGAGCTGGTTAAATGGTCTTTATATTTGATATTGGAGCTTGACTGATTTTGGAAAAGCCAGGAGGGAAGGTAGGTGAAAGTGGGGGAGAACAAAGACAAGCTGGGACCACACAGATAGGAGCTAGAAACCATGAGGATGAACTAGAACCCTTATCAGTCTCTACCACTTTCACCTTCAATAATGTGGGTGACCTTGAGCAGAGCATGCACATGGCCCAGGAGTTGGAGAAGGGGAAGGAAAGTCTGGGGACAATGGAGCCCCTGAGGCCTGGCTGCTGCCCTATGTTGATGAGATGAGTTGCAGTAGAGCCTGATTCCACTGAACCAACATTTTGAGTGTAGTAATAATAAGGTTGCTCCTTTACTTCCACCTTTCGAATCTCAAAACTTTTGGATCCCACTTTTATTGATTCTGTTTAGTCTTTATCTGCATCACATGGGCACGAGGCCACGTTTCCTTCTTTTTCTATTTCAGTTAGGCATTACAGCTGTATCACTGTCTGTAGCAAATATTAAATATTATTCCTTTATTCTCTCATTACAACAAAGTTGCATAATGAGGTCTTTCCTGTAGAGTCATCATTTTGATACAAGTGGGGGTGAACTGAAGCAATAAATTATAGTTTTAGCAAAAACACATTTCTCTACCAGGGTGAGGCTATGTGGTTGCAACCCTCCCTAGAATGAATTAAAACCCAAAGCTAAAATGCCTGTGTCAAAGTACCAGAAAATGGATCTGCCTGTGAGCTCATGGGAGATGGTAAAATCAGCAGATGTAGTTTACTGCTGATGTTGAATGACATACAAGAAACACACCATCACATAAAGACGATGCAGAATTTCAAGCATTCTTTCAGGTTTTGTAGTTGAGCGTAGCAACAATTAAGGTAATCTAATTAGGAATTTACAATACTCCTTAATTCATGTCTCGGTGGTGGCTTTTGCAGAAGAAATCTGACAGCTCTTAAAGGAGGTTCCAAATTCATCAGAAGGTGACCTCTATTCACTGGTTCACTTCTGATTCTTAATCTCCTCTCCGGGAGCAATTTCCACACTATTGAAAGCTGACTTCTGTTCTGCCCTAACTAGTTCTGTGATCATACTCATAGTCTCTGGAGCCCCACCTGCCACATCTTGAAATGACAGGGTTGGACGTGGATGATTCCTAATGCTTCTAATGGCTTTAACGATATGTGTGACTATGACAGATTAAATGACCACTTTCCCATAACCATCAGGTTTCTCTCTCTATGCTGCTGGAAGATAAATTTATGACCCCATGTGACATATAATTAGCACTAAGCTTATTTTTGGCTCCATTTAATACATACCTTTGTTTTCTCCTTATTTTTTTCTCTTATCCAATTCTCTTTTATGCCCTTTCATTGTACTTTGTATTATCTTTGAGAACCATCTTAAATATACTTCGGAAAACAGCAGGGTATAAATGCACATTTATTTCTATTTTATGATACAGAATTAGCAATACAGGATTATAATTAGGAAAATCATTTCTCAAGCATTGAATGTGGAAAATGGATTTCCATTGTTTGAGGACTTCAGTTAGTTGAGTTGTAAGTGGTGTTGTATGTGGGGAAGACATTTCAAAATGTGCATAGGCACAGACACGCCAAAGAGAGTGGTGGGTTCTGCTTTATCTGTCTGTTCCTTTATGTAAGTCCTTGGCTCTAGCCTGATTTCTCTACTTTCTACAAACATGCTAAGCTCATTTCCAACTTAAGACCTTTACTACTTGCTCTTCTGTTTCTATCAACTCCTTTCTTCCTCCCTAAATCACAAGACTTCTCATCCCTTACACATGCATATATTATCTATCCTTCAAGGCTCATTCCCAACTTTACTCCTCTACTGACCATCTCTTCCCTCCCCAGTGCATGTTGGGTAAGTCTGCATTGTGGAACAGAGTATCTCAGTTTGTATTAAACTATACTTTTTTTTTTAAGTACAGTATTTAATATTTTAAGGCTTCAAAAGCTAAGTTTGATGTAGCTTTACTTCTGGATATGCTATAGTTTCTATCACAAAAAGTTGGAGCTCAAAAATCCTCTTTACTTAATCAATAGAAATAATGAAAACAATGTAAAAGAAGGCAAAAGAATCTAAGAGTCTAAAAATATTTTGAAAGGGAGGAAAAAGTGGAGCAGGAGATGATTCAGTGGTCATTGAGAGCTTCGATGTTTTCACTGAAAATATGAACTCAGCCACGTAAAAGTGGCTAATAGGTTTGTTTTTGCATCTCACCTAGTTTTCTGTGACTGGCAGGTATAGCATGAAATGTGAGTGTTCTGCAAACCATGGCTAATTCTGGAAATGCTTGTTGTGGCTTGAGGTTAAGCCATTCTTGAGCTCACATATCTTTTATGACTTCTCCCAGTCCTGTAGGTGAAACGCCAGGCAGCATGGCAATTACCAACTTTACCTGCCTCATTGTCCTCTGGGGAGCTCAGTTCTGTGAGCAGAACCCAGGCCCATCACATCCACCACCCTAGACAAGACCCACAGAGCTGGATGCAGTACGTTACCCAGGAAATAAATTATGAATCATGAATCAAACCTTCCAAGGCAAAGAAGGCCCAAACCACCCAAAAAGTTTTTATTTACCCATTATTTTTGTTCCAGGCAGATAGTTATGGGAAGTAGTTTTGGAAAAAAATTTCAGAATTCGTGGCTTTTTGCCAATATAGTCTGACACCTGCACCCACATTTAGCAGAAGGTGCTACTCCTCCAACAATGTTAAGATTGAGAGACATTATTCTATTTGGCTTGTTAAACCACAGTTCCCCTTTGAGAGCCAAATTATTTAAACAGTGAAATTTGAGGATTGGCAGCTGTCTGGTAAACATAGATTTTGTAGCAAATCATAGAATTTAGAACAGTAGAAAATCATGCTTAAGATTAGAATATTATTACAGTTTTGCTTCCAAAGTAAACATAGCTTTTGTGTGTGTGTGTTTGTGTGCGTGTGTGTTTGTGTGTGTGTGTGTGAGATGAAGTCCTGGTTCAAATTTGTCCAAAAAGAAAACATTTAACAAAAACACTATTTACTACTAGAGCAACTATATTTTATTAATATTTCATATATCTACAATTTATATTCAAATTGCTTCCCAAAGATATTTGAATCAACTCATATTAATAACCATATATCAAAAGTTCTGATGTAGGAATTACTTTGTGCCAGGCAGTGTTCTCTATATATTTATATATTTTTATATATAATTCTATTTGTATATATATTTATATCTGTGTCTACATTCTATTTATATATACATTAACTCATTTGACTATTCCCATTTTACAGATGAAGAAACTGAGGCACAGAGTGGTTAATTAACTACTCCCAAGGATACACAGCTGGTGAGGGGCAGAACCGGGATGTGTTCCCAGGTAGTCCAGTTTCAGCATCTAGGCCTAGATTCATTTCCTTGAGGAATCTTTCTCTGCCTACCTCTTCCTTCTGCTAAAATAAGTGCCCACCACAGCACTCCATCTTTATTATATCACCTATCACTCTATATAACAATTGTCCTATCAAACTTTCCCAATAGAATCTATATTCTTTGAGGGGCTGTATTTGATTCATTGTTGGATCCTGTGCACAGACCCTGACCTGTCCATAGACTAGTTCTTTCAATATTTGTTGACTGAATGAGTGAATGAATGAATGAATGGTACCGATGCTATATCTTCAGCTGTGCTTTTAGTGGGAGCCTTGCCTACTCTTTCCCACAGCACGCTCAATAAGAGCTTGACAAAGCATGGCTGGAGATCCATGCCCAGGTGCCAGAATTCAAGACTAAATCTCCAGTGAATAACTGCATGTTTCAAAATCATTGTGAGAGAGGAAAATGTATTTGACAGGAGAAACCCTGGTATACAAAAAATATGCCTATGTAAGCTTCAAAGGGATGACTGCAAGCTTTTTTGACAAAGAGGATGAGATGTGTTCAGTAACTCTAAGGAATTTGTTATTTACAAGCACGTTCCTGACGTTTTGGCCATGAGGCATTTTTCTGAAATGAAATGCCAAGAATGTGCCTGAGAGCAACAAGTGCCTTTTGTTTGGAGGCCCATCTCCGTGCTCCAGATGAGGTGTGTCCACCTCAGTTTCGCCCTTCGTGCCCCTCACACTCCAGCCCGGAGGACAGTTACCATCCCTTCTCTTGTTATTTTGGCAGCACGCACCAGCTGTTAGGAGTTTAAGCTACACTCAGCCATTCCCCCACATCAACACTGACTAAACTTTCCTGGTGGGAGAGCCTTACAGTCACCCAAAACACTTGCGTGATGTTACGTTTTAAATTCAGTATCAGGCATTTTGGACTGCTACACTCTCTTTCACCTGTATGTTTCCATTTTTGCCTTGGCTGCCAAGAATTTGAGAATTACACCAAATATCCAGTCGCAATAACTGTTTTCATTTTGTTGATATAAAAAACTATGGCTTCAGAGATGTGTATTAGTTTACTGAAGCCAACATAATGAAGCACCACAGACTGGGTGCATCCTACAGTGGAACTTTATTTCTCACAGTTCTGGAGGCTGGAATTCCAAGGTCAAGATGTTAGCGGAGCTGGTTCCTTCTGAGGCCTCTCTCCTTGGCTTGTTGATGGTTGTCTTTCCCCTGTGCCTTCACACGGTCTTCTCTCAGTACTTGTGTCCTAATTTTCTCTTCTAAAAAGGATACTAGTCATATTGATTAGGGTCCACCCGAATGACCTCATTTTAACTTAATTACCCTTTTAAAGACCCCATCTTCAAATATAGCTACCTTCTGATGTACTGAGGGTTAGCACTTCAACATATAAATTTTGGGGGATACAACTCAGCCCATAACAAGAAATAACTTGTTCGAATTCATGGAGCTGAAAAGTAGTGGAGTAAGGAATTGACCCCAGGCATTCTGACTCAGAGCCTGAGTTTTTAACCATGATGTCTCAGAAAACACACTGCAGCTGGAATAAAGAATATATATTGGAGGGAGCATAGTTGGAGTGAGGAGGGCCAGCAAGGTGGCTGTTGCAACAGTCTAGCTGAGAGATAATGGTGCTGAACTCCAACAACAGTAAGGGCAATGACAGAAATAGGTAACTTTAGGGGAGCATTAAGGAGGTGTAGGAACATGGCGATTGGGTGAGGGGAGTGAAGGAGAGGGCAGAGTGAAGAACCACCACCAGATTTCTAGCTTGGGCATGTGGGGTATGAAAGTGCCATTTAGTAGTTTAGTAATGAAGAGACACTATCGCTCAAGGTTGTTCTCTGCGTCTAAGGTCCCTGCAGACCCTCAAGTCAAACCCTGTTATATATGTGTCATAAATGTCACAACTAATTGTAAAAATCATTGGAGGTTTATGTAAGACAAACTACAACTATCCCCAGCTCTAAAATATATGTGTCTCTTTCTAGAAAAGCTTATGGCTTTCTTGAGATTTGCATTTTCTTTTGTTTTAATGAAAAACATTCACTTTCTGGATTCTTTATGTCCTGGATTCATGGACTGATTTCTCTGTTTGTCTCCTCTGTGTTCCATCTAAGTGAGGAGAATTCCAGAATTCTCCAGATGTGTGTGTGTGAAGGCATAGGCTTTATCAGCAATGTGGTCACCTGAAATAATAATTGCATTGAATGTGGAAAGATAAAGTGCTTTTGTTATGAATTAAGTTAGAACCAATCAATGTCACCTAGAATGGCACTATCGGAGCAAGCTATGAATTCCTTACCTATAATCTACACTAGGGCCCAGCAAAATGTGGCGCATGGGCCCAATCTGACCTACATGAGTTTTATTTATTTTTATTAAGGTAAAATTCACATAGCATAAAATTAACAATTTTAAAGTGAACAATTTGGTGGCATTTAGTACATTCTCAGTGTTGTGTAACCAACCCCTTCATCTATTTCCCAAATATTTTTATTACCCCAAAAAGAAGCCCCTTACTGTTAAGCAGTTACTCTTCATTCCCCCTAACCTCAGCTTCTGGCAATTACTAATCTGTTCTCTGTCTTTATGTGTTTACCTATTCTGGATATTTCATATTAATAGAATCATACAGTATATATACAAACTCTTGTGTATTGCTTATTTCAAGTTGCATAATGTTTTTGAGGTTCATTCATGTTGCAGTATGAACCAGTACTTCATTTCTTTTTATGGACTGAATAATATTTCATTGTATGTATATGCCACTATTTGTTTACTCATTCTTCTGTTGATGGACACTTGAGTTGTTTCTAATTGGAAAAAGTGCTGCTATGAACATGTGTGTGCATGTATTTGAGTCTCTGTTTTCAATTCTTTCAGATTTATAGCTAGGAGTAAAATTCCTGGGTCATACGGTAATTCTATATTTAACTTTTTGAGAATCTGCCAAACTGTTTTCCATAGAGACTGAAACATTTTGCATTCCTACAAGCAATGTAGAAGGGTTCTGATTCCTCTACATCTTCACCAATAGCCCCGCCTCCTTTCACTTTTTTTGATTATCACCATCCTAGTGAGTTTGAAGTGGTGTTGCATTGTGGGTTTGCACTTCCCAAATAGTTCATCATGTTGAATATAACGTGTTTATTGTTATTTGTACATTTCGTTTATTCAAGTTTATTCAAGTTTATTCAAGCCCTTATTCAAGTGTTTTTGTTTTTGTTTTTTGCTCATTTTTAAATTGGGCTGTCTTTTCGTTGTTAATTTGAAAGACTTCTTTATATAGTCTAGATATTAGACTCTTACTGGCCTCAGAGAATGAATTAGGAAGTGTTCCCTTTTATTCATTCTACTTTTGGGGAGAGTTTGAGATGGAGTAGTATTAATTTTTCCTCAAATGTCCACCCTTTGTTTTTATAAATAAAGTTTTATTGGAACACAGATGCACAAATTTGTTTCCATATTATCTAAGGTTGCTTTTGCACTACTAACAACGGCCAGGTTGAGTAATTGCAGTGGAGACCGTATGGCCTGTAAGCCATTTGTACCTTTACAAACGATTTTGCTAACCCCCAGTACAGACTTTAAATCTTGTTTGCTGCTCATAGGATTTCACTTTTATGGAAAAAATGATACGGTCAGAATAAAAAATTCATAATTTAAAATTTTTATCGGCCCATTTGTTCATGCAAATGCTATTTTATAGGTACATTTTTATATTTTGGAGAATAGAATGAGGAAGAGTCATAACTTATCGCCCTATGAAATAATGCTGGCTGAGATGATGACAGTGGAGAAGACTGATGTGAATTGGACATGGGATACAAGAGTCAATAGGAGAAAGTTTCTGACCTGTGCAACTAGGGGCACGAGGATGCCTCCTTACTTAACTAGGGAAGGCATGAGGAAGGCCGGACATATAGGGGGAAATGGTGTGTTCAGTTTTTAATAGGCTGAATTTGAGGTTAAATGTCTAAACAGATGGAATGAAAAGGAGACAAATCATCCTTAAAAAGTAGTCCGCCTTGCTTTGAAATAATTTATGTGCCAAAGCAGACTCTCAGATTCCTTCTACTTTGAGGGGCATTTGCTGTCTAATTGGGCACTTCTGAAGAGGTTGGATGTAGCTGACATGCCTCTCCCCACTGATTTAGAACCTTAATCCTGTCTTCTAGGGGCCTCTTCTGTCAGGCCCTAGAATTTTCTGCATGGATTCCCTTTGGAGGCATATTAAGCCCTCCCACAAATCGCATCTCCAATGACCGGCTGTGTTTTAAAGTCTCAGGTGCCTAAGCAGATTATGTTTTCCCTAACTCTTACTAAGTGCACAGTTACATGTACCCGACTTTCATGATTTGCATTAAATTGAAAAACTTCTAGTATATTTTACCCCCCAAAATGTTTTCTTGTGTTAAAAAAATAATAATGCGGGGCAAAAGATGAATCAAAATAAAGAATTCAAGAGTAGAGAAGTGGTGGTAGACAAGCCGTGAGCATAGAATCCATTCAAATATAGATCTAAGAGCAAACTAACGTGGGAATTATGGTTTATGTAAGTGTTGTCGAGAGGGGTAAGGAGGCAGGATGAAGTGAATGAGGGGCTCATTTTTCAGCGAGAAACCAATCCGAACTGTTTAAAAATAAAAATATGAATTTTAAACTGCCAGCAACAAATGATCACTCTAGACTGCTAATGACTTAACTTCTTTCTTAATCTCAGATGGCAAAGAAATATTTATCTAAAATTCTGCAGTTTCCTCAGTTTTACTTAAATTCTTTTTCCCTTATTAAATGCATGTAAAATAAGATTTAATATTTTAAGATGGTACAAATTGCATGATTTCATTCTAATGAAATTGTTCTTTGTCTTTGTATCTATAGCTATCAAACTTTTATTTATTTCTTATTTTTTAGTTTTATTGAGATAATATTGACATATAACATCCATTTTTTTAAATCTATATTCAGAGTCTGTAGTAATATTTATAGACTTCACATTCCTTATTTCTAGTTGGTAAAATTTGGGATGAGTTGTTTCCTTCTTGGTTCTTTTATATATAGCTAAGCTTTTTATCCTTTTATTACAATTATAAATATTACTTAAGAAGATAAAGTTAGATGACACTCTTCCATGAATTTAGTTTTTAGAGGTTAGCTATTTTTAAGATTACATTGAAAATTCCCGAAAGCATTTGGGATTTTACTTAACCTCATGTTGTGAAGACCATTTTACTACTTTTTGCTATTCATTTGAAAGGAAGATTTTTTTTTTTAAGGAAAATTTTAAGATTCTTACATTTCTACAAACACTGCTGAGCTCACAAAACATTTAATCTTGTATGTGACACTTGCCTAATTAGAAGTTTGAGTCTTTTTCTTAAGTTTCATAGTCTCTCTTTAATAACTATTAGATTTATATTTCTAATAGACAATCCTAGACCAAAGGGAGGAACATCACACCACTGGTTTTATTGGTCTTGGAGAACAGTGAGGCCATTGTAGGCGCTCAGAGAAACAAAAAATCAGTACATGCTATATATGATACCTGGATCTGTTGTAAAAGAAGAAAAACAAATTGGGAATTAAATATAAACTGTTCTGAGATAATAAGAGCTTTGGTTGAATTCCTAATAACCAGGAAATTTGTTTAGGTCTGACATGTGAGACTTAACATACTACTTTATGACTACGTTTACATTTGCATGGAAATGGACCATTTTAAGAAGGGAATTGAAGTTTTAATTAATGCATTTTCAGCTTCTGTGGAAGAAGTTTAATCTCTCTTTCTTTTATCCTTGTAGTATTTCTCTTCTTCCTCTTTCTGGCTGTCTGTCTCCCTCATCTTTCCTGCTCCCACCCCACCCTCTCTCTCTCTTTAATTTTTTCTTCTGCTCTTTCTTTAAATGAAGTTTATGGCATTATTTACTTAGGCCTCCCTTCCAGATCCTGACAGATGGGAGCAGTGCCCTAACACCATGTGTCTGAGTCAAGCTTCACTGTGCTCTAACCCCAGTGTTTACGCTGCCCATTAAAGGCATCACTTTTTGGAAATATATAGGGAGTTAAATGATCTCTGACAGCTGTGAACTGCAGGAAAAAAAGGACTCTATTGTTCAAAGAGCTGCCTTTAATATTGAGAAGCCCTTGCTAAACATCGGAGTCTGAAGTATGGCAAATGTTAATTGGCCGTAAACTTAACAAGAGCTGGTTTTCCTCCCTTCCCCCCAACCTCCCCCAGCTCATTCCTCAACTGCCTAGTCCAAAGTTTTAATTTCCAATGTGACACTTTCATTTGCTTTGTAAACTCATCTCTGATAGTTTCTAAAACTTTTGGAAATGCTATTTTCTCTGAACATCTTTTTCTTTTTAGAAACGAATAGTATACAACTCAGACTAATGAGAGGCAAGAAAGCAAAAGTTTTGAACCTTTGAATGCACTGTCTATGGAAATCCTTGGTATCTCTGATAAGCTTCCCAGATACTTCTGCCTTCGTAAGCCATCAAATGTTCATTTCTTTCAATAGTGTCTACAATGATTTTCAAAGGCAAAATTTTTTTCCTTGAACACTGAGAGCTTTGTTTTATGTTCAACAGTTGCAATGGCTATAATAACTAAATACTCATCTATTTTGTTAACATATGTATGTTTTTGCCAGAATTTAGAGTTCATACAACTTCACTATTTAAAAAAATAGATTTATTGAAAACAGTACTAAATGTAGCTGAATATTTACATGCTGTACATCAGTTTACAAATCTGAAGAGTGTGTCTTGATTTTTGGTTGTATCATTTATGGCTATCATCTTTGGTGTTAATGCCATACAATTTAATGTTTAGTTATATAATGCCAATAGGTTAATATTTTGAATGACCTATTGAGCTGGGCACCGCTAGGTACACATTTTTGTGCATTCGTTTAGTTTCCTTACCAAGATTGTAAACTTCTTAAGAATTGAGACCATGGCATATAGTTTTATCTTCCCTTCTCTGCTCCTACACAGTTTAGATCTGAACACATTGCAGGTGATCAGTAAATATTCTGAGTGATCAAATGGATGCTTTCCAGCTGGAAGAGAGCTTAGAATCATCTACCACTTTTTCACTTTGCTTTTAATTTGTATCTTCTGTCTTAATTTCTATTATGATTTTATGCGAAAAGCAATTTTATTTATTTATAATTACTTAAAGTGTTATTAAAATTACATTTTTAATTACTCGAAATTTAAGAACTTCCTGCTTGGTGAACCTTTCCCTGACTTTTCCTGGCTGACTCATTTCTTCTTCTTTCCAGACAACCATTATATCATCACGATGGTGTACCTGTCCCTCATTACGGGTTGTATAATTTTATATGTTAATTGTCGGTCTTTTCATTCTACTTTGTAAACTCAAGGGAAAAGGCCATGCCATTTAATTTTCTAAGCTGAACACTGAAGCTTTCACTAAAATTGTTGGCCAAGCAATTATCAAAGAATACTTTCCCTGTGTTAGGTGTGATGGGAGAGAAGAAGGTGCTGGTGATGGAGTTCTTGAGGAGACATCATTCTCAAACCAGAGTTTCCTCTGCTTACCTTCAGTCTCTCTCTTTTACAGTCTGCCCAACTCTACAAAGAATAGCAATGTAGCTAAGAAAATATATGACAATTAAAAAAATAAATTTCTTGCCTTTTTTTATATTATTGATTTCATAAACTGATTGCAACAAATTTAAATAGTACAGAGGTATGTAGAGTTAAAAGAAAAAGTTTTGTCTTGCTCACTACATTTCTAGTCCCAGAAATAAATACTGTTTACAGCTTGGGGTATATCATTCTATAAATTTTTGGAATTTGCTTATGCAAATCTCCACAAATACTCATTTAAAACATTGAATCAACTATTATATTGTTTAGCTATCTCTTTTTCCAACTATATGACACAGATATATCAACACATTAAATTTAATAGATCCATAATTTAGAATGCTATAAAATTTATTTATCGTCGACTATTGATTAATATTTAGTTACATGCTATAATTTTATTACCAAGTATAATATTTTTATTATAACATTTAGTTCTTTGTGATAGTGTATCAGAGAATATATTTTATGTTCATCTTTATGTGTATACATGATAGTCATATTTCTGTAGGATATGTTCCTAAAAGTGGAATCATGAAGTTTAAAATTTTGGTGGACATTGACTAATTCCCCTCAGGAAGGTCATACTGATTTACAATTCACCAATACTGTGAGAGGGTGTCCATTTCTTTATACCAGTACTACAACTGAGTAAATTCTACCTTTAAAATTTTTGCTACTTTGATAGGTTTGCTGTTGTTTGAAATAATGTTTTGTATTTGAGCCAAATCCCATCAAGCCTTCTTTAAAATAATGAGTTCCAATCATTTTCTTAACGAGGGAAAAAGAAAAGGCTAATCAGTAAAAGTGATATGGAGGGGAAAATTGGCATGCATATGTCAAGTGATTTAAGCCCCTTAGCAAGTGAGGGCTTCCTCCATCAGGCACAGACCCAGTGTGTTATATTTAATTGGGAGTTGGGTGGGAGTTGGGCTACAATCCAAGCCAGAGCAAGCCCTTGGGGCAGGCTGAATACCTGAGCAGTCAGAATTGCAAAGGTCTCCAGGCTAAGATGTCTTTGCCCTTGACAAGAAACAGGGAGAATGACAAAACCCATATCACTGCTTCCCACTCGTTAATTCCTGCCACTAGAGAATGTCGAAATTTTCCCCTGTATCTCAAGTCCCAGGTAACAGTGTGCTTATAGCTGTGGCGTCATTGAGTGAGACTTGCTACTGTGGCAGGCTGTGGAGTTGAGGGCTGGGTGAGGCATCCTTGTAGTAAAAAGGTGATACACTTATAGAATATGTGATAGAAGGAACCTCTCTGTGTTAGTCTATAATATTTTGTGACAGGGCTATCAAGAGCATGGAGGGAGATTTTGATCTGTCCTGTTGCTTTTGTACAGTCAATGACTCAAACATATAAACAGCACTCTGTATTTCTAGCCTTATTTTGTTGTCTTTTGTCATGGAAATGATCTTTTCTCTGTAATAGATTATTAGAAGGCTACCCAAATTCCACAAGGTTCATGATGCTACTGACCTCTCCTCAGCTACAGTGAAGGTTATGATTCTCCATTGCTGGGTTCAGGTCTCTTTCTCCCTACTCTCGTAAAGCAGTGATTAGGAAGAGATAAACTTATACCTGAAGTGTGGATGTGAGTGTGTGTGTGGATAGACATAGTGTATAAAGGGGATGGAGGAGGCAGAGGCAGGTAACAGGCCGTCATGCTCCACTCTAGTTATTAGAGGCATCCGGCGAGGGGAGCCAATTCTGCTGACCTGTGTCCAGGTCTTGCTTGGCAGTTAACTGCCCCTATGACCTCATTCACTCTTCTGACTTTAGTCTTTTCATCTGTGAAATGGGAGGAATTTTTGCCGTGCCTATCTTACAAGGTTGTGAAGATTAAAGGAGAATTTATTTGTAATTCGAGAACTGTGTAATATATAGGTATAAAAGCACACTTACATAATTATTTATGCTTACATATATAAATAGTTAATAAATATGTGTGAATTATTCTTATCATCTCTTAGTCATAATTTTATGTGAAATGTGACAATAATGAGGGAGAAAATTTAACTTTATGATTAAAATTCCAAAAGGATCCCATGTTAGGGGAGGAGGAGGTCACAGTGAGCACGTGGCTTCATTTGTGGGTAGAGGACTCATGGAGTTAAACATGCAGCATACAGATTGTCTCTAGTTTGTTTTCCAAAATCACATTCATTATTTTATTTTATTTTTATTATTTTTAAAATTAAAAAATTTTTTTGCGACATTGGTTAATGAAATCCATTTTCAGGTGTATGATTTAACAGTAAGGCATATCTATATTTACACTGTGTGTTCCCCTCCCATAATTAGATTTCTTTCTGTCACCACATATTTGACCCCCTTTAGCCCATCTTCCTCCCTCCTCCCCCCAACCTCTCCCCTATCCTCTGGTAACCACTAGTCTATTGACCATGTCCTAGAGTCTCTGTTTGTCCAGTTCACTTGTTGCTCTTAGGTTTATATCCCACATATAAGTGATGTGAGTGGTTTTCAACTTTTTCTGTGTGGCTTATTTCGCTTAGCATGATTACCTATGTTCATTAATTTTTAAAAACGAAATGTTTCCCTGATGAACAAAATTATTCTTGACAGTCAGTTAGGGATATCAAAAGAAGTACATAAGTGTGTGCCTTCCAATGTGCTTTAAGTGGCCTGTCATCCTTCCCTGGTTCCCAGCCCTCAGAAAGATAGGAGTTAATATTCCAGAACTATTCAAACAAGTATTTATTTTTTCTACTAAATTAAATTTACTTCTCCCTCTCCCATCCTACCACATTTTCCTAGTTAGAATTTGACTGTTAGTATCTGGGATTTGCAGTTGGTGCTTGTCTGCAGTTGTGTGAGTAGATATGTGAGCAGTCGGGAGTCAGGAACCACAAGGTGGCGCCCATGCGGGGTAAGGTGGGCTCTGGTTTGTTTTAGATGGTCTCCATCTAGATTTGGCTGTGGTTAGTAGAAGGAGGACACAGCTATTTGTCCACCTTTCATGAACCACATGAGGTCAGTGCCTGCAGCAAGACTATGGAAAACAGGCCAGAGTTCTGGATTTTTCTCTCTGGGTCAGTCACTGAAACAGACCCAGAGTTGATGCTAGACTTCCTGTGTAAAGGGGCACTGGATAGTTCAATCTGGAGAGAACCATCCAAGCTTTAGTGTTGTCTCAAAAAAGGAAAAGCTCACAGGAGTTTCTGTAAACTCTAGTGGTTTGTTTTTGTTTTGTTTGTTTTTTTAAATGAGATCACCTCAAGAGGCACTTTTTTCTTTTACCCACTTGAAACATGATTTAATATTAATTTCATTTCATGGTTTCCTCCTATGCAAAAAAAAAAAAAACGATTAGAGTAGATCATTGAGATATCGAAAGAGGATAAAGTAAATAAATAGAAAGAGAATTCATGATGAATGGGAAGTAGAATGAAGGTCAAGTTAAGACTCAATCTGCAGCTTTACAGAGCTCATACATTTAGCTTGAAATTATCTTTGGTTCTCCAGGGAGGCGCAAGCCCTTCACCTTGGCGTCCCACTGTATTGTATCCTGTGTTGGGCCCAAAGATGTTCACAGAGCTGCTTTGTCCATAAAGGGCTCTACTCCATCCTCCATGCCCTCTCTCTCTTTCCTGACTGTTGATCAGATTCTGAGGATTCAGTAGAAGACAATGAGACCCTAGGGAATGGCAGAGCCAACAAATAAATAAATAAATAAAATGATAAAAGGCCTGGGACTCTGAATTACTGCGTGGAAGAGAGCTGTTGCCTACTGATCAGGAGAGCGAGTTGGAACTTTTTACGACTGAGAAATAAACTTATTTCATATTTGAGATTGTTCTTTGAGCAGTTAGCTTATCTTAGAAATACTTTTCTTTGTACTATGAGCAGCCTTGAGAACCATCGAGAGCATGAGAAATAATTGGAATCATGTTGTCTGTGAGCCTCCACCTGGTGATTTTGGTATTTGGACCTGCCTTTGAGCCTTCGTTCGTTGGTGTCCCGGCTGGTGCCATGGGCCTCCTTAGGACAGATTTCTGGTTCTGTCACTATAATTTTCCTTGGTCTTTGACTTATTGCTTGGTTCCCGATGCTGCATATTTTCTGCCTATCTAGAAGTGGAGAATGATTTTTTTTTTTTCCTGAAGTGACCAGAGCTTTTGCTCCAGCATTAAATATTTAGAACACCAAGGTATTACAACGTTTTGCAGGTAGGTTTTTCTGAGCACATTACTTCCCAAATTGTTTTCAAGGAACACTAGTTTAGCATAAGATGTCAATAGACATGTGGGGATAAAAAAGGGTTTTGTGGTCAAAGATGCATGGGAAAAAATTAGATTAGATGAATGCCCTATTTCTATAATGCAGGACTTCTCAGCACTTTTAACCTTCTAGTGAAGGAGTCAGCAAACTTCAGCCCATCTGCCAAATCTGACCTGCCACTTGCTTTTGTCAATAAAGTTTTATTGGAACAGAGCCATGCCCCATTCTTTCGCACATTCTCCATGCCTGCTTTATAAAATGACAGAGGTGAATAGCTATGGCCCGCAAGGCAGAAAATATTTATTATCTGGCCCTTTAGGGAAAAAGTTTGCCAACTTTTATGTGTCTCTAATAGGACATGTGTCTCTAATAGGACAACACATGGGTCTCTAATAGGACAATACATGGGTCCACACTTATGTGACTACATGTGTCTCTAATAGGACAATACATGGGTCCACACTTATGTGACTACAAGTCCCTTTCTTCCTTGGACCACCTATTAACCTCTTGAGATTTTCAAATTTTCTTGGAAAATGCCATCCTAGAGTCTGAAGGCCTCCATAATACCCTTTATCTCTATCTCCAGTGCTAAACTCAGACCCATTTCTGACCCATGAGCCAGCATCCCAACTCCTTTCATGTCAAATTTCTTTTCTAACTCCTCAGTCCCAGGAGTTACAGGGTTTGCCTCATTCTCCTCTAGACTGTGGAATGGGAATTCTGTCTCTATTTCTCTAGAGAGCCCTGAATGGCAATGTTCTGGAAGCAGGCAGGCCTTCCCATGTGTTCACTTCACAATGGCAGAAGGGCACTGGGACCTGACAACGTGCATAGGCTGCCCACGCCTGGGGGCCCCTCCTGTTCTGCCAGCTCACAGGCACGTATGGTCAGACTGGAGGCTGCCAGGTAGGCTTATTCCTACCCCCAATGCAACTCTAGGTGTGCAGATAGCTCAGGGAAGGATCATTTTAAATCGCATTTAAAGCCTGATTTGTAAATAATCTAAGACTGAAGACAGAGCAAGTTAAATATTTATTCGAAGATTATGTCTCTAAGGAGGGATTGTTGAAAATTAGTGTGTGCTTTGCCATCTTTGCTTTCCCCTCCCCTGCCGGAGGGCACATTATTTTTATGGCTGTGTTTGACAGCCAGAACAAGCCTCTGTAGATTTAGTGGTTGTTTGTAGTGGCATTTATGTGTTTGAATGAGCTAGGCAAACAGGAGGGAGGGAGATGGCAGTGGTTAATGAACTCTTCGAATCTCTTCACTAACACTTCCACACTAGGGAAATGCCGGTAAAAGAACCATTCACAGGGTTTTACAAAAGAAATCCTTCCCTTAACATGGCAGGGTTGGAAAGCACAGCATACTGGCACTCTTGCTTTGTAGACTCAGGATCTGCAGAGCGAAAGTCTTGCTTCTGGGCCAAAAATGTCTGTGGCCATAACATCCTCTGGATGACAAAACCAGCAGTCGGGCCAGTTCCTGAGATAGTGCCACTCACTCATTCACCAGGTATTTTCTCATCACTGAGTAGTTCTGGGCCCTGGGTATATACATACGCATATACACATACACATACACATACGCATGTACATGTATATATACATATGCATGTCAACCTATTTGAAGTATATGCAGAAAGGTATTTGAAAAATTCCTGTATGTATATATTTTTAATGAATAGATGTATAGTGAAAAATAAAGCTTGACAGAAAACACCACCAAAATTCTTGCTCAAACAATGCCTTAGTTTACCACCTACAACCTTTTCCTCTCTCAGGAAATTGTATCATAAGGTAAGTTGGGCTAGGAGCACAGACATTTGGGTTCTTGTCCTGTTTCCCAAGAGACTATCTGAGTCCGTAGGAAGTGCCTCACCTCTCTGGGCCTCATCTTTGAAATGAAGAGGCTGGATTAAATCAGTGTTCTCTAAACTTGCATCATCTTAAGAATAAATGGAGGTTTTGATTCGTAGATCTGAGGTAAGGCCTGAGAAACTATGTTTTTTGTTGTTGTTGTTTGTTTGTTTGTTTTGATGATTGAGGTGCATTTTATTGATTTTATTGAATAATTCTAATAAAGGCCCAGGTGATGCTTAAGACATGAAATGTTTGGAAAACACTGGATTAGATGATCTTTGAGGTTCCCTCTGAGTATGACATTTTAATATCTATATTTTCCCAGGAGCCCCTGAGCCCCCTTCAGTGGATAGCTCTGGAAAAGCTTTAATAAGAGTACTGATGAGTAGACTTTTTAATCGAGACAGAGAAAAGTGTTGGGAGAAAGGCCATGCATAGTTATTTCATAACCACTGATGCACTGTAGCTCACTGATGATCTTGTTGAATGGGGTAGTGATGACATAATGGGGGCAGACTCCCTCCATGATAAATAGTACAGTGGCCAAGTTAGGACAAGTCCACTATGTCATGTGTGGGCCCTTATGCAGCAGTGAGTGTGGTCAGGGCCATTCACCCAGCTTCCACTCTCTGGAGACTGCTGGTCCCTGCTTTGCAGAGGCCTAGAGTGGGAGAGCAGGCCTGCAGGCACCTTTCTCTCCCTAACCTGCCATTGGCCCTTTGGGGCAGAGAGGTCAAGATCTGACAGGCACTTGATCTCCACCTCCTCGCTTTCCCCCAACCCTGAAATGCTACTGGTGGTTCCCCTAGGTCTTGCCTGTAATACTCACTCTCCTCCCATCTCTTCTCCAAAGCACCATCACACCTGTTTTTTCCTTACCACCCCAAGACACCTATGCTTGCTCAGCAGCCCACTCCTCTTGTGTGGGAGAGGAATGGGAGGAGCCCCCTTTGTTGTGCACAGGGTCCCTGCAATGCCTCCTTCTCTTCTGAGACTCCATTTCCTGCTGAACAGCATCTTGCTTTGTGTCCAGGTCCCCAGGAGCTCCTGAGAGATGGCTCAAACTTTTGGACTCAGGTGATTCCTCCTCCACTCATTGTCCCTTCAGCCTCAGGGGAGGCAACAGCTTCCTGCTGCTCTAATTTCTGAGTTGCCTTAACATCTCCTGTTTGGTTTCTCAGTACTTCCATCATCTCTTTGTTAATTTCCAACATTAAATTTTTCGTGTTTAAGATACCTAAGCATGTTCCTATTTTTCTTACTTGACCGTGAATGACTCAGCTCTTAAGGTAGGTCCCTGGCTTACTTTCTGATGTGAGAGCCAAGCCGTAAATATAATATCAGCACCTGACATGTGACTGGCTGACATGCTGTCGTCTCATACTTAGGAGGTCCCAAATTCACTATGTTGCTCTTCCCGATCCCTTTCATTTGTCAGTGTTGGTATCCCACCTCCTGATAATTCAGCCTCAGATTCCAATGTTCTCTACAACTCTCCTCTGCCTTGCCCTTCACATTCAACACATTGCCAGCTCTTGATGACAGTTCCCCCATGTGTCCATAGCTACACTCTGCTTTATACAGATGTCATTTCTCTTGCTGCAAAAGCCCCTACTGGTCCCTGGCGTTTGGTCTCTCCCTATTTCCCACCTACACGTGTGCTCCTGCAGCAATACCAGTCAACAGTTTTATTCTATCCACGGCCCACAAAATAAAGGTCCAGGCCATCATGGCAAATGAGCTCTCCTGTCACCTAACTCAACAAGGCCTTGCTCCCAGCAGGCGGCACTGCTCACTGTTTCCCAGGCATATCTTGCCTTTCCTGCATTCACTCCATTCCTTCCTCTCAGAATGCCCTTTCATCTTATTTCTACCTATCATCAAATCTTGGTTTAATGCCAGCTCCAACCTAAAGCTTTTTCTAATCCTCCTATGTGGAACTAATCTCTCCTTCCTCAATGCTCCTACATCACTTTGTTCAGCTCCCTTTCCTCTTATCCCATTCGGCCTTGTAGCTGTATTGCTTAAGTCACCCCAGATGGTTAGATTTTTGGATGAGGCACTTGTTGGTATTTACAGCTTCTATGAAATTGTTGGTACTCAGTGGTGACTGAGTGGAAGCCATGTTACTGTCACTCAGTATATACCACATTTAACTGTGTACTGTAGCAATACTTTCATCTCTATCTTTATATATCTCTCTATATATTGTGAGTATATATATAGATATATATTCTCAATTAGATTGCTATTTTTCTTGGAAATAGTACTTATTTTTCTTTTTAACTCAGTCTCCTAAACATAACCAACAGATGTTAATAATTTATTAGACTAATTTCCCATTATTTATTGAGTGTCTGTCATAGGCATGTGTTAAGTGATTTACATACTTTATTTTATTTAATCCTCTCCAGGAGAGTATCTCCATTTTATAGGTGAGAAAGACTAGGCCTTATAGAGATTAAGAAATTTTACTAGCAGTGGGGCAGTACTTGACCAAGATCTGAACTCTGGCTGAAATGATTCAGAACCCTACATTATAAAAGGGAGAGTTTCTTTACCTTCACCTTGAGAGAGAATGATGCACCTGATGAGAAAAGACACAGTTTGCATCCAGATGACAACTGCCCTCTCTTGCTTGCTCACAGCCTTGGAACTGCTCCTCTGCTTTGGGATTCCCTCGACATTATGAGATAGCATACCTTGCTTCCATCCTGCTCTGGCTTCATCCATAGTAACGCAAATAACCTCTGACTTCCAGTCCAGTTCTCTCATCAGATCCCTACAATTGACCCCACCTTTGCCCCTAGATGGGCATAATCATTCTAATTCTCAATAGCTTAAGAGGAAGAAGTTTGGTCCTTACAAGAGACCCAGAGGATGTCGATTTCTGCCTTCCAGGAGATGGATCCCGCTCTTAGGAACGGTGCTGTTCTCTGCGTTGTTACAACATGTGAGATGAGCAGTGGAATTCCTAACTCAGCCCCCACATCGGGTCTGGGCAGGCTAGGAGCTGTTGGCACTTCTTTTCTGGGTCTCTCTTGCCTGCCAAGTTGGTTGACCTTCGGAGCCTGGTAAAAGGTGTAGCTTTTTGGTTAGCTACTTTCCAGGGCTTTTGGATTCTCTTGCTTTCTTTCCCCTTTGGTTTTTCTTTTCAGAGAGACTCTTAGCTTCTTTATTCATTGCAAAAGCCCTAATGCATTGAGGCATGGGTGCCTAGGGGCGCCAGGCTCATTAACAGGAACCCTGTGAGTATAAAAGTGTGAACACAGTATCAACAGTGAGGTGACTCTCCTTTTTTTTATTTCATTTTAGATAGTCCTCACTGTCTTTTTCTCTCTCAGATTTCTCTTGCCTTTTTTTCCCTTCCACACTGAGTTTCTGTCTTTTGCCTTCCCTTTACTCCTCTCACCTTCTTTGCTGTCTTTTATCTTCTCTCTTTCCAGGCAAAAAAGACACAGCTTCCCAGTGTCTGCCTGTCAGACTACTTGGCCCTCAGGCTGGAAAAGTTCTAGAGTTCTCAGGAGTCCCTGCAAGGCCGGCTCCAAGGATCCCTTCACCTCACCAGCTCAGACACAGGGAGCAGCAAGCAAGCCTTCCAGGCACAGACCAGGTTGGACTGGATTCAGGAGCCTAATTACCACAAGAAAATTAAAGAAAGGTAATAATTGCTTTTAAACACTTAACAAAAGCCAATCTCACCTCGCAGGTTTGTAAATTTGTAGTGAGAACTGATTACAAGGGAGCACTTGTGCTGCCCTCTTTGTGTTTGATTTGCAAACCAGAATGCACACGCCCCCATATGCATAATTGGACCCTCACGGTCTCTGCATCAATGTGGCGATGCAGTAGAAGTTTATTTATCCAGGGCTCATTCAAAGAAAAGCTGAATGGAACAAGAAAACTCCCACTTTGCAATGGGATTAGATACCATGGAGTAGTCCTCCCCCGTACTCTTTCAAGGATTTTTTTTTTAAGTTTCTAAATCTGCTTGGGAAGAAAAAGTAAATTGCCAGAAGTGAGATTAGTGGGGAATATTGTTCTTAGGACAATAGTGTCTTTATGGCTTGACTGGTATGAGCTCCCTGCTTCAAAAAAATACAAGGGCTGGAGGTGTGGGGGTTCTTAATTGCCTACATCTGATCAACTGGCAGCAAAAAAAGAAGAAGAAAGAAAGAAATCTCATTCAGCTCTGATTTGGCCTGGATCAAGTCCACTTGCTAATCAGAGTTTAATGAGGATGCCACTGGCCCTGTTGTATTTGCCAACGCTCTCACTAAGGTCCTTGGCCTTCTGTTTGTGCAGGGAGCACTTTCGTCCTGCCGCCCCACGAAGCAGGATGCAGGCTGAGATGGAAGTGCCCAGGCCCCAGAGAAGTTAATTAAGTTTAGGCCCTTGGCATTCCAAGTCACTGGAACCCATAGTGGGAAGCCTCACCCACCACACAAAAGAGACCCACATGGAGATCTGAATGACTGTCCCGCATGGAGGTAACTGGGCTTCTGTGTGCCCCACTGCCAGCTCTTAACCCCTGGAACTGTGTCCCCTCCACTGCACAAACTAAATAGGCCTGCAGGACCACAGGCCACCTCGGGTGTAGGAGGATTCAGGAAGCACATGGGCCATCATCCAATGTCACTAACAGACTTACACACACCAGCGCCTGCAGGGAATCAATGGACCTGTGAAGGCTCAGATGTAGGACTGATTTGTTAAGTTGTATTCTCTTTGGTTTTTAAAAAATTTTATCATATGCAAAAAGTTGACCGCCAGGTGAGCAAACTACTGTCTTTTCTGTTTTTAATTGTGTATCCCATAACCTCTAAAGAGGGGCCGAAGTGTCTGTGGTCTCCATGAGCATGCCAGAGTGTGCTGACACCTCAGAGACCTGAAACACAGTTCACAAGGTTCAGGGAGCCCCAGGGTAAATGGAACACCCCCCTCTTTGCTGCACGTTTGTATTCATGGCAAGCAAAGGCATGAGGGCAGTGGAAAGAATGTAAAGTTTGGAGGCTAACAGACTTGGGTTTGAGTTCCAGGTCCACCTGAATTCTCTGAGGCTGTGACCCTTCTGACAAGGGAATATTTCCCATGGGGTGAGGATTGAGAGATTCCATGTGAGAGTCATCTTCAAGGTCACATGATAAGTGTGTGTATGTGTGCGTGTGCGTGTGCGTGTGTGTGTGTGTGTTCCCTCTAGACTTGGAGTTCTCTAAATCAAGAGATCAACCAAACCCCCTAAAGAGCTGGCGAGCAGGCATGCTCCTGGGCCCCACCCGAATTCTGATGCAGCAGGACCAGGGTGGGGTCTGAGGACCTGCCTTCCTAACAAGCTCCTGGGCTATGCTAATTAAGGCTGCTGAATCACAGGTCCGCTTTGAGACAAAGTCTCAATCACAGAGCAGTCAGGCAGTGTTCTGTAAGTTCTAGGTATTTTTTTTTTTTTTTTACATCTGAAGCCACCTGCATTTCTCATATTGTCCAGGCCTGGTAAAGGCTTGCTGAGTGCTATTTCAGGTGCTTACCAGCTTTATAGTGCTGGTGAAATTTTTTAATCTTTATGAGCCTTAGTTTTTCTCACCTGAATAATGAAGGGAATCCCTCTGGGAGAGGATTAAATAAAATAAAGTATGTAAATCACTTAACAGGTGCTTGTGATAGACAGTAAATAATCATATGGGAAAATTAGCCTAATAAGTTATTATTGTCTGTTAGTTATGTTTAGGAGACTGGGTTGAAAAGAGAAGCAAGTACTATTTCTAAGAAAAAAGCAATGTGATCAAGAAAATAGATTTAAATGTATATATATAGAGAGATGAAAGCATTGCTATAATACAGTCGAATGTAGTATGTACCGAGTGACGGTGACATGGCTTCTGCTCAGTCTCTACTGGGTAACAACGATTTGATAGAAGCTGTAAATACCAATGAACATCTTATCAAAAAAGTCTTACCACTTGGGATGACTTAAGCAATGTAGAATTATTATATTGTTCTAGCAATTCCACTTCTGGGTATATACTCAAAAAAATTGAAAACAAGGTTTCAAAGAGATATTTGTAAACCCATGTTCACAGTAGCATTATTCACAATAGCCAAGACATGGAAATAGCGCAGATATCCCTCAACCGATAAGTAGATAAACACAATGTGGTCTATCCATACCATGGAATGTTGTTCAGCTTTAAAAAGGAAGGAATTCTGACACAGGCTATCATGTGGATGACCTTAAGGACATTATGCTAGGTGAAATAAGCCAGTCGTAAAAAGATGAATACTGTAGGATTCTACTTATGTGAAGTACCCAGAGTTGTCAAATTCAGAGACAAAATAGAGTGTTGATTACCAGGGGTTGGGAGATGGGGGAGAATGGGGAGTTATTATTTAATGGGTATAGAGTTTTAGTTTTGTAAATGCAAAAGTTCTGGATATTGGTTGCATGATAATACACATACGCGTTACACTATTGAACTATACACTTAAAATAATAAGTTGGTAAATTTTGTTATGTGTTTTATCACAATTAAAAATTTTTCAAAAATTTAAAAAATTAAAAAGCTTCCTGAATCAGGGGAAAGCTGACTAGCTTCGAAAGTCTCAAAAACTACATTTAATTTAATCTGACCTCCATTTGTATATAGTCCTTAGCATTTTAATTTCTAGTGGTTCCATAAAAGTTTTGGGTGGTAGGCATTCTAGCTCTTTCTATCTCTAGTTACATTAGATTTCTCTAGTCAACTTCCCCAATAGTGGAAAAATATTTTCACATGTGAGGCACTGAGATTGCACACTGAAAAGACAGGCAAAGGCATATCGTGGCCTTGAGGGGATCGTAAACTAACGCAGACAGATGCTTGCTTACAGACATGATCTTGTTCAGATAAAATAAGATGCAATTTGAAATGTAGCCTCTAATTCAAGTTTAAAAAAATGAAAAGACAATTGTCATGGTTTTATTTATAGCTTATTTCTTGATTCCAGCACCTTTCCCATCCAAGTTAAAACTAGTTCTCCCTCACATCTAAAGCATATCGGAATAACAAATAACACTGACTCATCGCCTAGTTCCAAATGAGATAAACAGCATAAAAGTTTGTTAAGCTAAATTCTATTCAATAGTATAAGCAAATGTCCAGTATTTTTTATTGTGTTAAAATGTACATAACATAAAATTTACCATTTTAACTATTTTTAAGTGTACAATTGAGCGACATTAAGCATATTCTCCTTGTTGTTGTACAACCATCACCACAATCCATTTCTAGAACTTTTTCATCATTCCAAACTGAAACTCTGTACCCATGAAATAATAACTCCCCATTTCTCTCTCCTACCAGCACTTGGCCTAGTTTAATTTTTAATTTTATGGCAAGAGTTAAGTGAACACATAGCACTGGAAGGCTTATAAGTACGTGATCCTACTCTCTGTTTCTCTTTTTAAAAACAATCTTTTATAACAGACCTGAAATTGTGTGGGTTAGATTTTTGTTCTATTTTGTAGATCAGGAAACTAAGGCCCAGCAAGCAAATGCTACTCCCTTAGATGTGTACAGTTCTTCCCCAGCTTTTCCTTCTTGTCCAGGCAAATTATATGCCTACCAAGAGTCAGAAAACTGGGGCATGTTTCATGGTCTCTGTTGCTGGCTCAAGCACTTGCCTAGAATTTCTGAGATTCCAGCCCACCGCGGCCATCCTCTAGGTGCTTATACTAATGATACTGCTGTAGTTGATTCTCTTATACCACCAAGGAGCCTGATGCTCCTGCTAAGGGTGTTTACTATGAGAGGATGAGATCTCTGGCTATGAAGGGGTCTTAGCCTGAGTTCCAGGCTCTACTCTCCCTCTTAACAGTTGTTCAACTTTAAGCAGATGATTCAGTTCCTCTAAATCTCATCTTCTTCATTGTCAAACAGGTTCAGTCTCCTCACTGAGCAGCAATGATGATAACTTACATATTTGACACTTCCACTTAGACATCTAATGGATGTTTCAAACTCAACAGGGTGAAATGGAACTCTTGACTTTTCTTCCCAGATCGGTTTCTTTTGCAATCCTCTTCTGCCTAATTAATGTGTCAGCTGACTGTTTATAACAGAAATCTGGGAGTCCTTCATTCTTTTCTTTCTCTGTCATCAGAAAGTCCTATTGATTATACCTCTGATGTACATTTTATTATACACATCCCACTTCTCTCCAATTTCACAGCCACCACCCTGATTCAGGCCCCAATAAGGACAACAGAAAGTGCCACCCAACTGGTCTGTTTGCTTCCATTTTTGATCCTTCTCTAACACAACATTAATAATAAGAATAAGTGTACTTTTATAGTACTGTCTATGCCAGCCACTGTTCTAAGTGCATTACACATATTAAGCCATTTAATCCATATACTAGTTGTACCAAACCATCAATGATCAATTCTATTTATCTACAGGCCCATCTATTCTCCCTCCTGATTGATTTTAAGGCAAAGCTCAAACATTATTTTTTCTGTAAGATAAGAACTTTTTACTGTGCCATAAAAATACCATTATCATACTGAAGTAAATTTATAAAAAAAAGATAAGTCAGTCATTAATATCAATTATAAAGTGCGGAAATTCCAAATGTCTCACACTTACTATACATACTTTTATAATTTTGTATTAGAGTTGATCATAATAAGGTCCACACATTGTCCTTGTTTGATATATCTGACAAATGTTTATAAATTCCCCCCTCTGTTTTTTGAAATCTTTTTCAGAAACTGGATTATTTGTCCTATTGAATTTTCCACACTCAGCATTTTGCCGACTATATCTCTGTCATGTAACTCAATATGTTCTTCCATTCTTTATATTTTTTATAAATCATAGAGTCTTGGTCAGATTCAAGTTCTGTTCTTTTGATAAGACTACATTCTGGATGGTGTCCTGCTTTCAAGTCTGGGCCTTCTGAAATATAGCTGTCTAGCATAACTTTGTGCAATTATGAGAATATTCTGTATTTTTGTTATATAATTATGGTAGCCACTAGCCATGTGTGGTTACTGAGCCCTTGAAATGTTACAAGTGGAACCAAAGAACTAATTTTTAAATTGTATTTAATTATAATTAAATGAAATTTAAGGGGCTACATGTAGTTAGTGGCTGCCATATTGGACAGTACCGCTCTTGAGTTTGGTGGGCAAAGCATGGCCACTGACACTGGAGTTAGGCTTGTGATCGACTATCTGTATAACATAAATAAGCCAGCTACTGCCCCCTCTGTATATAGTCAGTATGGTTGCATCCTTCAGTGCCTGGAAGGACCAGAGTTGGGATTTAGCACCCATCATTTCCTTTTGTAGAGATGAGAACTCAATCCTGTGCGCATCTCTTCAGGCTGGGAGGTGGGTGCTGGCTTCCTTGACCACTTTATCTATGGATGGTCTCAATGGCCCTAGCCCCCAAAGATCCTCAAGAAACTATACACAGATTACACATAATGTTCAAGGATGTCTTCTGTTTAGAAAAACCTTTTAAATATTTTGGTTTTAGTTTTCCAAGTGAGTATCAACTTCCTGGAGAAGGATCCTAACCATAGAGTGAAGTAAAGAAAGGCAGGATGTTATCTGACTGAAGACACCATCAGTGGAAAACCAGTGATACCAGGGGAAATGGCAGCTCCTGAGCTGACATGAGCCCCCTTTTCTTAGGTGATTTCAGTCCTATGAAGCATGTAATATAATAATATGCGCTATATTATATGATAGAGAGCTATAGACGTTATAAAAATATACCAAAGAGAGAGATAATCAGAATAGGCTTCATGTGGAGCTTACAGCTTGAGTTGGATATGGTACTCTGAGGGTAAAGGGATAAGAGAGTATGAGCATGATAATGTGGGAAGGAGTACATATGGTGTGTGTCTCATTAAGACTGGAGGGTGTGTGGTTGGGGAAACTTGGAAATATGGTATGATGGATAGGGTAGGGCAAGACAACAGAAATCTAGAAAATCATCCATAAGAAACTTGTTGGAAGCCACGAAAAGCTATGAGAGTAAGTGTATCAGCTGAGATAGTTTGAGCTGCAAGTAAATAGAAAACTTGATTCCACTGGCTTTAACAAAAAGAAAATATATTATTATTTCATGTAGAAATCTAAATGCAGGACCTAGTTTGGCTTTTATTCTTCTGCCATTCTCTGATGGTTTGTTCTGAGTCTCACTCTCCTCATGGTCATAAGATGGCTGCTACAGTTCCAGACATCATATCCAAACACAAAAATGGCCAGATGATAAAGATAGGGCATCCTACCCTGAATGGCTTTTTTTTTTTTTAATTAGAGAAGTAAACCTTTTTCCATATCCCCCTTAGAGCTTTCTTCTTATCCACTGCCCAGAATTACATCACATGTGTATACCTAAGGCAGTTGCTGGCAGAAGGAATACAATTTCATGAAACTGAGGCTGGAACCATCTCCCTTGAGACTCAGGGTTACACAGAAGAAAGTGGGTCCCTGAAAATTTATATTCTTCTAGGAGAGAGGAAGGAGTATTTGCTACTGGCAAGGTAGATCAGACTTTATCTGGCTCAGTGCTTATACATTTTGACATTCCTTTTTAAAAAAAGGCATACAAAGGTGCTAATACAAAATTAAGAATAAAATGAATAAAAATAGTAACATTTTAAGTAACTGCCTGTCACATCCCTATGAAACTCTTTCAAAAGCCTTTTTACCTGGCAATGGTTTTGTATATCATTTTCTATAGCAATGATAGAAATATAATAAGTCTTTCCTTAGCATGACAGATTAAAATTTTTTTTTACATTGGTAGTTTGAAAAAGTTTCTTTTTAACTTTTGCTGACAACTTGCTGTTGGTAATGCCATGTAAAGACTTAAGGTTGTTGCTAAAATTAAAGAAACCACCATTCAGTTTCTTTCATAAATGAGTTATAAGAGCTCAGAGTTTTTCAAGTTGTCTTGTGTGTTGGCTAATCTCAAATATGTTTTTCATTTTCGACACTCCTAAAATAGTTGTCAATGTCCTCTTTGCAATGTATATCGTAAGTTTTGTGCTAAATTTGTTGATGTCAGTATTTCGTGTCAAATCATTAAGAAATTAAAATTGTTTCCAGTGTGTCCACATGATTTGAATAATTAATTAAATTATCAAATAATCCAAGAGTCTATTCATTACTTTTACTTACAATTTATCTTTTATTCTTCATGTATTACTGCTTTAAAAAATATTATGAATAGTTGGGCACAGGGAGCATGGAAGAGGGAATGCAGTTAGCATTAATATGATGGCTAAATGGAGGGCCGGGGGAGGGAGAGAGCAACTGGGGGGATCGTTTTATGAACATTATAGATGTCTAACCAATGTACTGTCTACCTGAAACTAATTTAAATAAATAAATTTATTTATAAAAAAATATTCTGAGTGTAATCGAAATGGTTCCTAAATCTCCCTATTTGCTTTTAACCAGTGCAGGTTTACCTTGAAGTGAAACATAGAAACTTATTCTAATAAACCTAAGCTAAGTGTATCCACAACTTAACTTCCCCTTATCAGTGAACTGTAAACTACCCACCAACACCCTGCTACTCTTCAGCATGAGGGGATATGTGGGGAAGGAAATGAGAGTAGTCAAAACCAATCGTGTTGAAAATATCTTGCACACATTTAACCTTGAAAGTGAGATGCTCTTCTCTTCTGGGCTTTGGAAATGAGCCTTGAAGAGTGAGCGGCCTGGGAGCTTAAGCTTCACTGGCTTCATGGTAAGTGGTAACTCTACTTCTGGCTCCTGGGTGGACAGCCACCAGGTCTGCTCTCATGATGTAAGATGAGCTGGAAATGTTTCAGAGCAGTGAAATAAGGAAGCCTGGAATCAGGGATCATGGGAACCAAGACAGAGCAGGGTTCCCAGAGGACCTAGACTGGGGAGTTGCAGGGATCCTGGAATGGAGACAGGAGACTGAGGCCCTGGATGCAAACACTGCAATGCCTGGTGGGCGAACGGATGCAGCAGATGAGCATGGGCCGAAATAGTGATGCTCTCAGATGATCAAGGTTGGACTAGCAGGAGATAGGCATGGCTGGTGGGGACAAAGGTAAGAAGGGTGGGATTGTCACACCCTGCAAAAAGAAACAGTGTGACTTAGTTAAGATGGTCAGGAGGAGTTGATATCTGAAGCTAGCTGAGCCCCCGGCATATTTTGGAGAGCAGCTGAGCACAAGAAGTGATTTACTGGGGGCTATTCCTTAGAGTGCGGCAAAGCTGGAAAAGAACCCATTTTTTTTTTCTGATTCCTGTTCTTTTCTTTACCGCAGGGCTGCCTCCCAAGTAAAACCTTTACCTCACGCTAAGAACTCCAAGCTGGAAGAAGACATTCATTCTTGCCTAAGGAGAGACTTCCTGGGAGGTCAAGTCCTCATGGTGGGTGGCTCCTCTTATTGGTGATTTTATCAGTTGTAGGGAATCTGTGCTGGGTGTTAAGAATATCCTTAAAACGGGTGAGGAGAAACCTATTGTATTAAATCTGTCTTTCTCCATTCAGTTTTCTTCCCTTTGCCTCCCATGCCACTTGATATTGGTGCCAAAATATGCATTCTGGTGCCTTTAAGCAAAACTAGTTCTGCCAAGGAGAACTCTGACATTAAACATTCTGTTTTCCCCCCTTTAAGAACCCTTTATCAAGTTTTCACCGCACAAAAGTTGAAGCATATCAGTCACTAAAGCAGTTCAGTGATGATTTTGGCTGCTGTTTTTCAAAGGGCACACTCATTCATTCATTCATTCATTCAACAAATACTAATCAAATGCTGCAGTATGTCAGCCACTAGGCCTGATGCTAGAGCAAACACAGTCACAATTTCTGCCATCTTGGAGACATTAATCAAATATATCACAAGCAAATGTAAAATTGCAAGTCACCTAAAGAAGAGGCACATACTTGGCTGATGTTAAGCCACTGTGGACATCTAGTGCTATATTGGCGTTAATATATTTAAATGCATCCATATTGATTGTAGTGGATATTTTCTTCAGATGGCCACAAACCTTTTCTACCCTCTGTGCTCCAAATGCTGTTCCACTCATTAATAGGTGAAATCTTTCCCTATCCTTGGATCTAGCAGGCCTTGGGACTTGCTTTGACCAGAAGAATGCTCTGAAGGGATGCTATGAGACTTCTGAGCCAAGGCCTTAAGAGAACTGATGACTTCTGCTTCTACCCTTTTAGAAGCCATTCATCATAGAAAAAGCCCAATATCCTGAGACCACAGCACTGAGGAAACCAAGCTAGCCGTGGGGAGAGGTCATATGTAGGACATGATATTCAGCCAGATCTCATCTCTTTAACCATCCCAGGTAAGACAGCAGACATGTTATTGAAGAAGTCATCTCTGACATTCCTATTCCAGTAGACAACACATGAAGCAGAAAAATCATTCAGATGAAACCAGCCAACATTGCAAAAATTAGAAAGAATAAATTGTTATTTTAAGTTATTAAGTTTTGGGGAGGTTTCTTACACAACAGTAGATAATTAAAAGGCCAGTATAGCTGCTGCCTTGAGCCCCTGAATGCTCCCTCTGTGGCCCAGGCCCCTCAAGTCCTATCTCTAGCACCCCCAGCACTGCTCCTCTCCATGAGTTAGCACTAAATGGTTAATTCTTGGCTCAGCAGGAAGCCTCCAGGAATTTGTCTCAGTGTACATTCTGACTGGACCTACGTTCTGTTGGTCAATATCTGCACAGTATCAGTAAATGTCTTGAATACCATCGCTGGGCACAGGGTAGTGTAGGAGTGTAAAGTGGTGGTCTTTGTCTTATTCAGAGAGGCCAAGGTAGAATTCCCTAAGAAAGTGACACTTGAGCTGAGATCTGAAGTACTTGAAAGTGTTAATTTGGTGATGAGAGAACAGACAAGCAATATAAGATAATCTGTGATGGGAAAGAAGATGACAGAAAGAGGGACTGAGAGAAGGCCAGTATGACTTGTGTTCAGAGAGCCGGAGCGAGAGAGAGGTGAGCTATCTGAACTTTGCAATGCTCCTCCCGGAGTACAGCGGATTGGACTAGAGAGGATATTTCTCTAGGCTGGCCAATGACCAAGAAGAGTGCTACATGCTACAGGGTAGTTGTCCAACCCAATCAGATCCTCTCTTTCATAGAATTCAGATCAAGATGTACCAAGAGAGCCCATTGGTTGAGAGCAGAATTGCGGCTAAGCCACTGTTATGGCAGATCACAGCTGGGGCAGAGGGTACCTCTTCCCATTTGAAGACTGACCTCCAGAGGTCCTATAGAGACAAGGCAACAGATGGTGGCCTGCAGGTCATTTGGTGTGGTCAGCACACCTTTTTTTTCTGTCTGCCCACACAGAGTTGCCAGAACATTGTTTTGTTTTTAAATTAGTTGTGAATATTAAAACATCAAATGTTTTCAAATAAAGAACTCTCAAACATTGGGGAAGTTTTTGAATATTTCTGCCACATCCCTGATGGCAACAATAGCTGGGGATGAGTAGCATTTACTTGCTTTAGGTAGAGTATGAGTCGTGTGCACCAGTTTATAAGTTTCCACTGCTTCTTGGGGTGTCCCTCTCACACTTGAGACCAGTGCCAGTTGCCATATATCATCCTGCACAGGCCCTGCTGCACGCATTCACATTACTCTCCTTGCTCCTAGTGGATCTGGACCCTGAAACCCCTTTTGTTGGGACACTGCAGCTTCCATTGTAAACTGAAGTCCCTGATTTCCTCCTGGTTGTATGGGAGATAGGGTTGCCAGCTTCGGTAAACACACAAAAGACACAAAAATAACAATAACAACACAAAATAAAACAGGATACCTGGTTAAGTTGGAGTTTCAGATAAGTAACAAATAATTTTTAGGATAGGTATGTCCCCGGTGTTGTATTTTTTCTGGCAAACCAATGTTTGAAACAAAGCACATGACTGCTGAGACAAGTCCTGGCCTCTGTATTCCCCATATATGTTTCCCCATCAACCAAAGGTGACAGTGAGTGAGGCTCTGCTTCTTGCTACTGAAGTGCCATACATCGTAGGTGTCAGCGAGCAGCCCATTCAGAGCAAATCGACTCTGAATGGTGCAAGCCCAGGTTGGAAGGTCGTTTGGAGACAGAGTGTTGAGGGTCCTGAGTGTCAGGCAAAGAGCTCGAGATGGAAGGTGACACGATGGCAGCAGCACTTTAAGAAGATACAGCTGACAGTGTCTTTTTGACAAACTGGAAGGCTGCATTCAGAAGAGACTGAGCTTTGAAGTAACGAGTCTCCATTGGCATGTGGAGCCTGTGAAGGAAAACTGTTTCTCTGCTCAGAACACTTCGACACCAAATGTATGGCTTTTCCACATGGAGCAATTCTCCAGTTCTCTGTGGATACCAACTGGGTCTCCTATAATTTAACTTGGTTCCGATACTAAGTACCCGGAGTTAGTGCAGACCTTACAGGTGAAAGGTCAGTCCCACAAAACTATTCCTCCTTCAGATGACAATCACACGTAGTGGGTCCCCAGGTTGCCCACACTTATTTCTGACTTGCTACAAGCAGAGGTTCCCATGACTCTCTCCTTATGTTTGATATATAACAGCTCACAGAACTGAGGGAAATGCTTTACTTGGTATTACCTGTTTATTATAAAGGATGTTACAAGGATACAAAGGAACGGCCAGATGAAGAAGTCTGGAAGCATTGTGAGCACAGGAACTTCTGTCCCCAGGATGCACTACCTTCCCAGCATGTGGATATGTTTGCCAACCTGGAAGCTCTCCAAATCCTTTTGTTTAGGATTTTTATGGAAGTCTCGTTACTTAGGCATGACTGATTAAATCATTGGCTATAGGTGATTAACTCAATCCCCAGTCCTTTCTCCCTCCCCAGAGGTTGGGGGTTGGTGGGGCTAAAGTTCCAAACCTCTAATCATTTGGTTGGTTGCTCTGGCAACCAGTCCCCATTGTCTGAGAGTAAAGTCATTAGCATAAATTCAGGTATATGAAAAGACTAATTATGAATAACAAAAGACACTTCTATCATCCTATCACTTAGAGGATTCCAAGGGTTTTAAGAGCAGCAGTATTTAGTATTTAGTAAGGCCATAGGTGGAGACCAGCAGTGAGATAAATCATGAATAATAGTACCGTGCCTTTGAAGAGTTTCCCCCAAGTGCCAGGAACCAGGGACAAAGACCAAATATATATTTCTTATTATAACACAATATGGTAGCTGGAATGGAGAGGAAGTGACAAGGTGACTGGTTTTGAGGGAAGAATCACGAGGCTTTGGTGACAATTTGGATGGCAGGGCAGGGTCTGTTGCAGGATGAATCAACTATGTTGGTGGCACTTCTGTGGCTATCAGATAGTGTCACCGCTGCCTGAAGTTTTATTACTAAGGAAGGTGGAAAGGGGACCTACTGTGAAGAGAAGAACAGTAATAACTTTTTAGCTGTGTTGATTTTGAGGTGTCAATCAAATGGAAAAATCCAGTAAGTGGTCGAAAATGCCATTAAATTACAACAGCAATTAATATTTACTCTGTCCTTACTATGTGCTTCCTGTTCTGAGATCTTTACATGTATTAATTTGTTAAGTTCTCACAAAAATTCTGTGAGAGAGACACTATTATTACTCCCACTTTGTAGATTAGGAAGCTGAGTAACAGAGCAGTTCGATGACTGGTCTAACATCACAGAGCCATTGATGTTCCATCCCAGCTGCCCCTCACTGCCTTTGTCACACGTCCTTCCAACTTAAACCCGGGGTTTTGCTTCCCTCTTGGTTTATTAAATCAATCCAGAGCTGAGAAGAAAAAGATTTATTCATCAATATCATATTAATTAGCATTTTGTAAGAGGAAATGCACAATTAAAACCAGACACCCAAACTTCAATTATATTTACATATAAAATGAATCGAAGTGGATACATGGACACATGGCATGTTTATTTTGTGGCTTCTAATTAAGATGCTTTAATTTTACCATTGCCATCTTGGTATTTAGTATTTAGTAAGGCCATAGGTGGAAACCACTAGTGAGATGAATCATGAATAATAATATCGTGCCTTTGAAGAGTCTCTTAAACATGATTAAAATTATTAGCAATAATATATTAATTAGCTGATTAATACTAGTTTTATTATATGAATCTGTTGCAATCTTCTCATTTGAGTGGCTAAAACTAAGGTGCTAGCAGGTAACTCAGTTTACTCCTTCAAAAATATTTTTTTTATTCTGTGTATAATGGTAACACATTTTCATTAGTTACTTTCGCATAAGTTGTGCATTCTTGCTGGACTGGAAATTGTTATTTTGTCTTTTTGAAGAGAATTGTTGGATCCATGTCCTCAGATTCATAGCTGGCATTGCTCCCTTGTTCTGGAAACAGTTTGTAGGAGAATATTACATTCCTGAAGTCAGAGGCTAGTTCCTGATTTCAATCTTCATCTTCACAAGATCTACTGATAGAGAGAAATTTGAGGGATGGGAATTGAGTCCATGGAGGTGTAAGGGGGTCATCACCAGGGCAGCAGATTTAAGACACAGGTGGATAGGACAACTGTGGCCTCTTCCCACCCCTCCAGCAACCGTGCCTCCAACTCCATGAATAGAAGGTGGGAGCGAGGGGAAGATAAACATCTGTACCCTTGCGCATGTTTTGCCTGTTGCTGATTCAGCCACAGGCAGTTTGGGATGTGTGAGTGACCTCAGTGTGTGTGCAGCCTGGTTCCTCTCAACACTGTGTACTTCCCTGGTCATAGAGCCATAAGTAGAGTTGGAAAAAGTGACAGCCTGGAGAAATAAATTTAGAACCACTGTGTAGTGACACTGAGCAGTGGGGTGTCCCCAGCTCTCCCCAGTAATTCACTGCTGACACGGAGGGAATACGTGTTTACTGATGTCTGGACTGGGGTGCTTTGGGGTGGACTGAAAGCAGAGACTCTCAGTGCCTTCCAAGGTGCCAGTGGGCCCAAGGCGCTGGGCTGTTGAGCCATTATAGGGTAACTGACTTATGAATTTCATGGGAAAATAGACAAAATCTTTTTGAATTTGTACAAATCAGATACATAGGCTTGTAATAGATGAGATCAAGCAATTCATATAATTTGACTCAACCTGAGAGCTATGGGAATGAGAATGCCAGGGAGAAATCCTGTGACAGTTTTGCTGAAGCAAGGGTATGTGTATGTGTGTTTACGAACCCTTATCCCCACCTCCCATCTCAATTTCCTCTTATTCCTGAATGTCAATAGTGATTCAGCTTCCGGTTCAGGATGGTATGGCAAGAGGCTCCTGAACTCTCCTCCCATGGACACACCAAATCTACAGCTACAAAAGAACGATTCTCTGTGAAAGAAGTCCAGAAAGTAAGTGCTACACATGGGGCAAATGAGACAAAGACCCACACCGCAGCGATAAAAGAGGCAGAGACACAGCCTCGCCATAAACCCCACTTGGTATTACAACACACAACTGGAGGACTCCCGACTCCCAGCTTCTCCCTGAGGTGCCAAGGGTTTGAACCTCACGTGTTTCTTCTACTTTTAAGACTTCCACCTGAGAGGCCCCCAAAATATCTAGCTTCGAAAGCCAGCAATGCTTGTGTCCACAAGACACACCCCACTCTCCAAATATAGTGATTTCAACTTGATTATTTTACCTTTCTGGGACACATGATTTTTTTTTTTTTTTAATCTGGGAAAAAAAGAAGGAAACTCCTTGGAGATTGAAGTGGACACTTAATCAAAATGAATCCTATAATTAAAAACATTAATAATTCACATTGTTTAGAAAGGTACAAAATTGGTTCATTTCATGCAAATTCTCTTGCTGGCCACTTGGAATAAAGGTAAAACACCTTGTGCATAGGTCATCTCTTTTTTCTTGTAAGTAGGTTTAAGCCAATACAGGTTGCGGTTTCCCTTTCTGTTTTCTTGACATCACCATGTGATGGTGCTTGTTTGAAGGCCAGACAGCAAATGAAGAGTGTGTGTGTGTGTGTGTGTGTGTGTGTGTGTGTGTAACCAGTTTTCTCCTTAATGACAAACAGGTGAGTAGATCCCATGTTTCCTTCCTGGTTGTGCCAGCTCCAAGCACACAGATAATGAGACAAGCTCAAAGCTATGCTGTGCTGCCTAGACCAAAAATTCTCTTGCAAACTTCTCCAACTTCTCTTCTGGTGTTGTCTTAAGAATGAGGATGAAAACAGGAAGTCAGATTCTTTAGAAATGAAAGGTCTAAATTCAGCTTCTAATTTGGGAAAATTGCGAACTCAATTATTACTTGACTTAAATTTAACAGCCATGAATGCAACAGAGATCAGGATTTTATTTCAAACAATAATGATTTGCTTTTATTTTTTCATATGGGTGTAAGGAGAGGGTGGGGCAGAATAAATCTATTTGCAAATTATTTAAATGAAAGTCAATAAGCAATGGATGATTTATTTTATTTTTGCATTTTAGAGTATTTTTAAAACTCTAGGCCATTTATGTTTATTGTGTTTAGGGCTAGCCTAAGAAAATAATGTAAATTAAATATTTCACTCTTGTCAAACAGTTTTATATGCAAATTTGGTTAAATGAGAGCGAATACATGTAAGAGAAAAAATTTTACAGTGCTAGTGAAAAGAAGACAAAAATGGCATGTATTCTTAGTAAAGACTGCTAAACTAGCTTTAGAAATATAAGTTATACTCACTAAAAAACAAGTAGTAAATTTATTTTTAAGTTTAGAAGCACATGTAAGACCCTAATAAGTACTGCCCAAAGATTCTGTTTTATTACATTTTTTAAGGTTTTTTTTTTTTTTTCCCCTAGCCCTTCCCAGTAAATATAACCTGGTTGGATGAACTATCATTTCAAGCATCTGTCTAGTTATAGATTCCTCAATACTCTCTTGGCGTTTGGTTGTTTGGGAGTGCATAGATTTTTGTTTGTTTGTTTTATAGAAAGAGCAAAGGAGAGAACTGCTAGGGCAGATGGATGGGCTCATCCTAGTTCACTCACGCAGCTTTTAAAACTACATTCTCTCCTGGACCAATTGTGATATTGCAGAGCCTGTCACCCCTTTACGGGACACCAATTTCCCCCTCAACCCCAAACCACACTCAGCATCAGCTGCTGTGACTAAGGGATTGTGTTTTTTCCCTTTTATCTCTCTGTTTTGGGGACAGAAAAAAAAGTTTGAGGAAAAATTAGTATTTCTGAGAGGATTTTATTTCTGAGAGGAGGTGATGGTTCTTGGATGAAGTACAGTATCTCCAGAATGTAGGACACAATAAGGGGCAGGAAGGTATGCCAAGACATTTCCTTTTTTGGGCTTTCGCTCTATAATTCTCTAAGTTTGATTCTACCCCGTTTGTAAAGCTTCTAAAGAGGGATAACTTTAGTTTTAGTGAAGAAATTTTCCTTCACTTTTCTCCTTCAAATGGGAAATAAAGTAGTTTAAGGGTGGCATATGGAGGAGTGCTCTCAAGACCTGTTCCCTCACCCCAATGCCTGTGTCCTATAAACCAGTAGAGAGTTGTGTGGAAAAGGTCTTCTATTTTCTATGTAAATGAAATAAAAAGGAAAGAAAAACAACCAACTGCCAATTCCAGTCCAGTCAACGGAACTTTAGAAGTCACTGTTTGAACAATACTTGGCTGAGTAAACCAAGAGTACAACACACTAGGTTGGGGGTTAAGGGGTGTGCATGAAGATAAGTCATGAACCTCAGCTTCTAGTCAGTAATTCCTGCTTTCCTCCTGCCTCTCAGTCCATCAGAGGATCTCTTCTGAGATTTTAGCTCTCAAGTTACTATCCTGAGGCCAACTTTAGGCTCCGCCATTGATTAGTTGTGTGAAAGGTTGTCAGTGAGCCTCAATTTCTTCATCTGTGAAGACATTACTTCATGGGGATTTCTGTGGGAAATAAAGAGGACTGTGTGATGATCACAGCACAGGCTCTGTCACTAAATAAAGGCTCAGCAAAATGGTAGTGTCTACATCCTTAGAAACATTCAATGGTAAAGGGGAGCTGTAAACCTAGGATGACAGAAGACATTATAATATAAATGATCATTACCCAACGAACATTTTAGTATACAATGCAAATATATTCTGTGCAGGCTAGGTGATATGCTGAAAGATTTGAAATGGCAAACATTTTTATTTTCAAAATAGTTTAGAAGATGGATCCCACAAAAGTAATTCCTGGCTAAGAGTGCAATAGATCATTAAATAGGTGGTCTGTGAGTATCTAGAAGAGGAGGCAGTGTTATGAGAATCGTCAGGTATTGGCTACGGTAATGTGTATCCAGGGTGTAGTCTCCTTTTTTAAGCCTAAATGGGTAGAAATGAAAAATAATTACTTCAAAGGCTAGAAATGTGCCATTTTCCCAGAAGGGATACATGTATTCAAGCTTTTGAGACAAGGCTTGTTTTTTTTTTTTTTCTTAAAATGTATATATATATATATTTAATTCTTGGAAAGGATCACAATAGGCTATTAATTTTAAACTCCATGAGGACAGGCTGGTTCCCTGGTTCCTAGGACAGTGACTGTCACAAACAACTACTCGTTGGATGAATGAATGAATGAATGAATGAACAATGAGTGAGTACCTCTGCCACCAGCACTGTTGGGGAAAGCTGGGGAGTAACTAGGATGAAGTTTTATTCTTGTTTGTTTTATTTTTGGCAATATATATTTTATATTTTAGCTGGGTTTCGTTGGGAAAATTTGTGTGTGTGTGTGTGTGTGCATGTTGCAAGCTGTTTATTGTTCTTATGAAATTGTGTGTGTTTCTTTTGGAGTGATCGTGTTCCAGGAGACTCAGACCTGAGATGGTGAAGACTTCATAAAGTGTATGGAATTATGGGGTGTATCCTTCACTTTGTGCAGAAGAAGGATCTATAACAGCTAACTGGTCTATACTTGGGCATGTATAAAAATGGCCATCCCTAACACACTGAAGTTGGACTAGTATTATTGGTAATCACTAGGTGTCCTTGGGCCTTGAGGGAGCAGTAAAGGAATGGAGACCCTAACTGTCAACCCTTCCATGGAGAAAGCACTTTGTCAGGGATGGAGAGCTGGGCCATAGGAAGAAATCGAGCTAGCGCCCCCCACCACTCCCGACCTTTCTCCAGGTCCTCATGGCAGTTCTGCAGTCTAATGAGAAGGTAGGAGAGCTGAACTTTATAACACAGCAGTAATCTAGGAGACAGGAAAGGGGACTCCTGGATCTCTAGTAGGATGAGCTTGTGGGCTAAACTATTAAGCAAATTCACCTATTAAAAAAAAAAGCTTATCCACAAGATACTTTCATGACTAGACAGGCTTTTTGGAAAATGAGTCTAATAGATTGTGATAATTTCAGTCAGTCAGCTGGGCAACTGTGTTGTGAAAAAATGTATAATAATTTTTGAAGTAAAAGGGCCAGTGCCACATGACTCCGTTCTTACCGTAAATCTCTCTTCTTGCTGACAATGATTCTCAGGTTAAAAAGAGCCTTGATTCAATCATCTTTCATCTTGTCTATTTTGCCCATTATGAAGAGAACAGAATTATGTCTCCCAGGTCTTCTCTTTCCTTACCCCACTAAATTGACAATTGTGTATTAGAAAGTACAGAAAAGGAAAGCAATAGGATCTGCTACATTTTGCATATTTCATTATATTTATTCCTCTTGGCAATTGTGACACATGAATATTATTTTCCCCATTTTACAGATAAGAAAACCAAGGCACAGAAAGGCTAAGTCACTTGCCTAACCTAGGGAATGAGGTGTCGACTCAGGCATCAAACCTGGAATTATCTGGTTCCAGAATCCCTGCTGCTTCTTTCATGGCACCTCCCCGTGCTGCACTCCTGGGCACTTCTTCATGTTTTTTTTCTGGGTAGATATGCAGACATGCAGGTGGCATCTAGAGCAGGACAGATATGCAGACGTGCTAGCAGCATGTGGGAGCAGGAGGTCATTTTGGTGGACACTCATTCGTTGCCCCTGTTTTGATTTTGTCTCCTCCCCGCCCCCAACAGTCTCCTTCTTCTGAAAGAAGTCACAACAAGGGATTTGTCACTTGAGATCAAACCAGTGATCCATCCAGCTCAGTTTCCTGCCCCTTGAGTTTGGCTGAGTCAAGACACTTGAGCAGGAGGCAGAAGGCTGAGCAGCCCCTGAGGCGAGCAAACAATATTGCATGGTGTAAGTGGGATGAGTACATCCTGGCTGACCCCAGACCCGTGTGCCCCAAAGCAGCAGATTTAATAAAGCAAGTGGCCAGGTGAGGTCACAGCACAAATTCCAGGCATGTTTTGCCCACATGGGCTTGAAGGGTCTCCTTCCATCTCTCTGTCGGATTTATAGGCACATCTGAATCTCATTTTTAAAATTTCAGCCTCTGAGCTTTGTTATATATCTTTCTAATACTTTTCTGCTGTGGCCCGAGAAGCAAAAGGACCACTTGCTTCTGCTTTGCAATTAAGATTAACAGAAAAGAAACATTTTAAATGATTTAAAACATTATTTTGATAGCATTTTATAATTTTGGCCTCCTTAGGGCACAAGGAAAGAAATGATAATTTTTTTCTAAAATCTTTTCTTATTTCAAGTGGGGTTGGTTTATACACCCCACCCTGCCTTTCATGTTATTAGTCCCCCACTACTTACACGTGCTGGCTGCCTCCCAGAGCCATTGAGGTTATGTGTCTTAACCAGAGCCAGTGGTTCACCAACAAGGCAAGTCAAAGGGGACATTTCGGTGGCTGAGCTGGCAGATTCTGGGCTAAGTTACTGGAAGAACCCTGAGTCCCACATGGTACTCAGTTCTGGTTCTGAGAGTAATAGCCTGGGAAATATAACTGTAAGTGTCATGAACCAAGTGCCAAGTCAGATGTGGGGGCTTGCATGGATTTTAGGACCCCAAAGTCCCAAGGCCACAGGGATTAAAATCCCTGCTTCAGGTTTCTGAGGTAAGCAGGCTGGCTGTTGCCACCTCATGTCTATAGTGGGTCCCTTGTGATAGAAGCAAGCCAGGTCTGAATACATGCCAGGGTCTCCTGCAATGTGTGTGCCTCAGGTGGCCAGGGAACTTGGTAATGATGCTGCTGTGATGGGGTCGATTCTTTTTTTTTTTTTTTTTTTTAATTTCCCCCTACTTCTTCTTTTCTGTCTAGTATTTGAATTTTGGCTTATTTTTCATATCTCATTTCTCACTTTTTCTTTTTCTCTTTATTTGTGAGGCAGAATTAAGTCTGGCCCATGGGAAATTATGCAGAATTAGTCAAAAGAAAAACAACATCCCCCCACTTTCCTCTTCGTTCCTTCTTTCCTTCTTCATCTCAGGATCTTAACCGGAACTTTTCTCAGATGACCAGGGTCATGGTACAATGGCCGAATTTCAGAAGGATCCTCTGAATGATTCCACATTTAAGCACTTCCTGGAGAGCTGATACCATGCACCCAGGTTATCATGGCCTATGTGTCTGGAATGTGAACTGAGTCTGGAGTCAGCCCAGCCGATGGAGAAGAAGGTAGATTTGCATTGGGAGTGATGGTCAGGAGTTCAAGTTGATTACACTGGCATTTTGTTTTGGAAAGTGGCAAGCACTGACATTAAAATATCCTCCCTGTTAATTAGGGGTTTTAATATAACGGGGGCAAAGAACGTTAATGAGAATCATGGCACCCTGGTTGCTAAATTAATGACTAAGCGAAGGAGTCTCAGACTCCAGGTTTATCTGCCGTTAGGCATCTCTGAGCTGGCAGGAGGAGCAAACTGACAAGAATCACTGTGGAAATGATTGAGTTTCTCAAGCAGCCTGTGTTATTTTAATTAGACTGGGATATTGAGAACATGGTGCATTGATAAACTGGAGAAATAATGAAGGTTGTTCCTTCTCCCCTCATCTCTTTCCACCCCTTTCAAATGAAGCAATTATTTCCCTGACCTCAGGAACTGCATTTCAAAGAGGTCTGAAGACAGGCTTAGGCCTGCTGCTCTGGTGAATTCTGTGGTGCCCAATTACTGACCTCAGGAGTCAGCATTCCGAAGATTAGAGTCACGGGGAGTTTGCTTCACAGACTCACTTCTAATAATACACCTTCCGTGCAGACACCATTAACCTGCCTTTTCCAGTTAGCCAATGAGGTATGTCTAGGGGCAAAATTGTTATCAGCTCTCGGGGGGTCAGGCCCCTGGCTCTAATTAGAAACAGAGGCATCTGCAAGGGAAAGTAATAAAAGCACCCAGTGACTAAATGCTGACAGTGAAGAAAGGCAAGGTGAGAAGTCATTCTACGTCTTGGAACCTACAGGAGCAGTACACCTTTCGCACTGAAAGAATCACAGACCATTTGGCTCTCCAGCATCTTAAAGCTAGCTCTGATTTTCCTTGCACGTTTTATTCTGATAAGCTGGGCAAGTAATGTTGTTATACCAATCTTATTTAAATGGTTCAGAGGACACACAGACTCCTTTCCCTTGTCTCCAAGCTGAGGGTGGGGGGCCTTAATCATTTAGTTGAATTGAGCAAATATTTATTGAGAGACATCGTGTGCCACATGCTGTGCTTGGATGGATAGCTGGCCCTTCCCAAGGAGTTCTCAGAGAGAACTAAACCAAAATGCCCAAGGCATCCACAGAAAGTCATGAATTAACTTCTTTCTGCTAGGTGCCATCCGTGGGAGGATTGAGAAAATGGTCACCCATTTTTTGTAAGGCGTAACTCCCTCAGATAACAGCCCTGACAAAGGCTGGATCACAGAAAACTCCCACCTGTACTATGCTAGCCAAGAAGACAGGTAGAGAGTTGAGCAACGACACAGAATGTGATAAAGACTGGAAGAGGGGAGGTGTGCTGTGGGGAGCACATGGTAGAAGAGCTAACTTGGTCAGAGAGGGGAGGATGGTGAAGGGAAGTCTCCTTATATCTTAAGGAACAGCAGGAACTGGTCAGAAGAAGTGTCTAGGCAGGGGGAAGAGTGTGACAGCATGAATGAAAGGTGACAGGGGGGCTGTTCCTGGATGGACATTTGTTAGGTCCTGGTATTTAACAAATAGTCTATTTACATGACACATAGTAGGTGCTCAATAAGTACTTGTTGAATGAATTAATAAAGAAGGGAAAGAAGTATGACTGGAACAAAAGATATGGTTGTAGGAGGTGAAGGGGAAACTGGTAATGTTGGAGAAGCATTTGGGGTGAAGGCCAGGTCTGCAGAGGCCAATATGAGCCTCATTGGCCACTTTCAACAATGTGGGCTTTTTCCTAAAGGGTAAGGGAGCTAGTGAAGTGTAATAAAGTGGATTATGTAGTTTCTTAGTCATGTGTTAAGAGTATAAGAGAGTATATAAGTGCATTTCTTCACTGGAAAGCAAATCTTGCAATTAGCTGATGACAAATGGGTACCAAGTTTAGGCTGATGACTCATGCAGAGCCCCCTCTGATAGGCATCCTGAAGTTTCCTTCTCTGGACTGTGTTCCTCCCTCTTCTTCTCTCTGTCCCTTAGCTTTTCCTACCCCTCCGCCCTTTACCCAGGGTCCCGGCCCCACCGGGATGGGTAGTGTCAGACCTTCAGGTCCTGTGGTTTGGGAGAAGGCCCCAGGTTCTTCACATTCTATAATAAAATATCTCTAAGACAACCCTGTTTCTTCCTGTAGTGTCACTTTAATATGTTACAATGCTGTGGACCTTTACTCAGCTTTATATGATTTTACACCTGTTCTCTTTTCATTTGACACCTTTTCAAATGCCCCAATTGTATTAGGGCAGTAGGATTTGCGGGAGGTTTTCTCAAAACTGTCGCTTAGTGTGGGTAGGTTAATTTTATTTTAAATATTCATTTCCTAATAAAGGCAATGTTTCAGGGTTGTTTAGCCTTCATTGCAGGGCTTAGCACTTTCCAGTGATCAAGAATCTTTTCTTACTACTTTTGTAACATTCACACCACATTTCTTCCATCTCTCATATTCTAAGACTTAGGAGGAGAATTTTTAAAATGGGATCCCTAGGAGGGGAGCTGGTCTGGGAGGATGAGAGAGGGGCTGAGGAGGGCAGGTTTCAGGCCTTCATTTTCCTGCTTCAACTGCAGTGATGTGGCATTACTTGAGTGCCGCCCTCAGCATCAGATCCCATTGACGCGGAGAGTTCCACAGTTGAGAACCACTGCTTCAGAGAAAAGCTTGAAGGTGACTGTCTGGAAATGGGCAAGGAGCCATTAAAATTAGCACCACAAAGGGTGCATTGCCTTCAGCCATTAACTTGGCAGAAAAGGACTCAGGAGGCTAGGAGCCTTAGAGTCACTGTGGCAGCACTTTAGGGACCTGCAATCTTTTCTCACCTTTGTTTTGGGGATGCTTTAGACAAACTACCTTAGAGATTTAAGACATGAGGCAAATGGAGGGAGGCGACCAGCATTTATTGACATCCTCTAGGTAGGAGGCCTTGTGTTAAAGGCTTTATGTGAGTTGTTCTACTTACCTCTCTCAGAAACTGTAGGAGGAAGGTTTGGGAAAGAATCGAAACATCTATTCTAAGTCCAAGGAGTCCCTAATGGAGCATAGATGGGCCAGAAAGAACATTAGCTTAAATTCTTTGATCTGAAGTGACTAGATTGGAAAGGTCAAGTTAAAAGCAATGTCTCTAATCACTCCAATTTGTCCATAGTACAATCATTAGTAGATACCATGAAACTATGATGTGCACATTCTAGAATTGTGGCTTTTGATTTTTTGTCCATAAATATCACCTGGAAGCCCGATAAAAATATAGACCTTCAGTCTTTACCTACAGACCTATCGATTCAGTAAATATGGAATCAGGTCCAAGAAGTGACATTTTATTATCAGGTGAGAATTACTCGTAGATTATACTGATAGGAAAGCAAAATAAACATCATTAAACATGGAAAGTGGATTTGCTGAAGTTCATTTGCATCAGAAAAAGGCTTGGCTGCTAATTAATTCAGAAACTGAAGTTGCTGGATTGATTCACTTTGGGTTATTCTGCTGTGAAGCATTAATCAAGTGTGGCTGGAACTCTTCAAGATGGTCCAATATCATCAGCATTTATATTAATGTAATAGAAATGTCCTTCTTTCTCTTCTTTTGTTATTTTTCTTATAAGCTGCAATCTGTATTAATAGCCAAAAGTTCCTTTACGGCTTATCGTTTTGTGAAGTGTGTCTGTGTTTTTACAACTAAATCATCCTTGCAGACACATTTCCAAAATTAATAAGCCTGAGGAACAGCTGGGCAGACCTTTTTTTTTTTTTTTTTTTTTTTGCCATGGCCAGAGAGCCCACCCTTGTGCCTTTGTTCATTTCTTTGGCCCACGATGCTCTCTTCACCCTGTCAAATCTTATTGATCATCAAAGGGTTATTGCAAATGTCACACGCTCCTAAAGCATTTCCTGATTTGCCTCTTCCACTTCCTTTTTCTTGCATAGTCAAATGTGATTTCCATCATCCTGGAACCTGCAAAACTTGTGGTTATAATTCTTTAATGGCGCATATTTTTCTTCCTTTTCTATCTTCTATTTTTCCTGCTTTGTTCATTTACTAAAAGTGCTTATTGCCATACTTAAGGACTACAAATGTATATACAATCAAGAATAAAGGTTTAGCCTTCCACATCAGCCCCACATCTCATTACAGATCTTTTAAATGTATTTGTAATATGTATCTCTCTATGTACCTACCTCTTCCTCCTGAACCACACAGACTTGCTGTACTTTTTCAGGAGGGTTTAATTTATAACAAAGTAGGCTTCTTGTCAGCTACTTTAGTACATGTATAAAAATACCAAAAAATGTTTAATTTATTCTTTAATTTGGATTTGAACAATATGATGTAACTCTTAGATGATTCATGAGTGAATTTCCTAGTGTGTGCGTCTTGCCCTGATCTCTTTGAGAACACAAGGAATTTGTTCTAGCCTCCCCTAGCGCCATATGCATGTCCTCACAGTTGGAAAGAACAGTGCCACCTGGACTGGCATCCACCCTCATCCCTCTCTTCCTCAGTCCTTTTTATCCCTCTCATTCAGGGCTCAGCAAACTTTTTCCGTGAAGGGCCACAATATGTTAGTTAGCAGGCTGTCTGGTCTCTGTGGAACTACTCAAAGAGAAAGCTGCCATAAGCAATATGCAAATGAATGGGTGTGTCTGTGTACAACCTTATTTATGAATACTGAAATTTGAATTTTGTTCTTTTAATTTTTTTTCTTGACCATTCAAAAATGTGAAAACGTTCTTAGCTTATGGATCATACAAAAAGACAGAAAGGCTGATTTGGCCTACGAACCATAGGTATCAACCCCTGTCCTCTTCATTTCCGTTTGCATCTGGTTCTTGATGAAGTTGTTAGTAATTTTCTATATCCCCTTTAAGGATGGGGCAGGCGTGTGAATCTTCAGATCTTCAGAGGCTGGAGGAGGAAAGGCAGACAGGGTTCTCAAGTCCTTCTGACCTTCAAGTAAGTATTTCAAATGCAATAAACAAAAAGCAAGATTGGACCTTCGAAATTGCAAAGTTAACTTCCTGCTCTTTCCTATGGAGCTAAAAGAGTTTTCCTTACTAGTCTTGAGTTAATGCATTATTATTTATTGTACCTTCCTCCATTTGATGAGTTTCTTGAAAATAAAGGCTTTTAAAACTCTATTGTCCCTTCATCATCCATCTGAATGACTGGTATAAATTCGGTGGTCAAATGTCTTTGAAATGAATTGTTCCCCAGAATGTCTATTAACCAACTCCCTTCATTCTCATTCTATCCATTTTTACTCCTTTCTACTATTTCTCTTATAAATTAACAAATAGAAAACAACCAGAATATGTCTTCAAATTCTTTTACAAACATTGACTATCTTGGCAATCCAACAAAAATTGCGAGAATTGAGAGAAGATGTATTTACCTTTCTAGACGTAGTTTTGTTTCTTTTCTTAAAGCACGCTGCACCCTTCCCTGGGGATGAAGGATATAAAGCTTTTCACCTGCTATCCTGTGATAAAGATAATCAAGATGGGTTTGTGTAGGGTTTCTAAAAAGTTCAACTTTTCTCTCAACTTATATGGTAATAAGATGGTAATAAGATTCTGCTTGCACTTGAGTTGAATGTATCTTACTTCTGCAACCAGGTCTAAAGTTGGTTCTGACACTTCCACACCATTCCTGCTTTTCTTGAAAGCAGATGTGGAATTGTAGTAGACAGTGAGTCTTTCTTTTTATGATTAATATCTAAGTTTTAGTGATCATGGAGAAATGTATATTGGTCAAAATGGCAGCAGGGAGCAGAGTGATCAGAGAGAAACTTTTTCCAAAGTTTAAACATGTGCTTAAACATAACTTTGACTCTGGAATCTAAGTTAACACATCAGAGTCTTCAATTTACAAATTTTTTCCCTGGTCAAAAAACAAAAAGTCTAATAAGCTAATGTATACTCAGTGGCCATATTAAAGTTCTCATAAATCATTTATAGGATGCAAAGTAAACACGCCTGGCTCTTTGTATTTGAGTTCCTTGGCAGAAAGCTCCACTTCAGCTGGCCTTATGTCAGCCTGGGTGTTTTCCCCAAACACTCAAGTTCTTCCTTCTAATGGGATCTTATTTTATTTTCAAAACAAATATCCGACTCTCTGTCCTCTGTACAGCAAAATATGTGACTTATATGCACAATTTTGAAATGTGCTCTGCTATTACAGGCAGCATCATGACCTATTGCTCATAAGCCAGAGAATAAACATATGCTCTCTTTATCTAGAAAGAGCCTGTCATAGATACATTTTCAAGGAGTCATGGACTCATTTTCAAAGATCAGGTTCAATTCTGTGGACACAGCATCATATGGCTAAGAGCAGAAGATGGCCAACTACAGCAGTGCTTGCTTTTGTATGGCTCGTGACCTAAAAATGGTTTTAATATTTTAAAATTATTTTTAGAAATCAAAAGAAGGATAATATTTAGTGATCTTTGAAAATTATATAACATTCAAATGTTAGTGTGTTCATAAGTAAAATTTTACAGGTTGATAGCCACCCCCACTTGTTTAAGTAATCTCTACAGTTGCTTTTGCCTGTATTGGTGGAGTTTAGTCCTCTGGAAGAACCCTTCACAGAAATTTCACTGAACTCTGGTTTAAAGCATAGGCTTTGGGTCAGAATTTTTTGGTTTGAATTCTGGCTCTGCCACTTACAGTGTAAAATTTGTCAGTTTTTCTTATTTATAAAATATTTTCTTGTCTGTCAAATATGATCCACTTTATCGTTTTCTTCTAAGAATTAAATGACATTAGATTTGGGCTTCTCCAGTTTCTTCATTCCCTCTAGATGTCGCTGTTCTAGTTGAAAGAATTCAAAGAAGAGACTTCACAAGGTTGTGGTTTCACCTGGTATTTGGATTCAGTGGACAACACTTTGGATTTGGTTTTCCATCAGCTCAACTCTGTAAGAAATACTTTTAACACTCTCATAAAAGCCATGCATTTCTTCCATGCCTGGAGATGGGAAATCTAAAGTTTGAGCTTATATTCTATAGCTTTAATTCATCCTGTACATTCAGAAGCAACCCGCTAGGCCTCTGGTCTTGACATTTCTCCCCTTGGGCAGCCATTACCCAGTTCCTGAGGATTCATCTGTTGTATGTTTGCTGTCTCAGTGACCATAGGCACTGGTTTGGTCAGGTTCATCAATGGGCTGATTCCCAACTCTCCTCCATCACAGATGGGAATCTCACTTCCTTGTGCCCATCTCAGTGTGATAGTCGCGCTTCTTTCATGGTACTCTTTAGTACTAAGTTATCAGGTGTGGTTGTTTGCTTATATACAACAGTAATACAGTTTGGTAAAAGAAAAGACACTCGTTAAAAAGATACTGGGTGGTAAACAAAACTGAAGGAAGAAATAAGAGCTGCTCTTCCAGGCTGCAAAGAGCCAGAGAAGTTGTGGGGATTTACAAGCACAGAACTGCCTGTAAGATGCTGCTTTCAAATGACTCACCCTCATCACTGTTGCTCCTGTGACTTGGCATAAGCTTTGAGGATTTGGGAGAGTGACTCTGATGGGCCACTCATGTGATCAGGAGGGAGGCTCTTGTCATTGAAATCCTTCCAGAATCACATTGACTGGGTGAGGTGGAATGCCTGTTTATCTCAAATACGGATGTCAGCCTCACTCCAACCTTTAATTTTTTTGTTGGTGATGGTGGGTGGAATGAGAGAGACGAGGAAGGGAGATATTGCTAAAATTTTCTCTAAAATTCAATTTCCTAAACCATAAAATCCAGATAATATTACTCATTTTTTTTTGTTATAGAGATTAAAGAAAAAATATATTCAATGAATGTGCAATGACTGGGAGTTATTATCCTAATTATTGTTCTTTGTATCAGTTCTTTTATATGACAATGTTTTCCCATTGAAAGCTGTGCTTTCAGATCCCAGGACTCATAATCTAGAACTCCCTTCTTATTTCTCTCCATAAACCACAGCAAAAATGGCACTCAAGGATCAAGGGATTAGATCAATGAAATAGTTCACTACTCTTTAAACAAATTGTCAAACAACTGTCAAAACTGTGTGTAGCCCAGATTAATAGGTGTTTTCTGACCTATTTATGTGTTAGATTGACATCTCCTTTTGGACAAAGCTGAGCCTTTATTTTCTTAAGTTTAATTCACCCAGTACTTCCTAGGCATCTATCATAAGCAAAGCTCTATGGGGGGTAAAGGTGGAGAAATACAGAAACAATTCTTTATTAGTAAGAGTGAAGAGGTTGTACCTTCATTACAAAACAGTGTCAGTGTGAGAGGAGGGGTGGTAGCTTAAAACAACTGGAAGGCAAATGACTCGAGGAGTGGGAGTTATTGGGCTGCAGAGACTGGTTACATTACGTTTCAGTAATAGCCTGTGGTTCTATCTGAATTCGGAAGTATTGAGAAGATGATTGTGCTCTGTCTGTTGACATAAAACAGCTTAAATATGTTTTAGTAATGTAGCCTGAGTATATTTACCAGAAAAATTATAGGTAGAAAAAAAAAGAGATACTAAATTAGTTGCCTTTCTATGCATTTTTTAAATACAGTATAGAGATTTCACATATTTAAGGAGTCTTGACTTCAGTCCCCATCCTATGAATCACTTTTGATAGTAAGATTAAGTGGTAAACCTATATGCCAGGAGAGATGCATCTCTAGGCTTCTCCCCCAGATTCATTCCCAAGAATACTGGCTCTAAAAAACTGAAATATGAGAACATTTGGTTTATCTTTGTACTCCAAAAATCAAGCTTGCTCTGCACAAGTCTAGTGTTTCTCAACGATATAGTGCAAATTAGATTTAATTTTTCCATCCCTTCATATTTTTTTTACCTTTGGGGAATTACTGAGGACCTCCTTTTTGTGGCACTGATTAAAATATTATTTAAAAATGATTTAAATGTTTTTTGCTAATGAAATTATTACAGCTGTTTATTATAATATTTTTAAGGGAGTTTATGCACCTCCACTGTAAAGTAATAGTAGGCATCTTTTTTTGAGTGCTTTATAATAGGTATTTTGGTTTTCTATTGCTATGTAACAAACTACCAGAACTTAATGATTTAAAACAACCTTTTTGTTTGTTTGTTTATGGTTTTAGAAAAGGGCTTAGCTGGGTGGCTTGTCTGTGCTCTGTGTGGTGTCAGCGGGGGTAGCTGAGTCTGGAGTTCCACCTCCAAGATGGCTTCCTCACTCACATATCTGAGCCTTCAAGTGTTCCTTGAATTCTCTTTCTCCACATGATATTTCATCCTCCAGGACCTCTTCACGCGACTTGGGCTTCTCGCAGCATGGCGGTTTCATAATAGTTGTACTTCTTATATGGCAGCTGGCTTCTATGAGGCAGATTAAAAAACTACCAGGCCGCTTAAAGGCTATGACCAGAACTGATACAGCACCTCTTTCTCCATATTCTCTCGGCCAAAGCAGATCCAGGGTCTTCCCAGATTCTAGGGAATGGAGACATAAACTCCTCTTCTTGATGGAGGAGGACAAAGTCACATTGCAGAAGAGCACATGGGATGGAAGCCATCTTTATTATAGCCATGTTTGGAAAATATTATTTGCCACATTAGGGTATGTTTTAAATCCTTTCCATGAATTGCATTCAATTAAGCCTGTGAAATAGTGACTATACACAACATGAAGTAGTTACTATTATCACTACCATTTTGCAGGTAACTAACTGAGTCCCATGGTGCTAAATAACTGGCACAAATGGTACACCGATAACAATGAGTAATCTGATTCCCAGACCCATGCTCTTTACCATTGTTTTCCTGCATATCACACCACATGCATCAGACCTCATTCCATACATGTTTTTGCATGAACAAGATTTAGTAGTTGTTTTAGAGCCTCTTCTTTATACATAAGACGAAGAATGTGCACAGAGTGCTGTGGTACCTATCCATGTAAATGTGTTATTGATTCCTTTTGTATGTCTAAATACAAAATGACTTGCTGGGTCAAAGGTAAGCATATTTGTAAATTTGATAAATTCTGCCAAATGCCCTCCTGTAGACATCAATCTATAATCTCCCAACAATGTGAAAGGTCTGTTTTCCATCTCTTTGCCAACAATTTGATTTGAAGCTCTTTGATCTTTGCCAAATTAGTCAGTGAAATATGGCATCTCGCAGTAATTTAATTAGCAATTCTCTTATTATGGGTGCTGTTGTTCATCATCTCATGTGTATTAGAACCATTTGCTTTCCTTTTCTGGGAACCATCTCTTCCTATTGTTGTTAGTGTTTTTTTATTAGGATCTGTCTGTCTGTCTGTCTGTCTGTCATCTACCTATCTAATTATCAATCTATCTCACTTCCAATAGCACTTTATTAGTAAAATAAATAACAAAAAGAAAATTTTTATTTTGTCTGCACATATTTCTAGTTTTTTTGCATGCAACTTTGCCTTATGTATGATTTTTATTAGGCAGATAAAAATTTTTATACAGCCAAGTTTAATTTTTTTTCGTCTTCTGAGTTTTCTATTATACTTAGAAAGATTTTCCTTCATCCCAAGAGTATGAAAAACATCTCCCATGTTATATTTTACAATTTTAGGAATCATGCAAAGTTCTCCACTTCACCTGATTGACATAAACTTTTGAAATTAGGAGCATTCACATAAAAATCGGGACTCTTGGTCTGGGAGATCTGCAGTTCACATGGAAACACTTGGCTGGAGGTGAGTGGCAGCCCCACCCCTTTGGACAAGACCTATCCTCCCTTTGCATGATTCTGACCTTGCCCTTTGTGTTCACTGACATTCCAGGCAATGCCTCATAGGCTATTAAGTGCACTGTTGCTAAATTGCAGCCGTATGTGAGGTTAGGGGTGGAAGGTCTGAGCTGGTGAAAGAGTTGGGCTTTCTTTCTATAGCAGTCTGTTTTCATAAGTTTTCACATTTCCCTCTGTGTTAACATTGTACTATGGTTCTTCTAAAAATGGGGTATACACTCACATAGGAAATAGGCAAAGCCATCATGTGAATGTGGTACATCTTTCTGATGATCACTTTGACTCTGAAATGGATGGTAATGATGGTGGTATTTAATTTGCTGGTAAACAATTTAAAATGGTTTTGCTAAAAATAAGCATCAACTTAATATGGAGTATAAATCATTAAAATGTATTTTAATGACTTTTTTAAGATTAAAATCTGGCTGCATCTATAGGCTGTATTTATGTATTCACTCATCTCTAACGTAAGGGTCACTTGGGTGTAAAAGTTTGACACCATTGAGTAATAAATTCTATAATAAGGCTAAATATAGATAAATTTCACTGCCAAGTCAAATCTTCCTGAACTTTGTAGAATCATCTTATTTCAAACAGCTGATGTTGGACGGGTGCCTGTTAATTGAGTTTTCAGGTAAAAATGTAGTTACTTGGTTTATGACTCCAGAGGGATATTTTGAATTAACATATTAGGAATAAAGACTACCTGGTAATTAAAGGGAACTATTTCTATGTGTGAGAAAAGGAGTAAAAGTGGGAAGCCAAGAGGGGGAAATTATGTTGTTTCAATAAGTCTCTTCAGAATTTTATTCAAATAATAGAGAACAGATTTATTTCAAACAACAAACATTTATTAAATGCTTTATGTGTGCCAGGAAGGACTAGTTAAATAGAATATAGTAGCTTGAGTATTTACAATCTGATGAGGTAGGAAGGATAGTTTATAATAATGATGTTAGCCAAAAACACCATAGATTCTCTATATGTACCCTCTGGGTACAGAACAGTTAAAATGTTGAATAAATAAATTTTAAAATAAAACATTTAAAAAACACAACTAAGCTGATAGTAGAAAAAATAGCACAAAGAAAGAAATGATGAGAAAGCACTTTTTTCCCTTCTGCGTGCATCTGCCATATATGGTGGCCTGTACACTTGGTTTTAATGGACTATATAGCATGGACATCATGAGACCTAGCCTAAGACCGAGAGAGGGACAGGAGAATCCTGTTTAAAAACAAGACCGTAGCAGGGACCAGTACTAGTCCATGCCCTGTTAGGAACAGGGCCACACAGCAGGAGGTGAGAGGTGGGCACATGAGTGAAGCTTCATCTGTATTTGCACCCACTCCCCAGTGCTAGCCTCAGCTCCATCTCAGCTCATCAGGCATTAGATTCTCATGGGAATACTGGCCCCTGGTGCCAAAAAGGTTGGGGACTGCTGCCCTAACAGGTGACACTCACAGTGGGTAAACTGGAAAACCCAACTCCACAAAGGGGACTTACTATCTTGGACTTTGTTGTGAACACTATTAAAAAAAAAAAGCAAAACAAAGACATTTTTAGACAAAAACAAACTAGCAAAAAACCAAAAACTGGAACAAAAACAAAAACGTAGAGTTTACTACCCATAGTTTTTCATTAATGAAAGTCTCTATATTATTTCATATATAAATATATTATCTTTTATTTATGTCAAATTATGTAATATATATTTCATTAATATAAAATACATACATATACAAAGTATATGTTTTAAAATAAAAATAAACCTGGATCAATCTCTCACTGCCACAGTAGACATAAGGAATATATCAGTTGACTTTGGCACTTTATAAATTTCTTGGTGGTGCAGTTCTTGTAACCCAGGAAATGAAGGAGGCCCCTGGTCTCTGGTGATTGCTTCAGCCATTGATCCACCACTTTGATCTTTTAGATTTTGACATGTAGTAACACCTAATAAATATTGGTTGTTGTAATTGTTATATTTGAGCCCCATTGGCAAAATAGATTGAATAATACTGACACCATGGTGCTCTGAGGTTGTCCAACACATAGGATAGAGGTGATGACTGAAAGCTAGAGCCCTTTTTGAGTCTGTTGAATGAATCAGTCTGGAAGCCAAGAAGACAGCCAGCTCCTGGGAGGCCTGGGCTGGGGGGGCTGCTTCAGTATAGGAACGCACGATCCACAGCCAAGAAAATGAGGAAGGAAGAGGAACAGTGTAAAGGTGGGGAAGGCACCCTAAGATGGGGCATTAGTCTTTCAAGTCTTCCTGTCTTTGAGATTTCATTACAATGTCATCTCAGAAAGGGCTTCCCTCATCACTCAGTTATATACCCAGCCTTGGTCTAAGGACTTGGAAAGGATTAGTTATAATCTGACATTTTCTTGTTTATTGATTGGTTTCCTATGGTTTGCACTCTGCTAGAAGAAAAGGTAAACATCTGTCTTGCTCACTGCTGAGTCACCCGAACTCAGAGTGTGCTCTGCCCACACAGGCACTCCACAAATAATAGTTGGCTGAATGAGTGTGTACTTTGTAAATTTGCCTGAGTCCAGCTTTGCTTTTATTTATAGTACATTAAAAAAAGGAGAGTTCACCAATGTCTGGATTCTGGAGAAACAGGAGATTACAGCAGGAATGGATTAACAATTGCATTTACAATCCCTACCCCCTCTCCAAATTAATCTGGGCCTTGAGGCCCTGGGCCATAGTCTAAACATTCTTTCGAAAAAGACTAAGATGGAGGGATTCTCCTGGAAGCTCCTAGTTTGACTGAGGCCCTGTCTTCCTGGAGAACTTCACTCATATCATAATACAGACTTCTGAATAAAGTGAGGCTATGCTGACTGCAAAGCAAGTTCTACAAAATTTGGAGATGTGCAAATACCTATAACCATCCTTCCTTTGGGCTCAAATCGGAGGAGAATTGGTAACAGCCTCCCACTTGGTTTGCAGCTCAGGCAAAACTTTCTCCATTGCCCAAATCCTTCAACACAGAAACATGGTGTTAAAGATGTTGTGACAGGAAAAGGAACTAAATGGCCTTATTTCATGATGAAAGTAACTGTTAATGTTGTTATGAATACAGTATTCTACTGTTCATGTAAGCCTCGCTTTCGTATACATTTAACATTCAAAAGTGCCTTTTCCTTTTATTTTCACTTTACCCTCATAACATTCTTAGATGTAAATTAGCAGCCCACTTTAGAGGATGCAAAAGCTATGACTCATGCTTTGCCCAGGGATATTTAGCTACTTATCAGAAGACCTGGATTCTAGTCTTGGCTTTGTAATGTTTCATGCTCCTATCTCCACTCGTGCTGTCAGTCTCAAAGAGGACTCTCCTAAGAGGTTGGAAGCATCCCTAAATCAGAGCAATTAAAATGTGGGTTTAGGGAATAAAAGGAAATACTCTTGGATTGCTTATTCAAAAAAGGCTACGTTTTACAATTATTCAGGTAGGTACTGATATTATATGCAATAATTAGTTATATTTCAGATAGGGCATTATGAATCATAGTTATAAGGGGATAATAATGATAGCTTATAATTTTATTTTGCTTTCATCTTTTCAAAGAAATTTGAAACCTATTATTTCATCTTATCCTTACCAACGATGCCTTAAATTCTTATAATATGGTATTTTTAGCAGGTCCATTAGTCAGGCAACTTTTAATATCAACTGTAGCAGAAAGCTCATGCTGTTACCTCGGGTAAAAAGTCAGTTGAGTTGCCCTTAAAAATACCTGGCAGCAAAGTAAAAGTGGGGAAAGAAAAACCCTACACTTTTAAACACTCAGTTATCTGATTCCTTTGGGATTTCAGACTCTGTTCATAATAGTGATTGTTTTGGCATCAACGAAAACTGCAAGCTGTATTCATTATAGTACAGAGTGAAATGCCAGTGAGTGTTTTTGCTTTCACTTGTTGCTGGGATTAAGACCACACTAGTAATTAGCTATAACTCATTTGCCTCAGCAATTACCTCCAATTATTCATAATCTCATGGGTAATGGAGCACACAACACAGTTGGCCCACTATGTCTTTTGGGTACTGACCTCTTGGGTGATAGGTCATCCCAGACATGAGGAGGGGTAGACTTTCAGGACAGTCAGTGGGTCTGGTAGACAACATATGAAAATAATTTACTAGGGATACCATATAGATATTGTGTACACAGTGAAAGCATTAAAACTTTTTTTAAATGGAAGAACAGAAGCAATTTTTGGCTTGTTTGTAGTATGAAAAGAGTGCTCTAGAAAACAATACGATGGGCTTTCCTGAGAGTACGCAATGCAGACACAGTGTGGAATAGAAACTGTGTGTGTGTGTTCCGGGTAGAAAACTACACGGGAGAAGGGAATGTGACTGAGCCAAGAGCTCCTTGAGATGGAACCCTGTAGATTCTCAGTCCACAGCCCTTTCTTTCAGAAGCAAACATACTCTCAAGCATCATACCTTATTCTGTGCAGAACCTTAAAAGCAGCTGACAAACAAAGCTCTCCCTAACAGGGCGGCAGGTTGCAACATGCATTTCCACACCTCGTCCCAGATTGTTGTAGAGTTGAAGATGGTCTGGAAAATGGCAACTCAGTTGATGGTCATAGTTCTTAGTGCTCTACTGAGCTCAAATAGTTATTAAATCTATTTGATTGTTTAACACTCTGTATAACTGTTTTAAAGTCACCACAATATTCTAGTTTTGGCTCCTGATCATTTTGTATTTTGGAACTATCAATGTTGACTTAGGATTCGACTATTTGTGGTTTTGATTTCATTAATTTTCTTATAAGTTTAAAGCTATTACAATTCTTGCTGCATTACTAGGTTTGAGGATAATCAATTAATAATTTCTATCCTCAGGAAGCCTAACATTACATAAAGTGAGTTTAGGGATGGGCTTAAAACAATCATACAACACACTCATTTGATGTAATAGAGGATTATGGTAAAAAGTGCAAAGTGCTATAGAATGTCAGAGAAAGGAAAGAGCAAACTTTGTTGGGGGTGGTCCTGGAATAATTTCATAAAGGAGTTTGTACTTGAGCTGAGTACTGAAGGATTTATAGTGTCTTCAAAAGCAAAGGTGGTTCACGAGGGCATGGGGCAGAAGAAATGACATGACCCAAAGTATAGAAATAATCAAAAGTCCTCAGGGCTGATTGGAGATAAGGATCAAGTTCTGGGGTAGAAAGATATAAGACTGAGGAGTCAATCTTTGACTGGTGCTTAAGGCAGCATCACCTGGTAAGGTTGTGTAAGAAGAACTGGAATGTTGGAGGCTGGTAAGTTTGGGTGGCTGAGGGTGAGTAATGAAGCAGAGGCCATTAAGATAGCTCTACTTCAGTATAGACCAGTGTTTCTCATCTAGTTTTTATTATTGTTCCCTGAAGAAGCCTTTTTAGACTTTTCACCCTAATTGCCTCCTCATAATAGTTTTAATGCTACAGATAAACTTTATGTCTGTTTATACTACACACACACACACACACACACACACACACACACACACACACACATGCTTTAAATATAAAAAGATTTTTTAAAAAAGATTTTACCATCCCCTCAAGATCAAATTTTCACCCTCCTTGGGGCAGGGCCTGTTGAGAATGCGTAGTATAGCAGAGGTGAGGAGAATTCTAATTGGAGTTAGATGATGACAGGGAGCATGGAAAGTAGGATAATTAGCCTGAAAAGGTTCTAAACAATAGGGAAATTGTTGGTCTGGGAGGAAAATACACTATAAATCTAATGTAGATTTAAACTTGAATACAGGAGGCATTCTTTCCTATAGATTTTGCTTAAAGCCGATGGATCCCACCTTCTGTATTTATGAACTTGGGTATCCAGTTGTTTTGTCATTGAGAAAATCTTGTATGTAAAATGTTTGCATGTAAAATGTATTGGGAGATCTGATTTCTCCTCTTGGCTTTGTCACTTACTGGCCGTATGATTTTGCATAAGTCATACATTTTCTCACTTTTAAACAAGACTGCATGACTTATTCTACCTGCCTCACTGATTGTAGTAGGACTTAAGTGTGAAGAGGCTGTGCAGGTGTCAAAGGATACTTTTCTCACTGATTCAGTTTCCTCAAAGATTCCCAAAGCCAAAAACCACTGGGACCAAACCAGCACTCTGGGGCATGCTAACAGGTTGTGCTGGCAGCTTTTGAGTATGTAAGGGAAGGTTAAGGACTGGGGAAGAGCCTAACAGGCAGGAGTCCTTTGATGAGGATTGTTGTTGACAGACTGGGCATTTTCCTCCCACTTGTGAGACAGAGAGCCCCCCAAGTATGGAGGAATTCAAGAGAACCACCTAGAAATCTTCACCTCTACCCCTTGGAGTTTGGGACTATTTATTTACACCTGAAAAATATTTATCGGCTGTGGCTGAAGCTGTCCCAATGGCAGAGAAAGAAGACAGGCTGAAGTGGGAAGGATCTGCGTTCTCACTGGTATATGCTTCCTTAGGCCAGTTGAAGAGCTTGAAGGTACCAGCCCTTAGAAAGCCAGCATGGATGGCCCGATGAAAGGGGCTCAGAAAGGAGAGTGATAATTGCACTTTTGCTCTGCCCAGAGGTACCTGGGTTATGCTCCATTATTGGCCCCCTATTTAGTGAATGGTGCCCCTTCTACCCTCAAAAGTGAATGCTTCTGTTTAGATGATACATTTACAGGTAGTCTAGGCACACAAGGCAAGTCAGGAAAGGTATCTCAGAGATTAGAGAATTGTAAATGACAGTTCCTGGTGAGAGATCTCAGTGGGAAGGTATCAGTATTTGGAATATGGGTACTCTACAGGACGTAATGCCAGATCACAAATCTCTCAGTGAAGAAAAAGAAGGACGACCATAGAGTCTATCATTTGCATCAGTTGGGGTTCCAGCGGAGAAACAGTACCAGTAGGAAATGTATAGTAAGGAATTTTTGGAAGGAATTTGTTTACCCATTCAGGGGTACTGGCAAGGCAAGGAGTCTTGGCAAGAGCTAAGGCTACAGTCCACGGGTAGAATTTTTTTCTTCTGCTGGTAAGCTCCGTGTCACTGTTAAAGCCTTTTAAATGATTAGATCTGGCTCATCCAGACTATCTACGATAATCTCCCTTACTTAAAGTCAACTGATTATGGACTTTAATTACATATACACAATACCTTCACAGTGACACCAAGATTAACTGAGGACGATAGCCTAACCAAGGTGACACATAAAACTGACCATCACATCAAACAAACCAGGATATTTTCAAGAATGATAAGTGGTAGTAAAAATAAGTAAAATTGCATAATTTTTATAAACATTTTATTTATTGACCATCAATATGTTAGTTTATTGTATTAACGAACCTAAAATTAGTTTTATTAAATTATTTTGAACATAAATTTTTTTCTAAAAAAATTAAGTGTAACATATATCCGTGTTTATATTATTTAAACATTAAAAAATCATAAGCAGAGTAATGAATTTTAATACATTTTTATATACTTTATTCAGGTGCTTAGCTGTATCTGTTTCTAATATCATGTCACTGATATTTTTCTGAAGAATGTAGTTTTCAAAATAATTGCATTATTTAAAATATTTTTCGTAATACTGACTGCTGTCTTCTTTGGTGTTACCTTGAACTTGTTGACACTTTCTTCGATTATGGTGATATCTTTGACACCATAATCTTTTTAATTGAGAAAATGTTCTCAGTACATCAGGTAGGAAGTTGGTAAATTCACAAAAATTCAGCTAAATGAAGAATATTTTTAATTTTAACTTTTAAAATATTTAAATTTGTTACTTCAAGCTATATTTATTAGTTTGATACTATTCTTCAAATTATTTTCAGAGGAGTATCTTTCTTTAAGTAGTATTTTTCTAAGATGAAACTTGTGAAATAAATGGTTTCTATTTATAATTCATGTAAGCATTTTACCAATTTAGACACTTCGAAATCTCTTTCTATTCTGGTACAGAATATAAATTTATCCAATTAAAAAATAGGAACTTTATCAAAATATACCTCTTACAAGTTGAGAAATCCCATGTGCAATTATAAAAATCTCAAAATTAAATTTATATCTGTTTGAACTCTTGTAATTTATTTAAACACTTTCTTGCTTTTTTAGGAATAAATGTTACTGACTACCTGTTTGCAAGTTTTGTTTTAGTAATTATAATTTCTTAAAAACTTCAAATGCTGAAATTTTTAGTGTTCTACTTATTGAATTGTTTGAGGGAAGATATTCATCTGATCTTAAATAAATGTAACCAAAATTTAGAGAACTTATTTACAAAAAAGTTCAATACAAATGTTGGACACATGTTAATTTGCAAAATAACTCCTTTAAGTCTCAAACATTTATAAAACTTAGCATTAAAGAAAGTCTAGACTACTATGATGCATTTTGTTTTTCTTTTTTTTTTTGTATTTAACATTAACTTTGTTACAAAATTTTAAAAATTTAGCTCCTCTAGCTGTGAATATCTATAAATATTTGTAAATTTTTGTAACTGTAGCTTCTATATTGATGGCAAAGTATTGGATGCAATTATAAATTGTGTGTGCACTACAACCAATGCAAAATATCTTTCTGATCTATGGGGTTATTTTGGAATAATTTTAGGTTTATAGAAAGGTTATGAAAAATTTTCACAGAGTTTACATATTTCCTTCACCTGGTTCCCCTAATGTTAACAACTTTTATAGCTAGAGTAATGTGATCAAACCCAAGAAATGAACATTTGTATGATATTATTAAATAAACTATAGACTTTATTCAAATTTCTGCAAAATTTCCTTTAATGCTCTTTTTCTGTTCCAGATTCAATGCCATTGCATTCAGTTGCGGTGTCATCTTAGTCTCCCTGAGTCTGACAGTTTTGCATTCTTTTCCTATCTGTCATAATTTTCACACTTATGTTGAGTACTGTTTACATATTTGTAGAGTAACTCTCAATTTGCATTTGTCTGATATTTTTTCATGACTGTTTTGAGGTTGTGCATTTTTGGTAAGAAAAAATACAGGAGTGTTGTTGTGTCCTTCTTAGTGCATCCTATCAGTTGTTCATGATGTTAATATGCTTTTTGGATCGTGCTATTAACCTCAATCACTTGTTTAAAGTGTCTGTTGGGTTTCTCCATTGTAAAGTTGTGATTTTCCCCTATATAATTGGTAAATACTGAGTCTACACTGATATCCTTATTTTCCTCAAATATTGCCCAGTGATTTTAGCATCCATTGGTCATCTTGTCTGTAACAATTGTTATTGTGATATTTGCCTAATAGTAATTTTTTATTTCCCTATTTCTTCTACATTTATTAATTGGGATACTTCTGTAAAGATGAGCTGTCTGTACCCCCATTTATTTATTGATTTAACTATTCGTTTATATCAATTTGCACTTATAGGTAATGATTTTATCCTATGGGTTATAATCCAGTACTATGATTATTTTTTGATCAAGTTATTATCGATTTGACCAAGGGGAGCCCCTCTAGGTCGGCTCCTTGTGCTCTTGGCATGTCCCACCCTTTCTTGAACACATCCTTATTTTCTGGCACTACAATATATGAAGGGCTCATCTTGTGTTTTTTTTTTTTCTGGACCAGCCCTTGAATCAACCTCTGTTCCAAGGATCCCTGATTCCTCTTACTGGAAAGTGGTACATAGAAACCAAGATCTAGGTTCTAGGTGTGCTCAAATTGGTATGATATTGTTATTGCTCCTAGGCTTTCTCAGCAGACAGAACTAGGAAACATATATACAAATACATTTATATTTTGATATCTGCCTGAGTACATATGAGTTCATGAGTTCAGACTTCTGATTTCAATCCAACACATAAGTTCATTCTAGTCTCTTTATTTCTTTATCTTTGACTTCTTTCTATAACAGTAAGATATCTGGTTTTCTTATCTAGGACATATTTACTTATCAAAGAATAAAATAAATAGTTGCAGATTTATGCTGTATAATATGTGAGAAACCTGTGCAGCAAAAGGTTTCACACTACTGTCTACATAGTGGGACTTCTCAGCCTCGGTGTCTCACACATATTTTACATGTAAGCAGCCTACAAGTTCTCATTTTTCCCACAGCTTCTCCTGCTTGGTGGCCTCATGGCTTTCAGAATGTTGAAGGCTATAGTGTTGTCTATGTTATAGCCCATAGCACAGCTGCCTTGTATACCAAGATCCCAGTAGAAATGTCTTCTACATGTTCTAATAAAGGAAATATGGTCACTTTGTATCTGAAAAAGGTCAGGTATAAGGAGAGGGGTTTCACTATAGCCATGACTCTGACTTAGCCACACATTAATGGGGAACTCTGTCTTCTTTCTGTGATTGTCCTATGCTACCAGACAAAGCCATGATAGAAGGTGCAAGTTGAAAGTAGAGGTCTTCCACACATCTCCTGGTCAATTTCATGTAACCTTTTATAACAAACATTTGATTAGAAACGTCCTAGACAACATGCATGATTGGAGCTCCCTAGGTAAGCCAGGACTGTCTTGGGTGACCTGCTGTAAGATTAATCTAGTGATAAGACCTTTCTCTTCTAATCCTTACCTCATTTCATACCTGAAGGAGCCAGAGGCTGCAGAGGGAAGAAGAGAAAGAGTAGTGTAAACAAATCACAGAGAACTCATCACATCTTTTTCACTTCTGCAGATTTCCAAGCTGGTTTGGCCCAAGCTGAGGCGGGGGAGATATTTTAAATAGGATGAGATCTTGGCAGTTTGATTTTACATGTAACTGGCTTTTGAAACCTGATAAATAACTAGAAAAGTTATGGAATCTGCAATGAAGAAAGATTTGGCAAAATTTGGTTGAGAGCATTTATAGTTGATAATGAGCTATATGCCCAATTTTCTCATTCTATACATCCTCCTCCTCTCAAATACATATACAGTGTACACACACACACGTGCGCGCACACACACACACACATAAATTTTTTTTCTGAAATTGAGATGCATCTTAACACCAGTGAATACATTTATGGAGGTAATCTTTCCTTCTTTCCTCCCTTCTCTTCCCTTCCTTTCCCTTCCTCCTTTTCTTCTTCTGAATACCTGCTATTAAATCTATAATCAGAACTGAGAAATTATTGCAGGTTCTCCTGTTTAATCCAGTATTCCTGAATCATGTATTATTTTCCCAATAGAGATTGCTTCTTAAGAATGTATGTCTGTCGAAGCATAAAACTGTTCCCTGACTTTTTTTTTGTTTTGCCAGGCTACCAATCTCATACCAAGCTAAAATATGAAAAGCTACATTTCCACATCTTTAGCTGTCTTTGGATTTATCTAAAGATACATTTATCTTTTACACAAAACACTTTAGTGTACTGTATTTTTATTTTTTTGGTGTGACCCCAGAAAGGGAAAGGAAAGAGCAGGTCATTTCTGTAGGAAAAATTGGAACCAAACCAACACAAACCAACAACCTATCTATTAACTTTGGCTTTTCTGGTTTTATTCTTTTTTTCCCCCTTTCTTTTTTACTTTCTTTTTCTTTCCCTCTTTTGTGTGTGTGCGCATGCAGAACCAGACTGGGGTTCTTCAAGTCTGTAAAACAAAACAATAACAATGACAACTGCCACAAAATATCCTCATTTTGGACAAGCTACATTCAAGTTTTTAATTTATGTGATTTAAAAAAGAGATTTAGAGAGTCCTGAGAAGATGGAATTTCTAATGGAAAAGCTGACAGATTCTTAGCTGCAAGCACGTTGCCAGGCGCCGCCGCAGTAGAAGGTGGCCGGCGTCCAGGAGTGCTGGCGGCTGCACGCCTGAACTTTCTTAAGTATCTAACTACAGTTTGCAGTCTCTGGCCAGCGTGTAACTCATTTCTGGCTGACACATTCCAGCTCATAATTAGTGTAGTGCTTATATGGTCCTCACTTTTTAATTCTTTTCCTGTAAAGCAGGAATGTTCAAGAGACAAAGATATATTTCACTTGGCAATTGGGGAAATCCATGAGATGTGTTCCCAGGGCACTTATGCTGGCCGAGACTTACGGAGGAAGGAATTGAGATGAGCTTTCTTCTGTCTCTCCTCAAAGCAGCCTATAGGTCTCCACATTTTATTTCAGCCTCTCTTATCAATCTCTTCTCTCATAAAATCTTGTTTTTCTTTGGCCTTGCTAATGTATCGAACATTTACCAGGTCTCTCTCTTGATGGTACACTTCCTGGACAAGCATAGAAAGAAGCAGCCTGTCAACTAGAATGCCCAGGATGTGCACATATCAAACATTTTGATAATGGGTCTGCCACTAGCACAGTTGACCTTTGTCATTATTTCCTGGAGCCATTGTGGTGGATTAGTAGTGTGTGTGTGTGTGTGTGTGTGTGTGTGTGTGTGTGTGTACATGTGTGTGTGTGTGTGTGTGCTTAGTTGAGGTGGAACCAGAATTTCCCACCTGCATAGTTCCAAGCTGGCTCAAGCCACAAGATGTGGGAGACTGAGGTCACGTGCAGCAGCGTTCTTTTTAACCTCAGAAGCTTAGGCTGAGCTCTGCGCTGCTGTAGCTCTCATGAGAGCCTACTCATTTGCCTTGTTCGTAGCTTTGCCAGGTCCACTGAATTATCTTTCAGCTTCTCTGACTTCTAGGCAAAGTGTGACGAAAGGCGCTGGAGTTGCATTATTTAATTTGAATTTTTGGAGAGACCAGTGTGGATTTCAGGCCATCCTCCTGGGTTCCAGCTGATTGTCAGGGCTTCCAGTCTGTCTTTACTCTCTCCCACTTCACTGCCACCTTTCTTTCCCACCCGCCTCTCCTGCCGACTTTAGGGCCAGTGCCAGGCATGATGACCACAACCTTACATGGACATTGAACCATTGCCCATAACTTTATACAGTCAAATTTCAGTAATAAACCCTGATTTTATATAATTTTTAATATTTCTGCTCCTCTGATCACACTGCTTGATACAGTTGCATAGCTTTTAACAAGCTGGCCCTAGAAGAGTGTCCAGGAAGTACTCAATGAATTTCTGCTAATGAGGCAGACAGAACAGTCAATTTTATTCTCTCTTTATAGCTGAGGAAGTTGTGGGCAGAGAGGAAATACCAGAGATAGAATTTAAACTCAGACCTTTGAGATCATACCCAATCATCCCTGAGTGGGAATCTCACATGTAAATTGAAATAAAAGAGGTAATATGTTGAAAGGTGCTCAGTGTCATCAGGAATCAGGATCACAAAACAAAGTGCCACTTTCTATCTTCCTGGCTGGCAAAAATTTTAAAGTTTGCTATGAGCAATAGTCTCCATGGTAAGAGAGAACTCTCATCAACCAGTTTAGCTACTTTGGAGGATAATTTGGTATTTACTAAATTAAAGGATTCATATTCATGATCAAGTGAATGCAGTTTGCATTATCTACTATAGCATACATTTCCCTGTGCACACAAGGAAGCATTTTAAATATGTTAAGTAGAATAACTGACTGCTCATTAATATGGGCATGACTAAAAGCGTGATGGTGTATTCATAGTATGGAATGAGGTAGATCTCTGCACTGATGTGGGAAGATCTTCATGAATACTGTGGAATGAGCAAGAAGCAAATCACAGAATGATGTGTTTAATAGAGTATAGTTCACGTGAAAATATATGAATAAAACAGGGCTATATATTTTCCATGAGCAAATACATGTAAGTAAAAGCATTTAAAAATATTGATGAATTAATACTGGTGATTAGAAGAGTTGGGGAGAAACTGGGACTGGGAATGATAGCTGAGATTAATTTATGATGTTTTCTTTTTCTTTTAGTAAAGAAAATATATTTATGTATTACCCAGATAATTAGTTTTTTGCTTTAAAAAATAAAGACAATATGTCTGAAAGAAGAATTATAGACCTCATTGAGTATTAAAAGAGGATGTTTGAAATAATTTAGTTAACACTTTTCATTTTGTGTATGTAGAAATTGGGGCTCAGAGACATGAAATCATTGGCTAAAAGCAGAATCTAATAAAGAGTTGAAATCAGAATAATCCTAGAAAAACTTCTAATAGAGTTTCACAAACTTTTAATTAATAATCTCTGAAATATTTTGATGAAACCAGAGTTATTTAGGGCTGCCATTGCGGGGACCCTGAACAAATCAGAGTCAGCTTCAATATCCATGATTTGGTCTTTTTTTAATTTTTATTTTTAATTATTTGATCTTTTAACCTTGTCACCCAAGGACTCTGTTAAGATCATACCAATACCATACTGTCATCTTTGAGTCTTACAGTCTACTGCTAACTTCATAAATTTTTCTAATGTCTTCAACCTTTATTGCCTCAGTAAATTCTCTTTTTCTGTACCATGTTCAAAAATACTTTTATCTTTGCCCTTGTCAAGATGGGCCACATTTGCAGTATTTCCCTGGATGATAGAAGAAAGCTATTCTCTAAGTCAACAGAAATATGTTAGTGATAAATTCTGAGTTCATATGTTCTGATACCCCAGGGAGGAGAGAATTGGGTTCTGCTTCTACAAATATAATTGCATCTGGACTTCTCAAGGTTGGAAAATAACACAGAACAGGTATAATAGCCCAACAGGTATAAGTCCCTTTGGTCCACAGCCTAATTCCAGTCAGCTTGTAGGGATCTTCTGAGTAATCTAATAGTGTCCTAATTTTTACTCACTGCTTAAACCTTTTCTAGGTTGTCCTTGATTCTAAAGTTCTTCTCTTAATCCCTTATCCTCACGCATCTCTCTACCTTAGGTACTCCACTACAGATTCATTGGAGTGACCACATTTGTAATATAATGATCCACTCTGTGTTCTCCTCCTTTACTCTGGTATAAGCAGAGGGAGAGCTGGGAGAACTGGGGCTGGTGGCAAACAGGCTCAGAGATAAGAGGCCTCCCTTTGACTATATTCTCTGTGGGTCTCGAGATCTTCTCTCTCAGTCTTTACCATACTATCTTTGCATCATAGTTCCAGCATAAATCACACAGTATGGTATCTGAACAAAATTGTTTAAAAGATGTCACTTTTGGAAAATATACTCAGAACAACTGCTTTTTTTGTTGCCCCCCTTATCTTCCCTAGCTATGTGTCTACCCAGTAGCCTCTCCATTGCACAGCAAAATCTCTCCAGGATTACCAATTCTTCCTCCATCCTCCTTTCTTTAAGGAAAGTGAAAAACCTTAAGGATGCTTCCAGAAACAATTCTGCACTCTTTTGAACCTGAACCCTCCTCCTCAAATGTGGTTCCATGATGCAGAAATAAAGTTACCTGTGCAATTGCAACTGCTTACAATACTCACAAAATCTTCTATTTCATTAAATATTTTCAGAAGTTGCATCTTTCTCCCCAGCATTTATTAAAAATAACCACTTATTTTTATCTGTGCCTCGATATACCCAAGGGTATAGTATTATATTAGCTGCTTTTTTTGTTCTCTGAAAATTAAGAAGGATAGAAGGTCATGGTATTTGTTTTATCTCTTTACTGAATCTCAGATGAGCCAGAATCTGAAGTTATCCAGTAACCAATGTCCTCTTCAAGTCTTATTTGTTCTGAGCTGACATTTCTGAGCTTTGGTTCAACGACTATCAACACACACCACAGATGTTACTCATATTCTCTAACCTACCGAAAAGAAAAATACTCAAGCCTACCAGAACTGAAGTGAACATTGGTGACAAGTATGGAAGGACTGACTGACCTGATGGTTTAATATTTTTCCATTTCAATCTTATACTGTGCATTGTCTGAATCAACTAACACCAAAATGCTTAAAATTACCAAAATTATCATTGATGATCTTTCTTAGCATTTGGGCAGTATCAACTTGATCAACATTATATCATGTTTCTCTTCTATGCTCATGCTTTTTCCCCCTGTAGATTTAAGACTGAAGTAAGTTTTTTTTTTTATTTGATTGTAAAAGAGTTTACTTTTTATTTAACTTTAAGAGAGATTAAAATGTTTAGATATTATTGACTCTGAAGATACATTAATTCCTGCTATGGTAGTTAACTCTAAGAGATATTTGGTGAATATATTTAACCTGTTTTCTTGAACAAAACTACTTCTAGACAAAGCATTATAGTGAAAGTCCCAAAGTCATTAGCAGACGTTTGTCATCTTCTAACTATTTTGTAAGTTTCTCATTTTGGCAGGCTTGGACAACATGCCATCCACAGCTGTTAAGCTCTTGAGTTTAGAATTTAAGTGATTCTTGTAGCAAGAGTTGTTAAAACTGTGCTGTCTAGAGCCTGTGGGGTTTCATGTAGCCTCTGGGGATCTCATGGGGAGCATATGAGTGAAGCGACAAGGGCCAGAATCTCCTCATGCAGAGCAGCATCTTTTCCTTCTATTTAAGTATTAGGTTTCACACAAACCGGTGGATCCCTTTCAGGATGTGATGAAAACTACAGACTCCTCCCTGGAAAAATGCACATACGCACATAGTGAAAATTTTTTAATATAATTTCAAGATGCTCGTAATCCCTTTGATAATCTTTTTGGACCTTCATTCTATAGAGTCACAAATTAAGAATCTTTGAGCAAGTTTTTGTTTGTTTGTTTGTTTGTTTGTTTGTTTTTTAGTTGAAGGCTGCTTTTACCTAAGTGTAGGGGAAGGAAAACCACTAATCTATCTATGTGCATATGTATTTAGGTTCAATCAATATTTCAATATCTGGTCAATTACAAAGAAATAGGTTTTATTCGCATACTAAGGTTCACGTACAGAAGCTTTATTCTTGGACACAGAAAAACCTACCTGTTATATATATATGTGTGTGTGTATATATATATATATATATATATATATATACACATACACACACACATATATATATACTTGTATATATATATATGTATATATACAAATGTATATACATGTATATGTATATATGTATATATATGTGTATATACATATGTATATGTATATAATTATTATGTGTCCTTGTTCACTGGCTGTCTGTCTTCTATTGTAAGGGACAGGGACTGTCTCTTTTGTGATTGAAGTGTACATTATTTAATAAGTAACTGTTGAACAAGTGAATGAATAATTACTCGAAAGTTTTAATGTCTGAAAATTAAGCAAAATATGGTTCTCCCTGGACTAAGGAAGAGCTATGCTACCCAACGGCCTAAGGATGGATGAGGTAGACTCAGGAAATGGAGATTGAATAATAGAATAATATTGGATTTCAGAAAGGGACTTGGTCAGAAAAAAAGCTGAGCTCAGGATTTGCTTTGTTCTGGATTTTTGTATCAAAACCCAAAGTGAAGACCACCTCTAACTAGGGCCTAGCCTACGCCTACTGGCAATCTCAACTTCTATTTCTAGTTTGAAAGGAGCTGTATCTCTGAGAAAGGGCGAAAGGAGAGAAGAGAGATCAAAGCCACTCTCTGGAGTCCACTGTATTGAGACCTCTCATGGGGTAGTGAAAATAGTAAGGAAAATGGTGACCAAGCCTGCCTTCTCCCCTCTCTTGGCTTTACATAGAATTATCTACACACTTAAGTGCAGCTCCTGGCATCGACAGCACAGGAAAGGGAAGCATTGTTGAGGATGGGTAAGAATTTAATGAGTGTGCAGTTTCTATCTCCTTTGGAGTTTGCTGCCAAGTGTCGAATCTTTGGTCCTATTGATGATACTAATTGACACTTGAAAATGCAAACATTCAAGGAAGGTATTCTGTGCCACAAATGAGAACTGAAAAATGTTCCTTTTTGCTAGAACTAAGCCAACACAAAAAGGAGATGAGGGCTAGAAAGGCAGATGTTCCTTCTGGAATATCTCCATTCCAAATGGAGACGAGAGAACTGAATTGGTTATATTTAGAAGATTTCACATTTGTAGTACCCTTCTTGAAATGTAATAAATTTCTTATAAATAATGAGATGAATAACATAAAAGTCACAAGCATTACATTTTCTTAGTTTGAGTTCACATGAGTTGACTTTTCTTGATCAATTAGAGGGAAAATAATTCTCTAGTCTTTCCTGAATTGCCTGAATATTCTAGAGTGATCTGATTCTCCATTTTATTCAAGCTCTGTAGATGTGGCATTAGCAAACTATATTTATATCCTCTGCAGTACAAACTCTAAGAATGTTTTGCTTAAAGGACCTTGAACTCAAGGAGTCAGAAACTTCATTTTGAGTCCAGGCCTGCCACTTACTAAGCAGATGACCTGGGAGAGAGGACTGAGTGACTGACTGGCTTGTGACTAAGAAGAAACTGTTGATTTAGATGATCTCCAAGCTCCTATCATAAGATTTCATGATATTCTTTATGAACCCAGGAATTTATATTGACTTTTTTTCTCTCTTGTAATTTAAAAAAGAGGGAGGTCAGCTAGTGAACATAAATGATTTTTGTTCTCTACTGTACCTACTCCATGGGTCAACACCAAGGAATAGATGAGTTACTTCTTATTTGTTCCAATACTCTCCTCAGGGAGGGCTAAGACTTGTTCAACAAGGAGTTTCGCCCATTCTGATAAGACAGAGGAGAGGAGAGAAAAGGAGAAGAAAGGAGAGGAGAGGGGAGGGGAGGGGAGGGAGTTTATGTATTTGTTGAGTAAACAAAATTTATAGGAAATTTTGTCTAAATCCTAGGTACCATGTTTAGCCTATAGTCAGAGAATGTGCTAAAGATTTGGAACTGGCAACTCAGCCTTATAGAGAATTTCACAATGAAACCTCTCACATGCTGAAGTGAAATCAGATAATAGCATTGTTTTACAATTTATTGATGTGAACATTTGAAGCCAAATTTATATGCAGAACAGATGGGCCCACAGCTGATAAAAGGAAAAACTGCCCGAAAACAGGCTTGTTAAACATTATTATCTCTGAATATAAGCAGGGAGAAAATAATATGGTATTTGTCTTTCTCTATCTGACCTATTTCACTTAGCATAATACCCTCTAGGTCTATCCATGTTGTTGCACTTGGTAAGATTTTATTCTTTTTTATGGTTGAGTAATTTATTGTTTTTTGTTTTTTGTTTTTTTATGGCTGAGTACCACATCTTTTTTATCCAATTGTCTATTGATCTATACTTAGGTTGCTTCCATATCTTGGCTATTGTGAACTTAGGGATGCATATGTCTTTTCAAATTAGTGTTTTGGATTTCTTCAGTTAAATATTCAGAAGTAGGATTGCTGGGCCATATGATGGTTCTATCAAAGAGGGAATTTCAATGGGCTAGCTGGGGAAGGTCGTGTAGAGAGAGCATAGGCGACCCAGGGGAGTGAACGGCTGCAACATAGAGCAAGCCGTGAACTATTTCGAAGAAAGACAAATGCTACTTGCTTTGCTTTTTTGGCATAAAACTTAATTTTAGCTGATATAGGAAATTTAGATAATTATCAGACTTTCGGCAAAAGCTGAATCTTCACTGACTTGAAGGGAAAGATCTGATCTATAAGGTGTGATAATATCACAGGGTGATATTAGGGACACTGCAAAAAGTAGAGGTTCCAGATATACTCATAAACCCATCAGTTAATGTAATAAATTCTTCAATCGGTGTGTCCTCTTTGGCATTGAAGAATGCTAAAAGATAAATACCTCTGGGGAGATTATTACTTTTAAGGAATGATCCTTTATTCACATATACATGCACTTGTGTAAAGGGAAGGATAGTGAAATAGGTCTGATGGCAGAAAGGCTAGAAAAAGCCTTAAGTGGTGACTGGGAGGAAAATAGAACTAAGAAGAAGCGGGGGGAAAAAAACCAAAAAAGTGTAGAAAGGGGAAGCTGGGGTAATAAAAATCGATAGTAGTAATAATAGTCGTAATAATAATGAAATATTACATGTTGCATGGTTTCTATATGCTAGGAACTCTTTTTAGTACTTTGCGTATATTAACTCTTTGGGGAACAAATTTGTCAATATCATCACACAAATGTCTTTTCTTACATTATTCATTCATTCATCAGCTCTTCAGTGAACTTCTATGATCTGCCAGACACTTTTCTAAGGGCTGGAGTTAGAGGTTAGCGGAATAGCCAAGGTGCTGCTTTTACAGAATTTACAATTTAGAGGGGGAAAATACCCAGAGAATAAATAAGTAAATAGATAAATAACACTGTTCTTGATAATGATAAGCTCTACTATCAGAGTGGTGTGCTAGGGAAGAACAGGAGTGCAGGGATGATAGAGAGGTCAAGAGGCACCTCTCTGGGGAGGGGATGTGTGACCTGTCACCTAAATCATGAGCAGTCATCTGCATAAAGAGGGCCCAGGACGTTGGGCAAAGGGCACAACACTGGCAAAGGCTCTTGGGTGGGACGAGTTTGGTTTGTTCAAAGGATTGAATTGAAGGCCAGTGTATCTGGAACCCAATAAGCAAAGAGGAAAGAGTTAAAAGGGGGTGAGGTCAGTTGGGAGGAAGCAAGGCTGTGCATGGCCTATGATTTGGAATTTATTCAAAGTGAAATAAGCACAACTTGTCAGCTCTGAAGATGAAAAGGTGTATAAAATTTAGCTCCTGTTTCATCAGTTTACCAACTGTCACTACTATTCCAGAGCTCAGTTGTTTGATCCTTTACCAGACCAAACATTTGCTGTGATTCTGAGAAAGGAATACTACCTAAGGGTGAGAATGGTTAAGAGAGGAAACAAGGCGTGGGCTGGGCATGCAAAGAAGAGAGAGTTTAGAAAAAGAGCCAATGAGTCAGGTGCCCTTGGCTCTCTCTTAGTTTCTCTAATCAGCAGGACTCACTCTTCTTACCTTTTCTTACCTTAGCTTGAATATACTTAATTTATCTGAAACTTCCATGCTCCGTAAGTATGTGTGCTTGTACATATGTCAGTGTGTATATGTGTGTGTGTGTGTGTGTGTGTGTGTGTGTGTGTGTATGTATATGAGAGATAAGGAACTCAACACTCTTTGGAATCAAAAGATATTTGTCAAGCTTGTTAATTTTTCCAGCTCTACCAGTTGTTATGTGGCCTTATAGCATAGTATTAACACTTTGGGGGTGAAATTTTTCATTTGATCTTAAGTGTTTGCCCTATTGGTCCTGTATTCAAATGTTTCTAGAATCTTAGTAGAAGTAGCACACGCTCAGCTCAGTTCATCAAACATTTACCGAGGGCCTACTCTATGCCAAGTGCTGGGCGAGGCATTGTCTTAATAAAGAGGGTAATTTCTATGACTTGCCTTCAAGGGGCTCATCTGCAACCAAAATGAACTTTTATATATCAGCTTATTCTGCACTTTCAAAATTTGACATATGCTTTATTTCAGATCCTTCCACTTCCTAAAAGACCAATTGCACATTAGCTTATTCCCATGCAGTCCAAGCTCATAACCTAATTCAGACAGATTCCACATGGCTCTCAGCTGCATCACACGGAGAGCATGCAGAAGTTAGAGGCGCCAGAGTCAAGAGCTGGGTTTTATTATAATTCTTACTTGACCATAGGTAGCTGGAGCCTTTGAAAAGAACACAGATTATTTATGGATAAAAAGTATTCTGACGGTAAAGTCTCAGGAATAAAAATCCAAGAGGAGAAATAAATGAGGAATGCATCCCAGGGAGACGAATAATATTTACTATAGTATGTTCGCTTCAAGGCAAATTCCTGTTTTACTGCTTATAGTGGTAATCTTCGTGAGAAATATCAAGCTTGAAAAAAGGGCTTGTGGAGTAAGTCTGATTTGTGAAATGCTGCATCCTTGGCCTTTGCATGCTGGGGGAGGGTCTAGGTGCCTTCTCCTGGCATAATATTCTTATAATGCATAAGACATGGTCTCTTTCCTCCTGAAATTTTCCCAGAAGCTTTCCCTTTAGTGAATATTTTCTTAAGCACCAAATTATGTATGTACCTGGAACTATGCTAAGCAAAGGGGATATAATGTTGGGCAAGATATGCACTGCCTGCTGAGGAGAAAACATGATGCAAATGATTACATGCAATATTTATTGCAAGTAATCCACTGATTTTACTTGCAATAAATATTATAAATGTTATGAAGGAGAAACACCCAGCAGTACATATTTTGGCCACTTTAGGATCACAATGGAAGCTTTCCAAATTGTGTTCTGAGTTCCAGACCTGGGTTTATCTTTAATGACCGTGAACAGAATATGGTCACGTTGAGCTTCCACAAGCAGGGCCCCATTCCCTGTTGACCCTCTTGACTTGTTTTTCTCCATCTTTGCCTTTCTCAGTCACTCCTGTCCCTCTCCCCTTAGTTCTGCACAGACTGTGATCTCTTTTATATCAGGGATCATGAACCTACCTCCAAGTACCAGTGCTCTACACAGTGATGGGTACACAGCAGATGCCAAATAAATATTAGTTCAATTGAACTGCGGATCCCCTGCTGCTTCTCTATTTCCAAGTATAAGCTTCAGCTGGGGAGAGGGGCTGTGGATCCTACTTGGTGTTCTTCTTCAGTAAGGACTTCATTGAGCATCCCTCACCATGGAGTCTGGCTCTAAACAGGTGCTGAAAGATGAACGATGGCTGCTCGAATGAGGGAGAAGTTTCCTGCTCCAAGCACTCCCTGTCTTCTACAGGATGATGCAGGTTTCTTGTGGTTCTTTTCTACTAAGCTCTCAATGTATATGAAATACTTGGATGTCAGCTTTACTCCTCAAGAATCAAACTGATGTCTCCATCTCAGCCAGCATCTTCTAGATTCTCTCTGAGGGGCCTCCAACTAGCCCAGATGGAAGATCTCAGTGTTTCATGGAAAACACAATGTAATACCATCTTAACTCTATATTCCCACTAGTAAAAAATGAATTCTTTCTTTTCATTGTGGGTCACTGCTATTCATCCCCAAAACATTACTGCTACCCCGAATCCAACTTTCTTGCCACCACTACTTGCTTCCCCTCCATGCTCACATGTCTTACTGTGTCTCCTCCTAGATATATTATGCATTTCTCCCTTTCCTAAATCTCTGTTATATGTCAGTTAGGCCAGACAACTGGTCATCCTGCCTATAGCTCTTGCTGTCCCAGAAATATCTTTTCTAAATACAATTTTAGAATAACTGTCCTTGAAAGCATGTTGTCACCCTCAGTGTAAAATGAAGAGTCCTGAGGAGGACATAAAAAACCCTTGTAGTCTGGTCCAAGGCTACCTGAATATTCTTGTCCCCCATTCTCTTTTCTTTCTCAGATATTCTCTGCTCCCGTCATGCCACCAAAGCATGTGTGGCTTCGAACCATGCCACACTCTTCATGCCTCTGTGACATGATGCGCCATCTCCTTGAAAACTCCTCCAGGCTCTTTCTGCTCCCTTCTCTACATTAACCTTGTCAACATCTACACATCATGCAAGATTCAACTCAGGCCTCCTCACTACAAAGTTCTCATCTCAGTCTTCCCACTCTCTTTTCTGGGACACCACAATTTCTTAATGAACTTATTTTGATATTTATCACATGGCATTAGAATTTTCCCTTTTGTTCCTTGCCTGTGTCTTGTTCAGGTGTAGATTCCCAGAGCCTTACATTTTACTTCTTATTAACTAAAGGCCTTGGATATGTTACATAAACTTTGTTAACTTCATTTTTAGTTTAAAGGGGTTAATAAAATCTACTTTACAATTATTATAAGGGGTAAATGAGATGAAGCATATCGCACAGTGCCTGACATACATTAACTAAAAAATGACATTATTTGTTAATATTATTTATTAATATAATATCAGTACAGACAGGAATTATCTTCTGGTAATAGCTGAGCCTAGATGTGTCACTAGAAGGAAGGATTTTTTCTATGCTTAGGGCTTAAAGTAACAGATTTAGATGAGTGGGTGCATGTCCATCAGCTGCTGAAGGGAGTTTTTCACTAAGGGACCAGTGGTCATCCTGGAGAGAAGACAGACATGAGCCTTGACTGGGCTCTAGCCTGGAGCTGCTAGTGTGGAGGATGTGGGGGTGTGTGAAGAATTAGCAGGCAGCTATTTTAGTTGTGCTACCATAAGACTTTCAAACCAAGATGTATACAAACTAGACAGGATCATTAAAAACATCTTACATGGGTATATTTTATGAATTTGAGTTAACTTATTGAATGGCTACTATGAATCTAATACAAAGAAGTTCAAGGTATTGTTTTGGTCTTAGGTTATCCAACCTCACCCCCTTCCCCCAAAGGAGTAGAGAAAGCTACTTCATTTTGTCATCAGTGTATAATTCCAGACACACATGATCCAGTCTGATGTGATACAGACTCAGTCCTCTTGGAGTTTAGTGAAAAGCGAGGTCCGCATGCATGGAGACCTGGGGGAGACAAATTACTTGAAGGTACTAAACAGGGAAACACTGTTCCATTTTCTTTTGAATGGAGCCCACATTGGTGCTGGAAAACCATATGGAGAAATGCAGGCCCAGGAGTAATAGCATGCTGTAATGCATTTGATTAAAAAGAGGAAGGAAAAGACCATGGTGTGTGTTATCCTCATGCTAGGACTGGAGAGCAGGCAGCCTGCAAGTTGTGGTCCATGGAGATTTTGCCTGGATTACTTTAAAAGCACTTTTGCAGAGCCAGGCAAATGAAAGTCATGTGTTTATTCATCAAGGAGACCTTCTTTGGGGAATATTTTATTTGCAGTTCTATAAAGAGGCAAAGCCTCCACATTTTTAATCTTCCGTGCAAGAACTTCTAAGCACTGGAAAAGCAGTGACTGGAAGAATGAGTTTGGATGTCTCAGAAATCCTGATAAAGTTTGGGAACTTCTCCAGGGTCTTTGAACTTTTTGGCTATGCCATATTGGATTCTGTGTCTGGTAACAAGTTCACTTGCAGGATGTACACTTCTCAGGCTTTTTCAGTATTTTTATCAAGGGTTCGGCCAGGTTCCAGTGGAGCAAAGGTAACTCTGAGACATTCAGTCTTGAGTGTCAAATATCTGAATATCCCCAAATTTCTTCAGGCTTTAGTGGGAGTTTGAGAGACATGCTAAGGTCATCTATTTCATCTTGGGGGAAATCTTTTACCAATCAAAAATGACTTTGAGATATGTTAGTGGTCAGATTCCAAGCCTCTCAGTCAAATGGTATCAACCTAGTACAAATAATCTCATCATAACATCATAGGACTAGTGGAATGAGACCTTCTACTCATTGTTCGGAACTTTAGAAGGTTGAAACTCGAACTCAAGAAGTCAACACTGCTTCATGCCTTTGCTTTGGGCTGTGGGAAGCTTGGTTAAGCCACAGATAGTCACTTCAGCTCTCTGCGATTTTCTATGCAAGCATGATTATCAGACATGAGTTTTAGGGCACTTGGTAAATGTTTTTAAATATGCCAAGTCTAGGAAATTGTGGAGAAAGGCTTTTATTTCCTTGTCCCACTTAATTTTGTATGCCATTGCACACGAATGGAACTGCTTTTGATGTAACATAATTTAGAAGAGAAACATGTGCATTAGTTATCTATTGCTGCTTAACAAATTACCATAGAATTTAGTAGATTAAAACAACAAATAGTTATTATCTCACAGTTTCCGTAGATCAGAATTCAAGGGTAGTTGAGCTAGGTGGCTCTGGCTCAGGGTCTCTCATGAGTTTGCAGTCAAGATGTCAGCTGAGGTTCCAGTCATCTGAAGACTTGTCTGGGGCTGGAAGATCTGTTTCCAAGATGGCTCCATTGCATGGCTGTTGCAGGAGGCCTTAGTTCCTTGCCCCATGGGCCTCTCCATGGGGCTGCTGGAGTGTCCTCAGGACATGGCAGCTGGCTTCCCCCAGAGATTGCCGAGAAGAGAGAGAGAACAAGTGAGAAGCCTTGACCTAATTTTAGAAGTCACACACCTTCCTTCCACCATAGTTTCTTTATTAGAAGTAAGTCACTGTGTATAACCTATTTTTAGGGAGATAAATATTAGTGTCCACCTTTTGATGAGAGGACTATCAAATAATTTTGGACATATTTTAAAACCAACACATGATGAGCCTCAGAAGTCATTAACATGGATGTGAATCTCAAGTCTGCCACTTATTAACTCTGCTGCTGGGGGCAAGTTGATGAATCTCTGAGCTTCAGTTTACTCATTTATGAAGTGATATTCAACATACCTACTATGTAGTGTTATTTATCAGATTAGAAGTTATGCTTATAAAATATTTCAAATAGCCCCTCGCCTTAAATTAGTGCCAAATAAAGTAGATATAGTAACAATAATGACAATCATGATGATGGGGATGAATGATCTTGAGCAAATGACACAATCTCTCTGAGGCTCATTTGGCTTATAATACCTACCTCATGAGACAATTGTCAAGATTAAATACTTTAACTTTCGAGAAAGCAGGTACTGGAATGAAGCATATTGGGTTTTCCTAGTCTTCTGGAGAAACACCAATGAGATGATATTTTAGTTGTTCTGGTTGCTAAAGAACATCATATTTAAAATGAAAACATTAGCTATTATTAATGGCATAAATACAAAAATTCTTAGGGCATACCCACTGAGGAAGATAGTGGATTCACATTTTAAAATCTACTCCTCTGGACAAAAGGGCTCATCTGTCCTTCATTAGAGGGACAATTTCTTGCATGATGCATGGCACGGACTGGTTGTTCTGTATCGGCCAATCTCTTCGGAGTGCTGTACCTTGAGATGACATTTATCATGCCCTCTTACAAAGAACAGTATGAAGCGAATTATAAAACATGCACAGATACATGCACATGCATGCACGCGCTTGCACGTGTGCGCACACACACACACACACACACCATTCTGCCATTTAGTATGTCCTTTAGTGTATTGTCATCATCTGAAAACAATTATCCTGTGGATGGTGATGCAATGGAATGTGAAAAGGGATGGAAAATGTCAGAGTGAGGCGTTTGGTGGCAGATGGTTTTTACTGTTTCAAAAAGATGCTTTGCCCGGAAGCCACGGGGGACTTTTGGTACAACAATAAGTCCAAATAGTTACCTGGGATGGTGTAGCTGCCGAATGGAGCAATCTAATCTCAGACTCCAAGCTCCGAGCACTATCAGGGTGGCCCAGTCAGCACTCTTTTATTTTAAACTAGGTCCCTTGCCTCCCAAGAACATTTAATTGAACTGGATTTGAGCCTTTCCTGGCGAGGTTACTCCAGCAAAGGCCTGTTTACGTGTGGTAATTTCAAGGTTCCCAGAATTTAAGGTAAAGTTGGCAAAGCCACCATCAATTTGAGGAGCAAGAGAAAGTAGCCTTGTAGCAGTGATGCAAATGTGGGAAGGACAAAGAACAAAGACCATTATCTTCCTGCCCTGGGAAGGCACAGAGTCCTTCCTTTCCACCTCTTCTTAGTCAAAGGTGGGGTGGGTGGGGAAGGTTCCAGTTTTCCCTGGAATGAATTGTCAAAACTTTCCCCTCCAGGCTTGAAACATGTTCTCCTCTGAGCTGCTCAGCATGTTGTCAAACCAGTCTTTACTTGAAAGACATATGGCATCAACATGAAAGATGTCATATAAGTCCCCCCTACTCTGCCCCCACTTTTTGAAAGATTTTTGAAAGATGTTACATTCTGCATATGGGGCCTGTAGCGTGTAGGCTGAGGAGAGCTAGCGGTCCTGCAGGGGAAGCTGCCGGGGGCCAGAGACCCCATCTGGAGAGGGTCCTTGGCTGGTTTCTAAAGAGCAAATGAAGGAGAAAAACTATGGACAAGGAGGGGTGTGTGGGGTGGGGTGGGGAAGACAAAACAGGCAACGGGAAACGTCGGTTTTATGGAGCTTGCAAACCTGAACTCAAATATTAAAAATGCTTTCATCAGTCTCCTTAATCCAGAGAAATTCTTTTTGGCTTAGATGGGAGGAAAATTCAGTCCCTTAAGGGGAAAGCAAGAGAAGAAGGAGGTAATAAGGATGTGAGTCAGACACAGCGAATTGCTGGCAAATGCGTTCGTTTTAGGAGGCAGAGGACTGTGTACAGCTGATCTAACGTTGCAGACCACTGATAATGCCCGCCAGCTTTTTATTGATTTCTCCCTTTAGTTATGAAAAATGTTTGACTCCATTTAGTGGGGGAAAGGTGAGGAAAAAAGAACCACTTCTTTCTTGTTTGCTTCTTCTCTGGGGAATGAACAGCACTTGGGCTCCAAAGCTGTGTTTTTCTTTGGGTTTTGCCTTTTAATAGGGGTTGCAGAAGTGGTTATAGACATTTGAGGGGAAATAAAGCTTGTGGTTTATTAACAGGGCTGGTTTTAATCAGCAGTGATTTGACTAGGGTAACATTAGAGCTACAACACTGATAACTGATACTATGATTTTCTATGTTTTTAACCCCAAACTGAAATCTTGTGGATTCACTGACCAAAAAAAAAAAAAAATCATTTGTTTCCCTGGCTAGGCTGTGGGGAGTGAATGTTTTGGGAGGTCAGCATCAGAGGAAGACAGGAGAAGCTGGGGGCTAGAGCAACTGCTTCAGGGAGTCTTCATGGCTGGGATTCCAGCTGTTAAGAAGCAAGCCTAGGAGACCAGGGTTCCTTAGTGAGGCCAGTGGAAGTGAGAGGAAGGAGTGGAAGGCAGGTTCTTGTTCCCATATGGCCACTCCAGTCAGGACCTCGATGGTCAAGTATTTATGAACATCTCTTCACAGGCCCGAGGTGATGTCTCAGGTGGTGACACCTTACATTTTCCAGATGTTATAAGTAATGATGTTTCTTCCCTCTATTAGGAAAGTTGAAAAAGTCTAGGCTACTTCCCAGGCAGAGCTCTGATCTCCTGTCCCACTCGGAACAAAATTTACTGGCTATCTCCCACCCAGTTCATTACTTAACATGACCTCCACTGAAATCACAGTCGATATCCCCACCAAAAAACGTTCGCAACAAGAGTAAGGCACTGTGTTTTTCAGTGTATTTTTTTCCAAAAATGAAACAGGCCTAGAATTTACCTTTCTCTAACTGACTGCTTAGCAGACAAATGAGATGATGGACAGAGCTCCTGGAGAGACCTGGGAGTGAGAGTGGTGAGTGAATGGACTCATCTCCTGTCAGTCCTCCTGACGTGTTTGTAATGTTCTGTGTTCCTGTGTTTACATGTATATGAGCTACTCCTCCCAGCATAGACAGTACTTTGGGTGTTTAGAGTTTCTTTCTTGTTCTCATGCCAAAGAGGCACTGGCCAATTCCCCATCTCTTCCTTGGTGTTCCTGATGAAAGGTGCCACATCACCAGGAGATGGCTGCCCAGGGTGATGGTGGAATCAGGCATGTGACCAGGGAAGAATTTGAGAGCACCCTGCCCATGTCAGACTTAGCTCAGCTCCACCCACCAGCACCCTCTGCTCCCTCTTGCCCTTATGTCCCTCTTCAGTGGGCATCTCCTGGGGAGGCTGCCCAGTTCACAGCACCAACCCTTTCTTGGGACTTGCTTCTGACTCAGCGGGGTAGACCTGTGGAAACCATGTCTCATCATCCTTGGCCAAGAAGTAGAGACCCAGCTCTGGAGCATTTCTCTCTCTGGAGTATGAACTCATAATGAGGAATAGAAAAGACAATATTTGTTAGGGCTCAGTCTCATTGATGACAGTGTCCTAGAGCACCTCATCACCTCACATAATTACTATTTCTTTTTTGTAGTGAAAACATTTAAGATCTACTCTCTTAGAAGCTTTCAAATATATGCAATATCACTAATTATAAGCATCTAGTTGTGCATTAGATCCCCAGAATTTATCTACCATATAACTGAAAGTTTGTACCCTTGACCAAAATCTCTCCATTTCCCCCATCCTCCAACCTCTGGTAACCACCATTCTACTTTCTATTCCTGTGAGGTTGGCTTTTTTAGAGTTCACATATAAGGGATATCATACAGTACTTGTATTTCTCTGCCTGACTTATTTCACTTACATAATGTCCTCAAGTTCCACCTATGTTGTTACAAATGGCAGGATTTCCTTCTTTCTCATGACTGAATAATATTCCATTGTATATATACCACAGCTTCTTTATCCATTCACTCATTGACACTTAGATTGTTTCTATGTCTTGGCTATTGTAAATAATAATGCAATGAACATGGGAGTTCAGATATCTCTCTGAGATCCTGATTTCATTTCCTTTGGATATATACCCTACAAGGGTTATATCTGTCCTTCTAAATCTCACCCTTCCTTAAATATCCCAAATTGAATGTCATTTTTTTCTCTGAATCATTCTGATTTCCCCAGTGAGAAGTTGTTTCTTTTTTCTGCAAACTCCCATAGCTCTTCCAGTACCCTGACAAAGATACAAATAGGCCATATATCTCTTCTCTAATAGGCTGCACATTGTCATTGTCATTAGAATGTTATTATTATTGTTGATTATATTGTTATTTTTAAAAATTTTTGTATTCTTTGCTAACTCAGTGCTCAAAAATTAGTTACTTAAATAACAAGCTATTTTAACTGAGGTATAAATTACTTTTAATAAATTAATATATTACTCCCTCATCCTGTTGACATATTGCGTTTCAGTCAGAGCTTCTAGAGAAACACAGTGTTGAACTTAAAGTTGAGAGTGGACATTTAAGGTTTGAAGCCTAGGTTAGTCTTATTAACTAAGGGCAAACTTCATTTCTGACTCCAAATTCCATCCTGTGGGGAGAGGCCTAATCTACGTCTGTCTGAGACTTGCTTTGACCTTAATTCTTAATACATGGAGATCAAGGTTGAGGAACTAGATTCTTATGGAAAATACTCCTTTTAGACATTGTTTGTGTTAGCATTTTCTGTTTAAAAAACCACCCCCAAACTAAGTGATTTAAGATGACAATGAAATATTTTTCAAGATCCTGTGATTAGTGAAAAAGTTCCTCTGCTGGTTTTACCTGGGGTCACTCACATAAGTTATCTTCATCTTGGGGGTAAGCCAGGTCAGCGAATTTAAGATGACCTCGTTTATACGATAGGCAAGTGGCGCTGGCTCTTGGCCTAGATACCTGGGTTCTCCTCCACATGACCTCTTGCTCTCCAGGAAGATAGATCAGCTTTCTTATGTGGCAGCCTCAAGGTAGCATTTCAAGATGGCAAGAGCAGAAGCTACAAGGCCAGGGCTCCAGAATTCACATCAATTCCTCAACATCTTATTGATCAAAGCAAGTATTGAGCCCATTCCTGAATGAAAAGATGAGGAAATAGACTCATCTTCTTGCTGGGAGGGGCTGCAAAGACTTCATGGCCCTGTAAAATCTACCACAGGTGGCTGGCTGTGTGGCATTGCTATGATTCAGACCCCAATAACTGAGATTACTACCCAGTGCTTTGCAGAAATTTTCTTCTTATTTTACTCTCAAAGATTCAGAGGAACAAATACTAGTGATATGATATTCTTGAAGACTTTTTTCTTTGCCCAGAGAGAGAAGAATTTGACCTGTCTCGTTTGTGGGGAACAACATTTCCTTGGCTGATCACCATGTATTTCAGGAAAACTAATCACCTCTAAGCGATGGTGGGATACTGCCCACATTGCCAAACCACTACTTGCAGGTAGTGGTAGCCCCCTAAAGATTGAATCTGTAAGCCTAAGAATATGAAGTAACTAAAAGAGTACCATCATAAAACTATATTTTTAAAATGCTGAGCTTGACTGAGAGGAGTTCAGAGGTGGGAGAGAGAAGATTCTATCATTCATAGAAAACAGTTTCCCCAAATATAGTCTTTTCTCTGCTCCCGGCAGTTTGTAAGAAGAATGAGTGAGATACAGTGAATTCCCTGGCCATGCCCCTACATTCAAACATGTGTGAGCATTTCATATAACATTCTTTTTCACTGTCGGGGAAGGGGAAATGGATGTTGAATTCACCCAGCACACAACCATGCTCAGAAGGAAGATTTAGCATTGCATAACTGAGGAAATGGTTTCTTAAAGATTAAAAAATAGTTTAATGTCTCATAGCTATTAAGAATTGGAAATGAAATTTATGCTCAGTTCCAGGTCTGTCTGAAGCTAGATTCACCACCACTGCCCTGTCTCCCAGGAGGAGGTACACAAAAGACCTGCCAGATAGATCACGCCTTGGATAAAGGAACACAAGAAACCAAGAAGTTGAAAGAAAAGAATGCTAGCATATAAATTGTTGGAGAGATTTTTTGAGATGTCCTGGAAGCACAGTATTACTCCATCCCTGTTTTTAGAAGAAACATCCAACAACAACAAAAAAGATTATTGAAGTAAATAGGGTAGAAAGAGTGAGAGAGATGGAGTGGCTGCAGACCAAAGATGTGTGCTCTGGCCTCCAACAAAGTCTCCGTGACCGAGGGGCATTTCCCATTAGCCAAGGAGAAGTTCAGAGAACTTCTTGGTGTATTGTCCAGGCTAGCCTGCTAGCCTGGGCTTTCCAGCCAAGCATGTGATATGACTAAGACTAAGGTAGTTTAGGGTGATCATGGAAAAAGCAATTGGTTAGTTTCACTCAGTTCAGTCTGGTATTATGTAGGGAAATCATTTGTCATTTATGTAAGATCCTGTGTTTTGCAAGGTAGTGTCATCCTATACCACATATACATAAGAATGTGAGGATAGTCTGTTGAAATATTAATTTTTGCCTCATTCTCACATATAATTTTATGTACTGTTTCACTTTGGGCAAGTCAAAAACACATGCCTACCCCATACGGACCAAGAGGGAGCAGAGCCTTGGAGGGAATGTCTAGGGGCTACCTGAAGACTGATAACCAATATGAGACCTCAAAAGGAATAGGAGAACCCCCCATCACCCAGCTTGGTGTTGAGCTCCACGCCTTGAGAAGTGTTGCATTTTTTGGCCATTCCCACATGTGTGCTTGCAACTGACTCATGTAGAAGGAGGGACTTGCTGAAAGGCAGGCATAGAAATAGAAGGGGTGAAGGAACACAATCTCTTATACACTAACAGCCAGGATAACCAGGGAAACTCCTCTAAAGTGATGGAGAAGAGAAGAGACCACACAGATATTGGCATCTGACGTCCTGCTAGTCTCATGGGTAGGAACCTGACACATCTCTTATACTCAAGTGTTGTGGGGAAAATTTATTCATTACCCGCCCCGCCCCCCCATGCACAATTTCTTAAGGTATTTTCTGATTATTTCATGTTCTCCAGTCTTACTTGATCTATTAAATTTTCAGAGAGGCCAGAATCATTTCTTATACTTGCATGTTCTTTGGCTCTAGGCTCATAATAGTTGCCTCAGTGGACATGTGTTGCTTTTGATGCTTGCAACATATTGATAGTTTATTGAAGATTGTTAAAAGATTATTTAAAAAGTCTTAAGTTTCTCAACTATTTTAACAAGAAAAACCAACCTGATGGTGAGGGACACCCTGCTAGTCCCAGTCACAGACACAGGGATCTTAACCCTACTCTGAATTTGGGATGGCGGGAATTATGACCCTCATTCTGGGGAGAAGACAGCTGACTCATCTCACAGATACCTGGTCATCCTGCTTCTGTGACATTCATGATCATGTGGAGAGCTTTTATCCAGGCTTCACCTTTGGAAAATAGACAGCCCCTTTAGTAATATCCTTCTCACTCTTTCTTTCATTCCAGCTCCATCTGATGACTCTAATCCTCTAGAAACCAGCACCAATTGTCTGGTGACTTAGCGTTTTGATAACTTCCTTCTCAGTGTAAGGGTAAGTACATGCTATATTACATTTAGAGTTAAATATATCCTCGCTTTGAGCAAGGCTGGCTCTGGTGCTATTTTCATTTATATAAAGGGTGATGGGTGCTTGGATGAGAGTGGGTAGGTCAGGGCGCCTCTCACTCTCAGAAGCCACATTTCCACAGTGAATGTTGGGAAGTCACAGTTGTCAAATTGAGCCATTCAGGGTGATGCTCACATTCTCTACATTCTTCAGTGTGTGCCTACGTGTATGTGTGTATGTGCAGGGAAGCTCAGAGTCTATTTCTCCACCTACTCTGAAAGTACTTGACAAGTGGAGATACAGATTATTGAAAATAAAGAGAGGTTTTTAAAATAACTTCACATAGGCCGATTGTCTCTTTAGCATAGTCGAAACTATCAGATTAGGAAACTGTGCTTTTCCATTTGGGAAACGAGAAAGTAGGGTGATTTACTTATTGGCTATGTCCTTAAAAAAAGTTATTCTGTTTTCTAAGCACATAAGTAATGCATTTTTGTTATAAGAAATTTGGAAGAAACAAAAATTACAAAGACAAAATTAAAATTGCATTATTCTACTATTAATATTTATGTGCAAGATTAAAATAGATGCTACATACATGTCAGAGACATAATATATAACATGATATGATATGTAACATATTAAAATATTATATTACATTATATAATTTTTCCTGTGAAATTAAAATGTATATTATATCATAGCTTAAATGATATGTATTTTTAGATTCTCTTAAATGTGAATAATATAAATGAGAATTTGATGGAAAAAGAAATGAATGAACTCACACATTGATGAACAAATGCATGAGCAGATTTATTTTTCACTTGGCAGGGGAGGACTTACAACCTTTTGAAAATGTTAAACTAGAGGAAATCTGACAGATTTAGACAAACTGCCTCATAAGGAATGATATTTCACTTCATTCTCACTCCATCCCCAAAACATACCCACACATACATGCATTGCTTAAATACTAGCTCTAGTTTATCTCACTGTGAACTTGTCTGGGACAGGAAGGCTACTTCTGTAGACTTTACTCAAAAATATAAACAGTGGACCTTTGTGTCTCTCGATCTCTCTCTCTTGTCTCTGTCTTACACACACACACACGCACACACACACACACACGCGCACACACACACGCACACGCACTGTGACCACCATGGCTACCACCTCTCCCCAAGTGTAAATAAATCACTCACGTGGGAAGCCATTATGTAATTCTAGAGATTTCATCATTGCTTTTGTTGGGCTGAATATTAGGTGTTATCTTTTTTTTTCCTTTTCTTTTTGGCATCATAATCTTTTTCTTCAGAGATAAACTATGGTTTAACAAATAAAGCTTCAAATGAAACCTGCCCAGTTCTTTTGAGGTCAATTGCATCTGACTCAAGCAAATGTCAAATTGCTTTGAGACTTCAGTTGTACTCTTTTGCCTTCTAAACAGTGCAGAAAGATGAAAAATGGAAAAACAAACATAAGTCAGAAAAATATGGGATAAGAGTAATCAGATCTCATTTCTCTTTCCTCCAATTTTGGTTAGAGATTAAGAACAGGGTTCTGATGTTAAACCTGACCTGAATTCTGACTTTGCTACCTAGTCCTGTGACCTCAAATGTTTACCTCTACCTCTTATAGTTTCAGTTTCCTCATTAATAAAATGGGGGATAATAGCAGTCCTAATTTTTAAGATTACTATAAGGATTAAATAAGACAGTGGATGTGTAGCACTTGGAACAGAGACTTTTAAATCTAAGCAATTATAATTTTATTATCATTATTGATCTTTTTTTAATTCAATATTGTTGGGCTTGTATTATCTTAAAACTAAAGAATTGTAGAACAAGCCACGGAATTCACTATTAGTTGCCTCCTCAAATACTGATTTAGTTTTTTTCTTAGATCTTTAACATGAATACAAACATGGATAACATCTACGAAGTTCTGGTAGGAAGCTTTCAGACAATTTCTTGCTTGTAGAATGAAATCTAATACGGTAAAAACAAATGAATAATCCATCCAACCTCTTTAGGATTTTTAACTACAGCATGTAATGATCCATGATGCTATTTTGTCTCTTGATGTCAGTATAATAAATTAATGGCCTTCATTGGAGAATTATCCAGAGCAGTCAATATTGCTTCATGAGAGTGGTTGTAAGAGAAACCTAATTCTGTTAAAGATTTAGTTACAAAGGAGAATGTCAAAGCCAATGAGGTATGATGCTGTCATGGGATTGAGGTTTAGCACCATGAAACTGATCATCCATGAGTCATTTTTTGGCTCAAACATGTGGAGCCTCCAGGGAGCACTAACAGGATTTGCAAGTATTCTGGCGGCCATCTCAGTGCTGTGTGTTCTGCCCAGTGCACAAACCATGAGACGAGGGCAAGAGAGCCCAAGACAGATAGTATTTCATGGCTTAAATCTTTCTGGTATGTTCAGAATATCAGAGTTTGGGAAAACACTGTGTTGATCAGAGTTTGGTGTTGAAAGAGACGGGGTGAGAAAACAAGACAATGCAGGGTAGTTTCTCCCCTCCTGCATCTACCATAGATGTCTACATGGGTCCGCTATCATAGGTTCATGATAGAGATGAAGCATCAGGGTTGGGGGAAATAGAAATCCTTTCAGATCTCCTAAGAGTTGACAGGAGATGTGGAATAAACAAGAGAGCCAAGGAGGAAAGAGACAGGAACAAGACCCTGAAGCGCGTCCATCATCAGTGCACATTCCATGGCTCTTTCTGGGACTTTCTGGGTCATCTGCCACAGATGAAACTACAAAGATTCCCTACAGACTGAGATGAAATTGAACCAAACACGACAACATATTTTCCTTGCTCATGTTTCTTCTTTATATGTGTGTTCATTGTCCACAGGCCATCTAGTTCTGCTCTCTTCAGCCTGCCCAAGATGGCATTCTTTATTACAGTGACTCTCCATGTACTTTTGTCAATGTGATTATTCCCATAGCAGGCATGACAGAATCCCCTGGGTGCAGGTTTTTTTTTTTTTTTTTTTTTTTTTTTGGTAATATCTTCACGTTAATCATGAATGGGATGAGTTCATTGCTTGAACTGGAGGACTGTTTCTTCATGGGCATACATATACCAATTAGCACTCTTGCAGTTGTGCTATTGTCAGCTAGGAAATAGCAAATGGCTTAGGCATTGAAGAGGGATAGCCAACCAGTCAGATAGATGTCCTGAGAGCCACTGATCTCCACCATGGCTTTCTAACATGCCTTCACGAGTAAGCCACTTCACTTCTCTGAATCTCAATTTCTGGAGGGAGTTGAGCTTTGTCTCAATTGTACCTTTAAGCTCAAATTTTAATTGATAGTGGGTATGCATGTATCACATATATCAAAAAGTATATAATAATCATAACCAAGAAGTGTGTGTATAATATATATACTTCTTGATTTATTGAAGATTAAAGAGATATGGATTTAAGGTCCTCCAAGCACAATGCCTGGTACATAGGTGCCACTCAATAAACACACTGAATGAGTTACTATTAGGCACATGTATACTTAAGCCACCTCCGCATTATAAGCCCTCAGTTAAGCTCAATCTTTGTACATGAACATGAAAACTAAGACTCCAGCTCCTTCCCTTGAGGATTCATGATTGCTGTGTGCAGTGCTGTACACCTTGCAGTCCCTCCATCTGGTTCCATGGAACTGCTGTAACCTCAGGACCTGCATTTGGGGCAATTCATTCCCATCTACTCAACACAGGAGGGTGAGAGGCCATCTTCCAGCTGTAGCAATATTAGGAGTTGACGACTTTCTGGCAATCTGACTTACTCCTTGGACCAAGTTTGCCCATGGGGCAATGAATTACATGGTACTTGGTTCTTTTGGAGCAGTCCACAAAAGAATTTTGTATGAGTTTAGGAAAAAAACACATGACACTCAAATTGGATAATTTAGGAGAGTTTCATAAGGGGATTGTTTATGCAGATATAAGCAGAGTGTGGAGAAATTATGATGAATAGTTCAGCATCCTGGAGAAGAGCAATGGCCAGCCTTAGGTGCCACCTCTAGGCCTAAAGAATCAATGAGAGGAGTAATTATCAAAACTTGGAGACAGAGAGCTTTGTGGGAAGGGCCACCACCCAGGCTGCTTTGATAGAGAGATGGCCAGCTTGTGCTAACTGGGCCAGAAGCCAAGGGAGTCGCATCCCCACCTCAATCTTCCTCTCCCTGTGGGGTGAACCCAATCAGACGTCAAAGAACAAGGGGGCCAGTCAGTGCAGACCATTCAGATCAGCCTTTGAGGGCAGAGAAGGGTGGAAGAGAGCAGAATGGAGATCCCCAACCATAACATGTTTTTCTAAAGGTCTCTAGAACCCAACCATCACTGTTTCTAAAGGAAAATGTATTCTAAGTTCCAAACAATGTACTTAGCTTTTAGAATACTACCTATTTGTAATGTATAGAGTGTCTCTCTCTCATGCATATGTTTTGTGTACATATACACATATATCTAAAAGTGCTGACATATGGATTCAAATAATAAGGATGGCCATTTAATTAAGTTTTGAGAGTGAGTGGGGTGCTACTAATAATTTCACTGGTGAACAGGTAAACTGGCATTATTCTGGACACACTGGGGCATATAACACGCCGACTGAAATGCAACAAGATGGATTCAGTAAGTATCAAGTGAATCTTAATCTTGTTACTTTACAATCACTTGTATATATGCATACATGTTATGCATGTATAGTAAGCATTCCTCTTAGGTAATAGTTGTACCTATGAGGTACAATTTGCAGAGATATCAGTTAAAAAGGAGGAGGGCTTTTCTCTTAAATAATCACTACCCCTGCCCTGTCTTGCCCCATGTGTCAAATTTCCCTACTAACACAACAATTTCTTTATGTTGAGGTATTTCCTCCCACTTAAATGTAGTGACCCTAAGAAAGATTTTATGTTAGGCTGCTTCTGCTGTTGATACCTTATTGGCAACAAGGTTTTCAAGTTCTGGCATTCTTGAAGATGGCTTCCTGTGGCAAGGGGCCACATAGAAAGACCCTCTTGTTGAGGGCAGGTGGCTGTGGCTGAAAGGTCTTGAGATGTTGGGTTGGCTAAGAAATGATCTTGTCAGGGTGTCCTGACTCTGAACTACCTTCTGTCCCATCCCACCCCCAACGAAGCTTCAGCTGTGCTTCTGTCTCCATCCGATCTGTGGTCAGCAGTCCTTTTTCTTTCAAAGACAACCAAAGCTCTCTTTCATGGATTGTCTGCTAAATTCCCCAAAGTGTGGGCTGCATCCCCCTGCGATACTCAAAGATGATTTCATGAAGAGTTCAGGCATTATTAAATAATGCTAAATTCCACACTAAAAGAGTTATTCCCTATAGCCTGATGAACTCCAACTTTTTCAGGCAAATGCCCATCAGAGGAGGTGACTCATTGTCCAGCTCAGGAGTAAATCTGGATTATTCTAAAAAATCATAATTTCAATACTCTTCTATTGGTTTACAAAGAGGACCTGAGGCCAATCCGAGTAAATGAGACATGAAAGGGAGCGCCCTTAGGGCTTCTGTAAAGGGTTCTTAACTTCGTGAGCCTGCTTCTTTTTCAGTCAAGTGGAGATGATGACTTTGCCCTACCCAAATTAGCTCCTGCTGCAACTTCTGGAAAAACTTACACACCACTGCTGTGCACTTTTACATCTAATGATGGTATGCTCTTGGTCCCTTCTTCTCAGATGCTATTCTGTTAATTTTTCTTTATGTCTCTTTAATCATTAAGCTTTTCCTCAGCAGAAGCTTTTTATACTCATGCTACAAACACAAGCAAGTCTTTGTTATCCTAAGACAAACCTTTGTCGTTGCCTCCCCCTCAGGCTCTCTGCTTTATCTTTCCCAGCACTGCCCATCTTCTTGATGGCACTGGCTGTATTCTGCACGTTTTCTTGATTTTTGTGTTTTTTCCTCAGATCTCTGCATTCCGATACCTTCACTTATGCTATACTGAAACTGCTCCCATAAAATTTGATGGACCACCTTCTAATCAACTAAGTCAACCACTTTTATTTGAGCCTCCCATTAATATCCTCCAAGCTACTATACTCTCTTCTGATTTTCCTATACTCTGCCCACATCTTTGTAAATAATCCCCTGGTTAAACTCTCCTAAATTACTCGATTCGAGTGTGCCATGTGTTACTTCCTTACTCACATAATAGGGTTGTGTAAGCTGCTCCCGGAAACTAACACTGTCCTATGGGAAAATTCATTCTTCTTATAGCTTCCTTTTGAAGCTCTTCCTCCCTTCGCTACCAGGTCATCACTCTCGTTTGGGTTCCCTCCTCCGACTCTTCCTTCTGGGCTCTCACTGGCTCAGGTTCTTCCACGTACATCTTGGCATTGATAGTCCCCAGGTTTCTGCCTCTGCCTGTTTCCAGAGTTCTCCTCTACAAATGTGGCTTCAGTGATACATCCATGGCCAGATCTGTGAGCGTTATTTCTTCTCACTTTTGCCAGGGGGTGCAGAGAAACCTCAAACATAAAGGTGCCCAATTAGACTTATTCTCTGTGCTGCTCTGTACCCTCCACCTTTGGCAATGACCTTCCATCCACCACTCATTCAGCCTGGAAACATCAGCATCATCCACAACCCTTTCCATAGCTCCCACGCAGGATTCTCTAGCTCCTGTCCCTTCTACTCTTACATTCTCTTGTCATATTGGCCCCCTCAATATTTCCACTCTCACACCCTCAACTGGAGCTCTCCTCATATTACACATGAATTACTTGTGTAGACTCCTAACTGGCCTCCATTCTTGTTCGTCTTCCAAGTGGCCACCACTCTTACCTTCCAACATAAATTAGATTGTGTCTCCTCCTTAAAACTTTAAATGCCTTCTTTTTGCTGGCAGAAAAGTCTCAACTCTTTAGCATGGCACACAAGACTCTCCACAGTTTGATGTGGGCTACTTTTTTAGGCTTGTTTTTCACCATTCTCCTTTATTAATCAGAAGTGCTATCCAAAAAGAAGTTCTAGCTGCATCGTGAACATATACTGTGTACTTTGTCACATGGGTACCTTCGAATGTACCTTTAGACGTTTCCTTGCCAAGTATCTCCTCCTACCTAATCTTCAAAGTCAAACTTAAAGTATTCTGGACTACACACGTCATGGGATAGAATGCAGATTTTGGATGCTGGGGTAATTAATTAAAATTCTGTTGAAATATCATTATTTATGCGTAATGGCTTTGTTGTCATATTCACGATAGCTGCATAGTCCTGGCCCAGAGTAAGGGCTGGAAAACTTTTAGTTAAAAAATAGCAATGTTGTCTTCCTATAGGCATTGTTAATCTTTCCATCTGCCTCTGTGTCTGACCCTCCTGCCTTGTTATGGAATCCCTCACTAGGTGCTGCCCTTATATGTGATGTTTTCCTCACTAAGCTATGTATTCCTGAGGGCAAGGACCACAGTCATTCATTTCACAAACAGATATTGGCTCTATGCTGGCCCAAGTACTCTCCTAAAGGATTGGGTTATAGCAGGGAACAAAGCTGATCAAGGTCCCTGTTCTTGGGGAGCTTACATTTTATCATGAGGAGACTTGCAATAGACTCATATCAAGTGAGTAAACTGTGTAGCAATTAGAAGGTGGTTAGTGCTAGCAAGAATGATGAAGTAGAGCAGGAAGGGAGTGGAGATATAAAGCTGATGGGCAAGATGCATTTCATGAAGACGACACTGAGCAAAATTTGGATCAGTAATTAAAATTCTGGTGAAATATAATCTCATTTGGGTAATACCAAGGATTTGCCAAGAAGCTATCTGAAGGAAGAGCATTCCAGGAAGAGAGGACAGCTAGAAAATGCCCTCGAGGCAGAGTACGCCTGGCACGTTCTGCAAACACCGAGGAAGCTGAGCAGCTGGCGTGGAATGAGCGAGAAAAGGGGCTGGAGATAGGAGACATTCGGAGAGGAGCTGGGCATTATGTGATTTGTGAAATGCAAGTGACCTCAGGGATGTTGTTTGAAGATTAAATGAGATGGTAATATGAAAAGTGCCAAGCATACTGTCTAACACATTTCTGTCCAATGGAAATATGCGAGCCACAGATATGATTTAAAGTTTTCTAGTAGCCACATTAAAAATGTTTTAAAAGGATGAAATTAATTTCGATAACGTTTTAAATTTATATATCCCTAATATTGTCATTCCAACATATAGTCAATATAAAAATTGATTAATGAGGAATTAAAAAATTTTTTAAACAAAGTCTTCAGGATCTGCTATGTGTCTTATACTATAGTATATCTCAATTCAACCAGTGACATTTTAAGTGCTGAATAGCCTTGTGTGGCTGGTAGCTACCATATTGGATAGTGCAGGTCCAATATATTTTAAATGCTTAATAAATATTAAAAATTATTAAAAACAACAAGAATTGGGACATATGCTTGGCCCTGGTTTCGAGGGAAGAAGAAATGGACATTTTAGAGGCGTGTATCAAATAAAGCGTGATGATCACATCTGCTGGTGTTCCTCCTTGCACCTTGGCATGCCACGCATGAACGTCTCATCTAGGAGCCCAGAGTTTTCAACTCGAAGTGACTGTAGAGAAGGGTCCTCCTGGGAAAGATCTGGAGTCAGCCTGTGGGTGACCTGAGGGGAGAGGAGTGCGAGTTCCCTGGGGCTCATGTGTCACCATCGTCCCAGCTCCCACTGTTTTCTCCTCTCACCACACGCACCGTGCATTAATTCATGCAGGTCTCTGCTTTGCCTTGTGTCACACCCAGAATTTCTACCCGAGGGGTTTCTCCATGGAGGGTGTCTGGTTTCAAGATCTGGGCTGTGTTTTCAAACGACATTTCAGCACCTTTGAGAGTGGCATCATGGCAAGAGTGATGTTAGCAGCTCAAGTGTTGGTACCAGGAGGTGGCAGGAGCTCAGACGCCCAGGGAGTTGGCTGCTCGGAGAAGGGTGTTGGGGAAGGCCCCACCTCTCAGCTGTGTTTTTCCTCTAGAGATTTAATTAAACCACTGCTGTGTCAATATTCTTAGCATGCTGCCAGCATCTTCCCTTGGATGGAAACATGCCAGGCTCCACACATGGATTCGAGGGGTAACTGGGGCTCCTGGGAGGGAAACTGGCATGGGAAATGGCCTAGAATTACTCCATGGCTGGGACTGTGTGGTGTGGGGCTTCTGGTTGCTTCCTGGTTTCTGACATTGCATGATGGACAGTCTCAAGCTCTGGACACAGCTGCACCCCAGACGAGAAATAAGAGCCTCAAGCCTTGCTTCAAAGGCCTCTGTCAGAATTACTTCACTTCCTTTTCTTCCTCCACCAGCTTCTCTCCTCCTTTCTTGAAAGGATGTCCAGTGGACCAGCTGAAGTTGCCACCCTGGTTCTTTAGAACCACAATTCTTAGCCCTTTTACTCTTTAAGCAGCTCTTTATAACAACTTGAGCTTTGCATCTGTCATTCTTCTTCAGGGTGACAAGGGAGGTGGTGCCACTCTCCTCATTTTAAATGGTTGAGCAAATGGAGTAATCAAGAGGTTAAGTATCTTGTTCGAGGTCACTAAGTCCCAGACTTGGGACTTCACTTGACTATGCTGCTTTTCAAAATAATAGTGATAATAATAAAAATAATAGTAGCAATATGTAGTAGGTACCTAATGAAAGGAAGCCATTATCATTATACAAGTTAGATAAATGTTGGCATGTTGGCACCTCTTTGTCCCTGCTACTGGGACAGAAATGCTATTATTAAATAGACTCACTTTACATTTTGATGGGTAAAAAGCAGATTCCCAAAGAAGTAGTGTCTCCTTCAGGCACTATTAATTCTTGAGTGATGGAGAGTCAAGTCCTGAGGAAAGGAGACAGGGTAGGAGCTTGAGTTAGCAGAAAGGAGGTGAAAATGAAAGGGACACAGGCTGCCAAGTAGGAAGGGTCCAAAGATGGATGTCTTCCTGTTAATTTCAAAGATGGCCCATATGGCAGAGATGGTGACTGTTCACTGAATAGTTCATACACACTTCTGCATTTTCCAGCCTCCCTTGCAATTAAATTGGGTCATGTGGCTTGTTCTACTCAACCGAAGTGGGGTTATTATGTTATCACTCCCTGGCCAAGAGACCATTTATATCCCTCATCCCTTCCTTCCCCTACCTTGGCAATCTTGAAGACCTTGTGTTTCAGAGGGCTACAAAATGGAGAATGGCCACCCAAAACCCTCAGACTTCTATATGATTTAAAAAGACTCTGTTGTATTATGCTATTGAGATTCTAGGGCCTATTTGTTACTGCAACATAGCTAGGACTTATCCTATGCTAATACACCTGATTGTCAGAACTTTCTACAATCTACATGTTCTCAGTGGCCTATCTAGGGGCCAGCTTCTGCTTCTCAGGAAGCAACAAAATGGTGCTTTGGCTCAGGTCTGCTATTCAGACCCACTCTTCTCCCTGAAGTACAACCATCTGCAAAGTCTTTTCACAGAAGCAGTAAGGTATTACATTTCCTCTGAGAGCAGAGAAGATCATTCCTTTGAGGAGGACAGAGACACTTAGCAGATGAAAACTTGTCTGTCTCAAGTCTCTCTGGGCTTCTGTGTCTTCAGACTCTCCTGGTTTTCTTTCTATTTCACTGGGGGATTCTCAATTTCTTGCCTCTTCTCCTTTCCTTTTCCATGTTTAACTTTAGGGCACCCCCAAGAGCTACATCCTAAAACTCTTTCTCTCTGAGGCCCTGAATGATTCTCCCTGTCCCATGCTCTAAATGCTATTTGTGTGTTGATGATTCTCATATTTTCTTCTCCACTCTAGAGAACTCATTTATCTAGATGCTTCCCTGATAGCTCTGCTTTGATAGTCATTAAGATCATAGGGAGTCGTGGATTTGCCCACCTCTCTCCTTTTGCCATGTCTCTGTTAATACTATTACTCTCTACCTGACTGAGCAAGTAGAGACTCACCTATGATTTCTCTCTTCACTCTACATTCCACCATCTACTCCTTTGCCAAGTCCTTTCAAGTCTAGATCCAGAATACATATCCTGACTTTTTCCATGTCATTCCATCTTCACAACTACTGACCTAGTTCCAGACAAGACCTCCTCCCATGTGGACTGAGCCTCTTGTTTGGCATGCCTGCTTCCGGCCACTATTTCCCTTCTTTCTCCCTTACACAGCGACATAGAATATTACTTTAAAATACAAATCAGATCATAGCTCATCTTGCTTCATATATCCAGTGCTGTTTCATGACACTTTGAACAAAAATTTAAAACTCAGAAAACATATTTTGAATATATTTGTTTCATTATAAATATATAGTATAAATTATATTAATATATAATGGCATTAATATTATATAATTATATAAAATATAATGTTATATTAGTATTATATTATTTATATTATATATCATATATTTATATGCATAGACAACTTTTTCTCTTGTACTATGAAACACATTGACGCAGTGGTCCTCCAGATACATATATCCAGTCACACAATTTTCTGACTGTGCCTTTAAGTGGAAGTACAATAAATGGACTTGCTGAAGTATTGTATGTCAACTGTAATCAAAAATTTAAATATATAGATTTTTTAAAAAAGCAAAAAAAGAAGTGGACTTGCTGAACCTGAAATTTTATATTTTGATCCACAATGTCAAATTGCCTTCTCCAAAAATTACACAGCATATATTCTCAGAAACAATGATGGAAAGTGCCTATTTTCTGTATCTTTCCCACTGTGAGAATGGTTAATCACTTTTTATTTTTGTCATATTATATATGAACACCGTCAGCACTTCCTGAGCTAGCCTGCTGGATGATGTGAAACTCATCTAGCTGGTGGCAGAACTCATTCAAGCCAGCCTGAACCAGAACTGCTCAGCTGACCCATAGACTTGTGAGGAATTATAAATATTTGATATTTTATGCCACTAAACTTTGAGATGGCTAGTTACACTGCAAATACAAACCGATATACTGACTATACATACAACTCCCTTACCAATTGTATTAATGACAACAGCCCCTGGTTTGTTTCCTGACTATAGCTTCCCAAAGTATGTAACATGCAGAAGAGAGTTAATAACTCAGAACCTGGAAGAACCCACATATAATTCAATGTCCTCTGCAATAAACTTTCTATGACATTCATTTTCTGAACATTTTTCATAAAAGAATGCCACTGAGATAGGTTCTCTCCCATTGACCTGAGAAGTGTTTGCTTTAGGTGAGCCAAAGAATCAGGTATTCCATCATGCTTCTATTTTAGCAAAAGACAGAATAAAAAAAACATTTATTTTCATTCACTGGAAAGTTGATGGTGTGCTCAGGTCTCTCTGGTCAGGCAGGGAATTCCCTGGCTCTGTTAATCTTTTCCTAGTTATTCCCTCACACAAAAGGCACACTTAAAGTTTACCTCTAGGTTGATGAATATCCATCATTGATCCTTCTTATCATTTAAAGTTTTCTTCACTATGGTCTGAGGGTTCTATCCACAGGAATATCAAACCCATCATTTCCTTAGCATTTTGTTTGCAGAAACATGGGAAGAGGATGTGGGTATCATTCTAGCTGACCTCTTTAAAGTCAGTCCTGAATTTGCCCAACATTCCTCTGATTGCAGGGTTGGGAAATGCCTTTCGGTGAAATTACACAGTGGTAAACATTAAGGGAACTTTGGGTTTCTTTGCTCAAGGACATGGACTTCTTAGTGACAGAGCTAGGGCTAAAATAGTTAAAGCTATATCCTCTGTTGGCTGGCTGCATATTGACTACTTACTATGGACATCTTGGCAGTTCCTAATGCCCAGTCCTGGCCCCTCTTCTCACTCTGAGCTCTTATACCAGGGAAACTCATCTATTCCCAGATGCATCAACACTACTTTATGCCTGTGATTTCCAAATTTATATTCACAATCTCCAGACTTGTATATCTATCGGCCTACTCATTCTCTCTCCTAGGAAGTCTTGCACATATATCTAAACATGTCTAAAACAAAACTTTTAGTCATCCAACTGATCTACTCATCTCTATCCTCATGTCACTCCCCTCACCCAGGACACTATTATCACTATGTAGCTTATGCCAACAGTTCTTGTAAATTATTCCAACAGTTCCTGAATTATTACTTTTTTTCTTTTTCTTTACCTCCCTCCAACCCATTCACCACGCAGCATCCAGGCTAATCTTATTATGTAAACTAGGTCATATCATGATTACTGGTTATGACCCCTTTCCAGTCCACATGGAATAAAATTCAAAATCCTCACTGTGGCCAGAAAGTCCTCATGACTTCGCCCCTCCCTACCTCTAACTGCACTCCATCTCACTCTTACCCTCAGCCTCTCTGGTTCAGTCACATAGGCGATGTGAGCCAGACAGGCTTCTAAAAGCAGAATCCTCTAGTGCACTCCTGAATATAAGGGCACAGGCAGAGGATTCCTTGTGGAATTTCCTAGGCGTGTAAGTATTTGTGAAGCAGAAAGAGAGGAAGGAATTGGAGAGCACAGTGTCTGTAAAGAAGATGACTAGATACCTCACTGAGAATAAAGTCTTCCAAGGTGAGAGGGATTGTGCATCCCAAATTCACCATCAAAGACTTTCTTGAACTTTTCGAATTTGCAGGATACACAACATATCTGTTTTGTCTGTGCCAGATAATACAGTCCCACAAGCCTGTATCTGTGAGGTTACCGTGTCATGAAGAAGTGCACTTACAGACATTTATTAAATGCTTTTGATTGACACGCCTAAAAAACTTTTTGAAAGCCCAAATCAGTGTTTTCTTAGCTCGGAAAATAGATGACTTAAATCTGGCCCTGTCTACTGTCTTGTACGAGAAACTCAACACTATTGTCTATGTTTTAATGCAAACTGTAGTTTCAAACACGGGTTCCCACTGGCAGAAGAAAGCAAGCAGTTGCCCGCACAATCTAACCTCACCCCCACCTTTGCTGATGTTGGCCCAGGTTCAGCTTCAACACTGATGCCACACACCTGCGCCTGGGCTCCTGCACCTCCCTGAGTTCCCAGGCAGCCCTGGGCTGGAGCATCAAGAACAACACTGTTTCCCAACAAGCATCCTCACCCTGCCCCCAGGCAAGGCCTTCCTCTTCCTTTGTTTTGACACCTTGTTGGGAGCCTCTGGAGGATGGCCCACATATTCCCACCACAGGGAGCAGTGGTCTGGGACCCAGGGGACTTGGCCCTGGTTTGCATCTATCTCCTAGAGGAGGAGGATTTACGGAGCCAGTATTTGAGAGTATTTGGAGCTGGTGGTCAGCGAGGTGTCTTTAAGCTAGTGGAGCCAATTGTGCCAACTTAGTTAGCCTGGATAAATGCCATCCCGGGTTTCCTTTTATTCCCTTAAGGAAAATAAAGTCAGTATGCAGGATGGGCCCCCAGTGGGAGAGCTGACTCTGTGAAGACCATTTATTAGCAGATGCTTTGCTAAACCTCAGCTGTTCTCTCCAGTAACGTCAGTGTGACAGGAAGATATTTGTTCAGGTGATGGGCTTGAGTGATCCTCTGGCCAGACCCCTTATCCCCAGGGAACACCCTTCCAGAGCTGAAAGGCAATAGGGTCTCCACACTGACTTAATCCTGTATCCTCTCAACCCTAAGAATCTGACCAGCTTCTTTCACTTACAGTTTGAGATTTTGGCAGCTAGACGACCTCCCTCAGATATGCTGGAGGCCAGGTACAAACTACATATGCTGGGCAAAAATCTTGCATTTGAAGGTCCCCATGACAAATGGCTCTTCTTGCCTTTGCCAATATGGTCGGTCATCCTGTGGGGTTATTTGCACATGACACTGTGGTGGTATCAGGTTCGAGCAGCTTGTCTCCAGAGAGCTAATATCCACACGCATTTGCAACTGATATTGTCAATTAACATATGGGATTATTTATCCTTGATAAGGCCTCTCAGAGGTCCAGGTATTTTTGAAGTTTGGAATTAACAATATTTGAAGTTCTCAGTATTAAAAAAAAAAAGAAAGAAATACCAAATAGGTCTTTTAAAAAAACTTATTTTAAATGTTTAATCTATTTGGTATATTTCCAGAATTGTATGGTAACCCTAGTAAGAAATGACAACCAAGAGAAAATTGGGAATGTCTTGCATGTGAAGATGGGCCAAACAATTACTGCCCTCAGCATCTCCCCGTCAGACTTCAAATAGCCCTTCTCCTATTGGCTGTGGCTCCTGGTCTAGTCTCTTCATAGCCCTTTGGTATCATCAAACTGAGAGATACCTTAGTGGCCTAGAAGATCAAAGAGGACTCGTAGCTAGTAGTTTGGGCTTTATTGTTAGAGATTGATGACTTCTCTGGTATTTTACCAGTGGTGGTGGCCATTTCCTCTTTATTTTGTTTTTGAAATTTATATTTGCTATGGGAACCAGGATGCCAGTGTCAGCTTTGTCTTAGGTATTCTGTTACCCATATCCTGCTACCCACTTTAGGTTCTCTCAAGACTTCAGGGAAATAAATATATTTTCCTTATGGTGTCTACCCCTCATCAGAGCAGTGAGTTCACCAATGTGGTGGTCCTGACATTTCCTTATAGAGTGTGATTCTGGAAAAGATGATGGTACTCAACACTCATTCTATTTGCTCTCCCATATGTTCTAGTTCCCTTGTGTTTAGGCAAGTCCTATGACTGATTCTGACCCATGGACTGTTGGTGAAAGTGGTTTCTGTCATTTCTGGGCTAACGTGTACTAGAGTCAAAACAGGACCCTTTTCAGCCATGTCTTCCCTTCCTGTAAGGTCTGGAGATGTTTTCAGTGGTAGAGCCTGAAGAGTAAAAACCCCCTCTCCACCATATATCTGAATATGTAGCAGAATGGGAAAAACTTTTGGTGTTTAAAGCCATTAAGATTTCAGAGCTCATTTGTCACCACTGTATAGCTTAACCTATCCTGACTGATACAACAGGTACTCTAAGTAAATTTTATTCACAATAAAATCTTAAGATATTTAAAAATACTCTATATATGCATATTATTGTATATGTGAAAAATATATGATTAAAAAGTTTTGGCTTATGCAGTTCTTTGTGTGTAACAAACAAAATGAACCACAAATTAGCACTATTTTTGTTTTTGTTGCCTTTTTGTTTTTGCATATATTAAGCACATGATACTAAGATTGTTACCCAATATATGCAGTGGGATTAGGAGTCTGTAAATTAAATTTTCTCTTCAGTGAATGAAGCCAGATATAGCCTATGGTCTCAGAAAGTTCAGCAGAGTGGGAAAAGATCAGGAATAGGAATCAGGAAACTTAGAAGCTATGGGATTTTCTGGATCGTTCTTTGCATTGAGATTTAATTCATCTTCTTGGATTCTTTCTCACTTATTCAATCCCACATTGGTCTGTCCCCTTCTGAACTGGCATGGCAGTGGTTATCTGTGCTTCACCTTAGTTATGTTCTCTGTCATGTTGCTCATCCTCTCATTTCACAAAGATTTGCTGAGCCCGGGATGGGCTCCCATATCAGGTGATGGGAGCTTGGAGAGCTAAGCCGGCCCTTAAAGACCTCACGGTTCCCTCACAGTCTACTCAACATTTCATAGCTGTTGGGTTCATTCCCTCCTTGTGGAGAATGATACCTCTCATTCCCCATTTATCTTCCATTTGCCCTGGCACTGTGCTGGCAGTGTAGAGGCTGTTTCATAGATAGTTGACGTATGAGTCTGCTGGGCACACTCATCAGTCAGTGTGTCTCTATTGATCTTCACTGAAATCCTTTCTCAAAGTAAAACGATTCTCCTGGTTTTAGTCTGGATCCATTTACCTGTCCTTGATTGCTACAGTCTGTTTTGGGTTGCTTTTTGTGATGTAATTCTGGCAAAGTTGTCTTTATTTCCGTAAAACTTACTCAAGGAGAGCCAGGTTTTGCACTTGACAGCAAGCAACTGTGAAGACTTTTACATTTGGTGAAGTAAAGTCTGTGAGGTGGAAAACCTCCCAGCAACAGTAGGCTCTGCTCATGAATATGTTCTCTTAAAGTGTCACTAACACGGAATGCAGCGTTTCACGGGAAGACCATTTCAAGCACCCCCCTTTGCTTCATCACTGACATTCAATTTGAAATGTACTCTTTCTATATACAAGTCAAAGCAAGACTTTTCCAAGTGTCAGCCTCACAAGATCAAGCTAGTTCTTGGCAGTGAACTAAGTTTCCTTTTGCCCCTGGCAGAGTATTAGTAACCAAAGCAGAGCTAGCTGAGCAGAGCTGCACCAATGGACTGGGGCCTCCCCAGGTGCAAAAGAGCATCTCAGTCCCAGCCTGCTCAGTCCTCCGAAGACATCTGCCCATGGTCCCGAGGGATTTGGGGTATGCAGTTAAGGATGACATAGTTATATCCTTTTATTTTTAAGCTTTTGTAAGGCAAAGAGCCAGCCTGTTCTCTCTGCAGAGAATGGTGGCAGGCAAACAACCAGCGTTTGTCAGCAAGCTGTACCCACAAGATGCAAAAGCGAGAGCCCAAGCAGAGGAGGGCGGCTCATGAGCTGATGGTGCCAAGCCCTGTCAAACAATACTTTGCAAACTCGATGGTAATCAATGCCACCCAAGCGCACCAGATGCGCCAGTGGAAACCTCTCGCACCTTTGGCTGAATGTGGCTCGAGACTAGCGTTTGGTGAGAATATCTTGTTTCCAGGCACTCCAGACTGCTGAATACAAAAGTGACTCTTTTGATATTGATAAATAATGTGACACATGATTCCCCCCCATAGAAATGGTGCAAATCCTTAATTATGAGAGTACTTTCTCAGGGGCACATTAGAATATTGTGCTAAATTGAGTTATCTTCACCTTTGCCAAGGCTTTTGTAAAACTGCACAGTAAGCTGCCCTTAGAAGTTTTCGCTTTTGTTTGTAAATCATCAGTTCAACTTGCACTAAGGTTTCCAGGAATTAAAAAGGGAAAAAAAGGTCCAGAAGAAATTACATAGCACGGGAGACTCCTAAAATGGGGTTTCCCCCCTTTTAGTGAACAGGTCACAAGATTGCAATTCTAAACAATCTCACAATTAATTCTTGAGCTAGGCAGTCCAATTAGGACAAATGCTTCCTTTCTGGTTTAATTAGAGATGAGTACGCCCCTGTGATCTTATTTGTATAAAATAAGTGCTCATTGAACAAGGTTTGGATCAAGTTCAGCTTGTTAGAAATGCCATGAAAAGGGAGCTTTCTCTCACTGTCTCTGGCTCCTTTAACCCCTTACATGCCCAGAATGAACTTCTTAGATGTGAAGAATATAAAAAGTATCTTCGGGGAAACCTGGTGAACTTAAAAGAGAGGGCGTGTTTGTTGGAAATGAGTCCATCCTCTCACCTTTGCACGCTTAGCATCTTCCCATCCTGCTTCCACCGCAGGCGTGAAATCAAGCTGCACGTCTGATCAGGGCCATTCTATCGCAGAAAGAACAGGCTTCTGTATGTGTATTCTTTAAAGTCTCATGACACGGAGTGTGAGCTGTGGGCCAGCAGCAGCAACATGTCCTGGGAGCTCATTAGAATGCAAAATCTCAGTTCTCTACCCCAGACTTAGGAGAATCTTCATTTTCTCAAGATCACTGGTTGATCTGTGTGCATATTACAGTTTGAGAAGCACTGGTCTAAAGGCAGTAAACGAAGGAGATTTTATTTTTAAAAACAAAGCCCCCCCCCCTCCCACTACGCCCCTGAGAATGCCACTTCACTTGAAGAGAAGCTAGCCACTGGCCTCCTCTCTACAATGGACGTATGGCCACTTCGACCCACCCCTATCCCAAACTCTGCTAAAGACTCAAATGTGTTCCCTCCTGCCTTATCTTCTAGTAAGCTCCCAAAACTAAAAAGACTCAGCCTCTCTTGGTATCAGTGCTGGGGCCTCTTACACACCCTTTCAACATGGTACTGAGCCCCTGCTGCATGTCAGAGCCCCCGCTGGCTCCCTGGCTGCAGGAAGAAAGGATTCCTGCCATTGTGGTACTCGCACTCTCATAGACTGGTACTGGACAGAGTGGATGAGTGGGAAAAGTCATGGAACCCCCAGGCCTGAGGCGCCATGAGTGACAGGCTGATCATGAGATCCAACTTTGGAAATGCCACACATCTGGGAGGAGGGGGTCCCTATCTTCGTGGGAAGGTTCCAGTATGCAGCATCCTAAACACTAAGAGATGACTTCTAAGACTGTCAGTGTGTTAAAGAGGACTTAACTCAACAAGCATGTTAAGTGCCACCTTGATTTATTATTCTGCTCAGCAAGAGTTTGTCTATTTTTTTCTCATTTATTTTGTCAGAAAGTATAAAACTTGGGTATAACAAATGTCAGTATCAATAAAGTTGCTAACAGGCCTGAGGATCTCTGTGTTCTTATGTTGTTCAGTCCTGGAACTTTCTCCAAAGAGCCAAATGGGGAGAAGATATTGACATGCTTTGGTTTTTACCATATGGGGCCTGGGAGAGGGTTGAGCAGGTGGTAGAAGAGTTAAAATTTTTGTCCTTCCTTCTGAGACACTGAGACTAATGTCATTGTTAATTAGGGGACATTGAAGGACCCCGGAGCAGCAGGTAAATCATCATTAATGAGCCTCTCAGCTGGCTCTTGTCCGACTTGGTACCCTGCTTACTACCATTGCCTTAGTGAAGGACCCAGCCCTGCAGCCCTCACAATGTTGTCTAGACACTGGGGCAGGACTTCAACTGTTCTTCCCAAAATCTCAGCTCCAGCATGTGAAATGCCCTGTGTAGCGCCTTGCGTCTGTGGCCAACACGCCCTGAAAGCTTGGTGTGTGCTGCTGCTGAGAGCTGCATCTATGGGGATAAGAAGGGGTACATGGTGTTCAATGCTGGGAGGAAGACCAACCTGATTGATCAACCAGGACATGTGGAAACAAAGGAGTACTTTAACCAAAAACAAAAACAAAAAACAAAAAACAAAAAACAAAAAAAAACAAAAAAATACCTTTCAAGAACATGCATTTACAGAGCCTCTCCCACTGCAAGGAATTTTTACCTAAAATATATTTTGCAAACTAAAATATTTAATACAAGAATTGATCAAGAAAAGAATCACTGCTGATGACTAAAGATTTCATAAAGGAAAAATCCAAATGGAAGGAAGAAGGAAGGAAAGAAGAAAAGAAGGAAGGAAGGAAGGAAGGAAGGAAGGAAGGAAGGAAGGAAGGAAGGAAGGAAGGAACAATGAGTGAAATTGTAAGAGACTTGAAGGATTAAGAAAACCTTATATGTAATATTAAAGAATTTTAATAGGAAAAGAGGAATAGATGGAGAAGTTATAAATAAATAATAGAAGAAAATATTTTTGAAATAAAGAAAACTTCAATTTCAAAACTTAAAGGATTCAAGTGTCATGCAAGAGTAAGAATAGTACTGATGATAATGATAAAAACGCAGACCAGACCCGCACTGGCCAATAGAACTTCTACAATGATGAAAGTGTTATATGCTGTTCAGTACGGTAGCCATTAGCTACACAGAGCTAGTGAGTATGCAAAATGTGACTAGTATGACTTTTTAATTCTATTTAATTTTAATTAATTAACATTTACATTTAAACAGTTATATGTGGCTAGTCACCACATTGAACAGTTCAGATCTAGACATTTCTTAGTGAAATTTCTGAAGTACAAACATCAATGTAAAAGTTTATAAATTTCCAGAAAATGCAAAAGCTTACCTTCAAAGTATGGAGAGTCAGATTAGTATTGGAATTTTCATCTGCAATACTAGAGTTAAAGAAAACAGAAACATATTTACAAACCATTGAAGAAAAATGTGATTAAAAATTTTCTGTTCTACCAGAATAACATTCTTATGGAAGAATGAACAAATTTGACATTTTTAGATATGTAACTATTCAGAAAATGTATGACCTTTATGTAAGGAAAGATTTGAAAAAGTACTCAATAAAATATAAATGAAAGATGAGCTAAGATTTACATGCAGGAAAGATAACATATTCAAGAAAATTTGGTGCATAATGAATATCATAGAAAAGAATGATGTGACTGGAAACTGTGATGTAAATATTAAATAAAATTTCTTCAAACACACACAGAATAAAAATATCTAGAGACTAGAAGAATATTCTTGGCATATTCGGCTTCAAAAGGCCTTGCCCAGAGCTCTGAATACCCTGTTCACTTCTGACCGACAACTATTATGGCAATGCATTGGAATAATTTGAAGTTTACCAGTTTTATACTTTTATTTATATTAAATTTGTAAAGCAAATTTAGTTTGATAGTAAGAATAACGAGTTTATACCTAGTAGTGGGTGCATATTGTAATACAAAATAAGTTAAAAATAGTACAGAATAGGCACAAGAATAGAAAAACAGATTAGTGGATAGATCAGAGGCACTAAAGAGAGAATTCAGAAATAAAAATATATGTGAGCTAAATATGAGATGATTTATTTTTTTCTGGGATGGTTGAGGGAGTCTTCATCAAAAATCGTGGCTCTTGACCCTGAGAGAGAAGTGGGAAAGAGATGGAAGGTGAAGTATCATGTTTTCTCCTGGTCTTTTTAGCTGGAGAAAAAATGTACAATTTAGGGATATTTTCTCAGAGGATTGAACGAATTCATCTAAGAGACAGAACTCTGGAAAATCTACCTTCGGCATCAAATTTGCAAGGAGTGGAGAGATTGCAGCCCCTGTAAATCCCAAAGAACAAGAGAATGTGAGAAATGACTTCTTGTACTCAAAATACAGCAGCTTGTTGGATCATGAGGGCTCTGTTCTCAGCCAGTTTGCTCACATTCCTAGCAGACGGCTTGCTTTGGCATCCATGTAATCCTTGCCAGAATGGGAAGCCCCCAAGCTAGGTAGAAGACAAAAATATTTTCATCATTTGACATGATAAAGCGTGTGGCTCTTGAGTAAGAAGAACTGGCACAACCATGGGCATGTTCCGTCTTATCCCATCTACTCCACCTCTCGTAGGAAACAAGTCTCCACCAGCGAGCATATCGGAGAGGGTCTCCTGGTCGGGGAGGGGCAGAGCCATGCCCTTTTTTTGTGAACCACATGTGGCCTTGACTTTCACCAATATGAATTCTACCCTCTGTTTAGTAGAGGTGTTTTGTTTTGTTCTGTTTTGTTTTGTTTTGCAGGTGAATGAGTTTTCTCATTGATCCCCTAAGAAATACCCAAATAGGATATTTCTGGTGGTGTATACTAAGACCAAAAAGAAATGGGTTTACTTGCCAGAAATGCTTGCAGATGTATGGTTGAAAACATTTGTTTCACAGGACTGTCACTATAAATAGGATGTGGATCAGCAAGACGGCAACAGTTTGCCTGGGTGGCCTTGTCTTCGTGGCAGAGAGATCTCCCAGAAGCACGCACCACTGGAGCTGACTCTGGATCTAATGAAGCTGCCAACTCAGCACTGCGACATGGCTCACAGCTGCCCTGAAGGCGGGCCCTTCCTTCACTGTTCCAAGCCCATCTGTGATCATCTCCAGAAACTTCCAGGAGAGACTGGGGGCTCTTATCTGTTGGGGTGCACCATGCATGTGAAATCCTGTCTCTTCTGTGCATGGTAGAGGGTGTGTGTGTGTGTGTGTGTGTGTGTGTGTGTGTGTGTGCGCGTGCACATGGGCACGGAAAGTCTCGACCAGGGGCATTCTGCTCCCGTTAGTGATGAAAGCAGGAGGCCTTGGCTGCATCCTAAGTTCTCACTTATCCTCCAAAGAGAAGGAGGAGGATTCCTGCCTGCTCTTGAGGAAGACTGCAAACTTGGAGCAAGGGCAGTAAGGACATGAAAAAGACCACAGATTGAGGATTTATCTGGTGGGTGACCAGGAGCTCTGTGGATACCTGTGGCGGGTGAGGAACAGGACAAGTTGCTGAGGAAGAAGAAAGGGTAAGCCCTGTCTGCCATATCCTGTCTCCTGCCTGCAGCCAATGTAGGCCGATTGGAGGCAGAAGAGAGCAGGAGAGTGGGGAAGGGAAAGTAGGAAGCCAAAGTGATTATTCAGCCCAGCAGCCAATCAACTGTCCAGAGGACACAAAATAAAACGATACTACTCCATGACAGAACGGTAGCTTAGCCCAGCAACTTAAGTCTTTCTCTCAAAACTTGTTATAATAAAATTTTAACATGGTTGGGAAAAAACCATGGGCCTCATTTATCATGTTCCCCAAACACTAGGTTCCCATCCCCATTTAGAAATAAATGAAGGCACTGTGTGTGGTACCCCGCCAACCGTGATCTTAATCAAGCCTCATAATCCTAGGTCCTTTTACAAAAAGGGATAGTGAGGCTTAAAAAGGTGAAGTAACTTGTTCAAGATCATAAAGTAGGATTACAAACCCCGATCTTCGGTGACATCCCTGGACAATTACAAAAGGTAATTGCTCTTTTGGGGAGCAATGGAGATATTCTTAATGGCAAAGGAGGTTTCCCTCTTCTGTGGCACAAACACTAAGTACTTATTCTGTCTGGGCACCACTAACATACACTATTCTGTTTGCTCCTCATAGTCCTATGAGTTAGATATCATCACCCTATGATCTGGAACAATCTGAGGAAAGTCTTTCAAGGGCATACAGCAAGGTCATTACCCAGCCAGGTTTTAAGCGCAAACCTTTCTGATCTGAAAAGCCATGCTCTGGTCCCCTGCACTATACTGCTTCCCTAATGGAAAGAAGGCCCCACTGACTCCCTGCCCCTGCGTCCCATTTGCAGCTGGCTCTGCCCGGGAGAGGAGGTGGTTTGCACCCATGCAACAATGCCCATTACTCATTACTCACTGGCCTCCCGGTGATTAAGCCCTTAGAACTTCCTCTCAGCCCCGGGTGACATCATTACATAATTAAGGTGACTGTGATGCCCAACTGCATGTACCAAACAAAGGTCCCTTGTTTGAATTTATCATCCAAACTCTCCTTGTGCAAGACTGAGCTCCCACTGGTAATTAAGGAAGACGCTTTAACCTGGCTGAATGAGAGCAGGGCTCGGGGCAAAGTGGCGAAGAGGAGACCCAGTGTCAGCCCCTGACTTGACATGGTAATGAAGGAACCCATAAAAGATAAGTGGTAGGCCTACCCTGGAAGGAGGGTAGCTCAGCATTAATTAGAAGCTTTCCTTTATGTAATTTTCATGCCAATCTGCTAAATAGATTTTTCGGTCTTTTATTTCTTAGCTGATCCTTCAATGGAGCTACAACTAAGGGGTCACGTACCCTGAAGCTGGTCACTGTCTATTCAGAGCATCATGTGAAGACCCATAGATTCTGCTGCACAAACTACAAAGGTTCAAACCCAGCTTGGCCACTTACTAGCTGTGTGGCTTTGGACAAGTGACTTAAACTCCCAGTTCAGCTTTAGTAGATGTCACCATACAGTTTGCCAGAATGGTTGTATGAATTTACATTTCCTCAAGAAGTGTATGTATTCTTGCCAACTGTTGGCATATTTCATATACTTATTTACCATTTTGATATTCTCTTTTGTGGTGTGACTATTCAATTCATTAGTACATTTTAAAATTGGATAGTCTGTCTTCCCTGTTAATTCGTAAGAGTTATATATTCTGGATACAAGTTACTTTGGTGGTATATATATTGCAAGCATAGTCCCCCATTCTGTGGCTTGCCTTTTGCCCATCTCAAAGTCTCTTCTGATGAACGTATGTTCTTAATGTAGACCAATTTGTCAATCTTTTCCTTAACAGTCAGTACTTTTTGTGACCTAGGCCAGAAGGTTTTTAATGTTCCTCCCAATGCCAAAATTCTGTGATTCGTGACTCTCCCGTAGCTTTTCCATGTGTTCTTTCCACTCAGACTCTACTAGTTGTACTCTTCCTGTTCACAGGAGCAAAGAGGCACACTCAGGTTGCACCCGCCATAAGGAGGTTATGCTCTGTGATAGACGGGGACTGAAGGAAGACAGTAAACAGACCCAGCCACCATGCAGCTTGGTGCCAGGGAATGTGGAGGCACGTCCAGGAACCGGAACTTCCAGGTGTGTGAGCTCCCTGATACCTGCTCTTGTAACCAGATGACCACGGAGCCTCCCTCTCCGCAGCCGTGTCTACACTCTCTACCCTGACATGTTTCATCATGTGACTCGACCATTCTCTGTTTCTCTTGCTCACACCACACTATATTTTCAGTACCTTTCTTCTCTCTCTGCCTCATGGCTTCTTCTTATTGCCTTTGCTCTCTGAATCTGCTTTAAAATGTGGTATATTAAAAGAAAGTCAGAGGTATAGTAAGACCAACAGCCCAGGAGACAACTACCATTGAAAAGATAGTTTGTTATAGTTCCCAAGAGGAGGGAGCTGGCCAGGCCATGTGAGGCCACACCGGAAGTACCAGGTCAGTCAGGAGATGGAGGGAGAGAGAGAAATTTTGGACAAGACCCTTCATTGGGTTTTTTGTGAGAAGGTAAAAGATGAGGCAGAGCACAAATGGCCCTGGGGTGATAGGACAGCCAGAGAGTGGCCCAAGGAATAAGAGGCCTTTAAAGAAGGTGTTTGGAGTTCAGGTTTGTATTTGAAAGTGTGCTTATGGACAAACTGTTTTCTATCTCTAGGAACTGGCTAACCCAGGGAGGGGCAGTTCTTTCAAAATCAGCAAGACCCCAGATGTCAAAGCATCAGAATGCAGAAAATAAAAGACATGATTACTACAATCTCCTGACTACTTCTCCTCCTGAGAACTGTCAATATCTTAATATAACTTATACCTAAGAGACTCCCCATGAAAGGCCGACTTGTCCAGGGAAGCCTGTTTGCTTCTCAGCTGAGCTCCTTGATACTGGCCACCCTACCCCATACCCCAGAGCTGACTGGCCATGCTCGGGATTCGCACCTCACCAGGATCGACCAGCAGGGCCCAGAATGATGCCTCATGTGGTCAGCTCTCCCCAGAAGGGACAGTCTTCACCCCATGCTCTTGGGGTGAGCTCTCACCTGCCTCACCACTGAGCCTTCCCAGCTTCGCTTCCTCCTTCCTTCCTTCCTTCCTTCCTTCCTTCCTTCTTTTTATTTATTTATTTATTTATTTATTTATTTACTTACTTACTTACTTATTGTGACATTAGTTAATGAAATCCAATGTTTCACCTGTGCACTTTAACAGTAAGGCATGTATATATTTACACTCTGTGTTCACCTCCCATCGTTAGATTTCTTTCTGTCACCACATATTTGACCCCCTTTACTCCATCTACTTCCTCCTTCCTTCCTCCCTCCTCCCATCTGGTAACCACTAGTCTATTGTTCAATGTTCATAGCAGCATTATTCACAGTGGCCTGGACATGGAAGCAACTAAAGTGTCCTACGATAGATGATTGGATAAAGAAGCTGTGACGCATCTATACAATGGAATATTACTTGGCCATAAAGAAGAGATGAAATACTGCCATTTGCAACAACATGGATGGACCTTGAGATAATCGTGCTAAGTGAAATAATCCAGGCAGAGAAAGTTGAAAATCACATGATATCACTTATATGCGGGATATAAGTAAAAGCAACAAATGAACAGGACAAACAAACACCCAGCTTCACTTCTAAGCCCCCAGCCACATCTGATCCCACTCTACATTTCCAGAGTACTTTTTCTATTCTTTTTTAATGGAACTTTTCACTTTCTGCAATGTTATTTGTGTATCTGCCTTTAAAAGTCTACAAGTGTCAGATTTAGTTGACTGTTACTCTTGCCTTTCATGCACCCTTAGCATCTAGCACAATGCCCGGAGCACCAGTGTTCAATGAATACTTATTGAAAAACAGAAACTTAATATTTGATGTTAGGTCTTCACAGAAGCACACCCTAAAACAAGGATTTATGAGAAAGCCATTTACTTGGACAGTGATTTTGAAAGTGCTGGGATGGGGTGGGGAAGGAGAGAGAGAAGATTAGGGAGCTGCTGGTAGGTACAGTATGGGCTAGCGAGCTGTTTACTCCTGAGGGCAATTGGGACTCAATGCCGCTGGTGTTCTATGTGAGACACAGCCCGGAGTTGTCTTATCTGTGGTATTTGTCCATATGTCACTGGGTGTGGACCACCCTTGGGCTAGTTAACTTCCTCACACATAGCAGAACATCTTCATGTGTGCTGAGCAGACCTTACACAGGGTCCTAAGGTGACTGTGGTAAGAACCAAGCCATTGTTCCGTGAGTGCCAATGGGTTAAGTATGGGGAACCAAAGCATCTGCCATCCCTAAATCGCAAAAAAAAAAAAAAAAAAAAAAAAAAAAAAAAAGCTTAATAGCCACAGGTCTTAAAATCTAGGTGCCTGCAACTATTGGCCAAGAGACAGAGAAAAAGAGTTTTAAGGAACTTTCTTCATGAAGAGTAGCCATCTGACATAGGTGTTCGGTAGTGGATGTCCTCATGGGCGTCCTTCATTTTCCCACTCTGTGCCTGGCTCTCAATGCTGGGAACAGCTGGGCTGCATCCCAGGCTAAGCTCTCCGGAAAACTATGGCATGGCCAAGGCGTGCCTCGGCTGAAGTAGGAGGGGGTCTTGCAGCTGTCATGATTTCATGTGAGCCCTCTCTTACTCCAAGCGGCAGGATCACTCTGAGATGCCACTTTCATATTTCCCCTCTTCACTCGAAGAGAGGCCACTCGTCCCCTTTGTAGAGCATGTGAATGACCATCTCCTCCCTTGGAACATCTGTGAATCCTGGCTCCAGGCTAGGTCCGCCTTTTCTTACTTAGCTGTGAGTTCTCCCGCTGCACCGAGTAGGGGCTTCTCAAAGCCTCTGTCCACGCTGCCTGGTGAAGTGGAGAATAGCACAACTGCAGGTAAATGTAATCAAGGAGAACAGGAGCCAAGGTTATCTGGACCCTTCCACTTCTACCCCCCATACATGCCAAACCCGCTTTAGGAAACCCACATGAGAAAAGCAGATGAGAATGGGGGTGGAAATAGGCTGGAAAGTGGAAACTGTGACTCGAAACTCTCTGGAGTTTGGCTTAAATGCAAATGTCATCACTTTGCTCAACGCACATGAGCGTCTCAGCAATGTTCCCTGTTTCAGACATTCTTGAATTTGCCAATTTATATTTTATATTTTTGAACACTCTTCTGGAATAATCTGTCAATTAACATATACCAGATTCCCTTTCTTTTTTCTGTTAGCGAAACCCTACAAAAATGTTTCCCAAACCCATCAATTCCCCCGAGTTTTCCGGTAATCATAAGCAGGCTTCCCCATGTGCTGGCTGCCTGCGGTGTTCCGTAACATTTCGCCAGCACCACGAGTTTGAGCACTCCCCCAGGACCGAAGTTTCCGTCATGCTCTGGCCACGATCCTAGACTGGGAGGGCCAGGTACAACTGTCAAGTTGACGACTTTTTTTTTTTTTTTTTTCAAGTAGAGCAAAATTGATTCTGGACCATTTTTTTAATACAGAAATGTGGTTCCCGGAAAGAAAGGAGAAGAAGAAAGCAAAAAGGTACTACGGAATAGTGACTGGATTGATGTGGCAAGAACGCTGGCTTGGGAGCTCATTCTGAAATGCTAATAAAGAGCACTGTGACCTTGGACGAGTCCCTCAACATTGCTAGCTTCAGTTCCCTCCTCATCTATGAAATTAGACCACACTCTGGCTCTAAAATTCTTAAGAACACACGTATTTTCAAAATATGTAGATATGGATATCCTCATGCACATTGGGTAAGGAAAACGACACCTCACGTGATAAACAGATACTTGTCAGTGAACCAGAAACCAAGTGGGTGCAAATAAGGGGCTGCACAGGGAAGATAGAACATTGGCTGATGATGTCATCTCTCAAATTTAATAATTACATGTCTTTATAAAGTGTTTTATGAAGTGTATTACCAATACCTTGAAGCAGAATATGCTGTTCTTTTGAATCAAATTTTTTTTGCATTTTATTTTGTTATTAGTTTCAAGTATATGGTACATTGGTTAGACACTTATATCGTTTATGAAACAATCTCCCTGATTATTGTAACTTCCCTCTGGCTCTACACGTGGCCATTACGTTACTGCTGACTGCATTCCCTATGCCTTGTTGAATCAGCTTTTAAAGATTTTTCTCCCCATTGTTTCAGATGTTGAAATAACAGCAATTTATTATGAACCTCAACCTCTTGTATGTCAGTATCACTAATTCACACGCCAGCCTGTGGGAGTGTCACTCTTCTGCCTCTTCTGCTGATGAAGAAATCGAGCTGTGGAGAGGTTAAAGAGCAGCCCAAGGTCACACAGCTGGTAAGCAGTGGTGTTGGGATCTGAAACCAGAGCCTGTTTCTGTCTGTTCATCACCAGCACCATCTTGGTGATGGTGAGTGAGATGTTCTGAAAACAATGCCTTTACTCTCAAATTTACTTGGCTTCTGTCCAATGTACTCGACACTGTAAAATGGACTTTTGGAAACACCAAGGCATGACTAAGAAGCTCTCTTTGTTTTCAGAGGAACTCTAGGGGGACAGGCTGTATGAATTATGGGTGAGCTTATTCTCAACAAAAAGAAAGGCTCTAGCTTGATGGAGCTCTGACATACCCGTTAGAGATAAGCTGGGACAACTTGTCTGAACATCTGTGATTGCATCTTCCACAAAAGGGTCATTTTCTCAGGAGTCTTTCACTCTAAGGTTTAAGCTTTATCAAATCATATAAACTGATATATTGATTTACCTTCTGTCTTTTGCATTTGGCTTTCCAAGATTCTATGAACAGGTTTTAAAATGTTACCAGATAAGTAAAGTGTTTCTTGCTGAGCTCAAGTTTTCATGGTTTCATCTAAAGCTAGAAACAGAATTAAGCCATTCCGAAGTGACCAGCAGAAATCAAATTCTATTCTCAGCCCCTCCTGTGGCAAGGAAAGAATGATGCAGTTTACCAAGTTTCAAATCCATCCCAAATACCCAGCCTGCAACTGGGTCCTGATTCAAGTCTTTTCCTTGTTTTCACTTGTTTATTGTGATGGGGACTTGCTGCTTCTCAGAGGGTCCCATTTAAAAAAATCTCAAAAGACATCAAAAAGTTCTGATAAAACAGCATCTTGATGATTTAAGTGTGAATATGTCAGAGACATATGGTTTCTATTACTCCTGAAATAATAGTGTTGTAAAACACTTTTGAGAACTTGGCTAATGATTTTTAAAGACCAGTTCCGAAGCCTGAAGGAGAAAGCGCCCTGAGGGTGACAAATCCAGGCAGCCCCGCCCCCACTTGTGTGTTTCTTTTCTTGATCAGGGATGGCATTCGTGTTGCCACAAGAGCACTGACTTATCTGCCATCACAGGAAATCTATCTGACAAGTTATGCTTTGGTGGACGAGTCTTGGTCCCGATCCAACCCCTATTGTTTACTAGCAATGGTAGTTTTAGGCAAGTCGATACATCTGAAAAATATAAAAATAATATAATCTTGCAAGATTATTATGAGCATTTGGGCTATCACATGTCAACAGTCCAGCACATGGTAGATGCTTAAAAAGAGGCAGTTTTTTAAATGATGATTGTTCGCTCGAAAAGTGATAGTGGGAGGATGAACAAGAGATTCCAAGATCAAAATTGTTTCTAGAGTATGGGTTCTGATGAGGTTCTCTACTCGCCTCCCCAGCCATAGAAACACCTGGTGGGGGAAAACGATAATTATACCAAATGCTGCTAAACAGAGAGAACACGAATGAGCCCCAGACTGGGAGGTCCAAATAAAACCAGTCTCCAATGACCAACACATCAAGGCGCTTATTCCTCAAAGCATGATTTTAAAAGGCTTTTAAATTTAAAGATGTTCATTTTAACCTTATAGGATTTGGATTACATTTTTTAATTAATACATTTTTGACAGCTTTATTGACTTACGATTGACCTAAAAATACTGCATGTATTTAAAGTGTATAAGTTGGTAAGTTTTATATAACTGTGAAACCATCACCAAAACCAACAGAGTGAATATATCCATCACTCCTAAAAGTTTTCCCCTGCCCCTTTAACTCTCTCCACCTCTCCCTTCACCCTACATCCCCAGGCAACCACCAAAGTGTTTTCTGTCACTGCAGGTGTTTGCCTTTTCTAGAATTTTATATGAATGGAATCATAAAATATTTACTTTTTTTTTGGTCTGGCTTCTTTCATTCCATATTATGTTTTGAGATTCATTCAGTCATTGTGTGTATCAACAGCTCATTTCTTTTTATCACTGAATAGTATTCTATTACATAGATATAACCATAATTTGTTTATCTGTTTGCTGTGAATGGCCATTGAGATTGTTTCCGGTTTGTGTGGTGGTTGGTTTACTATGACAAATAAAGCTGCTATAAACATTTGTGTATAAATCTTTGTGTTTTCTTTTTTCTTGGTAAGTACTGAAGAGTGGCATGGCTGGATATTTTGTTAGGTATATGTTTAACTGCAAAACTATTTTCTAAAGTAGTTGTACCATTTTGCATTTCCAGTTGCGGCATATTAGAGTTCCAGTTGCTACCCATCCATGCCCCAATTTGGCATGCTCAGTCATTAATTATTTGCATTTTAGTAAGTATATTGTGGTATCTCATTGTTCTTTCATTTTGCATTTTCCTAGTGACTATTGAGTTTGGCCATCTTTTTGTGTGCTTACTTTTAATTACTATGTCTTTGGTAAAGTATGTGCTCAAACATTTTGCTCATTGAAAAAAACCTTTGGATTTTTTGTTCGCTTATTGAGCTTTCAGTATTTTTATATTCTGGGTGTAATTACTTAATCAGATGTGTGATTTGCAAATATTTCGTTTCGGTCTATGGCTTGCTTATCTTTTTAGTCTCTTAAAAAGGTCTTTCAAAGAGCGAAAGTTTTTAGTTTTGATGAAGCTCAAAATAACAAATTTTTTCTTTTATGGATTATACTTTAGTGTTATATCTAAGTAATCTTTGCTTAATCCAAAGTCACAAAGATTTTCTCTTATGTTTCTGCCTATAAATTTTATAGTTTTAAGTTTTACATTTAGTTTCATAATCTATTTTGAGTTAATTTTTGTGTAGATTTTAAGATTTGTTTCAAGGTTTTTTCATTTGTTTGTTTTACATATGGCCATCTATTTGTCCCAGCATCATTTATCTAAAAAGACTATTCTTTCTCAACTGAATTACCTTTGTATTTGTGTTAAAATCGGTTGATAAAATATGTGTGTCTATTTCTGAACTCTCTATTTTGTTCTATTAATATATTTATCTATTTCAATACCAATACTACATTGTTTTCATTACTATAGCTTTATAATAAGTCTTAAAGACAGGCAGTGTGATCATTCCAATTTTGTTCTTCTTTTTCAAAATTGTTTTGGTTCTTTGAGGTCCTTTGCATCTCTGCATGAATTTTAGACTCACCTTGCCAATGTCTATAAAAAGCCTGCTAGGGTATCAATTGAGATTGCACTGAATCTATAAATCAGCTTGAGGAGAATTGATATTTTAAAAGTATTGAGCCTTCTAACCCATGAACAAGGTATATATCTCCATTTATTTAGGTCTTCTTTAATTTCTCTCAGCAGTATTTTGTAGTTCTCCATCGACAGATCTTTCATCTCTTTTGCCAGATTTATATCTAAGTAATTCGTGTTTTTTTTTAATGCTATTATAAATAGAGTTTTTAGAAGTTCAATTTCTAATTTTTTATTGTTAGTATTTAAAAATACCATTGATTTATATATTTTGGTCTTATAGCCTATAATCTTGGTTAACTCACTTATTAATTTTAGTAGTTTTTTTTAGTAGATTCTATAAAATTATCTATATAGATGTTAATGTTTTCTGTGCAGAAAGATGGTTTTACTTCTTTCCTTCCAATCTGGATGTCTTTCTCCATTTTCTGGCTTTGTTGCACTGTCTAGAACCTCCAGAACAGTGTTAAATAGGAGAGGTAAGAGTGAATGTTTTTGCCTTGTTCCTAAAAAAACATGCAATCTTTCACTATTAAGTGTGATGTTAGCTATAGGGTTTTGTAGATGTCTTTTGTCAGACTATGAATTTTCTTTTATATTCCTAATTTTTTGAGAGTTTTTGTTTGAATTTGATTTTGTCAAATATTTTTTTCTATATTGATTAAGATAATTGTATGGTTAATTGATTTTCTAATGTTAAACCAATCTTGCATTTCTATCATGATGTATTAACCTTTATTATATATTATTGGATTCAATTTGCTAAAACTCGTTAAGAATATTTACATCTGTATTCATGAAATGCATTGATCTACAGTTTTCTTATAATGTCTTTGTCAGGTTTTGGTATCATTATGGAATAAATTGTGAAGTATATTTTTAATTTCCTGGAATTCTTCATCTTGACTTGGTATTATTTCATTCTTAAATGTTTGGCAGAATTTGCTAGTGAAGACTTCTGAGCCTGGAATTTTATTTGTTGGAAGGTTTTTAAATACAAAATAATTTCTTTAATGGGTATATGGCCTTCAGGTTATTTACCTCATCTTAAATGAGCTTTGGTAATTGTATCCTTTAAGGACTTGGTCCATTTTGTATAATTTCTTGAGTTTATTAGCATAAAATTGTTTTACTATCTATAGAATTTGTAACGATATCACCACCTTCATTTCTAATGTTGGTAATTTGTATCTTTTCCCACTTTTTTTTGATCAGGTTGTTTAGAGGTTTGTCAATTTTATTATTCTCCTCAAAGAACTAGGACTTGATTTCACTGATTTTTTTCACTGGTTTTTGTTTTCTATTTCATTGATTTTTACTTTGTCTTTCATTATTTCTTTTCTTCTACTAGTTTTGGGTTTAATTTGCTTTTTTTTTTCCTGGAGACTAAAGGTGAAAACCCAGGTTATATACTTGAGAACTTTCTTCTTTTCCAACAAACACGTTTTAGTTCTATACATTTCCCTCTGTGTACTGCTTTAGTTGCATCGTACAAATTTGACATGTTTTATCTTCTTCATTTTTATTCAGTTCAAAACATTTTATTTCTCTTTTAACTTTAGTCTTGTTTCCTGAGTTATTTCCAAGTTTAGATTAAAATGTAAAGGCAAATGAAAGGAGAAGGAACAGAAATTCAGGAAAGGCAGTATTATTCTCTATTGGGTTCTTGTTGGGCTTAAAATACAGTGAATACTAAGTGCTTTTACAACATTAACTCAACTACCACAAAAACTTCATTTTTAAGATATGAAAAACTGATACTAAAGAGATTTATTAATAAACTCAGGTTACACACTAAGCGCCAGTCTCCAAAATTTGCACTATTTTATATCCTTCCCACATTTGGGGTGAGAAATACCAAATAAGAGGATTGGGACAGAATATATATCAAGCATTCTTACCTCATAATTTTTCATAGCATTAGCTTTGACACCGATCCTAGGTAAAGCATGGTGACACCTATGCTCTGCCTTTTTTATGGATTCACAAAGCTCAACGTTAAAGCAGATCGAAATAATAGTTCACTAAGAGTTCTTGTAAATCACTGTGGCTAAATACAGCAAAACCTCCACTCTCATCTACTGACTTGTAGAGAACTGGTAGAGAACAGGAACCCACAACTGGAGATATATTATGTGTGATGGTGCTGATAGTGGGGCTGAAGAACAGATGTTGAAAGACAAACTGTGTTTCTTCTAATTTAGACTCTGATATTCCTATTATCTCTTTAACAAGAAGTAGATCAAATCTCTCCAGTCCCTCTCTTTTTTAAGGAATTACTGATATAGATATTCTTGGTCAGATATAAATGTTATTTCAATCTGGGGTAAAATTAAAATGCTGTATTGAATTAACACAGACAGAATAGAGGTATGGAGGAGTTTATCAGGATAAAATAACACATCTGGAGCTTGCATATCTCTCATGGAGAAAAAAGAGCATCTGTAATGAAAAGAATAAGGGAAAAGAGACTGTCATTGAACAACATATACCAGAGAGCTGTCGAAGACCCTCAAATAACTGAGAACTTCTCACAGTGCTCCCTTTGCCTGACTTGGAGAATGTCTGCGTTGACGACGTGGCAGTGCCCCTCATCTCAGCGTTCTGCCACTGCCTCTTTGCTCTTTTCTTGTTGCATTTGCCCTTGTAACTTTCAGCTCTGATTAAGAAGAGGGAAAGAGGAGGCTGCATACTGCCAGCTTAGCCCTATAAATATTTGTTCAGTGTTTATGACAGATGTTTTCCTGTTATGAAGAAATCTGACCTTCATTAAAAATCTGGAACTTTTTTAATGTAATGCCAAAACATCAGAAACAACAGCTGGGATTGCTGGTGACTTTCATTTATTTAAAGACGCAAATTCTTACTTGAACAAACCAGTAATTATCACAACTATTATTACTTGTTGGGAATGTGGTTAGAGGGTAGAAAATAGCCACAGGTCCTCTTTCGTTGCTCTAATCACCATCCTACTCCAGCATTCTGCAAGCTGGACCATTTAATAGTCTCGCTTCATAAACCAACAATGTGGCTTTTCCTTACATCCAGTGAAGCAGTCCTCTTCCTGATGTTTGGAACACCAATTAAACCACATACAAATAACCTTAAATATCAAGCTTATAGTATTTCTCATAATCGCTCTTCATCATTAAGATGATTTCCCTTAGGGGCATTAAGTTTTTTTAGACTGAGGCACATAGGCTTAAATATACCCAGTTAACTGACATGTGGCCCCGTTAGAATTGTTGGGATTGTAGTCACCATGACTTCTGTTTGGAAAAAATATATATACATGATATCGATGTTCTTTGGGGTTCCCAGATCCTGGAATGTGCAAATTGTAGAAATTTCTGTTGTAGACTCGGGAGAGGAGAGCAGAAGCACTGTGACCAAAGACCCACCCAGGTGGCATTCATTATCCCTGTTTACCACAGGGTCAGGTCTGGAGCTCAGGATCTTAATTCCATACCTAATGTTATCAGCATTCCGAGAAGGGACCTGGTTGGTAGTGGTGAACTCATAAGAACAATACGCATGAGAATGAGTATAATATGGGAATGCCAATTTATTACTTTATGTTTTTAGAAGGGGTGGCATATAACCGGAAGCACTCAAAGTCTTAACAGCCAGAGTAATCTTTGGTTGATAATCAAGGGAAGAAAAAGGAATCTCAAGGGTGAATAAGGAATGACTAATGTTACCTAATCGTCTCTGCAGCGCTGGTTTAGAAATCTGTGCTTCTGGCTTCACTTCCTTTGTTCAATGATTGGGCTAACATTGTTGAGTTTTCCCCCGGGGCTTCTCATTTTCCATATCCCCAGAGGACAGTACCCTTTTGATTGCCATATTCTTTCTTCAGAACATAAATGGTTCATTCGGGTTACAGTTCACTTCTGCCTGCCTGGCTTGAGAGTCGTTCTCTCAGGGGACTGTGAACATCCCTGCTGTGATCCAATATGTGCTGATTTGACAGTTTTAATCTCAAAAGATGATATTATATCCTCACTTTCAATTTCTTGGAAATTCAGGACTTATTAAAACCCCCAACATTTACAAAGAAATCAATATAACCAATTTCAGACGGAGATATTTTATGCTCTTTGACTGCACATATTTGCATATTACTTCTTCAATAAATGAACAAATATTTAATATTGGTACAAGTTCTGCAAAGTCTTACAAATGACAGGCACGTGTCAAAAGGAAATGCCTAAAGAAACTCTCACACATCTGTTCAAGGGAACATATTCTATGTTCGTTGAAGCAGTTTGTTATACGAATATTGTAAACAATGTAAATATCCACCAAAAGGAGAATAGAGAGAGCACTTGTCATATATTCAAACAAAGCCAATAATGAAAATAAATTAATTAGCCATCATATAACAATGTAAGATTGTTTTAGAAAATTAATGCCGAGCAAAAAAAATAAGTCACAGAAAGTCATGTACAATATGAGAACATTTCTGCCTTTTAAAAAATCTCAGAACAATACCATAATTAATTTATAGAAACACATACATGTGGTTAAAAAAAAAATGTATACCCAACAATTTTTCAGGATTGTGGCTTCTTCTGGGAAACTAAGAAAGGGTATAGAATTGGGGTGAGCTAAAAAATGGCAATCAACTCCATCTGCAAGGTTTTATTTCTTCTACAAAAATCTGTGAAATGTAGAGAATATTGATAGTTATATAAATACAAGGGACAAGTACATGGGTTGTTATTTTATTAGCTTCTCTATTTTCTCTATTTTAAACATAGTCCCTGATAAAATTAAAAATAAAAAAGGAAAAAGAAATTTATATTCCCTGACATGGAACAACTGATCACTGAAAAACATGCGTCGTCTCATAAAATTTATGAAAAACATATATAGAAATGTGTACTCATATATATGTATATATAACATTGTAAATGCACAGAATAAGGTCTGAATGAGAATCACCAAGTTATTATTTGTACTTACCTTCTGGAAAGAGAGTGGAATTAGATGAAGGGTGTGGGTAAAGGGCTTCTTTTACTTTTTTTTTTTACTCTATATACTTCTTTAATTTTGTTAAATTTACACGTACCATGTGTTTATGTATTACTTCATAATTTAAAAATTAAAACACAAATTCATGTTTCTTTTATGAAAATAAAGAACAGTGACAGTAATGTATAATGTCTCAAAGTCCCTGGCCTGAATCTCTGGAGAATTCCAGAAATTTAACTCAAACCCAATTCTCTCCAGATCATGGAGACCTGTATTTCTCACTCCCAAGGCCCCCAAATAAAGGCCACAGTAACATTGTGTCACTGCTATTCCAGTGGGAAGAGGTGGGGGGGAGAGGTTAATAAGACTTGAATCCAGTCAGGGACAAACCAACCAGAGCAAAGGGGAATACTGGAAGAGACACTGGCTCAGGGTCAATTAGTGTCCCCCAGGCCACCTGAAGGCACCACATCCCATGGCTGAGTGTAAATGTTTTAGTGGAATTTCAAAAGTTTGCAAAAGCCCAAGAGGTTGCAGGACTATATTCTTGTAACATGGGATGCCCTCTGACTACTTCCCTCCCTGATTTCCTAATCCCTAGGGCTGATTATCTCACCCATTGATCTGGAAAGACTCCAGTTTCTGTACCCTGTGCTCTTAGTCCCCATGGGGGAGGGCCGATGCGGGACATCAAGCTGCAAAGCTGCAGGTCATGTTATCATCACCATACACTTGTCAAGGTCTCAACGGTGCTCTGTATGTCCCCATTTACTCATATCATAGTGCTCTCCCCCCCTCTGTAGTGGTTATTTCAGACTTTAAACATACCCTCCAAATCTTACCCCTCAACAGATGCCCTCAATTACTTCACAGAGAAAAGACTAGCCAAGCACCCCTCGGTTTTCCAGTTCAGTCGTCAACACTGAGAACTATGGGTGGTTTCCTCATTTGCCACCTCAGAAACAAACTCACCTGGAAAAAGGCAACTTAATTTTCTGCTGAAGACTCATAGCTTTATATCGTAAGAAGAAAGCCTGAATTCTGCCTTTGAACATGACTTTGACCATCTTCCTTTAAAATAATACTGGTATTATTGTTCTAAGGAACACTTGTTTCTCCTGAGCCCATACCAACTAATCCTCAAATGTCAACCCTGATAGAAAGCTTCTCTGAGGGGACAATTGCATCTTGCTCCCTGCAGCATTATAACACACCTTTGAACATGCCTTGTGATCTAAAGAATTGTTTACAAGTCTAGCTCCTCTGTCAGATTGTGAGTGGGACCATCTCTTGACACCATTGTCTCTTCATGCTTTGGCAGTGGTTTCAGGCCTTGGGATGATGGTGATGGGGGGGTGGCGCTGGGGAGGTGGGAGAGACTGATTCTGAATTGCCCAACAATTAGGGCTTGTGATTGGATAAATCTGGATTCAGATCCCACCTTCATGACTGACAAATTATATAATCTGGGCAAGGAACTAATTTCCCCTGAGTCTCAGCTTTCTCATCTGTAAATTGAGGAAGGAATAATTCCTTCTTTAGATGTTGGTTGTAGGGTGTTTGGTCCATAGTAAAAGCCTGAAAAATAATAGCTATAATTAACTATTGAGCCTATTATGATTAGTAGGTACACAATGGGGTTAGAGCCCATATATAACCTTGTGATATTGCCTTTAGTTTCCCCTTGGGAGCAAATGGCTGTTTCTTCAGAGGTTTCAGTTGAGGAATCCCATAATTGCCCCCATAGGCTGAGATCCTGTCATACATCAACTTAATCTGTGTTATCTGATCATGTACTGAAGCTTTAGCATAACCAATCTCTACCATTCCCACTGCAAACTGTTCTTTGTAAGGAAAAAAAGTTTGTCCTGGCCAACAGTTTTATGACCATGTAACAGGAGACCTCAGTCAGTTCCAGTGGGAGGCTGGGGAAGGGTGGCTGGGGATGTGGGGGTCTAAAGAATCCCAGGATGAACAGAAATATCATCTGGAGAAAAAGTTTCCTGTCCTCCCACTGATTTTCTTGCCTTGCTTTTTCTTTCTTTCTTTCTTTCTTTCTTTCTTCTTCTTCCTTCCTTCCTTCCTTCCTTCCTTCCTTCCTTCTTTCCTTCCTTCCTTCTTCTTCTTCCTTCTTCTTCTCTTTCTTCTTCTTCTTCTTCTTTTCTTTCTTCTTCTTCTTCTTCTTCTTCTTCTTCTTCTTCTTCTTCTTTCTTCTTCTTCTTCTTCTTCTTCTTCTCCTCCTCCTCTCCTCCTCCTCCTCCTCCTCCTCCTCCTGCTCCTCCTCCTCCTCCTCCTCCTCCTCCTCCTCCTCCTCCTCCTCCTCCTTCTCCTCCTTCTTTAGTTTTTGTTTTTGGTGTGTGAAAGAAATAAAAAGAATAAAGGATAAAAGACAGAAAAGAAACATGGATTCTTTTTGAAGGTCCCCAGAAATGAATGCCCTAATTTCTGGATTGAGATGGGGTTACATTTCACCCATCAGTGGGTCAGTGGTGCTTGGGAGACAACCACCACTTGCACGGGTAAGGTGAACCTGAGACATGGGGTCAGGGTCGTAAAAAAAAAAAAAAAAAAAAAAAAAAGCAATGCCTCTATAGTTGGAAGAGAGGCTAGGAAATTGGCTCCCAGGCTGTTTAATTTTACAGATTAAGAACTTTTAAAAATAAAACAATTTTTTGAGAACTACAGAAGTCTGGAAAATTGAAAGGTATTCATGAAAATTTAAAACAACAGCTATCTACTCTCAACGCCGTTTAACAAAAGAAACATTTTAACACCAAAAATGAAGTAAGGATATATTTTTGGATTAAAGGAAAGTCCCTTTCAGAAAATGAAAATTTCAGTTTCAGCCTTATAGGTGCTTTTCTCTCTTTCTCTTACCATCCATGCATGCATGCATGCATCCATCCATCCATCCATCCATCCATCCATCCATCCATCCATCCATCCATCTTTTCTTCTTCTGTCTAGTTATCTAGTTATTTTATACCTACTTAAATATTTATCCGTACAATACTGTACTATTTTTTTTCTCATTTTGCTGTGGACTTTTCATTATAAACTAGTCCCACCTCAGAAGAGGATTTTAGAACCATGCATTGAGGTTATTTATTACAACAGCTTTAATTCAAAGTTGAATATTCTGAAACACAGAAATTAAGTGGCAAGTCTCTTGCAGTTGCACAGCTGATGGCAGATTGAGCTAAGACTAGTCCTCAGATGCCTAGTCTTACAGCCAAGTGCTACTGCCTGTCTCATCACTGAGTCATCAGCAAAGGGCACAGTTAGCATTCAACTATCTGTTGCAATAGGGCTCTCATCCACGGATCACCACCCAGAAACTTGTGGTAACTCTTTCAAGCGTGCTCTCTTGTTACATCCCCAGTCCTGCCTTCACTGATATCCTTCCCCTCTCTGCTCTGACCTCCCCTGGCATGAGCTCTGTTGGTTAAGGGGGCCATCACATTTCTAGGGCCCGGTCCTAGATGTGGTAGGCATACATTGCTTGCTGTTCTGTTTCCCTCATCTCTCAGAGACACCGAGTCTTCTCAATTCTGTCTCTGAAATGTCTCTTATATCTTGTTATTCTCCCTGGCTCCACAGATCTTGTTCAGTCCTTCATTGTTTCCTTTTCGGGACTATTGCAGCAGTTTATTTGTTGGTATTCTTAACTACAGGTGTGTTTTTGTCCTATCTATTCTTTAAAACAAAACATTAAAAAAGAATAACAAGAAAATAATAGCATAAGCAGCAAACTGTAATGGCTTCCCACTGCTTCCAGTAGCAAAATTTTTTCCCATTCTCCTCCCTAAGCGCCATGTCTGAGCCTTACTCAGTTACTGGCCATTCCAGGCAATGTGCTTCTGAGCCTTTGATCATGCCGTCCCTCTGCCTGGAATGCCTTCCTTTCATTCTCTGTTTTGCAAGTTCCCCCTCTTCCTTAATGCCCACTTCAAATCCCACTCCTAATGCTATTTCATTTCTTTTCCTCTCCAGCAGAATTAGTTTCTCCCTCCCCTACGTCCTTATAGCTCTTAGCCTACCTTTAGTCATAAGTGGGTATTATGGTAGATGATGGTGAATCGTATATTCCTCCCCTACAATAAATTGTGAATTCACTGAAGGTGATTTCAGGAGCCTTCTTCATCACTGCATCCCACCCAGCATCTAGTTCTGTGCCTTGCTCCAAGTAGCATTCGACTGAAATTGGTTGCATGAATAAATAAAAGGTCCAACAGCATCTTTTTTAGGAAGTACAAAAGCAGACTTTGGAGGATCTATATGCTGGATTCAATATCTGGATATTTAAGAATTGCGTAAAAACAGATTTAAAATGAGAAACTTGGTTGGGCACATGAGAGAATGTTCCCAGGCTGGAACTTTCCTCCTGGTAGATGAAATACAGAAACTCTCTATTCTGGGAATGAAGCAACTTCTTGTTAACAGGACCAAAATAGTCACCTAGATTTTTTTAGATGTTGAAAGACTGAGACAATCTACCTTAATCCTATACAAGTCTGTGTTTGACAAAATGAAAATTAATAACTAACAACAGACAAATCAGATTTAGATACCAAAAGCCCTTTCTTTTTTCTTTTTAAACAAATGTTAAAGAATAACAAAGTATAAGTTTTTTTTGATGCCTCCAGCATGAGAAGAAAGCCAGGGAACTCTACACAGTTTAGGAAGTAAGACAGGACTCCTGTAAATTACTCTCTTATAACCTGATTACATTGCATCAAATTACATTGTGAACAACTTCTTAATATAATGCTGTTAAAGCTCAAAACCAAACACAACAATGGAAAGTGCTGAAGGTCTAGGCTCCAATTGAGCTCTCATCTGGTATCTAAGTTTGGTCAGGTCATCCAAATTCCTTTGGTTCATCGTTCTCTGTAAAATGGAAATTGATGACAGCCCACTAGCAAAAAAATCACAGGATTTTTTTGAAAATTTAATATGATAACATATGTAACCTAAATATCTGGGATCTGCAACATAGTGGGCCCTCAATAAATGTTATATCAATCCCCACTTAGAGCAGGTAAGACAACTTGGGTATAAGTCAAAGGGAAATATCTGAAGGTCATAATGACCTTGAGTTGAATTAAACAGCAATGCAAGCAGAAAGGAAATGCAAAATCCTCCCTCATAAGGTGGGATTCTCCACTATATTTCTTTTCCTCATCTGCCAGCCAGATAGAAAGGATCTAGCAGAAGAGTGAGAAGCTGTAGGGTATGGTGAAGCCACAAGATGTAGACAGCCTGAGTCCCTGAATCACTTGAAAGGAAGGCTGCCTGCTGAACTGTTATGAGAGTGAGAAACAAACTTCTACCATGTTAAGCCAACAAGCCTTAAGGTGATCAGTCAAGCAGTTAGCCTACCCTGACCAATCAGTCCTGAAAATATCGGCGCCATGATGCTTTGCATTCATTGCACCCTTAACAAAATATTTACTTCCTGTTTTGATATTTGTGTTCCAAAAAAGCAAAAAGAAGCTGGCGAGAGATGAGAGAGAATTAATAAATGTGTTGGACAATAGGATGGAAAACTTGTCCCTACAGAGACTTAATTTAGAAAAAAAAAAAAAAAGGACTGAGGGCAACTTTATTACACAAATCCCTTTCCGTTCTGGCACATGTTGACCTGCATCTGAGCATGTGTTCTGAGTCTGTGCCAGTGGTTTTCAACCTGGCTATGCGTTAAAATTACTTAGAAGTTTTTAAAGCTGCATGATACTCAGCTCCACCTCCAATTCAGTAGTAATCACCAGCAGTTCTAAAAAAAGATGCACTTTGAGAGCCATCGATTTATGCAAATCATAAGCAGTTCTTTTCACAACTTAGATGATCGGTCATAATATCGAATAGACATTTGCTAGGAGAATCCACCACATTAGAAAACTCCTTAGCAGAAATAGATAGTGAAAAGGATTTCAGTTTGGGAGTCAGATGAACTGCTTCACTGCTTTAAAATTAGGTTTTCTTTATTGCTCACTAGCTGAGGACCCTGATGAAGTTATTTTATTGCTTTTAACTCTCTGTTTCCTCAGCAATAAAATGGAGATCCTCCAGTATCACCTACAAGGCTGTGAGGAGAAAAATGAGCTAAAGTGTGTATAGCTGGAAACAGTAGATACTTAATAAATGGTACTTATTATCATCCTCAGTATTTATAAACAACAACAAAAAGCCAAATTTACAAGCATTGCATTAAAACCGCTGAAGAAGATATCCTGAAGAGATTCTGGACAATAAGCAATGGCAAATTGTAATTAACTAAACAATGTTTATTATGATGATTTTAGGATATATGAAGTACCGTTGATATTATCTTTACTGAGTGTGTTAGCTTTATTGCTTAGTTTAATGAATATAAAAATATTTGTAAGAGTCACATGTGATATTGGTCTGCAAACCTTATTTTTCTACATGCTCCTGACTTCTTCACTCTGAATTCTTCTTTCAAGTACATTGCCTTCCAGCTGAGAAGCGAATACTGGACTTTGTTTTCATAAAGGAATAGTTTTTAAGATGAAGGTAAACTAAATCAGTAAGCCCTTTTTAATTACGTCTTTGAAAAATACAGTTATAGATTCTGATGAGGATCCTGAAGAGGACCCTGATCCTATGCTTCAGGAGCTTACATGTTCCAAGGGCTGGTCTTATCGCTGATGCTCTGGTTGTTGTTAAGTGTTGTTTCACATCTTTACAAAATGGCGGCCAATGATTCAAGTCAGTATGTGATCAGTGCCAAAGGAGAGGTGCAGAGCATGGGTGTGGCAGATGTCAGAGGAAGAGGGGTTCGTTTTGGTTTTGATGACTGGGTAGCATTCCCAGAGGAAATAGGCCGGGGTTCACATGGATGTAGTTTGGTTCAGGGGCTTAGGGAAATTCCATGCTGGGAGAAGGAGTCTCATGTGAAGGAGTGACCCATGTGTGTCTGAAGAAGAGCAATAGGTCCAATTTGTCAGCTGTCTAGGGAGAGTTAACATGGAAGATGCAGTAGGACATGAGGCTGGGCAGGTGCTGGGGTCAGCTTGTTGGGGGTACTAAATTGTAGACATTTCCTTTGCCACATGCTATATCTTCACAGTCCATGCAAGACCCTATTTTGTTTTATTTCTTCCCTTGTATACCCACTTCATACTCTCATTCTGCCACCTTACTCCCGCCACATGCAATCAATCTAAAGTGTTTGAAATGGATTTTTAAACTTATAGATGTTTTTACAAAACAGAACTTGTTATTTTGTAGACAGTGTTTTAATTCCTGAACATGGAATTATTATGCATCTCACTCACATTCATATTTTTTTCACTCAGTGCTATCACCATAAGATCCATTGATATTGCTACATGCACATCAGAGATATTGCTTCCAAACGTTAAATAGTATCCCATGCTCTGTACCCACCACATTTCACCATCCTCTCTCCCAGTAATGGATTCCTGTCTTGGCTCTGCTTCCCTGTCACAACTTTCTTGCATGACCCGTGTGAGAACTTCTTTGGAGTAAAAACCCAGGATGGGTCATGGGTATGTAGCTACTTACTTTAAATTAGTAGTGTCAGATTTCTTTCTAGAACGGCTGCACCAGCCTACCCAAATATCAGCAGGACATGATCCTCACTAACACTTGGTGATATCCAGCCTTCTAATCATAGCCAGTCTTGTAGTTGTCAAACAATATAACACTATTTTATTTGGCCTTTACTGTTCACTAATGAGTTTAAACATCTTCATATACTTAATAGCCTTTTGGGGTTCCTTTTTCATAAATGGCTTATTTTTTCTTTATCATTCTTTTATGTCAGTGTCTTTATTTTTTTCTGAAAAAAAAAATCTGTGTACAATCTAGGATAGACCCTTGTTACTCAAAGAATGGTCTCTGGTCTAGCAGCATCATATCATGTGTTAAAATGCAGAATTTTAGGCCCCACCCCAGACTTACTAAATCAGAACCTGCATTTTTAGAAGATCCCCATGAGTCCTAATGTACATTAGAGCTTGAGAAGTGTTGATCTATATCTCTGCTGTTCGATATGATAGCCACTAGCCCATTTAAATTTATGTTAATTAAAATTAAGCAAAATAATCATTTAACAATTAAATTAAATTAAAAATGCAGTTTTCAGTCCCCCTAGCCACGTATGGCTAGTGGCTACTGCATCGAATGGTTTAGATATAGAACATTACCATCATCGTTGTCGAAAGTTCTATAGAACAGCATGGATAGTTATTTTTTAAAAAACCCTTTGCCAGTTTTTTACATCGGAAATATTTTCTTTAGCCTGTCCCCCTCTAAGCTGTGACAAAAAGCCTGAGGAATAGAAGAGAGAATTAATGGCAGTGGGCTTTGGCGTTTGTGTGGTGGATTCATGGGTTGGAGGGAAACAGCAGTAGGTGTGAGGGACCAGTGAGGAGTATTTGCTGTATCCAGAGAGGAGGCCATAAAGAATTCTACTAGGTAGCAATGCTGGCTAGTAATATGTTGGCCTTCACTCTTCTAAAATTCCAAAGTATTTGCGTATACTATATATAATTTAATCTAATAAATATATGATTAAATAGGGAAAAATGATTTTCCGTGCTTTTCACAGACCACCCAGAGATGCTGAGGTGGTCATTTGTTTCAGGAATGAAGAAAAGGAAAAGACAAGTGATTCTGATTGCCTGCTTGAACTTAAATACATAAAGCAGAGAGATTTGGGTTGGACAAAAGTAAAAATTCTCTTAACGGGAGAGTAAAATTGTGAGGTAGACTTCTAAACGAAGCTGTAGAATTCCTATATGCCAATAGAAAAGGAACAGTAGAACAAATGGAGAGAAATATATTATGAGCATTTACTATGGGTTGGGCTTGTACCAGGTACATAATTATTCTTATCAGAGCTCTGTGGTGATCTGGTTTACCCGCACCCCACACAGGCCCTAAAACTGTGACTGGCTCCAAGCATTATGCCCTTCCCACTGAACTAGGAACTCTAGATGTTTTGGAGATCATCTGATGACATGGGTCTGGTCCGGATGATCTCTGTAACTCCTTTCCATGTTTAAACTTGAATGTGTTCGGCTCAGAAAAGAATTCACTTGGAATGAGATAAAACACAGGGATCTAAGCCTTTGAAAGGGTCGTCAGCTGGCAGGCCCCTTTTATAGCACTTCTCTTAAAGCTGCTTGGATGGAAAGCAGATTGCATATTTTGCCATCATGTGGCGTTGTCATTCTGGAAGTCCTTGGTGCTTCTACCAGAACACTCAGTGTGGTAATGCGACTCTCCCTTGGCCCCCAAACGTGGTGGCTTTGGAAACAGATGTGTGTGACTTATACCACTGGATAATTAGGAACACAGGGAGCACTTTGAATCTTTATTTTTAAACTTACTATAGGACATGATATCATGTGAAACTTGTCCGAAAGATTGAATGCAAATCCACGAGAAGGCTCCTTTTCTATTAGCAAGGCTTTAGCCACAAGACAGAAAATGTGCAGAAATCAAAAACCATGTGAGGATCAAATGGAGAACTTTTCAAATAGAAAATAATCAGTTATTAGTTGAGAGCTCTTTGGGTCCTAATGTACATTAAGGGGGCTAATGAGGGAGACCAAAATGTAGTTATTAAGAAAGTATTCCTTATGCAAGATTTTAGTTTTGAATTCACCTTGGTCTCTGATTTATAGGCATCAGAATTACCACGCACCTCAACAAAGTTCATGTCTCCTAAGACTGCAGGAGAAATTTGATCAATGGAACCCTTTATCATCTCAAGTCTGCCTTCCCACTCTTGCCATCATACACTCATACTTTGTAATACTTATAACACAGTCTCCTGAAAGAGTTAGAAACATTTATACTAAAGTGTAAATGACTAATAAAATGTCGATAGGTTGGAAGTGGAAATGATCAGCCATATCCTAGCTCTGAGGGGCAGGGGCAGCCATCTGTTTTCTCAAGCCCTCCAGGGGATACTTCTGGAAGACCCCCAGTGTGATGGAAAGAATTCTCAGTTTGGATGCAGAAAACCTGAATTCAAATCCCATCTGTTCCTCTTTGGCAAGTGACTTAATATCTATAAACCCTAGTTTCTTTGTGCTGAAATTACTTGTGATAAAACTAGAATCCCAGGGTCAACTCCTCTAGCCTGTCTCAAGAGGTCCTAGATGTGAGTCCCAGTTATAATGACTCACATTTACATGACTCTGTGGACATGGGCAGGACAGATAAATTTTATAGTCCCTCATTTACACATATGAAGACTGAGGCACAAAGATGTCGAAAATGTGGAATGATCTGTCTTCTCACTATTTGAGAGCTATCTAGAGTCTGTGGAGTTATTACAGCATTTGTCACCAGATCTTCGAGGTTGAATTACATCTTTCCAACAAGGAGGAGCTAGGAGGTCTCCCTTGGGAGATGATCCTTATCTTCATCTTCTTCAGTTGTTCTGGTCTAGGAGCATGTTAGAAATTGAATTATATCCCCATCAAAAGATATGTTGAAGTCCTAACCCCTAGTACCTGTGATTGTGACCTCATTTACAAACGGGTATTTGCAGATATACTCGGGTTCAGATGAGTTCATTAGAGCGTTCCATAATCCACAATGACTGGTGTCCTTGTAAGATGGGGAACCTTGGACGCACAGAGGGAAGATGATGTAGAGACTTGTGGCATGAAGGCAGATGTGTGATGACAGAGGCAGAGGTTGAAGTTATGCTACGATGAGCCAAGAAAAGCACAGGGCTAGAAGAGGCATGGAAGGCTTCTCCCCTAGAAGCTTTAGAGGGAACATGGCCCTGATCACACCATGAATTCAAGCTTCTAGCCCCTAGAACTGTGATACAACTAAGTTCTGTAGTTTTTAGTACTACGATTGTACGGCAGTCCTAGGAAACCAATAAAAAGCAAATGTTAGCTATTTTTGGAAAATGTCTTATCTTAGAACTGAGTTGGGAATATAACTCATGAGTGGAAGGCATACTGAACTATGTTTTCCCCTGAAAAGCATCTAAATAACTCACTAACCTCCAGAAATTACTCTGGTTCGTAGCATGCTTTGCGTGTAGGAAAACACCGTCATCATATGACTTTTCTGAAGGGTGTCAGAGGCCCATGTCTCCCCACAGTTTTCTTTTTCCATATCTTACTGTGAGAGTCATCTCTTTGGGTTAAACATAGTCCATGTCTCTACCTCCTTTTAAAATGAAAAAGGTTCTTGAGAGGGGCAACTCAGTAAAGAATTAATATCTTGCCCTTTGATTACTTGGGGAAGGAGGTGAAAAGTCCTTAAAGTGAAAAAGGGGCCAAAAACTTGATGGGACCCTGAAGTGAAATTCTGCCTTGTTCTACCATCTTATCTTGGGCTAGTCTTGAATATTTTAGTAGGAGCTTTGGCTCTGTTTTAATAATCTAATTACCATAGAAATCTAGGAAATTTCAAATGCATATTTGCCATATAAAGGAGAAAAGCAGTCATTGTAGGTTATCAGGAGACTGTTAACCTTTTCTTCTTGGTGTACTTCTTTCCTTTATGTGTGTGAAAATAATTCTTTCCCAGTTTGAAAAGAGATCCAAAGCAATACTGTTTTTTATTGCTAATGAGATTGTGTTTAGAGTTTAGAAATAGAACCCTATGAGCTCTTGAAGGTGGAGGAGTGCAGGCATTTGCTATGGCGTTGGCTTAGGATTCTATTTGTTGAGGTTCTTTTAAAGGTCAAGATAAATTTGTATAAAGATAAAAGCAATCCAGTTGGCAGAGACTAGAAGATGCTTGTTTCTCAAAGAGATTTCGAGGCTGTTGACGAAAAGAACTGCTCTTTCATCCCTTCCTAAACAGGGTTTCTGACAGCAGTCCTCAAATCAAATGTTTCCAAATATTTGAGTCCAGATTTTCCTCATAAAATATTTTTAATCAGGGAATACAACTAGATATCACTCAAATTCAATTTTAGAAATAAATTTCATGCAGTTGAGTTCAGATCTCAACTGCAGGCTTGCTCCATTAGAGAGACAGGAAAAAGTCTATGAAGTTTTATATTTATATATGTATATTTATATATTTTAATCGAGGACCTTTGTGCAAAACATCTCATGATCAGGCCACCAGTCTCTACAAAGTTAAGTGATTCATACAAATGAGTCAGTTTTCAGGACCATGGCAGAGATAAGGAAGGAATGTTGCAGTCCAAAAAGAAAAATCAACACATAGTACAGCGTCAAAGAGGAGAAAAATAACATCTAAGAAAAAAATTCAGCATGAAATTAAAGGAGAACCTGACTATGATCCCATTTCCCCATCTGAGCCCAGAAGATAAAAACTGTAATAAATTCATTCATCTACACCCACTTTAAATATCGGAGCCGATCAGCAGTTTCACTGATGTACGGCCAGACTTTGAAGTCTGCCTTAGCTCTGGAATTCGACCAGCCACTTTCCAGACCATGTAATGTATTGCAGCTCTTTCCACATTATGCATTCCAGATGGCCACAGTAATTCTTTGTGCATTTTCTCCTTTCTTATTTGGGTTACTGGGGTAATTTGGGAATAAAGTGTGCATGCTGCAAAGTGAAAATTGACATACACTTACTGCCCTGAGCTGCTCAGTGATATTAAAGAAACCGAAAGAGTTAAAAATGTATACCGTGAATGGAGGAGGGTGGGAGAAAGGATGGAGGAAAGCTTCCTAAGCAGTTATTTTTGCTACTTGCCAAATGAGGGGACCTTGCTTTGTGACTATCTAGGAAGGTTACTAACCATTCTCCCTCCCAGTGCTCCCCTCGCCTAGCATGTTACGGTCTCAACCTTCGGTGATCATAGGATTTATCCACAAACAAGGATAAGGCTGGGAATGAAAAAGGTGCTGTTAAAAATTACACCTGGGTAGTGGACTTAAACCTCATTTACAAATCAGGACATGTGTTCACATAACGTCGAAGAGTAACTTCTAAAAGAATGTTGAGCTCCTTAAATGCTGGTTTTATTTAATTCAGCACTTGCTCAGTGCAAAGGGTCTGCCAAGTGGCTGTTGACCCTTGGGTTTGTGGTGACTGGACTCTCCAGGTCCCCACACAAAGTCAACACATGCAGTTAATAGGCAAAAAGCGTTTGGCCACCAGACGGGCCGCTTTGCCTCAGCAGCACTCATCCTCACGTAGTCCAGCTTGCCCTGAGCTGATTTATGTGGCATCCTATGGCTGTGACTGAGTGTGCCTTTAGTTTACTCTATTGTTTCTATTCAGAGTGTGAGAGGAATCTGTGACTGAGGTGAAATAATGGCACGGAACCCTTTCTGGCAAAGAAGACAGTCTTTTTAAAAAATGTTTTTTAAGGCTGCATTAAAATATCTTTAGTGCCAATGCCATGTGTGTTTTAAAAATATTTTTTAAGGCTGCATTTAAATATCTCTAGTGCCAATGCCATGTGTGTTTTAAAAGGTGTTTTTCTATGCAAGTCCCCTTTGGTGTATCGTTACAGCTGTCATTCTCAAACTTTGCTATTCATCTGAATCATCTAGAACCCTTATTAAAATAGAGAGGCCAGGACCCGGTCCCTGGAGATTCTGATTAAATAGGTTTCATGAACATCTGGAATTGTCTACAGGAACTAAAAATCCAATGGAAACCAAGCCCCTTACGACCGTATTTCTCATTTTCTCATCAAATTCTCGATCCTGTCCATGAAAAATAGTTCTGGAAATTTAGCCAGCTTTCTAGTTTCCGTGCAAGGAACGATTCTTCCTCCAAGCCATCTGAAAACAACGGCTCTCATCTGGTGAAGAAAGATGAATTTTATTTGCTAAGACACCAAACAAACTATTACAAGCATTCTGCTCTTTTTCCAAGCGGTTTTCATTTTCTACCCTCGTGGGGAGGCCTGTGCACACAGGGCGGTTTTCTTTGCGATGGGGCAGGAAGCTGAGGAGTGTCTTCTCCCGTGGGAGCTGCCGCTTGCGTTTCACAGACGCAAGAAGCTCCCTGTTTTGGAGGCGGCAACTGGAATTCTGGACCTGGAGCCAAACTCCCAAATATTCTAGGGCAGCGCAACAGAAAAAAACATGTGTATTTGTGTCTGTGTTTCCTTGCTCAGGCAAAGACATAGACAGATAAATCTCGCAGAAACATTTCGTTTTTCTGGGACAGTCAGAGAAATCAGACCATGTTTATTTGCACAAAGACTGCTGTGTGATTCAAATGCTCGCCCAGTCAGGATCCACTTTGCCATGTAAAACACAGGCTCTTCTGAAATTTTTTTTTTTTTGGTCCTTTTTTTTCCTGACTGTAATAATATTACATTTTTCTAAACACTTGGGAAAAAAAAAAAAAAACAGAAAAGATGACAAGAAAAGCAAACCACCCAAAGCCATATCTTTCAGAGAAAACACATGTTAATATTTTAGAGTCTTGCCTTCCAAGTTTTATATCTTCATAGCGCAGATATGAAAAAATGAAAACTATCATTAGTATACTGTTTGATAATCAGGTTTTCACATGATTTATTTTGAGAATAACTCCATATTGTTAAATATTATTCAAAAAACAAGATTTTTAGTTTTTTTTGGGGGGGGGGGCTGCATCAGAAAGATTTTTTAAAAACCTGCCTGCCGGCTGACATTTAAATCATTTCCTTTTTAAAAATGTTTATCTATTGCTGTAATTAATAGCCTTAGGTTAAAATTTCTATTTAACATAATTGATAAATATATTAAAGGTCTTGGTGCATATCGCCAACTTGGAACCTGGGCATTTCGATTCTATCATTGGCCCATAGTTGATAGGCGTCTGTGAGGAAGAACACTTGCAGTGAAAAATTTGTATTCTGTCGGGGAAACCCCGCCGAATTCCGCAGGGGAGGGTTGAGAAGTCACTAATACTCACGCCAAAGTTTCTGACCATGGTCACTTCTCCAGATTTAGTATAATGGCAGGAGCTGTGAATTCTAGGAATTAAAGAATGGGGTTTGCAGTGGATGGGATTTTTCTTGGTCTCTCGATAACTGTCGTTACCTATGTTAACTTTTGAGGGAATAATAGAAACAAAACGGGTCTCATTCAAATTAGAATCTGGACAGAAAAAGAGTGTTTTCCCATTGACCTCTTCCTGTGAACCACCAACTTACATGGTGCAGGAAAAAAGTCTGAGGAAGGGAAGTGACAATTTAGTGTTTTCTTAAACTTTGTGGTCTGGACCTACTATTTATATTTTTAATCTATACCCTTGTCACTTTCATTCAGCAGCCACCCTCCTGCATCTCCATCCCAGTCTTCGTGCTTCGGCTATCCTCGCCTGCTAGTGATCTCTCTCTCCTAATACCTGCTTTATCCCCCCACACTGTTTCCTCTGCCAGGACCACTCTCCATTCCCTCCTACCCTTCTCCTAGGTGAACTTCTGCTTTCCCTTCAGATCTCAGCTTAAACAAGCTTCAAACCAGGAAAGTGCAGACAACCGGGGCCTTGCACTTCAAGGAAGCCCCTCCATCAATATCAGGGCAGGCAGGTACTTCAGAAGTTTGTGAACCAGGTGGACAGAAACTGAAAACAATCTTTTATTAAACACTGCAAGCATTGTTATCTGGTGGGAGGTAGAGACTTAAATACTTCCTACAGAGAAACCATCCTTTTGTCCAAGAAAACCACCCCAAGTGAAAGATATGTGTAGAGCCAGGGTTTGCACAGGCAATAAAAATGTTTTAAGGAGCTAACGATGTTTTGTGAGTGAGAAGGAAAATGTATTTCTACAAATGAGGCAGAGAAGCATCTCTGCACACTGCTTTATTTATTTTTTATTTTTTAGCTTGCTTTTGAAGATAGATGAAGCAAAATGTCTTCTTCTCACCTTGATCGTGGAGCTGGGTCGAGACGTTTGCGGTTAGAGAAAAGAGCCTTGAAACAGAAACTCTTTTCATGGGAGACTTTGTGAAGCTGTAAGAACAATAAGAATTTTTTGGACCCTCAAGCGACAACACTCAGCATCTATATGATACCCCAAAGATGGGTGTCTTGTTTCCCATTACATGTTGTGACTGGTTTTTGCAATTAGGTAGGGAAACAATGGTCCTTTGGTAATTACTATATAGCAACATTAAAAAATTTACCTATAATGACCAGTGATATTTTAACTAACTCTCCTAGGTGTCTAGGTAAACGATTATACCACCTGGAATAAAAGATAATTTTTCTTTTCTTTTTTTATATATTTTTTATTTCTATTTTATGTCTTTTCACAATGAAAGAAGCCACACGACAGCCAAACTGGATGGAATGATTTAAATGCTGTTGAGTTTCTGAGCAGCGGTGGGAATGCTGGGTTTGAGAGCAGAGAGGTGAGAGGCTGTAGACAGAGGGAGCAGGGAGGACGACATTATGACACTTTAGGAGTGAAGCGATGATGTCTTTAACTAAGATAATGGATACAGATTTGAAAACAAATATATATATATATGTGCACACATGCCCACACACATACATACATGTATATTTTAGATGCCCCACTGAGTGTTTTTGGTGACATGGTAAATCAACAAAAATGACTCTTCGGCTCAAAGCCTGAAGCCTGGTGGTCTAATTAATTGTTAGCAGGAAATTATTTTTAATAGACAATGAAATCATTCATTTATCTGTAAAGAGGTGATAGGAAGTATTTTAATTAAAACACCCAGTTTACAAAGACATTTAATACTGTGGATTCGAGAGAAATTCGCTGTTATTTCAATTTTTACTATTCCTTTGTGGTCTGAGACGTAATGCAGCCAAACCCGATCTCTGTTAATTAGCACGTGCGTGGGGCTTTTCCAGGCTCCAGAGCAACTTTATGGACGTGTGATCTCATCGGGGTCTCACAACAACCCTGCGATCTGCGTCATAACAGAAAATAGCGTCTGTGGAGCACTTTACAACTCCAAAACACTTTCCCCTGATACATCCTTTCAAGGTCGTGTACACATGGGTTACTGGAGACTTACAGTCCAGCCTGGTGGCGGTGCTACTTGGAGTTCCCTGGGCTCAAGGTACTGTTTTGCTGTCCCAAGTCTTGGTGCTTCTGGTTCCCTGCAGTAAAATATCCTCCCTGCCTTGTCCAGCAGCTGAGACTCTGTAACATTCAGGAAGAGCCTCTCTATCTTCCCCAGGAGGATGATGGAGGCAGGTGGTGGGGGAAGAGGGGACATGCACAGGCAGCATAGTCCTTGGGAGCAAAAGGCTCGATTGGGCTGGTGACTACAGTAGGACTGATGGGTCACCCCCTGTTCTGCTTAAGGCAGCACAAGCTCAGGTCTTCAGCTGCCTCAACTGTCCGTGGAGGTGTCAATAGCACCTCAGCTGTGCAAAACCTATGTCACCTTGAACTCTGCGGCATCCTCCGTTTATGCTTCCGCTCCTCAGGCAGCTCACTCCTATCTACAAAGAGAACAATACTGGACACTCATCCCACGGCCCTCGCCCACTCACCCCTACAAGGTCCCGTCAACTTCTAATTTTTTTTTTTGAATCCTACTTTTTCTTGGAGGAGAAAAGAAAGAAAGGAAGTTGTTTGTTTTATAAAGAGAAATAGAGTAATGGAGCAGAGCAACTCAGGGATCCAGCTGTCATTTATTACATCTCCTGTTAGGGTATCACTTCCGCCAGGAAGCCTCTATAAGGCATCTAGCCAGGGCTCGGTGCACCCACCCACCCGTATGCCTCGCAGCCCCTGTACTCACCCATATTTTGATAGAGTAACTGACACTTTCTTGGTGACAAGGGACAGAGTCTCAATTCAAATTAGCTCAAGCAAAACGAAATAAAAAGGGGAGGGGCTTACTGGAGCAAATAGTCAAGCCACAGGCCTCAGTGCTGTCGGGAAGCTGCGTGTCTGCCTCGTCTTTGCTCCTCTCGGGGAATTGGTAGCATTCTTTCCTGCCATAGCGATGTCACTGGCCTAGATGGTGAGCAGAGAGAAAAAAAGTCTTTCCTACCAGCTTCAGTTTTCCCAGCTAGGGGAACAGGTTTATTCCCAGACCAGTCACGCTGGTCAGAGGGATGACACAGGTTGATCCCTGAGGCTGTGGGCTATTCCTGAAGGTGCAGTTGTGACACGAACCATCCTTCCCAGTTATGTCTTTTGGGAGCACTCATTCACCTGTGCTGTAATTGTTATAACTCATCTATTCTTCACTTACCCTCAGCCCCTCAAGGATGAGGATGGTATCTGGTTCTGATTTTGTGTCTTCATTTTAGTGCAGGATCTGGAATTCAGTAAGGGTTCACTAAATATTTGATAAGTGAAAGAATGAATGAATGAACTCACATGTGACGGTAGAGGCCAGATTGAATTAGGTCTCTAAACAGTAAGCTCAGGCACAACTACAATGCACATTGTCTCCAATACGTTATTATGTGGAATGGAATATAGAACGCAGAGGCTCTGAGCTTCTGGGTGATTCTTTTTCACTTTCTAAACCATGGGCCACACAAGTGAGTGGGAATGAAGCAGATGAGGCAGATGCGAGTACCTTCGAAACGCTTCTACACCCTGAAGGTTGCAACCCATCTGACTGTCAGATATTCAAATCTCTTGCTGTGTGTGACCCAGCCTTTCCTCACACTGCCCCTGCCAAGGCAGATGCTCTGAATTGATCTAGATGTCTCCAACTCCCCCAGGTAATGTCAAAGAGCTCACACTATGGTTGGCTGAAGTAAGAGAACATTTTTCCTTCGTAACCTCCCTAAATGCCTACATGGCAATATCACTCTTAGAAAATAAATACTTTGTTTTAAACCACCCTGTTTGCAAATAAAAAATTAGGTTGACATGACTCTCTCCTAGTACTTTGTTTACATTGCATTTTGCCCATGAGGAATGTTTTGAATTTGAGCAAATTAAACACTCTCCAAACATGGTGCTTAAAATAATAAAGAACTCTCTGGAACATTTAAGCTGAGCTGGAGGCTTTCCTGACAACACCTGTGATTCACCAGCTGTTGCCATGGAATTTGGCTGTGGAGCTGCAGTGTGCTTTTCCTAGCATTCGTTTGGCAGTTTTCATTACATTCAGTAATACACTTAAAGTCCTAAAGAGAACCATTTCCCTCCCCGTGACTTGCTAGACAGGGAATGAAGTTGTCTTAGCATCTAGTAGAGAGAGACATTAGCTTTAGAACTGTAATAATATTCCTTAAAATACGGGGTGACTCTGTCCCCAGGCTGCTAAGACTTCCCAATTCATAGGAGACACTATGTACTTTGAAGTGTTGTAGAGGAGCTGCCCTCAAAAAGAAAAAGAAAGAAAGAAAAAAGAATAACTCCCACTCCAAAGTTTAGTACAGTGGCTTTGTTTTGCTGGGGTGCTATTTACTTCAAAAGTAAATGAGACTATTTCAGGAGATGTCTTGCTGACTCCAGGAAGGCTTTACGAGGAAACGTGTCATGGTGATAATGGAATTTCCATTGCTCTGTGCTTGCTACTTCCAAAGTACTGGGACTTTTCACACAGAATCTCTGTGATAAAGGATCATTTTAAACATGGCGGTGGGGGCGGGGTGGGGGACCAAATACGTAAGCTACGTCCCTGCTCACTTCTAAACACACTTCTAAGAGTTATTTTTTTCTTCCGAAAAATGAGGGATAAACTTATTTACTATCTCAGGTTTAATAAATTTAAGAATTTATAATAATAAAAGTGCTAAATTCTGCCCAATTTAGCTTATATATTGAATGCAATTCCAAAGAAATTTCAGAGATTTTTTTTTTCTTTTTAACTTGGCAAATTGATGGTAAAGTTAATCTAGAGGAATACATTTATGAAACTGGTTAGGACAATTTTAAAAAGGAAGATTATAAGGGAACATTTGAATTATCAGATATAGACAAATATTATAGTTACAGTGTTTTGAAAAGCATGGCACAAAGCAGACCACTTACTTGAAAAGAAAGTGTTCAGAAAACTATCTCTGATGGCTGTAGGAACTTAATATAGAACAAAGATGGCATTTCAGATAAGTGAAAGGATAAATTGTTCAATTAATACTATTGTGACAATTGAAACATTTGAAAGCAAAGCCAAGCTACTTAATACCATAAACAAACAAATTCTAGGTAGATTGCAGATTTGCATGTTAAAAAGAAAGTAAAGCAAAGGAAGGAAAAATAACAAAAGATAGATAAACTTTTCATAACATTCCTGATGCAGGTGCTGTGTGTGTGTGTGTATGTATGTGTGTGAATGCATATGGGTGTGTATGCATGCCACTTGTGTATTCTCCACTTTAATCTTCCTATTACTCTGAGAATTATCTAGGACCCAAATGTAAACTTTTCACTCCCTTATTTAAAATCTTGCAGTAGATCCACATTATCTGCCTCACTGTTATTAAACATTGAGCCATGTTCCATCTTTATAGCCTTGATTCCTGTAATTTTCCCACATACCTTTCATGCTTTAGCTATGCCAGGTTCTCAATTTGTTAAAAATTAATTTATTTTCCAATTGTAGTTGACATACAATATTATATTAGTTGCAGGTGTACAACATAAGATCAGACATTTATATACCTTATGAAGTGGGTACCCTGATAAGCCTAGTACCCATCTGACACCATACATAGTTATTACAATATTATCGACCAAGATCTCAATTTTTGAATAAGCAACCGCTTCCTTCACCTCTGTGCATGCAATTCGCTCTGTCTGAAATAGTTTTCCCTTCCTCCTTCACTTGAATGGCTATTGTTCATCTTTTAAGGCTCGACCAAAACATCACCCCCTCTGGTAATCATTTGGTTATCATGCCAGATGTACCAGTTAGGGTTTTCCAAAGAAACCAAACCAATAATGTTTGTTCGTTTGTTTGTTTGTTTGTTTGTTTGTTTACTTGCTTATTATGGAGGCTGCGAGATTATGCAAGCTGTAGAACCAGGAATGCTGAGTCTGAATGTCTGAGAAAAAGATGGATATCCCAGCTCAGTAGAGAGAGAGAGAGCAAATTCTTTGTTTTTTGGTTCTATCAGGCCCTCAACTATTGGATGCTGCCCATATACATCAATGAGGGGAATCTTCTTTACTGTCTACAGATTCAAATGCTAATCTCTTCCAGAAGCTCCCTTACATACTCACCCAGAAATAATGTTTTACCAGCTGTCTGGTCATCCCTTTGCCCAGCTAAATTACACATAAAGTTAACCATCGACTCACCTCCATGATGTTGTTGCATCAGAAATATCTCTACTGAACACTCAACTAAGTTATAATTGCTAACTTTTGAAAGTTATAACTTGATACATGGTAAACTTTTTTCATAGAAAACAAATAAAATAAGACAGAAGGATATAAAGTATACAACAAAAGTGTCCCTCTTCCCCATTCCACTTCCCGCCAGTCCTACTTCCCAGAGTTAACTGCTGTCTCTACAGAAATTATCTAGAAGTAGAGATACAGATCTACATGTCTTCCCGTCCTTTTCTTACACAAATGTGATCATAGAGTACACATTGTCCAACATTTTGCTCTTTATATATATGTATTTTTTACTTGTTTGTCTCCCTGAGCTGTCATATTGTCTTTGGCATGAAAGGCAACCTCAGAGTTGTTCAGTGTACAACCTGTATAACCATACGCAGCAGTCCAGCTCTTTTCCTTGCTAAATTGTGAGCCACTTAATGACAAAGACTGCATCTTTTACTTTTATATCCTGCTGCCTGCTACAATTCCTGGTACACGGAAATTACTAAATGAATGATGAAAAAAATCTCTAAATACATATTCCCTGGGCTACTAACATTCACAATCACATAAAATCCTCAGTTCTATAATAGTGACACAGCTATGAATGTATCCTAGGGAGATAACCACTTTTCCAAGCCATCAGTCAAATTGAAGTGACTACTAAAGCTTGTCTTCCGCTTTATAATATACTTTGATCAATGTTAGGAAGAAAAGGCTTTGGGATCAATTTCTCCAACCATGGCTTCATTTTACAGAGAAGGACACTTAAGTTCAGAGGTAATGTGTCCTGTTCTTGGTCACAGGATAAGTTAGTGACTGAGCCGAGAATTCACTCTGGCAGTTTGACTCTGAGACATACATCCTACTTCAGCCCTATGAAGATGCAACGTAAAAGTGTAGACAAAACAGTAGATATTTGGGGGAAACTTCGGGAAATTCTAGAGATTCCTTGGAGAATGTGATACTTTATGATTGCATTATTATGCCAGGAATCCTACTTTATCATTTAGGATGTATTGGGCTACAAGTAACAGAAAGCCTAACTTATAATGGTTTAAACAGGGGTGAATTCATTAACTCTCCTAATTGGAAATTCAACTGTAGGCCAAAATTTGAAATTTACCTCATCCAGGGTCCCCAGCTCATTCTCTGAGATTCCCTTGGCTATGCCCTGTTTTGTGTGTTGGTTTCATACCAGGCTGACCTTCCTTCCAGTAGAAAAAATGACCGTAGCTGGTTCAGGCTTCATATCTCCACCCTGCCAGTTCTGAGGGGGAAAAAAATCCTTCTGTCCCAGCCTTCCCCACAAGAATTTTGAAACTCACCTGATTGCCTCAGCCTAGGTGACATGCCTACCCGGGACCAATGGCTGTGGCTGGAAAAAGAGAACACAAGGTTTAGCATAAGGTGGTCATGCCCTACTTCTGAAGCTTCCCCCCGAACAGAGATTATATGGGCTGGAAGGAGGAAGGGTGGGTACAGTATGAGGTTCTGAGCACTGTTAAGAAAGGGAATGGGGATAATGGATGCCAGGTAAGCAGCCAACAAAGCTGGTTCACAGCACTCCCTGACTGCCACCTATTTCTATTAATACAGGACCTAATCAGAGAAGCCTTCGTTATTCCATGAATTCTGAGCTCCCCACCCCCCACCCACCCACCCACCCACCAGAAGAACACTCTCATGGGTTCACAAACCAGCCTAACTGGCCCAACAAAGATGCCTTGTTTTTCTCCCTTCCCATCTCCTTCTTTTCTTCTGCCTATTCTGCCTTCACTGGATACTGTCTTATTGGCCACTTACTGCTAACACTGAGATCAGGGATCACCAGCCCATCATCTTCCATCTGGCTCCACCGCCATCCCCATTAGGGCATTCTGCTGCAAAGAGAAGAGTATGCATTTATTTTACAGTCTTCAGAGAGATTTCAAAGCATGATTTTGTGCCCCAGTGTCATAAGGAAATGGTTCTTTCAATAGTTTTTTGTTGTTGTTGTTGTTGTTGTTGTTGTTGTTGTTGTTGTTATTGTTGTTTTAATGAACAGACTTGAGGAACAAATCTGAGGTCAGACACTCGCTAGTCAGAAGTGACTCTCCTCCAATGCCCAAGTCTTCATTACTGATTCTCACTTGGCTGCCTGGAAATGGCTTCCTTAGGATGGGAGCTTTTAAACAGGGGCATCCATGAACTTGAATGAAAAAAAAAAAAAAGATTATTTGCAACATCTAGTTGAAACGGAGACATTCCTGCAATTACAAATGTAAGAAACCAACCACAATTGTAAGGGTACTACCTGTGACTCTGTTACCCGTGCATCTCTCAGATGCCTACATATAACAACCTACCATTGCTGTGGATATCTGGAACTACTATTTATGCCAACCTTCAGAATCATACCAGTTACCAAAACTCACCACTGGATCTTGTTATTTAAAGAGCCAGTAAAGAAATACAAATTTTAATATGTTAATGGCATTTTAGTAATATTTTGATAAATGCATTTTGATATAGTTGATTACCTTGGTAATCCTCTATATTTTGCTTAATTAATTTAAAAATGTCCTTCCAATAGTTTTTCCATAGCCTTCACCAGACTGGTAAAGGGATCTGTGTCTCAGAAAAGATTAAGACCTCCTTCTCCCCACAGTCTTAGGATGGCTTGTTTCTTTGAAGATGGCACAAAACTGGTGTTTTAGTCTACACATTAATTTTTCTTTCCACTTAGCAGTATCATAATGTCTTCAGTGCTGTACATTTAGGATTCATTACCTTCCCTCCCCGCCCTTATACTTTGCCCTCCTACTATCCCAAAGAAAAATAGCAGACTGGACCCTTCATTGTCCCTCTCTTGCCACATTACCAGGGCCCCAACGTCAGGGCTCCTTGGTATTGAGGCAGATTGGTTCAGCAAACACAGGCCATCAAGGCCCCATCACCATCTGAAGTCTCAAATGAGCACTTTTCCCCTTTTCAATTAAGGATTAGGAAAAAGTATTCGAAAGCCCCAAATGCCTCAGTTTCCTTCAAATTGTTTTGAAAAATGCATTTCTTTACTTCTCAGCAGTGTAGACATTTCCCTGCTTCTTACAATTTCCTTCTAATAATGAAGAAGAGTCAGGGTAGAAAAAAAAGTCATCTACACATGAATCTAACATTGTCGATGATCTAATTACTTCTTGCCCCCATATTTCCAGGGTCCCCAGCTTTTTCCATATTCTCCCTCTTGCTCACTGTTATATTATGGATTTTCTGGCCTGTTCCAGAAACCTCCCTTACCCTACTCTTCTCTCAGATCCTTCTACCATAATTAAAGAGACTTACGGCGTTCAAATAGGGGGAAAAATCACCGCATCGTCATGTCTAAATGCTTATCACTGTCGCAGGCAGCACTTTTGTGTAGCAATTCAAGCTACGTCCTCCTCCGTTTCGACCTCAAATCATTTGTAAAGGCAGGTCCCTCCCGACGACGCCGGGAGAGAATAGGCTGCCTGCGTGGGTGGTCTGGGGTCTGAGGGAACAGATGACATCATGGATTCACATGGCAAGTTTATGAAGCGGCAGTTCAGCTCTCCCGGGCCCGAGTTGCCTGCATTATCTCTGCTGGAGCATTCAATGCTCAATGCTCAAGAGAGGCAGGACAGGGACACTCGGAAACGATATTTTTAAAGTTGATATTCAAAAGATTTGAAGATTTACAAGCATTAGCGGGATATTTCTGAAATTCTATACTTTCTGGAGGGGGCTGGAGGGAAATCATCGTACACGAATGATTTTTGCAAACGCGCACACCATTCCTTTTGCCTGCCTGAATTGCTAATTCCGTACCCGCCCCCTCCCCCAAAGGGCTGTTACTGGTCTTTTCTCAGACTTCTGTTAGGCATTCTGGGCTGGTAGAGAGGGGAAAGAGACAGGACTTTCTGTTTGGACCCTGTAGGAATTTTAGTCTGGGATGAGGTTTATGCAAACACAAGTTAAATCAGACATACACAGAGGTTATAGAACACCTGTCCCTCAGGAGGGTTCCTGAATGCCAGCCCCGAGGCCCACTGAACTTTCTGTTCTTTGGGGCTCTGCCCAAGCTGATGGTCCCTTAGGCAGTATCTCCACCTTTCTCCATGATTCTTGTTAGCTGCAATGCGCAGGTGCCATTTTTTTCCCCTCTGAATATCTGCCCTATTACAAGCAGTTACTCTTTCGTCCTTGGCTATGTCTTACCATTTTAATAACCAATATGTTAGTTATGTTTGGATATTTTCTCCAACAGGCATTCTGACTCTTCCTCCAAATTAAATAATTATAGTTTCAAGCTATAATCATTTCAGAATATCCCGGCGTTTAAGTGCTTAGATCCAGTCTAAATGAATTTAAATCTTGGATCTGTCTCTTCACAGCTTTGTGAACATGGGCAAGTTTCTTAATGTTCTTGTATCTTAGTTTCCTCATCTGAAGAATGATCATAATAATTAGTATCTAATTCTTTTTTTTCAAATTCTTAATATTGTTTGGAGAGCTGATGAGTTAATACATACAAAATGCTTAGAATAATAGTTAGGATATGGTAAATATTGAGGAATGTTAGCTATTCGTATTACTACTATTGTTATCATTTCCTACTTGTGATTGATATTTTCTGACATCTTGCACAAGCCATTTCTGTTGAAATCACCTTTCCCTCCCTTACAGCATTTTACCTTGATAAAAAGGACAAGAGATCTGAGTGTAGAAATCGAAAACGTATGAGTTTCATCTCCAACTGGAACTGGACACTGCCCCAAACTCAGAATAGGAGAGAGGCTTGGAAATGTCTTTAAGAGATTTATTACTGTTTAAACAGAAGCAGGAAAAGTGTCGTCAGCAAAGGGAAACCTTGAGTTGCTTTTTCTGACCCACCTGCAGCATCTGAAGCAGCAAAGGGGACTTTGTTTTCTTAATGAGGCCATGCAAGGACACACTGAGAAGAAAAATATCACCCCTATTCAAATATAACTACATTTTCAGATCACTTATATTTATTTAATACTGTTGAAAGAGCTTTTTTGACTTATTTAGATAGAAATGATCATCTTATATCATTCTTCTGCTCACATAAGAATAGAAACAAATTAGTTGACTTAAACTTTCTTCGCATGCAGAATGTGCTCATCTGAATAACTTTTTTGACTTCAGGCTGTCAATCTCCATGTTTTCTACACAGGATCATCCTCTGGGTCATCAGGAAGAGAGCCCTGGCAATGCAGCACTGCACAAAGAAGTCTCCATTTTTTTCTTCAGGACTTTTTTTCAAGTCTTTGATGCCCACTCAGAAAGGATTGGTGCTTGCTTTCCTCGTCTTCCCTAGACATGTCATTGGAAGGTGTTCAAACTATAATAGGCACTCAGATTCTTTTCTCAAACATGCCTAGAAATTTGATTTACTGGAACTTCTAGCCTACGGTATAGTCGCACCATCAGGACTAATCATCAAGGTATCAGGAGCAGCAATGCACAGGCAAGCAAAGGCGGCCACTCACACCTGCCTCCTGACTTGCAGTAACTGAGATGTCATCAACTACAACACACATCCTGATTTCAGAGATATTTTCCTTCAATGTTAAAATGGGGAAGGAGACACACACTTCAAATTGACAAAATATGGCATTAATATCAACCATTAATGACTGCTTAGATGTGGGTTAGGCATGATGCTAAAATTATATAGGTGATACAATTACCTAATAACAACCTGAAAGGTGTAAATCATTATATAATTTTATTGAAGGGTAAACTGAGGCTCAGAGAGGCTAAAACACTATTCAACCCACACTGCTAAAAAGAAGCATGATCAGGACTGAATAAACCTAAGATCTGGATTCAAAGTTCAGGGCTCTTACCCTCAGCAGACCTGTCTCCTAATGTCAGAGGGGCATTCTACAGTGAAGCCACAGGGTTGGAGTAAACTCTTACAACTGAAAGCGTGGAATTATGTTTAACATTCCCCCTCAAAACTTCAATCAGCACCAAAGTGAAAATCGTGCACTAATTGGAAGCAATGACGCAGATAATATGGAATAAAGTACACTGGCTGATGGAAAACTCAACTTTCTTCAGGCACAGAGACACTTTCTCTGCATTGTAACGCCAGCAACAGAACCTAGAACAAAACAGATGAGAAGCTGTTGGACAAATGGTGTTCTGTATATCTACATTTTATGTCTACCTGACATCTGCTTTCCTTATCCCATCTTTCAAAAGCTCAGACCAGTACAGAATTCATTGTTAGTGGTCTACATTATAACTAAAGCTCACAAAGAAATTTTCTGAGCTCCTGGGTAAGGGGGACAGTTGGACTAGCGATCATTGCTAACAAGTGTCCGTGGATGCATCCTTAGCTGTAGGAGGAAAGTCATTGCATTCATTGCTGTTGGCTGAAACAATGTGTTTGACTAAATGGTTTAAAAGTTTTTTTAACAGGCATAGCAACTAAGGAGGAATACATTTTTTTGCCTTCAATGTTTAATCTTGAAAAGGAATGACCAAGTAATACCATTTCCTAAGGAAAAAAAATCTTTTATATCATTGCTATATTTTTATGCAATTAAAACAAAGGAGAAACATACCTATTTACAAGTGAATGATCATATTTCTGTATAAGAATCTCATCAATGTAGGTGGACATTAACTTCATAATTAACTTAATGTTTTTATTTCCTTCCGGTTTCAAGTCCTTGTGAACACCACGAAAGGAAAATACATAAGAATCAACTCCATTAATTCTTTTAGGAAAACTTGATATTTTCATTATTTATGATTCACGACACTGCATAAATCTAAGAGTAACTATATAATGAGTTATATAAATTAAATAATGATTTCAAATGATTCTATTCATAAAAAGCTATTTGAGAAAATTAAAGAAAGGTGGAATTTTTAAACTGAAGAAATTTCCAATTCAAAGTTCAATTCATAGGGTTTATCTTTTTCTATTTAAAACATGTCAGGTTTTGATTGCCTCATTAGCACACCCCATAAGAGACAAACAGAGGTTCTGTGCTCACTGTGAGACCATCAGAATTGGAAGGATACAGCTCACCCTAACCTACTATTTTATGGATGAAGAAACTGAGGTCCATACTCATGAGATGATGACAAGCTAGGTGGCACCGTGTTGAGTGGGTAGAGGGGAATTTCAGGAAGGACTGGGGGAAGGAATTAATAGCGGAAGGGACAAAATGTCAAGTTTAGTGAGTGGGAAAAAAGTTAAGTTTGCAAATTAGAGAAAAGGGTACCTAATATGCTTTGTGGCAAGACAAACAAGAGACTGTAGAATATTTTGCATTTTTGCAACTAAAACAGCGAGGTGAGCCAAGAACACAGTTGAGCATTAAACCAAGTAAGGTTAAATCTTTAGCAATAGTCATACTGGGCATAGCCCACTTCTGATTGCTATAGCAATGGATTACATTGTAACAATGGAGAAAACGCAATGTTAAGTGAAGTTAAAGGTCAGTGAGAAGGAGCAACATTTGGCTTACTTAGCTCTCTGCACTTTGGGGGAGAACTGGAGAAGGAGTTTGGGAGGGCTTTGTGCCAGACACAATGAGATCACAAAAGGAAGAATCGGATTTATGTATAAAAGGTGAATTTAAAACTATGATTCAGGAATGCTCAGGACCTTGCCCACTTGAGGATGGTTGGAGCCACGTGATCTGTCCAGGCCAATAGACTGTAAGTGCAAGTGCCAGGGTGAGGCCAGGAAGATCCCTCGTGACTTGCCAGCTCTCTCTTCCCCTTCTGAAGGGATCACGGAGCCAGGAGTTCAGGCAGGAGACATGGAATAGTAGAATCCTGGATCACTGTCTTCACATCAAGGTGAGCTGTCCGTGGGCATCAGCAGACCTGCAGAGGACATCACATTAGTGAGAAATAGACACTATGTATAAAGTCCCTGTGAGTCGGAGGTTGTTTCTTATAGCAGCATATGCCCACCTAGCTGACTCCCTTGTTCATAATGTCAGCTTCTACATTTCTCATTTTTAGAAAATAAAATAGAAGAAAACAGAATAAAATTAAATTAAATTAAATTAAAAAATGAAGTCCGCCAAGTTTCTTTAGCTTCTTTTTCTTTCCTCCCTGGCGTTCTTCTTCCTCTCTGTATAGCCACACCTGTCACGATTCTTTCCCTTCTTTTCATCAGAGTTGCCAAAGTCCTCTTGAAGCCATGGTTTTTGAATGCGCACTGGGACCCTGCCTTTAGGAACAAGTTTCCCATGTCTGGGCCAGAGGCCTCTCCTCAGTGGACACTTGTAAAGCCCCGTTCTTTGGGGAACACCACCAACTTTTCCCCATTGCGGCCACTGTGAATGTGACTCACAACACCCCCTGGAAGGAAGCTAGGGGGATGCAAGATTTTGAGGGTTCTGGCTGGAGACTCATTTTTCTACTTATTTTCCTCTACCCGACAGGCCCCAGAACATCTGTCAGCCTGAGGCTGGGAGATAATTCAGGTCCTGAAAGCATTGCATTTGCTTCTGTTTCCACTAACGCCAGGGACTATTGCCCTCTTTCAGGTGTTGTTAGCAAAGAGAGAATCCGTAGAAAAGGTTTCTGCTACACGGAAAGAAACTGTGGAAGAAAAGCTTCAAACAACTGTGTAATTAATTAAATGGTAATAAATAATAATTTGAGAAATTAGATATTTTGTGGTTGATTTTTATGACTTTTAAAATAATATAAGTGGTGGCAAAAAACCCTCCAACATCCAAAACCACAAGTCACATTTTGGTTGTGGTTTTTTTGTTCAAAATACAAAACACTTGGAAAAGATCATTTGAGCTGTATTTTTCCCCACAGAGGTTGAAATTCTCCTCCTTTAAATGATCCCTGGATAATTTACACAATTTTCTATGTTGAAATCAACATTTTTGCTTGAAGACTTACTTGGTAATATTAATGTTAATTGATTAAATATACCTATAGTTATCAGAGCAATCCCACAGACATTTTCTCATTTTATCTCATTGCTGGTTGGTACATGCTCCAACTTATATTTGCAGAATGTAAGAGGCTTGTCCAAAGTCCTTCATCCAGAACCTTGAAGATCTTCTAGACCAGAGCTCAGCAAACGGCAGCCACAGCCCGGATCATACCCGCCATGTGTTTTTGAATGGCATACAAGCTAAGAGTGGTTTTAACAGTTTTAAATGGTTGGAAGAAGAAGGAGAAGGAGAAGATGATGATTTTGTAACACAAAAACCTTATATAAAGTTCAAATTTCAGTATCCAAAAATGAAGTTTCCTTGGAGCAAATGAAGTTTTCTTGGAGCTCAGCCACATTTACATATTATTTATGGCTGCTTTCTTGCTACAAGGGCAGAGTTGAGTAGTTGTGACAGAGACCATATGGCCTGCAAAGCATGAACTATTTACTCTCTGGCCCTTCATAGAAAAAGTTTGCCAACCCCTGTCCTAGATCATGGGCTTGTTCCGTCATACAAGAGCTGTCTTTCCAGAATCCTAGCAGACTCAGGAACAAAGGCAAACCCCCCAAGAGATCTGGTTTGTAAGCCAGTACAAGAGACCTAGAAATTGGCCTGCAGTGAAAGGCTAGTCCTTTAAATGCTGAGTGTTACAGTGTTTCTGATTGTGATGAAATGGAGACTGGGGTCCCAGCCTCCAGGCTGGCAGGCAGCTCCCGCCTCCAGGGGAGCATTAGAAGTGTGTCCTCATAAGACCTTTGCCAAAATAAAAGGGTGAAATTCCCCACTTCCCCTTCTCTACTCCATCAACCCTGGGAAAATGTAGTTCATCAACTGATGGGCTGTCCTGAGGGTCAGGAAGGGCAAAACATCCCAGCTTAGAGGCTGAGGAAGCAAATGGGGAAGGGAACAATAAAATGCTCTAGCGTTTACTTGTTTTTTAATACAATTGTTAGATGGAACTATCTGCAATTCCTGCACTCTCTTTACGCCATGGCAGTTCCTGTCTGCTGTAGGTGTAGCAACAGACGTGGTTTGAGTTGGGCAAGGCAGATGAGATGGAGAAATCAAGTACAGAAGGTTTCTTCTTCTTTTTATCAGAGGTTCTGATTCATTTTTACTCCCTACTTTTTCTACCTGCACCCACGAAATATAATAGTATCCCCCCTTTTCTGAGTGCCTATTGTATGTCGTTCAATTTAGGCTGAAATGGATGATCTGGTGTCCCTGTCTCCATAACCCCATGGGGTTTGCAGAGGAGAGAACTGAAACCTGGGTTGTTTAAAATCCTTTTCTGGTAGCAAGCTGGTGCCTGATCCCTGCAATGCCAACATGCAGGCTTTTTCCTCCAGACCTCAAGAGCTCCACAAAGTCAAGTATGTCTTCAATCATGGGCACGTTTTTGTTCTGTGACTAGTTGTGACATCCCCTCTGAAGAGAAGCAACCTCCTAGTGCTTTTCTTCAGAGAACCAACTCTTAGGATCTTATAAAGAATCTTTAAAAAAACAGAAAACAAAAAACTGGAGAATGAAAGCTTTAAAAAGCTTAGTCATATTCCTTTACTCGATTTCTTTACAGACTTCTTAGAGCCTTTCATACACAGCATTGGCTGCCTTTTTCGTCTCTATAATTTTAAGGCATGCTATTTAATCTCTCAGAGCCTTAGTTTCCTCCTCCAAAAAAAAAACACAGAAATAATAATATTTGCCTCTTGAAGTATTAAATTTTATTTTTCTCTTTCTGTTTTTGGCTAGGTTCATTTCATTTCTATTAAATGAAGTGAATTCTAGCAATCAGAAGGAAATCTGAATAACTGTTGCAGAAAAAAAATCATTTTCATAATAAAATAAGGTAACACATGTCTACTGAGAACATAGCACAGCACACATTTTCTATTTATGGTATTGGTTTTTGTAAAGGAAGCACAATATATTTAGGATAGAGAAACTTGTGAGCAACTGGTCTGGGCGCAAAAATGACATATTAGCATGCTGTCGCTAAGAGAGAAAGTCACATGTATGAGTACCTGATGATGGAAATGCTGGTGGAAATACATTCGTTGTACCAGCAAGATAGGGGAGGTTTTGGAACTGCCCAACTTTAAAGCGTTCTTTTTGAATCACACTGTGAGGATGACTGTTTTTCCATGCATCTAGGTCAGGAGTCAGCAAAATTTTTCTTTAAAGACATAGTAAATATTTCAGACTTCACAGACGATACAGACTCTGTTGCAAATACTCAACTCTGTTATTCTCATACAAAAGCAGCCATATGTAAACAAATGGACATGGCTGTGTGCCAATAAAACTTTATTTACCAAAACAGGTGGCAGGCTGTTTTTGGGCCAAGGGTTGCAGTTTGCCACACTCTGGTCTAGATGCTGGACATAGGCAGACAAGCCTCTCAAAATGACATTTTGCCCAGTTTTTAAAAAGTTTTTTGTTTCTTTATTTGTTTGTTCTGCAGAACACTTAACATCTTTCAGAAATAGTATTTTAAAGAACATGAGTTTGGGAAAACTTCAGAGCTTTGAGTTTCTGAACCATTTCTTCAGAACAGTGGACCCTGAAGCACTAAAGATAGGGGTAAACTGAGACTAGGTGAAGGGGTCAAGTCTTCAGGGAACTGGGCTATTGGTAGTATAAATTCAAGTCCTCAGACAGCTGGAAGGGGTTCAGGACCTGGAGCCCAGGCAGACCACCTGTACAACTAATTGATCACAATAGAGCTTACAGAGCAGGGCAACAGTGTGGTTTTCTCAAAAGGATTTGTCTTATTCACTTAGGAACTGTTTACAAGTAACCAAACCCATGTGAAGACCCTTGGAGAGACAGGAGATTATCAAGATCAAGAGCATGGCTTCTGGAGCTATACTGCCTATATTCAAGGCACTGTTCCATGCTCAGCTTGAGTAAATTAGCTAAAATATTTAAGCCTCAGTTTTCTCCACTATAAAATGGGAATTTGTAACTCACAGGCAAGAATTCAGTGAATTACGTTTAAAGTGCTGGCACAGGGTAAACACTTTGTAAGTATTGCTGCTCCATTAATTTTCTATCATTATTATTTGTTTATGTTGTTTTAGGGCTTATTAAGTCACCTAACTTCACAAGAGCCAAGAAGTTATTTTAAACTTCTCTCTCTGTATTTTTTTTTTCAACTCTTTTTCTTTCTGCTCATCTGCCGTTCTCTCTGTGTCGACTTACTGCGTTTTATTATGCATGTGACCCACCATGGCTGCCTTGAAATGGAAGCCCAGCCCCCAGCTGACATCCTCTGCTCAGCCAGCACTTCGCAGACAGCAGATTCATTCTCCTTGCTCAGTTGTGTCAAGAGCTCCCCATTTTGACTTCAGGAACCCTGTAAGACATGACGTCTTCTGGTCCATAGAGCTACCCTTTCCATGTCTCTGGGCAGACTTTGGCCTCCACAGAAGGAAAGTGTTCAGCAGATGGAAAAATGATGAGCGTGTCTGGTGCTGTGTCCTGACACCAAGTTCACCCTAAGCACACTGGACACCAGGTCAAGACAGCAGACATTGGCTAGACCCCGAGTCATCGGTGGAAAGAAAATTTTCCATTTTATCCAAATATCCAGGCTTCTATTGACTCAGAGCCTGTGCAATATTCAACGCAAAGATAGCAGGATTTTATGGCTGACCGATGAGAGGGCCTGGGATGGGTGGTAACTGACACCATGTACAAAAAATAACTGTAAAACATGGAGAAATTTGCTTATTTCCATCCATTTGCTCAGTTGCACAACAAATATTTATCGAATGACCTCTAAGTGCCATGCTAGGGAATGTGCATTTTTTTATTAATAGAACAAATACATATTTTTAAAAGAGATGAGGAATATTTTTGTAATCGTAAAAGTGATGGTCTCAGTCCAATCCTTGATGTGACTAATCCAATTAGTTTGGAGATTCCCTGACAGTGGCAACAAATATTGTCTGTCCTATTTGCATGCTCTAAAAGTTATTATTATTCTACTTACTACTATCCTTATACAAAATAACCTCTAGAAATTGGCAGTGATACAACAAAATATTTCATGCAGGCATTAAGAAAATTATATACATATCACATGAAAGATATAAAATAAGAAGATGAAAACCCATATATTCATCACTAGGCTTAAGGAATAGAATGATCCAATTCCTCTGAAGCCCCCTGTGTGCCCCTCCAGGCTGGATTTGTGTCCCTGCTCTAAGAACTGATTACTCTCATGAATTTATGTAAATCATCCTCTTGTCTTTTTTCATAGTTTTTATTACATGTAACTATATCCCTAAACAAGATGTTATTAGTTTTGTCTATTCTGAAATTTCACATAAATGGAATCATATTGCATGTGCTCTTTATAGATAGCTAGATAGAGATCCTTTAATTCAGTCATTCATTTCTCTGCTACTATTTTTAGATTTTTGTTATCATAAACAATAAATTTATGAACTTCTTAGTCATGTGCCCTGGTGCAGAAGTGCAGTCCCTGGGAGTGTAAGTGCTGGGTCGTCAGACATGTATGTCTTCATATTTACCAGGTAATGATACATTATTTTCTAAATTGTACCACTTTCCTCTGTAATCACTTTCCTTTGATGGTTTTGTCTATTTGGTAAGTATAAAGGGTACATGTGATTTCATTTTAGTATTTCCCTGATACTAATAGTTTTTTAGTATGTTTATTAGCCATTTGGATTTCCTGTTCTGTGAGATGCCTATTCCTGTTTTGCTTATTTTTCTATTTTGTTATCTATTTTCATTTTGATAATTTCCTATTTTCTGCTTTTGTTTTTTTGATATACATGTATACACACATATTTGTCATGTGTATATGATGCAAGTATTATCTCTCAGTTTATAGGTTTTCTTTATGCTTTTTTCCAAATTATATTCTGATAAACATTTATATTTTTTATACATCTAATTTTCCTACCTTTTCTTTTATGGCTTGGCTTTCTTTCTTTTGCTTAAGAAATCTTTTCCCACAGTAAAATTAAAAAAAAAAAAAGAAAGAAAAACAACGGATATTTTATTCTATGTTGTCTTCTAACTTTTAAAGTTCTGCTTTTCACATTTAATCCTTTAGTCCACCTGACACTGTGTAGTATATATACAATGTGTGGTAGGGACCTAACTTCAACAAGGATAATCAATGAACTCTGCACCATGTGTTCCTTAATCCATCTTTTCTATTTCCAGGATCTCTCTTCTGCTTTCATTGGTTTATTAGCTTATATCTGTACCAATGCCATGTTGACTTATTTATTATACCTTTTCAATAAGCCTAGATTTTGGTGGTGTAATCTCCCCCCACTTTTTCCTTCTTCTGAGTCTTTGCTATTCTTGGCCCTTTGCTTTTCTACATACATGTTAGAATCAGTTCCTCAAGTCCTAGGAAGAATTTGTGCTGGATTGATAGTTTATTTGAGGAGAACTGGTATATTTATGATACAGTCTTTCTATCCATGTTTATAATATACCCCATTCACTCTTTTTTCATTGAGTATTTGAGTTATTTCCAGGTTTTTGCTGTTAAAAATATTGAATTTATTTAGAGATTTTTGATGCCTTTCAATACAGTTTTACAATTTTCTTTTAAGCCTTGCACATCTTTTGTTCAATTCTCTCCTAGGTACCTTACATATTTAATAACATGTGGTATCTCACAAACCTAAGTCAATGGAATAATGCCTACTCTCATGTACTTGATGGCAGTGAGGTTGTGTATGAACATGACATCAGAATTCTGAGGCCATTTGGCTCATTTCTGCATATATAAAATTCTAAGTGTCTAATTAAGCTATGTCAAAAATCTAACATGAGTGGGTAAATTTTGAATTTAATTGAGGTGTATTATTTGACTGTCTGAGGAAAGAGCCAGTTATTGTCAGGATAGTTAATGTATGATGTGTCATGGAATAAGAAGGATGGCCACATAAGCCAAGGAGTCAGGTGGACGAATGAATGACTAATGCCTCCGAATTATGAGATTGTTTAGATAGGACAATGGTGTCACTTGCTTTTTCATTTTCAGAATGACTGACGTTGTGGTAGGATGACTGTTGTTCTCTCCTTCTGGAAATTTTAATCTCTCCCTTGAATTTAGGCATAGTCATGTGACGTGCTTAAGTGTGAGCAGAAATGGCATTTTCACTTCCAGGTAAAGCATTGAACTCTGTCTCTCCTTCCCTGACTTGAGGGGCATGGAGAAGCAACACCAAGCCTCACCTGGAAAACACCTGCCAGGATTGCCTACAAGACCTTGAGTGGACCAGAGTGAGCAAGAAATACAGCTGACCCTTGAACATCATGGAAGTTAGAGGTGCTGACCACCCACGCAGTAGCAAATTCAGTATAACTGAAGTCAGTGCTCTGCATACAAGGATTTCCATCCTTGGATCAAAAATACTGTGCATATCTGTCGATTAAGAATTTAGGCCATTTGCACTGCAGTGCAGCCTAGGCACTCCTGTGTACAGATATCAACTCTGATGGTCCATTTTAAGTGAGCCCTGAATTTGAGAGCTGGACCTGGGATTTGAGTTTCAGAGATCTCAAATCTCTCTACCCCCATATGAACCCTCCTGAACTTGAGGGAGGTAGGGCTTGCTATCTATTCAAAAAAAAATTTGCACTCACAGTTTTGGGCTAAGAATAAGGAGTGCGAAGTTATATAACCTAAAGGATTCCATTCCTTAAAACCATAATTTGATTATCTTTTAAGAATTAAAAAACATGCACAAATATGCACTTGTATAATATGCCTATATACATTTGATGTGAGCAAGTGTGCAAGTTTCTATCCTAACTTTTCTAAGATCTATTAGCTCTAGAAAATAGCAACTTCTCAGAACAGAGCTCTGTTCTTCGTCCAGTCTTAAGCATCAGTGGAACAGAATTTATCAATACAAATGCAAAATGTAACATTAATTTAGTGGCTTCCCTTTGAAGCTAGTAAATCCCCTTTCTCTTATTTATGCTTCAGATCTCTCGCCTTGTGAGAACTGTCACTTCGTTTGGGATCACCGAAAATCAGGAGGCCTTTTCCTCTTGAAATTTCTCACCCCCGATACTCTTTCTTGATGCTCCCATCTTAGATGGCTTCTGTCCTTGACTTTCTGGAATCCGTAGTCTACACCCTAACTGTCTTTTCCCAGCTCTAATGCAAGTGGTTTTGTCTGCTGCCCCCACCAAAGAAAAAATTAACAAACAAAATCCTTTGAAACTTAAAGGATCATAAGCAAATCTCTCCCTAATCTGGCAAGGAGGCAAAGTGTGTTTTCTTTTTCTTTTTTATCTCTCCATACTTTTTTCACCCTTGATCATTTCCCTCTCCTTTTCACATCTTTTCTTTTACCTTTTATCCTTGCAAAGAAGTCTCCACCCTCCCTCTGTGGTACATTCCTGTCTTAGAGCTATATCACAGGTAGCCGCAGATATCCTGGCTATAATAAGTCAGCAAACAGTAGCTGAAACTCAGGTAATGCCATTTTATAGGATGACAAGGCAGGATGAGAATGGTACATTAGGTTCCCACCGCCTTATACACAGTGGTGGTTTGCATCAGGACTCTGATGACAAAATGGTGGACATGACCACCAGATCGCCAAGACAAGAGATAGCCTGGGCTGGGAAGGGTGTGCCGATGCATCATTTCAAACCTGGTCTCCTCACTCATGATTTGAAGAGTTTGTGGAACTCACAGGTTACCACCAGGGATTTTTTCCCATGTGAAATTAGGCGGCTGTACATCCCTAGTTCCTGGCTTTTATGAATTCAGAGTGACTCTATCTTCCCTGCAGGCATTTCTTTTTGATTCAGAGAATATCAACATTTATGGCATTTGAACAGCAATTCCAGCAAGAAGACTAAAGTCCATTCCTTTCAATAGCCATAAAGCTTTTTTACTGATCTTTTGAGCCAGTTGAAGTCAGTCCACCCCTGGAACCTCTCATCCTCCTTTTCACCCTAGCTTCAGGCCTACTGGAACTAGTAAATTAAGACCTTTGCCTTTGACAGTTGCATTGGGAAAAAGTGAAAACTGATCTAATAATAATTAGTTATGGCTTAATATACAAGATTGGAGCATTCTCATTTTTCATTCTGGAGCCTGGTGAGAAAGAGCCAAGGGGAAGGAGAGGCTGATGGGAGAGCATAAACCCCTGAAATGTTCCTATGCCAAGAGAAGTAAGTGATCCTCAGGCACATACTTATATCATGTTGAGTGCCCATGACAGTTTTAAAAGAAATGGAGAAACCCAGCGAAGGTCGGGGGTTAAAAAAGTTTTTATTGCTCTCTTAGGCCAGGCACCATGGCACATGAATCGCTGCTTATTCACTTTGAAAAGACTGTGGTCTCAGGCCAGTCTCCCCCTTCAGTCTCCGAGAAAGAGGGTTTGGGTTCAGATAACTGGCTGTGGGTAAATAGCAGCTTGTTTTTGTAACACTGGAGATGTATTTACTTTTCACTTAATGAAGGGGAGTGATGTCTTGGATAAGACATGATCTGACACAAATTGTAAACATTAAGTGCAAACATTATAGGGCAAACTCTTTCCAGAAATTTTCAATTTGTTATTGCGTAAAATCAGTGTTGGTGGTTTTAGTTGCCATGGGGATTTTCATCAACTTTCTGGAGAAACAAACCTAAAGACATTCTGTGTGTGTGTGTGTGTGTGTGTGTGTGTGCGCGCGCGCGCGCAAGCATGTGCATGTGTGTGCGAGCATGCGTGTGTACATCACAGCTGTAGATGAACATACTTTAGCAAGATCAGCCTGTTTCTCACTGGTGGGAAATTTAGTATGGCACAGAAAGTTGCAGAGGGGGAGGGAGACTCTATAAAGAGGTTGAGAAGAAAGTGTTAAATAAGTCTTCAAGAATTACTCTGTCCCAGAAAAAAATAAAAATTAGGAGACAAAATAAAAGCTGGGACAGGAGAGGAAAAACAGATGGTGGCTTTCAAGAATGGTCCTGCAGTTCTTCTTTGTCTCCCAATAGGGCTTAAAGTGTGAATACAGAATTCAGGTTGAGCAGGGAGCAAGCGCACCACCGATGACGAGCCAGCAAGGGCCGAGGATCCAGTTGTGTCAGAAGGCGTGGGGGCTGACGCCCAGTGATGCCAGGGGAAGGGCAAGGATCAGATGCCGCTCCACCAGGAACATAATCGGAGGCCTGAGAGGACTGCGAGCCAAGTGCCTGTCCTTATCCATCGTAAGTGAGATGGCAAAAGTCCAGTGACAGGACTTTTAGCCAGATGGCTCAGGGTAAGGAAATCAGGATAGAACAAAACAAGGTAAATGGGGCTTAGCACAGAGCACAAACACAGAACCCAGACATTTTCGTGAATGAATTTTAAAGATTTCACAAAGTTTTAAGCCTTCTTCCTACTCAGCAAGCATATATTCCTACCTACCCTTATTGTCTCTTCGAGCTTTTGGACCCTCTCTAGTCCCTCCATTGGCCTATGGAAACAAGTGAAACCAGAGATGGCGCCAGGGACAGGAAGCTTGAAGCTTCTGTTCCCCAATCTGACTCTTTAGAACACCCCCTCAGCTTCTAGGAGCTTCTGTATATTTGAAGGTAATCTTGAGCCATTTGCCTGGAAGCAAACTATCTAGTTCTGACTCTAACAAATATTACTTTCACAGGGTAAGAACGAGGTTTTAGCATCTGAAATGTGAGATTTCATTCAATACCGTGATTTTAACATAAGGAATGTGAGGTTAAATTATAACATTAAAAAATAATAACATTTCCTTAAATACCAAAGAGTCCACTGGAGAACTCAATAGTAGATAGAAAAATGTCCAGCCAATGAAGACAGGGCATTCTACATGCAGTATTAGAGGTGTAAGTAAGCAGGCAAGAATAACCATGTGGGACTTTTTTATGTTAATGTGATGTTATGGGACTGCGTAGACGGGAGGGCCTGCTGCAATGGTTCTCAGACGTGAGCAAGTGTCAGAATCACTAGAAGGCTTGTTAAAACCACAGATGGCTTGGCCCCAACTCCGGTGTTTTTGATTCAATAGATCTAGGGTGGGGCTTATAACAGGTTCCCAGGTGATGCTGGTGCTACTGGGCTGGGGACTGCACTTTGACAACCAGTGGCCCTAGTGCATTTAAGATAAAGATATATACGTAAAACACACATTTGTATTTACTCACATCTGCACCTGCATTCTGGCAGGAAATGTAATGGATTTGAATAAAGCCAACACTTGTCGAGTTAAACAGAGATTAACACTGGCAGTGAGAAACAAAGGTGTTCTGATTTCCTGGGGTGCAGTGCTGGTGGAAGTAAGCTTGGGATCCAGGAAAGAGGCATGAAGTATTAGGATGCTAAAGGTGCAAGAGAACTGGGAGAAAGCATGATGACTATATATAGATGTTGAGTCAGAGCTTTGAATTTCAACTCCAGCTGCAAAATTTAGTAGCTTTGAAAACTTAGTCAGTTACTTAACCCCCATGAACCTCGGTTTCCTCCTCAGTAAAACTGGGACCCCTACAAAGCTTGTGTTCATTCACAATTCTTAATTGCAATCAACTGAAGTCCACTCTGGCTAATTGAAACAGAAAAGGAATGAATTGCAAGAATACTGAGTTCTACGGGAAAATTGAACTCTTGCCAACGAATGAACAGTATGGAAAAGAAATGGCAGGTGCCGTTGAATCAAAGAGACGGACATAAGAGACATATAAGCAAAGGCAACTGGTGGGCTTTATTTGGATCCTGACCCAAGCAAACCCACTGTAAAAGGAAACAATTGGAGAAATTATAATAAGGCTGGGTATTAGATGGCATTAAAGAATTATTGTGGCTTTGTTAGGTATGATATTGTTAAAGTTATGACTCTTAAAGAGACCTTATCAGAGGCTAATACACTAAGGTATTTACAAGTGAAGAAACACAATGTCTAAGTTTTAAATTAAAAAAAAAAAATTCCTGGGAAAGAAGTTGTGTTTGGGGGCAGGGGCTTGGGGCAGAGGAGTGTAGAAGAAACAGGACTGGCAAAATGTTAGTTATTGCTATGAATATGTGAATGATTTATTTTGCTGTTCTCATGTGTATGTGCATGCAGGCACTTGAAATTTTCTGTAATAAAATGTTAAAGCAAAACAGAAATAAGATTTTCTATGAAGGCTGGAGAACAAGGCTCAGACTTGTCTCAGCAAAGGAGATTAGGCACCACAAAAGAGAGCAGGTTCGATAGAGACACTGCTGTCATTGTCACCAAGCCCTAGACGCTAGAACTTGCTGCACTGCTAGCAAAGGAGGCTGGAAGAATGATTATCTGGCAATTCCTGAGTGTGTAGTGGGAGATGTCTCTGATCTTACAATGCACAAGGTAGGAAATTCTCCTAAGTCAGAAAAAGGATTCAGGTTATGGGTGGTAAAAAGACTAACAATGTCCACAAAACACACATAGTAAGTGCTCACACATGTTAATTACCCCGACATCCTCATTCCCATCCCTGAGATGCATAAACCTCCATCCTTTGGATGACTTTCTACCTTAGACTCTTAGATAACTGTGTCTCTAACCCCAAAAAACTTGCCAATGTCCCTTTAAATGATCGAATCCATCTAAATACCAGAAAATTCACTCACTATTTTATGATAAGAATTATTTAATCATGGGACACATTGCAGAGGAGGAGATGATATGAGTATTTCATCCCTACTTCTTAGCTGAGGGAACTGGGAGCCAGAGAGGTTGAGTGATGTGCCTGAGGTCACATGGCTGGGTCACATTCCTGGCAAGTAGAGGATCCAGAACTGAAACACTGTAGTCTAGTTTCAGAGATCCTGATAAGGAAGTAGTGCTGATTAGAGAGTGGAAAAATGGGCCCCAAAGCATTACGGAGGGCTGGAAGGGGATTGTAAACCGATATACCTCTCTAAAAGACAATTTATCAATATCTGACAATAAGAATGCCTTTTGATCCCAAACTCTACTTTTGAAAATTTATACCTATTAGATTATCAGGAATGCTACTTGAAAGTATATAATAAGATTGATCATTATAGCCTTGTTTAAAATTTTGAAAAATTGGAAGCAACTTGAAAGTTCAACAATCAATAAAATCGATTAATGGCACAAATAAGAAAATATCATAGAAAAAATCATTAACCACATGAGAATCTTTCTATAGTATTTTAAGAGTGAAAAAACATTAACAAAATAATAGGTACGGCATGATCAATCCTGATTTTTTAAATGATGTGTCACCTCTACTTTGTCCTTATTAGATAATTACTAAAAAACCACAGTGTTACTCAAAACTCTTGGTTGTAAGCAACAGAAACTCAGTAAAGATGGCTCCAGTTCTTTGCTATTATTGCGACACTTAACTTTTATGAGGGATCCTAAGAAGGCCTCTCGATGCTAGTCCACTGTGCAGAACATGAGCAGGGTGCTGAACGTTCTCATGCCTTTTCTTCTCTGACAAGTGGAAGAAGCTATGCATTGGTCTCTCCCTCGCCATTTCTCACAACTTCTGCTCAATCCGCTGACAAGTACCGAACAGCAGGCCCAGCACTGTGTGCAACAAACATGGAGGAGAGAAAGGAAACGTGACTTGGTCCTCAGGGAGACTATCGTCTCTTTGGGAACACATGTCTCTGGCTACCAGTGTAGTGGATTTTGGGGGGACATGTAGGAAGCATGAAACCCAGTCTCTGGTGTAGAGACATAAATATATGCAGCGCCTGAAGAATCATGCAAGGAGGCCTGTGACCAAATGCCATGATGGAGGGATACAGACTGGCAGTGCTACAGATACGGAGGACAGCATGGAACATGGAGAGGGGGATGGGAAAAAGCTGCCTAGAGGAAGAGAGACAGCTTGGTTGAAAGGCATGAGTGCTTTGTAGAACGAGGTTTCAGGAGAGAAATGCATTTTAGGCAAATGACTGGAGATAATTCAAAGCAGGACATTCTGATGCAGTCACTCCTCTTAGAACAACCATCTTAAGAGTTATACATAATATTTTACTTGTTTTAACAATCACTGTGTCTAAGAGAAATCCATGATGCTACTCTTATAACTTGCCTCAGGAATGATGCAATCAATATTTTTAATATAATAAGAGCTCCTACAAATCAATAAAAAAAATATAAAAGGATTGGGATGATGGATGTTTTGCAGAAATAATCGACAGGACTGGCTAACAGAAATGAGAAAGTCTAGGTCGGCTACTGCAGGTGACCTCTTAGATTCAACTGGTAAACCCCAAAGTTTAACCAAGTCGGGGATAATTATCATCTTCTGGCTTTTATGATTTTCTCCTAAAATTACAAATGCTGAAAACAACATGTGGTCCAACAATATCACTGAGAGTTTTCAATATGAGTCTGTATCCCAAAAGTCACAAGTTTACATTTCTCAATCATAGTGAGATAAGTATAAAAAAAAAGAAACACTAGCAGCAGAAGAAAATTCTTTATGACAAAATATAAGCATTTTTAGATGTTTCTCAAACTTTTCTTCCGAGTAAATTCATTCATTAATAAAGAATCAGGCATTGTGAAGATTAATAATTAATTCCAGTCAATGTGTCAACTTTGATTATTTTAGGCAATTTTGGCTTCTGTCATTTCTTAAATAAGAACATTAATTACATTTTTTTTTCTGGTTTAACTAATCCAATTGAGCGAATAGGAAAACAAAACTAAAATTTATTTCCACTAAGGAAGCACACCTGCTTTTTTTTTTTTTTTAAAAATGAGGTTACCATTGCATGTTGGCACCAGGAGCAAGTGAAGTCTTGATCCGGCTTTGGCTATATCTCAGGCTGGTTCTGTTCATCTGCAGATACAGGTGCACCCATTACCATCCTACCTCCTCACACAAACTCACCCATACAGGTATACCTACCAGGTATCCTGGGCCCATGCTGTCTCTCTTTTTATACTGCAAAGGGCTTCTTATATTACACAAGGTGGGTGTGGTGGATTGTATGGGTGGTTACTGACATTCATTGCCCTCCCCTGGGTATACCACTGAAATCAGGCTTAGTCCATAAAATGTGAGCGAAAGTTACATGCATCGTATCTGCATGGAGCTTTGTCAGTCACTTTGGACTTTGTCTGTTTCCCTTTGCCCTGGGCCCAGATAGCAACTGGTGTATTCCTCCGGGTTCTCATAAAGTGGACCAAGGTGATGATGGGCAGAATGTCCAGCAGTGCACAATGGACAAGCACCATGAATAGAAGAACATAAAGGTCCAATGAGGTTTGAGGCTGCTTGTTAATGCAGCAAAATCAAGCCTATTCCAAATAGTATGTTGAACAGAGAAAAAGGAAATTTGGAGACTCAAATGAGTGCTACTCCTGCTAAGTGGTCCTTAGGTAATAGTTCAGTTACTTGGTCTCTGAGTTCCACTCAACGCCTGAACACTTAAACCAATCCTTTCATGGTGGCCTTTTGTTGAGATGGTCATTGTTCTCTCCACTCAGTCCCCATTAAAACCAGCTTGTTCTCTCCCAGCCCCACCCACCTCTCTGCTATCATCACTTCCTTCACCTTAGCCCAAGGAAATCTTAGAAGTCCCGGGTGAGACAGGAAGTTCTGCTCACAGTCCTGTTTTCCCCAAACATTTTCTCTCTGTGGAAGCCTTCTGTATTCCCCTGAGAGACAAGGATTTTGAAAGCTAATTCCAGGAAAACATCTTTACTCTGCTGTATTTCTGTCACATCTCTCCCTGGAGGCAATGAACAGGGAGTCATAACTTAAGCTATTTGAAGAGAGGATAAACAACACATTGCTTAATATTTCACAATTATTTCACACTGCCACTGATTTTTGAAACTTCTTGTTTGGAATAACACCTATAGCCCATTATTTAAAGTGACACTCTTCTTTGACATTAATTTTATTAATAACTAAGAAAACAGATCCAAAATGGGATGTCATATTTCCTAAATTCCTTCTGAGGACAATTTTATTTTAAAAAAACTTTGTTAAAAACAACTTTAGTTGCACATCTCCTGCCCTGGAGGCATTTATAAATATGGTAATATAGAATCAAACGTGTCACAAGATGAGAAAATATTATGGTGCCAAATGACCAGCTCAGAAAAACAGCTCCATGAGGGCAATATCACACATATTGGTTCACCGTTATATACCACGCGCAGTCACCAGAACATAGTATGTGCTTAAGAAACTGTTGTTAAGCGAATAAATAAATAAATAAATAAATAAATAAATAAATAATTAAATAAGGGTTTTAGGAAGTGAGCAGAAGGGAGAGAACACTTCCAGTTGGCCTCTTGAGTGAAGGTTTCCTATAAGAGTATAGACTCCAACTGATCTTTGGAGAAAAGGCAAAGAAACCAAATTAAAGTCAACTCTATCTTTTCCTCAACATTTAATCAGTTTATTAAACATGGCAACTGTCACACATTTCTGGTTTATTTACGCACACGTGTTTGTGGCCTAAAGACAAGCTCGATTCAGTCTGATTTCTAAGGATGAGTCAGCATGAACTTAGTTTTGCACATGCACACTCTCTGTCCCTGACTGTTAGAATTGCCAACACATAAGGTTTTTGATGATGGCTTGACACACTGTGTCTTTAAATTTTGGGTTAGAAAACAATTTTGGTAAGTTTCATTTATAGTCAATGAAGTGCTTTGTTTGGCGAAGTCACAAATATGTAAAAGTTTTATAATATAAACCATTTGAAAATTTCTTGGGATAAAATTTAAGAACTTTTCAGGGATAATAGAATATAATATGTGTGTGAGTGTGTGTATGTGTGTGTGTGTGTGTGTGTGCGTGTGCAAGTACACACATACACTCTTGCGAGATCATAAAACCTAGCTGCTTTAGAAAAATTTTGTTTTAACTTGTTCTCTGAAGTGATTAGCCATGGCTAGAACTTCATTTTTTTTCTCTTTTGCAATGCTTTGCAAAAAGAACCAAATGACCGTCAATTTTGCTTTTTTATTCAATATCTTTTCTGTGACTTCTTTGAGCTCAATTTTGTTTAAAGTCAAATAGTCAAAATATTTTAGAAAATACTATCAAGAATTATCAACATGCAGGATTCAATGCAACTATAGTTCTGTGTTTTCTTCAAAAGGCGATAGAAATTTCGCCAAATCTTTTAGCAACCCTGAAAATTCGGCCTATCACTTGGGGCACTCATCACATGATACTTTAAATAATCTTCCAAATGTCAGTTATAATGATATCTTTCCCTGGTAAGACAATGGATAGGCCTAAAATTAGCTAGAAAAAGACAGCTGGGTCTATCAGGAGTTCTTCAAGAAAGATGCCAGAAAATCTTGATTAATGCCATCATTCCCTCTGGAATTAATTTACAGTTTTCTCATCAGGTGTGTTGATGGAAAGTGGTCATACAGTTCTAGTAATTGCCTCAGATTCCTGTGCTGTTCTTCATCAGGGCCTCTAATGAAGTCTTGAGTTGTAGCCTGGGGTTGATGCCAGACTGGAATGCAGGGAGGCTGAAAGCTGACACCAGTTCAACGGAGCAAAGGGCCCTGTGCTAAGGTTGTCTCCATGACAACCTGAGTATTTTCCTGGTGATGCATTTACACAGCAGGGTTAAAGTTCTGTGAAAGCAACAGCTGTTGTAAAAACAGTATATTAAATATGTTTAGGACTGTAAAATGTGCATTCTTCTTTGTAGCATTTCATTTGGGGAAATTCTGAAAGTACAAAATGGATTTAAATCTGAATTATTAAATGGTGCAATATTTATTTTGACAAAGCTCTATTCTTATTTTTAAAAGGGAGTATGAGAAAATTTTTGATGATCCTTTTTTCCTGAGCATTCATTGCCTTTCAAATTATTATTGTTGTTGTTGTTGTTGTTGTTATTATTATTATTATTATTATTGCCCAAAAAGTTCAGCTTAGAACACTGATCCCTTTGTATTGACCAGTATTTCTGTAGTAAGTCACTTGGCAAATAATTGGAGGCAAAAAAGCAGTATGTGCATCCTGTAATTGAAATGATTTGTCATGCTTCTTAACTGATTTTGTTCTTTTCTACTCGCAACCTTTTAGTTTTTCATGCTAGCTGATTATTCTGATAGATATTTGAACAAAGAAAAAGAATTTTTCAAACAGTCCAAAAATATATCAATTTTTTTATAGAAAACTTTTGTTTTTCACCTTTTGCAAAGCCTGTGCCCTCAGGTTGATGAGACCGATGCTACACAGATTTGCAAGAGGTGGACCGACCTTAATTAAAAATTCTGCAAATCAATGAGCATTGCTCTGGTATTCTGAACAGAGTAACCAACCATCCCAGTTTGATCTGGACAGAGGTTTCCCTGAGACAATGGAATTTCACTGCTAAGACTGAGAAAGTTCTGAGCAAACCAGGACTAGCTGGTCACTTTGACATTCAAGAACACTGGCCAGCATCTGTTAATATGCCAGGCTCTCTACTAAGATAAGTGGGGTCCAAAGTCGAATAGTCCTTGGTCTGTTTCCATCTCCTAACCAGGACTGGCTGGTCACTTTGGGAAAATTCAGTAAATCAAATTTGCCTCTCTACTTGAGTGTGCTCATACTATAACAAGAGATGATAAAAAGTGCACCTTCATTTATGGGTGTTGTGAACCAAGGCACTCTAAGGTAAGTGTATGGTGGTACTCCTTTCTACTCAGGCTGCCATTTTCATTGGATTGAAGGGGACATCTGCCAAAGGCTTCCTGATTTCCTCTGTCTCTACACCAGTAGAGGCCAGCATTGACCAGGAAAGCCCGTTCGTGTGGTACCCCCTACAAGGGTCTGCAGACTGAGAATGCAAGAGTTTATCTATTTTGGCCAAATCATGATAGACCCAGCAAAACCAATCATATGGCATGTATTTCTCTCTTGCTTCTTTCCATTTGGGGATAGAGCATAGGAAGTTTAAAGAACAAACAAACAAACAAATCTGTGGACTCCTGAGCCATAGAGAATAGTTTCTGGGAATATATTTCTAAATCAAATAAACCAAGATGTATGAGTTGCCTGGCTCCTTTGTTTAATGTAGGTAGCCCTGGGAAATTCAAAGACACACAAGATATTTTCCCTGTCCTTGAAAGTGAGCATCATAAAATTGGTCTATTCTCACTGTTTAGGAGTAACAGAAAAGAAGCACCTAGCAAAGCTTCTAGGAACATATATCAGAAATAAAAATGGCAGCCAAAGGGATGTACACCTTCCTTTGTTCTCTACTCATCAAGATTTCAAGGGGGAAAATCTCCCAGCCTGGCTGAATTCCCCAGCAGTGTATTCCAACAGTGGGGATAGACCCCCTCGTCAATCACATGCACTGGGAACTCCACACTTGACCATTTGTTCATTCATTCATTCATTCATTCATTTACCAGGTATTTATTGAGTACATGTCAGTCACTGATCTAGATACTGAGAAAAGAACTAGCAGTGGGGGAAAATAAAAAAGATTCTTGGTCTCATGCAGCTTATATTCTAGCGAGGGAAAGTGAAGTAAAACTCCATCAACATGTATATACAACTATTTCTTAAAAATAAAGTCTTTAGAATAGGATTATTAGAGCTTCCTCATTTCAAACAACTCCTTCAGATAAATCCACAGATTAGTGCTTCCCCTCAAATTCTATATGATGGTTTCTTGATTGACATTTTAGAACCATATTTTGTTTTGTTTTCCTGAAATTCACAACATGCATAATAGGAGAGTAAAACTAGCAAGTAGGTATTAAGAACTCATCTATTAAAAATTGTCTAAACTAAAGTTAGTATGCATACAAGCACAATGTGGAACTTATTACAGTTGAGGTTCTTATAGGAGAGGTTAAAATTCCTCTGTTTTCTTAGCTGAGTGAGCTAACATAGACAAGTAGATGAACTGAGCAACTGAAGTGCATTGCAGAATTCTAGTACAGAGATTTCGCTGGTAAATTGAACTTGATTTGATCTCCTTACTTAATCTCAAAGGTGGTTGAAATGGATGATTGGAAACTAGTTCTACCAGCTAGTCTGTGGCTGGATCGAGCATATATACCACCTGCGAGCCACAGAACTGCATTGTTTTGAACCTGTACTTCTCAATGGATATAATAGTCTCAATGTAAAAGTGTTCTTCAAACTTGATCTCATAGTTGTGCTTAGCACAAATTTCTCATGGTAGCTATATTTTCCTTTATTTCGAGGATTCCATATCTTTAACTCAGATATTACAAATTTATCAATTCACTACTCAAATAATTTTTCCAAATATTTTCGTAGCTTTCTAACAGATTGACCAGAAACCGAAGCCCATGGAGAACATTAATTTACATGAATAAACTAATGGCTCTTGAGGGTAAATGATTGCATTTAACCCCAGATCCTCCAAATAAAAGCTACTACAATGCTTTGTTTATCACAAATGCTCTCCCTTAGAATATGCATATAAACAAAAATGAAGAATAATTTTAATAAGCATTACATTCCACATTCAATACTATTAAGTGTTATTAAAGAATCTCTTCTATTTGTAGTATGGGTAGCCGATAGGATTTTTCTTACTTTAAAACAGAGCTCTCCATTGTCAAAGGAATTCTATTTCTAGTTGTTTCACAGGGAGAAAGAAAGGTTAAAATCTTGTCCTTTATGAAATAGAAAAAACTGTTTTGAGAAAGAACAGCTACATTGATGATATGCCTGGTAAAACTATGACACAAAATTTGACTCTAAAAATAAACTCATTTGGGTAGGGCAGCCATGAAATTGCACCTAAGAGGCACCTGACCAATAATCTTCTCCTGGACCACCACTTCCCAACATGGCACAGTTCTTAAGCATCTGAAAAGCCTAGATGACTTCCATATATAGCTAATGTCACTAGAGGTCTAGGGCAAGTAGATAATACTTTGGAATATGGCTTGTTTTAGAGGTTTGGCTTAGACTTACAATCCACCCTTAGAATATAGAAATAAATGTTTTTAAAACCCAGTTTCTGGATTTGGGAGGGCAGGGATTAGACATGCAGTCCTGGATTGAAAACTCTGTGTCCTAAAACTACCCTCGTGGACCAGTCGCAATATGGAAAAGGGCTTCTAAAGGTGCCTTTGCAACTACTGACTGCCTGTGCAACAGAATAGAGATGGCCACGGACCAGAAACCAAGAGATGGAACTTTTCAAGCTGGCTTTCTCATTAGGTCGTTAGCGATGTCTTTTTAGAAAAATTATTTAACTAATCTAGGAGTCTGTTTTCTCATTTGCAAAAATGAGAGCCTGAACTCTGTTTTCAGCCCTCTCTTCTACACAGGAAGGATGGAACACTCCCACCCTCGGATTGTGCCCCACCTCTAGGACAATCCCAACTACATGCACTTGGAACAGAGAGCAGTCTGCAAGCTTGTAAGAAAAAAGCATCTCTACTCTTATGAATCTTTTCAAAATATTAAAACAACAACAAATACAAGTACCATCTGATACCTTTCTAATGATAGATTTAGTATCTTTCCTAATGTGGGATTCCAATGATCGTTTAAAAGTGAGCCTGAAAAAGAAAGCTTGAAAAGAACATATGTTATTTTCTCAAAACCTAATTTTCCCTAAACTATAAACCCTTTCTAGATAGATCAATTTCACTTAGGTAGCAACTTATTGATTTGAAACATACTCAATTGGCCCGTTAACATCTAATTTGCTCGAGAATTTTTGGATGTAAGTTTTTGTATGTTTCCAGGAAGCTACCTTGTAGTAGAGCCAGTTTCCCAGAACTGAAAACAAATTACATTAATCATGCTAGAAGCTAAATAAAAGTGCCTTGTTGGGGCCTGTTTGGGGAAGCTCCAGTGCTCTCTTCAGTTGGCCAAGAGAAAAAAAGCATCTAGGAGGGCTTAGCTGCCACTCACCCTGCACAAGAGTAGCGATGTGACTCCTTGAGCCTCAAGGTGGCTTCAGTTCAGATCGCCCTTCAAACATTCAATCGATACCAGAATCTTGTTCTCTTGCAGGAGAAAACAAATAGGCATAGTTTTCAGTGATTTTTACTTATGGATAAGTATGATTTTCGAACACTTGAGCTCAGGACTAGTGAGGCTTTAATGATCATCTAGCAGAGCCATTTTTGCTCTTCTTGATTTGCTGGGCATCTCTCCCCACTCACCCTCTTGTTCTGCATTTCTGTAATGTACTGCATCTCTTTATGTATGGGGGTATTGACAAGTCTTGGAGAATGTGTGGACCTGACAGCACCTGGCACTTGATTTGTTGCTGATTTCTTTCTTAGAGCTGCATTAACTCTGCTGCATGTAGAAGAGTGGCTGCAGGAACTCCACCCTTGCCATGTGTTCTTAGCCCGAGAGCTCCTAGCATGCATGGAACCCAGCCTGTTGTTGCATGAGGCTGAGCTGACTCCCAGGTACTGTCATTTGATATTTCCTGGTTCTCACTAGCATTCAGGAACTGAAAATATTCGCTTTGTGTCGGCTCTACAAAACCCAGTAAATAGCAAACTTTGCTGGATCTAGAACACATTCCAAAGGAGCAGAGAGAATAGGGTCTGAATGGACCCAGTTATGCTTAAAGGAGGGGGTTTTCTGAGTTGAGATGCAAAGCCCAGGGGTAGTCAAGTCTCAGAGTCCTTTTTTCTCTAAAGTCAGTATTTACTGACCAAGGCTTTGGAACCGAATAAAAGTATGATCAGTCTCTCCCCCACTCCCATTTTCATTGCTAAATCTCTCTCAGGGAAATGTAGCTGAAAAGTATTTTCTGATCATTTTCACTGTTTCTATTACGAGCTTGCTCATGCACTCAATGAGTTGATCAATTTTTACTGAACTATCACCATTTTCTAGACTGTTATGGGTGCTAGAGATTCAATAACAAACAAGAAGAATCTCCATCCTCAAGGAAATAAACCAATGGGATAATTTCAGATTGAGGCGATGCATATGAAAAACAAACTAGGGATTCGATAGAGAATAACTGTGGAGCCTTGTTAGATAGGAGATGGGAGTAGGCATTTCCGATTATAAGACCCAAAGGAAAAGAGGCAGCCATGCAAACAGTGGTAGACTAGGTTTTAAGACAAAGGGAATAGTCACTGTAAAGACCCTACTGAGACAGGAAAGAACTTCATATGATAAAGGAATGGAAAAGACGCCAGGAACTACATGAATGAAAACAATGGCATAGAAGATATCAATCATTATCTCATGACTGTATTTTTTCAAGCTTTAAATCCTGCTACCATCACATCAATTTTTTATTCTTGCACGTGACACTATAACTGTTTAATCACCAGAACTATCTAACGATTGATGTAAGTATGTGAATTTCTTGAAATTATGTAGCAGCAAAATGAAATGCTGCTAACATTCTCCAAAGATGCAGTGAAATGAGGTAGCCCACGAGGCTCCACAATCCTATGACACATGGCCACAGATTAAGCTGCTCTAAATTTTAGGTAATCATATCCTATATTTTTTTGGACTCCTAGTCTTATAGAACTTCTAGTCATCAGCATACAGCAACTCTCCAAGTTAGCCCAGAGTTATTGTAAGTTAAGTTGACAGTTGGCATCATGCAAGATGATAAGTGTAGTGGGGTTGGAGTCTACTGGAAATGGCTGGCTGGGAGTTCTGCCTCTGCCCTATCTCCCTGTGTGATAGGGAAGGTGACTTGCTTTCCTGAGCCTCAGCTTCCCTGTCTGTTAAATGGAGATAGTAACATATAGTTCCTAGTATAGACATTGTGAGATAATATTTTTTAAAGTTTTTTAACATTTTTTAAAAAACTGCTAGGTAACTTTTACATCTCTTTAAGTGAATAAAGTTTTATTAAATTATAACCACATGCAAATGAGGACATGGGACATCATCACCCAAATGTTGGCTTCTGGTCCAAGCACTTGTCATTCGAGTTGATTAATTTTAAATAGCAGAGTAGTAGGTATGTGGGGAAGACGAGCAAAAATGCTCTGAGAGCATTCCAGGCAGAATCATTGTTAGAAAAGAGACTGCTTCTGCATCTCAAGAGTCAAGTTGGCTGAGAAAATGGGACACAGTCAGATACAGCTGGCTCAGGTAGGGGTGCCAGGCACCCAGCCGCTCTCATGAATTTTGTCTCACGGTCTCCACCTGTCTCCAGCAGCTTTTGCTGGCACAGTCAGGCCTGCTGTGATTTCACGCTGGGGGCTCCTTAAAGATTCCTTCTGGTTCCTGGCCATCGCATGAGAACCATAATGAAAAAAGCTAAGTAATTTTGTTACAATTGGGTTCAGTGGGCCTTATCGTCTCATAAAATGAGCCACGTGTTCTAAAGGATCACTTTGATTTCTTCAAACTCTAAAATTAAACATCCTTAGGATTCTATGAGTGTAATATCTGTACGTACAACTTGTTGTTATAGGTAAAGACATCAATATTAGAGCAGCTAGTTAATTTCTCCTGCATTTCTTGAATCAGCCCCCAGAAAATGGTTTTTCTTTGAATTAAGAGATCAGTGGATCTTCCTATCTTAAAGGCTTTAAATCATGAGCCAGACTATTATGATTCTTTTTCCTCTTAAAGTATTATTTATTAAAAATTTGAGAATGAATTATATAGTGATGAAAGAAGTAACAATAGAAGGATGTTTTTATTTAAAAAATTGTCAAGGCACAATGAAGAACAATGTCTATTTGTGTATTTCTGTGTCAGTGCATACAGTCACTACAATTTTACAACTTTTGCCACCTTGTAGGACATACTCCTCATTTTCATTTTTAATCATTGCCTTAGTTCTTGAAATTTTTTACTCTGATATGTTGATTTTATGTCAAGTTCTATGAAAAATGTTGCCTGAACTTTTAACAGAATTAAATTATTGACTAATTTGAAGATAATTCACATCTTTATGATGATAGTTCCTTTTCCAAGGACTTGATATGCCTTTTTATTAATTTAGAATATAAAATTAAAATGTCTTTATATTGTTTAATAAAGTTATTGCTAAGAATGTTGTATGTTTATGCTACTTTGCAATGAGGCTGTCATTATATCTTCTAACTAGTTATTTCTATATATGAACTAATGCTATTAACTTAGTTAATTAATGTTGTGTAGTAATTCTGTGGTTGCCCACCTTAGTGAATACATACATATATATATATATCAGATATATACTGATATATGCATATATATGTATATGTGTATATATGTCAGAATCCAAAAAATATAAATAGCTACCACAAATCAATAAGGACAAATGCAAAACCTGGTAGAATATTTCACAAAGAATAGGAGCAGGGAAATTACAAACTGGGAAGACCAAATGGTCAGTAAATGTATGCAAAATGGTTTACCTCATTAGTAGTTAGAGAAATAGTATGATTTTATATGCAAATGTAAAACAGGAAATACCATTTGGTAACAATAAGGCCAACAATACCAGATGCTCACAAGAATGGCGTAGAGGAGGAGCCACGCACTCCTAATGGATTACAAATATGTGTGACCACTTGGGAAAACAATCTGCCAACATCTGGAATACTAGTGCATCCCCACCTCCACCCTCTCTATCTAGCAATTCTATTTCTAGCTATATATTTTTTAAAGAACCTCTTGCATCTGTGCACAGGAGATATGGTATAAAAATGTTTAGTGAAGCACAGTGTGTGATAGTAAAATCTGTCAAATCTCCCACTGTCCATTAATGCAGTAATGAGTGAATAAATTAGAATACTCTATCCTCATCAAAATGAATGAAATAGACTCATCAGTATTGCCTTGGACAATTCTTTAAACAATGCAGAATAAAAAAGCAAAGAGCAGAATTTGACATTTAAAACGATGTGATTTGTGTACATACAAAAACACAGAACGATGCCATTCTTAGACACACGGACATATAGGAAAAGTGTATAATGTGGACTGGAAGAACAATGCACCATATCCTGAGAGTGAAGGGGACCAAAGTATTGCCACCCTGAAGGAGCCCTTGGGACACTGATGTTAAGCTCTTTATTAAGAAACAAAAGACTCCAAAAGAACCTTTGACCCCCCTTTCCTACCAAAGAGATTCAGATAGAAAAACCTGCTTCAGGAAGGAAATCTTAAATGTTTGCCTTAGCCTGATTAGCCTAATTTGAATTAAGTATGGTGAGTAAAAGTGCTCCAGGTAGGAGCCTATTAGCTAGATATCCCTGTATCCCATGGTCTTAGGTTGCCTAGCAAGAATTTGCCTGCCACGTGTGTCCCCGCCTTCTTCAACTACCTGTGAATCACCCATTCTCACTACTTAAATCTATACCCACCCACCCCGCTTTCTCCTTTGTCCAAAAATGTCATATACACTCAATGTTGCTTCACTGTCTTTGGAATTTTCATGCTTATGTTAATTCCCCATACTCATGTATTAAAATTTTGTTTTTCTCCTATTAATCTGTCTCTGTTCATTTAATTTTAGCCCAGCTAGAAGAACTTAGAAGGTGGGAGACAAAGTATTAATTTTTTTAGTCCCTACAATAGTGATCACCTCCAGCAGGGAGGGAAGGAGGGAAAAGGAAATTGGAGTAGGGAGGCTGAGAGGGAGAAGAAGAGGGGAGAGACAGAGACAGAGAGAGAGAGAGAGACTTCAGCCGTAATATTCTTATTTTTTTGTTAAAAATAAACTGAAGCCTAAATGACAATATGCTAGATTTACGAATTATAAATTTTAGGTATGCAACTATTTGTTTATTATACTCTGAACCTCTCTAAGTTTTTAAGATTAAAAAAATAATCTTTCATTTGCTTGCACTAAGTAGCAGGCTGCCCTCTACAGTCTCCCCCCGCCCAATTTCACTGGTAGGTCACCTGCCTGACCACACAGCTGAGCTTTCACTTTCCCTGCTTTATCACATGGCCCTATTTACTGCCTACTTAACACCTATCACTGTCAAGAAGTGGAAGTGTCCTTTTTGCTTATCTTTTAGTCATCTGCCCTCCCACCTTTCCATTGGAATATAAGCTCTAGGAGGGCAAAGATGTAGCTTGCCTTCTATTGTAAGCTGGAGCTCACTGGTACTGCCTGGTACACAGCTGGGTCTTGAATGATTGAAAGCTGCATTGGAAAGCAGAAGGCAATTTTCTTCCTTAGCTCTTCTATAAGCACTTAGATGTGGCTGTCTGCAGTAGTTTCCAACTTTCTTTCAATGTTAAACTGGAAAAATTTTTGCTTTTTCAGAAAGGAACAAAGATGAAGCTATACATTCTTTTCTGATTTTCATATTAACTCATTTTTCCTACTCAGGAAAAAGGTCTTCTGAAACTCATGCTAGGACATCACTTCAACTGACTTGACCTCTTTTCCCGGGCCAGGGACTTTGTCTTACTGTGGAGGCCCACTCTGCCCAGTAAGTCCCACGAGATCCTGTAAGTCACCCAAGGGATCTGTTTCTTAAAAGTTCTGAGTACCCTGGCTTTTCTTCAAACACTTAAAAACACATTCAAATAAAAAAGGAAGTGGGGAATGGGTCAAAGGGTCAAAAGGTACAAACTTCTAATTATAAAATAAGTCCTGTGGATGTCATGTGCAACATGGTGACTATAGTTAATAATGCTCGGCATTGTATGTGTAAAAGTTGCTATGGGAGTAAATTTTAAGTTCTCATCCTAAGAAGATATGATTTGTAACTATGGACAGTGATAAATGTTAACTAGAATTATTGCTGTGATTATTTCACAATATGTACCAATATCAAATCACTATGTTGAACACCTGAGACTGATATACTGTTATATGTCAATTATATCTCACTTTAAGATATTAAATAAAATAGGAAACTTTCGAAAATATTAATACTATAATTTTATTACATAAAAATAGAAACCACATATTTGCTAAAGTGGATTATTTTATTAATTTGTTTGCCTTCATATTATTTTTTATTATTCCTTATTATCTTAGGCAGACACTCCCCAGTCGTTTCCCTTACATTTGCATTTTTAAAAGTACATTTAATGGGAACCACCGGAATAAATTATTGGACAATTTTTTAAAGACAATATTTTTAAAGATGAGCAATGTCATTGTAATAATGATGCCATCATAATGTTTACCCCATTTATCTGTGTCTTCTAGGATTTGTCTCAAAAACATATGCTAGACAGAGCTGTATCTTTACAAATGCAAATGTTAAGGTGCTTTGCATGAGATGTATAATTTTTCTGGCATAACTGTTTTAAATACCAACCTGTGAAATTGCAAGTAGGAAAAATATAGCATGTGTGTCATTAAAATTTTCAGGTGTACAACGGTCCAGTTTCCATTCTTGGAACCATTGTGGTACATGTTTCTGAAAGATTTTGTCTAGATTTCGTCTCTAGCAGGAGGGAGAACAGACCAGAGCCCACTTGCAACCTGGCCCTAAGCCACTGAGAATGAGGAAGAAGCTAGAGCAGAAGGGCCATTTGTCTCTGTTATTAGGAAATAAATCAACCTTTGTTTTCCTGGCCGAACTCAGGGAATGTCATTATTACCAAATAAATTGTGTCGTTACAAATCAATCAGGCCACCTTTCATTTAAATGTGAATCACTTCAATTGTCTGGGCTTCAAACTTGATTCCACCCCCATGGAAATAAATGATGAGATATATAGATCATTCAAACTCTACATTTGGTACAAAATGTTCTACAAAAGCAAGTTGTTTTTTTTTTTTCAAGATTAGTCGACTAACTCATCATTCAATATTCTCTCTTAATAAAGGGAGTGTCATAATGTTTTCCTTGTGAGTATAAGATCAATTTGGCAAAAAGTTAAAGGCTGTCGTTCTCAGAATATAGCAAAAATGACACTTTGAGATAACCATGAATGAGGTAGCTATGTTTGATTATCATTTGCATATTTTAAGATCTGTCTTCTAATGATAAATAGAAAACAGAGGTATAAGTTTTCATTGTATTTTGAGGAACTTTCCTCAGGACTTAAAGACAGTGGATTCATATTTACTTTTAAACACGTTTCAACCTACATCTTGCTGAACAGGAAACTTGTAACTAAAACAACCTTAGGTTTTAAATTCTGCTATGGGAATTTTTCACATGACTATAATTTTATTAGTGTACAGTTAATTATAAGCAACATAAATGTGAACTAATGATGCTACTCAGCCAAAAGATTGCCCCATTTCCCTCTGGTTTTTGCTCTAGGTTCTCACACTGTCCTTTCTCTGTGACCTCTCTCCCACCTCTGACCTCCTCCCCAGTTTTCACCCTTGCTTTAACAATTGATTTATGACGGGCCCATGGAAGGGTCAAGCCCACTTTTATGGTTTCCTTAAAATATTTCTTTTAGAGTGAGCATCAGAAGTGGCCTTCAATCTCTGCTAAACAGTTTCCCTGAGACCTCAAAAGAGCTTCCTTTACTGCTCATCACTGCACCTTATTTATAACTTTTGTACTTGTGAAGAGAAACTCATTAAATAAGGCAATTTTGAAACTTTTACCAAAATGAATAACTTATAAGAGATGCAAAATTAGCTCTCCCCCACCATGAGAATATCTGTGAATGCACACATAACTCAGGGTGGGGAGGTATAAGGAAGAGAAAACAAAAAGCCACTAAAAATAATTATTAGCCTAGAATTATTTCTTTTATGGGATCTATTTTTCTTTTACGCTTGACAGTTTGATCTTCGCTAGCACTGAAGCCTGCAGATCTTTGGGTATACTCTTACATTCATTGCCACAACAGTAAATTTCACCCTTTTGTTTAATTTGACTTCCTGTTGTTGTTTCAATATATAAGCCATCGCCAAATTTAGGAATGCTTTTTAAAAACTCTGGTTAATATAACTGACAATTTTTTTTTTTTTTTTACATTTTGAAGATTTTGAAGATAGAAAACGATTTGAAAGGTATAGGGCTATTTATTTTCAAAATACATATACAATCTGAAGACCAAATAGTGCCTAAAAACAGGAGGGATTAAGCTAGGATTTCTGGCTTTAATGTTCTAATTTGGATCTTAACATTGAACTTTAGATTGCTGTGAAATATTTGCTGCCCTGGTGAGCTTTCTTTAAATAACACCATATGATACTTCTATAGATGGCTTCCCCAAACTTATTGATCTCCCCCCTCCCAGGTCATTAACAATGTGATTTATTAGTCTGACATTTTTAATAGGGCAAAGCTCAGAGGTTTATTGCAATGGCTTTCTCGCTTCCATGTTGCTTTCAGCTGCTACCACGACGCAAAAGCTGTCAATATAATACTAGGTTGCTTTCCAATAAGAAATTAGCCTTTAAAAAAAAAAAAAAAAAAAAAAAAAACTAAATGGCAATCTCCACATATTTAAAGTGTTTTACACCTATTACACAGCAATGAATTAATTTTTCCCATTTCACCCTTCTCTTTCATGTAAAGCGAGGTGTTCCCCCCTAATTAAATGCCCTCATTTTCTTAGTGTGAGGCTTGGCAGGACTCCAGAAGTGAGTGAGCTTGAACTGAAGGGTCTGCTGCCAACGGTCTGCGTAATCTTAAACAAAAGCATAGGTCTCTGACCTACTGCCTTCCTCAGCCCCGGAAGGAGACAGGGCCACGGACTAGTAGTCCTTCACATGAAATTGCAAATCCGGCCATCTAAGTGCTACTGACCTAGTGCATGAAAATAGTCCAAATTAAGGGACTGCGGACATTATTTTAACTTCCTGGTCTTAGTTGTCATCAATCTTCATGAATGCAAACAAATATGTGTGCCCACCATCAAATTTAGATTCATACCTCTGGATTCTGGCTGGTGCCCAGCAGAAACTCTGGGAACAGGGGGTGAGTAGCATGTAAGGAACAGGCGGTATTTGAATGAGGGAATGATGTGGGGCTGGATTTCTGCCCCAGGCTTGAACCTTCGGTCCCACTGGAGCCATGTAGCTCCTTTTCTTTCAGTTCCTTCTAGTAATGCATGTCTAATGTGCATGTGTGTTTTTCGTAGGAGCTGAATAAGAGGAGGGGGACAAGGAAAAAAAGGAAGAGAAGACATAAAGTGTTTTGAGAGAAAGAGCTATGGTTCTTTTGATTTTAGCCTATTTAATTAGCCACCACACCATGGCTATGGCACAAACTCAGAATATCAGCTTCACACCTTCCAAAGGCTGTTTAAATCAGAAACCTTTTTTTTTTTTAATTGGCATTCATTTCAATAGCAGGCACATGTATGCAACCTAAGAGACACTGAGATCTGAGATAAGGAGAACCTGGCACAGGTCTGTATAAGGACTCTTCTGAGAATGAGAAACTATTACATTTCAGATCTGTTGTATGTGTGTGTGCTCTAGGCTACCAAGCCTGCTCCTGAAATTTTCTTGACTAATTCTTTTTAAGCAAAATAGGTGACACCAGTAGTCATTTTATGATGAATTGTAAAATGCCTCACATACTTTTTTTAACCTCTCTCTTCACTTTCCATCTTTACTTCCTTCTAGCAAATAAATGTGAGGGATGTGTCAGTGGGCGCTGTGGGGAAGCGGGTGCCGCTGACCAGGATGCTGCCCTTCAATGGGGTTCCCCCCAAAACAGGATACCTGTTGCAGGTCCCCATGTTTTGGGAGCAGTCCTGGTTAACATCTGTTATCTCGCATTTTGATTAGCAGCCCCTCTTTCCCTCTCGAAGGTGTCCTAGTTTGGACAGGACAAAGGGGCACTTCACAGATGTGGAATGGGAATGGAATTCTGTTTTGGGGTCACATTCTTGCCCTTAGTGGTGAAATGTGGCCTCAGAGAGGACCAGCCTGTGTCACATGTTTCAAAGTCATGCAGACCTGAGTTTGATTTTTGGCTTTGTCGACATTCTTCAGATTCATGAACGTGAGCAAATGACTTAATCTCACTAAGCCTCAAATTGCTCATTTATGAAATGGGATGAATGATAACCATTTATAACAAATTACTAAATATAAAGCATCTAGATCAATGCTTGTAAGCCAGGGACTAAGTTAGAATTTCCTTTCCCTAATTCCTGTCCCCTAAGTTTACTGGCAAAAATCTTTTCAACTAAATTATGCCTTTATAGCTACACATCAATTCTGAGAGAAGTAATAAATCTATGGTGTAATGAAGGTCAGAGACTAGACTACCGTTTCCAATTCTGCCACTGTCTTAATCCCTGTGAGTTGTTTGCAAGTTGTATAAGTTTTTTAATAAAGTCTACACAACAGGATCATGATAGCAAGAAAGAATATTAAAAGATTAGCCCTTTTTCTTTTTTAATGCAACAAGTATTTATTGATCACTCTTTATTAAATTCTACTACTTGTGCCAGGAAGTGAATTATGTAAATTAGAAAGAGAAGAGATGGCCCATGATCTAAAGGGATTTGACACTCAGTTGGAGAAGTTTTAAATGGACCCGAATGCCATATAGTTTCTCAATGACACCACTGACATTTTTGGCCAGATAATTCTTAGTTGTAAGGAGCTGTCCTGTGCATCGCAGAGTGTTTAGCAACATCTCTTGCCTCTACCCACTAGATACCAGTAACCACGCTCTCCAAGGCTAGTTGTGGTGATTAAAAATGTCCTCATTAGGGCCAGCTGCAGAATTTTCAGAGCTCGGTGCAAAATGAAGATGTGAGTCCCTTATTCAAAAAGCAAGGAGAGGGCATTTAAAAATATATAATACACAGCTTTTTCTTTTCTTCCACATCCTCTCCCTTTCTCTCATGACTTACCATGTGTTTTTAAAAATTTGCTACTTAATGTCTTTCTAATAAGAAAAATTAAAACTTTGAATTATTAGCATGAATTTTACTGTTTTTCTTTATACTGCAGAATACCAGTTTTAGTGCAACTATAAAGAGCATGTACATCATATGCAGAATCCCTGAAATTACACATATTTCATATTTCACTCCTACAAGAACAGTGAACATGCTGCATAAAATATGTGCACATTCTACTCACTCTATCTACCTTCATCCCAGGGCTGAGCAAGAAAGTCTGGAAACAAGGGGAACTAGAAGTTGTTCTAACCTTTTAGTTTCCTTTTGTGTCATTATTTGCAGAGTAAATTGCGGGCCGATCCAGGTAAACAACATGAATAAGAAAGAATAGGGTAGGGTTTCTCAGGCACTTGTGTTTCTTAGAATGCCATTGTCTTCTTTATGCACTCAAAGAAAGTTCTGGTTCCAACAGGAAGTGCAGTCTTTTGGGTTTCTGCAAGCCCTTGCTTACTCGGTCATTGGTGAATCACGCTGATCTCGTACTGCCTTTCAGTCTCGCTGAACTCCCACTTACGGCACACCCACCAGAACACTGTACTCATGAAGCATTGGGACTGCAAACGGGATAACTAGGAAAGGTAGCCGTGCATACTGCACACATCAACTCTGTTCAAGTACACACTACATCGTCCCATCAGACCGCACTTACAAAATGCAAGTGCAAAGGTAAAATTATTAGAAATTATAAAGGTAACAGCAGAGCATCAAACCAGGTATGGTGCCTTTCCAAACATGCAGCCCTGTGAGGATGCATAGGTTGCACATTCATTGAGCCTCATGGTGGAGCCTCAGTGGAGCCTCATGGTGGTCAGCAGACATTGCCAAGTGTTCCCTGTGGGGCAAGATTACCCCTGGTTGAGAACCACAGGCATGAGGTACACAGTAGACTATGAGTAGGGGCACGGTGAAAATGGTGAAAAAAAATACCTTCATAATGGATTTGAAATGTGTTATTTTAGACTGAGAGGAGCAAAAGAAATCTGAACAAATGGGTAGAATTTGAGTGAGATCATTCAGCATAAAAGTTTTGGAATTTCCTGAGCTCATTAATTTATAATATTCCATTTGTTCCCTTTGGTGAAACATGGTTTTGAAAATGTTTTAACTTCTTTTTCTAATACATCATATTCATGGACTATAGTTCATTTTGCCTTAATGAGAGAAAAATTTTGTCAGTTTGTACAACACCAATTGAGAAATTATAACAAAACTCGGTTAATTGTGGTTATAGTTATATAATATGTACTTTACTTACACATGAAAAATTCTGAGCAATTCTATGCTTTCTCAGGAGATCTATTGCACTGTAAAAATCCAAGTTTTTTTATGTCATTAATCATAATATGGAGTAGATGAAGTTACACAACCCTCTCCTTTTGTTACAGAAGTTTAACTAAAGGAATAATAATTAACATTAGCACAAGAACCTAGGCCATACTGAAAGCTTGGCAAGGATATTGAGTGTAAATAGTAAATTGAAATATGGATGTGAGAAAATAATCAGATAATAAAGTTAAGCATCTTTTCCACTTCTTTGAGGCTTCTCTGCTAAACTTAAACAGTGGTAGATGAATAGAGGACTAAATGAGGATTTGAAATACTCCTGTTTAATCCCAGCTCCTTTTATTGATCTTTCTGTTTACTGCTGTTATGATAATAAGCCTTATTCTGTACTCTCACAGGGTTGTGTTGTGAACATTAAATAAAATGTGTAAAGGAGCTTTATTAACTACAAAAAGTGTATAATTATTTAGCAATCTGCTGATAATGATTACATCAGTTGGATCTGAACCACCTACTTGTAATCAAGTTTTTTATAAACTATCTCTGAGAAGATAGGTTGTATGTATTAGTCAGGATAAGTAGTGCAGGTGGCTGTAACGATATGCTCAAATTTCAGTAGTTTGGCACAAACGTGTTTATTTCTCACTTGTGTTCCCGTCTGACGTCTGATGCAGATTAGATGCCTTTCCGATGTGGCTCTCCTGCAAGTTGTGACTCGGGGACCCAGGCTCCTTTCTTCTTGTGACTACTCCATCCTCGACATATAGCTTCTTAAAATGCTGCAGCATGGAAATAGAGAGAGTGCAGAGTTTCATGCAGGGAATTTCTATAACTAGTCCTGGAAATAACATCTGCTCACACCGTATTGCCTAGAATGCAATCAAATGACCTCAAACTAACTGCAAAGGAGACTGGGAAATATATGTACCCAGAAAGAAAGAACAAATCTATCTACACTTTGCCACATCTTAGGAATAATATGATAGCCCAATATATAATGTCATTTTTACTTCCTTATAAACTAGATCTCACCAAGGAAAATCTGAGGAGTCATTCTTTTCTTTTCTTTTTTTTTTTTACCCATTTCTTTATTTCTTAAATTTTAAAAAAGTTAGATTTTATACAATCCATGATGTGAGGAGTCATTCTTTATCATTTAAAGTAATGTCGAGCTAGACTTGAATTTGAGTCCCAGGCTCTTTATTGCTAGATGGGTGAAGTAGTATGCATATTTGAGTTAGCCTTGAAATAAATGTTTAAATAACATTTGATTATATTAATGAAATCCATTATATTGACTGTGAATTTGTAATATATACCAGGCACAAATGTAGGGACTCTATGGAAGCCAGTATATACACACACACATGCACACGCGCACACACAAACACACATGTACACATATATATTTATCAGACCTCAACCCCTTATCCCAACCTCCAGCTCTAAGAACTATAAAGAGTTCAGGAGTCAAAATTAGCCCCCATAAAACAACGGTGAACAAATGCGGGAAATCCACAATTAAGTGTTGACCTTTAAGGTTCTGACTGTAAAGCAGAGCTTGCAAACTTTCAGCTTAGCTACTGAATTGATCTCATTTTTGGGGGGACCACACAGTGTTTTGTTTTAAAAGTCTGAACTGACATTTTAAAAATTGGAGGATTTTATTGTAAAATTCTCTTGGACAAATAGAAAATCTGGCAACACTGGGCTGGTATTCTCCTGTGGTAACCAGTAGAGCCTCATGGTGGCTGGCCCCTTAGGATGGGGCCTGCCTCTTTAGTTCACCACAAGTCCCACTGCTGTCTATTCCAGATGGATCCACAATAGGGAATCATTAATTGTCATTTATAAGGTGATCACAATGTTTGTTTCCTTTTATTTAAGAACTATTTCTCTATACCCATGTCTCCATCAAAATTAGGACATGAAAAATAGAATGAGAAAATCTCAGTGTATCACGAAATATGGGAGTAGCTATCTCTTTGTGGGGTTGATGGATATTTTTAAATATTTACTATACAAAAAGAGAGTGTCTGCATCCAAAAAGTATAACTGCACCCCTTTTATATTACCAGCCTGGCCTGGTAGACACTTAAAAAAACAAACAAACAAACAAAAAAAACCAGCTTTATTGAGATAATTTACATAACGTAAAACTCACCCATAGTAAGTGTACAGTTCAATGGTTAATAAACTGTTTGAGATGTGTAATCAATATCACAATCAAAACTTACAGAGCATTTTCCTCACCCCCAAAAGTTCCCTCATGTTCATTTCCAGTCATTCCCTATTCCCACCGTTAGCCCCAGGCAACCACTGATCTGCTTCTTTTTCCTATCCAAGACACATTTGAGTTTTCAAATCATACTCTGAGAGCCACAAAATATTCAGAAGAGAGAGCCATCATTCCAGTCTGATGGAGGAAGGACTGACTGCTTCATGAAGAAGGTGAGATTTTGAGTCTGTATATATGGTGAGAAAAAGAAAGGTATCTGGAGATACTGTCATTTTTTACTTAAGAGCAGTTTGCAACCTCATGTTCTTCCATGGAATAATGGAAACTTTCTTTGAATTTGTGACATAATAAGTTGAAATTTTAGGAAAAAGTACAGATTGTATCATATGGCTACATCTATGTTTTTCATCATTTCCATTTATAAATAAAACAAAAAAAAAATTGATAACATATAAATAGAATGTCTCCAGGTGGCCTTTTCTTCTCTCCATCTGGTGGTGAATCACAGGGCCTTGAAGACCCAAAGTGGGTCATCCATCTTCACTCAACTGTCGAAGATTATGCTAACTCTCAAGAAGTCTCTCTTTTCGGATCTCAAAACATGTATAATCTGTATTGCTTCTTAGGGCAATTTATCGAGTTTTCTCCTGTGTATTTCTTGCGTTTTTCTTCTTGTCCTATTTAGTTCTCATCTTTATATAATTCAGTCTGATGTGTTTATCATGTCACCCTGAATATGTATTTTCTTAATGTCTATGGAAAATTATATTTTCTTAAACATTTTTGTATTCTTTGCACAAAACTTTTATCCTTCGCCAATTCCTATAGTAGATGTTTAATAAAACTTGTTGAATAATAAATGTTATTTATAGAGTACATTTAAAGATTATAATTAGATGATTCCGCAGCTTTAATGTAATAAAAATAATCTGAGCTGGTGGAGTCAATCTAGACAGGATTTGGAAAAGGTGTGGGTTTTTTTTTTTGTTTTGTTTTTTGTTTTTGTTTTTTTTATTGTTGCAACTAAGACCACCAATATAGCTTCAAAGAAGAAGTTAGCCTGCTCATTTTAGTATCAGAACAACTAAATCAGGTCAATGGTTCAATTTAATCCATTGTTAACAACTTGGCCATTTAATCAATTAAACAAGGAAGTCTGGGCCGGCCACTTTTCTATTGCTAATGGGTTTTTTGTTTTTGTTTTTTTTTCCCCTCTTGCTATCTTGGTGTTCCTCTGTGGCTTTATTTGTCCTGACTACTTCCACTTCCATCCCCCACTGAGCCTCTCTCTCTCTCTCTCTCTCTCTCTCTCTCTTTCTCTCTCTCTCTCTCTTTCTTCCTCTCTCTCCCCTCTCTCAATCTTTCCTTCTGCTATGCCTGCCCCTTGTCTCTCCTACCCCTTTGTCCATTTGCACTTCTACTGTGATCTCTGTTCCTTCATCTATGGCGGGCCCACAGTGCGAGCATCCTCAAGCTCAGGGACATTTTCAGAGTGCCAGTACTGGCTTGCATCACATAGCAATCTCAAGAAGTCATTTGTGGGTTCAGAATGCATTATATGAGACATGTAGGCAATCTCTAATTTCACATAGAGATAACTATTTGCACTATAAAAATGATGGGGAAAAAGTAAAGAACAAAAGGAAAAATAATAAACTCTCCAAAGAGAAAAACAAATATTTTAGAACACATGGAAATGCCACATTGAATGAGTTATGATTCTGTATAAAAAGTATATAATTCTTTTTTTAAGATAGAGTGACATTCCCTCTCAAAATACAAACACAAGATTTTTAAATATCTATAAAATCATTCTTTCAAGCCAAAGTTATAACTTAGAGAAACTACAATTTAGAAAGCATTTACCTTAAAATTTTTTAACCTATATCTGTTATTCTCCATTAAAGCACTGAGATCTTGAAAAAAAAAATCTATAATAAGTAAGTGTACCTTCCTGGAAAGAAAGAATTATATAGATGTCACATCTTCACCCCAAGACCAGACTGTCCCCTCAAAACCCTCCAGCTTTCCCACTGCTTCATATTCATTAATTAGTCTGAGGTTTCCTCCGTGTTTCGTTTACAAAGCCACTTAAACCCACGCACCCATTTAACATATTTATGACCCCAGTTTTCTTTCTGTTCTCTGAGACTGTACCGTAATTGTTCTCTGGGCCCAGGGGCTGCAGAGAGCCTTCCCTGCTGAAAAGAGACAACATAAAGAAGGAAATGAATGTGTGCGGGTTGAATACCTTCAACAAAACGACTGGGTGCAGTTTGGCCCCTGCCCCCCCTCCTCCTGGGGTCACTTTAATTGAGTGGAGCCTCACCCTCTATTGAGTGTATGGGAGACTATTAACTCTTAACAACGCTCCATCTCAGGTTATTTATTTATTGCTTAAATGATTTGTTATTGCTACTTGAATTTAATACACCCTCTGGGAACCAAGATGGCAGCATCATGTTACAGAAAAACTACAAGTTATTTTAAAAAACTGTAATTGACATTTTATGAGAGCCGTAAAATCTTTCTGAACAAATAACTTACCATTAGTCAGAAACTTCAGCAGGAGATCTGTAAAATGAAAGCTATGGGAGAACAGTACTGTACTTGTGCGTGTCTGTCTGCACGAGGGCTGGGAGGATGAGACAGGAGGCAAGAAGGCAAGAACAGAGAACCTCCCACTGATTGTTCGGTGTTGCTTCCACCTGTCTTGATTTAGAGCATCACACTTTAAAGTCAGAGAGATCTGGAAAAAGGTGCAGAAGATTTTCAGGAAGGATGAACTGCATCTGATGAACACACTTTAGGTGCCCAGCCTGGGTCTTTCAGCTTTTCTATCAATCGAAGTCACTTCCCAGCCAGACAACATTGTAATCTACCGTGGCAGCGCTGCCCAATTTAGCTAAATCCACAGTTACCAGTTAGCATAACATCTCCTTGGGCCACAAGTCCCAATCCCATATGGATTCCGCAGACCTTCATAGGAGCTATAAGAACTCATCATCGACAGCTTTGGACCATTCCATGTCCTGGTCCAGCAGAGCTTAATATTTCGACGTTGCTTTGAGATAACAGGGAAGACTTTAGCTGTGAAATCCACAGTTCTGGAAACAGTATATGCCATTGTGCATGTGTGTTTTTTTTAACACCTACAGCACCTGGTCTTCCTAGGTGGTCTTCCATCCAAGTACTAACCAGGCCCAATCCTGCTTAGCTTCCGAGATCAGATGAGATCAGGCACGATCAGGGTGGCGTGGCTGTTGATTATGCCATTGTTGATGGGATGCTGGGTGGAAGCCGATGTTTATAGCTGCATCCTCAGAAATTGCTTCTGGTGGGAGTGAGGTTGCCTTCCCCAAGTAGCTCAGATCCACCTAGAATATGCAAAAGCCCAGCTTCCTTGCCTGGCATGTGGCCAGCTCTGAGAACCAGCCCAGCTTCAGAACAACACGTAGGATTAGCTGTGGCCTTGGCTGCAATCGCATCACAGTTCAACTTCTTTCTCTGTCCCCTCCTGCTTCCTGCACCTCCTTAGAGATGTTGATCATGACAACATTTCCCAATAAGCTTCCTGTTCACTCGGAATGTATTCTCAGGAGACCCCAGCCTAAGACGAAGGTTAACTTTGCCTTCGTTGATTCTTTGAGCCAAACTGACACCCTCAGGAGTCATGTACTTTCCTGTCAGCCAAGGGAGCACCAAGGTTGTTTCATAATTTTCACAGGAATGTATTTATCTAGCTTGTAACCTATATTTGCTCTGATCTCCTTCCAATTAGGTTCCAAAGGCTCAGCTCTGAAACTCCCACCAAATTCTACTGCTGGCTTCCAAACTCCGGCCACATTTTTCTCTTGTTTGTACTTTGATTTTTCACTAGTCTTGCCAATATTTTGAGGCAAGCATGCCAGACAGAGGGAGATTAGGAATATTCACAAAATGACATGCTATATGCTACTCATGACAGGAGATCATGATATCCAGATTTGGCTTTGACTCAGAGCTTGCATCCTGTATCTTGAAAGTGATTTTTGTAACCAACAGTAAGAAGTTCCTCACAGTAGTTCCAGATCAGAGGGGAATCCAACCTCAATGCTAGTTAATTCAATGCTAGTTAAGTTAAGCTGTTTAGTTAATGCTGGCTTCCCTTCCCTATTGAGTCCTTCACTCCACTCGCCCCACCAATATTTTGAGGCGAGCATGCCAGACAGAGGGAGATTAGGAACAGTCACAAAACGACATGCTGTATGCTACTCATGACAGGAGATCGTGATATCCAGATTTGGTTGAGGCTTAATTTTTTTTAAAAGCATCAGGAATGTGCTGGGCACCACCCAGAACATGGCATATAAAGCTGAATATAAGTACAAAGCGCAGAAATTAGAAGCACAACAGAGGTCTTATACTGGATGTGCCTGATTATATAGAATAATAGAGACAGAAGGAAAGTTAAAAGTTATCTAAGACGCTAACTTCTCCCCCCTTCCCAACACACACATACACACAACCTGTCCAACTTCATTTTCTGGACTGCTGGCTCGTGATTACTCTTCTTCAGGCCTGGGAACTGCTGTATCCATGGAGGCCCATTGTATTTACAAAGAACTCTAATTATTTAAAAGTTCTTTTCAGGACCATTTTAAAATGTGCCTGAGATTTGTTTTAATCAGGCATGGCGAGATACGCAGACATAGAAAGGACTGTCATGAAGGAAGAAATGTTTGTACTCACAGACCCCTAGAAACAGGAGGCACAGCACGCTACACGAGGCCACAAGGGAAGCACCAGGGTCAGTCAGGAGGCAGGGAAAGAGGGGCAAACATGGCAAGAGGCTTTATTGTGGTTTCCACAAGCAGGCAGAGGGGAGACAGGGTTCGCAGGTTTAGGGTTGGCTCATTTGAATAATTTCAGAGGGCTCTGGGATGTAGGGGCTATCTCTGGACGCTTGCTACCTGGTACTGGGGTGATTATGGCAGGTAGATAGTGGCCCAGAGTATGAGAATCTCACAGAGGAGGTGGCTAGGGTGCAAGCTGTGGATTGGTTGGCTTGCATATGAAGGGCACTCTCACTGGCAAATCATTTGCTACCTCTAGGAATTAGCTAGCCCTGGGAGGAGCAGACCTTGCAGTGCCCCAGGTGTCAAAGCTTCAAATGCAGAAACTGGAAGAAGTGGTTATTTCAAGGGATGAGCTAAAATTGCCTCCTTGTCGTTTCTACTCTGAGGTTCAGACCTCTGGTGCCGTGCAGCATTAACCTGTGATTTCCCTCGAAAGCCCTCATCTTCCCCCATCCACCCTTCTCTTCCGCTCCTGCAGACCACCTCCCCATCCCATCTTACTAGAGAGAAACCAGTTTACCCTTTTCTTCTCCTGTGGCCTGTACATTCATTACCCAGCATATAGCTGGAACACTCTGCTTACTTGTCAATTCATTTCAAATGCTTATATGCATAAGAAACGTTCCAAGGCGAATTGTTTGCTCAATAGAAATATGAATTTATACTGCTGTAAATATTGAGAAATTTCTCACCATTGAAGTTCCTCATTGCTTTGCTCTTAATTTTGTGTATATTCTACTCCTGGTAAATTAATGTTGGCCACCAGTTACTCTCCTACCTATACTTCTATAACATTAAAATAAGAAGTAGGGAAAATAAAATTTCTTTCCACAGTCCCCTGCTCTTTTTACACATTTTGCACAGTGGGTTATACTAATGTGTACTCAATTCCACTCTTGTAAAATAATATGTTGCCACTTTATTGTGTGGAAAAGCAATCACAAATTATTAAAATTTCCTGAATTTATCAAAACTGTTAGTATTGTATTTCGATTAAATTAAAAATGATAGGGCATACAGGAAAAAATTAAAGTTGATAATTTGGTTATCATAATAGTAGGTGGAAAAGTCCAAAATGGAGTGTCATCGTATAAAGGCTACGAACAGCGCTGAGAATTTACAACATTCACATCTAACACTCTGTATTGGAGATCACGAAACACTTCTGGAAAAACAAATACAAAGGAAAACTACTGATAAGAGGATACATTTATCTTAAGATGGAAACTATTGAATTATCGAAAAAATATTTCCTGTGCTGGAAGACGAAACATAAGTATGTATGTGCCTTTCTTGACTTCCTGTTTGGCCAGCCAGCCCCAAAGATGGTTAATCTTTGACATTCCATCATCTTGGGGGGAATTTCAAGCATGGAGACAGGGTTCAAAATTGGTACTTGATTGTAACTCTGCAGGAAGACTAATAAATGGGTAAAATTTTTATTTTCTAAAGCTTAGCTCTTTGGGCATCTAAGTAGCTTATTTTGAACTTTTTTATCTATCTATCTGTATCTATCTATCTATCTATCTCTCTATCTATCTATCTATCTACCTATCTATCTATCATCTATCATCTATCATCTATTTTATTTTCTGTTTACACCTTAAAATTCCTTTTTCTATTGTGGAAGAACAACTGAAATCATACTATTCATGTTTTCTTTTTCTTCTGATATTTGCAGGTGTGTGAACTATAAGCTAAAACACCTTTTGTAGCCAGGGTTTTATGATTCAGTGATGCAGCACATGTGTCACGGGTGTGACTCGAGGAAGTGCCCGAATATAGAAACTTCTCCAGCATCGTCTAGTTTGTGTGGAGAGGAAGCTGATGAGGTAAGCGGAGTGTGTTCCGGTTCCTCAAAGCCTTTACAATCCATCCCAGTGGCCACCCAGGACTAGCGCCCCAACATCATCTTTGACTTTTCCTCCTCCCGAAGAAGATTTATCATCCTATCTGTTTTCACTTCCACACATGCCTCTGGTTTCACCAATCCTGTCTTCAATGCTCCACTCCTAGATTTTTAGATTTGCCCCTTCGTTTTCCATCTCCTCTGCAGTATGGCTTCCTCCAGAGAATTTACGCTGCTGCTCCATTTTCTCTTAAAACAATTTCTTATTGTTGCTCACATCACTCCCCTGCTTGAAAGCTTTTATTAAATTTCCACTTCTTAACAGTGGAGACCGTTGGCTACCACTGGCTGACCACCTGCTCTGTGCCTGGTGCTGCCTCGGTTCATCCTTACAGCTACTTCCCCAGACAAAAGGATTCGGCTCAGTTACAGAGGTGGAAACTGATGTGGCCCAAATTTATAAAGATAGGAAGTGGAAGTTCAGGCTTTGGTCTCTGATTTATCTGATGTTGGAGATTATGTTCTTAATAAATATGCATCCATCCTGGGATTTCAGGTGCTGAAAAATCAAGACTCAAATTATTTCTCACCACTTGAGCTCTCTGCCTCATCCCAAATTAAATTATTTCTCCAAATAAGTCACTTAGATGCCTTTGTTTCTATACAGTCTGAATATTAGCTCCTGAAAGATGGGTGCACTATCTTACACATCTTTCCATTACCCTTGGCACAATTACTCCCAGATCAACAAATATACTCAGTTATTTTTGGAGAAACTTGTTCCTGCTTCAAAAGATCGATGTATTTCGTCTTAGGTTCTCAAAATGCTTTCGCAGCTGCACTTCTGGGCTCTGTCTACTTTGGAATGTTAGAGATGCTGAGAGGCGTCAGAAAATAGATACGATGAAGCTGCATGCTAGGTGGGAACTTAAAAGAATACAGATTTAGCCATGGCTTAAAGCATTTATTCACCTACTTAAAAAAAAAAAAAGATGAAGGCCATTTCTTAAGACATATCAATGCACAGAATTCCAACATGGGGTCATACGACTGCAGAACTGTGGGGAAATGACACAGCTACCCATAAGACTTTGGATTGCTGAAATAAACATCCTCCAGTCCCAGTTACACACTTGTAGATGAAGGGGAGGAACCATTCCCATGGCCGTTATCTCTGAATACTTCCATAGGGCCAGGAAAGGGGTACATGAGGCCACCTGGGGTTAGGGAGATGAACACAGAAGCAGATGCCTCCTGAAACCAGAGCATATGTTCACGAGATATAGGAAATGTAGAAGTCGTGTGCTCGGAAATGGACACCTGCTGTTCCTCTCTGGACACTCAGAGACGGGGTTGGTTCAATGTCTACTGTTTCTCAACCGCCAACTAATCTATCTCTTGGGCGGTGTTTTCAGACTTAGCTGCATGTCGTAATCACCTGCGGCTTTAAGAGACTGATGCCTAGTGCCTATCCCCAGAGACCGTATTTTTACACACATCCCAGGTTTCCAGTGAACAGACAAAATTGAGAATTATTGCTTGTCTAGGCTTTTGCTACCAAGTGTGGCCTGTACCATCTTCAGTCACCTGGGAGCTTGTTAGAAATGCAAAGTCTCTGGCCCCACTTCAGAACTATCCAATTAAAATCATCATTTTGTCAAGATTCCTGGATGTTATGATTGCACATTAAAGTTTGAAGAAACACAGATCTAGGCTTTTCTGATCCCCGGAATATCCACATAACTTGAGGCTTCTGCAAACTCAGTGACTTCTATTTTCTCTCCTCTGGGTTGTTAACTCTTATCTGCAGGTTTTAGAGGAAAGTCAGCCTCACCATTCTCCTCACCCCCAGCTCCAATTGATTCTATAAACAGAGTCACTTATTCTGGTTGGGCAGATCCCCTAGGGCCTGCTGGATAGCCTGCGACAAACTATTCGGGAAGAGTTCTCTAATCATCTACTAAGCTATTCTGCTGTGGCAGATTCTTAGATACCCAGGACTCAAGGCCAGTTTTCCTGGGGTTAGGCCCTGGGGTGGACAGGTATCCACAGAGCCTCCTGCTCTCAAATTATTTTCTGTCCAGTGCAGTTATCCTGGAAATTGCTATCATATCTCACCTTGGAAGTCAGGCCTTATAGTATGTTGTTTACAACTAGAAGATGGTTTAGTGAGTGCAGAGGATTTTTAGTGTTGATGATATGAAAGCTAAAAAAAAAAAATACTTTTCTTCCCACCTTCTAAATTTTTCTAGCTGAGCTAACAATAAAATTAACAGAGATAGATTAACAGGGGAAAAAATCAAAATTTTAACACACGTGTGGAGAATTCACACAGGCATGAAAATTCCAAAGACAGGCAAAATTAGGTATATATGACATTTTTGGGCAAAAGAGAAAGGAGGGCAAAGACTGGATATTAGGTTTTAAATGTGAGAATGGGAGATTTACAAGTAGTTGAGGAAGAAAGGAACAAATTCTTGTTGGGCAACTCAGAAACATTGGGACACTGGGAATCTAGCTAACAGGCCCCTGCCTGAAGCCCTCTTATTTACCACAACTAATGCAAATTAGGATATTTAGGCTAAAGCAAACATCCTAAGATTTCCTTCCTGAAGCAGATTTTTCTATCAGAATCTCTTGGGCAGGAAGGGGAAGGGTTAGAGGGTCTTTCTGAGTCTTTCTTCTTAATAAACAGCTTAAGAACAATATTCCAAAAAGGCAACTTCAGGATGGCAAACCTTTGGTTCCCTTCAATGAACCAGCCTCTAAAAGTAAATGCCACTGGAATCACTCATCCTGTGAATTAGGTACCAGGGCGAAGTTAAATCAGTATCTTAAGTATTCTTACCAAAGCCTAGCAGATATTTTTTGTTGTTGTTTCAATTCAGGTCAGAATAAGGAAGTATAAATATAAGCTCTTGGTTCTTATTAAATGTTAATTTTATACAAAGTGTGCTTATGTCTTTATCTGAATTTAAGACATATCAACAGTAGTGGTTAACAAACGCTATTTTAAAATGCTCTTTAGAAACAAGTGCTATTTAGAGGAAATGGTAAGCAATTAGGAGTGTTGCAAAGGGGACAAATGCGGAGGTCATCTCCCTGCACCCATCTCCCCACATCACCCTAAACCCCACGCCTGTACAGTTTTTCTTCTCCCAGAGGTTTAAATCATCCCCAGTAAGTTGTTAGGGACTTCACTGAATAGGTCTCTTCCAGATCCCTGTATTTGCGTTTGGAAGGAAAACTTTGAGAAAGTTGGAGAGATCACCAGAAGGATTTTAAGGAGATCTGGTTTGGTGGGTAAAGGAAGAGAGGTCTTTCTTGGGGTCATTTCAAATCATTCTCCTCACGGGATCATTCTCCAAATAAGGACTTGTTCCAAAGCCATTATGCTGCCTAGACAAAGTAAATAACTACCACACATGAGCTTTGTGACTTACTGTAAATTAATTTAAGAATTTTCACCTTCATAAATATGCCAGAAGTGGTTTGCCAGGGGGGGAAGATTTATAATTGGCTAACTCTCCAGTCATCTTCAAATTGACCTATGGATGTGCTCAACTTTAAAAAAAAATGTTAAAAAGCAGACTACGAATTAAATAATATGGGCTTTTGAGTTAGCTGATTAAAGATAATAACCACCCCAATGAGAAATCTGTGGGAAAGAAAAATGTAAAGAGTCAATTGGAAAGAAATGTAAAATGAAGAAAAAGTACCTTCGAAATATTTCTTATGCATCATTATGCATAAATTTAATTTTATTAATAATTAGAATAAAAATGACACTGGCACAAATTGAGGTGACATGAATTTTTTTGTATATACTGGAAAGTATAAGAAATGAGATGATTTTAATTCTAGTTCAACACCCACCCCCGCATACTGGGCTGGTGCGAAATTCAATCTGAGTTGTGGGGTGTGACAGATCGTACTTTCTGAAAACAGTCATTTCACATACTCTAATTAGTGTGGCTTTGACAATCTCCCATTGAGTGATGAGGTTCCTGTCCCTTCCTCTGAACCTTGGGAGGTAGAAGTAACACTGGGTGACTTCTGAAGTTGGGTTTCCTTAAGTCTCTTGGATACCAGCCACCATGCTGTGAGAGGAGGCCCAGACAGCCTTTGGAGAGGCTTGTGTGGAGAAGATCTACATCTGAAATCTTAACCCATGGCCATATGAGCTCCCAGCCAACAGCAAAACCAACTGGTCAACCATGTGCAGAAATATCTTGACAGTAGATTATTCAGCCCTAAGTCAAGCTGCTCCAGCTAACCCTGGGAGGAGCACAGAGGAGACCAACCTAAACTGCAGATTCACGAGCAAAATAAATGACTTTTTGTTATAGTAAGCTACTAAGTCAGAGTGTGGATTGGTATATAATAATAGATAAATAACGCAAGGCCTTCTTGGTCCTTGGGCCCTGAAATGGGGGTTGGGCAGAGAATGAAAGGATGACTATTTAGCTCTGTTTCAGATGCCTGGGATGTTTGCAGACACCCTGCAGGGTTGTACAAACATCTTAGGCATCTCAAGCAAAGCTAAATACTAAAAGGAAGGAGCTCTGGTATTAGGGCTTCTGGTTAAAACTGAGGTCCCACTGGCCAAGCCAATAAGGGATTCTGAAATCTATCATCTTTAGTTCCTCCTTGGGTAGGAAATGAGCTGGGGGCTTGTCTACCCCCAAAGTCATCCCATAGCCATCCTTCCTCTCTCTGCCCCACCCCCACCACAGGGCCCATGGACCAAGAAGCCCCAGCAGTTCCATCTCTTTAATTTTGGGGAAAACTTCCCCCTTCCATCCTCTTGACTATGCTTTTCCATGCTCTCCTGTGGCAAGGGAGTCAGAAGTTTTTCTTGGAACACAAAAGAAATGATACTGAAATGGGAATTGGGAGAACACAGCAAACACACATTCTTATAGCTCAATAATTCACCTGTCACATTTATATTTTGTTTGGGAGGTCACTAAGAGAACAGAATGGCTACAAAAAAGAAAGAATAGTGTTGATAATTATAAGAATAGAAACAAAACAAAAGCAAAGCCATGAGCCAAGTGATTTTAAATTATTATCCAGGAATCAAAAATTTCTAGAACTTTATATAAATACACATACCGTATACACATTATTGGAAATAATACAGACATTGGCTAACCCTAGGAGAGTAAAAGTAGATAAAGTAACAAGATGGTCAATTAAATTTTTAAAAAGGAAAAAATATAGAACTTGGGATTGGGAAGTAAGAATTCTCATCTTAGCTTTGATCTTTTATCTTGGGAAAGTAACAATCTGTTCCACAGCTTAGATTTCTCATCAGTGAGATAAAGAATTAAAGGAGATCATCTTGAATCTCCATTAAACCTCACAATCTTATAAGCCTTATATAAGTCATGCTAATGCAGGCTGGTTTATTTAATGTCCAATCTGTGTGTACTATGAGAAAAGTAATCGAAATTTTGGTGCATATATCAGAATTTTCTGCCATTCTAGGGTACATGGCCAAAAGTTAAATTAGACTCACATAACTTTACATATCTCTAAAGCAGCCAAGAGTAAACAGTTAGATATAGGAGAGGAGTGGTGAACACAGAGAAGTGTTCTATGACTACCTCTGGAGTGAAAATTAAAATAGTCCATGACATGGCACCATTTATCCTAATTAGTATCTTCTAGACTGCAGTCCAGTGGGCAAATACTCACGTAATGTCTTTATGCATGCATGCATTCACTATCAAGCAGATAGTTCACAAATGATTTTGATGATCATAATTTACATATATCCCATTTATAGATTATGAAGCAAATCTTAATTGATTATATATAATGTTAGTATTAAGGCAAGTAATATTATTAATTTTTTTTTTCTTGGTCTAAAAATACTGTGTAACACAAGTGGGCATAACCTTAGAAGGGCAGCGAGTTTTAAGAATAAAATGTAAAATCTGGGAGGTAGGAGATGGTTTAGCTAGGAAAAACTATGGAGTACAGATTTGGGAGGGTAATTGTGCATTGCAAAATACAGAATCTAATTTAAGATAACATTGAGAAAGGAATATTTTCTCTTCTCACACACAGAAAAGCCTCTTGACAGTATTTGCCAGTATTTTAGGCTAAAAATACACCTTTAAAAGAGACTTTCTTGTTACGGAACTTAATGCTTTATAATAAAAAATAATTTGAGGGGCCGAATTTGCCAGAGATCCAATGACATGCTCATATCTTATAAATTAAAAATAACTTGCCAAAATAATGTATCTAAACGATACTGATAGCAACCTTGTTAATAATAGTAAAACATTGGAAACAATACAAATATTCATCACAAGGGGATTCATTAATTCAATTATGATCCATCCACACACTGGAATACTATGTAACCATTAAAAAGAACAAGACCCTTTTCCATGTCCATTGTCAAAGTGAAAAAAGCATGGTACAGAATGGTCTGGTTAATATATGCTATGGCTTTTGAAATCTTTGCTACCCGCCAGGCATGGGAAAGATGTACATAGTAACCGTGGGAATTAAAAAAATAATAATAATACTTTTCCTCCCACCTTCTAAGTTCTTCTAGCTAGGCTAATAATCAAATTAATTAACAGAGACAGATTAACAGTAGAAAATAAAAATTTTAATAACCCGCACATGGGGAATTCATAAATGCATAAAAACTCCAAAGACAGTGAGGTAACATTGGAATATATAACATTTTGGACAAAGATATTAAGTGGAGGAATGGGATTCTAGATTTCAGAAGTGAGAATGGGCGATTTATAGGTAGTTGAGGGAGAGCAGAACACACACAGCAGGCAAATTCTTGCTGGGCAGCCCAGAAACCATGGGACACAGGGACTATCTAGCTAACTGGCCCCTGACTGAAGCCCTCCTGCTTACCATTCTTAATTCAAATTAGGCTAAGTCAACACTCTAAGATTTCCTTCCTGGAGCAGATTTTCTATCTGAATCTCTTGGGCAGAAAAGTGGGAAGGGTCAAAGGTTCTTTCTGAGTCTTTGTATCTTAATAACCAGCTTAAAATCAATATTCAAAAGGGTGGCAAAACTTTGGTCCCCTTCACTGCTAAGAGCAGCTGCCTCTGGAAGTAGAAAGGGGCAATTCTGTGGCCAAGACAGAGTGAGTCCCTGTGAACCCTCTTGTATCTTTTGGACTTATGTATCATGCGCAAAACAAAAAAATGAAGCTATAAGAGAGAACACTAAATAAAGATGACATCAGTGCCAATTTGCACAGGGGAATCATGATGGTGAGGTGTGCAGAACCTCTATTCCTGTGTTCTCTTCTGCTTCTCCTATCTTCATTATTCTCATTCCCCAGCTTTCTTTTGTCTAATTATCTTCAGTGGGATTCACTTGAAACATGCAATGTAAAGAAAAATTTTAAATGCCCCTCCAAAAACAAAAACATGCAAAATAAAACAAGAAAATAGATGTTTCCAGAGTTCAGAAAAAACTATATAGAAGTCAATATGCATATACTACACTTTAAGAAAAGATTTTATCATGAGATATTGCTGTCTTGTCTTCATTGATACAGGTTTTGTTTTTCTATAAGTTTGTCTTAAATGCTTACTTGGAGGCAGGGATAGGAGTGGACATGGGCGCAGGTATCTAAAAACAAATTTATAGACTAGATATTCTCAAGAATGATGGAGAATGAACTGCCATATAAAGATGATTTCTCTAATATTAGTGACTTTACATAAGAATGCTGTGGACATGCATGCCCTGGGAGAGATTTATTTACTTGTTTTTAATAAGAGGCAAAGTTTTTTTTTTACGACTATCTTAGTCCACATAGGGTGCTATAACAAAAACATCCATACACTGGGTGGGTTATAAACATCAAAAATTTCTCACACTTTGGGAGCCTGAAGTCCACATTGCAGGCAGATTTGGTATCTGGTGAAGGCCTACCTCTTGGTTCATAGACTTGAAATATGCAATGTAAAAAATAAATAAAAATAGTGTTCTTCCAAAAACAACAAAAAAATACAAAATAAAACAAGAAAACAGATATTGGTTATGTCCTCACATGGCAGAATGGGCTCAGAAACTCTCTCAGATGTTTTTTATGAGGACACTAATCCCATTCATGACCTTATCACTTCCCAAAGGCTTCACCTCCTAATACCACCACATTGAGGTATTCAACATATCAACTTTGGCAGCAGGAGACACAAACATTTAGACTATAGCAATGACCTTGGAATGGAAAGTTAGGTAAAGCATAACCACAGCTATGAGGGCTTTATTATATTGACTATAGCTTTTTTCTTGGTGGTTTTACATTTTTAAGTATGTAAATAAAGGTGTGCTTAAGGTGACATTGAAGCCAGGTAAAATAAGGTAGACTAAAGAGTAGCAAGCTCTCACTAAAATTGTTCTGTTTTCAATGATGATGCTGATGATAATGGTGATGATGGTAGTGATAACGGTGCTTGTGATGGTGATAGTGATGAAATGATAATGGTACTTGTGATGATGGTGATTGTGGTGAAGATGGTAATGGTGATGATGGTGGTCGCGATGGTAGTGATAACAATAGCTCGCATTTATTTTTAATATGTGCCAGCAATTGTGTGAAGTGCTTCATTTATATTTCATTCAGTTCTCACAACAATTCTATAAAACAGGGATTATCCTTATTTTCTATATTAGAAAGAAAGGCTCAAAGAAGTCAGGAAATATTAAGAAGGTCTCAGCTTTCTCTGTGGCATTACCTCATAGATAAGTTATTGCTGATGCAGTTCATGCAGCATATCTGAACTTAAACAGACAGCACACAGGGTACTCTTCCCCTTTAACTCAAAATCTCTTCACCAGCCTTGAGAACTCCTCTTTGAAATTGTAAGTGTGGATACACAAGGAGATTCCTTGTCAGCAGATTCCTCAGTAGTCAAGAAAAATAAAATATGTGTGCTTCTTTCATTTTGTTTACCCTCAGGCAGGTCAGCTAAAAACCAATGCCATATTGCTCTTCTTATTACTATTATTATTATGGTGACATTAGTTAATGAAACCCAGTAAGTTTCAGGTATACAATTCAACAGTAAGGGGTGTGTGTGTGTGTGTGTGTGTGTGTGTGTGTATTGCTCTTTAAAGTAGCAGTTTCAATGGGCCGAGATTTTAACTAACACTGGGAATTGCACATAACCCACAAACTATCTCAGCCTTGCCTCAGGCATAAAGCATCTGGGTATACCTAGTTTGTACAATGCAAACATCACCAGGTCAGTGCATGGTGGCCCATATGAGAGACTGAAAACTTTCTCTATTGTCAAGTGCACCTAGGAGAGCCCTCTTTGCCACTGGACAATGTGGTGATGCCACACAGTTCCATTTACTCGGTGGCTCGTTTATGACACAGGGCTTTTTGAATTCATTCATAGCATCAGAAACCCAGCTCTTAGGTTCCAGGGTGGGTCTCCTAGTAAATCTGGGCAAGGATTAAAAGCAAACAGCAACACCCAGAATACTTTGTTAACTTCATCATTGTCTGGAAAGAGGTTGATTTAAGGCATCAACTGATAAGTAATCTGATAAGACTCACTGCCTTTGTTTACCATCTAGAGAATAATGAGAAATCTGGGCAGTCTGATGAATAGTCTCCAAAAATTCTCTTTAGGATGTTCCTTGTACTCTTTATCATTCTTTTGACCATTTCCTTGAAAATAAAGGTGCATAGTGATGCTCATTTGGATGATTTACCTGTTCTTAAACCCACCCAAGCAACTCTGTATTAAGAGGCAGTGGTTTTTGTACCGTAAATAAGTTTTCAGCTGTCATTTTCATGGCAGACCCCAGGGCACATTGAGTCATCTTGCAACAGAACCCATTACCATTAAATCTCTTGCAATGAACTGTGTAGACATCATGACCTGATTAGATGTGCACCTCTCAAGAAGGCTGGAGTTTGTCTGAGTTTTCTATTGCTGCATAATCAGAACCACAAACTTAGTGGCTTAAAACACCACTCATTTATTATTTTACAGTTCTTAGGTCAAAAGTCCAGGCACAGTGACTAGGTGTTCTGTGCAGGGTCTCATGAGGCTAAAATCATGGTGTCAGCCAGGCCGCATTCTCAACTGGAGTTTGTTGCCCTCTTCCAAGCTCACATCCAGTTCCTTGCAGTTGTGGGGCCGAGTGCCTAGTTTCATGGCTATCAGCAGGAAGCGACTCTCAGCTCCTACATGCTGCTCATAATCTGTGCCATATGGTCCTTCTGTCTTCAAAGCCAGCAATGGAGATTCATTCTGATGTCTTATCTCTGTCACTCTTCAAATCTATTTCACCAGGAAGAGCCCAATCCCTTTTGAGGGATTGCCTGATTAGGTCAGGCCGGCCAAGCTCTTAATACCAGCTGTGCCATATAATAACCTTATCTCAGGGTGACTTTTTCATCACAGTTACAAGACCCAGGAGAAATACAGGGTGTGTACCTATACCAGGAGTCTGGAATCTTGGGAGCCATCTTAGAATTCTGAATTTTTACATGTTACTGAGATACATTTGTTCTCCTGAGTCCTGCACTGGTGAGGCAAAATCCCTGTGGGTGAAGAATCTTCCTCAGGGTGAGGTAATTCACCCAGAAAAAGACTGGATTCCTTAGACAGAAAACAAGAATTGGGATACCGAGATAAGATAGATGGAAGAACCATTATAGGTTTCTTTTCTTGATCTTGACTTTGAAAAACTTGAATGTCTAGTTCGTTCTTAGGTGATGTTGGTTAGAGATGATCACCTGCATTGGGCACAGTCTGGGCTCTGGACTGAAGGGAAGCTGGAGGTGCATCACAGGCTAAAGATGAGTGATCTTCATTTTATAATCCAGAAACATAAGATGTTGCTTATTTCTTTTCTTTTTATTCTTTTTTTTTTTTCTGTCCTTACTTTGAGAAGTCCTTTTGAACATTCTGGCTCTGCAGCCAATTATAAAGGAGGAGCAGACACAGACCGGATCATTAAAGGAAAACCAGCAACTCCTCCAACCAAACAGGGTGGTAGCAGAAAATTTCAAGTACATACCAAAAGGAATATGAATCCTAGACACAGACCTAGAGAGAGGATTGGCGCTAAGTGGCCCACTCTCCTTTTTTGACCAGTGTAATCTTTCCCTATATTTCACTAAGAGATTCTGGGTTGCATGTTATCAAAGAAAGTGGAATTTCCTGACATTGTCATGCAGCTTAATATGCATCTGTGGAAAACATGAAGCAATTAGTAGGCTTTACATGATCTGCCTCTACCTTCCTTTCCCCTACCATACGCCGTAACAGTTACAAATCACCAGATTTAACATCTATTCAGTGGCTTTAAAGTGAACAGTTGTATTAATCATGTCATTTTTATTTTCTGTATTTCTGATGGTTTAACATCCTAGGCCTTACTGACCCTTGAGGGACAGCCCCTCCCGGGGCTAGACAATTCTTACAGACAGTAAGACTCACCAGTGAATGCAACTGTCATAGGCAAACCAGCCAGTTCAGTGCCTGTTAACACCACTTTCACCACCACCACTACCTCCTTTACCGAACTCTCACACTCCAGCCCATTATTCCCCTACCCTAATCACACCAGGGCCAGGTTCCAGAAGACTAGAGACACTCCCTACAACCCAGAGTCTTTTGAAATTATGCAAACCAGACAATCCTAAACTCGTTTACCCTACCTTGCCCATTTCCTTTTTTCAGAAGCCACCAAGTTACCTCCCTTGTCCTGGAGCCTAAACTCAATAAGCCTAGTCTGAACTTCTAGGGGGAAAAAAGAAAGAAAAGAAACCACTGTAAAGGTTCTTGCTCATGTTTTTCTTCTGCTCTCTCTGTCTCTTGACTGACCCTTGTGCTTCTTCATGTGGCCCTGCATGGTGTGGCATGCCTCCTCTTCTTGGGAACTATAAGTAACTATCTTTTCATTGATACTCACCTCTTGATCTGTTGGCCTTATTCCTAAATAATACTGAAACCCACATGCACTACAGGTTCTCTGGCCCAGACAATGCTGAGACTACCTCCTGGGGGTACCATTACAATTTCCACACATAAAAGATATACTTTGTGAGAAGTTATTCCAGGGGTGTATGTGAACAGCATGAATTCTGCTTTCTCCATTGGCTTCTTCTTTGGCCCAGAGAGTAGGACAAAAGTCAGTTGGAAACTTATTGCATATGATTGTGTAATTTCAATCCATTCTGAAGCAGGTCAGGGACATTTTCTAATATCATACTCTCCTCCAGTAAATGTTGCACCATGTGTCTGGGATGTGCCTTTGAACAGAGCTGAGGGCACTGCACCAGGAGGGGACCCAAGTGCCCTTCCTGGGTCAAATCCTCCTATCTGTTTAAAATTTCCATTGACTTCCCATTAACCTCATTAGTATCTTCAACTTTGGTCACTTGCCAGAGCACTTTTCAGTCTAATATATAATTCGACAAAGCCCCTTAATATATTTTTCATCAATTGTTGATTTTTAATGGATCGTATTAAAATTATCTCAAGTAAAATATTTTATTTTATATATAAACATATTTGCATAGGTTGTAAAACTTATTGCTAACATAAAAATTCAATAATGTCAGTAGTCCATAAAGACGAGTTTTGAATTTCTCCTAGTAAATATGGCTCATGCCCTCAGGTGACTATAAATTAATTCTGTAGGGAAAATAATTATTTGCTTATGAATATATTACCAAATGATATATTATATTTTGTTTGGTTTGGGTAAAATAAATATTATATTGCAGATTGAAATTGAACTTCTACCAGCTTCACTATTGACATGAAAGTCTTTTATATGACCTGATATTTGGAATGCTAGAAATTTGCACTTAAAAATTATGATGTTTACTTTTGAAAAGTAGTTTTTCTGTTTTGTTCTAAGAGATGAGACAAGGTTTCAGATCCCTGTCTACAATCCTTACACAAATAAAGCATTGTGAGTGTCAGGGGTCTTGATTAGTAGTAAGTGTAAAACCTAAATAGGATATAATTGCCAATGTCTTCTCCTTCCACATTGCCTTTTAAAGTCCTTGCGCTGCAGAAGAATTTTTAGCAGAGCAGTACTATTTACTGACCTAGTGATGCTCATCTGGAGGCACTTTTTGAGGATCGTTTTCACTTTTATATTCCTCACTAATTTGTATTTTGAAACCTGTGTTCCTTATGATTCCTCCTCAAACTAACAATCCAAAAACTTTGTATGACTAAAAACCAGAACAATTTTAAAACAAAGTGGTAGTTTTAAGCATGTTCATTGGCCTCTACCAATTATTATGCAAACTTACTGTCTTTTTTTTTTTAAAGGAATAAAACCTAAACCTCATTTGTTGATTGTTTTAATAGAACTTTATATAAACCCTATAAGACCTTCAACCACTTGATCTCCTGGAACACCTTCCTGATCCCCTAGAAGGATCTTCAATTCACCTGTTGGAAAATGCAAATCAATTGGCTAAAGTTCAAGATACTTAACAAAGTGTAATGAGACCCTCCTGCCCTAGCCCTTGACATCTCTCCAGCCACATGCACATTCGCGTTTCAAATAAGCCGCTTATTGTCCCCAGAACATACCTTGATATGTGCACATGGGGAATTCATATAAGCATGAAAATTCCAAATACAGTGAAGTAAAATTGAGTCTATACATTGTTTTGGAAAAAGGAGAAAGAGGGAGTCTGAGATTTCAAAAGTGAGAACGGGTGATTAACAGCTAATTGAGGGAGAGCAGAACACGCGTGGCAGGTAAATTTTTGCTAGGCAACCCAGAAAGCATGGGCGAGGGGGCGGAGGTGGGGATGGGCTCTAGAGGACGAACTCCTGCTTGGGGTCTTCTTATGGAATGCTAAGGTGATTGTGTTAAGGTTACCTTCCGGGAGCAAGTTTTTCCATTTGAATCTCTTAGGCAGGAAAAAGGGGAGGGCCCAAGTATCTTTCTGAGTCTTTTCTTAACAACCAGCTTGAAAATCAATATCCCAAAAAGCAAAATTTTGGATCCTCTTCAATGGTATATATTCCTGATAGTGTTGATCTACTCTTTCACAGGCAAATTTGGGGCCTCACCTTCCCTTCTGTGAATATAGAAAAATAACTTTTTTTTTTCTGTAAGAAGGTTGTTATTATGGAACTCTCAAGTAAGACTTCCTACAACAGCAACTCTGTGCTCTTCAGTGATGTTCGATGGGTTTAATGATGTTATTAAAAGGCCTCACACATGCAGACTGGAAACTATCTTCATTCATGACTCTGCATGGCAATGTTTGCTGCCTAGCTGTCAGGTGGCATATGAGCCTAAGTAAGCACTTCTAGGCTCTTCTCTAATATTGAACCACAGGGTCTCCTGAAACAGCTCATCCCCTGAAAAAATCTCCTTTCCTGAATCTGATCACAAGGAGATGGTGTAAGATTATGGCAAGCTCAGACAGACTGGAGCCCACTGTGGACCATGCTTTGCCCAGCGATCTCTGCACTTTAGTGTGAGAAACTGTTCTGTTCTGAATGCGCGACAGGATGAAACCCACACAAAAAGTCTGAGGTCTTTTATTCTACCGTAAGTGTCGAATGCTCTTCAACTGAGAGCTGTGATTGCAAACAAACAAACAAACAAACAAACCCATGAATTACTTCATTAATGAGGAAAAAAATGTTTTTCAATCTGTGCTTTTGATTCAATAATGCTATTTCTGGAGATCTATCCTAAGGAAATACCATTATACAAAACATCCAAGCAATCTCACAAAGATGTTCAAAGTGGCAATGTTGAAAAGCCAAAAAAATGTGTAATGTATGTTGAAAATTATAGTAAATACAATGACACGTTACACAGCCTAAAGAGGTAAACAAATGTAAATATTAGCCACACATAAAAGTACACAGAAAACAATAACATCTAGAAGTAGAGCAAAATATTTAGTCTATCATTACAATAGAGTTAAATCTACATTAGGTGCATAAATATCGAGACTGCAAAGAAATTTAAATTGTCTCTGTAAGATGGATTGTAAAGTGATGGAATTATTAATTTTTTGCTGATTGATGTTGTAAAGCGGTTTGATAATTAAGATTGGATTTTTTTTTTTTTTTGGAAAAAGAGCCAAATCTTTTCTTAGAGGGACCATTGTGACTCCCCCAACTAGAACGTACCTCTTAAGAACATATGCACACCTGAGCCAGACACTAAACATCACATAATGTAGGTTTCCATTTATATAAAATATTTAAAATTGGTAAATCCATAGAGACAGGACGCAGATCGGTGGCTGCTGGGGGCTGGCTGGAGGTAGGGGGAAATGGGGATCCGGGTTTTATTTTGAAGTGGTGGAAATGCTTTGGAACTGTGTGGAGTCGAGGTGACGACAGGACACAGGGAAGGTCCCAAATGCTACTGAGCTCTTCCCTTTAAAAAGGTTAATTTTATGTTATGTGAATTTCACCTCAAAACACTTTTTAACAATGTTTAAAAAATGCTGTGTGCCCGGGCCTCATCCTCAATGAGTTGACCCCGAGTGTGTGGGTTCGTCAAAGCTCTGTATTTAATGAAGTTTCCCAGGTGAGTCTGATGCTCACTGAGGATTGAAAACCTGTCATCAGAAATCTCCCCCAGTCTGCATGCCTAATCTGCAGTGCGAGTGGAGTAATTATAAAATCTGAATAAAGGGTGTAAGCTCTATAAAAATGCTGTGATGGTACTGCAGCTTGTGTTCAAGACATTCAAATCATCAAACCCCGACTGGTGGAGGGCACAAGATGTGAACTCTAATGGCATCCGCTAGGGAGGCGTCACCTGGCGGATGTGCTCTGAAGGGTTAAGGAACAATAGATCGTGCCAGTTACCTGAGTGGGACCGTGAATGAGCATCCGACAAAGCCAACAGCAGGCCGCCGCCTTAGTTCCCGTCAATCATCTTGGTACACAAAGTCTTAGAAGTCCAGGGACTGCCACCAAACTTTAAAATATGGACCAACACCGCTTTTTATGAAGGAAGTTTGCTCTAATCACTACCCAGAGACCAGACACAATATTTACCAAAAACAGGAAGAACAGATTTACTCTATCTGCTGTCCTCGAAATGTCTTTTTCTTTGGATCCCATTTCTATCACCAGAAAAGGTTTTGTTTTATTGAGATCTTTGAAGGAGCTGAGTAGCCTTCCATGCATCCCAAGCTGTTCAAAGGTAACCAGTTAGTGAACCATGCTCAAAGCATGTTACATCACCACTCTGATGTACAGAATAGGTATAAAGGGATTGCCCGAAGGAAACGAAGGGAAAGCCTTATGCTTGGAACACCACATTGTAGACACTTTAGTCCTCTGAAGAAGTTATTGAATTGACCAAAGAATGCCCTTAGATCTGCAATGGTGTTTAGTAGGCAAGTCTGATCATTTGTTTGGTTATACTAAGGTAAAGAATACTTTGGGATTTCCCACTTACGCATTATGGCCTAATTATTTTATGATTGTCAGTTTTCCAAAACGTCCCTTTTGGGGAAATATAGCTTAGCCAAAATTTGCACAGTAAGTATATGCATATTAGGACGAGGTTTTTGCCCTTTGTTCTCAAAAATATGTAAAACAAGGGAGGAGAAAGTGGGTCTGCTAATATCTCGCTTTTCCTTTCAGCAGTTTAATCACACGGGAGGTCTCGCATTTCATCAGAGTGTGAAATGCCTGATATTTCTCCTGGTTTCTTTTTTCTTCTTGCACAATGAATGCAAGTCCAAGAACGTGAATAAGGCCTTTCCCCACCACACACATGCCCTCCTCCCACCCCCTGCCAGCTATCCCTGCTCTGACCTCCCGGCCTCCCTTCCGAGGACACTGCACCCCTCCTTTGCAAGTTACAGGTCCTGCAGCTCCGCCGCCTCTGCGCGCTGCTCCTGGCCTCTGCGGGGGGTTCCCTTCTTGGGAAGGCGACAGCATAGAAAACCCTCACATCTACTCCCTTCACCTCCTCGGCTGCCACCACCTCCACCTTTGCTATTACCTCCTGAGCACCATCACCTCCACCCCCGGCCGAGCCGCGGGGTCGAAGCGGACCCAGCTCTCAAGGCCTGTGCAAGGCGCAGCACAGAGACCCCGATTTCTATGCACCCTGGAAAGGGTGATTAATTTAAAGTGAGTGGAGTCTGTTTCTTTAAGACAAGCTCATAAATCGTGAAAGATCACCACTTCTTTTCAAAAGCCTCTCCACGGTCTGAGTTTCCCTTCTGGGTCAGTAAAGTCATTGAAGCTTTAATGGCATGCCATGGCAGATTACACGATACAGCTGTCCCAGCACCGTGAAAATTAAGTTATGCCCCGTGTCAGCAAGGGGGTTTGCCCCTTTCTTTTCTCTCCCCTCCCCCACTCCTTTCTCTTTTTCTCTCGATTCCTTCCCACCCCTCTCCCTCTCTCTCTCCCCCTCTCCCTCTCCTCCTCCCTCCTCCCTGCCTCTCTTACTATTTCCCCTCTGCTCTTTCACTTTCCTCCTGGGAAGTGACCATCCCAGGAGAGGCAGAAGTTGGCCCACACGGGGCTGTGCTTTGAGCTCCAGCTATTGAGACACAGTAAATGGAGATGATGGGCCTTTCAGAAAAGAGCTATTAAAAAAAAAGTGCCTTTTCTTCTCCACCCCACCCCACCTCCCACGTCTTTTGCTTCCTCCTTTCTCTTCTTCTTCCTCCTCCTCCCCTCCCTCCTGCCTACGACCTGAGCTGAATCCCCCAAAATGATGCAGCAGCCCTCAACACAAGCAGCACCCCTCACAAAATGTATAACTGACCCCTTCCCTCCACCTTCCTCCCCCGGGATCCTAACTCACCCCCTTCCTCTAGACAGCTTGGAGAAGAAGGCTTGGAGCTGACCCTTCCAGGTCAAGAGCAGCAGTCAAGCCTTAGTTTCCTTCCAAAGTTAAACACTGGTGTGGCTATGGCTACTGCTCTTTTCTCTTTAGGGGAGAAGGGATGTAAAGAGAATTCCAGCAAATTAAAAGCGTCCACTCATCATCCCCGTGCTCTTTCCTCTAATGCACAAACACATACATATAGGACCTCTTCATAACTCTCATGGCTCCTCAACACATAATAAATATTCGCATCCAGAGGGAGAAAGATAAAATTAAACTTTAACCTCAAATATAAGCCTCTCTGCTTAAAAAATATAAAAAGGCAATCTAAATAAAGAAAGCCACATTTTTTCCTATTTGCACATACTTTGCATCTCCCCAGGAGAGGGAGAAATGCTTGCAATGTGAGAAATAAAATCTTTCTATCATGTTACTTCATTGAGGTGAAAGGAAGACATGAGCCTTTGGTTTTATGACAGTCCGGAGAGCATTTCCTATGGGTTAAGGGATCTCTTTTTTTAGAGGGACTCCTTTCACGTACAAACTACTCCACTCCCTCGCTGCTCTTCTCGTTGTTTAGGTCACATCGAGACAACTGCCTCCTGCGAACATCCACAAATTAAATAAAGTCACTTCACGAACTTGAGAGTCGTTGTTGAAGTGGAAGATGTGATCACTGTACAATAGAAAAACTAAAGGTTTTGTAAAGACTGGACTCTAATAGTACTTTTAAAACGGTCATATTTTATACTATTTTTTTTATTAGGTACTTTTGAAAGAACATCTAAAACTAGAGCAAATTTTGATTTTCTTGGTCTGTGAACCGAAAGTAAAATACTCCTTAAGTCAATAATTAGGAGTTTTGAATGGAGGTAATATTGCAAGGTGGTTCTGTATTTCTTGAGAGGCATTGGGTGGTTCCCTGAAGTTCAGCCCCATGGATGGAGAAGTAATAAGTGTGAACGAGGTCACCCTTCCCTTTATCTAAGTGGCAGGGAGGCCTGGTGCTGCCCAGATGACTCTGCACAGACCCTATCCTTTCTTCTCCTTTCTCTAAAGCGTTAGCCTCTAAGGTCTTCATGCAGTTCCTAAACTGGGTTTGAAGACTTTCCAAAGAGGAAATCAGAAAAGTATGCGAAGCTTCTCAGATAAGACACCACTGTGAAGCACGTGTTTAAATGAATGTGTTCTCATACGATTTTATTGATGTCTGTTTATCAGATAGCATAATCTCACATATGATGTTAACTTAAAAAAATCTGCCGATCCACATGTCTTAGCATGGATTCCCCTAAAAGAAGACCCTGAGAGAAGGACAGAGGTACAGGCAGCTTATTTGGGTGTGATCCCAGGAAGCAGTAGGTAAAGAGTAGAAGAATGAGACAAGAAAGGAAAAAGGGCCAATATAAGGATGAATTGTCAAGATTGCTGCTGTGGGCAACACAGTTCAATTCCACCTAAGATTCCTGAGAAGTGTCCGAAGTGCTTCCCAGAATTACGTGCTTGAAGATAGGGAGCACTGATCCACAGGCTCCATCTCCCCCAGGTGTCAAGGGTTGTTTCGGGCATGTTAATTCCTCTGCTTTTCTGAGCTGGGCATTTGGCAAATAAACCACCATGGAATAGGCAGGGCCCAGAGCCAAAGCGAAGATGTGTGGCGTGAGCCAGAGAAGGAGCATCAGGTATTGCACACCTGCTTGGAACCTAGCTCCTTGTAAATGCATCATTTCATGTGGCTCCCAAGGGGAGGAGCTCTCTATACTTAAGAATTGAGGATCAGTGACAAGGAAGGTTTTGTCCATGGTACCTGCCTAAGTAAGGAATGCGAGTGGGGGTTTATCTCAGGAGAGTGTCTTTCCACTACACCCAGATAGGATTTCTAACCCAGTTCTAGTTACCAACTTGAGGACTAGGGAACCAAGTATCTTCCTTTGCAATGATTCCAAAAGAGTTCTCTCTATTAGATGAGTTGCCACAGAAACCTGAGACATGGTTTAAAGGTCTGTAGTTGTTTTTTGTTGTTGTTATCTGGACATGTAGTGATGTGCAGCAGGAATGAGGAGGTGACACATAGAAGAAAGGGCACAAAATAAGGGGTGCATTATTAAGCCAACTACTATTGAGGGCATACCCTCACCAGAAAGCTCCAAGAATGCTATAAAATACTGCAGAGTGATCTCAACCAAGGAGCAGAGGTACTGTGATACTTATGCCTCGTATTTTCGTGTCATTGATTAAGGTGGCACCTGAAAAGGACATCATTCCCAGGCTCGGTGTTGCAGGTAAAGTGGGTTCCAGCAGCTCCACAGCAAAGACACAAGCGCTACCCCTAGCAGCCAGGCTGGAGCGCTTCAACAGGAAAGGGCCAGAAGTGCCGAGGGGAAGTGGGCGGAGCATTAACTCAGTCTTCTATGCATCTGGACCTTCTGAGAGTCGGGAGAGTGACTTTTGGAGACCAGAGCTCACTGCGAAGAAATTCCTCAGGACTCTTCCCACAATGAAAACCTAAGATGTCAGGTTCTCAGTGCTGTTTGTCGATACCTGCTTTGCTTGCCAAGCTATTTGCTTCATTTTTCTTCTCTTCATATTGTTGGTCTTAGTTAGCAAATGTCAAGGTTCTATAACTCGAAGGAATAATATTTTTCATATATTACCTGTTACATGCAAGATATTAACTGCCTCTTAACCCTCAAACACTAAACAAAAATATTTTTAAAATCTAGTATATATTTGCTTCAGTTTGAGATGACATTGCAGGAGATCCAGCTGTAGTTGCCATAAATGACAAATAGATTTTACAACTCTTAGCGTCCCTTCTCACGCTTAATGCCTTGATTACATTTCAACAGTCATAAAGAAAGCTCCAGAGAGGCACATGTGCTTGTCACATAGATTCTAAATGCATGTGATGCCATCCACCCACTACAACACCCAGACTCCTCATACCCATGGATTTTGTTCCCAAGAGTAGATTATCTACCTTCGTTTGTGTAGCACATAACCTCACAAATTACCCTATGATTTAATTTGAATCTGAGAACATAAAATGTAATCTTTGCTCTTTTGTAGGTGTCGGCAGAAGAAAAGAGAAATAACTTGGCAGCATAAGTGACAGCTTCAAGAAATTTCATAATTCTTCAAGGTATCATTTATTAGAAACTAAAATCGAAGGCAGATTCTGTCATAAACAATATTTATGTTTTGATGAAAATCAACACAAAATCATCTTCGACTGGCTTTTAAGTTCAAAATTTACATATCTATGAAGAAACTTGCCATTTTTTTAAATTTATCCTCCACATAAAGGTTTCAAGCTTATTACAAAAGTACCTCTCTGTTATACTCTCGGCCATTTTCTTAATTTTGCTAGCCGTTACTGAACGGCATAGCTTCAGGCTTATTTTCCATAAGTCCTTTTTTCATTTTTATTTGCTGATCCTTGTAGAAAGAGGCAGCGTTTTGTCACTAAAGTACAGAAACAGTTATAGCAAGGCTGACTTATAAAGAACATTCTTTCCCTGATTTTGTTCAAATGCAAGGGCTGATACAATTTGATTAAAGTAGCTGTAAAAGATTCTGAGTATGTGGGAGGTAGGAGTAAGGAAAGGGTTTCAGAATTCCTAATCCTGTAGAGCTCTCAAGATGGGAGAGTTGGACCCTGTCTGGTGTAAATGGATTAAAAATCTTTTCTCATTTCAAAGGTTTGATCTCAACAAGGGCTCGATTTGATGAAATCAAAGTGGCAGCTTGGATTTGAAAACTATTTAGAGTGGAACGTCCTAAAGTTTACATATGAGGGAAGAATTGGCAGAGGTATAAATGTGGGGCGGCCATGTATTTATACGTGTGTTTCACAGAGGTCTGTTTGCAGAGGGAAGGATGGGGGGAAAAAAGAAGAAGAAAAATGAGAGTGAGGGCAAGTATCAAGTTACTTGTGTAACAGAAAGATGCTTTTGTAATTCTTAGCTTGGAAGGTAGAAAGAGTGCGTATGTTTCTAAAGAAAAGTCTCCTGCAAAAACCATTTTACATTATTTCTTCTTCCTCTAATTTATCACACCCCTGTACTTATCTCACTCAGACCTTTGTACTTCAAGTTACCTTCTCCCCGCTCCCCCAAACTGCTCCTCTCCACTGAATTTTGTGCTGTTGTTAGTGACAAAGACCCCAACTAGGCACAGCAGAGAAACAACAACATGGTCCAATGATAAATAGCAGATAGATGTGGAACACAAGAATGGCCCACACATGTGGTCTTTAATAGCTAAGTTCTTAAGTGTTGCAAACGATGTTTTCTTTAGAAAAGAAATTCACCTTTCAAGTGAGTAGGGACCATTATTAGTCTCAGGGATAATTTGCAACTCTATTGTCTCTGGGATGATCCAGGAGTAGTGTGGATAGTCTCCCATCCCCCATAGGCAATGTCAGCAGAAACTGGCAATTTCTGTCTTTGACAATAGGCAAAGTCTACATAGCATTTGCAATGAAAAAGGTATTCCGAAAAAAAATCTGATTCAATATAGTGCACAAATTCTGGGATGATCTAAAGGCTATCAAGATGATAGTGGTGGATATGACATCTGATAAAACAGAAAGCAGTGACTCAAATCGGCCATGCTTTGCAGAGTTAGCAAACCAAGTGCAGAAATCACAGAGCAGGATTTTTTTTTATATGAATAAGAAATTCTCAAGATATAAATGAAGCATCTCTAGATATTTTATAAATTGTCTTAGGCTTAAAATTTACACTCCGTTCTGTATCCACCTTAAATACAGAAAGGTATTGAAAAGCATTTAGTCTGCTACCAAAAAAAAATGCATTTAAACTCCACAACATGCTTTTAGCTTACCTACACTTACAAGCCATTCAGCCCTTAGCTCTCCCTTCCACAGTTGCTTTTCCCTACAGTTATTTTATCATCAGTATATGGAACTAAAACTATTGTATGGCAAATAAATTTAGAATTCCCTGCATAAAGTAATTTTTGTTTTGTATTGCTGCTGTAACAAATGACCATAAATATAGTGGCTTAAAACAACACAAAAATATTATCTTGTGGTTCTGGAGGTCAGAAATCTGAAATGAATCTCATAGAGCTAAAAACAAGATTGCAGTGGATGTGGTATCTAAGGGAGATGTCATTTTCTTGCCTTTTTCAGCTTCTAGAAACTGCAGGCACTCCTTGGCTCCCTACCATCATCTTCAGTGATCTAGCTTCTAACTTCCTCTGACTTTTCCCCTCTTGCCTCCTCTTTAATTTATAAGCACCATTGTTATTACATTGGACCTACCTGGATAATCCAGGATAATCTCCCTATCTCAAAATTCTTAACTTAATCACATCGACAAAGTCCTTTTTGCCATATAAGATAACATAGTCACAGGTTCTGGGGATTAGAATGTGGATATCTTTGAATATCTTTTATGTACCTATGACCGGTACATAAAGTAAAATACACACTCCTGATAAAAACACTACTTTATCAAACAGGTTTTGGTACATTAAATGTATTGTTAACCCTATTACCTTAATTAAATTAGTCCTACTATTTCTTTTCCAATAAAGAAAAATAAAAATGTGCCACCTTTCAAGACTGCTTAATGAGTACCCAAGTGGCTTCAAAGTAGTGCAATGGCTCTCAAGGCTTAGCACAGATATCCTCGCTTTAATTCACTGTGATAAGTGAACTGAAGGTGACAGGTTTCCTACCTTGGCGTATAACAACAAAGTGAACTCTGTAGCTCTACTGGCTAATTCTGTGTATGGAGATAATCGGAATAAGGAGAATTCCAGTACTAGAGAACTGGTTGGTTATTATAGCTATTTTACTCTGGCTCATCTAATCCCATTCAGATGTAAAAATCAACTTTCAAAAGTTCAGTGCATGGTGAGATTTACAGAACGATGGTAAGGACCTCTGTAATTTACTGCTCCACAAAAGCAAAAAAACACTGGAAAACATTGTCAAAACCAGCATTTTCATAACTCTAGAAGTTAATCGAAGGCCTGCAACAATTTTAAGAATTCTTATTTGAAAAAAAAAAAAAGCCTGCTGAAAATTATTAATAACAGCAGAGTTTGTGTTATTTCTAACTTTACCTGCTCTCATTTTCTCCTGCCCAGCTCCACAGTCACCTTGCAAACCAGCAGCCTCACAACCATTGTCGCAGCCACCAGGAGCGAAGGCCAGGTTTGAAGTTCTGTCCCTAGAGAACTGCCACTTGCAGCTCCGTGGCAAAACACCATTTTCAGATCTGTGTCTTTATTTCACCTGACGTAGCACTCACTCCACCAGAAAGACCCTATCCCCAGTGCATTTATTGAAAATAATCAGAGGCCATTGTTTACCATTGCAGCTACCTGAGGGCAAACAAAACCTAAAACAAAGACCTAGGAAATGAGAAAGCCATAGATGGCTTTGAAAAGCTCTAACATATTCCTGGGAATCTAAAAGGCTGTGTACATGTAGAGCTGTACATGTAGGTCTGTGCTCATTACCAGGAAAGGTCTGAGAGCACCCCACACTCTCCCCTCTGAATGACCTTGAGGCCTTACATAGCAGGAAATGAAGACTAAGGCAGAATTGTAAAAAGTAAGGACAACAAAGATGTACGCCAACATACACTCAGAGTCCTTCAGCAAGGAATGGACGACTTTGAGGTTTAGGGCATGTGAGGAAATCTCTAGTCAATTGTTAGCTGACCAATAAGCTAACTAAGCAAAGACTTCAGTGACTGAACACAACAAGGAATACCTTTTACAGGATTCGTCAAGAACAACTAGATATTCTATGCCAACGGTTAAAGTTGGACCCCTATCTTACACCATACCCAAAATTAAATCAAAAAGGGGCTGTATATTAAACATCTAAATGTAATAGCTAAAACAATAAAACTTTTAAAAGAAAACATCAAAGTAAATCTAACGAACTTGGGTTAGGCACTGGTTTCTTAGGTATGACAGCCAAAACATAAACAACAACATTAAAAATAGATCAATTCAGCTTAATTATAATGAAAAGTTTTGAGCTGTAAATGATTGCATCAAGAAATTGAAAAGACAACTCATAGAATGAGAGTAAATGTTTGCAAATCTGGGTACAAGAGGTTTGTGTCCAGAATATATAAAGAACTCACAACTCAACAATAAAAAGACAAATAATCCAATTAAAAGGATTTGAATGGACATTTCTTCAAAGATGTACAAATGATCTATCTATCATCTATCATCTTTCCATCTGAAAAGATGCTCAATATCATTAGTCATTAGGGAAATTAAATTAGAATCATGATGAGATACCATTAGGGCGGCTAAAATAAAAAAGACGAATAGTAATAACAAGTGATGGTGAGGTTGTTCTATAAGTGGAACTATCTATGTTGGAACGTTAAGTGGTGTAGCTCCTTTGGCAACCATTTGACCGTTCCTAAAATCTTGAAGTCTAGAGTTATCGTTTGACTCAGCATTTCCATTTCACTTGTCACTCCAAAGAAGTTAAAATATATTTCACACAAAAACTTGTATCTGCATATTCATGGTAGCATTATTCATAAGAGCCAAAAAGTGGAAACAACCCAAAGGTCCATCAACTGATAAAGGGAAAAACAAAACGGGGTATATGTATGCAGTGGAATATTATGTGGCAATAACAAGGAGTGAAGTACCGATACATGCTGCATGGATGATCCTTGGAAACGTGATAAGTGGAAGAAGGCAGACACAAAGGTCACGTATTATATGATTCCATTTATATGACACGCCCGGAATAAGCAAATTCATAGAAACAGAAAGTAGATTAGTGGTTCCTTAGAACTGGAGAGGAAAGGAGTGTTGGGGCAAATGAAGAATGACTGATAATGGGTACTGGGTTCCTTCTTGGAGTAATAAAAATGTTCTGAAATGTGATAGTGGTAATGGTTCCACAATTATATGAATATACTAAAAGCCATTGAACTGTATACCTTAAATAGATGAGTTCATAGTATGTGAAATTTGTCTGAATAAAGTTTACATATATATATATATATTTGAATAAAGTCTATATATATATAAATATGTATAATATATATTATATATATGAAATGATGAATTTATTAGAAAATGTGTATGTTGGAAGAAATACCAGGCATAAGAATCTTCTCAGCTTGAGTGTTGGCTCAACCAGCAATGTAACCTGAGACCCTAGAGCAGTCTCTTTCCCTCTCTTTGCCTCAGTTTTCTCAACTGCAAAATAGGTCCATCCTGCAGGCCACATGGAGTTGGTCTAAGGATCAAATGAGGTAATTACGGATGGGTAGGGCTGTGTTTAGGTGTAGCTTAGGCTGTAAAGTGTCAAGGTTAAAAACATGAACCCTCAGGACAGGCAGCCTGTGTTCAAATCCAGTTCTAGCACAGACTGCACTATATGACCAAGAGCAAGTGACTTATCTTTCTGTACGTGGTCACCCATAAAATGGGATCGCAGTAGTGCTGCTTTCACAGGGTTGTTAGGAGAGGGAGAGTTAATAAAACACGTACACAACTTACAAACAGCAAAGTTCAATGGACTATAAGGTTGATGTGGACCCTGAGAATACACTACTCCAACTTTGAATACTGAAAGAAGGAAGGAAGGAGGACTGGAATAAGGTGAAATGGATGGAAGAGACAAATGTGACATCCATAAGAAAGAAATACATGACTTTGGTAACAGGAAGTGTGAAAGAATGAGAAAGAAATGTCTGAACATTCCTCATGAGCCTCTCTCAAGCCTACTGGCATGTTACTGTCTATCATAGTTATCAGACATATGAAGTTGGAGAGGGCTGTATGTTGTGCAAACATCCTGTGGATGCACTCAGAGTTTTCCATCTAGTTTCAAAGTCCTGGGGATAAAGCTGAGAAGGTGCACCCTGGAGAGAACTGGACATACAGATTAGACGTAGATAAGGCAGGCCTAGAGCTGTCTACAGGAAGAGGGCAGCTGAAATAGCTTGAGTTCATGAGATGCATAGATAGTTGAGTGACGGATATACTGAATGCTTACTAAATGTAAGACACAATGAAATAACCATCCTTGAAGATATACGGCAGGAGCAGGTTCTATGTGTGCATATGTGTATGTACGTGTGTGTGCGTGTGTATGCGTGGTGAGTGTGGTGTGTGTTCATGGTGCATGTGGGTGTGTGTGGTGTATTGTGTACATGTGCATTCTTTATCCACCTATTGTAAAATGCACACATGATCTCACTTTTATTAGGATAGAATGCTATTCATAAAAGGTCACATTATATTTATATTTACAAAAAAATTGAGAAGATAGCAGAGTTCTCATACACCCTTTCACCCAGTTTCCTCTATATCAATATCTTACATATGTGTGATATGTTTGTTACAATCAATGAACCAACATGGATAAATTATCCTTAACTGAAATCTATAGTTGATTCTGACTTCCTCAGTTTTTGCCGAATTCTTTTTCTGTTCCAGGATCCCATCCAGGATATTATATTACATTTACTTGTCGTGTTTCCTTTGGCTCCTCTTGGCTATGACAGTTTCTCAGATTTTCCTTGTTCTTGATGACCTTGACAGTTTGATAACCAGGAGCACTGATCTAGCATTTTGATGTTTTACTTTTCAATACAGGAAAAAAAAAAATTATAATAACTAAGACTTGCTGAGCATTTCATATATGGCATCTCTTTTAATATTCACAGTATTTTCTGTCTCTATAGTAGCACCATTTTTATGATTTCACAAGTAAGGAAACTGAGGCCTTCTTTTTATTACCAGGACACATTTAACAAGAAAATCCAAAGCTGAGTTGGGGTATGAGGTGGAGGACAAAGATGTACATTTAAAAAACCCATAAATAAATTTCTTTGCTTCTCTGTGCTGCTTCCCTCAATGGCTTCCGATCTCCACCTCACCCCATCCACCCTCTCCTCATCTCTCCCCTCACACATGAGAGCAACTGAACTTTTTCTAAAATGGATTTACTATACCTTTGAAAGCTGGTAGGTTGTGTGGGTCTTGATCCCATTCCTTTAGAAGCCTGCTTCTTACCTATCCAAGGAGGTCATTCAAAATGCAGGTTATAACAGTATGTCACTTTACAGAGACCTGGGAAAATTGTCCCCCTGTCAGATCCTACAGCGATTGCAGAAAGCAGCTGTCTGGGGGCTGATGCTATGTCCCCAACCCCTTCAGCTCAGCCTCTTAGGGAGCAGTCACAGTTAAGCCAAACGTCCGACCATTTTTTCATCAGCGAGCAGATAATAATTCAAAGGCCCGGGCCAAAGCAACTTTTCTAAAAAGATCTTATGAAATCATTTCTCTTTGCAAATCCATAAAAATCGCCTCGGACTCCTTATCAATAGGGAGGCTTAGAGGGGGAGCAGAAGTCGTTGGATTATGATGTGCTCATTTTAATGAAATTCCTCTCCTGCTGAGACGTTCCCTGCAGATTTTCCATATTTCAGCCTGGGAAAGGTTTGATGCTTTCCTGCCGGTGCCAAGAGTTAATTGAAAACATTTCAGGATAAATTCAGCTCAGGGGCCAATGCTTACAGCCTATCATTATTCTTAGCAATAATAGAGAAGTAATACAATTATTAATAGGCATGTTGTATCCTCTTAAAGTGTCCGTGGGTTTAGGAACCGTGTCTTCGATATTCTTTCTAAAACTCCACACAAAACCCTGAAATAAGAGACTGGGAACTCAGAATAAAAACAAGCTTTGCTGCTAAATTATATAGTTTGGCTCTTCCTGTTTGTAGTGGATGCATGGTAGTAGATGGTGGTTGTTTTTTCCTCAAAGTTCTATTTTCAAGTCTAGCATTGGGTTTTGAGAAATACACACTTACAGATATTAAAAGAAAATGTCTGTAAACATTGGCAAAGCAATTTATACAATTATAATTGTGTGAGGTTTTAAGACAGCGCTTGTGGGGGAACTTACATTTTGGCATCATCTGTCAAAATTGAATTACCCTTAAATTGACAATACAGTCTATTTTATCCTCTATTCGACTGTCTCTCAAACTTTATCGAAAAACATGGAAAACTAATATTTAGTAGTTATTGTTAATAGAAATTCTTATTTTCTTTACTTTTTAATGTAGTTTGGAATGTTAACTCTTTTATTAACACCTTTCCATCTTGTGTGAAAACCTATGATCAAATCTTTTCTTGAAACTTAATCTCTCTGGGCCCCTGGAAGAAATGTTAGGATAACTGAGCAAATCAGAAACACATCTGTTTCCTGGGTGTTGCCTGTTAAAAGGAGCAATTAATTCTATTCAACCTACAAATCTTTACTTCTTCTAGCTAGGACTCAAAATAAATGTGTATGAAGGAATGGGTAAGTCACATAGAACATTAGCAGTATCATTTTTCAGAGCAGCACTATAGCTTTAAATCTCTAATATAGCATTTATGCCATCCAACCAATGTATCATCTTTTTGTTCTCTAAAAATGCATGAGTTTTACACATATAAATACATTGATGATGCATTTTTTAATATCACCACATACCCATTTTCTACAAAGAGAGAATGGAGACTTATGGCAGATGTTGCCAGGATTCTCAACTGGTCTTGGTTTCTTGTTTGCTTCACTTCTAGAGTGTAAGCTCAGTGAAGGCAGAGACAGTTCAATCATTGCTTTTTTTCTCAAGGTGCCTAGAAGGGGACTGAACATTTACTGGATAAATGAAGGAATTTTCTGGCTCTTCTTTACTCTTTCCTTTACTTGGGGAAACAAACCCAATTAGAAGTAATTTTCTACTTCATTAAACTGTGATGATGTGGTTTTTGTGGAGAGTGGTTCTATAATAAGATCATTTTAATTTAAGATGCATAAAAAGTACTTTGAGGAGATTCTCTTAGATGTTAGCTAGAAAGGTTACTGTTTCTGAAGTGAGATTTAAGAACTTGCCATAAAACTATGCCAAAACATACCTCCATTCTATCCGATAGACTTTGCACAAAATCTCACCATTCCTTCAACTTGTATTCCTGTTCCTCAAAGTGTGACCAATAGAATCTCTGGCGATGCCTGTCAAAAACATAGATTCTCATGCTTCAGCCTTCAGAGATTCTGATTTGGTAGGTATAAAAGTGCAGCCTAGGAACCTGCAAAAGTATGAGAAACACTCTATTATAAGTTTTGACACCTGTTGAATTGAATGTGGCCTTAGAAGGAGCTGTTGTCAGATATAATGTGATATTATTATATATGATATTTACCTTAGGGAGGATAATCTTTCTTTAAAATGTAGCCTAACTAAAGACTACACCAAAAATACCAGAATTCTCAACAATAACCAAAATACAAAGTTTGACCACAATTCTGTCACCTTTCTAAACTCATAGTTCTAGAAGCTAGAAGTCTGAGATCAAGACTTTGGCATGGGTGCTGTGAGGAAGAATGCGTTTTGTGCCTCTTCCTGGCAGTCTTTGGTGTTCCTTGGCTTGTGGAAGCATCAGTCTGATCTCTGCCTTCATCTTTCACATGTTCTCCCTGTAAGCATGTGACTGTGTCCAAATTTCTCCTTTTCATAAGGACACCAGTCATGCTGGTCCATTCCAGTATGACTTCATTTTAACTTCACTAATCACATCTGCAACAACCTATTTCCAAATAAGTTTACATCCTGAGGTACTGGGGGTTAGGATTTCAACATATGAATTTAGCAGGGAGTGATATGATTCAATCGCAACATTCCCCATCCTGGACAAATAGGCAGCAGGGACACTTGAGCTGGGTGTGCCCATGTCAGGCCCTGGACAGTTTGTCACCTTCTATGGGCGGGGTGCACAAAAATGTCCCTATGACTGCAGCCATATAAAGAGTGAAGCAGACTGTTCAATAGAGTTGCAGCCTGAACTCGTGGGTAAGAGATATCACTGGAGAGTGGAGCTGGTAGGAGTAGGGGAAACCAGAAGAGCAAAGGCTGAAGCTGAGGAGTGAAGGAGGAGGCCAGACAAATTGCTGCTATCACGTCATCTCAATATTTCTATATCTGGGAGCGTAGGGGCGCCAATGATAAGGGAGATGGGGAAACTTATCTTGAAATTGTGCTGACTTGGCAAGCAAGCCATCATTTTCATGTAGCTCATATCAACATTTATTTGAATGACTGGGAGGGGGGTTGATGGAATTGTGGGAGTAGCTGTAGCACCCCTCTACCCATGCCATCCCTTGATTGACTCTGCTATTTATCACTGACCAATGATGACAATCATTGAGAATGATAATTATAACATGTCTCCATAGTATGTAGTTTAGTTCCTGGTATATACGAGATGCTTAATAAATATTAGTTGAATAAATAGCTAGAAAGGGCTAAAGCCTCATTTAAGACCAAGCATGTTTGCTTCCTGAGAGAAACATTTTCACTGGTGACATCACAAACATATTAAAATCAGATGGCATGCCTGGAATGTGCTTAGCTGACAAAAAGAATTTGTTCCAAATTTTGGTTTAGCTTGGATTTAGCTTGACTATGGAATGTTTTATGTAGTTGAAATGAAAAGGAATATTAAAATGAATGTCAGCAAGGGAAGCTAAATGCAGGAGTCACACATAAAGAATCCTCAAAATTTATCTCTGATGAAAGCTACCTTAACCAGTCCTGAAATGTTTATATTAGAAGCTGAAGCAGAGAAGTTCCAAGGGCCTGATGTATTTGAGATGATTCTATCCCTGAGATGGGGGTAGCGTGGTGTATGGGTCCAAAAATCATAATAGCACCTCATATTTGAATGGATCTCCATGCACAGGATGAACTTCATAGGATGAACTCATTTGGTTTGCATTTTACCTTCTGCCAGAGGTGAGGTTGATCTCATTGTCTCCATTTTCCAGTAATAGTAACAGCTGCCATTCATTGACCATCTGCCTGTGTTCCAGATATGGAATCTCCATTCCTGGTTCTATAAAGTCCCAGGTTTCTCGCTCAATTCCCAGGGTATCGTTTTTTCCCCCTAATCTCCTGTGAATCTAATTTTCCTGTATGCTCATTCCCCACTCTGCATCGTATTTCTACTCCAACACCGACCCATTGTGAGACGAACCTCTCTCTTCTTAAATCACACCTAGCCCCTCACTTATAAAAATCAAGAGCATCAATGAAGAATAATGTGGGGAAGTATATTTTTATAGGAGTTTCACAGACAACAGTGAAGGTTATATATGTTAGTTCCATACAGAGGATAATTTAAGGTGATTATTTAAATTTATCTACTATTTCTGTCACCTCAGGTTTGTATCTCTTGCCGTATTACTATGTCCTATCTCACTCCCCTCTTTCTCACTACCTCCTGCTCTCATTTCTGATTTCCTCACCACTAATTATGGTTTTCTTCTCATGCACTTTCTTTTTGTGTTCTCCAATCAACCTTTTCACCTCAGAGCCTCCCTCCATGCCTCAACCCAACAACTTATCGAGGTTCTTCCTGAATAGACAAATTCTTCCCTAAGACGAACTTTGGTTCTAGCTGAGAAAATAAGTTTTCTTACTTCCCTTTCACCTCATAACAATTCCCTATGGAAGATATAATTAATTACCTCTATTTTGCTTTTCTCTGCAAAGAAACCAGTAATAAGCACTCTAAGTAAAAATGAATTACAAAGAAAACATATTGATAACGAATAAGAAGAAACAACTTATATGATACAATATGAAAATGTGGGATGGTGAAAGGAGGAAAGGCTTAGGGAAAGTTGTTTTTCTTTAAAAGGGCAATATAGAAGCTGATTTACTTTAGACATTGAGAGAAAAATGATAAATATATGGGCTCAACTTTAAGATAAACATTAGAAAAAATAGAAATGCAGTTTATAACTTCCAAACAATTGGGAGATTGGGGGAGTGGGGGTGGGGAGACATGCAGTAAAAACACCAGTAAAAAAAGACATGACCTATCCAAGAAAGGCAACCAAAGTGGGATTATTTGGCGTGGGGGTGGGGGGAAGCATAGTAAATTTAAAACAAAAAGTAAGAAGGTAAAAATAAATGGAAACAAACCAGTAACAAGTAAATATAAGTGGATTTAAATTGCCTATGAAAAGAGAAAAGCTTCATTGGATTAAAAAAATAGTACCAATCAAATAAAACTCACCCTAGATAACTATATTCTTTATAAGAACTAAAATAAATGGACAGAAAAATATTGAAAATGAAGAAATATAAGACTAGCGCTATATCATTCCCTGAAGTAGTAGTAAAGAGTATATAGAAAATATTGGAACGTTATATGTAAATGTACATAGATTATCTCTAGGTGTTATTATTATGAGTGCTTTTTATTCTCTTCTTTTTGATTAACTGTATCTTTTAAATTTTCAATGTGTATACATGACTTTGTAATAAAAAAACAAATTGAAGTTTATTTTACAAAAAATAGCATACATTAGCAAAATAGAAGCAGGTACAGCAACAATATTATGAGACAAAATAGAACTAAAGACAAAAGTTATAAGAGCAAACAATGTGTTTCATGTTTTTATATTTTCTACCATAAAGATAAAATGGTCATGTAACAAATGCATTTAACACTTACTTTCAAAATATATATGCAAAACCTGATAGAAATAAAAGGAGAAATTGATTAATCAATTCTGATGCTTCAACAGAATCCATAGGAAAAGACTTTAACATATTTCTTTAAGAAAAAAAACAGAAAGGGTGATATAGAAAACTGATATATTGTTGTAAAAAAAGAACACTCACAAAATCAGAGATTACACTTTTTTAATGTGCCTAAAGTATATACAAAATTTGACCACATTAATATTTATAAATGAAATAACATTATGTTGTGAAAAGGCAATATTTATTAATGATTTTTATTAAAATTATAAAGTGAGAAAATAACTCCTAAAAACTTAAAAACATAATATATATAATTCTGGGGTTAAAGAGCCAATCAAAATGAGAAATATGTACTCTTTGGAAATACATTACAATATGAGAATAGCACATCAAATTCTGTAAGATGTGACCCAAAAGTTACACAGATGAAAAATAGTATCCAGAAATCGACTTGTTAGAAAGCATAAAAAATAAAAAATAAATGAGCTAAATGCAGGAGCCCAAGAAAAGAAAAATAACAACAACCAAATAAACAAAAAGTAGCAGAGTGATATCAATAATGGTGCGGTAGAAATGAACAACAGAAGAAACAATTAATCACAGCACGAATTTCAGAGATGAAACTCAAAATTTGTTGCTTGAAAAGACCAATAATATAAACAAAACTTCAGAAGAAAAGGTATGTAAAAGATTAAGAATGACGATTTAAACACAGAATTTAAGATTAAAAATAAATTTTTTGTGCAATGTAATAGTAATATTTTGAAAATCTAAATGAAATTGATTTTATTTTGTAAAAATATAAATTGTAAACAATAGCTCAAGAAGTAGAATTCCTTAATAGACCAATAAACGAAAGAGAAACTGAAAAGAAATTTTAATTTAATAAAGCAAATACTAAAAGACCTATACCAAGCATCACGGTAGAAACATTAGAATATTATCCCCAGAGACAAAATACAAAAAGAATGGCCGCCTATTACCACCATGTCTTCTTATTTAACACTGGAGGAGAAATCCTAGCCAGGGCGATATGACATGAAAAGTAATGATGAGGCAAATATTATAAATATTAGAAAGAAAAAATATATCTCTAATTTTCAAAGAATGGTGTACAGACTGGTAGAACATCTGCAAGACAGGTCAAACTGTTTTTATAATAATCCCAAGTCACTATTTTCCTTTTCCACTGTGTTGACATTTGTTGGCACTGTTGGAGCAAAGGCAGAGGTGAGGAAAACTGAAGGTGATTTATCACAAATCAAGGCAATCAACAAAATTCTTCCAGTAGTCTAGTTCTTCACTATGATGTACTTACACTATAAAAATTTGACAGTTTCACTAAGAATGACATCAATAAAACAATAAAAATTGGATTTAATCTTGACCTGTGAGTACATGTCTTTTAAATATTCTGTGTGATGAAATGGGACATACTCTTAAGGCATTTCTACTATATTTCAAGGAAAAAACACTTGTTTGAATAGTGAACTGAGCTAGCCACTTTTTCAATGGAACACCATTTTTATATGAGAAAATGGCTGAAAGACAAACTTTACAATTAACCTTAAAAATTTTACCACTTGCTGAGTCTTGTTGTGTACCAAAAAAAAAAAAAGTCCACAAGTATCAGAAAAGATTATTAAATTATTAATGACTTTTCTAAGTACATATATAAAGATTATATATAATATGATATATAACATATACCATATTAGAACAGAGTGAATGCAGAAGCAGATATGAAAATCCAGCTGCCTTCTCGCTAAATTTTTTTTGTTTTGGGAAACAGACTTTTTATTCATAAAAAATATATTATTTATGTTAACATGTAATTGATTTATTATTTTTAAATTATTATATATTTAAGAATTTATCATCTTTAATTTCTAATACAGTAAACAGGTATATACATAACCCACTACATAGTAAAGAAGTTAATCTTACCCAACAAAAGGTCTGTCTGCCTGGCCTTTGCCCTCAGCTTCTAGGAGGTAATTTTTGTTTGCTTGGATGTCTTGGGCTAATGAGATAGAAAAGATGTAATTTAAGATGGGGCTGGCCACAACTTAGGGAGGGGGCTGCCTATACCAGGAAGACCGGCAATGTGATTTATGGGTCACGTGGTATGTAGAGCTCACTGAAGTTTATTTTTTAAATAGTATGCAATATGCAATTTTATGATTAATTTAGTCATTACAGATAATTTGTTCTAGAATAGAACAGTTCATTTTCATTTAGGCACATGTCAAGAATCAGGGCACATTTTAGTTTCTAAAAATGCCAAAACAATTTTTGCCTTAGTTCGTCTATCAGAACTTTGCTGAAAGAAGACAACTATAAAATGAACTGGAAAATTATAAGATTTAATTCTTCCACTTGTAAAAGACAAAAAAAAAAAAAACAGCCAAGATGATTAGTCATATATATATGACAGCTTATATTTCCCGTGGGACATGAACACTTTTTGAGAAATGGAAGATAAACAAAATGCTTAATGAACAAATATAGACTAAGAGAAAGGCGTGGTCATTCTTTACTGGAGGAAGAATGGTCTTGTTACAGAACACAGGGAGTGAGAGTGAGGAAAACAGGCTTCTAGCATGGCCCATACTTCTTGCAGGCAGGAAATTTCACTTTTTGGTTCACGCTCTACTCCTAGTACTTAGCATGTCACATGGCCCATAGTAAGTGCTCAGTAAACATTTGCATGAAACGATGCCTGAATGGATGAATAAAAGATCTTTTGAGACCCTTGTTGCTCTAACATTTTTATGTTTTTATGACTTATTCATCTTTTTCAAATAGAACAAGTTTACAGTTTAAATTATTTTGGGCTCCAAAACATACCACTTCTTTTTCATGAAATTTGAAGTATACTGAATAAATGAGGGAAAAGAGAGCATGTTCCTCTGAAATATGGGTAACTGGAAGCAATGATCACAGGTGCTGAACCTATATCCTTTTATTTCTTCCTATGGTTCTGAATAGCAATATTTAAAAATATTTTAATTACAAAAGCAGAGTGATATATATTTATTAATAAAACTTGAGAACAAAATAGTTATTACCCACAATGCCAGCACTGCTAACACTTTTGCAAATTTCCTACTAATATATAGATGACTAGAGAAAATCATTTGAATTTGGTCCAATATCTCAAAAGTTCATGTCCTATTCAGGTTTTTTACATCTTGAGAATCAATATGATATAAAAGCTATGATCTCAATCTCTTGACACAAGCAAACCTAGATTATATTCTTGCCAACTTAGCCATTGAATAATCATGGTCAACTTATTTAAACATCAGTTCTTTCATCTGTAAAACAGTGATAATAAAAATAATGTAAAGATGTAATGATGAAATATATATTACATGCTCGGCACTATGTATGACAGGTAATAATCACTCACTAATGTTAACTATCATTACTTATTATTATTACTATTATTTTAATGCTATGGCATAATTTTGGTAATTTTTATTTTCCTAGAGTTTGTTGTGAGTATAGTGATGATTACTACCATTGCTATAATGAAGACTATTTTGCTCATTTATATTTTCTTAGAAATTCAGTGAATTTGTCTTGATCTTTAAGAGTTACACAAATTAAAAAATATGTAACAAAAAAAGATTTATACATAGTTTTAGTCTCCTAAGCATTTTAATAGTTAGGAGTCATGACCAGAAACTCTATTAATGCTTTGCTTCTACTCCTCCTCAGATCTCTCTGACCTTCTCTTATGCTTTCTGGGATTCCTTCTCTTGACACCTCCTTTTCTGTCCACTGTACTCCTTTTCTTCTGCAGTCTTGTTAGGTATGTCACTCTGAGTTTTAAAGATGACCACCATATAAGTTTGACATCTGCCCTGAACTTTAGACGTGGTTTTCTGAAGTGCGTTGCTGAGTATTTTGTATATCCTCAAACACAACTTGCCTTCTAAACTCTCTTTTTCTGGGATGGATGATGATATCATCCACCCAGTTTTTTGAGTTAAAAGCTGAGATTTCCCAGAAGTCTCTCGTCAAGTACACTGTGCAGGCTAACATCAACGCCTAGCATGAAGTTCAAGGCTGCTGTGACCTCATATTAACCCTTCTCTAAGTTCCACCCTTGCTGCTTCCTACTTTATGCTTTGGTGGTAATGAATAGACACACACACACACACACACACACACACACACACACACACACACACAGAGTACTGTTCCATCCCTCTGTGGTTTCCCTTGACAGAAATGTCTTCTCCACCTTTCTCCTTGCTAACTCCCATTCCTGTCTTTAGACTTAGTTAGCTTCACTGTTACCTTCTCCAAGAAGCTTTTCTTAAGTCTAGTGTTGGACGAAATCATCCAGTCATCCTCTTTGCTCACTGATGTTGAAAGTATCTTTGTATCTGTCTCCCATCCTGACTACTGGCTTGTCCTGGGACAAGAAACATTCACATTGGTCCTTGCACACAGTAGACCCTCAACAGATGTCCATGGAACCAAAAATGACTCTTTTTGCTCCACCCTCTTCAACTGTTCAGGATTACAGACATATATTTTAGTCATTACAAAAACTTACTTCAGTGTTTGCTACAGAAGGATGATCCAAATAGGTGCAACTAAGTAACGCGTAAAATGTGATAGTAGTTAAAACTGAAGTTTAGATAACTGGCATTTCGATAAAAGAGATGTTTATGAAAAAGGCCTCACTGAAATGTTCCTCATTCTGGTGTTTAGGAATGTCTGATCAGTGATAAAATATACAATAAGATTTAGTTGTGAGATATAATTACATTCTGGCATCCAAGAACCCATAAATATTCTATAGAACTTATAAAATTTAAACATATAGAAATTAAATTGTAAGAATAAGTATTGATAACAAGAAACAAGGTGTCTATAAAGTCTAGAAACAGTATTATTTTATTTTTTGTTACAGCTTGACCATGTTCTTTATGACATTGTGTGTATTCACCTGTTTGCAGACTTTAAGACATACTCTTTTTGCCTGAGGAGCACTCATCAAAGCTATTTGTAGTATATCAGCACTATTGAGAGTAACTGAAACTTTGATCCACTTTATAAAATTGAGCTTGTAGTGCTACAAAATCAGCAACATGTAGTTTTGACAAATACCAAGACAAAAAATGTAGACGTTGGTTTTGTTATGGAACCCAAGCTACCAACATAAGGGAAGAAAATACTGTCTGCATCTCAGCAGCCCTTCTTGCTTCTGTTGCATACATAATACACAAGGTTTGGAGGTAGCTCTCTAAAATATTAGCTGAAAGCTTCCTCGGAAAGCAAATCTTTCCCACATCCTTCCCTGCAGTTCCTCTTTAAGAGGTGTCAGCATGGCTGAAAGAATGAAGTGGCTGCACATTGTTCGGTAGTGCTATTATGTGCTTAACATTTCCATAACAAAAGTGCCACTCGACTTCTCCCCGATTAATGCAGCTCGAGGGCTCTTGTCGTCCTTTAATAAAACATTGTTGAAATCATTTATTTAGAACCCCTGGTTACTAGTGGGAGAATGACCATCTTTGTGCCAAAATATAGTGTATACAGTCCACTATTCTGTAGTAGATCATTCTGTGATTTAAGAAATTGATTAAATGGATGCCTTAGAAGGTATTTATGCTAATAGCACATTACTTATGTCATTCAGATAGTCAAGGGTGAACCTTTTCAACTGTCCAGCAGAGGCTAGCCTCATATAGAATACAGTAAAGTCCAACTTTACTTAATTCACAAGGTGGTGAGACCCACTGGGAACCAGGGCATTTGTAATATGATGCTTCCCAACAACCTTGCTTTGGGTAGCTGGGAGAAGCTGGGTCAGCTGACAAGTGTTCCTTATGTTCCTTGGTGTAAGAGGTCAAAAAACAAAAAAAATCTATGCTTTTCTTTTCACAGTCTTGAAAGGGATACACGAAGTTTTGTTTGAGAACTTACACAGTTGAACCCCATAAGGTAATAATACAAAGCCAAAGGTTAAAGTAGAAAAATTTCTAGTGCAGAGTTTGATGGCTCCGAAAGTTCTCATGGCATTTCAGTGGGAGTGGGAATGCAGAGAGTGTTGAGGAAGGAATCCCACTCCATCAGGTTTCTCTTGGCTCTTCAAAGAAAATGAGTTGTGTCTTCCTCACAACTCAGTGCACCCCAAATGTGTCAGAGCCTGGAAGCCCTAAGTTTGTGGCAGAAGATGTCAGGAGCTGCTTCCTTACTTCTGGATAGTTGTAGGGCACCTGCCCAAGCAAAGGGAGGTCCTGCTACTTAGCATGAGAATTTAATTCCCTCCAGACATTTTTCCACTTTACACACGGATATTGCTTGCATACATTGCTATATATTGTTAAAAATAAACAGAGACCTTATGTTATGCCCATTGTGGTCATATACAAAAGCGTTGCTGTGTGCTTGGGTGAGCAGTGAAGCCTGAACCTCCTTCTATTTACTGTATGGTCACTGTCAGTTCAATGAACTGCCTCCTTGTTCTCCACCATTGTCCCACACTCCCTTAAACATTTGTCACTGAAGTGCCTCCAAAGACAAATAAACTGTCACTGAGAAGGCAAACCTGCTAACTGGGGAAAAGAGAACGGCTGTGAAAATCCATGATTTTACATGAAATCCAAAAGGAGGTGCTCTCACCCTGGAAGACATCTGTGAGAAGTGTGGTGCTTTTTGATAAACCCCAGGAAAAGCCAGAGATACCTTTTCTTCCAGTAATGGTACGTCAGGCATTTTCCATCTCACATGTCCAGAATTCCAATAAGGCTCCTCCCTAGAGAGTGTGAGATATTACAGATGTCAACATCTGTAAAAATCTTTTCTGTCTCTGAGCAGACGGCAACCTGCAATCTCATAACCAAAGCTAAAGGTCCTAACATCTCACCAACCTGTTCTGGTATCTACTAGGTCTGCAAAAGGATGAGGAGGCTCCTGGGCTCCAGTGTAGAACTATTTAAATCGAAATGGACCACAGATCTATGTTCACTCTCTTCAAGGAAGAAAGTGTTAAAGCCTCGTGTCCTCTCTCCCCAAGAGCTAAGAGTGAGCTGTGTTGATTTATTCCAGGCAGATGCTTTTGACAGGACCCTGTAAAATCAAGTCATGAGTTTATTGTAGCAGTTAATTATCAGGCCTTTTCTAGTGTTAATGCCTTTTTACTTCTTACTGGGGAAAACTGGGCCTTTTTACTGGGACAAAGACTTAACTTTTAATCAAGAATGTGTTAAAGTAACATGAGATGGAGATGATTTAAATATATTTAAGGACAAACGCAAGAGCATTCCTAACTCCACGTTTTGTAAAGAAAGCTGATTTCATTTGCAAGTCTCTTGGAATACCCTTTGTTCATTTCCCAAAGAAACAACATTTTCAGCTTTGTTTTAACAATATGTTTACTCAACCATTCAGGTGACAGGGGAATTCCAGCCACACACCACTCTTCTCTGCCACTACAACTATCTGAGACTTTCTAATGCCACGCATATATGAATCTCTTGGTTTTAGATCCAGCAAGAAGCACCTCGAAGCCCTCCATAAAAGCTGGGAAAAGAGTGAGTTAGAGGAAAAGAAACCTTGAAAGTAGGGGGTGGGAGTGGGTGGGAGGAAGTTGGGAGGGGGGCATAGCTTTGTTAATTACTTCAGGCAGCAGAGAAATCTGGTTATGTTTTCTCAGCACATGTTAATATCATATAAAGAGACACGAGATCTTGCTAATCTGTCGACCCCTCAGACAAAGTTTATTTGTGGTGACTTTTAAACTCCTGACTTGCCTTCCAATCACCGCGTTTAAAATGAAAAGCTTTAAATAAACACCAGGAATAGAAGATAAATAAACTTTTTTTCCCCCTTGCAAGTGCCTAGCTTGGCGAGGTTCAGACTCAAATCCCCAGAGGACAGAGCGCTCTCTTTTGTGTTAATGTTTAAAAGATTTTCCAATGCCGGAGTTTATTCCTACTGCAAACATTTCTATTTACAAGGTCAAGTGTATCAGCACTCGACACAGCTTAAGAGTGTAATTATTTATCTAAGGGCGTCTGAGTGTAGATCAGTAGCTCTGGCAGGAACCCAGCCTTCAGCCCACTGCTAAACAACTCCTCACAACAATAATACAAGTTCTGGTAATTGTTCCACTCCCCAGTGTGTTTACTTTCGCTCTCCGTCATGTTTCGTAACAAAATTTTGTACTTTTTCACCCAAAGTGTGAAAATGAAGTATTGACTCTTGCAGGTTTCCTAAGATCTACTGGTAACAGATGTTATTGGCATGTTTGATTGTATGAGAATGTCTAATAACCAAGGAGGAGGGGGGTGTGTGTGGGGGGGGGGAGGACTGGAAAAGGGGGAGGAGAGAGATGTCTGGGTTACCATCAGACATATAGAAGAGACACTATTTTGTGAATTCTTTCCACAAACATAAAAAATAGTGCCAGTCAATTATATCTTTTTAGCTGCCTCATTTACAGATGTCTAATTGTTCATTAAATTAAAGGCAGAAATAATAGCCCTCATTTCTTATACTATATTTTAATTTCAGTTGATGGTTGATAGATTCCCAGTGGCCCCTCCACATCCCTCCTCACCCATTATTGGGTTAACCACAATGTAACTCTGGAAAGTAAGTACACCATATTCATTATTTAAAACTTTACTGATGTACACATTTTAATAAGACAAATAACCAAAAAAAAAAAAGAAAAAGAAAAAAGAAAAAGAAATACACAAAGCCATAATTACTTAAACATAAGAATTTTTTTTAAAGGATGTCTATAAAAATACAATGTTTAAGGCAGTTTGGAAATGCGTTTATACATTTCTACATGTCCATAAATTCTCTTGGAAATAAGAATGTTAACTTCAAATCTATAAAATACACTGTACATTTTAAGACTGTTCTAGATAGAGCACACTTTACAATGCACTGTGGGTTTGGATCCCTGGTGACAAAGAGATTCTATACATTTCAGGGAGGAAAGTTGTAACATGGATGCAGATTTAAATTTTTTAATTTCTTTTTAAAAATAAATTATTTCTGAAGCATACAATTTATAAAAATTCTATATACAAAGTACAGCAACTGGTAACAAATCCCAGTTTTAATACACTTTATATAAGAAGTACCAGGGTTTAGCACCCTGATAAAAGCTGAAGCAATAAACGTTCTCCGCATATTTTTACATAAAATTTCTTGATGTAAAGAACAAAAATGACAACAAAACAAACGTCATGAAGAGGCTTTCATAGATGGCAGTGCAGAGCTCATTTAACACAAACTTACATTGTTCAATATCACTAGCCAACTCCTTAGATCATTTTTTGACCCTTCATCCTAAGAAATGTGCTAAGACATCAGATTGGTGGCAATGAAATTAAGGTCAATGGCTCAAAGTTGTGGATAACCTCTTCCCACCCCCAGATCCCCTCAAAAAAAAAAATTCAGGGCGCTAGTACCCAAAGTAAATGTATGCACCGGTAAGTGGGACTTCTCTGATTACTTACGATTGCAATGTCCGCAGTGGCCACAATAAAAGTCGATACCGGTCCCCTTTTCACCCCTCAGAGGAAAACTGCTCATAAACAGACAGCCTCTGCAAATATAAATCCCTCTTTGAACCCCTGCTCCAAGCCCAGTCCCTTGAAATTGTTAAGGCCCACTGGTCATCATCCTCTCTTGAGAGTCCAGGACTACGGTTTTGTTCCCCAACTCCTGTTCCATGCCAGGCATCCTGAACTCTAGAGTTAGGCCAGTTTCTGCAAATCAGATGAGTTAGGAATTTCTGGAGCCTGGAATGGGGACAGGGGAGGATGTCCAAGAAGTCACGCTCCGGAGAGAAGATGGGGAAAGTGCCAAGAGTAGTGGCGGGGAGATCAGCTAGGCCAGTCTACTTTGAAAACATTTTGGCAAATATCCCCAGCCATCCCCCTCTGACCCCGAGCCACAGGTGCCCCCTGGCGCGGACGCTCCTGCAGCCCAAGGCGAGGGGCGCGAGGGCTAAAACAGCAGCGGGAGCAGCAGCAGCAAAATGGAGGCGAGCGGGGTCCAGGCGCCTTGGGGCGCGGAGCAGCCGCCGCCGCTGCTGCTCCTGCGCCCGGGCCCGTAGGGCAGGTCTCCGCGGCCGCCCGCCGCAGCAGCGCCGCCGCCCGGGCGCGGTGGGTGCGGGACGCCGTCGTCGTCGTCCAGCGGTTGCTCGCCGGCCGCGCCTCCGGCGCGCTGCTCGTCGTCGTACTCCTCGTCATAGTAGTCATCCAAGCCCCCGTCCGAGCCGCTGCTGCCCGGGCCGTTGCCCAGCTCCGCGCCAAAGCACAGGCGGGCCATGTTTTCCTTGACCGACTCGCAAATGGGCCGTTCGAGGCCGTCGCACACGCAGTCGTTGAGCAGCGCCGCCTTGGGCACAGCCAGCATGTCCTCGATGACGGTGCGGCACTCATCGGTGCAGCGAAGCCCGTTGAAGAGCTTGCCACAGTAGGTCAGGTAACGGCTGAGTGCCAGATTGCAGCGGCTGTCGCGGTCACATCGCCGCCGGGCTTCGGTGCAGCCCATGACCCCGCCCGCGCCCGGGCCGCCCGCGCCGCCGCTGCTGGTCCGAGGCAGGCACGGCTCAATGGCGCGCTTGGTGGACTTGCAGTTCTCGTCCTGCGCGCAGTCACAATCCTCCAGGGCGGGCCCGCGGCGCGTGTGGTTGAGCTGAATGAGGGCCGAGATGCAGTGGCTCGGGCAGCGCCAGCGCGATGAGAAGGAGGTGGCCGAAGCCGGGAAGGCGGCGGCGGCCCCCGGCGCGTCGCCCCCGCTGCGCTGCGCCAGCACCGGCGCGCATGCCTCGGCGTACTGGTTGTATGCGTAGCTGCACTCCGGCTCCCCCTGGCACTGCAGCAGCGCCTGCCAGCAGATGAGGCGGCGGCCGTGCGCCAGCCCCGAGCCCCGCGGCGCTGAGCCCAGCAGCTGCAGCAGCGCCATCAGGCAGAGCCAAGCGCCCGGCACGGTCCCCCCGCGGGCCCCACCGCCGCCGCCCAGCAGCCCTGCCACCATCGCGGGCAGCGGCGGCCGCTGGGCGAGGAGGGGAAAGGAGACGAGGCGCGGGGAGCGGCGGACACGGAGCCGGTGGAAAAGTTTGCCCCAGTACTGCCAACTTCTTGCATGAGTGTTTTCATAAATCCATGCGCGCCGTTGGCTGCTGCCCCGCTGCTTGCAGAAGGTCGGCTCTCGCTCGGGCTGCGGTGGCTTCCTAGAAATGCACAGCCGCAAAGAGCACCTCCGGTCGGCCCCCGGCGGTGGCGGGAGGCGCTCAGAGCCGTCCCGGGGGGCTGCGGGCCGCGAGGCCGCGGCGGGGCTGCAGGACTGCGGGGTGCCGCGAGTGCATTTTGCTCCGCGCCTGCAAATCCGTTGTGCGACCGCGGCGGCTCCTTCCTCCCGGGCTTAGAGCCGCGCCGCCGCCGCGGGCTCTCGCATCGCGCCGCTTCCTGGCTCGCGTCTGTGCGCTGCCCGCCTTCTCGCGGCTTGGCCGCCCGCGTCCCCTCCCCCTCCGCCCGCGGCGACCCCGGCCTCGGCCGAGCTCCGGGGAGCCCTTTCTGGGCGGCGCGGGGAGAGCAAGAAACTCGGTGCGGCCGCGGAGCGGCTCCGGGGCTTCCCTCGGCGGCGGCTTCTCGGGTGACAAGGAGCCCGGGGAGCGGATCCGCTGAGCCCGGCTGTGGACTCGCTCGCAGCGAGGCTTTAAATACAAAAGTGGGCCGGGAGCCCCCGCGTGGTGCCGCGGTGCCCCCTCATTATGCATGCATGGAAAAGCAAACAAACAAAAACATTAGCAACGCTCCTCCGGCTCGGCGAACCCCGGCCCCGCGCGCTCCGAGCCTGCCCGCTTTCTCCTTTCTCCACTCTCTTTCGCTCTTTGCTCGGCCCCCTTTCCTGGCTTTTCGAGATGCTATTGGTCCTGCCTGTTGTTGTTGAAACTTTTTTCTCCCCCCCCCCCCTTTTTTTACGAGCCGCTGGAGTGGGGTTGCGGAGTGGGGGAGGGAGGGGAGGGAGGGGAGGGTGGTGGGCAGCTCACATTCAGGCTTTCAGGGCTTGAAAGGAAGGGCTTAAGGAGCCTGACAGAGTCCCGGGAGCTCCTCCTACTCTTAAGGAGGCTCGGATATGGAACCCCAGCTCACGCTCAGAACCAGCGGACAGGGCTTAAGGGCAGCTGTTTGCATCCGGCTCGGCCACGGACCTTTTTTTTTGTTTTTTGGTTCTTTTAACTTTTGAGGGGGCAGGTAGGGGGGCTAGTCGCACTAATTGTCCCTGGCCTCCATCTGTGCTTTCGACTGGGTTCACAATTCAGTTTGGTTCTCTAGTTCCTCATCTTTGTGTCCTGATCATCGCAGGGCGAGGGGGAATCAGAGAATTTAATGTGAAGACTGTGAAACTTAAAAAGAAAAAAAAAAGTACGCACAGAAAAGAGACACACACTGTAGTTAGGGGATGCTGATGAGATATTTACAACCATTATTCTCTCTGCCCCATCCCAAGCTCTCCTGCCCCAGTTTGCCAATTTGGCAGGTATGAGCCAGACATCGTTGTCAATTGCAAGGCAGAAATCCAATCAACCAAATTAATTTTTTAGGAATATAAATTACTAACACAATCAGTGATAAAAAAAATGATAGCATTTAAACATCTTTAGGAATGTTGAGCAGTACCACCTGGACGCAGTCACGACATAAAGGAAGGGGATAAACTGGAATGCACCAAGGTTTCTATTAAAGTGTGTGTCTCAATCCCTGGCGCGTTTTAAAGGAAGCCGCCGGGGCACAGCGGACTCCGCAATCCAGGCGCGGGAGTTTGCGAACTACCTTAACTGCGGCGCAACGCAGCCTACGACCACCAGAGGCACCGGGCGTCTGTGGCCTGTCAAAAACTGGCGCTTTTTTCCTCCCCTTTCCGTGGAGAGACTATCAACTCCATCTGTCACAAAAATTAAGGCTAAATCTCCTCTCCAGAAGCAGAGAGAGCCGAGGCTTTAGCGCGCGCAGAGTTGGGCTGTCCACTTCTACCCAGAGGCCAAGTGAATTTGAAATAGCAAAAGTGAGAACAGAGCCTCAGCAGATGTAAGACTGCAGAAAAGCCTCCTATTCCTGCGGAGGCTGCTGCATTCCTCAGAGGCGCAGGGTTTGCCTTAGGAAGCTGCACCCCTGCAATCCCCAGAACAAAATAAACCTTAAAAGAATCAGCTTGAGGTAAGGCAGATCGGTTTTTTCTCATTGACTTGAGTCCTAGAACACACACACACACACACACACGCACGCACGCACGCACGCACGCAACATCAATCTATATTTAAAAAAACAGAAAGGCTGCCGCTATGTGGCCCATCTAAACAACCATTTGCCAAGGTCTCAGGTTTTTTTGTTTGTTTCTTTTTTTGTTGTTATGTGGAGTTGTATTCTCAGCCCTGCCAGCTGCCAGAAGGACTTGGACAAGTCACACTTCTTCTCTGTGAGTTGGATCCTTCATATGTAAGGCTCAAGGCTAGACTAGACACTTGGAGAAGCCCTTTCATCTTTAATGCTTCATAATTGTAGGCTCATAAGAACAAGGTCAACATTCAGTTGCATTTCTTTCAGCTAATGTTCATTGAGTTCCTTTAGAATTGTGAGTCTCAAACCTTAGTGAGCATGAGACTTGCTTGATAGCCTTGTTAAAACCCAGATTGCTCCTGGAGTTCCTAATGCAGGAGGACTGGCAGGGCCTGAGAATCTGCATTTCTAACCAGTTTTCAGGGGATACCGCTGCTGCTGCTTGTCTGGGGACCAGACTTTGAGAGCCACTGCTATAGAAGACCAAAAATTTTTTTTCATTGTTATTTGTAAACCTTGCCCCATCCTGGCCTTGATACAGCTCTCAGACAGATTTAAGGAAGGGCCAAGAGTTTCGTGTGCTCCCAGGACACCTCGGCACCCCAGTCGCATGAAATGTCAGGCCTGTTGGGCTATCAGGTGCTTGATATAGGCCTGAGAAGGAATCCATGGTGAGATAGAAGAAATGAGCCCCCCTCTCCATAAGTTTCAGGGACCATAAGTAACACCGTGCTTTACATCTAAGTTTTCATTGATAGTCACCAGACCTCCAAGCCATCCCTCATCACCCAGACGCTAATCCCCACATCACTCTGTACATCTCTTAAACTGACTTAATTCCCAGTATGAGTCCTCCCTGCCACAAAGTAAAAAAAACAAAAACAAAAACAAAAACAAAAACAAAAAAACCTCACTTCAACTGGAGCTGTCAATTTGTTCTCAGCAAAATCTCCCATATCCCCAACTTGCTTTTGGAACTGGATCTTCACCTTCTTGCCCTAACTACAACCTGGCTTGAATTTATGGAATGAGATATATTATGTTTGAAACCACATATCCGGTAAGGATTAGTGGCCAAAAATATAAGGAACTCATACAACTCCATAGCAAAAAAAAAAAAAAAAAATCCGATTAAAAAAAAATGGACAGGAAATTTTCCAAAGACATGCAAATGGCCAACAAATACATGAAAAAGTGCTCAACAGCATTAATTACAAAGAAATGTGAATCAAAACCACAAAGAAGTATCACCTCACAGCCATTAGAATGGCTATTATCAAAAAACAAGATAATAAATGCTGGCAAGGATGTGGAGAAAGGGAACCCTGGTGCACTGATGGTGAGAGTGTAAATATGTACACAGTGAAAATAAGAAGTTCCTCAAAAAATTAATATAGAACTACCATATGATCCAGCAATTCTACTTCTGGGTATATATCTAAAAGAGATGAAATCACTACATTGAGAAATATCTGCACTCCTATGTTCATTGCAGCATTATTCAAAATAACTGAAATATAAAAACAACCGAAGTGTCCATTAATGGATGAAGAATGATAAAGAAAATATATACATATAATTGAATATTATTCAGCCATAAAAAGAAGAAAATCTTGCCATTTGTGTTAACATAGATGGACCTTAAAGGCATCATGCTGAGTGAAATAAGTCAGACAAAGACAAATACTGTATGACCTTACTTATATTTTCAGTCTTTAAAAGCTGAATTCACAGAAACAATACAATGCTGGTTTCTAGGGACTGAAGGTTTGGAGAAATGGGGAGATGTTGATCAAAGGATACAAACTTTCAGTTACAAGATGAATAAGTTCTGGGATCTAATGTACAGCATGGTGACTACAGTTAACAATACTGTATTGTATACTTGAAAGATGCTGTGAGAGTAGAGCCTTCATCTTTCCATAACAACGAAATAGTAATTATGTGAAGTCCAGGATCTGTTAACTAACCTTATTATGGTACACATTCCACAATATAAGTTTATCAAATCATCACATCGTACACTTAAACTTGTACAGTGTTATATGTCAATTATTTCTCAAATACAACCCAGCTGGCCCTTGTAGACACAGCTTCTACTTTAGCTGTCTTCAGTCTTGTCTGATTTTTCTTCCATAACCCACATCCCACCAGACCTTGAAGTGGGGTACACAAGTTTCTCATTCATCTTTTATTCTCACTTCCAAACCATTCTCTTACCTCCTCCCTGGAAATGTAAAGCTTCCTTGAATGGCATGCTCCATTCAATCACCTACTGTTTTTTTTTTCTGCATCTACAGCCCTTCTCAACTGGTATTGCATAGGGGAATCAGAGAAGGAGAAGAAAATGGAATGAGTGGCTATTTCCTTAATCTTCTCAAAGATGGTACGTAAATACCACCACTCTGGACACAGAAGAGAGCAGTCAGTTTACTACATACAGTGGACACTGTATCAGCCAGAGCTTGACCAGAGAAGTCTATGAGTAGGTAGAAGTATTTCTTATGGAGAGGAGACCTCCCACAATTGTGAGAGCTGGGACAGCAAGTAGTGTGGTCTATTGCTTTTGCCTCTGTTTTTCAGCTTAAATTCACTGCGGGGTTGTCAGACAGGCAGTTGGGAAGGAGAGCTGGGACAACTGGAAAACTAGCACGGGGTGAACTGGAACTGGTGTCTTCCTCATCACTTCCAACCTTAGTGTCAAAGGAGGTGACCCTCAGGGGAAGCTGGCACCCTTCACTATGGAGCAGACATGCACTTTGTCCCGGACTCAGAGAAGCTGGAGCAAGAGAGCTGTAGGCAGCTGGGGAAAGTTAGGTCCATGTTCTGACCCATCCCAACAAAGGGGAATTTTAAATCAGCAAAGACTGGTGCAAGCTGCCACAGTGCTTGGGGCCCTCTACCACATTCACAGGATAAAAATAATGTAGCTACTACTTCACTTCTTCCTCCAAATCTGGTGCAAAATTTCCCCTGTGGCCAACGCTAACACAGAACTGCACGGGGAAACATCGTTCCATCTCAGCTCCGTTGACATAGTATCAGGCCACCACAGATGCCTTTGGGCATTTACACTTACTTTTCTCAGGTGTGCATGTCCTCAAATGTTTCGGCATCTGTCTTTCTGGCTATTTTTCTCTCCAGACTACTCATCATTCATGACAAACTCAGCCTCTTAGCTTTTTGACTTCCTCACTTTCAACCACCAACTTGTACTCTTACTCTTTTAAATAAATGATACTGGCAAAACTAACTATTCATTTAGAAGGAAATGTAAAAATAAATTTCGGAAAAAAACTTAAATGTAAAAAAAAAAATCAAGTAAGAATATCTACACTATGACATATATAACCTAGAATTTTGGAAGACTCTTATAACCAAGACTGGAAAATCAGAAGATGTGGAAGGATATATTTAACTATATGAAAAAATTAAGAAGTTGTATACAGAAAATATACCAGAGACAAAGTTAATAGATGTATGGATATAGTAGGAATATTATAGAGTAGGTGACAAAAGACTAATTTTCTAATAAGCCAAGAGCTCTTACAAACTTATAAGAAAAAGATAATTTAAGAGAAAATGGGGTAAAGATGTAAATAGACAATACACAGAAATGTAAATTCGAATGTCAACAAACAAGCAAAATGATGTTTCATTAATTAGTAGGCAGGTTAAAAGAAATTAGAAAACAATGAGATGGCACGTTAGCACCCAATAAATTGCCTAAAATGTGAGTGCTGTGTATATTCTGACAATCTCAATAGAAATAATTACTTTTTCCCCCAGAATTCTAAGCAAAGTCCTGGGACCTCATTTGGTCTGGGTTGTGTGCCCACGTGCCTAGAAGTGAGGCAGAAGATGCTCCCTGAAGGGAGACCAAGGATGTCATCAGAAGAAAGGTATCTACTGCACCAGGAATCTACCAGCCTATTCTGTGGGTTGGTGCTGGTCCATGGTCTGCTCTGCATTGGCTCGAGAAAACGTCAGAGTTGGTATTTGGATACTTCAATAGCAATTTGGAAGAGTAATTTTGTCTGTTGAATCTAATAAAAATTGGGGCTTCTATTTTGTAGGTATCATTTAACTTTTTGGGTAATTTATTTTTATTCTGTTTAAAAATAAAAAGTACCTATCCCTACTAGATGGTAACAGTAATCTGGTCTTTCACCACACATAATTGGAGAAGCCCTGTGCTGTGTTGTGTATTACTAGTAGTTATTTTCTTTGGTTTTAATAGTAAATAATTGTTAGGTGCAGGAACTTAAGGGTTTACCACTATGCAAAGATTAATAAAAATGTAAGAAACAGACTTTTGGTTCTTCAAAGAATGCTGTTAATAACTCCAGGATGCAAAGTAACAGCACAACTTCTCTTTAGTGACGTGCACGGGAACAGACAGAGCAGCTGTTCTCTAAGGGGCAGAAAAACGCACCCCACACCATTGCTTTGAGACTCTGGAGATCAAGATCCTGGCTGGGTTTCAAAATCTAATAACAAGAGGAAGTCCCACAAAATCAGTAGGGGCTCCAATTCTCAGGAAATTTGACTGTGAAAAAGAGATATTAATGAAACAGAGATCGAAAGCCTAAATAGCAAAGACCGTTTGAGGTATGACCGGCTTCAACTGCCATGGCTTACAGTTGACAGTACAGTTTACTACAAAGAGTAATTTTTCCCAAGTTCAAACCTTGTACACCTTTGGACATTAAGTTAATTGAGGCCAATTCTACAATAGGTATTGTAGAATGTTCCAAATCCATGCCAGGCCTGGTGTTAAGATTTCACTATTGAAATCAAAAAGAAACTTTTTCAAAACTATTTCATAAATCTGAATAAACTGTTCTCTAAATAAAATTAACAATTTATAAGTGAACTTATGAATTATCTTTAAAAGTTTGCTTTTTTATCTTGTTGAGATCTATATAAAGACAATAGGCTTCCAAAAAAAAAAAAAAAAAAGGAAACGCTGTCATCAACAAAAATACTTAAATACCTATCAACAAGCTGGTATAATTTGTAAGTGTGCAGTTAATGCTTCTCAAACAATTTAGGGAAAACATATTAGAGATGCTTACATCTTTTTTTGCTGGAAGTACATAATTGTCATAAAGTATCTTGGGAAAAAACCTATGATCTTATCGACTGATAAACATGACAAGTTATCTAATTCTTTTTCATGAAATGTGTATCCTAGGACTTTATCAAACACATCGCTGGTCACACTCTTCCAACATTTTGAATCAGTTTTTACACTTAGCTGCTCATAATTCACTGAATTTGATTCATTTGAAACCAACAGGTATCTATTGAGAGCCTGCCGTATGTGCCAGGAAGCTGAAGCAATTTATTTTTGCTTTATAATTTTGTTCTCCCTTTTTTTTTTTGGTTATTAATAGACTTCATTTCTTAAAAGCACTTTCACATTTATAGAAAAATTGGTTGGAAAGTATAGAGTTTCCATATATCCCCTCTCACTTCCTCCTGCACAATTTCCCTTATTATTTACATCTTTTAATACTGTGGTACATTTGTTATAATCAATGAGCTAATATTGATACATTATTATTAACTGAGGGCCATAGTTTACATTAGGGTTCACTCTTTGAGTTGTACATTCTATGAGATTCGATGAGTGTTGTATTTACCATCATCGTATCACACAGAATGGTTTAACTGTCCTGAAAACCTCCTGAAAACATTCTGTGTCAACCTAGAAGGGGCCTTAAGTTGAATCTTTTCATTTATAGCTTCATTACTTAAAGTTTCCACATTTAGTATTTCTTTTATGTCCATTAAAAAATAAAGTGAGGCCATACATGCCATTTGGATCTACAAGTTGTACACATCTCCCCAAATGACGAACCATTTATTTTGATATAATCATTCATATAGTCAGTTATCTATCCCAGAAATATTTACTGAGCTCTTACCTGGGTCAGCTTTCTGTTCCAATGTTCTTCTGATCAGGGAAGTTTGTGATAGGTGGCCTTAGGCTATAGACCTTTCCTTCATGCATAAACATACATTTAATTATCAAAGCCCCTTTCACTTTTTTTGGTGTGTCCCAGTTTATTTTATTTAAAAAAATTTTTTAAATTTATTTTTGAATAGGAAATACATGCATATACAGTTGACCCTTGAACAACATGGGTTTATACATGGGCTTTTTTTCAATAAATACACATTGTATTTATTCATTTTTCATTTTTATCTTTTTCATACCATAAATGTATTTCTCTACCTTATGATTTTCTTAACATTTTTTCTTTAGCTTGCTTTATTGTATGAATACAGTATATAATACATATAACATAAAAGTATATGTTAAGCAACTGTTTATGTTATTGGTAAGGCTTCCGGTCAACAATTGGCTTACGTTTTCAGGGAGTCAAACGTTAAACAGGATTTTTGAGCACACGAGGAGTTGGCCTCCCTAATCCCTGCATTGTTTAAGCATCGACTGTAGTACAAAACACACGGGTTAAAAAAGTGCATGGTGTCCAGAAAGCCTCCACTCCCCTTTGTATCCAGGTACTCACTTTCCTCAATGTACCACTGTCATCAATTTATTATATGCATTTATATATATGTGTGTATACATATATATGCATTCATATATGTATGATCATATATATATATGTATGATCTTTCTCTTTTCGTGAACAGTATATATTTTTGGACACTGTTCCATATGACTTCATAAAGTGCTAACATATTACTTGCTTACCCTTTTGATAAATGCATAGTATTCTGTTCTGGGTGTTTCATAAATTGTTTAACCAGTCCTTCATTGATAAATATTTAAATTAGTCTCTTTTGTTATTACAATGCAGCAATGAATAATGCACATTTGTCACTTTGTAGGTACTTTAATATGGCTAGAGAATACATTTTAGAAGTGGGATTATGAGTCAAAAAGGAGGTACATTTTAAATTCTGATAGATCAGTTGTTCTATCTACCTATGATAGGTCAATTGTTCTCCATATAAATTGTGCTGGTGTATGAGAATGTTTGTCTTCTCACATTATCACAAATATAACATGTTATTGAACTTTTGGATCTTTGCTAGTTTGATATGTGAAAATTATATCTTGTTGTAGCTTTAATTTAAATTTTTCTTATTGTATATAAGACAAACATTATTATTTAAGTCTACAGAAAATTAATAAGTGAAAGACTGAAGATGTGTAAGTTCAAGGAGGTTAAATGATCCAACATCATCAACTAATAAGAACAGCCAGAAAATAAAGTCCCAAGCTCGTCAAACTTGGCCGTCACCCCACCTCACTTCTGTAGAGCCCAGTATAGTGCCAAGATGACTATAGACGTTTGCCTTTCCTGATAGTTTTCCTCCACTTGGTCAGTAATTATTTGAAAAAAGGGGGGGGAGGAGTTAAGGAATACCTTTTATAAAGGGAAATAAGATTTCTTACTAGAATGAAAAAATTAGTGAATTCTGAAGAATCCTCCCAAATCCCTTTAAAATCATAGGAACTCTCCTCCTCACCACTGTGGATAGATCAGAAAATAACATCTCAAAATGTTTTATCTGAGTCACTACCAAATGATTGATGTAAAATGAATTTTATTAGGGATGAAATTATCCTATTATTGATGAGACATATTTGAGAAACAAAACTTTGCTCTTTGCTCACCACCTTCCCAGGCTGAAATACCAGTTTCCTCTCTGTATTCAGCTTTAAACTTGGAGCATTGGATTTTTTATCCTGTGGAACTTTGAGAACCTTGAGATTTCTGAGCAGCAGTTGAAGACTTTGGCTTCATCCATGATTTATATACATACATCACTGGTATTTGTTGTATGTGTCAAGTAGAGGCTTGTCCTTGGACTTGTGTTATCTCCTGACTCAGCTGTCCTAGTCAGTTTACTGGTGAAAAAGGATTAATTGCTGCGATCATCTTTTGCCTGGAGTCATTGGTTTGGCGATCTGAGAAGGAACAGAGCTGTCCGGAGAGGAGAGGGTTCTCTGTGGTCCCAGCAGGACAGTTTGTCATAGTTTGACAATTATTAAACTAATCAACAAAATGACTAAAAGAAGCAACTTTCTTGAATAGAAATTACATCAATCTTGAATTATGACTTTTCACTGTTATTATCCTTTGTTCAGCAGATATTGAGCACCTATGATCTATCAAGGACCATTCTAGGTTTTGAAAGTCTAGCAATGAATAACCCTGGGGGAAATGCCTGCACATAGGGTTGTTTCATCTAATGGCCACTATAATTTTTTTCCTCCTCATTTTCCTGTTCTCCTGGTGAATCGGAGAATCTTGTGAATCGTTGGAAGAGTGGGCCCGTTTCTAGAACACCACAGATGTCCTTAGTCTCAGCCTTTTATCTCTATGCTACAAACCAAAGTAGTGAACTGAATTGCTTCTTCACATAGAGTACTTCATCTAGTTCCCGGGAAGAAAAGTCTCCAAGATTCTCACATCCCTGAAAAGCCTCTGGGGGAAGCATAAATGACAAGGGGAAAAATCATCCCTTTAAAAGCTGGTCAGCCACTTTTCTTTCTGCCAAGGCTTGTCAAAATTGCTCAAGAGAAAGAAAAAAAAGAGAAACAAGTGCACATATACATTTTTAAAGTAGCTAGCAACCAAGACAACACCAATTATTTAACCACAGTAAAGAAACCAGCAGCCAAACCACACTGATTATTTAACCACGTATCCAAGTGCTGAACACAGCCATAGCCAGCCACGTTAATTTAATGTAAATATCCCGCGTAACCAGCCCTCGGGAGGCAAGAGCTGCAGCAAAGGACAGCTCCTCACCTTTTCTTGTCTTGGCTCCAGATGTCTGTAGCTGGAAAACTGGCTCCAATCCAACTAATATTTTCCCCTGTTGCATTTTTGTTTCTCTAAATACTTGACTCATTATTTCCCTACTGATCTACTGGTCTCACATACACACATAGACTCAGGGAAATATTTCATTTGGTGGATTCTGTTCTTTTCCTCTTGATTTCTACCTTTTTTAAAATTTTTTATTTTGTTATTATTATTTTTTTATCATTTCAATCATGTCTTTCTCTTTTTTTTAAACATCAGTGGTTTCACTCCAGTGTATTTGATTCCTATTTATTTAATTTTTACTAATCATAACATGTAATGTTTATTCTCAGGGAGTGTTTGTCAGGAAAACATAAACTTTCTCCTTTGTTATTTGCAATTACACAGTATACAGTAGGTTCAAATTCACTATACAGTAGTCTCTTTTACTGGGAAATACCCTGCCTCATGGATCTTGTGAGCTCAAATGTCAATGTTCAAAAAACACAGCCCCATTCTCACTGGCCACAAATATAAGCATCTGACTCCAGGTCAGCTACCCTTTTGGTGTCTAGCAACCAATCAGATTTCTCTCTTTGAGATTTGAACCAAGAGACACAGAGACTGGACTGAAACATGGAAGCTCATTGGAGGATGACTGACAAGTGGCTCATGTACAAACAGCAAGCTTAGCTGGAGAGAGGAGCAGAGAGACACAGAGCCGAGGAAGATCCTGCAGTCACAGAGGCTAAAAAATTGAAGTTACAGGTAGGTAATTGTGTGTTTCCCAGAAGGATAGAAAGAGGCACCTCACTTCACTTTGGTTGGTTCAGCGTTATTTCCTGTGAGATGAGTCTCTATTACAATTGCTAAGACCATGAGATTGACATTGTATCTTCATATTACATCTGTGTCGGTGGATTATATGGTAAGATCAGCCTCTGGAATCACTTAGCTGATCCCCTTTTATCCTCTCTCTCCTCAATGCCTACCTTTTCTCTGACTATGGAAATCAGTTTCAAAAAAAAGATGCTTCTGAATAAAATATTCATCTCATGTTATATGTAGTAAAGTTTCCTGGACATAATGTAACAAGCTCAATGAGAACTCGTTTTTGTGGAAGTGAGTCACATAGTTAACTCTACATAAAGTTCATAGTTCTCTTTATGCCTCATCGCTCACACCATGCCCCACCAATATCCAAGCATGGCATTGTGGGGCTAAAGCTTCTTCCCTCTCCCATTGCCTTTGTAGTACTCCATGCTATATTCTGACTTACCAATCAAATATGACCCTATTTTGGAGGGCGGGAAATCAGAAATGCCCTTGGGATAAGTTAAGTTTGTGGTGCTCGTTGAACAGCCAAGTGAATATATTGTACACATGGAAATTAGAGAAGACAGATTGAAAATATTGAGTCAGGAGATATATTTTAGAATTAAGGCACTGGATGAGATCACCTATGGAGTGAGTTTAGAGAGAGAGAAGGAGCTGCCAGGGAGTACAGTGGGAAACAGAAGAGTATGAAGACAAATAAAAAAGCACTTTGAAAAGAAGTCATGGATCAGATAAGATGAGGACTGAGAAGTGACCATTGAGTAGAGCAAGATCCAGTCATTAGTGACAATGAGAAAAACTGGGAGACGAAACTTTATTATAGTGAATTGAGAGGACATGAGGAAAGAACAGAAAGGGTGAGTAAAAGCAACCTTTGCAAGGAGTTTTCACAGAAACGGGATAGTTACTGAGTGGGAGAGTCCCCAGAAGAGGCAGTTCATACAGAGATTGTGGGGACAGGGGCTGGGGACAGAATTTGAACCATAGTATTTCCACAGACTAATTGGCTTGTATTATGCAAGTAATTAATCATTCTGAGCCTCAAGTTTCTTAATCCATACAACGTGGATAACAAATATTATCTGCTTATAAGATTTGGGGGACATTAGATACCTAACAATGTGACTTGTAACTAGTTAAATGTTCAATAACTGGTAGGAAATTAATTTATTTAAAAAATAGTTGATGTAATTTGATAAAAATATTAAAATGGAAAGGAGGTTGAGCACAAATAAAATGATTTCTCCTACATCTATCTGCCTTAGATATGGCTCTAATTCAGTGCCTGCATCTCACAGGTCTTTTTGCTAAGGGGAATATTGTCATCTCACTGGAAAATGCACATTTGGAAATGGGGCTCAGGCCATGAATTTATTAGCTGGAGTTGGGCTTCTAACATTATACGCATACTGACATTGAACTAAACTAAAATCCAGGGAAGAGAGGACTCATTTACCTAACGATTGAGCACACACTAGATGCTACAGGGATTCAAAGCTCATTCTTGAAAGAAACTCTTACAGTTTTGTGCATCTGACTCTTTTTGTCTTTGTCCATCTACTGTGATCAAGTGTGAGACAGTCCTTGTTCTTCACTAGGTCACAGCTAAACTGAGGTGAGACAATCTCCCACACAGACTCGCTGTCTGCTACAATAGCATATCTCAAACCTAAATCATAATTACAGATTCCTGAGCTGCTCCTGGACCTACAGAAGAAGATTCTCTGGTAATGGGGCCTGGGAATTAGCACTTACAGCCACCTCCAAAGATTTCTTCTGTCCATTGGAGTCTGAAGACTATTGCTAAAGAAACAGATGCTCATGGAAATTCCTGGGCAGATGAATGACAGTATATCAGTGTTTAAAAAGATAAATCTAGTAGCAGTGATCAGGACCTATTGATGAGAGGAAGGGTAAGAATACTAATTAAGATGAGGTTGCAATCCACCAAGTGTGAGGAGTTTAATGCCATATGGAGGGGACAGTGAATGTAGAAAGAAGAGTGGGTGAGAAAGAAATTTTTCAAGGTGAAATTGACAGTATTTAGTGACTAGCTAGAAAGAATGAATAAAAGAAGGAGGAGAAGATGACTCTAAAGTCTTGAGGCAGGCTACACCCTTAGCTTTAGACTTCCTTCTCTGCTTCTTCAGCACGTCCACGTGGAAGTCCACTAGTCATTGTCAGTGCAGCATGTCAAAAACAATCCAGAGTTTCAGTTTTCCTCAAACTTGCTTATCCCCCACCTTTCCCTCCTCTGAGCATGTAAATAGCCCCATTCTCTTGGCTGCTCAGGACAAAACTTTAAAGAGACTTCTGAGTCTTCGGTTTCTCTCATCGTCTCATGAGCAAATCTTTAGGGTAAGATTTACTTTCACAATTGATCAATGACCTTTGCATTTTCCACCACCTTCACCTCTGCTGTCCTGATTCAACCCAACACCACGTTTGGCCCAAACTATTACAATAGCCTCTTCATTGGTCCCTGCCTCCACTCTTGCTTTTTATAGTTTATTTAGGTCACAGAACTTTTTGCTCGAAACCCTTCAATGATTTCCAACTCATTACAAGTAAAAGCCTAAGTCCTTATAATGGCTCACAAGACCCTATGAGATCTGGCTCTTTCGTATCTCCAACCTCATCTCCTCTCACCGACCCAGGGACAGTCTCCTCTAGACATTCAGGCTGTCATGGTGGTGCATATATTTGGCAAACAAGCTCCCAACTCTGGCCCTTTGCTGTTGTTGTTTCCTCTGATGTCAGTGGACCTAAACTTCCTCTCTCTTCCTCGCTTTCTCCATCGAGGCTTTGGCATGCACAGTGCTATTCCTTGCCTTGAACACTAGTCCTCCAGAAAACCACTTGATGGATTATTATTATTATTCTAATCAGGTCAATGTCACATCTTCACAGAGTCCTTTCATGACTATCTTACATAAAATAATATAATCAAAGAGCTAGTTACGACTCTTTATTTTTAAAGTAGCCCTTCTCATTTAGCATATTATATGTTTATTTGTCTATTACCTATCTCTCACAAATAGAATGAAAAGTGCTAAAAGAAGGGCATTTTTCTACTTTGTGCAGAGTGATATCTCCTTGAAGAGAGACAAACATAGCAAATTCTCACAAAACATTTGCTGAAGGAATTTCAAGACTGAATTTATGTTTCGCAAGCATAGCTACTTGCAAAGAACATAAGCTCTTGAGCCAGGTAGGTGGGTTTATGTCTTGACTATGCCTTTTACTTAATATGCAATCTTAGACAAGTTATTTTGCATCTCTATGGCTTAACTTTCTTATCTATAGAATGCAAGTAATAAGAGCAACAATTTGTAGCATTTAAAAGTGGTGCCAAAAATCATTTGACACTTTATCCATCTAGAGAAAGGCCTATGTCCCCTCCCCTTGACTCTCAGCAGGCTCATGGACTGCTCTAACCAATGGAATACGACAGTGCAATAGGTAACTCATACAAGATAATTTAGCTTCTGCCTTGTTCACTGGGACACTTGCTCTTGGAATTCAAAGCTGCCATGCAAGAAGTTCAAGGACATCGAGGCTGCCATGTTGTGAGGATCCCCACACTACATAGAGAGACCCTAGGAGTAGGTGCCCCAATCCACAGTTCCACCTCAGTTCAGCCTTCAAATCATCTTAGGCCAGGTGTCAGACGTGTGAGAAGAAGAATATAGATGATTCCAGCCCCCAGCTAGTTGGTCAGGCCTCATCCAGCTGTTTAAATCTTCCCAGCCACAGCCTGTGTGGGGTAGAAATAAGTCTTCTCTTTCTGATTTCTTGTGCCTCATTTTATTTCCTGATCCACAGAATCTGTGAGCACAGAAAAAAATGGTTATTCTTTTATGCCACTAAGTTTAAGCCTAGTAAGTTATGTAGTACTAAATAACTGGAACCCATTCTCAAGGACAATTTTGAGAACTAAAGGAGTATTACATGTAAAATACTAGGCCAGTGTTGGCCACATAGTAACTAGTCAATGTGTTCGCTTTTATTGTTACTGTGATAAAAGTTCTACTGATAAATGTAGGGAAATTTGAGGGATTAATTAATAAAAATACCCTTCTCTTACCTATTCTTAGAATGTAATAAGGTAATTTGGGACAGACTTATCGGTTCATAAATTGTGCTTCCTAAGGTCAATTTCTTTACACCCTTCTAGGAGACTGTACAATGATTTTCTTATTGATCAGAGAGCTACAAGTCAGATGTAATAAAGCCCTGGAAAAATAAAGCTCTTGGGACAATAAAATGATTTTTCTGAGGGAGGGCCTAGAATCTTACTCACTTTCGTATCCCTCTGTCCATCTAGTAACAGTGCAATGCCCGAAGTAGACACCCTACTAATGTTTGCCTCACTGATTTGATCAATGCACTTGTGTTCACTGTCTTACATAAACTTTTTAGAAAACATTGCTCTATTTAGTATTTTTCTATTTTCTCCTTTAAATCTGTAATATTTTCTGAGAAGTTGATTGGTAAGCTCATAAAATTTAGATGGATGTTTACGGATTAAATGGCTAGCACTGTTAAGAATGTACAGCGCAGCGTAAACATGGCACGCTTGCACAATCCTTTCCTGGGCTTGTGCTTCTTTGAATTGGGTTCAAATCTAAACTCAGCAAGGCCACACAGGGCGTTAGAGCAAAAAATGTGAAGTTGGAATGCACTGAACCCCCTCGACTGTGGGAGATAGGCATTGAAAGAGGTAATTTTTAAGGACATGCTTTTTATTTCTGGTCACCTGGCAGGCCAATCTAAGAAACATGCTGCACGAATGTAATTTTCAAGCCACACACATTGTCTAGATAGAAAAACAACTTCAAAAATCACGTAGTGTTTTGGAAATTATTTGCTAAATATGTCAACATACCCCTTGAAAGAAAAGCAGTTGCCTAGTTTTTGGACTCTTCTCATGTGCAGATCTCTCAAATTTTGAATAACAAAATCCTTAAAATAATTACTTGGCTGTGTGTCACATGTTTTTTTTTTTTTTTTTCAAATGGGCCTGTTGAAGCTTTGCTTCCAATGATTAAATGTGTCTAGTTCTGTGGCAAATGATCCATGTGTGTGAGACCAGACAGGGAAGAAAGAAATATCAGTAGGAGGAGCAGAGAGGCTAAAGAATAAGAAAGGGAGGGAAGAGAAATATTAGATTTAAGAGACAGAGAGTACAGCACTAACAAATAAGAATTTCCTATGAAACTCACTGTCTCCGAATTTTTACTACAGCAAATATTAGTGTTTCAATGTCATTTACAGCTAGTAGAAGACAATCTATGCATCCAAAGTGAAAAATATTTAGGACTGTTTTTTCTCAGTATCAATGAAGTCAGGGGTAGTGGTATTGCTAAGGACTTCCTATTCACTTACTCAGTTTGCAATGTTTCTTTGCATGGGTTGTTGACTTAGTGGATCAAGATCACCATCTGTGAGTATGGAAAATATGGCCTTAACTGTCACTTGCCAGATAAACAGCCTAGAAAACATTTTCGTCTCAAGCGAAGAAAGCACACATCAATTAAACATACATGTGAAACTGATTGGCTATTTACAGTGTAATTTTATTTTAGTGTCTGGGCCAATATTTCATCTTGCAAACTATCTCTTTCATGAGTTATCAGTATTGGTTAATTTGTACTAAACATTCACACTTACAGTAGGTTTCATTGGTTGAACACAAACTGTATGTTACACAGAGTACTGGGCTTACATGTGCCCCATGTCCTTAATTGTAACCTCGTTCTTCCCATCGTACAGATGAAAGAGTCAAAATGCCCAGTGCCATATGACTAGTGAGAAAAAGAACTGCGATTTGAAAGTAAATCTCTCTGAGTCCCAACTCTTGCCTCACTGTACATGACCTGATCTAAAGTACTTATTGGAACGGCTGATACAGGAAAACTAGTCTACTGAAACCTTAAATAATCCTTTGGTCTCTAGTCCCTAGCTTAATATTAGCCAACTATTTCAGCCAACAGACTGAGCAGGTTGGAGGAGAGGGCTGGTTTTGACATCAGCATGTTGAGACTGGCAAGCCAACCCCAGCTCTGATATCATCCTGATTAAGTCAGTCTGGCACAGCCCCCACTTGCCAACTGCCTCAGAATTGTGGTCTAGCCACAAGCCAGACACCATAGACTCAGAAAACTGGTAAAGAAGCTGGGCAAAATGGCTTGGTGGGAAATGTGCATTCTGTAGGCTGCTGGTTTCCCAGGCCCACCAACCTTTGCTTTCCTAAAGAGAATGAAGGTTAAGTAGTTAGCTGCCTTGGATTCAGGGTAATGATTCCAACAACATCACATGTGTACAGACTGATCCTTTTTTATTGCTTAGGCAACACTGGAGAGAAATAACTCTAAAATTATTGGATGCCATTTTGAATGCCCCTCTTCCTAATTCTACCTACAAGCTCACTGGTGACCTCGTTAAGTCATTCTGATATGTGTGCGTATATGTAATTATATGTGCGACATATAAAAACGTACTGAGCACTCATGGTAGAATGTGTCAGGAACAACAAAATGTTTTCCTGAATTTATTTTGGACTCAGTGTTAATATTATCTAAGGTGACCTTCCATCATTGTGCTTGCCCTGTGCCATCTCAAATCCATTCTTTGCCTTTCCTTTATTCTACCCTGCTCTATATCTCTGGGAGGTTTATCCCTGCAGCCTGTGTTTCCCAAGCTTCTCCATCAATTGTTTTCTAGCAGGATTTGGCTAATGGTAGGCACTGATGTCAGTTAGTGGAGGAGAAAAGAAGGGGGAAACCAGGGTATTTTCCTCTTCCCTTATTGCCTTGAGCAGCATTCCCCACAAGAACTGTGTCTCTCCCATGTCTCCAGAACCCGCCTGGACTGCCATGATTCTCACTGCCTCCTATTACCTTGACCTTGGACTCAGATAATGCTGTGACCTTTCTCTCTATTCCTCTAGCCTCAGAGAGGTAGCAACTTCCTGCTCTTGCGAGCCTCAGGTTGCACCACCATGCTGGGTTCTGCGCCTTAGCTTCTGTCATCTACATAAAAAATTAAATTCTCTCCATTTTACATACCCAGAGTGGTCTGTTTTCCTGGCTGGACTCTGACAGATATAATAATGGTACTTTTTATATTATTCAGGAATTGTTTCATATATGTATAAATTGCCTTTGATATAAGATTTTGGTAAGATTAAGGGTAAAGGTCTTTTAATTCCAGGATTATTCATTGGGTATCTACAATGCACAAATCAGGTATGTAGGTGAAAATTTATTGAATGTTACAGAGCCAGAGTCTAAGAAAGTTGAGATTTAAAAAATATATATATTTTCGTATCAGTGGAATGTAATTGGCTTAATCAATTTACTGCCTACACATAATAAGGAGATATTAGGAGATGGAAATATAGTAATATTCCTGTTTGAGCAGTGTCAACGTCAGGGCTTTTTCTGTGGTATTGTCATCAGATTGCCTACTAGCATGTATTCTCAGAGAGAATGGACAATTTTGCTGAAGTAAATGATTATATGTACTGATTCGTTTGGCAGGAAAAGTTAGGATTATATTCAGAAGAGTGAGCCACGTGTTTCCTCCCATCCTCAATATAAGTAGAATGGAATTGAATCAAATGAGCCATGAAAAACTTTTCTGTAGCATTAATTAGCCATTGACCTACAAGGTCTATGAAGTCCACACACCAGAGAACAAATTCACTAGTTAGGATGAGGAATATGTGGAAGAAGAGAGAAATGAGAGCAGTATTTTTAAATTTTTCATGACATTTAAATGGGCAAGTAAGCCTCCGGTAGGATAATCACAAATGAACTGTGCTGACTGAATCATTGTGTATATATATATTTACTAAAGAATAAATTCTTGTATTAGAAATCATTATGTTTTTAGGGATGCCAAGAAAGAATGCCTTTTTAATGATTAAAATCATCTAATTTCTCATGGGGATGAAAGTCAGAGTTTGGAATAACAAACATCGTTAACTATTCTTCCCTGATACTGCTAGAATCTCTCTTTCTATTCAACCCTCCTCTTGTGTTACTTCAGAGAAGAAGAGGTTGTTGGATTTTAGTGCTGGGATTAGTGGAGGATGTAGTAATTCTAATGCAGTTATCAGAGAAGAACATGAAAAGAAGGAAAAAGTGGAAGAGCAAGAGAAGAGAGAGGGTAATAAAGAGTTAAGGAAAAGTAAACCGTCAAGGCCCTGGCCTTTCGAGATGCTGTTGCCTAAACTACTTCCTACTTTTCCCTACTTCCTGTTTCTCTCTACTTCCTGTTCTTCTCCATGTTCTGTTTCTCTTGTTGCCTTAGGGATGGGAACCTCAGCCCTTCTTGTTGCTTTGGCCCTCTGGAGACTGATTGCAGGACTTTCAATTTATTTTTATCTCTTTGCTTAGATAGAAGGTTAAGCTTTGTTTTCTTATCTTACTTATCTTTATCCCTTTGTACTTAGAGTATACTTTTATACTTAAAATTTAAAGTATAAAAACCTACCTCACCTCCATTTTTCTTCTTGAAATCCAGCTAATCTTGTAGGCTAATTGGCTACCAGTTAGTCAATTAGCTATTAACTATTATCTATTAATCTAGTTGGATATGAGACTCAATCATTTCCAGCTCCCTTTTAGGCTTACCCAAGTAAAAATACAATTAATTTCTTTCTTCAGCAACTGAAAAAGATGAAATATATACTTTACTCAGTTTGTTAAGGAGTAGTGTCTGCAATATCAAATTAATTTGGTTGAAATCGAAGGCAAAATTAAATATCGGGCAACCTTCGAAATTATATTTAAAGTTATTTCTCCCTCTCTGTGGAAACAAAATACCCAAACTTCACAATAGATTGAAATTTAAAATTATACTTACAGAAGAAGGCATTTCTCTTCATTCCCTCCCCTACTTTTCCCTTTAAAGTAGTTCCTGAATTTATTGAATTTGGAGTAGAAATAGTAGTTTTAAATGTTCTCTTTGTAAAGGAATTTGCTCATTATCCAACAGATGTTCTTTCCTTTTATCCTTTATGTGTCATAGTTTCCTTTAGTTTCTCTCCCTTCCTTTCTTTCTCTGGCTCTAGCTCTTCCTCTTATTCTCTTTTTTAAAGCAGTGAAGATAGGTTCAAAAAATGTGTAAAGCTTATTACCCTCCTTGGAAACAAGACTATGCCTCAGGGCCAAAGTCCTGAGGCCTTGTATTGCGGAGAAGCCCTCTTGCTTTAATTACAACGTCTTCTAGAAAATTCTTTCCTGAATTAGTGACTTGTGTATCCTGGAATTAATTATATTAAGTGAGTTGCAACATTAAATTGTTTGTTTTCACTTTATGGCTTCACCTAAACCTCAGTTCTGACACTAAAATAATCAGATAGTAAGTAATGATTACTAGCATTTTTTCAGGGGATTTAAAATGGAAAATTCCCTAACAGTTCTTGAAAGAATTAATGAACTATCAAAATAACTCAAAATGGCTAAGAGTCAATGTTTTATCCTTGGAAAAAAAAGTACCCATTAATGGAACATATTTTGGGGATTTGCTGACCAGCATAATATTAAACTTGTTGGGCCATTTGGCATGCATCTTAGTCAAAATTTTGAGCTCCTGAGTTGATAACAGTTTCTGAAATAAAGTCAAATGTCTTTGTTCTAGTTATTTCTTTTTCACAGTACAATTAAAAATTAACTCTGATCTATGACTTTATATTGATTTTTTCTTAAAGTGGAGATAACTCTTCGCTTCTCCTACAGAGTACATTCACATAATCCTTAAAAACAAACAAGCAAACACCTTACCAATGTAGACTCAATTTTCATTGACCTGATGTAAACATGGTAGGTAGGTCACTTAGTACACAGGTAACTGCCTACACATTGTGACTAAAACAGGTCCTCATGCTGCACATTCCAAGCTCTCCTCGTCTCCACTGGGACTGAAGTTCTAACCATCAGACACCCTCACCCACTCTCCTTGTGCTCTCTCTCCTCCTGCCCTTCCCATGCCAGTTTAAACAATAAATGCAGAAGAAAGAAACCAAGAAGTTACAGTGAGAAAATGTACAGTCGATGTGATGGACTTTCTGATTTTCTAATTTTGTGGGATTCATTGAGCAAATGATTTATTGTACAACCTGATCCCTGGTAAGTCACGATAGCCAACAAAACTGACAAGTTTGTCTAAGGCAAGTCCTGAAAATACAGAGCTTCTGTAATCATTCCTAGTTTTACACAAAATTTGCCTCTTTTGAACCATTTTGCCATGAAAAGCACTTGATGGCTCTTTGCTGTGTACCACCTTGCCACTCCCCACATCTATGGTTACTATTACTATTCCTTCTATTACTACTATTACTTACTTACACACACACACACATACACACACACACACACACCTCCCCCAGGAAAGAGTAAAAGAGTCATAGAGCTGGAGATAAAATTTTCCAGAGTTATAGAATATTCTGGATAATAAAGTAGATCACTTCAATTCACAGAAATATGGACATTGCACTTAAAAGTCACTACAAATGCGTTGTTAGTTTTCATTGCCTCTTGCATTTTGGTCGTTACAGTGGACCTTCAGTGTTCTCTTTGAGTAATGGTAGATTGTAAAGTTTTTAACATATCTCTCTTCTAATATATATACACCAATGGATTAAGATTATTTTGAGCATGAATTATTTCAGATTGTCCATATGACCACTCATCTCTTATCTGATTAGATAACAAACAACTAGCAATGAAATCTTCATCAACAAAATAATTTCAGGTGTCACAGTAATTTTCTTACCCCAGAAAGAATAACCTTGGTGTCCCTTGGGTGAAAAGTTGAGTTATTTGGTAACTTCAAAACATTAACTGAGGATTTGTGTAGTTAAAGGAGTGTTTTAACCAAAGCTATACGGTTATTCCCAGTAGATGGCAGAGAGAGAGGAGAGGAGAAAGTTGTTGGGAGTTAAGATATGGCATTAATAGTGCTCTGCATAATATAGTGAAATAAAACTCCATCATGAGAGAGGCCAGCTTTGTAAATTATGGGAAGTCTGATAATTATTCCTTTTCCTTCTTATACATTTAGGTGATAGCCTCTCTGAGATTTGAAGTATGTCTTTGTGAGACATGTGAGTACATTTGTTCAATTCAACGGTGACTCCGTCATGCAAAGGGAATGAGATGGCTTATTCCATAAGACTTAAAACTCAAAGGCTGGCAGTCAAAGTTCCCTTCTAGTGCCCCCTCCTCTCAGAGAGAAATTGTTTTAAACTGGAGGAAATATAGTGCTGGGTGGAGAAGAGGACAAATCTTAGGAAGAGCCTGTGAGGAAAATTGGGTTTTCCCAAAAGGTACGTGGAGTTTCACAGCACGGAAATTAGAAGAAATAGTTGAGAGAGGTGTGGGCCAGATGACCAAGGTAAATAACTTAAGTGTGTCCATTTGTGAAGGTACCTTTCTCTTCAACTACTGGGGCCTTTCCATAGAAGTATGGGAGAAGACAGATGTAGAGTACAGTTGTAAGTTTTCCTCTTCCAGAATGTAATGACCTTGCGGCATCTCCATACCTCAGGAAAGTTTGATCTCCCCTTCAGTCTTAAGTGATGCCCAAGTGGAGAAGACAGGACACTGAGGGGACGCATGGCCAGATGGCAGATCGATATCTCGTTCCACTCGTGACTCATGGTTCTAGCAGAGAAAAGACCACACCCTTCCAAGTGGATTATGTCTGGTGGTGACCATGAGCGAAGTGAGCTAAGGTCCACGTTGAAGGAGAAACCAATGTGGAGAGGACCCAGAGCTGAGGAAAGACTTCCAAGTAGATATCTATAAATACTCCAGTGGGAAGAGATATTTTGAGGACCCAGAAAAAAACTAAAAGTGAGGCTAAATGAAGAGTTTGCTAAGTAATACATAAGGGTTTAGCTAACCCTCCAACCTGTTTATCTTCTAGCTGCAAATTCTCCTGCATCTAAGTCTACATATTGTTTCGCCCTCATGCTTCAGTTTAGAAATGAAACTTCTCTAAACAGTCTCACAAATTCATATGATACCCTGAATATCTTATAAGATTTTGGACTCAGATTTCAATTATTTTTAAATCCATCCAAATGCCTTTTCCCTGCTGACAACTCCACACTGCCCGCTTATATAAAAAGACTCACCAGGAGAATAAATTATTTCTTCCCTTGTCAGTGGTAATTTGTGTTCACTAAATTACCTCCAGATCTACTTTCCTGAGTCAAAAATAACTTCATTTTTTTTTTTTTGTCCTTCCATGTCCTCCTTGGAAAGCTATATAGATTTTAAAGTTAACCTCTTTCTGTTAGATACTCAGGAATAATTAAGCCAGTTTCTTTTTAAATCAACCAGATGTTTCATTTTAAGATAGAACAATACACGGTTTATTTGACCCAAGTTCTCATGGAAAGGCCATTGCTTTCCTTTTGATAGTCCTGTTATGTGAGAGGTAAAAATGAAAAACATCTTTAGGAGAATTTTTTTTTTTTTCTGGGAACGGTGCTTGGTCTCAATAGGAAACCACATTTCTTAAAAGAACATGTAAGTTATTACTGATGATGCTTCAAAATCTGATCAAACACTAAGCTACAGCCATTCCATTAGGATTTTATCACACCGTTCTTCATAAACTTTAAAAGATTTTAATGTCTTAATATGTCAAAATCTGTTCTTGGCAAGGCATCTATTTACAGTATTTCTTTGTCACTTTAGTGTTTTCTTCTAATCAAGCTAGGCTAATATGCTTAGGGCACCTTTCATTTTTGCCTTAAAGAATGCTAATAAATGGTTAAGGGTATTTTTTTACAACATGGTGAGTGTTATTTCACAATGTTTCATTAGCCACAAATCCTCAAGTCACTTTTAAGAATTCCAGATGCCCTACTGTAGGTATTTTTGCAGCTGTTTTGTGGGAAATCATGAAAGTGCAACTCTCTTCAAAAAAAAAAAAAGAAAAAAAAAAAGAACATATCTCATTCCTATAGGGATCAGCCTCTCTTACTGTAACAAAAAGGGCAATGTAAAGACAGCTGTGGACTGTATATATGCTCTCCATCTGCTTGAAGTTCAGATAGCTAAAATATCTTCTAATTTGTAAAATACTTTGATTTTACTTTGAAGGAAGTTTTTCCTTTTGAATTGGTCGATGCGCTCTGCAGTTAGTTTTCTTCCTGCTATCGTCAGGAAAAAATTGGGCCTAAAGAAATTCTATCTGTATCCAAAGATTTTGCTTTTGCAATCAATGCATTTTATTGTTCTTTGTGATAACATTTACAGTCAAATTTATACATTCTCTTATTTGGAAGACAACATATTTAATCTAACAGTTGACAACTACCGACTCCTCTTAGGGTCACATATATTTCCTTTGTTAAAATAAAATTTTAAATTTTAAAGTTATATTCAGAATATTGTGGATGTTTATTCACTGATATTATCTTATACCTCAAGAGGATTTTGATGCATAGATAACCACAGTTCATAAAAATAAAAAGAGACACACAGAAAAATGTTTCCTTTCCTCATTTCTAGTATCACATAATCTGTAGTCTTTGTTATCTGTATGTTATATGTAAACTACAATGTTGCTGGTGATTATTTCTTTCAAACAAAATTTTAAAATGTTGGATTGGGGATTTAGAGCTCTAAGGCCTTACTACAATTCACATTGCTAAGATTTTGGCTACAGAGTGAAGGCTAAGTTAGAAAGACTCCATTAGTAGGACCTGTGATAAAAAGAAAACTAGACTGGAACCCAGAGATCAAAGGTCACTCCTTGGCTATAGCTCTTTCTAGCTGTTGATGACATCACTTAGAGTTTATTTTCTCAACTCTGAACACTTTATAGATGCAAAACTGGAGCTCTGAAACACAAAGTTCTATGCATGCTCCAGAATTTCATATTCCAATTAAAAATCAGATCACTAAGGGCAATATTTTTTGCCATTTGTTTTATTATTTAAACATATAGACCTCAGAATGGGTTCAAATGAGAGTCATTCATTCCAAAAACAGAAAAGTAACATAATAAAGCCATGGGGATGCCATGCTGAAAAGACTGTATGTTCCCTCAGAGGGTTTGACATTTAGTAAGAAGTAAACTTGCAGACCAGGGATTCCAATACACCAAGGCAACTATCGCAACGAGGCAAGCAGGGTGTTGGGTAGGAGGACAGAAATAAGAGGTCATATTCAAGGAAGCAGGAAGACCTTCTGGAGGACAAAGATTTATGATTTTTGAGATAGAGGTAGAGGTGGCTTCCCAGGCAAAGGTAATGATGTCTGAAACACGTTGGAATGCTTCGGACATATTTATTACTTAATGCAGAAGACTGGAATGGACAGGAGAGGCTGAATTTTTGTGTTCTAAAGATTATACTAACAATGCTTTTTTTTTTTTTCTCATTACTACTATAAGCCCATTTGATCTTACTGTAAATCAATGACTTGTCGTTCCACCCTACTCGGGGGCTAATTAGACAATAATTCTCCCTGGGGAGCTTTCAAAAGAGTAGAAATTATCCCTTGCTCTCATCTTCATGTGAGTTATCTCCAAAATTTTACAAAGATTTTTGTCTCCATTATCACTTTTCTCAAAATTATTACAATGATTGCTTATAGTACTACTTGTATAGTCTTTTCTTAAATGCACCAACACAATTTGTCCCACTGAAATGGTTGGACTATGAGATTGTTTCTGCTTTCCTTTTAAAGATACTGTATTTTATTAAATATTTTCTTTACATAAACTCATATGATCTTTGGGATCAAATAGTCCTCATCCTAAATCCCTGCTCTTCTAAGTAAAAAAGGAAGTTCTTGGGACAATGGTACTTTTGCATAGGAATCCTGGGAGGATGAAATAAGATCATGCATTTAAAGTGCTTAGAACAGTCTGACATGTAGTAGGTAGATCAAAAAATGTGAACACTTTTCTCCACTTGTGAAAAAAGAATGGGGCCGCCTTTATGAGAGCACTGGATGAACTGCATGGCACAGAATGATTTTGATAGTTTATATTATTATTGTCCATCTCTACAGTCATTCTATGAAATTCAACTCACCTATTAGCCTGGACCGAGGGTACAAGTGAATGAAGCAAAAACTCAGGCTTTGCGGCAACACTTGTCAAGCAAAACGAAGGCCCTTAGAAGACAAAACAGGGTTCTTCGTGGAAAAAATGAGAGGAAGTAGCCAAAATTTTTTTGCTATAATAAAAGATGAAGTCAAAGATGATTAAATGAGGTAAAGACTGAGAAAGTGAAAAAATAATAATTACTTAAGATATGTAATTTTAGTTTTTTTAGGTAGATATAATAATTTAAACCATGCAAATGGAAAATTAAAATGCCTAGCTTAATAAAGCAAAATAATAAATTTGTTATTAGAATTTAGAATGTTAATAATTCATCTAAAGTGATTGGAAATAACTTGTTTTCTTAACTTGTTTTAAAAAGCCTCTGAAATATTTATATTGTTATTTTATTCAGCTAACTTGCCCTGCCTGGGTTGTGGAATTGTAAACTTTAGTACAGCTGCTGCTCAAAATGTTCCCAAATTTTCAAATGAAGTCCATACTAATGATGCTATATGAAATTTAGGGGTAAAAGATTTGGGCCACATCACTTACAAACTATTTACAGATGTGGAAGATAAAATCGATTCTTAATGAGTTGAGACTTTTGGAAAATATGTTCGAAGGATCTTGCTCTTTTTCTCTTGAAATATGCAGCATCACAAAATACATGTCCTTATGTAGCTAAGAATGTTTTTAAACTTAAGAAAAAGGTTACAGAAAGGAGAAATCCTCTAATTCAAAAGAATCTCCACAAATATAAGGCGAATAACTTTTCGGTACCCAAAGGCCTGCCATGATCTACAGTGGGACATGGGATGTGACACTGGAGTAATTAACGAAAAGTCTTTGTAAATTCAGTAATTATTGCACTTTCCAGAGAAGCAAAGGGAAGGTCCACATTCCATGTCCCAATGTGGCTCCCTCCTGTGCACTCGGACTATTTCACTGAGGCCTCTGACTGCATCCCAGTGACACAATTCACACAATGGTCACAGTCACCAGTGCAATGCTGGCGCCAGTAAGCTTTAGTTTGTTAGGAAAAAAAATACTACTTTCCATGTATGTTTAAATAGCACAGACACATAATATTAAAAAAACAGAAGCTCTGAGTGTGTAATTTGATGCTCAGCCTTTGCAAAATAGGCAAAGATCCAAATATTTCTCTCTGCTAAAAGAGTTTAAAATATGTTTCCAGGGGTGACTTGGCTGGAGAGGCTACCACTTTGGATCCGTGAGCTGCAAAGTTTGATTTGGGGATGATCTGTACTTCCTAGAAAGAACCACCAGGGCTCTCAGAGTTAGCTGCTATCCAAAAGGAAGATAGACAATACAATTGAACTTTCCAGGTTAAAGCTGTGTGTGTGGGCGGGGGTGGGAGAGTGGGGTAGGTGTGTGTGGGGGGGGGGTCACTTTATTTTTGAAACTTTGGACTTTAATTATAGAACCAAATGAAGTAATATAAAGTCCACTCAAGCTTTGTTAGTTATAAATTTGTACTCTAGAATTCTTTGGGGGTGGAGTTAATCAGTACTAGAGAGAATACATTGGAAAGCTATCCTTCAATGGCGGTCTGGTGATAAGGATATGGAGGTTGCTTCCCAGCTAGGAAAATGGCATTCTCTGGACACACATCACTCACACTGCGCTGGACTCCTTAAGTCAGGCCAGTCACATCACAGAGGGCTCAAAAGTCAGGTCTCTTGCCCTAGCAGAGGTTTCAGGTAATCTCCCACGTCCTCCCCAACTGTTCCAGAACTGCTTGTCTTTGCCTTTATTTCCTGGCTCCAAATAGTGGGTTCCTACAGTAGCTGCTCTGACTAAATCCTGCTTTGGGTTTGGCAGTGCCCCTTCTATTGTATTGGAGCTCAGCACTCCCACCTATCAGACTTCCCATTAGAGACTCCAGTCTGAAAAAACAGCTCCCTGGTGGGGCCTCCTCCCACCTCTCTCCCCAATGGGTTTTGGACATCTTCCTAGAAGATATAAATGGCTTCTCCTAAGCCTTATGCAACGAGAGATAAAAATTACTAATATCTACTTCCTACTTTCAAAGAACTTACAATAAACTGCTTCAGATTAGATATCCACAAAGAAATGAGGCTAACATTATGAGCTTCACAATAGGATGCTGAAAGAAGGAAGTATAATATCTGCTCTGTGGCTAAGACAAGGGAAGGAGCACCTCTCTTTGGAGAGATCAGCTATGAACAGTTATGAGGAGCTTCAGGGATTTAGGAGTGGTGTTTGTATTAGCTATCTATTGCTGCTATAACAAATTACTATAAACTTAGTGGCTTAAAACAGCATAAATTTATTAGCTCCTAGTTTTGTAGGTCAAAAGTCTGACACAGGTTTCCCTGGACTCAGATCGAGATGTCAGTAGGGCAACTTTTCTTCTGGAAGCTTTGGGAGAGAAGCCACCTCAAGCTCATCTGGGTTATTTCCAGAATTCAGTTTCGTGTTGTTGTAGGACTGAGGTCCCCATTTCCCTCCTGGCTGTCAGCTATGGCTGCCTTTAGCTCCTAGAGGCTGCTCTCGGTTCCTTCCACGTGGTGCCTACATCTCAGAACTAGAAACAGCATGAATCTCAGACTGGACGTCACTTCTGTCTCCAATTCTTCTGCATCATTCTGACCCTTACTCTTCTGCTCCTATTGCCCATGTGATTACATTGGGTTTTACTTGGATAATTCAGGATACTTCCCTGTTATAAGGCCATCTGATTATTAACCTTAATTGCATAACATAATCACAGGCATAACTCAAGGGGATGAAGGTCATGGTGGCCAAAGTCCTGCCTAGCACTGCCTTCTGGTGATGCCACGAGCTGGGGGGAGCTGTACAGAGGAGAACTGAAATCATATCTATATTAAGCACCTAAAACGTACTAAGTACGACTCATGTTTGAAAGCACAAGGTAAATCAGAATCCACCTCATCCTCAAAGTCTCACTTAGAGGGGAAGACAGGCTTCTTTTCAAATAATTATAATACAATAATTACAATAGCTATATGCAACATCTACATTAACAATTCTGTGGGTTTGTTTTGATAGGCTATTTTTGTCTCTCGAATTTTACAAATTGGCATGTATTTACAACCATAAGCATTTTTTTTTTGAGCAAAGCATTGGCCAAAATCTGTGAGGAATGGGATGAAATATAAGAGAGACCTAGTCTTGATTGCCCTTTATTCTCCATCCACAGTGCTAACTCTGATATTCCATCTTGAATTCAACATTTGCTACCAAACTTGGAATATTCTGTTCTTTAATGATATTTAAAGGCAGAAAAGTGGATTATAAGAGAACATTCCAGTTTGGCACTTCGAAGCTCATTGGTTCTATTTGTAGCCCCCCTGGAATATTTTCTGTTCTCCAACACCTAGTTGTTCTTTCTCTGTTACTTATATTACACAGTTGTATACTTAATAAGGGAATGAGGACCAGAGGACATGTTATTCATTTTGGAATCTTCTCTTAATCTCTCCAACCCAGCCCTAAAACAGTGTTACAGAAAGGGAGGCCATTCAATAAAAGTTGAGTAAATTAAAAAAGAAAAGAAAAGAAAAGAGAAGAAAAGAAAAGAAAAGAGAAGAAAAGAAAAACAGAGCTAAATCCTGGGTTTAGGGATTGTAAATGAGTAAATAGGAAATGGTATTTGCTACCTGAATCTTTTCGTCTTTTTCATGCAAAGGACTAAAGTGAGTGCTAAGTGATGAGGAGGACAGTGTGAGCATCAGAAGATTAGGGAAAAGAAATACAGTTGAATAGAACTTCCTGTGATTCGAATGCAAAAATAACTGAATGAATACTATGCTTAAATGCTCCATGACATACAGAAATTGTGGGAGGTGAGGCCATTATACACATTCGAGAAAATCAGGCATTTAAAGCAGACACCGAGGACGCTTGGTTCCACGTTCATCCTCTGGTGGTCTCTTTGCCCTATTCACAGATGTTTGCACTATGATTTGGGTACTCTAGGGGCAGCCAGAGCTTCCCAAAATTAACAGGAAAAGGAATGATGACAATAAGCAAAAGCCTTGTTAGTCCTCAGATAAGATAAGCAACCAGGTCATCGCCAGGATTTACTACCATTCACTGGGCTTCTCAGAGATCCAATGGAGTATAGACTTCTCTAGGTTAAAAGTCTGTGGCTCACTGGTCCTGTTTAGAGCTTCATCCTCAGCTTCTCCCATCATATCTTGACAGACCTCCCTTTGCGTGATAAGCAGAATCATGGCCCTCCAACATCTGTGTCCTAAACTCTGGAACTTGTGTTTGTGTGACACTACTTTGCAAAGGGGCTTTAAGGTTGCAAATCAGCTGACATTAAAATAGGAAGATGATCCAGATGAGTCCAATATAATCAGAAAGATTCTTAAAAATGGGAGGGGAGGCAGAAAGTCAAAAAAGATGCGATGACAGAAGCAAGGTCAGAATGATGCAGCGCAAGGACTCTACCTATTATTGCTGGCTTTGAAGATGGACAAAGAGGCCATGAGCCAAGGAATTGCAGGAGGCCTCAAAAAGCTGAAAAGTGCAGGAAAATGTATTTTCCTTGAGAGTTTCCAAAAAGTAATGCAGCCCTGTTGACACTTCGATTTTAGCCCTCTGAGAATCCTATCAGACTTCTAACCTACGGAACTGTGAGGTAACACATTTGTGTCATTTTAAGCTGCTAACTTTGTGGTAATTTGTTACAACATCCACAGAAAACAAATAAATGTGTAATTGGGTCAACCCTGACTGCACTTTGGTGGAAGATCCACAGGATCGTCGTGGGTAAATAGCCCTCTGCTTGGATCCTCCATGCAGAAGGGCTGAGTGACAGATTCTTCAAGATGTCATGCCAAAAAGGTCACTGTAACTCTTCACTCATGGGCCCCGAGTTTATGGGTTCAACAACTAATTCCCAAGTTCTAGTCTGCTGCATAGGTTAAAATTGATGTCATATTGGCCTAGCACAGACTCTTTTACTTGCTTAAAAGATTTTTTAAAAACCTTTTCCTAAAATTAGCTACCAATATTTAAAGGTTCCGCCTCAACATTGGGATTTCTGACTTTTCCTGAAAAAAAAAATCAGAAATTGTTGTCACACTTGCAATCCCATGGGAGCGGAGTAGTGGCTGTCCCTTTAGAAAGAGCACGCTCACTTAGGTTGTCTCCGTCCCCACTACTAAACCCTCTTCACCCTCTCCATGTTACCTGTTATGTGGCCCTTTAGGCACCAGGTGGTTCAAAGCTTATATACAATGCACAGCTTAATTAAGGTAAGTTATTCAAGAAAATCTAAGCAATTTCATTGCTTTCATCATGTGCGATAGCAAAGATTGCCTTTATTCATTTCAGGAAAAAAGAATCTCAGGCAAAATAGTTTGGTCCCATTGCTCCATTTCTTCCAAATTCTTAGCCTAAGCAGTACTAAAAGACATACAGGCATGAGTGCCTGCTAGCGAATTTCCAGGACTAGTTATGACTGATTCCGATCAGCCAAACCTTTGCCCCCATAAGTTATCTAAATCTGACTTCAACAGATAAGGAGAGAATTTTCAAAAGGGTATAAATCAAGCTGGAACATTTTGAAAATGGTAGATGAGGAGCTGAAACAAAATGTCAGATGGTCCAATAGTGTTTTCATGTGCGTAGGGCCGAGGGTGAGAGAAATCTCTGTGCACTTCTATTAAATTAACATGTAAGCTCTGACATCAGCTGCAACATGATCTGGTATTGCAAAATGCACTTAGGAATCCTGACGTGCTAATTGTTATGCCTAGCTTTATTACCGACATATCTTTTTACTCATATCTGAATGCTGATGGTTATGGACCGAAATTTTGGAAAAGTAATACTTTACAAGCTCAAACTTGAAACGGCTCTAAATAGTGATAGAAGGTCACAGATACGGGAAAAAGAGAGGAAAATCTGCTCACAAAAGGGTCAGTGTCCTGAGTGGCTGGACGGGAATGTACCTTTTCCATCGCAGACTCTGGTCTTCAGCACACAATGTAGTGAATAATCAGCCATAGTTGGATGAGGGAGAGGCCCTGCCAGCTCCTGACACGGCCTCTGTGGATGTGATGGATGTGGAGAAACCCAACCCTTCCCAGGGGGGTCAGGTGGCACCATCAAGACAAAGAGTGCAAACAATTTGGTCCTAAAAAAGAACTTCCTTTTTTCCCTTTTTTAAAGATTTATGCCAAAAAGTTATAGTATCAGGCCATTCCCTATTAAGCTGGAAATCTGAGAAAAGAAAAAAAAAAAGGAAGCCTAAGTGAAACCTAAATAGAAATATTTTGGTAGGATATATTTAAATTGTGTACAAATTTCTGTATAAATAAATCAGTAAAGAAATAAATTTTTAATGGCATTTAATAAATGAACAGATAGAGAAAATTTTCAAAACGACATTTACTTCCAAGATTGAGTCAAAAACATCTGCTTTCTGTATTAGAGAGTGAGACAGTATCCAAGTTTGTGAGAAAACAGCAAATCTCAGATCTTTCCTGTGGATAAAAACAAGTGAGGGAAGGATAAATCTCCCTCTGACCCCAGAGGCTAGTCTGAGCGAACAGAGAAAGAAAACATAGTGTAGGTATGCCTGCCGTTCCAACTGGAAAAACCTTGCTAAATATTTCTCAGCCTTTTTGTTGTCTCCCTGTCTTTTTAAATCTCTAAGCACTGATTCTAGTTGGATCTGGATTTATTTGAGTTTTTGATAAAATACATACCACTACTCCATCCTCCCGTTTTCCCAACCAAGGCCCCAAGAAGTTTTGAGAAATATCTATAAATTTTCTTAATTGCCAGACAGTTTTTCCACTTCTAGGCGACTGGCTTCCCTTAGTTGTAATGTCAGAATCTGACCTTCGACATCAGGGGCTCATGTTAGATGACTACCAAATGTTAAAGGCACCTTCAATTTTAGTTGCTTTTCTTCACTCTGAGGCTGGGCATTCGATGCCCAGCCTTGAAACAGGTCATCTTTTTAGTCTTCCTCCAAGTGGGCAGAGATGTGCCAATTCAGACGGGTACCTGGGGGAGTGCCAGCAGTGTGCACCTGCTGTGTGCCAGGTAATGTTCTGAGCTGCACTTTGCTTAATGCCCACAATCATTCGCAAGGTCAATTTTATCAGCTTTGTTTTGACAAATAAGGGATTCAAAGACATTAAACAGTTGATAATCTTAAATCGGCAAGTGGCAAAGCTGGCATTTCAGACCAACGCTGCCTGCCTCTGAAGTTCTACTTTTCTACAAAGTCTTGATATGTTCTTCTCATTTTTACTACCAATAGAAAGTTTTGGGAAGATAGTTTGTCATTTTCTCCTTTGAATTTATTATCGCTAATGTTATCCCTAGGTATGGAGAATTCCCACATAGAGAATTGCCAGTGACAGTAAGAGTGTTACAGAAGTAATTATTAGCAAGCCTCAGCTCAAAATTAATTTCCATTTCAAACCCAGATGACATCTCAGAGGCAGATTGTCAGGATAGAAGTCGAGGGTTGCCATATAATTTAAATGATTTGGGTCACTCTACCAGGCCCCACACCACCCACAGCCGCCAAGTTTTTCCTGTGGCTATAAACGTATGGCTCCTTTTAAATAAGTAAGAATTTGGATTGTGACAGGTTTATGGGAAAATGTCAGCCGCAGACTTGTTTCTGAGGGACCAATTCAATGGGCAGCAAGACACTCAGTGCAATCTGAAAACAGAAGACCAACCAATTAGAGGAATGAAGGGATTCTTGGGTAACCATCTACTCTCTACCTCTCTTCCCCCAGCAACCCTTTGCTTAATTTTGTACTTTCCTGCTCATAAAGTACATCTTTATTTGAGACATCCCATTTTATGTGTTTATACAAAAAGACAGGGCAGTACCATGCAAAGGTCATGAGCAATGGAATTAGAATATCGGGTTTCACCACACTGAAATACTGTGTGATCTTCAGCTAATTACCTAACCTCTCTGGGCCCTTCTCTGTAAAACCAATTGTTCTAAGACCTTTTTGAGACAATGTAATAACACAGTGCCTGGCATATAGTAGGCATCTAAAAAATACTTTCTGATTTCACTCTTCTACTCATTTGCTTGATCAGAAATGTGCTGATTCTGAGGGGTTTTCCTCTTTTTTTGCAAACCTCAGATATTGTAAGGATTCCTTAATTTGGTGGTGGTTTTGAAGATTAAAATTTTGTATTCCACATGTAATCCGTGTGTAATTCTGAACTATTGTTTAACTTCTCTGAGTCTCTTATTTTTTTAGTCACAAATTTGTGATAATAATTATGATGTAGTTCATTTCTAACCAAATAACATTTAATATCTTCTCCTCTACAAACAGGACCTAGATTTTGGGTCCAGATAACTGGCAGAAATCAATCACCCAATCTCAGGGAAGATCCAAGCCCAGTGGATGAATTCTGATTAATCTAAAATAGCAATAATAATCTCATTCTCTTTCATCAGTGAGTGCTCTAGGGTGAGCATGAATAACGAACACTTCTGGCCAAAGAAATGGAAAGAGAAGTTTTAAGATAGACTCTCAAGAGGAAAAAGGCATTTGTCTCCTGTTCGCCACTTGGGCTGCTGATGGCAGACATGATGCTTAAAGAATAGGCAGACATCTTGAATCCATGAGGTGATGGTCACAGGGATGAAACCAATGTGCTAAAGATGGGAAGAGCCTGAAGGGACCTCGGTAACATTGTGGAATGGCTGGCTGTGTCCTTTAGCCGTCCATCTGCATACGTCTTGTCATATGAGATAATTAATGCTTAAGCTACTCAAATCAAATACTCTCTTACTTGCAACTTGCAAGCAATATGTATGCTTCTCAGAGCTGTTCTGAGAATTATGAATAACATATGTAAAGCATCTAGTAAGTGCCTGTCATTTGGTAAACACCTGGCAATCATGCCGCTTACATTTCTTAAAACTGTTAATATACAGGATCTCTAGGGAAGCAGTGGAGCCCTTGTCAAATGGAAGCTTCCGTTAAGTACTTGCTCTTGTTGTTACAGAGGAAATCCACACATTGCATTGAACTTACTCAGGATCTTTAATGTTCATTTCATTGACACTCCATGTGATTGTATCAATATATAAAACAAATTTATAAAATTAATTGAATTTGAAGATGTTGGAACTCAGATGGAATGAAACAGGATTAACCATATGGTTCTCGTTACTAGGGATTAGGTGATTTTATTTAACCTTAAGTAAAACTCTTCTTCCAAGCTCTTCTTTTCTCCTCCCCTGATTGTGAGTTCATTTCACTTATTTTTTTGGTTTGAGCTGAATTTCAAACCAAATTTGAAATGTTGCCGCCTATTTGAATAAACAGCTAGCTAGAGAAAGAAGGTTGGAACTGCGTTTAAACTGCCATTTGTTGATCGTTTGACGATTATGAGTTATCTAGAGAGTAGAAAAAACATGGAAATACTAACTATGGGGCAAAAGTACTTTATTCATAAATTTAATCAACATTCATGAAGGTCCTCTGTTTGGTGCCTGGAAAACAAAGTCATAATCAGGGCCATGTCATTATAGGCTTAGAAATAACCTCGTAGAGAAAGACACATGAACAAGTAGATGCAAAAAGCTAGTGTAACTGACAAAATAGCAGTGATAATGATGATGGAGCCAGTACTACTACTGGGATCACTCTGCTGATGGCTACCAGTGACTGAGCACTTCCCATCCATCAAGTACTGTCCTAAGTTCTTTACCTCACTGTCTCTTATGATCTTTATAATAATTTCCTGTGGTCAGCCCAATTGTTCTGTCTGTTTTAGAGATGAGCACACTGAGACCCAAATGCACACACCTGGTTAGTGGAGATGTTAGAATTCACATCCGGGACTTTCTAATTGCAAAGCTCATAGTCTTAATTAAGCTGTGGTAGAGATTTGAACAAGGTAAAATCAAGGTTGAAATGGAGGAAGTAGTTGAGTCCGGTGGGGGCATTGAGTCAGGGTAGAGTGGAAGAAAAAATAAGAGAAGGCTTCAGACAGGAGGTGACCCTGTGTAGACACTCATCTTTGCAGAAAACAACTTCTTGGGAAAAAATGTGCGGTGCACAATTCTTTAACATATTTTCTAATATAAAAGAAGAAAAAAAAAGATGGAGGCAGAATGGTGTCCAAATTAGCCTGGTACCTTGGGAACACTGCAACCTCCAAAGCATTTGGGACTCCAGGGAACTGGGAAAATTATTGGAGTTGTTTTTTCTGCCTAAGTATTTGAAATCTCATGAATAAAATGTTTTCTATGAATACAAAATATTGTGATGGGCTGCATTAGACCAGGGAAACAATATATTCAAAGAGAAGGGGAGAAGTCTAAATATATTTATTTAGAATATGAAAGTGGGTATTTGTGCCAAAAATAATTTAATATGGTAGAAATCTACTCAGACAGTGACTGCACTAGCAAAGCAGAAGATTTGGTAGTGGTAATTCATGCCAACCAGATCCCTCCCATACCCAAAGTTAGCGTATAAGATTCTCCTCATCTAGTGCCTGCCTTGTTCTATGGCCTCAGGCTTAGTGGTATAATTTTAAGCACTCCACTTGTCCTGTAGGGTTTTGCCCTACAATTTCAATAATTACATATTTCAACCTAGCTACATTATGGGCGACATCATGAAGTATAAGGGGTAAAATAAAGTAAGATTTTGCTGACTCTTGGATTGACATATCAAATTTTAACATCAAATTTTAATTATTTGAAAAATTTATTATCTAGTGAAGATTCTATTTCTAGTAAATAAGGATTTGAATTTAATACCTTTTCATTCTTGTTAAAAGTGTATTCAACAATTAATATACTTGCCTTATTTGAGGTCATGAGAAAATGTACCCCAAATGATTTAAAACTGTCTAACTCCTCAGAAAATAATTTAAGACTATCTCACAGATAACATTTTTATATTATAAAACAACTTCGACAAGTTTTTAAACTAATGATATCCCATGCTGTTTTCATCATACGAGTATGTTAATTAGTTCTTACAGTATGATAGCAAATAAAAATTACCCTTTTTCATTGTTAAAAACAAACAAACTCAGCCTGACCACATTAACCTCTTTCTCTTCTACAAATAAACCAAGCTCTCTTGGTCCTTTAGGTTTCTTTACTTATCGTTTCTTTTTTCCCCCTCTGTATTCTTGCCATACAGATTTGTTTAATGAGTCCTTTTTGCTTTTCATATCTCACTCAGGTCAAATGTCAGATGTTCCCATTTGGGTAAATAGGACCATCATTCACCTAGTAAGGCAGAACAAAAACTTGAGAGGGTCTTTACCTATTCCTAGGTCCCTCCATATGTAATATACCAGCCTGTTCTATTGAGTCTAAGTTTTATCTGGAATTTGACCACATCCTGTCACTTCCACTGCTAAAGCTTGCATAAGGCACCATCCTCTGTCATCAAGATTAACACCACCAGCCTTTTCTCATTGTGATTTAGCCCACCATAACCAATACAGAAACTGGTACCCTGAAAGAAGATGTTGATATGATTCAAACTTGATAGTATTGACTTGGTCAAAAATAGGTAGAGAAATAAATAAAGCAGAGTGGAAAGATGGAGACTCAGTTTATGTAGTAGCAAAACATTTGGTAAAATTGTTGCCTGTGATAACTCAGGAGGTAGACCATATGCCTCCCGAGCCTGTTGAAAAGAAGTTATGGTGCACTGTTGTTAATTTGCTGTGGAAATAAGAAGAGACAAGGATGAGAGTGTCTATGTATCAAGTATCTACAAGTACTTTATTCATGCAATGTTTTTGCACTGATGATACAATGATGATGGCAATGATTTTATTTTTAAATGTTTAGAATTTGCCAAGCTCCATGCTTAGTTTAATGTACATTAACTTACTTAATTCTTATGATCACCTTATGAAATATTCATTGTAAACATTCCAACTTTATAAGTTAAGAAAATGAAGCATGGGAATGTTACATAATTTGTTCAAAGTGACATAGCTGAGTCAGTTGGGGTTCAGACCATGCAGTATGATTCTAGAAGCTACATTTTTAGTCATCCAACTATACAGACCTAGGGAGAAAGTAAAAAGATAAGCGCCCTTTTGGAGGAACAGAAACTGAGACCTAGAAAGAATAAGTAAGTTGCCTAAGTTGTGAAATTATTAGTTGAATCTTTGTCTGACTTTGACACTACAAGAAACAAACTCTGGATGCTCAAAATCAGACAACCTTAGATTTAAGAACTAGAAATTGTTTCAGAGATTATATTTCAAAACACAGTCCTTCCTTTTACAAATAATCCATAATCATTAAAATCACTTAGCTGAACCAATCAAGAGCTGGTTTAACATAGCAAGACAGCTTTACATATCAAAGGGGAGTTATTTTCAATATTTTTTCTATTAAAAAACACAAGATGAGGAATCCAATTCTTGATGGCAGCACTGTTCTTCATAGTAAATTCAAGTACCTCGTTGTTTCTTTGCGATCAGAAGGCAACTTGGGAAAGGATTCTATAGACACTGAGACCATTGTACAGAGCTGTGGGACCCAGATTTTCATGAGAGTGAAAATGCCCTTCGAGATCAAAGAAAATTGTCTTCCAAGCGGCGTCCAGTGGGCCATCCTCTGAAAAGTGACCCACTGTTCAGCAAGGCTCTTTCCAGGACACTGAATTGGAGCCAGCTGGTGCCTGCAACATACCTTGTGTGTCACCTTCTGATCTCTGTTTGAAGGCCAACTGTATGTGATTAAGCATAACAGACACAGAGCTTGTGTTAAGCCCAGAATGTAACTTGTTGAATGAATAGCAATTGACTTGAAAATTGGACAAATGGATTGAGTTTCTTCTCTCTCTCTCCCCCCCTCTCTCTTTTTTTCCCTCTCTCTCTCTCTCCCTCCCCCCTTCCTCCTTCTCTCTCTCTAATAGAGCAAGATTAAATCCTCTGGGTTTAGTCAAATCAGGCCTTGCTGTTTTTGAGGATATTATTGAGGTATAGCACTTCAGCTCTGCTAATTAGGATTCTAGCAAGATGAATTTTTTCCCCAAACATGTGCATCATCTAATGGGAATGGCAAAAATATCTCCTCCTAAAGGTGTCTTTTAGCATTTCCTTATAGCGGTCAAATAATGTGGTTTCCCGTGCCCCCCCTCCCCTAAAGTTTTACCATGTCTCAAACTTTCCTGTCTTGAAAATTTTGTTTAAAAATTGCTTTAAATATTAAAACAAAAATACTGATGACACTGGTTTTAACCAAAGGATTCTAATTTAATTGGTGTGGTGTGTGATGTGAGAATAGTTTTTTTGTTTGTTTGTTTTTTGTTTTTTGTTTTTAAGCTCCAAAAGTTATTCTACTGTACAGCAAAGGCTGAGAACCACTAGGAACCACTTTTAAGCCCCTCACTCTGATGGGCACCAGCTGCAAGCATGTTTTACACCATTATGTTTGCTGAACATAAACATTGCAATACAAACTCTTGCACCCAAGAACCATGGGCTGCTTGTGAACAATCTTTGGAAAAGTTTGAATTTGTAAACTGATAATACATATAATTTTATGGGCTCCATATGGTTCCTGTTATCTCGAGGGAACTATACACACATTTGCCTTGCCCCAGGATGAAAAGATAAATAACAGATGTGGGTAATTTTTATCACAATTGTACTGAACAATAATACAAAATAAGAAATGAAGGGAGCAAAGAGAAAAGTAAAACTCATGAAAATAAAATTCAAACCAGTTATTCTAGGTTATATCCTCAGATGTTTAGAATTCACTTATACAATAGATCAGAAGTAACCGTGTCTACAAAAGAGAAGCAGAGTGTAGAGCTAAAAGAGTTCCGTGAGAGAATGGTTACCAAGATTTAGGATGACTGAGAAATAATAAAATAATAATAATACCAGGCATTGATGTGTACTATGTGCCAGGCATTGGGTAAAATTTGTGTGGGAGTCTCATATTCTCTGCTTTTTAAAAGGGAGGTCTTTCAGTCCTTAAGCTCTGCCCAAGAAATCAACATAGTGGTGCTTGGCTAGGCTCTCTCAGGGAATTCCTCAAAATATATATATATATATACATATCTAACTTATTTTTAAAATAATTTTACCATGAAATATATATATAAATGTATACATGTATGTATGCATCTATATATTCTTTAATAAAAACTATTGAACTTCCATAAATCCATTGCTGGTGCATCAGATCAAGGCCAAAGGCTAAATCCAGCCTGCTCCCTGTTTTTGTAAATAAAGTTTTATCGGAATACAGCCATGGTCATTTGTTTACATATTGTTTATGCTGCTTTCTTGTTACAATTGTAGAATTGAGTATTTGCAACAGAGACCATATGGCCCACGAAGACCCCTCCACCCTCCCAAAAAAGTACTTTTTGGCCCATTATAGAAAACATTTGCTGATTCCTGCCTTAGTTACCTCTTTCTGATTCCATTCCCTGTTGCACCTCAACCACTCCTAAATTCTGTACCAGTCTTCTCCCAGTTTTTGAGTTTCATGTCATTTTCTTACGGTTACTTTTTGATGAACAGATATTTTAAAATGTAGTCTATCTAATAATATTTTGATCTTTTTCGACATGGCTTGTGAAATGTGCATTTCGTTTGTAAAATAATTTATTTTCTTTATATTATCTTCTAAAGTTATCTAAAGTTTTGCCTTTTGAAAGTAAGATTTACAATATCTGAAGTTGAATTTTATGTATATTTTGATGCAGAGTCCAATTTAGTTTTTTCCATACCAATTGAACCAATTGTATTACTATTACTTATTGAAAGCCCATCCTTTCCCTCACTGAACTGTAATGCCAACTTTGTCATAGATTAAATTTTCATATATGCATGTTTTTCCTCCAATAACCTCTCCCCACAGTTTTAATTCTATAATTTCACAGTGATTAGACAAATACCCATCTCCCTATGAGCTTTTTTTTTTTATTATTTAGGAGTTTTATTATATCTAAGAGTTTATTTATAGTTTCTGTTAAATTTTCTATGGAATCATGTGCAAATAATAAAACTTTTATTTCTTCCTTCACAATCTTTATAGATTTTATTCCTTTTCTTTGCCTTGTTACACTTTTTTAAAAGATCTCCAATATTTGCAATAATTCAGTCTTTGGTTTTTTATCTTGCTTCAACTTTTCATAATTGGATATGTTTGTTGTAATTGTTTTGTAAATATTCCTTATGACAACATCTGCTTCTATTTCTAGTTTAAGAGATTTTTGTTATGAATAAATATTAAATTTTATCAGTTTTACTCTATTATGTCTTCATTGAGATGGTCATATGATTTTTTCTTTTAATGTATTAAAGAGATTTATCATTTTGTTTGGTGTTTTTAAACAAGTTTATTGTGATTTTATATACAATAAAATTCACCCTTTTAAAGTGTATAGTTCGATGAGTTTTGGTTAAATGTATGCAAGCAACATATCAAACAGAATTTATAACTTCATCATCACCACAAACAGTTCCCTTGTGTGCCTTTGCAATCAATAGCCACCCTCTCCAAACCCCAGTAATCTGCTTTCTTTTACTATAACTTCTTTACTTTGATTAGTGTTTAAGTATTAAGCCAACTTTGGGGTTAACTTTATTAATATTATTTATTGAAAATCACATCCTTTCCTCACCAAACTGTAATGTTGACTGTTATAAATAAAATTTTTCATATATGCATGCTTTTCCTGGGTTAATTTGGTCATGATATTTTTTATAAATATTAATAGATTCAGTATGATTGGCCCATATTAGGCTTTCATGTATATTCTTGCTTGGTTAGTACAGTGCTCATAAAATGAATTGGGGAAAGTTTCGTCTCTCTATAGGAATAATTTGTGTATTATTAGAATTATTTGTTTCTTGAATGCTTGGCTAATTTTATTGTAAAAGATTTTAATCCTAGCAATTTTCAGAGAAAGATTTTAAAATACCGATTCAGTTCTTTAAATAGTTATTCTATTTCTGTTAAGTCTAGTTTATTTTTTTAGAAAATTTTTTCATTTAAAATTTCAAATTTATTGGTTTAAAATTGTTCTAATAACTTCTTATTACTTTTTTGACTTGCTTTTCTTTTAGAGCAGTTCACAGCAAAATTGAGAGGAAGATATAGAGATTTCCCATACGCCTCTGCCCCCACAGACACATGGCCTCTCTCATTACCAATATCTTGCACCAGAGTGGAATTTGTTACAATTGATGAACTTAAATTGACATGTCATTATAAGCTAAAGTCTATCATTTACATTAGGGTTCACTTTTGGTGTTGTATATTCTGTGGATCTGGACAAATATATGATAGGTATCCACCATGATAGTATCATAGAGAGTAGTTTCACTGCCCTGAAAACTTTTCTTCACCTATTCATCTTTCTCTCCCCTCTGCCCCTGTTAGCCACTGGCTTCCTTATTTATTTATTTATTTATTTATTTATTTATTTATTTATTTATTTATCTATCTATCTAGCTATCTATCTATTTATTTAATTAATTATTTGTTTTACTGTGTTCATAGTTTAACCTTTTTTAGAATGCCATACAGTTGGAATTATAAACTATGTAGCCTTTTCAGATTGTCTTCTTTAACTTAGTAATATACATTTATGTTTCCTCCATATTTTGTTGTGGCTTGATAGCTAATTTCTTTTTAGGGCTGAATACTATTCCATTGTCTAGATGTACTACAGTTTATTTATCCACTCACCTACTGAAGGACATCTTATTTGCTTCCAAGTATTGGCGATTATAAATAAAGCTGCCATAAACATCTGTGTGCAAGTGTTTGTGTGGATATAAATTTTTGACTCCTCTGAGTAAATATTAGGAGCATTAATACTGGATCATATGGTGGGTATGTTTAGTTTTGGAAGAAACTGCCTAACTGTCTTCCAAAGTGGCTGTACCCTTGTGCATTCCCACCGGCAATGAATGAGAGTTCTTGTTGCTCCACATGCTCATCAGCATTTGGTGTAGTCAGTGTTTTGGGGTTTGGCCACTCTAATAGATGTGTAATGATATCTTGTGATCATTTTAATTTGCATTTCTCTGCCGACATATGACATAGAGCATCTTTTCATGTATTTTTCACCATCGATACACCTTCTTTAGTGAGCTATCCCTTAAGGTCTTTGGCTAATTTTTTAGTTGGGTTGTTTGTCTTCTTATAGTTGAATTTTAAGAGTTCTTTGTATATTTTGGATAATAGTTTTTATCAAATATATCTTTTACAGATATTTTCTCTCAGTTCGTAGATTGTCTTTTTATTCTCTTGATAGCGTTTATCACAAAGCAGAAATTTTTAATTTTAATGAAGTCCAGCTTATCAATTATGTCTTCAATGGATTATGCTTTATTACCTTTTAAATTTCAACAGAATGTGAAGTTATGTCTCTTTCTATTCCTCTTCACCGGATATTTTTCTGTTATTTATTTTTAAATTGTGACCAGAGATAAGATTTTTGTATAACTTTGCATCCTTTCATTTATGTTGAGACTTGTCTGATGGCCCACAATATGATCTATCTTTGTGACTGGCCCCTAAACACTTAAAAGAATGTATTTTCTGCTGTTGTTGGATGGGTGTTCTATAAATGTTAGTTAAGACAAGTTAGTTGACAGTATTTTGGTTTTTTTTTTTTTATGTCATTACTGATTTTCTATCTACTTGCTTTATTAATTAGTGAAAGAGAGTTGTTGACATTTCCAATTATAATTGGGGATTTCTTATTCCTATTTGTGGTTTTGGTAAATGTTAGCATTATATATCTTTTTTCCATCCATTTTTCTTTAATTGATGTTATCTGTGTGTTATATAAATAAGATACATGTATTAAATTGTATTGTATTGTATTGTATTGTATTGTATTGTATTGTATTGTATTGTATATAATGCTTTATCGTGTATGCAGAACATAGTTGGGTCTTGATTTTTTCCTTAATCTGGCAATCTTTATTTTTTAATTAGGATATTTAGACCATTTACATTTCATGTGTTTATTATTATGGGTTAAATTAAAATCCATCCTTTAGCTGTTTGATTTCTATTTGTCTATTTTTGTTCCTCTTTTCCTCATTTTTTGCCTTCTTTTGTATTTTTTATTTCTTTTGATCTTTGTTGGCTTATTAGTTCTAAATCTTTGTTTTGCTATTATGGTGATTGCTTTAGGGTTTATAATATGCACACTTAACTCACCACGATCTATCTTTTAGTGATGTTACATTATATATAGTGAATGGTATACTCTATCACAGTATACTTCCACTTCTCCTATCTCATAATTGTGCTATTGTTGTTGTACATTTTGCTTCTATTTATATTATAAACCCAACATGATTTTATAATTGTTTTTGTTTAAATGGTCAATGACATTTTAATGAGGTTTAACTAATATGAAAACTATTATATATGCATCCACATAGTTATAATTTGTGGTGCTTTTCATTTCTTCGTAGATTTATATTTCCATCTGCTATCATTTTCCTTCTGATTAAAGATGTTGGTAATAATTTTTTCAGACTTTTGTATTTAAAAAATTATTTTCTTCATTTAAAAAATGTTTTTGTCATGTATAGAGTTCTAGATTGACAGTTTTCCCCATTTAGTACTTTAAAGATATTCCACTGTCTTCTTGCTTGCATTATTTCTCCTAAAAATCTTTTAAGGATTTTTTCCTGTATTTTATGAGCAATTTTATTATGAAATCCTTTGGTATGATTTTCTTTAGATGTTTCCTGCTTGGTTTCATCAAGATTTTGTATCTGTGATTTATAGTTTTTAATTTATTTGAAAAAATTTTAGACATTATTTCATCAAACCGTCTCCCCATCAAAACTTCAAGTGTAAGTATATAAGGCCATTTGATGTGATCTAACATCTCACTGATGCTCTATTTATTGTTTTTATTTCTTTATTTGGTTCTAAGTCATTTTTTACTCCTCTTTTATATCAGATAGTGCTTCTTGCTATGTTTTCAAGTTCACTGATCTTTTCTTTTGCAATGTATAATCTTTTGATTAAAATTTTCTCTTCATTATGGTTTGCATGTTCTTGTTTCTTTGCATGTCTGGTAATTTTTGATTGGATGCAAGACATGGTGAATTTTCCCTTTTTAGGTGCTGGACAATTTTCCAGCATTCCTTTAAATATTCTTGATCTTTTCTCTGGAGTATTGTTGAATTACTTAGAGACATTTTTATCCTTTTAGGTCTTGATTTTAAGATTTGTTAGGAAGGATCAGAGCAGCATTTAGTCTGGTACTAATTATCCCACTTCTGAATATTCTATCCCAATGCTAGATGAATTATGATGCTTTCCTGTATGATGATAGAAATGGGCACCACTACCAGCCTTGTGTGAGTGCAAGGCACTATCCCTCCTGAGTCTTTTGGGAAGATCTAGTCTCAAGCTTGAGTAGTCTCCTCTAGTACAGGCACTGCTCACTATTCTGTCAAGCACTTTAAAGAAAACCGCTATAGATTTCTCTCTGTGAAGCTGCCCTCTCTGAAGCTTCGGGGAGCTATCCTGTGCTTCCATCTCCATGCCGTGGGCTGGAATTTCTTGCAAGGCAGAAATCCTAGGCCTTATCTGATTACTTTCCCCTGTCTCTCAGGGATCACTGCCTCTTGTGGCTGATGTTTAATGTATTGAAAACCATTGCTTCATATATTTTATCTACTGTGTTTGTTTCATACGATTATGGGGATCTTGTTCCTGATACTCCATCTTGGCTGAGAGTAGAAGTCCAATCTTCTATTCTTTTTTAAAAGTATAGTTTTTGTTCAATCTTTCCAGAGGTTTGTCCATCTCATCAGTTTATTCAAACTACCCACATTCGTCTTTCTCGAGTCTCCTTATGATATAGTCATTTTTTCATAATTTGTAATCTGTGTATTTGTTTTCTGTGCTATTAATTTCTACTCATATTTATTATCTTCTTTCTGCTTGGCCCAGTAGTTTTACACATATGCATGGCTAAACTGGAGAGACTCTCACCCACATTTACCTCAGGGCAGAAAGTTCTCTCAGCAGACAGTGGTACCCCAGAGTTACTAACTCAGGTGGTTTTTGTCTAGCATACAATATAAGGAGGCCCTTCTAGAGGCCTGAGGGAATTTATTGCAGAGCAATTAAGTCTAGTATGATAATGCTAATCAAGCAATACTAACACCACTGCATAAGTCCAGAAACAGGAAAACTTTACATATTAACTGCTCTAAGCTGAAAAGAGCCTACCATAGATGATGTGCTCACTTGGCAAGGGACCATGGGGTGACGAAGTGTTTATGTCTATCTGGTCATGGTCAGTCACAGGGAAAGAGAATCCAGGGTTGGACCAAGCTTAGACTTAAGATTGAGAGCTGGTGCATTTACACAGAAAACATAATGAACCGTACACTCTACCATGTTCTGTGCCAGGGGAGGCACACGAACAACCATTGCTTCAGGAATTTAGAAGATGGAGAATTGGACCATCAGAGTCCAGGGTGATCAAGAAAGTTTTCATGATGTAGTTAGTTACATTTTGAAACTATATAACTGAACAAACATTTGTTAACTGAATATTTGAATTTCTTTAGAAACACTTCTTAATAAAGTAGCCTCTATTCTTATTGGCATGAGCTTCTATGCTTCTTTTCTCAGAAGGTTTGAAATCTCCTTATAGATCTTTACAGGACAACATTTCCAGGCCCGCTGGCATTAATACTCTTCCCTAACACAAATATCAAGTTGCTACTGTTTGTATTCTCAGTCTAAGCTACTGCCTTGCAGAAAGGCTTCAAATATTACTCCTTTCTTATACAGATTAAAGAGTTTGGGCTTAATTTTTTGATCAGAGGAAGCCATTGAAGGTTTGTAAACAAGCAAAGGCCATGTAATTATGTGCCATGAAATCAAGCTGACCAAGTCACATGTCATGTGACCTACACCCAACAATAGGGAGCTGTGTTTGCTTCATCCCTCTTCATGGAAAAAGTCCTAAGTAAGCCAAACATGCTGCTATGTGCCGTGGGAGATCCTGTGATGAATATGACCCTCTTTATGGAGGACATGCTCTGATAGAGAAGGCTTATAACCCAAAATATCTGATAATGACCTGTCTTCATTTAATTTACATAAATGTCCTGTTAATACATAAGTTATGGGGACCATCTGTTGTGATTCATCAGACAGAAGCATTATGGATAGTGGGATCCTGAAAATACCATTTTTATTGATGCCAAATCTGTGTTGATGAGTTGTGGCAACTAGGAATGACCAAGGAATGACCACCTCAGTCAGCTTTTACGAACCCCCCTGCACTTAAATAAATAGGACTCAAACTACAGCAGAGCCAGAAATAGAATCAATACTAGAAGTAGAGAAGAAAATGTTGGTCTTTTGCCTTCTCTGTGACAGTCTGATCATTCAGTTGTACTTTCAGATTAGTGAAATACATGAAAAAAATTTTGTTGTCTAGGTTGAATGTTGTGTGTATTTATTATACCATGCATACGATAATAGATGACATTTATTAAATGCTCACTGTGTCCCAAGGAATGTGCTAAGTATTTTGTATATACTGTCCCACGTGTAACAACCCCACAACACAGGCAAATTCATCATTCTTATTTTATAGAAGAAAAAATTAAAGCTTAAAGTAACTTCAGGATCAGACACGGTGGACAGGGTAGGCTCAGGATTTGAACCAGCAAAGTTAGTCCACCAGTAGCTGGTTGCACTGCATTTATTGTGAGGCTGCCATGTATGACTCACAGATGAATGTCATCAGCTAGAAAGAGCGTCTCTGTTTCCAGCCATATTATTTGAAAGCAAAGCTGATCGCCCTTATAGTAGCGTTGCTGAAAGAAAAAAAAAGTATAAATTAATAGAAAATTAAGTTTCTCTTATTGCATATAGGCATAGACACTAAAAAATTACATGTATTCTTTCAATAAAAATATATAAGCCCAACCAATAATGGCACATATATAATATATATTTAAATATAGGTAACTTATAGTATAGAAAATCATTGAAAATATATATATATCTATTAATCATCAGCTATTTTTCTTCTCATAAATTTATCACAATATCTCAACAATTTAAAAGAGATACAATTTGAAAGATAGTATTTAAAAACCCCAACAGTTTCTCTCTGTATGTATATATGTACATATAGATGCACATCTAAACGCATAAGGACACATCTACATACATGTTCCTGTTCACTGGGAAGTGAAGGCAGTGCTCCATTTCGTGCTGTTTGTATCAGAGTGTGTGTATGCAGCTGCTCTTGGCAGAGGAGAAGTTCAGTTCAGAAGAGGTGTACTCCATAAATCGTCCTTCCCCTACTCCCAGAACAAAACAAATTTCCTCTCTGAGCACCTTGCTTGCATCTCTCAGAGAACTCTTCCTTCATGCTATCTCTTGTGCGACTCTACTGTGCAATGTTTCTCTCCTTTTCTAGAGTTAAGTAAGATTGAAGGGCTCTTGTCTGGTGTTCTCATTGCTGCCTGAACATGGAAGCAGCAGATAAATCAACACGTGCCTAAATGTTTCTTTTGAATTGAACCCTCTTCTGGTCAATAAGATTTCATTTTTGTTCACTATTGATTTTCCTTTCGGATGGAATTTTTGTTAACACATCTCAGTCTTTAGAGAATGAGGGATAAGTGAGAAAAGGAATATGTTCATTCCTTATCTATATTTACTTCCAGTTTTAATTTCTTTTCAGGCAAGTTGTTTCAACATACGACTTTCCCCAGGGTGGGAAGCTAACAGAGTGGGAGGAATGTCATTTTTCGGTCAACAGAAATAGAGGTAAATCAATCTGGTGCCCACATGCTTTATGAATGCTGGCGGCCAGCCAGAGTTCAGGTCTCAATTAAGCAGATTAGGCCAAAGAAAGCACAAATGCAAACCCAGGCAAATTACCAAAAATTGCTGTTATTCCAGCATTCCAACACCCTGGATTTCTGAATATAAACTGTCCCCCAAAATATTACAAGTTAAGACTGAGGACAGCAAATTCTCTGGCCAATTCCAAATGTATCTGCTTGAATTTCAGAGACACAGGCCCCCATCTGAGGCTTTCCCCCACATACCGGGCAGGAAGGCCTCTGGGACTGTGTGTATGGACACACGTGCACACTGCTGATTCATCATGTCAAAGGCAGCACTTGCTCTGCAGGCCTTGTTGGAATAACCACATCACACAATGGTTTCTTTCTAAATAAACAGATGAGGAGAGCTGGCTGATAAGGCCCTTATAGGCTGTTTCAGGCTAAATTCAACAGCAGTCCCTGAATGCAGACAAGCAGCCTTCTAGACTGGCAGGTTTGGGAGACGGTATCATCAATTCTGCACACTGGCCCCGTAATTGCATCTCATTCCTAACTCCTGCAAAATAATGACTCTCTCCTCCCATGGTTTGCAGAACACATGGGGAGGAAATAGCAGATCTGAGCTAACTGGTCCAGGAATCCTAACCAGATGATGGAAAAACGTTCTGTCAAAGTAAGAGTTCTTTGAATTTTTAAGAGCCCCACATAATCTAATAAATAGCTTTTTAAGATAGAGTCCAATATGGGGCCAGCAGGATTATCTGCCACTATTTCCATATTATCTTGCCAATTCTTTCATTTCAGGTTATCCAGAGAAGAATCCAAAATATAACATTCCTTCTTAGTCCTCCCCTTCTCTTTGGCAAGAGATAAAAGACTTTTTCCCCTTAAGCAAAATAGTAAATAACACGACTGAATAAAAAAAAATCTTGTAAAACTGCATTGTGTTTTCTACTTTATTAAATAAACTAAAAAAAGAGAGGGGGGTTATTTTAAGAAGTCTATTAAGCTACTATTGGTTTGTGGAGGTGTTGGTTAGTTGTCTAGCTCCCTGAATAAGTGAACTCTTTGATTTGTTTTTACGTTGTTTGCTTTCAGCTTTTGTCCACAACAGGGAGACACCTCCAACCAGGAAGTCTCTAAAAGTACCAAGACACTTCAGGGATCAATGCTTTTCGTCTGGACCATGGAGGAGGAAAACACGGGGCTCCACCCTGAGCTCCTCCCCTGGGACCTCAGAAGCACCACCGTGACTGATTTTTCTGCTATCTTGAGAAAATGGTCTATAAGAGCAAAGACATAGTTTGCCCATTTTGGCAAATCATTCCTCTTGACCTTCTGACCATTATCTACCAAAATATCTGTATTCTCTGCCAGATATGGGGATAAAGCTCCATACTTCATGATTACCTTCTTGTTATTAAAAAAAAAAAAATCCTTTCCCTTATTGTGGTTAGTTGAAAGCAAAGAAGTAATTTTATAATAAGACAAATTCATATCAAGGTGAGAATGACTAATACCATTTTAAAGGATGCCAATTCAAGGGGTTTGTCATACTTGAGAATTAGGGTCATTCTTTGAGTATTTTATTTTATTTTATTTTATTTTATTTTATTTTATTTTATTTTATTTTATTTTATTTTTGAGTATAACATATTCTGTTCCTGTATGTCATATGCCAGGTCCCAGTCTTCAGATTTGAAACATATTTTCACTACAATGTTAACCCAAACAGAGAAATCATTACAGGTATCATTCTAAGGACTGAGATAGACAAAGAATACCTCCCCAAACCCTCAGATCCTACCATATTAAAAACTAATAACTTAAATTGTTCTCTCAATATTCCAATCTCTAAACCAGGGCCAGGGGCTGAAAGCCCTCCTGAGATGTCTTTGAAAGATGCAGAGAGGCCCAATATGGAAGGGTAGGTTCTACAGAGTAAAATGAACTGGTGCGTCATTAATTCTCACATAACCCATTCTCTTCTCTGTTTTGTCAAAAGTTGGTCAAAAGTTTCTACCATTGGATTGTCTATCTGCAAAAAGTGAATACAGAAGAGGTACAATGAGGCAGCAACTGGCACAGAAAGAGGCTTCCAGAGGACACTCGCAGCTCATGAGGATACAGAACTGTAGAAGATGAAAGTCAAGGTCAGGGTAAAATGAGCCCCTGAAAACTCAAAGGCAATAGACTAAATATCATGGATTGGGGTCCAAACCCTCAGACACTCAAATGGTTTTTCGGGTGGAAAACTCATTTATCTCAACCTAACTCAGGAAGTAAAGAGGAGGAAACAGCCACCAAGCAGAAGAAATCCTAAACATTTTTTAAATTAATTAATTTATTTTTAATTCTTTAATGTCACCACATATTTGACCCAAATCCTAAACATTTGAAGAGGGAAAGCCAATGTGCTCCAGGTGTGTGCAGTATAAACATCTCAGGAAAACTCCCAGAAGTTTGATGGACTTCATGTGCGTCAGTGGAACTGCGCTCTTCCAGTTTTCTCTGGACGGCTGTCAAAACTCAGGGCAGGTTACCATCCTAGTTGGACTCTGATGGGAAGGGAAAAAGGAAGGATAGAACCAAGGAGAAGAAACAATGCCTCTGGGAATAATCTTCAAGAACATCTTAGGAAAATGGGATGGATGTTTTTAGTGGGGACCAAAGATGATGAGCAAATTGCACTGAGAGGAAAGATCTATATTATAAGTTTAGGGTAGAAAAATTTAACTCAGAATTCCAACCTTTTTCCAACTATTTCAAAAGACCATTCCTGATGTTGTCTATTGTTATTGTGCAAATTCAAGTTTTCTGAAAAGTTTTTTTGATGAATCACATGCCGCGATGTCTGTGCTCTTTCATTCTCAAGATAATTATTCCCCTCAAAGGAAAAAAGTCACTGATGGGATTTTTTTTTTTAACTTTATTGGATAATGAATTTGCATTTATTCTTTCTGAAAGAATTTTTCTGAAGAAGTATTACTTGAAAGAACTTTATCAAGAGGAAATATAGACTGAAATTTGATATTCCACCCCCCCCACCTCAATAATTTAGAAAGATAAAGGAATGTAAGTATCCTGCAAATGTCTTGTCTTTTCCTATGAAATTTCTCCCTCCCTCTCAGGCTATCTGGTGGTTGCATTAGACTTTCATGTGGTTTTGTGTTCACAAGACCAAGTCTTTACCACACTCTTTTATGCCAAGAATTTCATCCCACTGATGCTTTAGTCCAGCACTTGCACTCCTTCCTCCACATGTTTCTCGAGGTACCACAATTCCCCTGAATGAGAAAAGCTTTTTTCTCTCTATTTTTTTTCTCTAGAACCTCTATGTACGAAATCAACCATTGTATATAAGCTATGTACATATTTTATTAGTTTATTTATTCATAGGTATTGGTTGCTGTTTGCATGAATGATTTAGATGTTCTCCGTAGAATAATTCTCTTTTACTTTTGTTGATAATACTCATGTTCAGTTGTAACTTATTTAAAGGCAGAAAGTATATTCTTCAGTCAGCGGTTTTCAAAAATGGTCACATATAAATATCCGCTGAGATGCAGGAAGTAAATATTAGAGCTCATATATTCACATACTTGTCCAAAAATGTGCCCATATATAATTTATACATACAGGTAAATCTCTCTCTATATATATTAATATCACCCTTTGTTTTTTAGCTTTGTTTATATTTCAAGACATTTGTTTTTGTTCAGTAATTTTTGTAAGTATAATTTGCTTATGTTCAAAATTTTTCTGCTAGAATTGTATGATCGCACAGTAGAAACAATATTTACATCATCGTGAATAAGCTGTGGCTAAGTACCATTTGATGGTGAAGTAATGCTGCTGACAACGATATTCGCTCATTGCTTGTTTTATGGTGTTGTTCGAAATTGTTATCTAATTATAATATGGTCTCTGATACTGTTTTTTAATAAATGAAACATCATTTATAATAGCTCACCTTCAACAATCTGTTTGAATCATTTCAGATAAGACAGAGAAAGATTAGTTGATGCTACAGTGCACTGAAAACTAAAAGTCAGTGATATTTACACTGATGCTACAGTGCACTGAAAACTAAAAGTCAGTGATATTTACACTGATGGAAAAAGTTCTGTCTTTCTTTTCAGTGATATAATCACTCACTGCACAGTCAGATTTTTCAGAGACTCGGTAGGGCAACCTCGCTAAGATTTCTACTGCAGAATTCCGCTGATATTCCACGGATAGGCTGTGTTTACATTAGTTGGTGGTTGGGATTGAGCCCCATACCAGAACTGTAATTGTACTGAGGAAAGGCTGGTTTGAGGCATACTGCGTGGCTGATGTCAGCCCCTTCCTCATCCAATGCCAGCACATGGACACGCCTCGACAGAAACCCGATGTCTCGTGAGGGTGGGGGCTGTTCAATAGAAAGGCTGACATGATATCGAGGGAAGGCCAGGCCGCAGTTGCATAGCTTGAACAACATTGCCAGGAAGGCGGCTTCCCTTACTTCTGAGTCCTGCTCCAAAGAAACTTCTGCCAAAATGGCAGTGACTATGCTAGTGAGACTTAGTTTCCTGTGGTAGTGGGTGTTCTAGACTAGCAGACTCTCCTACCTGATGGAGGGCCTTGCCTCCCTCCCTGCAGTGTCTCCTGCATTGCACTGGCCTTGCTCCAGATGTCCTGAATTGGGCTGCAATGAAGACAATAGTCCCCAAAAGGGAGCCCTTCAGCTGATGATTAAAAGTCCTGGTTTTCTCTCCCTGAAGGGATGATTAACAAAGGAGACTGATCTCTTGGTTAGGTCAAGACGGTTTAGAGGACCCTGGATAGAGAGGAATGACAACCTCATGATAATTTGAATGGAAGGTTGAAGTCACTATACAAGCACAGAAAAAAAAGACTGAAAATAACATTAAAATGTTAATAACTTTGTGAGATTATAAGTGATTTCATTTTTTCTTTGTATCCTTTAAGTATAGATTCTTTACAATGAGCATGTGCTTCTTTTAAACCAAATATATGTATATATATAGAATGTTAAAATATGTACTAAAATCCTGACTATAGTAAGAGAGTTTAATATAAGTATGTGCTCATGTACAGAAGCCCTAAATAAATCAGGTTTCCAGAAATCACAAAAGGCAAATTTATTCGAATTCAAAATGTGAGCAGTTACTCTTTTCAGATATTCACGGAATAAAATAGTAGGATGAATTGTGTTCGTGGATGAGAGAAGATAGCTTTGTTCTCTGCGTCAGCTGGTTTCTCTCTATATAACCAAGATTATATTTCCAGAATATCTACTTCTCCATTTCTCCTGCCTTTAATTTTTCCATGGTTGCAATCTCCTGTAATTATGGAAAAAAGTTTTTCCTGGAGCAGCAGCACTGAGATTAGCCAGTTTGGAGCCAACCGGAGTATTCCCAATTGGTGCTAATAATCTAGTTTTCAGGACAGATTCTGCTCTGGCCTGAGACTTAAAACAACTCGAAAATGTATGACTGGAGTCTTTGGATCTGACAGTATTTGCATCCACTGTTAAACAGCACTTAATACCTATTTAATTTTTTTTTTTTTGCATTTTATTTTCTTTTTCTTGTTCTTAAATAATCACCACAGTAAATAAGCAATTACAAACGACTAAAGTGTAATTCAAAATACTTCATTCTAAAGAGCCAGTCGAATGCTTAGATAAACAAATGCCAAAGTTCAGGAGAGGGTCAGAAAGTTGGATGTTGTCTTTATTTTTGAAGAGCGCTGTCCTTAAATTGCACGCATTTGTCCTTAAACTGTCTGAATTCAATGCAAAAGGACAAAATATTTCTCAAATTAAGTCCTCTGGCACCTTAGTGATGTATAATTACTTAAGAAAACATAAGACCTCCATTTTATTCATTTTTTTCAGCAATAATCTCTGCTTCATGCTCAAAATTTAACAGACATGGTCTTTGTTATTGACTGTTTTCGTCATTCATTCATTCATTCGTTCGTTCATTCATTAGTTTATTCCAAACCCTCTGGATTACACCAGGGAATAAAACAAAAATCCATGTCTATGTGGAGCTTATTTTCTAGTGGGTGGAGAATAAATATAATACATAAGTACAATATATAGTATGTTAGTTCCTATGGAAGAAAAAAGAGGAAGACTAGGAAGATTGGGAGCAGGCAGACTGCAGTTTTAAGTGTGAGGGGCAGGGGGAGGGTTGGGTCAGTCTCACTGAGAAGGTGACTTTTTGGTAAAGAATTGAAAGGAAAGTGGGTTAGTCAAGAGAAGGGAGTGACCCAGACAAACAGAATAAATGGTGCAGGATTCCTGAGGAGGGAGCAAGACAGGGAGAGGGCGTGGTCAATGAACAGCTGAGAAGCTGGGTGGGAGAGGGTGGGAGGTGAGGTCATATAGATCGTGGGGAGGTACAGGCTATGTCGGGGATCCTTGGCCACTGTGGAGGAGCCACTGCAGGATTGTGAAAGGAAGATTGGCATGGCATGACTTAGGAGGATCGCCCCAGGTGCAATGTTGAGACTAGATTGAGGTGGGCAAGGGTAGCAACAGGGGACCAGGTAGGAAGCAATGACAGTAACTCTGATGCAGGTGCTTAGACCACAGCAATGGCAGAGAGAGTAGTGGGAAGTGGCCAGACTGAGCCTATTCTGAAGATTTGCTGATGGATCAGAGGAGGGTGTGTGAGGAGGAGAGGAGACAAAGATGTGATAGTCTAAGAATTTTTGGATTGAGCAATGGGAAGGGTGGAGTTGCCATCCACTGAGTTAGTGTTTCTTTGTTTCTGGGACTCAATGGTAAACTGCCAAAAGACGAATCCAGTGTCTTGTTTCTGTAGATCTCACAATACTCCACGAAATATAACGTAAATTGTGTTTAAAAGTAAAATAAAGTTCAAAGTTCCCCTCATTTGGCTTGTTCTGGTCCAGGGAATGCCTTAACCATCACCTTCAGCCATCCAGCCATTGATAACTTGGCTTCCCCTGCTGGCGTAGCACCCACTTGTTCCGTTGGACAGACAGTCCTCATGATGACCTTTGGGTGGCCATGGGAATGGGTTTATGCCTCTCTATTCAGGGTATATTTTTTATTCTCTGGGCTCCACAAGGATCCAGGTACTTTCCCAAACTTGTGCAATTCAGGAAGAGGGTTGAGAGAGACAAAGAAGTTCAGCTCACTCCCCTGTTCTAATGATCCTGTTCTCTTACACTACAAAGGCTGTGTATTTGATCTAGAGAACACAGGATAAACATCTTTGAACCTTTTTACAGGGGCCAGTAACATAATGTATGACACTGGCCAGGTGTAAACAAAGGAAACGAGTGGTGTTGATGCAGCAAACGGAAGAGTCCCAGGCAATGCTGCTACATGGAAACGTAGGTTCCATGAACTAAGCATGTGTGAGCTTGTTGCAGCTCCGGACCCCTCACCAGACCATCAGAGCAGTCCCGTTAGGACCCTTCCTTGGTCATTTGAAGGATCCTCCTTCTGCTCTCTCTTTCCATAGCCTCCTCTTTGACCCATTCATTGTTGGTGGTCTTCATACCCCACCTTCTGTTATTTCCTGACTTTTGCTACCCCCTGCAGAAGTAACCAGGTGTTAGATGCTTTCACACCTCTATGTCTTACCAGCTCTGCTGTCATAAATGCTACATGGAAACGTAGGTGCAATCAATAAACATTCGAGCATTTAGTTACAAAACTTTACCAAATTTACTCTTTGCTGAAGGCTGCAAGGGGGTCTTCAGCATGCCCGCTACATGAAATTAACAATCTTTTTAATTTTCATCCATCAGGTGGACAAAAACAATATCTCATTTTCCTTTTAATCTTCATTTTCCTGACTACTGGTAAGGCTGTATATCTTTTCAAGTGTTCACTGGCCATTTGTTTTTTCTTCTTTGGATTAACTGCTCATCTCTTGACTTTTTTTTATTGGATAGTTTGTTTGCCTTTCCTTTAACTGTTATGTATTTTGCAAATATTTTCTCCCAGACTGTTTCTTTTTTTGTATTATAATGTTGTTTATGTTATTTTTTTTGTATTATAATGTTATATTGTAATGTTTTTCACTGTGCAGGAAATTTTCTTTTTAAAGACATTAAATCTGGCTTTATTTTCCCTTCTGAATTCTAGTTTTGTATGTTCCTTAGGAAAATTTCTGCACATGAAGGTTGTAAAGAGTCCCTTTTACTTTCTTCTAATAAATTTATAATTTAGGTTTTTACGTTTGACCATTTCATTCATCTGAAAATTGTTTTTGTATAGTTTGATGTATGAAAGTAACTTTATTTTCTTTGAATGACTAGCTAACATCATTTTCTGGAGAAAATCCATTGTTTTCCACTACTTTAAAGTACCTTCATCTTATATTAAATTCTAGTTACTTAATTTGACAGCAAAAATTTATTGAGCTCTGCTACATACAGAACTCAGTGAGGCTCAGAGTGGTGAAATAAAAAAAAAAAAAAAAAAAGGCACCATCACCACCATCACCACCAAAAACAGCTTAGTTCCTGGACTCTGACAATGTTTATCTTGGTTAAAAATCATTAATTAGATCTTGATTTGTTCAAGTGTAACAGATCATTAGCTTTCTAAGACTATTTAACGTCTATTAACGGTGGTTTTGACTCTACAAATGATTTTATATCTTAACATGATTTTATACCTTCTAACGTGACGCCAAATGTGTCACAAGTTTTTCAGTCGGGAATTACTTTAGGATTTTAAAATCTAAAAACATTTTTAGAAGTTATTTAAAAAGTGAGGGGCAACTATACTCAATGACAGAAACATTTTTTTTCTTTATACCTAGGGTCCTTTACATTTCTTTTTCCTGCCAGCCCAGGAAGCCCACAGGCTGAAAAGGAAATGACTGACGCCAGTGTCATTCCAGATACCGCAGTCTTTTAAAAAGGACCAAGACTAGGAGAATCTTAACATATGGCCCCAAAATTAGGCCTCAGAACGTTATGCATGGATACATATTTTTAAATTACCAAAGTTTACTGATAGCATTTTTAAAGTATATTCGACAAATAAATTTTCTCTGGGAATGTGTTTGCTACTGTTAGTTTTTGTATTTCGACAGTGCTTAGCCTTTGGGGCCATTCTTGATAAATGATTGACATCTCTAAGGGTCCAACCTAAAGGTCCTCACTTAAATTATTTACACAAAACTCTTCATAATCCCATAGAAACTGAAATCTTTATTCCAAAATAAGTTTTCATGTTTAAAAATAGCACACGCTTTTGGGGAAAGACATTTAAATATTAGGAAAGAGATATCACAAACTAAACTATTTGAGGGAAAATTAAAGGAAATTGAGGGGAAAACTAGATTAATTAGTGTATTTCTAAAGACCATTGGGCCACAGATAACCTGTCACTCCACAACCTTTTCCCTTGTTCCTTAACTATGTTAGACCAACCTCAGAAAAGCAGGGTATTTGTTACCAACCACATCTGTTTTTTCTTTCTCATCAGAAGAAAAGATTTCTAATTCATTTGAGGGATTTACACTCTAGGAAAATTTTTCAGTGTTTACAAAGCCATTTAATACTCACTTATGCTTCAGAGGTCAATATAATCCCCTAATTTATGTTTATTTTCTTCTGAAGGGATGCATTTAGTTTTTGAAATGTAAAATCTCCACAACAATTTTCTTTAAAAGTTCATGGACAAGAATAGTGTTGTCTCTTGACTTTCTTCTCTGTCCCTATGTGTGTGTGTGTGTGTGTTTTCTTTCTAATGTTAACTTAACTTTATATATCTAGATGCTTTCATTTTACCCATTTTCTGTGCCCTCAGGGTGTCCCCAGGTATGCAAGGAATAGATGAATTTACTGATTTTTTTCCTGAAAATGTGAGCGATATCCTCTGGCTGATAGGGCACACTGGCACCGCTCCGTGGGCCTCTTGCCCTCCCTGGCATGGAGTTTTGTACCCTTTAGAGATAAAAACTCATTTCAAATCCCCTGAGGACAGAAATACCCAGATTAGAGGGCAATATAATGGCTGGGACAGAGAAGAAAGGACAGAAGAAAAATATTTGTCAGGTCTCTAACTCTATTGTTGCTAAGCCCCAACAGGTTCTTCAAAGGCACCTTCGCGGGTGAGGGCTCACTGATTTTTTTTTTTTTTTTTTTTTTTTAGTTTTTCTCCAAGTCCTGTTGGCTGCTGCTGGAGCATCAGCTCCCCAGGACAAAAGAAGGCACCCACGTTCCCAAGACTTTTCAAACAACAAAGGGGAGTCTGCCTCATACTGGTAAGTTACTTGTGTTAGCACCTGTGCGTCTGCTTTGCATTTCACTTCAACCTTTCTTCACTGCTGATGACAGCAACCAAAAATGAATCCTGACAGCATGTTGTGATTTTACAGTGTCCAGCAGGAAAGCCCAGCTAATTGTGAGCATATGATTTTTTCAAACACCACATTTTATCCTTAGTCTATGGCTCCGATAAACCTACTTATTCTGCAGTTGCTTATCATCGAGGTATTCCTTGCTTTTCTCCCATGATTCGAGCAAGATGGAACTTGTTTTCTCTAAAGTGACTTCTGCTAAGCCGAGAAGTCACCATTGTTTCTTTGTGGACCATCCTAGTAGAGGTAATTTTCACTGAACTGCTCCAAGATAAAAAAAAAAAAAAAAACTTTGGGATAGCAAACAAAAGCCCCTGTGCTAGAGTCTTACAGGAAGGCAATTCCAGTGGTGTCTAGTTTCGGGCCAGAATACTAAGGTCATAATTTTAGCCCATCGATGGCTCTCCCAGATGTCTTTGGTCAAGTTAATCACAGTTTAACTGAAGGTTGAGTTTTCAGGTAATCCATCCTTACGTAATTATAAATCGAGAGCTCCTTCTAGCTGAAGTTCAGGAGTTTAAGCTGAGCCCGAGACTGGGGACAATTAACACAGGGCCTCCAACCTTTATCTTTTCAGTGTTGCAACTGAAGCTGACCCAATGACTCTTTCACAGATGCTGAAGAAAAGCTCAAGAAGTTACGTGCCAAGTGAGCAAATGAAAGTATAGCTGGTTTTTTCGTTGTTGTTTGTTTGTTTTTGTTTTGTTTTGTTTTGTTTTGCTTTGGAGGAACACATCCATTATTGTGAGGACTCAGTGAAACTTGGTCCTGCAATGAGCCCTCCACTGGCTTCAAGATTTCATCCTAAATGGTAAAGAAGTGATGCCACACTATGAGTCCTCAGCCAGGCCCCACAGGAGATGTGGAGGGCGTGGGCCAATATTCTTGTTGCTAGGAAAGAATAATGACGTTTTCCTGTTTCTCCTAACTTTTCCTCCCTCTCCCATAGCCCTTCTTTAATCTATGTCACTCTTCTCCAGCCTGAAGTTAATCTTTTCCCTGACTCACATTTAATTCCTTTTTCTATTAGAAAACCTGATTTTGAAGAAATAAAGGGTAATCTACACAAGAGTGTTTCTAAATCTCTGCTGCCCTAAATGTTACATACCTAAAAATATGGGAAAATATATACAAAAAGTTTCATACACACATCCATCCTATCCTATTAAGCATTTATTATATACATTATTTCATTTACTCCTGTACTATCCCTGTCAGTCAGGTGCTAATATCATTTCTTTTTTTTATAGATGAGGAAGTATTAAGGTTAAATAAAACATTGTCCAGAGCCTTCTAAATTGTATGTGGTCAGCCGGGACTTGGACCCCCTATCTAGCTGTCTTTAGAAAGTGCATGCTTCACCAAAACTTCCTGTGTGGGTTCCACGGCAATGAGCTGGCATCTCTATTTTCCCATCACCTATTCTGACCTCCTTCTCTGGCACATCAGCTGGGAAACATTGCTTGAGGGTCCACACAGCACTTGCTCATGAAACAGAGTGAGTCTGAGAGCTCTGGCCTGTCTTAGCTTCTGTCTCAACCTGTACTTTCCTCTAGTACCTCTCACAACCAGGGCAGAGTGGGGTGATTAGAAAGGAAAATAAGAGCCTGGCTTTCTTTTCACACCTGCTGTCCCAGGGATAGTTCCAAATGTATGTGAAAAAGACTCAAAACCTATGTTTTTCGAGGTTTTTAAACTATGTCATTCTCATCTCAGAAAAACATAGCAGTGGTATTCACAACATGAAAGAATATCAAAATTAAGTCAGTCAACTATGTGAGTTCCTAGATCATGAAAAGCAAATATATTTTTCTTATATTTTATCCAAGAATATTTTCAACTATAAAACTTCAACTAAACTTCAAAGTCAATTCTCAATCCCCCTTTGTTAGTCACTTTTCTTCTTCTTGCTTTTCTTAGTCTACAGCAGTTTTTAAGTGGAATTCCTCCATCCATTCAGTCTTCTCCCTAGAACAGGAAGCGTTTTTTCTCAACCTCCCCATGTTGCCATATGACCCAGGAATTCTACTCTTCGCTATATACCCAAGAGAATTGAAAACATATGTGTACACAAAAACCTGTAAATGAGTGTTCATAGCAGCATTGTTCACAATAGCCAAAAAGTGAAAACAACCCAAGTTTTCATCAACTGATGGATGGATAAAAAAAGTGCTATATTCATACAATGGAGTATTGTTCAGCATAAAAAAGAATACAATACTAATACATGTTATGCTATAACTGAACTTTAAAAACATTATGCTAAGTGAAATAAGCCAAACACGAAAGGCTACATGTTGTATGATTACATTGACATGAATTATTTAGAATATGCAAATCCATAGAGACAAAAAGTGGGTTAGTGGTGGTCAGGAGCAGAGAAGGAGGGATTGTGGGGATTGTGGGGATTGTGAAGTGACTGCTAAAGGGTAGAGAATTCATTTTGGGTGATGAAGATGGTCTCCAATGAAATACTGATGATGGTTGCAAAATTCTATGGATATATAAAATACCCCTAAATTGTATGCTTAAAATATTTTTTAAATATATATAAATTAATAAAGCTGATATAAAAAAACAATAATTGTGTCCTGAGGCAATTTTATGTCTTGACCGAGAATATTAACATTTTTTTTTCAAGAAGGAACAATTAGGAGGCCTCGTTAAGGAGAGATGGGGATTATAGCTTTCTTAGACTTTTAAGAGTTCTGGTTGGATAGAGGGCCTCACTGCACAGCCTGCCCCAAATGAGAGAGATAATTCCAGAGGAGATGCTGGTTTAGGGAGGAAGAGGATGACTTTAGTTGTGGAATAAAGACAGTATAAAATTGCATTTCATTTAAATATAAGCAAATGCATTATATAAGTAGGGAAAAAAGGTAAAAGTATTTTTGTGTCATTTCATATATATATTCCAGAATTATTATTGCCTTTCTACTGCTTTACATTTGTGTTCCACCTCAGCCGATGAGTCCTTGTGAGATAAAACAAAACAAAACAAACCCAGTTTTACTAGTTAGGGTGTCTGCATCACGCTTTGTGATTTGTCTGATCAAATCTTTTTTCTCCACATAGCTGGCTTACGTCCAACTTTGCCTTGTTTTCTCTTTCCTTTTTTAAGGGCTGTCTTCCTCTTTCTGCTTCTCTTCTCCCTTGGATAGTGGACGCACGTGAGGCCAGTGAGTCTGCCTGAGTGCTCTCTATTCAATCTGCCTGGTGGTGAAGGCTTTAGAACCATTCACCGGTTCCATTCCCTTCCCGCCCTGCTGTGGGAAGTCAGAGCATTTTGCAATGTAATGCATCCATGTTGATTAAAATTAAATTATCATCTATAAATAAAGATTAAGATAACATAGCATGCATACTTAACAGCATTGAGCTTATTCGATGAATTCAATGAACTCTACTTGAAGAACTTTCCGAGTGGTACTCTGAGTCTTCAGGAAAAGAGGAGCAACATATTCTAGATGCTGCAGCTTGTCCTACTGTAAAGCAATAGATGGCTCATTCTGCTGGCAGATGGCCTTGACTCACCACCATTAAAAGCTTCTTCTGACTAGGAATAGACGCTTCTTCTAACACTCCAGACGACTCATCCAAATATTTATAAGAGAAAGGCAATATCCAGTTGCATTTCACATTCTACCACAGAAGAAAGTTTGGGGAGTTAAATATAATTAAGCAAGTTAACATCTTCAGACGATGGTTTAGTTTAAGTGAGCTGGGAGAGGCCTTGTGATTTCTGGTGTGAGGTGTGATATAGTAGGAAGACAAAGAAGGTTGGGACTAGAGTGGAGGCATTCGAACTCTCTGGATCATTTCCTTTAAATATCCCTGTAAATAGACTAGATTATAGCAGATAATTCTGGCATCCTTTTTACCCTGAAGTCCATAGATTAAGTCTATAGCTTACTGTGTTTCTATGGTATAGTCTGAGAGATAGCACATCTAATGGGCCCATCTATCAATAGTGACAGCAAGGCTTTCTATGAGATGATGCTCATTTTAGTTTCTATCATGATAAACAGTTATGATGTTTACATGAGAAAGCAGAAATGTGACCTATGATTAGAATAATCATAACTAAATCCTTTTTTGATCAATTCATGCCACAGCTAACTCATATACTATAGTGATTCATCCACTGTCATGTGTTTAAAAGTTAAAATGTTACCCTTCTCTGGAATGTCGTGGTGATATGGAGTATTTTTGTATGGTGGGCAATAGGGAGTGCCATGTTGGGAAAGGTAAGAGTGACACCTTTGGGGATATTGTGCTTGATCACCTCACCCCAGATTTTCCACCCTGACTATCACAGTACATAATAACCTCCCTGCTTCTGGGCTTCAAAACATTTTAAAACTCAATACTCTTTTAATATTTTGGAATGTTTCAGACATACAAAAGAGTATAAAGAAAAATGTAATGACTCCTCTTGTACTCGCCGGTCATTATAAAAACAGGTGAAATGCCTATGGGCCAACCCTTGCTGTGTTTTTCTCTCTGAGGGGGTCACTATCTGGTAGGACTTTTTTTTTTCCTTCTGATTAACTCTTACATGTAACTCATTTATGCAGAAAATTCTTACACACAAATTAATATTTTATACACAAAAGCAAGATCATATCAATATAAATAAGAACAGGAGGAATGTTTGATGAAGAAAAATTCATCTTGGATTGTGGATAATGACTGGAGCCTTTTAACAGCTGTGCTACTTGTTTAATGAGAGTCTCACTTAATGATACATGAAGAACACCCTTCCAGGGAGTGCCATTATTTTAGGTGAACTATTGCTGGCCACTCAGATCGTTTCCAGTATCTTGATTCATCAAACAGTGCTCAAATAAGTGTGTGTGTGTGTGTGTGTGTGTGTGTGTGTGTGTGTGTTTGATGATAGGTAGGTTGGTAGGTAGGTAGGTAGATAGATAGATAATGTAGATATATAGATATAAATATAACACAGATATAGACATAGACATAAATATATATCCTAATATTCTGTGGTATTTATTTCCAATTGCCAGATGGTTTGCCAACAACTACTTATTTGGAATTGACGGTTTCTATATCTGAAGTACTGTTAAGGAGTGTTGGAGTTTTATGGGATGTTTTGAAGACCACTAGCCTTGGGGTTTTTAGCCGTTATATTTCTACCTTGGTTGCTATATGTCCTTGGCTAAATGTGAAACTCTGTAAAATCCCTCAGTTTCCCCATCTATGATAAAAATTGAGAAGTAAAGAAAAATACCTGGCTGGATACTAGAAAAAAATGGAGTGAAGGCCTGACTGCCTATCTTGCTGGACTAACTTTCTGGTTTGGAAAATGGACATAGATCCCTGAAGGAGGTAAAGGAAGCTTTCATTTGCACTGCATTTCAGTGCAAGCATTTAAAAAATATTGGGAAGCAATGGAGGAAAGCCCTTCCTGGTCATTTAGGGAAAACAGCCAATCCTGTGGGGTTTTGCTTCTCATGCAAACAAGAGACCCTCCAAGAACACAATACCCCAACATCTGGCTTGTGCAAATCTGGATGAAACAAACAAACAAAAAAATCAGAATTACACATTCTTCTCAAGAGTAACTTCCCAAAGTCAGTGTGAACGAGACTAGATGAAACAGAATAGTTGTTGTGAAACAAAGTTTGGAACACATCCTTTGTGAAAACCTAACTATAGCTCATAGGAAAGACTTAGTCTTAATGAACAAAACTAAGAAGCAAATTTGGACCAAATCAAAATACACAAGAAGTTCATATCTGCTGCCCTGGACTCTTGGGTCCACTTTGAACTCTGGCCCCATGCATTCTCATGGATGGATTTTCTTGTGAGCCCGTAAACTCTCAGGGGGTAGACTAATGGCCTCTTAAATAGGCACCTGAATTTCCCCTTTGCAGTCACCATAAATCAATGTCGCTCATCCCTAACAAATCTCCAGATCATCCCAGAGAAAGGAAATCATGGAAAAGAAGAAGGGAAGGAAAGGAAAGAAGAAATGGAAGAAGGGAGGAGGAGAAAGAACCAGAACCTGAGTGAACCTTCCAATGTTCAAAAATTAGATTTAATGACACTGGCATTGGATCAAAAAAAGCCTCCATCTTGTGCCAAAACGTGAACTGCCATGTCTTAAGAAAAGAAAAAAAAAAAAAAAAACTGTTCAAGTAAACGACTAAGCAAACAAACAAATCCATGGTATGAAAACAAATGCTGGGACACATTCAATAAATCCCTTTTAGATCAATTAATGCCATTGTTTATTTAATCTCCAAATTCCATCACATGTGGCAAGCAGGAGTGCCGCTTCTCCTCTCAACTGAAACAGTGCAAAACACAGTCCGGATCCAAGGAAATCTTGCCAAAATCCCTGGCAATGTATCACTTTTTTAAGCCCTGTTTTGCTTTTGTGCTCATGGTAACATTCGCAGCTGTCGAATGTGGCTTCAGGCTGTCTGACTCCCTTGAGAGAATTTATGTGTTTTTCTACTTCCTTTCCTTATTAGGAGGCAGGGATCTGCGACACCTATTAGAACAAGTATGCATAAAGGGTAATGACCATGCAATTTATTAGTGGTCTGTTCTTCCTCAAATGAGCCTCCTCCAGCTCTGAGAGGCTGTGCCCATGTTTGAATCGCCTCTGCTTTCTCGGCAGCAGGTGGGCAAAGGAGCATTAATCAAGGGGGTGGAAGTAAACGTTGGCCTCTGAGAAAGTTGTTCTTTTTTTTCCACACCAAGGCATGGAAAGTAGTAGGCTGGAATAGCACAGTTTGAATTTCATAAATACAAAATATTAACTGACAAAGGTAAATAAGATTGAAGTAATGAGAAAAAGTTAGCTGTACACTCTTTCTTAGTAGCTCTGTAGCAGGAGTAACTTTCTCAGATCCTTTTTCTTTTTTCTTTCTGAAATGGAGTGAGGAGCATGTGGGGGTAATTCTGTTCTTCAAGGCTCGGTTAGGAGAATGAGCCTTTCCTAAGAAAGTAGAGGTAATCCCTGTTTCCTATGAGCTTCCAAACCATTTGAGGAAAGGGATGACTGAGAAGCTCAGAGTGGGCTCATCTGGCCTGACCCCTCACAAAAATCTTCAAACAGGCGGCAGGAAAGAAGTTACAGGTTCTAATAAAATCCACAGCGTCAGCCTGAAAATGCCAGGCCGCACTCTGCCCCTTGCAGGCATCATGGTCAGGTTTGAAGTCCAGACAGAAAGTTCAGGAGAACAAAATGCTTGGGGACAAATTCATTTCTGTTAAAATCACATGTATGTTCAAGAAAATGTAATCCATATGTTTTTGATTCGTTCACATTTAACTCATCAAAATGTTTCTGCAAGCCTTGTGCACAAGCTTGTTAAGTCATTCTTCCTCAAGGCAGGAAACCATTTTGGCCATGGAAGGTGGATTCCAACCCTGGGAGGGCCAGGTTCAACTTGAAACTTAGAGTCTGAAGGTGCGAGTGGGCTTTCACTTGGAAAAATACAATTGGCTTTTGCTGAGAAATATCCAAAGGGAGGACATACACATTTACTTGTGCAGCTTTTAGGGTTGGAGAAGGTGCTGGGGAGAGGCAATGAACCAAAATATACACTAACTAATATGGTAAGTTAAAATATCTCCATAATCAATTTCATTTTTCTTCATGAACTCTCAAAGCTTCTTCATCTATAATCCCCTGCCTCACAGGCTCATTTTCACATCCCCTTTGCACAGTACCTGGCACATTCTAGTAGGCCCCGATGAATGTTGACCTGAACTGAAATAACATGTGTTTTCAATGTACTGATTGTACACAGAGCGTTATGCATCTGGCTTAGACACAGTGATGGCAAATAGCATGTGCCATTAAAAATCAGAGAATTGGCATTCTGTGTTGAGAAAGTAAAAATGATACGTAAAAGGAAAACTCACTAGTACAGGTACATGGGCAGGAAGGTAAATCTAAAATGTTGGGAGATATTCTAATTAGTTCCTTCTCTCTAGAGTTCTCTAGCTTTTTTTCATTTTGACCTTAACACTGAAATAAAAAGGGAAAGGAATCTGTTTTAGGATTTATCTAGAGTCGTGGCAGAAGGAGAATATTTCATCGCGGTGCTTCACGTAACTAACTCTGATCCCCCGACACATTCACCCCAAACTCCATAAATCTCTCAATGAGCAGCGAATGAGACTCGTGTTTGGGGTTCTGACTAAACTGCTGGCTTATTTTCACATGTTGCTCAGTCATTTCAAGTAACCTAGCCAAAGCTGCTAATTAAAGAGGGGATGATTTATTTCATAACTTTTCTTTTCCCTTCAGGAAACATAACTCAGCTCCAGGCACAGCAAGTTTACCTCGCCCTATGCAATAAATTACACCCACCTCGTTAATAGTTCATTAGGAAAACTGAAAACCCCGTGACAGAACCTCAAGGAAAGAAGGGGTCAGTGGCTCCGACCCAGAGAGCACAACAGGCTTAATCTGATGGGCCTTTCAGTTCCAGGCCCAAGTGCCTGGGCCAGTGTTTCTGCCTATAGATTTAAGAAGCACATTCTGTCCTGTACTTCTCTCCTGCAGTGAATCCTTCACTCGTTTCTTCCTTGTGAGGTGGAGGGATGGGGAAATCTACCTTTAACCTTCTTGTAGAACTGTCATATATTTTTAAAATCTATAGACCATTAGCCCTTCCTCAATGCACACATTTCTCCACCAATGAACAGATCGCCATGGTTTAATCTTCAAGAATAAGATACTTAAAAAATAATAATAATAAAAGAGAGCAGCCCCAAAGCTTATGCATGGTTGGCTTAGATTTTCTATATATAAATATTAACTGGAGGAGAGCCAGACCATGCCAGTTCCCCTGGTTCTCTATATATGGCAAATCAGTTCATCAGTGCAATGCAAGAGCAACTATATGTATAATGAGAAATCTAAAACTAATATCCATTTAAGGTACTTTGGAGGTTCTAAGCATTCCACTAATATTTGACCTAAGGTGAAACTGCTGTTTTTCAGACTTTAATGTTCACACATATCTTCTGTGAGTATTGTTCAAAGGCAGAGTCTGAAAGGTCTGAAGTGGGACCCAGGAATCTATATTTTAAATAGGCTCCCAGATGATGCTGATGCTGCTGGACAATGGACCAGTTTCAGGGTAGGAAGGGGTTGAAACATCATCCACCTTCTAGATTTTGGTATTAGATCTAATAGTACTGGTGTGAGAAGGCATAAGACCGGATTGTGGTATGCATTATATTTCTCCTCCCATAAAACCATCCTATAGAGCAGAGGTTGGCAAACTTTAAAGCTTCAGTTAGTAATTATTTTAGGCTCTGCAGGCCATCTAGTCACTGTTGCAACTACTCAACTCTGTCATTGTAGCATAAAAGCAGCCATTGAAAACATGTAACCAAATTGATCTGATTATGTATAAATGAAACTTTATTTATAAGAATAAGCTGTGGACCAAATTTGGCCCATTGACTGTAGTTTGCCAACTAGTTGTATTAGTTCTAGAACAATGGCTTCCAAAACTCTGTGGTTGTATACCTAGAAGAGTAAACTTCCTTATACATATATGTTGATTTATATATTCTATACATATCCTACTGCACTAATACAAAAACAAAAAACAAAAAACAAAAAACAAAAGAAAGAAAATTGATATAGAGACTCTAATATTTTTTGTTCACCCAAATGGAATATCTTTGTTATCCCCTGGGTGTATGCACACTCACCTTAGAAGCTAGTGATGTCAAAAATTTTTAAATGTTTTTTTTTTTCTTGGCAAAAAATAATCATATTGATATAGGGTTTTGATGGTCCTTGGAGTTTTAACACAGAGCAAACATAATATGTTAAGATTTGACTGTAAGCAAAATGAAGAAAAGCCCTGAAAAGAATGATTTTATGCAAATCAATATGGTGACATAGTGACATTCCCTCTTAGGTGTTTATTTGAGCAATCCTATGTGTCAGGTGCTGAACTAAGCCCTCTATATGTAGTATTTCATTTAATGCTCACATAGCTTTCTAAGGTAGACGTGATTATGATTTCCATTTTATAGAAGAAAGCTAAGATGCAGAAAGGCTGGGGCAAGGGAATATAATTAGTTCCTTATTTATTTGGGTGGTTAGTTCAGTGTAAATGTCACATCTGCCTAATTACAACACCCTTGCTCTTAACAGCTGCCATTTATAGCCTCATCAAATCATGATCATTTTCCAAAAATGTTACATTTATTTATTATATGATGATATCATATCGACTATAAATCCTATTGGTTATAGTAAATGAATTTAGTATACACCCATACCAAACCCTTTATCTTGCCAGAAGTTGCCATTGGAGGCAGCCATGATACTAGGTCTCTGTGCTAAGAGTGCAAGCTAATTTCAAATATATTGTTGGTTTCTTTAAAGAGGTTGCTTACTGGCTATCAAGTGTAGTGAGAATTCTCACTCATTTGAACTGTTACATACTGAAAATTCATTTATTACAAAAACTCAATCAGGGATGACCAGGTCAGTCTAATGTCTATATCACTTCTAGGTATAGAGGAGCTGATTTGTAAGGTTAATTGTTTTACTTGCTTTACAGAGTTTATTCCTAAAGATCTGAGTCAGGAGCAGAGAACCTTATCTGTACACTTCATGCAAAAGTGAAAGCTTTGAACACAAATATTGGCACTTATGTAAAGAATGGTTTTAGAATTGTAAATCATGGCCCTTCAGTTTAAGAGGGAAGACTACTGGCATATTAAAAAACTTATTTCAAAAAAAAATGACATATCATAATAAGTGTGTAGCACTGTATCTAGTAGCATTGATATTCAGACTAAGGATCTGTCAATAAATCTTGGCCAGTTAATCATTAACTATAAATCAAGAGTGAGGGAATTTTTTTTCAATGAGAAAGGACATTGAGAATAGGAGTGCAGATAAGTCTAAAAACAATGATGAGACCAGAAACTAGGGCAAGGAGATCCATATTTTGACTTAAAGATCAGGATGTATTATCTGAAATATGTTCTAACACTTATTTCTGTTTTTGAGCATTCTCTTTGTTAAATTATCCTGAAAAATCTAGGACGTATAATCAACTGGAACATATCACATCTGATCACTGCCATGTAGATGTAAAATTCATAGTAGGTATGGCTCTCCTTATTTATATAATTTTCTTGCCTCAATTAAAAATTTACAGATTTATTTTAAAATGTTTTAGTATAGACTGTAACCTCAAAATTACTATTAAAGATATAAAATCAGACTGCAAAATAAAACAACACATTTACAGTAAACAGTGATATCAAAAGCAGGATCCTCTTGATTATTAAACACATAATGGTAGATGTTTTGGCAATAATTTTTCATCTTAAATAAATCAACTTCACAAAATACTTGAGAGTTAAGAATAAGCAAAGATGGGCAGGTAAGACAGAGAAAGTAAAGACACTAACAAATGCAGCCTTATCAAGCAAGTCATCACTGTGGGCAACAGGAGCTAACTCCTATGCAGAACTCTTGGAAATCGTACAACACGACTCTCTGAGTTTTAACACCAGAAAAGAGAAGGAGATGGGAAACTTAAATACCAATGCTGTGATGGTTTATCTCATGTATCCACTAGGCTAGGTTAGAGTGCCCATAGGTTTGGTCAAATACCAGTCTAAATGTTGCTGTGAAGGTATTTTTTTTTTTTTAGATGTAATTAGCATTTAAATCAATAGACTTTAAGTAAAGCAGATTACTCTTCGAAATGTGAGTGGGCTTCATTTAATCAGTTGAAGGTCTTAAGAGAAACAGATTGCTAACAGACTGCCTTTGGACTCAAACTGCAATCACTTCCTCCCTGGATGTCCAACTTGCTAGCCCACCCTTCAGATTTCAGATTTGCCAGCGCCAAACAAAGAGATGCAGGTGCCGGCCATAAGAAGTTGGGCAGGCTTGCCATAGAATAAGGTGAAAAACTGATGACAGATTGCCAATAGTGACTGTTACACTCTGCCTCCCGTTACAGGAGCCCAAATAATTAATGTCTATGGGCAGTGACTTCTTGGGGCGGGGGTGGGGGCTGTCAATGGTGGAGTCTATATGATACTACATAGAAAAGTAGATCAAAACAAAGAAAGAAAAGTGCTGAAAATGATTTGAAAATGAGGGTAAATATGGAAGATAGCTTTTTCTTCTTTTTAATCCCTGTAAAAGATAACTGATTGTCTAAAGCAAAAATTGTACCAATGCATTGTGGCATTTTAAACATTCATAGGACTAAAATGTATGAAAAAATTCCATAGAGGGTATGTGGTTGGAACTGGAAGGGTGCAGTTGTAAGATACTTGAAGTGCTATAATATTCTTAAAGGTAGATAGTAATACATTAAAGATATAAATTGTAAACCTTAAAGCAACCACTAAAAAATAAAAGAAGTGATATAACTTATAAGCCAATGTGGATAAAATTGAAGTATGAAAAATAATATTCAATTAATTCACAAGAAGGCAGGAAAATAGTTTTTTTAGTGAGGAGAATAGATGGGACATATAAAAACATATATTAAAATGGCAGATTTTAAATCCAAGCTGTCAATAATTACCTTAAATAAAAATGATCAAAAATAATTTAAAAGGCAGAAAGTAGCACAAGCAACAACAAAAAATAGTTAAACTGGACTTCGTCAAAATGAAAAAATTTCTGTGCATCAAATAATGCCCTCAAGAAAGTATAAAAATAACCCACTGAATAGGAGAATAATTGCAAATCGGATTTCTGATAAGGGTCCTGTAGCCACAATATATAAAGAATTCTTACAACTTAATAATTAAAAAAACAAATAACTCAATTTTTCCAAATGGGCAAAGAATTCAAGCAGGCATTTCTCTAAAGAGGATATACAAATGACCAATAAACACATGAAAAGATGCTCAACATCATTAGTTTTTAGGGAAATGAAGTAAAAACTACAGTGAAATATAACTTCACACTCAATATGATGGCTGTATGACAGACAATAACAACTGTTGGCAAGCACATGGAGCAAATGGTGGAATTGTCATATATTGTTGGTGAGGATGCGATACGGCATAGCCATTTGAAAATACATTTTAGAAGTTCCTCAAAATATTAAACATAGAGTCACCATATTAGCCATCACCATATTACCCACTCCTAAGTTCATAACCAAGAAAACGAAAACATGTGTCCACTACAAACATAGTACACAAATGTTCACGGCAACATTATCAACTGATGATGAGTGAACAAAATATGATACATTCGTACAATGCAAAAATATTCGGCAATAAAAAGGAATTAAATGCTGACATATGTTGCAACATTGATGAACCTTAAAAACATGAGGTTGAGTGAAAGAAGTCAGTCGCGAAAGATCACATATTGTATGATGCTATTAATATAAGATCTTCAGAACAAGCAAATATAAAGACAGAAAGTTGATTAGTGGCTGCATTAGCCTGATATGGAGGGAAAAACGGAGAGTGACTGCTAATTGGCACAATGATTTTGGGGGAGTTGATAAAAATGTCCTAAAATTGGACCGTGGTGATGATTACACAACTCTATAAATATAATAAAACTCGTCGACTTATATACTTTAAATTGGTAAATTATATGGTCTGTGACTTATATCTCAATCAAGCTTTTTTTAAAAAAAAAAAAAAGAAAAATTGTCAAATTGGTTTAAAAAAACAAGATCCAACTATGTGATTTCTATAAGGAAGCATTCGAAATATAAAGAAGTCAAGCTGTGAGAGATGAGGCTGAGATGGTGAGAAAGACAAGGTGAAATACAGCCTTGTATACTGTACTGGAGAGCTTGGGTTTTACGTTGAAGGTCATAGGGATTTCATAGAAAAGTTTCAAGCAGAGTAGTAATGCAATGATCAGGGCTAGGACTTGGTGCTTAACAAAACATAAGGAGGCTCTCACACTGTATGTATTGGGGGCATCCCTTGACCGAGTGCCTTCATGAAAGTGGTACTCTAATTACTAGGTCCTTCACCTCTGTCCTGGCTCTGGCAATCAGCCCCACATTTTAGAAAGAGCCCTCTTTGCCCTCTGGAACATGGAGAATAGATTAAGGGAGTGAAAAGTTAGAGGCAAGGAGATCAGTAAAAGGTTTACTCATGTATTCTACACATTGCATACTTAATGCATGATAAACATAAAGCTGCGCTTTTATGGAGTCTACATTCTTACTCTGGCAGGGGAAGATAGATTTAAACACCTACACTAATAAATAATAATAGATAATTCCAAGTGTGTGATAAGTACTAAGAAGAAAGCAAAGTAGGGTAACAAGACACCAATGACTAAACGAGCTGAAGACTGCTTTGGGTAAGACTATGGGGACCATTGTAATTTATTGTGCAAAGAAATTGAGACAGTTTCGAGAGTAAAATAAAGTGCTAGCACTACTTAAAATGTGTAGTTTTGGAAATATTTATTTTTCTAACAATTTTTAAAAGGTAAATTTTATCTTAAAATACTAAAATACCTATCTATCTAGATTAAGTCAAAATTTAAAGGTTTTTAAATTCACTATCTGGACTTAAAAAAAATTATTCTTAGAAATGTGTTTATATGTTAATCTTAGTCATATACTTCAGTTTGTGTCACTAGTATTTTCCTAAAGATTGTTTTTAAATAGTTTTATTTTTATTCATGCAAATACCTACAATCATCTTCAAATTTGCATTTTATGGTTAATTAACTAAAATTTGTTGAAATCTTCAATATCTCTTATCTATCGATGATCATATTTTTTAACTGTGGGAAAAAATCTTTCTTGTTAATGAAGGATGTTTTAAATTTTATTTTCTTTTTGTTGTTGTGGAAATGTGTATTTTAACCTGGCTCCATTAGCAGAAGGACGGAGCAAATAGCTCATGGTGTTGTCATGTTCTTCAGATAAAAATCAGCTGCGTTAATTCCAATAATGGTTTAATTTTTTTCATCTAACTCATGGAAACGAAGTAAAGCTTTTTAAAAATTCACTCTGTTTAAGAAACATCTTTAAAAATTCCACATTAAAGGTAAAAATATTTGTTTTTGCAATGATAATATGAACAAAAATTTTGATTGAAATGCAAATTAGTTTCCTATTGCTGCTGTAACAACTTACCAGACATTTAGTGGCTTAAAATGACATAAAAATCATTATCTTGCAATTCTGTGGGTCAGAAGTCTCATGAAGCTAAAACAAAAGTGTCACCACAGCTACTATTTCTTCTGGAGGTTCAATGGGGTAATCTATTTCCTTGCCTTTTCCAGCTTCTAGAGGCCACCTGCATTCCTTGGCTTGTGGCCGTCCAGCAGTGCAGCACCTTCTAATTTCTCTCTGATTTTTCCTCCTGCTTCCATTATCAAATGCCCTTCTCTCTCACCCTCCTGTTCTCCTCTTATAAGGACCCATATGATAACATCGAGCCTATCTGGATTATCCAAGATAATCTTCTCATCTTAGGGTCTAAACTTGTAATCACATCTGCAAAGTCCTGTTTGCTAGGTAAGGTAACACATTCATAGGTTTCAAGGATTAGGACGCGGACATCTTTCAGGGGGTGGGCATCAGTCTGCTTACCACAAGGTATCATGGTTAAAATACTGTTCACTAAATTAAGATATCTATGGGGCAGAAATGTGCTTGGAAAAGGTTGGCTGTATACATAACTCATAATTTCATAATCTTCTTAAAATAATTACTGATATTTTGAAGTACATGCTAATTTGTGTCTTCTGGTGTTTTCATGGTCATTGGTATTACTTTGGTCCTTGTGGTAAATGGTAAATGTTGACATTTTTCGTAAGTTGCATATTCATCGACTTTTTTTTGAGAAATGGAAATGTAGTACTTAATCTTTCATGAAACACTCATTTTCAGTTTTTTAACTTGTTTTTTTTTTTTTAGTTTATTGCTACAAAAAGGATTTACTGAAACCTTAAAGGATTTACTGAAAACTAGAATAGCACAATGCCCACACGCTTGAAGACAGACGTCATACAAAAAATGACACAAGCACTCTAGCAAGTGCAGTCAGCCTTTATACATCCTGTGGCAGAACTGCTCAGCTTCTATTGTTTGCACATATTCATATATGCTTAGCGTAGATCTCCCCACATTTGCTTATTCACTGACTAATGGGCTTGTGGTCCTGCGCGTCTTATAGGTTGTGACATAGGCCATGGCACAGCTGGCCATGTGTTGGGCAAGGGTAGCAGTATTGAGACTTCTCCTCCCACCACCCATTCATTGGAAAGTTGGTTGCCTGAGCACTGTTTTATCAGCAAGCTCACTTCATCTATGCTTGGAATGGAGGTGTTAAGTAGGTTGCGTCTGGAAAGGGTCAGAAAAAGATGGTAATCTCTGGATTCACATTTAATTACATGTTACAGTGGAAATTCTGTTCACTGCTCACGAGCCTCACAGGTTACTAGCCAGACCAACCCATGGCAAAAATAAGAAGAACAAAATGGACACCAACCACACATATCCTAGATAAGTTTTTGTTTCTACTACTACTAATACTTTGTTTTTTTTAAAAAAAAATATCTGGGACAAATGTTAAATCAAACACCATGCCAGGACAAGAAGCATAAGTGAGGACTGGGCTGCGTGGGACTTAATGATCAGCCTAGCTAGGAGGCAGGACTAGATGAGGAAGAGAGCGGTGAACAGAAGCCATGAGGAAAAGTTATCATCGCCTCAGTGATTTCAGGGACAAAGGTGGCAGGCAGAGGGAACATTAGGTGTAAACATCCTCGGCAAGACCAGTGTGGATGGAACAGAGGGAATGAGAAGGGAGGCAGGCAGAGGTAGGAAAGGAGGGGAGAGCAGCAGGTGCAGTCAGATAATACGGGGTCTACAATACCATTGAAAGGAGATTAGATTTTATTCTCAGTGGAAAGCCACTAGAAGGGGAGTGATATGATGACTTACATTTTAGAATGATCATTCTGGTTATTTATAGAGAATGGTCACCATGTGATGGCCAGAGTGAAAGTAGAAAAAACAGAGAAGCTATTGCAGTATTCAGGACAAGATATGATGTGGCTAGGACCAGTGTGGCAGTAATGGAAAGGGAGATAAATGCTCAGATTTGGGATATATTTTGTAGGTAGGCTCCAGAAAATTTACTTATGGATTAAATGAAGGTACAGAGGGATAGAGAGGAGGCAAAGACTTCAAGTTTTTGTTCCAAAATTCTGGAATGAATTGTGGTGCCATTTACTGCAATGGGAAAGCCAGAGGTAGGAGCAGGGCTTATTTGCTTGTTTGTTGTTTTGTTTTGTGAAAGAAAGAAATCAAGGAATTGGGGTGAGAATATGGACACACAATGATAGTGACACAGACGAATGGGTGTGGTTGATAGAAGAATGATAGATAATGTCAATGGATGTGATGTTGAGGAAAAGGTGGAGTGGAATGAAGAATCAAGAAAAATATCCTGTGTCTGCTTAAGTATGTGGGTGGATAGTCAGGGAATGAGAGCTTGTGTTTTATATATCCAAATTTCCAAGCACTCCTAGGACATCCAGGTAGCAAATCTCTAGATGTTTTTTAAATGAAAAGATGTGAAGCTCAAGGGAGATATCTTTATGGACTGGAGAAATTTAGGGAGACCTTGTCATATAGATGGAGGAGGGAGGGGATTGCTTGAGAGTTTGTACTATGAAATGGGAAGTAGGGGTGAAATATTGAGGGGAAAGAAGAATAGATTCATGATGGGACCTGAGTAATCGTAAGGCCACTTTGAGAGAGAGTGGGCCAGGGGGCGGGGGGAGAGAGAAAGGGGAAGAGAGAGAAGAGAAGAAGAGAAGAGAAGAGAGAAGAGAAAAAGAGATTTGGAAACAATGGAGTTTATTTTAGTATTTTGCCTAAGGCTAGCCTTCAAGCAGGGATGATTAATGACATTAATTTATCAGTGCTTCTCAAACTGTTCTGTTCCTTCCCAGACCTACTGCCTTAGAATCTTCTGGAGCAGGGCAAGGAATGGGCAGTTCATTTCAGTGATGAACACTAAAGTTTGTGAATAATGGTGCTAAAGTTTAGGTTGTCAATGAAGATCTCAGGTTCTCATGTGAATCGCTTGAGCTGTTCATGCTTTACACACACTGGTGGCTCCGTGTCCTTGACCTATTGATGGACTGGCTTTTAGATCATGCCATGAAAGTCTATGTCTCAGCCCAGTGAGCCCTTAACTTATCTGATGGTGAGAATCATCTGAGATCCTTGTTAAAAACACAAACTTCCAAGCCAATTCCCTAGAAATTCTTATTCAATGATGCCTGGGTCTGTGCATTTAACAAGTTGTCCCCAGGCGATGCTCATGATCTGGCAAGGTTGGGAAACATTGCTTAAGTCAAAGTATTTTTTGTTTCATATGTGAAAACCTAGGAGCAGATCAGAAGCAAAGGGCAAACAAACCCAAGCTGAAGAAGCAAAATAATACCCAAAGTCTTCCAGATGTTTCCCTGTTTATGGAGCCAATTCTGGCCTCATTAGCTGCCTTGCTTTCATTTATGCTTCTGGTTGAGTTAAGCACTCAGATAATAAAATAATTTTCAGAGGCCATGATGAGATTGTCACTTTGATTATCAAATAAGTAAACATGCAAAAAGAGGATACAGGAGGAGTAAGTGGAGAAATAAAGTAGGAAATTTTAAATTTATTTCTTTAAAGAGAAATTATAAGAGGTTTTATGAGCTGAATATAATATCAAAGTTTCTCTGGTTTATACAGTTTCTTTCTCATTCCCACCTCCCAAGTCATTTCTTAGCTTTTTTACTGAGGGATAGCTCTTTTCACTACTTTATAATTCATTGCTTAATCACAGCTAAACAAAGAGCTCTACTAAGCTTTCTCAAATCTACATTGCTTTGCTCCAAAATTTCCTCCTACCCTATGAAAATGCATTTGGGAGTTGATTAATGTATCCTTCTCCAACCAATATACTTATTTCTTGGCTCCGATATCAAATGCTCAGCTAACAAGTTTGGACAGCAAGAGAGGCTGTGTTATCTGAGACAATCTGGTTCTTAAATTTCAGAGACGAAGCAGCAACTCTGACCTGCAAGGAAGTTAACCAAAAATTTCTTCTAGTCTTTTCAGCTACTGAGTTCAGATGGTAAATATTTGGAAAGCAAGAGTTGAGAAAGTTAGAGATTACCATAATGTATCATTAATGAAGACTATAGCAACATGGTGTCAAGCATTGTGCATAAGGTAAATATTTGAGAGGCAGTCAAATTTATTAGTTGTCAAATATTTGAGAAAGCATCAAAATTTGTCACCTCTAAAACATCTCATTTTTTCTAGTTGCAACTGAAAATTATACATTGGATTTTTTTAAGACACAAATGAGTATGGAAGGAAAATATGGATACTTGGCCAATTATGGCTCCAGACACCCTCCCTATGGCACTTACACCAACCACAAAACAAAGATCCTGTGACTTTGAAAAAAGATGTATCTGAAGACCACATAAATGCATCTTCCATGTAAACTAATCTTAGACTATGAATCCTATGATATTTCTCCTTAATCTTTAAAATATCCTTATCAATACCCTTTCCATCCTTCATATACAATGTTCTTACACATGCCCAGCTTTGATTTATAATATCTTTTATTTTTAAAAAGTAGAGGATTGATAAATAAATTATGTAACATATAGTGGAATAATATTTATTCAGTGAAAGTGATAATATAGATATGTATTTATTGACATGAAAAAATCATACACATATTTTTTGAAAAAATATACTCATACTAATGAATCTATCATTGTTAATAAACTCACATTCATATGAAAGATTTTCAGCTTCATTCTCCTATTGTTAATATCTAACTTATCTAGGTAACAAGTCAGCTAAAAAGATCACCAGAAGCAATTCAATTCAGAATAGTCCCTAAACAAGTATTAATGTAAAATATCCAAGTGAACAAGAAGGAAGGCTTGGAAGCAGATAGATGCTGATATTCAGGTGAGTTTGCTGGGCCTCACTTAGGGTGGTTTATGGGTTTAAAATTGTGGGCATGAATTTGTGAAAGCCCAGTCAGAGAGAATGAAACACGTTGGATTTTGATTACCTGAGCATAAATTAATCAAGATGTGAATTCATTTGGCAGGGGACCTGTAATTAAAGCTACTCTGCCACTGCTTAGTTAACATACATCTTTAACTGTAGTCAATTTGCTTAATAGGCAGTGGTTACATTTTCTGTCTGAACCATAACATGAGGTATATGTAGCTACCTTCCCATCTGCCCCTGTATCCTGGTAAACAGGAAGTCTATGCACAGGGAAGAATAGAAGCAATTTCACCCTGACTTGAAAAAATTGGAAAAAGTTTCACAAAGATGTGACTTTCGAGCTAGAACTTAAAGAATAATGTTCTGAGAGGTAGAAAATATGGAGAGAAGTATTCCAGGTATAATACTCCCTAAACATAAATATGTACTTGTGGGTGCCAGATTCGACAGGCATTAAGACACTCGTGTGTGTGTGTGTGTGTGTGTGTGTGTGTGTGTGTGTGAGAGAGAGAGAGAGATGTAATTTTTTTTAGCACATAAAAATGGTAGAGTGATAGAGAGGGTAGCTGGAGAGATCATAAAGGAATTCAATTAATATCCAAAGAGTGCAACCTTTTTCTTCCCTCCTCTGACACTTCTTTCAGAGCAGCCAATTAACATAGTCAAAGTTATGATGATATTGTGCGAGATAGTACACCACCTGACCTGACCACCTGTTCAAGGGTGATTTAAGTGCTACTCTAATGCCGAGCAGTAAAAACTAGTTTGTGTCTATGATTGTAATAGTTGAGACTCAGATGCACAGCGTAAAAAATATGTTGAGGTAGACAGTATCATTTTTTTTATGTGGGCCAATTCTTGTGACCACACTCTAAATTCCCTTATATCTCCTCCCTGAGTTAACTGAAATTAACAGTGACTCACTAACCATCGAAGGGATTCATAAGCTTTAAAAAAATGAGCCATTAATTAAACCTTCTGTATCAGCTTCAAATTGATTTTTTAAATCTTGTTTGACTCCTAGGCATTCAAGTAAGAAGCAAAGAGGATCATCATTTTCCTTAAAAGAGAAATTCCTAAATCAGAACTGGTTTAATTCCAACATAATTTTGCAAATTAAGGAGAGTTAGATATAAAGAAGAAATTCCAGTTTTAGTGTGTGTAAGAAAGAAAAAATTTAACAGCTTGATTTTATTTGGGACTATTCCAAACTGGCTTATTTTAATTTTGCATTCCAATCAAGGCAACAAGTCCACATGAAACCAATTCTTGGTATGAAACTCTTCCATTAGTTGTTACTTCTGATTTTGTGGGGTTGTCCTGTGAAGTTCTGATGAGATGTTTTCTGTGAAATTCTTTGTATATTGCATGATACAGAATAGAAACTCAATAAAGACTCATATTGTCCAATTTTGAAAACCAAACTTATGCTTACCATTAAGACTTAAGTTCACTCTGTGAGACTCACCATAAACCTGTAAGTAGAATCATTCTCATTCTACTGATGAAAAAACTGAGTCTTGGATTTGAGTTAATTTCCAAGTATCGGTATGACAATGTACATCCCTCCTTCCTAAGAAGATTAAGGTACCAAATTGTACCAGCTGCTGGTTTTTTGTTTTTGTTTTTGTTTTTTTGCTTGTTTTGACATATATGTTCCTAAAATACATTCCCTAAAAGATCTGTTTATTGTCTATCTCCCCCATTAACTTGAGTGCCCCAGAGAGGAGGAATTGTACCTGAATCCTTGGATGGTGTCTGGAAAGCAGAAGGTTCTCAATATCTGTTGAATGAGTGAATCACAAAATAATCTTTTAAATCAATTTGTCCTCTCCCCAGATATCCCAGTTTTTCTTATTATTTGTAGGTTTATTTAGCATTAATAAAATGGGTCTTTATATCTAGATACCCATGAACAGGTTTTATCTCTAAAGAAAGGCCATGTGACTGAAGGCTTGGATAGTTTTGTTTATTCTCCACACAGCAGAAATGAGCAAATCATGTGTACATTCTAAAGTTACCGTGAGAACTGAGTGTATATGGGGAGATAATTGCTATGGTAATACTGGGCTCACACTTAAGACGACAGCTGGACTTCTAGCAGGAGAGGATCTGAAAGTGTTGCTTCAATTCCACTTGTCTGGAGGTTGCTGGGTTGGCCCCTTTTATCCTCCCTTTGAGTTGATCCATCGCAAAGGAGGGAAAGTAAGCAAGGAGTGTAAAAGCTTTCTGTGGTTGGGTATGAGAAAGATCACAAGGCAATTGTACATTTAGACATTGTAGAAAGACTTTATCTGCTACATAGATTTAAGGAAACATAAGCCTGGTGTAATTCATTTCCATTAGAAATTATTTCAAGTCCTTTTATTTTCAATGAAATCCCCAGTTACAGTTGGGGATGGATTTAGTAACAAATGACATAGGATTTTTTCAGTCTCATCTTTACTTTCTGAAACTGTCTTTGCAAAGTCCAGAAAACAACTTTGATTTTTCAAATACAGAAAGAAAAGCTCTAGGGGAAAATTTAGTGCCTATGGCTGAGTCTTGTAAAATACAGAGAAGCAACTAATGGTAGGTCTGAAAATAGAGAATTTTGTACTTTGTGTAAGCTGAGTTGATACATTTAATTTATTTTTAAGCCATCTGGACAAGGGAACCTAATCTCTCGGTGTTCTCACAAACAGATGTGCCATGACCTATGCAGAAGGGGAATACTTCACCAATTAACCTGTCTAAATGCAATGCTCCCCCTTACTTCCTGTGGTCATGCACCTTTACTGGTACAAGATAACACACATTACATCCTTAACCGTACACCAGGGACTCGCTAAGGGCTTTATCAATATTATCTCACAACAACTTTCTAAGTTTTCTATTTTTATGGTCTCAATTTTACACATGAGAAACTGAGGCCAAGAGAGATTAAATAATTTCCCCAAGATCACCCACTAAATAAGTGGCAGAGCAGGAATTCCAGTGTGTTTAGTTCCAGAACCTGGGTATATAATCATGACTGCATTCTCCTACCTCTCAGGGCAAATACTTCCCCAAAATGAGGCCTTTGCTAGTAGCTGTTCGAAAGGACACTGGAAAGGCAGTTCCATAGCTAATTATGTTCTTTAAAAATGCTTTTTGATGAAGATAGTGACAATGATCTCCTTAAAGCATTTATTTTGTTGGTTTCAAATCATTTCTAGGTAATGAAACATGATCCCCCACATCTCTTCCCCCAAATGTGTTTTGCCTCTCCTGGCTCTTCAAAAGGGTAAAACTTATAAAACGAAACTTATAACAGTAAATGTGCCTTGTAAGAAAATTGGGCTGTTGGCACAGCCATCACAGATTCAGACTAACAGTGGAATTTAGCTATGTTCACTTTGAAGACAAAAGACCCTACTTTTGAGCTGAGGAAACCTATGTTCTGATTCCAGCCCTATAACTTTGGCCAAGACACTTAACCAAACTGGGTCTCGATTTCCTCATATGTGCAATAGGGAGTAATACTTGTTCTGCTTTCTTTTTCCTAGTCATTGTATGGGAAAGAAAGTGTGGCAACAGAAAACACCAAAGCTCTAGATTGATTTATCATCCCCTTCCCTAATCTTTGGAGCTCTGGGTCCTGCCCAGACTGTGGGCCTGGGCACAGAAATGGGCATGGCTGGAGTGTTGCAGGGTGGCCATGGCTGAGGGAGTAGGGGAAGAGCAAGGGGTAACCAGCCGCCAGTGGGCAGTGGAGGCTCATGCTCTGAGTGACAGATCCCCTGGGGGCATCCTGGTGCCCAAGGGGGCATGACATTAATTAGGAAATATAAAACACCGTGGCATGTAGAGAAAAACCACCGAAGAAAGGAAAAGTCTTCTACATTAATGCCTTGGCTGGCACTATTCCCTGCATTCGAAACAGCACCCTGAGATTTCATTTTGCACCGGACCCCACAGACAGAGCAGCAGACCTGACTGGGAAGCTTAAGATTCTGGAGATTGTAAAGACCTGACTCACTTTTTAATGCTCACAGATTAAAACAAAAAACAAAACTAAATGCTTATGAAAGGACTCATCTCCCCAGTGAAGGGGGAAAGGAAAACAGGCAAGTTGTAGCTACTGAGCAGTGTCTCCCAGCCGGAAGGAGGCTAATGCTCTGTTGACACTACCCTTTAAATTCCCAGAGAGGACCTGTTCGGTTGGATTGGAGTGGGGTGGGACGGAGGTGTGATTAACTGCATTTTGAAAAAGAGGGAATAGAGGCTCAAAAACGTTAAACTTACCTGAGACACTGAGTAGGTATCTGAAGCAGGGTCAGGATGCCAACTTGGGTTGGTGGGCTCCATGTTCCTAGAATTTGGGTATTGGGTCCTTGAAAAAGGAGAAAAATACCATAGACACTGACAAAAGATCATCTCTATTACAATATCACTTAACTATGTAAGAACATAAACCTCTTTAGGCTTGTAGCTCTTATGCAACTGTAAAATTGAAATAAGTTCTCAGGTTAAATACAAATGAAACTACAAAATCAGTTAAATTCAAATTAACAGCAATAATGTAATCGATATTATTTTGCTCATGTTAAATCAAATTAATTCAACTAATTTGAATTTAATTAATATTGAATTTAATTTGGAAAAATGCAGGTTTGTTTTATATTCAATTCTAATGGCTTGTTTTTTAGTCAGTTTCTGAATTTTGACTTTAATTATGTATATGTGGGGAATTCTTGATCACATTAGCATATAGCATAAAGTGATGTTAATGTCAAGGTTTTATTATTATATTTTATTTTGTTTTGTTATTATTTTTATATTTACAATCGAAGATTATCAGACCTCATGCTTAACAAAAATTGCCACATTTGATGGTGATTTGCTTGTAAAATTGTACTGTTTATTTGAAGATAAATTTATGACAACATTAGTAAATCTGCTATAATTATTTCTGAACTCAAGATTAGGACACTTCCTTATCATGTATTTACTTTTATACTTTCTTTTAATAAAATGTTGTAAATAGTTGGATGTAAAGGTCAGTAGCTACTGACCAACTGGTGTGGAGGTATGTTAGATCTTTTGGCGCACAATGTGGCTGCACCATTCAACTCGATATCAGCGCTGCCTGTCATAGAAACTTATTCTGCCTGGGGCCACGGCCTTTCTAATCACTGCCCGTCAATGGATGTATGTAAATATATGTGTGCTTGTGTGCCTGTAGTGTGTATGTATGTTGAGTGTGTATGTATAGATCTGTACATGCAGGTATGTTTGTATTAGTGACTGTGTGTATACGTACATGTCAGGAAATTTCTGGACCTAGAAGAAAACTATTAAGGCTCATCTGTTATCCTCACTAGTTAAAATATTTGTTCTGCACATAATAGGTACTCAAAAATGGTACTTAATCATATGTTAGCAGATACTCTCTTTCTCAAGTGTTATTTTTTTTTTCTTGGTCTTGGGTTGCCTGCCAACTCAAAGCCAGTAAAGCATGCCATTCTATTATTGGATTCTCTCAGGCTGGTAAAATAACTTGCATACTTATTTTATTTTATTTTATTTTATTTTTGATTTAACCAATACTTACCTAATGCTTACTTGTGAGTAAAGAACAGTTCTAAGCACTTTACAATGCAAATTACTTCATAGTTGTTTTAGGTTGAGTTTTCCCGTGACTGGAATTTTGAGGATGCAGTTTGTTTTGGACGTAATTCCCAGAAATATTTGCAAAAGTATTTTGCAAGTATTGGGAAAGGAGATCGGGAAGGGAAAGGAGGCAGTATGAGTACATTTATGAGCTGCACTCAATTCTGTTGGGGATCGTGGAAGAGGGTGTAGAACAGGCGCCTCAGGGCTGCCCCTCTCTCCCCCACAGGAGCAAGGAAGCTGGAGTATTTATTACTCACCTTTTCCTTCACTGCTTTGAAGGGCTGCTCCCAGAGGCCACTGACTCCATGGCACTTCTGGCCTGCCTTATGCATGAGTTGAACGTGACTTGGTGGCTAGAAAGCATCTGCCCAGAAAGACACGGGATATTGCAGTAAGAAGATATTGGCACTCACAGGAGGAAGTGCCAAGGGGACTTAAGGGAACTGCCAGCGTCTGCTACAGTACTTATAGCTGCATTTATACACTTTTTGACAGGTGATGAAATAAGACTCAAGGTTATTGGGATAGAGTGCAAGATCCGGGATTCTAACCTGGTCATCTGGTCACAGACTCTACTCTTAATCGCTACGATGATAATCAAAATGAATTTTACCCTTCTGCATATTTTCCCCCAAAACATTTATTTCAAAACGTAAGCAAGTCTTAACTATATATACATTCTAATTCACTGAAAGAGAAAGCCTTTGATAATAATATATTTTTTCTTTCTCTGTTGCTTCTGAACAAATATTTCTAAATGTGCTTCTCCTTTTCATTAAGTGACTCTCCATAATAAAGTCTGGAATTTTTCTGTTAATTTTAAATACAAATTACCTAAAAAGGAACAAAGAATGGTAACCATTAAATTTGAATGAGCATTAGAACTATGTTACAGTCAGGAGTGGAAATATACGTCCCAAGGATCATGGTCTGGGACTGGGTCATGCTATTTACTTACAAGATTTGCACAGAAGTAAAAGGGAGAAGGGCTCAGAGTCCAGGCAAAGAGAGTTTGTTATGAGATGAAGCTGTTCTCTTGGTCCTTCCTTGTAACTCCCTCTCCACAGATAAGATCCAAGGCAGACATTCCTTTCATGGAATGCCAACTGGAGTGATGTGACATGGCTCATAGATCGAAGTCCTGGAGCTAAGCTCCATCCGTTTCAACCATTTCCATTTGACACAGAAGTTCACAGACTAGGCCCTGCTCATGCATTCCAAATCTGTTCTTGCATTTAGTGCTGTTTGTCAGGTGACACTGAATGATATCAAAAAAGACATGGTCCCAACTACAAAAAAATAGTTCAGTGTTGCAGGAAATGTATTGAGACATTTTGAGATTATTCTCAGAACAGTCTTCCTTTCTCAGGTCTCTCCCAATTTTCAGAGGAGTTCTTTTGGAGCTTCTTTAGCTTCTTTACTTCAGGGGAGTTTTATCCCAGGGCAAGAAATGGAAGCTTCTGAAAGTGAGTAGTCTAACCCTTCTTGCTTTTGTAAAAGCCCGGATTGATGAAGAAACTTTTGGGAGTGTTCTTGGTACATAGGATTGAACTGGCTGTGTCTCTGATGGCAATAAGAGAATAGCATAGATTTCCCCCACACCAGGAAGTGCATTGCGATGTCTCCTGGAAGCATCCTGGTGAATATGCAGGGCCTTGGAGGGAATGGTGGTGTCATTGACCCCCTGGGGAGGCTGGAACCCAGGCGCTAGCATCTGGGCCTTAGCAAAGATTCCGAGCCTCATGCACAGCTCCAAAGCAGAACCCTGTTACACTTCAGTTCAAGGATATCACGGTGATCGTGATCAATGGAACATGAAAGATCCTCCCCTCCCCCAAATTCCAAATGTAAACCTCTCAGATTCTTAAGAAATCCAAGGAGAGAGAAGAAGTCATATTAGTGACTGAAAATGACTTTCTAGCCTGCCCAGTGGGATAGGGTCGAAGGCAATTTTAAGCAGTTTTAAAGATATTTCTGGACTGTTTGAATCTGCAGTGTTTCATTCTTGACACCAAAGAATAGCTCACATTTAATGTACGTTTGTTTCAGTGGGCCACAGGCAGGCTGAGTATTTTTCATGAATCTCTCTCATAATCCTCACAGCAAGTCTGTAGATTTGGTAGTTTTGTTTTCCCCATTCCACAGATGAGGAAGATGAGGCCGAGAGGGTTTAAATCTTATCTCAAGCTAAGGCCCTGTCAGGTAAGATTTAACCCAGACCAAGCTGACTGCAAAGCTTTGCATTTAATTCAATTCTGTAAATCTAACTTGTGAAACAATGGGCACCACACACAAGATTACAGGGGTAAGAATTATATTCAGCGTTTTAGCCTATAAATGTTGGAGTACAGTACTCTGGAGGAAAGAGAGCCTGATGAAGGCCCTCGGGAGGGCTGACAACGTTGTTGATTTTGTTTAACAGTGCGTCTCAAGTACCCAGAACAGTACGTGGTCCACAGTAGGGGCTTAATAAATATTTGACAAATGAATGAATAAATGATTGACAGGGGCCTGGTATTCTGCCTTTTATGATGAAAGGGCTTTCAAGAATCCAAAGGGAGAAGGAAGTAGGGTAAACGCCACTTTGCCAAATCACCTCGCTAAATGGTTAGGGATTTGTATGAATGAACACTACCTGACACCATTCCAAAATGGGCTCGTTATCCTTGCTTGTCTTCTTTTCCAAGCCCTGATCACTTTAATGAAGGAGAACAATTCTTTCTGATTCTAGAATGCAGATAGACTCCATTAGTAAAAGTAATATTTTGGGTAAAATAAAGAAGAGATAAACCCAGGTAAATACCTAGATTAATGACAACAGATCCACATGTTTAGCATAGACTTACATTTTGGTTGTGCTTAAGCATATAACTGCTCATTACGTCTTCATTAAAGTTTCAAGTGATCCTTGGATGAATTATAATGATTAAAAATAATGCAAAGCAAAAAGCTTTTGGATGTACCTCTCTGAACAAAGACTCTTTGTAGAAGGAGATGGTGGTTTAACTCTAAATTCTCATGAAACAGTCTAAGACAAGGGGAAATCTATTTAGAGAATTTTTATGGTAAAAATATACGGTAGTACAAATTCAAGAAGATTCACCTTTTAAGAAAAACAACAACAACTATAAAACAATGGTGCAATGTATTTCACAGATCCTGACAAGGAAGTGGCTTTACTTTTGTTTCACTTCTGGGGCAAGTAAGGCATGGATCACTTAAGGGATATTGCCCTGGGATAACAGATCCAAGCCACCTAATGTCACTCCCAATCTAGATACTATAATAAGCAAAAAAAAAAAAAAAAAAAAAGTTTGAAGCAGATATATCACCTATTAACATTCTCAGCCATTCTGCAACCTAAATTAATGATGGAATGGAAAAATACATATATACTGCTCATCTCCTACATGAACTCAAATGACCCCTGGCTTCTCCAAATGAGAAGTCTGACAGTTCCCCTGGCAGTAATGCTGAGGAGATAAGATAAATTGGAATTCCTGAGATGATCTAGGATACTTATCAGCAGAAACAGCTTCAAGGGAAATGTCTGCTTTTCATCTCTTGGAAATTAACAAACCACTGACAGCAAGAAATATTGGTATTTGATAATAAGGCAGTATTCTAGGGCACATACGTTCAGTGCAAACAAAAATTTATCTGCATGACAATAGGGAATCATTGCAACAGCACTGCCTGCAGCTCATTCATCAATTACCTCTTACTTGACCACTGTCTTCCCCAGAGCAGAGCTCCTGTTATGTTAAAGGCCTCTATCCTGTTTGTTTCCATTGAGGCTGCTGTTACCATGATCTAAACACTGGTGCTGTCTGAGATGCAAACACCAAATATTTTTTCCAGCTGGCAAGAGGAGGGGATGCTCTAGTGACAATCAGCATCTGGAGAGGTAGTTTACAATGACAGTGGTTTCTATTCTGCTATCTGGACTTATGGGTAAATCCCACCATTGGCCCGCTGGGGCCACCGATAGGAGTAACATTGGCAGTGCCCTCGGATAGACTGCAAATATTTTGGTTCTTTCCTAGCACCAAATTTAATCCCCAAAGGTAAACACCATTTCACTTACTCACTTTCCTAAGACTCCGTGCTAAAATTCCAGCATATTTTTCTGCTGCAAGATTTTAAACTTTTATTGGTCCTAGAAGGGCCAGAAAAGCTACAGAAAGGCCCTGGCCTGCAGTACCAGTTAAAAGCCTTTGAATTGAAAGTAGGAAACTCAGAAGCATCAAATGTAGTCTCATGAAGGCTGTTTTGCTTTAGAGAAATCTTTGCACTTGCATTCTGATGTGAGTTCTGATGGCAAGATTAATATTATTTACATAGAAAAAAACCTACATGCAGGTGAGACGATTCTGCTATTTTCAGTGAGAATGGCCGGGATGGATTGCACGTGGATTGTATAGCTACACAGGTGTCTTTGAAACACAAATTGAAATGGTGCCACTGACTTGTTTAAAGCTTTTCATGGGTTCCCTATGACATTAATGATTCTCATTAGGATTCTGTTGGTATCAAGGCACAAAAACCTAACTTAAAAGGGTTTAGGAAAAAAGTATACTCATTGGCTCACATGGTGAAAAATTCCAAGGACTGGAAAAATTTCAGTAGGATTGGTTCCAGATGGATCCAGGGGCTCAAATAATACTGCCAAGAATTTGTCTATCTCAGGTTGGGGTCTGGAGTGAAGCAAGCTAGGTGCCCAGGGTGCGGGTTTGGAGGCAACTGAGTTGTGTGCGTGCTGTCTCTGCCGTTACAGGACCCTGAGAGTCAGATCCTGCTTAAAAGGCTTTGCCTTCCTACATTTGCACCGTGGGCATCCTGCTCACCTCACCCTGTCAAATCCCTGGGCCACCCCCATCTCTCAGCTGTTGTTTCTGTGTTGTTCTTCCTCAGCTGAGTTCTTCCCTTGTAGTGGCCAGAGCTCCGGGCATAGTTTTATCACTGTCATAAACTTTCTCCTTTCCACCTGTGCCCAAATCCTTTCTCAGGAATTTTCAGGAAAGAACAATTTCAGGACTTGTGCTTATTGGCGCTGATTAGTCCAGTGTAGGTGTGGCAGAATCATTTAATACTACTTCCTGTTCCTCTTGGGCATACAGCTAAACTACATTTCCCAGGTCCCTTGCATTTACTTTGGGTCCCATGACCAGTTCTGGCCAGTGAAGTGGAAATGGAAGTAAAGCACATCTCTACGCTTGGATCTTCAAACTTCCATAGTAATTACCACATCCTCTCCCTCTTCGTTCTTTGATTGGCTGGTACAGAGGATTCAAGAGGTGGTTCCAGAGCATGACAGAGCCATTAGGTGAAAGGAGCCTAGATCTTGAGTCACTATTTGGAGGAAGCCATCCCGAAGAGCCACTGGATCGGGAATATCTGCACTGGATTTTTTGGTGAGAGAGAAATCAAACACTGAGATTGGGGTTTTGTTGCTACGACAGCTAGTGTTACTTGTCCTGTACATTCCATAGGGTATGTGCCTGTTCCTGAACCCATTACTGTTGCCAGAAAGGGTGGGATGCTCTGACTGGCTAAGCCTGAGTCACTTGCACTCATCTTTGACGCCCAGAGTTAGGGAGAGCCCTGTGCCAAACTATGGAGGTGTGGAGTGGGGAAGAAGCAGTCTTCCAAAGGAAAATCAAGGTGCTATTACCCGAATAATGAGGGGAGGTGCTGGACAGACAGACCTGCACGGAACTCATCAGGCTTGCCTCCGAAACGTGCTTTCGGCATGCCCACCATTTGGAAGTTTCTTCTCCCTGCTACGCCGTTCCTCCCAATCTTGCTCTTCTTACCTGCCCCTCTCTCTGTCTCTCCTGTTGCTCATCTCCCCTGCCCCCCACTCTCTTGTGCTCCTTCCACCTTCGTCTGGAAAATTCTTACTCATTCCCAAAACTCTGTTCAGAGTTTTAGAAACCTTGAATAAGCTTCTTCACACCCATGGTAACTTCTAGGTCCCGTTCTTCCTCACATGGGGCCCCGTGATTTTTCTTATGTTGTCTTTCCTTCATTAACTATAAATTATTTAACAGTGAAATCCTCAAAACAGGAATGGGCCTTGTCATCCTTTAATTTCCAATACCTAGCACGGCCCTTCCACCTTATGGAAATATTCAGATGAATGAAGAAAGGGATATAATCTGTGTATCCGACCGTGGGCTAAGTTCACTTTTCCAGAGGCATCCACAGGATATAGAAATCCACTTTTCTATTCATATCATTAACAAAGTAAGAAATTTAGTGCTCAAAAATGAACAGTAGCATGATGTTTCTGAAACTGTTTGTCTTTGATTTTACAAATTATATTGTATTAATGAATCTAAGGGCCAATTTTTGAATATGAGGAAGTGCTTTTAACTTATTTCATACAGGAGGTATTATGGTCACTTAGTTATATCAAAAACTTACCTGCATTATTTGTGTGTATATGTGTGTTGAGAGTGCAAAGGGAACAATATAAAGAAAATATTTTAAAGTAACAACTACTTTGTGGAAGTAGGAATTATTCTCCCTGCCGCCCCCCCCCCCCCCATTTTCTATTGTCTGGGACCCTTGGAAGACGAGTATCCAACATATGGCTGATATAAGGACATTACTCTAAGCAACGTCTCAGATTTTATTGTGGTCTTTTTTTTCTCTCTTTATTAAAGATAATGTCCTCATTGTCTGATGGAGACAGAAACTCTCCACCTCCCTATTAAGAAAAAAAAAAACCAACTCTGACCAGAAGGTTTCTGAAGCCTCCATTGATAACACACAATGGGCTGTTCTTATAGGACTTTCATGGCCCTTAAATAAGTCACTGTTAGCTAATATGATAAAAGAGTGAAAGATGAGAAAAGACAACCTGGGGGTTCGTCAGCCAAAACTGGGCCTGGCAGTGGACTCAGTATAAGCAAGAATCCATACTCAGAAGACTGTGCGAGAAGATGCCAAATTTGTATCTTAATGTTGTGAAAAGGACAAACCTTCAAAGTAAATATCTTTCAGTGTCTTTTAGCTTGAGAGAGAGGAAAGAACGGAAGAGAAGAGTGCGTAAATGAGTACTGCTGGGAGCCAGAGCCATTGCTCAAAGTGGCTTTGCTCCCTCCCTGGGGGACTTTCCAGTGCCAGATCCTCACTGCCCTGGGCCATCGCAGATACCAGTTTCCTACTGGACAGAGGTGACATATCTGATGTAGATGTGTTATGTCGAGCTGTGCTTGCTGACCTCTGTACCTGGAAAAATAAAACTTGCATTCTCTGTCAACTCAACCGGGTGCTCATCCATCTTGAACGTCCTCACCGAATCCCTGGACCCTGTTGTCTGAGTCAGGGTTCTCCAGAGAAGCAGAACCAAAAGAGAGATACATAGATACAGATGAGATTTATTATAGGAACTGATAATAGAAGATAAGAAGTCTCATGATCTGCCGTCTGCAAGCTGGAAAACCAGGAGAGCCAGTGTCATAACTCAGCCCAAGTCTGAAGTCCTGAGAACTAGGGGATGAACTGGTGGTGTAGCTCCCAGGCTGAGGCCAAAGACTGAGAACCAGGAGTGCCAATGTTTGGAGGCAGGAGAAGATGGGTGTCCCAGCTCAAAAACAGAAGGAGAGAATTTGCTCTTTCTCCACCTTTTTGTTTTACATGGGCCCTCAACAGTTTGGATGATGGATACCCACACTGGCAAGAGCAGATCTTTTTTGCTCAGCTTACTGATTTGAATGCTAATCTGTTCCCCAAACACCCTCTCAGACATGCACAGAAATTGTGTTTTATCAGCTATCCGAGCATCCCCTAGCCCAGTCAAGCTGACATGTAAAATTAAGCATCACTCCTATAAATAGGTTACCTTGTATGAAACGAGGGCCATTGTAGGTAGAAAGGCATGGATCTTCAAATGGGAGATTATTCTAGACTGTACAAATGGGCTTGGTATAATCATATGAGAACCTTTCCCAACTATGGTTAAAGAGAACTGTGACAACATAAGAAGAACCAGGGAGATGCTGCATTGTTCACTTCCAATGTGGAGGAGGTCAGCCAAAGCCAAGGAATGCGGGCATCATCTACAAGTTGGAAAGGGCAAGAAATGGATTCTCCCCCCTTGAACCTTCGAAAAGAAAGTAGTCCTGCCAAAACCTTGATTTTTATCCTTACAAAACCTAGGTCATACTTCTGACTCACAACACTGTAAGATAATAAATTTATATTGTTTTCAGCCACTAAATTTATGGCCATTTCTAATTACAGCTATAGAAAACAAACATATCCACTAACAGATCTTGAAAAGAACTAGTGGTCAGAGGCCAAAAAGACTTCATAGTCTGCTTGACAGCAAATAGTGAGAAATAAATGTTAAATTGTGTGTCCTATGTTTCTGTCTTCTGGTCTCATTCTGCCTAGTTGTAAAAATATGTAATAAGAGGAGAGAGATTGGAGAAAAAAACATTGAGTATTTATTTACTGACTTGGAGAAGAGTAGGTGGTGAAGGTCGGACTGAGTGGGGCTGGCTCATACCATTTAGGACAAATAACAAGTCTGGTAAGCCACATAGTTGTGAAAATTATATTTTAAAATCAAAGTTGGAAGGAGGAATCAAAGTCAAATTCCTTTTTTCATGCCCCAGGATCATAAATTTATTGAGATGATCAAACAAGATGGTGCATGTGAAATCTCTTTGAAAACTATACAGGATAAGGTGCAGTAGGCTGGGTGGTGGCTCCCCAAAACTCTGTCCATGTCCTCATCCCTGTAACTTGTGAATGGGACCTTATTTATTAAAAAGGTTTTAGCCAATGTGATTAAATTAAGGATCTGGAGAAGAGAAGCTTATCATAAAGTGTCCAGGTGGGCCTTAAATGCAATCACGTGTGTCCTCATAAGGCAAACACAGAGAAGACACACGAAGCAGAGGAGGAGGTGATATGACTGTGGAGAATGGAGTGATGCTACCACAGGCTAAGGAACGCTGGCTGCCGCCAGAGACCGGAAGTCAGGAATGAAACCTCTCCTTGAGCCGCGGAGGAAGCGCGGTCCTGCCAGCACTTTGGTTTCAGACTTCTGGTCTCCGGAGTTGTGACATAACACATTTCTGTTATTTTAAGCCACCCAGTTTGTGGTAATTTGGTACAGCAGTTCTGGGAAACTGAAACAAGTAAGGTTATATATTAAGCTATAAAATATAAGTATCAGTAGAAATAATAGTACCTACATTTGTTAGTGCTATTAAGTTGTCCAGAGACATTCTCATATCACAGAATAATTATGTAATTAGCTTGTGAGCCTCTCATCCAAATAATACATTTATGATTAGGTGGTGAGGTCCTCAAGGATCCCCCTATCCATAGTACTCGTGCCAAATAAGTGTCCAACAAAATTTTTTCTGAATTTTATCACATAAGAGGAATTAGTCAATGAGGACCTCCTCATGAATGCAGAGGAATAGGACTGCCTAGATTGGGAGGTGTGACCCTGTGGGACCCAGCCCACCCTTTTTCTTGGAAGCTACTGAATTCTCAGGAAAGACCTAAATCAGGTCCAACAATCAGCATCATCATACAAAATTTTTGTTTTCCTCTGGCATCTATACAAGAGGAATTTTTCAATGTTCTAGAGTTGGGTTGAAAGATGAAGCCAAACTGGACAGACAAACCCACATGGTGTGAAAAAATGAGATCAAGTTTACAAAATGATGGGATCTGAGGATACCTTCCCTTAGGAGGCTGCCTACCGCAACATATTCTCGTTGGTCTCCACCCAAACCGGAGTCATACTGTACTGAGAATCTGAAGAGACTTCTGGTCCATGTGGTGCTATCTCGTTAGTTTTTAGACGCTTTCTAGAAACTTTCTAGAAATTCTTAGAAAGTTTCTAGAAATTTTTGTTTTGTATGGAAGCATCCCAATGTCCTTTCCTGGCTGGCTCTGGCTCATGTCCTTCCCCCTGTCACAACACTTCCCTTCCAATCACCATGACGACCATCTGCCCTTGAGGCTGAGAGGCCAAAACAAATATGATTATCACACAATCTTCAGAGTGTTGACAGCACCCTTGGCAGTGAATGAACAGGCACCCCAAGCCATTGTGCCAAATTTTGTTCCCAAGGGAATGTGAAGAAACTGCAAAAGAACAGAGGAAGCTATATACGTTTGGATGAGAAATACACTTTCGTCTGCATGCTTTTCCCTAACTTCAGCAATAAAGGAAGCCATTAAAGAAAACTGCATCCTCGATTATGAGTTTGGCCACAGTCACTTCATTTATCACTGTATAGTCTCATTTCACCCAAATATGCCCAAGAGTCAAACTTCCAAATCTTGTCTCTCTCCTGACTAAAATTAGTCATTTTTCAAATGAAATTTTTGGTGCTATGCGGCATGACTTCTGCTGCCCAGGACCCTAATCTCTCACTCAAGGGGATGACTCTATTGCCTGCCTTTCTCTGTTGAAGCCTAGAACAGCTACGTTGTCTCCACACAGCAGCAGCTTCCACGTTTTCTGAATTCCTAAGTCAGGAAGCCTGTTAATTCTTATGATGGCATCACTTTCTTTCTTGCCGTAACTTTAGTGCATCTACTCTAGTTGTGTTGTCAGGATTACTATAATAAATTCTTATGGTAATAGAGTTATATTCCATTTTCTTTCAAATGTAGGTGTTTTGTATTTAATTGGAGCAGTAACAATTCCTGCTGCCTAAAACCCAGGCACATTATAGAACAAATTCAGTTTTCAGTGATCTTATTTTTTGAGCTAGAGTTAAAAGGGATTTTTAAAAATTATCTGGTTTAAACTCTCCATTTTTATGAGAAATAAGACTCTTCCCAAGTTGAAATTAGAGCAGGATTTTCAAGGAAGTCTCAAACTCCTCATCAGACCTTTTGCTATTGCTTCAAGCCATTCCCAGTAAATAGGAGCCTGAAGACATCTGGTCATTCCATCTCTCCTTATCAATAATCGCACATCTCATACTCCTCCCTGAAAATGATTCTGACATCCTTTTTTTTTTTTTTTTTTTTTCCAGAAAGGAGAATCCTTGACATGATCTAGCACAAACTGCAGAATGGCTCACGCTCATCCGTGGAGTGGGAGGCATATTGTTGCTCAGCCTTATCGCTGCTCAAGCACCCAGACTCCAAATATTAGGGAGTGAGGGGACTGTCATCTTGGGTGGCTGGCTCTTTTTTGTCAATTTCATTCACTCTTACTGTTAAGACTCACACTTAGTGGCATTGTGACCCTCGAATGGGGTAAGGTGGGTGTACAGTTGGCCCTCTCTGCACTGTTTCAAGTGACGTCTGTGTTCCCAGCCTGCCACGTCCAGCAGACCACTGAGAAAGACATGAGCAGGCAAGACAACCTCTTCTCTAGGATAAAGCACTATTCAAGCATCACTAAGATGAGTTCCTGGCAAGATACATAATCCCATTTAACTTTCAAACAGGATTGCAGTGGAGATAAAATAATATGACATGTAAAAGCACACGAATGTACCAGTAAAAGCCAGTGTGGCCACTGTTACAAGTACTTGTCTTTGTCTTACTGGTCTCTTTTTTTTTTTTTTTTAACTATTTCTTTAAAATGTGGACAGATTGCCATATATAATGTAATGTAACTAATCTGGGAAGCATTTGTTATTCCTCCCACTTCAGCCAAATGATTCTCCCAGATGGACATGGAACCCAAGTGGCAGTTCCAATACTGGCTGTGCCAAATGAAGAAATGGAAATAGGTTTGAAAGGTGGGAACTTTGAATGGAAAACTTTTCCTTCTCCTTGCTTTCCAGCCTGGGTTCTGCTCAAAAGTGTTAGCTCTCAGATTCCACAGTGGGAGAGTAGGATTTCAAATGGAAAATTTTAGTTTAAATGCCAAAACCCTCTAGTTTCTAGGGTAACATTTTGTTTTTTCTTCTTGAATTCTCTGATTTCTTCCTTGCTGAACTATTTTCCAGCAAGTTTACTAGTGTTTATTTGTTGTAATGGACGCATTTTGTTTTGAGCTTTTCACAGGTTTTTGTGGACATGTGACATAAGGTTAAATAGTACTTTGTAACATTTTATCAATGAATTCAATGAGAAGCATTTAAAGAGCGGTGGCAGGGAGAGGAAAGGCAGGTCCCGTGATTAGTCCCAACCACTGAGACTATTCTCCTCTCTTGAGGGCCTTGGGGTTTGGTAAGGATCATCCTGGACATCTACTTTCAACTTTCTAAGCTGGTTTGATTTTCAGATTGTTACTGCTTTCCAAATTTAGCATTTACCTGTAAGTTGTCACATTTGTGTTAAACTTTGCTTTACTTACACTGGAGCTGTGAAAACTGTAGCTACCTTGTTTGTGTAAATGGTTCACTGATGTCTTTTATAGGATAATTAAATGCAGTTGAATATTATATATGCAATTGATTTCTTGGGTAAATATGAGAGACATTAGAAATCTTTAGTCTTAAAGATGGCATTGGTGTCCAGCTCACAAAATATCAAATCCATGCCATGCTAATCTTTGGGTCCCTGAGAGGAGGCCTTCCTTTTCCCCTACTCTCTGATATGTGATACCTTGTAGCTTCACATGGGAAATTATCTGGACACAATTTAACCAAATAGATCTCCAGGCAGCTATTCCAGTAGTCACAGGACAGAAAGATTCATAGATCAAATTAATGACTGTGAATCACACAATTTTCAACTTAAATGTTATTTTCTCAAAGAAATCTTCTTAGACCATCGTAGCTAAATTATCATCCTGGGAATTCATCTGGTCATATCGTCCTGTTATATTTGGTTTGCCACACTTGTAACTATTTGATATTTTCTACTTTATTTGTGGGCTGTCTTTGTGCCTTCTTGAAATATAAATAAGCAGGCCCGTATAGATATAGGTGATATAGATATAGATAGGTAGGTAGATAGATAGATAGATAGATAGATAGACAGACAGACAGACCCCTATCTAGTAGGCACTCAGTATGTTCGTTGAATTGGTGAGGAAACACACTGAACTCAGATGTCATAGAATATATACCCCACCACTCACTATGCTTGTGCCTACTTTCCAAGCCCTCTGTGTCGCCAAAATTAACCACATTTCCTGGTATTACAAGTGACCATCCGAAGGACTGATGCTACGAGCTAATCTGAGGATGGCAGTAGGAGACAAGGGAGGCGAATGACAAAACAATGTTTCCTTTTCGCCAGACTTAAAATCCCTCAAGAAGGGCCCCAGTCCCTGCTGCAAATTAGATGCCAAACACATTTGTCTAACTCTTAAACCAAATTCTTAGGAAATAGAAAACAATCCATTCTTGCTTTGTAAGAAACCAGACCCCCAAGAGATGCTCCCTGGACTCCTCCGGACCCTTGGAGGGTCACCTAGACAACTATTCCTTTCTCCCTCCTGGTCCTTTCTGTTAAATGAGATGTTGGTGTTTTAAATAAAAAGCATTGTTGACCTCACTAGTGGAAAAGAATCACTAGTGGAAAAGAATCAGTGTGCACGCATTCCTCATGTAATAAGAAATAAATCCCTTAAGCCTATAATTTGCTCTTACTGGTATAGAATTTTGAAGTCCACAAATGCGTCTGCCATTGAGGAAGTTAATTCTGGGCTGCTGGCTCTGAGGCTATGTATGTGGCCATTGTTCGTGTCTGAGCAACAGTCAGGAGGAGATCAGGGCTCTGTTCCCATAATGAGCCTTATGTTTCTAAACACAGGTGCGTTTGGATTGTAGACATCTGTGTCATTAAATGGGGGGAGAAAAAGCACAAAAGCAGCTCAGAAATGAGTCCCTTGGAAATGCAAGATGGTCTTAACGCAATAGCCCTTATCAACATCATCGTTATTTCTTTGATGATGTATCATGGTACAGAGATGGTGGCGACGAATCCAGTCGTCTCACCACCGCATTTTCAACATGCCGCCTTTCACCCCATTGTCATCCTGTTGAAAAGAGTTGTCAGAGGGCCCCTATTCCATCCTATAATCATTTCAATCTGCTTTTTACTCCCACTTTGTATTTCATCTCTGCTATTTGATGCATCAGAATGAAAGAGCTCCTGGGACGTGCTAATTCCCAATGGCTCTGATGAGACAGATGTCCTGGGAAATTAACAAAAATGCGCAGGGCAAAGAAAGGACGACTATCAGATGACTGGTGGACATTCTCCTGCCACCTGCACTGAATAGGTATATGCATCCTGCATCTCAGTCCCAGGATTGCTGCAATACAAACATTTTTTACAGGTATTCAAGACAACCCAGCTCTAATAGCCATCCATATTCTTGGAGATTTTACTGGCATATATACACCGGGAATTTTTGTAGTTCGTCATATTACACACTGTAATTTGTACTTGTTCCATATTAACGAATATGTTAAAACATCATAACAAAAAATACACTCTCACATCAGTAAATAAAGTGAATTGTAAAAACAATCTTAGATGCATTGCCTCATTTGACTAAAACAATCTCCTGGCTTTTTGTAAACCATGAGTGAATACAGTTTTTTATAGTTGTGGTAGTTTTACTTAACTGCCTCAAATTTTGAGCTGGAGCTGCCGCTAATATTCATCTAAACTAATAAAACAGATACAGAGAAGTTGAGTCATGTGCCAAGGACACTCAGCCATGCTGTGGTAAAGATGGGGTGAGAATCCAATCTCTTAACCCTGAAGTTCACTCTTGCTATTAAACCGTGTGTACCAATCAGGGTTCAATCGAGCAGCAAAACCATTTTGAGGGATGTGGTATAAGGGATTTATTATAGGGACCAGACTCTCCACCGTGGTGAGAGCTGGTAAAGACTCATTAAGTGGTTGATGCTCTGTGTCTGGGGTGGACTTGAAAGGGCTATGTGTCAGCAGGGCTTGAAGTTGGAAAGAAAAGCTGGATGTCAAGTGTAAAAGAACAAGTGTAAAAGAATAAGCAAAACAGAACTCATGAGATCAAATTCCAACTTACCTGTCTTGCCCCACCTGCAACCTCAGTGATGTGAGTGACTTTGCAAGAAGAAGCTGGAAGCGGAAGGAGATCAACAGGAGCAGAGGCATCTGAGGCCTAACTGCTGTACCTTGCCACCACCGGGAGCCGGTGGATCAGCACCAGCTGGGCTTGGTGCTCCACATCGACCTTGTGGGTGTGATGGCCATTACTCCACTGCCACCTTCCAAAACATGCACAAGTTTTTCTTGCAGCCAACCCTAACCCACAATCAAAGGTGAAGGGAGTTTTGGGAAGCCAGCTTCAGCTTGGCTAAATAAAAGGCTACTGCACTGTTATATCCTGTCAGTGTATTCACAGATGTCTTTGCTTTTTCTTTATGACACCAAATAAAAGAGAATACAAATATAGAAGCTTTCTGTGGTTTCTCTTATGAAAGTGTTGCTTTTCTGTCACCTTGAGTACTCAGTCACCTTGATCATTTTCTCACCATGTGCTTATTAAGATGAATTAATACTACCAGTCTGTTTGTATATCACTTATGTATAAAATGGTAAGTCTATTGGTTATATGTGTAGCAAAAACTGGTCCTCCAGTGTTATGTCTATCATATAAATGAGGATTAGACAAACTTCAGGAATCATCTGGCATTATTACTATGTGTGTAACTATGTGCTTATGTATTTGTGTATCTAAGAAGGTATTTTATATGTTTGTTCTCTCTATATATATATCTATGTATCTATCTATCATCTCTCAATCATCTATCTATCACCTATCAATCATCTATCACCTACCTACTTGTCTGTCTATCTATCATCTATCTACTATCCATCCATCAATCCATCCATCCATCCATCCATCCATCCATCCATCCATCTACGTATCTGTCTGACAAAATTGTGCTATAAAGACTTAAAAGAAGCAGTTTTGATAAGTACGTAGGCAGATATCTAAAAATTCAGAGCTGAGAGACCGAGAAGTTGGTGTTTTAAATTCTGAATAATTATTTCAACTACTGAACACCTGTCACTAATCCAAAAGCTAAAAGAACTGACAGTTATGTAAGCTTTCTCTTCACTTTGGCTTCTTGAGATTACCGAAATAGTTATATGAAATGCAGAAACAATTTTAAAGAAGAATAAAAGCATCTAACCACATGAGTACTAAGAATTTGTTCAGCTTCTGCCTCTCTAAGAGTGTCTTAGATTCTTTAGCTTTGTAGCTTGTTTTTCTTCTCAGAGCTAACCCCAGTAAATGCTTTTTTCCTTTGCTCTTTCTAGGGGAAAAAACAAAGTTAAGACTATAGGCAAATAAATTAACAAATAAATACAATTTTATAAAGACATTAAGATTATAAATCAACCTCCCAATCTTCATAACTAACCTGGAGAGAAAATTAGTGGTTTCCAACCACTTGTTAAAGCTTAGAGGGTATTTGAAGGTAGAAGGAGCTCTGGTTTGGGATCTAGAAGAACTAGTTCAATCCATTTCTCTACTTGTGTCCTCTTTAGCATTACTAAGCAGTTTTTAGAGTTTGTGGTTCCTCTTCTACAAAATGGCTATGAATTTATCTGCCTCCATGAGAAGTTCCAGGGTGAAGTGAGATAATTCATATATATGTACACCTCCTACCTTCCCTCACCTAATACCTCTTCACCTGCATTGATCCCTTCCATCTCATAATTTCCTAAGGAAAGCATGTGACTGACTATATATAAATGGATCTGTAATGGGTGGCATCCCATTATTTTTAAATGCTAGAGAATTAGGTTTTAGTACACAAGTGGAAATTTTAAAAGAACTTATTTCTTAGTCTGACAGTCATTGTTTGTTTTTGCTTGATTGGAACAACTAAAGCAACTGATTTTCCCCACATCAGGGAAAAATCATGAAAGATTTTGAAATGGACAAAACAGATTATTGGGTGTCCTGTCTAGAGTACCCTTCTGGGTTATTTACATCTTTTATTGTCTTCGAGCTGTTTTACAACTCTGTTAGTTGTAGATGATTGATGCAAACGCAAGTGATTTTTGTCCAAAACAAATACAGTCAAGTCTCATTATTCACGGCAGTTATTTCCATAAAGTTGCCATGAACCTGAATTAGTGAATGCCAAACCAGTATTTTGGGGGGAAACTTAGGGTTAGCCTCCTGCAAGCCTCTGGTCACAACATTTTCATCAACCAATCAATACTTAACCTTGTTTTTTGTGTGTTTATGTTTAAAGACACCTTCTTTAACATACATTGTTGTTTCATTAACACTAATTCATGGCCAACAACATTCGAACTTATGCCTGAATGAAGCTTTTCTAACTCATGTAGTTTAGCATGTACATAAGTGAATTCATAAATACTGAATCAGCAAATAATGAGAACTGACGTATTATGTCTAGCGAAATTGATATATCTCCCCACTTCCCACCACGGCGGAAGCCAGTTTTACTACTATTAAGCAGATTTATTTTGGTCATTCCTGACCACCTATGAACTGTTGAAAGATAAACCAAGGCACATTAAAATCTACAAGTGCTTATTTGAGCAAACATCAATTCCAACTGAAAGTGGTCTGAGGTGACTCCACCAGCAGAAGCTAAGGGAAGAACTTTTATAGAGAAAACTCGGAAACAAAGCAAGGAAAGTGATTTGATTGGCTATACCTTAAGTGGTTGCCGTATTTGGGAAAGCCTAATTGGCTATTCGTGATTGGTTGTTCTTTAATTTTGATTTTTTAAGTTCGAGGTATTTATAGGAGTTGACTCTGGCTTCGCTTCTGGTTTGCTTACATAAGCTGCCAAGGCATTCGAGCCACCTCAGCCTAATGGCCTCCTGTTTAATCACTTTAACAGTGCCATATGTGTCCACACTGTAGATTTTCCTCTAAACTGGTCATAACATCTTACTGGTTCCCTCATTAATTGTTACATAAAGATCTTGGCCATGTGTTCATTTTAATTTTATATAGTAATGATTTTGCCTTAAAAAAAAATTATCTTTTAATATTTGAAAATAGCTCAGGCTGAATTATCATCTCCACCTTGTGCAGTTTTACGCAATTCGATGTGAGAATATTTCAAAACATTCCTTTCAATGAGTCCTAATTCCTCAGGGAGGCTTGTGTTTGCCATTCCATGAATTCGCTATATGAGAAAGTGCTTCTACAATGTAAAGCCTTTTGCAAATTAGCATCTAATTTAATCTTTGCAGTCTGCGAGGGGTTTTTCTTTTCTCTATTTAAGGCTGAGGAAGTCAGGGAGATTATATGATTTGCTCGAAATCACACACAAAAAATTTTAGTTTTGATTGTTGTCAAGAGTTAAGTGAGAGAAATTTAACAAATATCAGATTCAGCACCGTTCAGATAAATGATACAGAAATTAACCCCAATTACCATAAGGGATTTGAACTCTCTTCTGGGTTTGGACACCTAGCGTGGATAATGTCTGTTTCCAAACCTTGTCAGATCAGGGAAATGAGTGGATTAGTTGGGGGGGCAGCGGGGGGTGAGGGGGATGTTGAGAGGCATCCATCTTGACTCGTTTGATTTACAATGGAAAGGGTAGAAAGTCACTAGCAGGGATTCTTAATCAGAGCTTGTAAAAGGGTAGGGGAGAGAACCAGAGAGGCCTGGGTTGAGTTTGTTTGGTAGTGGTGAGTAATCATCCTAACTCAGACAAAACTGGGTCCCAGGGTCCCTTCAGCAAGATGCTGCTTTTTTAAAAAAGAAATCTTAACACCCCCCCCCCCAAAAAAACCACTTTAGAGCTTTACTGAAATCTCACCAATTCAGCAGATCTGAAAACTCTCTCTCGTCTTCTCAAAGCCCCATTTATCACAACAAGAAAATCACCCACCCCATTTGATGAGCTAATTATTATTATTATTTATTTATTTTTTGCCAAGGGTCCTAGAATAAGATTCCCAGAAAACAAAGGAGAAGAAAGAAAACTCTACTGGCTGCTATAGATAATTGCTGGCCTGGAAGTCAGCTGCCCTGGACTTCTGGTGATTAGCAGAGATTTTCTATGTTACAAACACTTAGGTTGGTACTGAGAAAAGAACAAGGAAAAAAAGTATTTAGTAGGTAGAGAAAAACTTATGTTCATGAAAGGCCTAAGGAGAAGCAAGTATGGAAAAATACTCTTTTAAGGTTTCTAACAATAAAAATGATTGCCTTAGTCATGCAGGACTTGACGAATGATACTAATCTTTTATTCTATGCAATATATGTTATGTCATTCTCTTGCGCTAAGTTTTACAGGAGAAGCCTTCTTCTTATTTCTATGATATAACAAATAATGGTGGGTCGATCAGAAAAGTCCATTACTATGGAGAGTCACTTAAAAATAATGGATATGCTTTGCAGAATTTATTTCAACTCAAAACATCTACATTTACATTTCTTAGCCAACATTTGATATAGGACTAAGGATTATTCTTTGAGCTTGGAATAGCTGTTTACTATTCTGCATTGTCTTTCATATATGAGCCACAACAATAATACATATTGTATCATATCCAGTTTTAATTTTTTCTTAAAGGAAGTAAGATCTTAAGTCAAAATGAGTGAAACAATCAGAGCACAGAGTCCCTCTAAATTTTTAAAGTATTTTTCCCCTTAATCTATGTAGTTTTCTTATAACTGTCCAAAGCATTTCACTTAATTCTTAATAGAGAAAATTGTTTCTCAATTCACTTTTCACTGATTTATGTTATATCTGATTAAATTACTTATAGGAATAAAGACAATTGACATAAACAGGGTTTGAGAACCAATTCAAGTGACTCTGCTTAAACATCTAACTCATAATGTAGGAGAACAATTCACAAGTAAAATCCAGTATAGCAAATATTTAGCAGGATGTGGTCAGCAGTTAATATTCTTAGAAAAGGAATTGAAATAAAGTAGATCCTGGTGAATTAATTTGGACTGCAAAGGCCTGTAAGGAGCCAATCTCCAGGGTAGATTGACCTTTGCTGGGACTTGTAGGGCAGGAAGCTAAGGTTGTTCATAGACAGAACCTAGTTTTTCCAGAATTTCTCACCCTTCCCTCCCTGCCCAAACTACTATGGAGTGTCCATGAGGCAGCTAGGGAGAAATGAGACTAAAGGAGCCTCACTAAGAGGAATTTAATCCCAGCTGGTGATGTGGCTCGGAAAAGTCACTCAACCCCTTGTTATGGCAGCTTTCTTATCTGTGAAAAGTGAAGTTTGAACTATAATAAAACCATATAAGTCAGTTTCATCTCAAAATTCAATGATTTCTTTATTTGTTTTTGTGGTTGCTTGTTTACTTTGCATTGTGGAATACCTAAACTTTATATATATATCTCCTCTGGGGTGGTGGAGCAGTGAGAGCCATTGCCCAAGGCCTCTGACAAGAGCTTTTATCAACTGTTTTTAACAATTCAGCAGTGGACTGGCAATGTCTGGGAATGGGGACACTGAGGGACAGCCTGCAGTGACTGCCTGGCTCTCAGCATTGCCCTGATCCTCACTGTTGGGGAAAGAAAAACTGAACCAGGGAGCCTGAGCTTGCAGCCTTTTCTCTTTTGCTCTGAGATGGAGGGCTTCAATGCTGTACTTAAGGAGATCTCTTCCGAAACTGGGGACCCAGCAGCTTCCATGACAGAGAGAACTAAAAGCCAACAAGTGCTCTTATCTCTTTCCCTGGGCAGGTATAACAGGGAAACTCAAGTTGGTATTTCATTTCTACAGTTATGGCTTTCTGTGGAAGTCCCTGCAGCCAGAGAGACTATTATAGCAAACCTGGTGTGCTAAGAAAAAGCCAGACAGGCTCTGCAACCATTTTTCCTCCTTTCCCAGTAACACCTTTGTTCCTAACTGGAAAAATCCATTCTGTGCTCAAAGGAGGGAGGCTTTTGTTATTCCTGGAAGAGCAAGTGTACAACAGAGGAGACATCCATAGTAGACTTTGGTGCAGTCTTTGTATATAATTTGGGGTAATCCATATGAATAACTATAATTAGCATGGATAATTGGCGTAGGGTACAAGAAGATATTTGTTTGCCTCATATGCATACCATTTCTCCTTTAGGATTTTTAGGAATATAAATATAAATTAAGACTCTGAGAGAAGACAAGTAGGTCTCTTCCTCCCCTTCAACGTGCACACTGTCCACTATCTCCGTTTCCCTCCGCTCCCTTTCCTTAATCAGCCGTGACATGAATTGGGTGGACTTTGGGTAGTCAAACGTTAAAATTAAAAAAGAGAGATTTATGTTCCCTGTTCTTAATTTTAAAATCAGTCGAGCATGACATTTCAGATCCCTTTCTCTTATAAAACAAAACCTAGGAAAACTGAATTAAGTTTCTTTTATATTCCCACGTGGTGGTGATTTTCTTTCAAAGCAGGTCAGTTGCTCTTAATAGAAAACTTTCCCATTCCTATTAAAAAAAAAAAAAAAAAGAGGAAAGAGAGTATTCCAAACATTACAGTCTACAATAGCACTAAAAAGTAGATAACAGTGTAAACTATATACGTAGCTTTAAATTTCCTAGTAGCCACATTTAAAAAAGGAAGAAGAAACAGGTGAAATTAATTTAGTAATATATTTATTTAAACTAATGCAGCCAAAATATCACTACTTCAACCTGTAATCAATATTAAACATTATTAACGAGACATTTTATCTTCTTTGTGGAATTTTGTCTTTGAAATCCAGTGTGTGTTTTACGCTTATAGCAAGCACATCCCAACGTGGGCTGGCCACGTTTCAAGCACTCAAGAGCCACATGTGGCGAGTGGCCACTTTATCAAGCAGCACTGACTTAAGGACCCTTGTTTTATGCTGAAACCTAATTTTCCTTTTATTTCTGTTTTATTGCTATGTTTTAAAGGAGAGAAACCATTTCGAGTCCAAGCCTTACATCAGAGGGAAAACCTTTGCAGCAGTTCCCATGAGGCATAGAATTTTGTCAAGTGGCAGCTATTTCTAGTTATGCCACTTATTTTTACTCCAGCAGAGCATCAGTTGGTAGAGAGAGTGAGCAGTGAGTTCACTGCAGAAGCAAAACTACCTGATTTCATTAATTCTGACGTTATGCCCCTGAAAAAGAAAATTATCCCAATGAGAATTATTACCAGACATTATGCAACAGTAAAAAAAAGTTTTATACTGTCTTTTTCCATGTTCCTAAATGTGCATAAAGCATTCCATAATTTTACAGCAACCTTGCTATGAGATAGAACTTTCCAGGTGAGGAATGCTACATGTCACATTAGTCCCTTACATGTGAATGCTGAAGACAATACCATTGGTGTAGCTTTCTTCACCTTCGTTGGGTCTGGGGAGAAGGGCTCCTCTCTGCATTTCCCCGATTACTGATGGAATTTTTACTCTTGATCACAAAATCTGGTACCTGCATGCCTCGATCTCATTACCTTTATTATAACATTACAACGTTTTATTTGAGCAAGTTAAAAAAATGCTATTGATTCATTCATTTTCTCTCCTACTAGTCCATGAGCAACTCAGAGCAGAGAATATTCCTTATTCTTTACTGTGTCTAACTGAACGGGAGCATCAGTGCCTGGTGCATCGCTGGTGCTCAGTACTTTTAATTGTAGACAGGAAGTTCTACCCTATTCATTTGCCTTTCCCCCCCTTACTTATCATATACTTTCATCAAGATCTGGGCCAGGATTCACTTTCTTAATGAAACTTGTGCGGGTTTACCTCATACTACACTGACATTTCCCACTGTATTTCATTCATTCAACGAATATTCGTTGAGTGTCTACTTTAAGCTAGGCACTGTGCTGGGGAAGGTGATGAAAAGCATAGATATGATCCTTAAATTCAAGGGTAAGGAGGAAAGACATGGAAAAAATAAATATAATGGGTACTGTGGTTTTAAAATACCTTCTGGTGAATTTTCCTTCTGAGTAGTCTGCTTTGTTTTGTTTTCTTCCCCTGCGACCCGCTCCACCATTTAGACTCGAGGCTCAGAGTTTCAAGAAGGAGATCCCAGTACTGCTCAGAGCAAACAAATCAAAGGGTAGGGAGAAAGGAGATGCGCCCACAAGGCAAAGAATAGAAACGGAAGCTGTCTGGGGTCAGTGCTGAAGGAGTGCAGAGCTAAGTGAGAAAGGGATGAAGAATGAGAGAGATGGAGAGACAGAGAGACAGAAAGACAGAGAGACAGAGAATGAGAGAGAGAGAGAGAGAGAGAGAGAGAGAGAGAGAGAGAGAGAGAGAGAGAGAGACCTTGCCCTTCTCTGCCATAGCTGCTAGGTCTTAGGAGAGGCTTTCAAATTTCATTGATGCCAATTGGAAGGAAGCTCTGAGTCTCAGAATTTAGTATAAACAGGGCTAATTTTTAAAATATAAATGACTAAATAATGACTAGATATCTCTGTGCTATATAGCTTCCTGGCTGTTCTGTAGATGGTGGCTCTACAAAGCAAAATGATAGTAGTAACTAGAAATATTGAAACTGTCTCATATTTGTACTACACCAAGTTGGGCCTCTTAGTCAAACCCTTTGTCTGTATTCTCCAGATGGTAAGGGATAAGATTCATAGCCAGGTACTTCTCATGTGTCTAGAGCACACTTTTAAAACTATATTTCTTTCAAAAATGACTACTTCTTTTTCAAACACCTTGTTACAGATTCAACTCAGAGATGCAAGACAACAATCAATCGATTATTATAAGAGGCCTCACACATAATATATGTTCAATAAATATTTGTAGAGTGAGTGAATTTATAAGTGATCTATAAAAGAAGAGAAAATATCTATTTTTTAAGTTCAGTTGTTTCAGTAAGTTCTCAATAACTATTGCAATTATTACTCAAAAGTTCAAATGAAGAAATGCTAGTAATTTGTGTTTTCAGACTTAGCCATTAAAGAATTTCTCTAACTTTCTATTTTAGAAAAGCTTATGCTTAGATGTCCACCTTTTTAAAAGCTTTTCCGGACATATGTGCACTAGTTTTAAAGCTACAAAGTTTTATATCTTCCAAAGAGTATAAGAGAAAGTATGAATTGTGAAATCAGACAAATCTGGGCTCAAATCACAGCTCTGTTATGAGGTAGCTGTGACCTTGATCAAATAAACTAACTTCTCAGTCTTGGTGGTTTCAGCTGTGGAAGAAGGAAGGGAGAAAGGGAGGAAGGAAGGAAGGAAGGAAGGAAGGAAGGAAGGAAGGAAGGGAGGGAGGGAGGGAGGGAGGGAGGGAGGGAGGGAGGGAGGGAGGGAGACAGGCAGAGGAAGGGAGAGAAGGAGGAGTGAAAGAAATACTCTTTCAGTGTTGGTGGTGGCAGAGGCATAGGTTAGAAACAGCAAAAGAATATCTAGTATAGTTCCTCGCACAGAGTAGGGATTCGAAAAATGATAATTATCATTTTTATTGTCAGCGACTGCTGATTGATTTATCATCCCTGAAATAGTCACTTTTTTTTTTTCTGAAAAGTTATAATTGCTTTTTGTCTCTGGCCATTGCCCATGTGGCCCGAGGCTTTACCTTCCCATTAAGTTTAAAATAAGGGAAACATTCTCAGCACACATAAGGGATCCTTTCTTCTCTGATTTGCACTACCTGTCTCTTGTGTGAAGAAATTTGATATTATCGTGAAGAGGAAAGGACTCAAGTGGGCCATTGTAACTGATGAAGAATTTGGACTGAGCCCAAGGCAGATGGCTCATCTTTGCTCAGGTGAGGTGGTGCTGAGCCTGGTTAGAAGTCTTACTAGGACAGCAAGATTGCTCCTCCAGAATAATGTCTCTTAGTCTTAAGGGAAGTGCCATTGACCTGTCTTTGATGGCAGAATTCTTGAAGTACACACACACACACACACACACACACACACACACACACACACACACTAAGAAAAGACAGGACAGAGATCTCTTTTAAGCCTGGAATTCCTCAGATCTGATTTCAAACTAGAATAAAAGTTCTCTTGAGGAGAAAGCTTGTAGATAAATCATCAAACTGGGAATTTTAGCACTTTGAAAAATGAGAATGTGCAAAGAATTTGGTTTTCTTTTTTCTTTTTTTTTTTTTTTGCTGCGTTTCAGTCCTTTTCCCCTTCGCCCATGACTCCAAAAATTGTCCTTTTACAAGATCAAACTTTTTATTTGTTTAGTTTTCATGTCAGATTATTAAGGAGATATATAAAATTCTGGATTTTGTGTGTGCCCCAGATTTTAAAGAAACACAGACGAATTCTCATACACTTTTGAAACTGACATTGCTAGAAGAAAAAATGAGTTATCATGACTTAGGCCATAAAACATCAGGTTGGGAGAAATATTTCCCTTGTGAACATGAAGTTCTTTACTGACCAAAGATCCCCACATAAGTGGTTTAAAAGTTTCCCACTGCTGCTGAAATAGTAACTTGTGCAAAGACACAAAGAAGACTGGATATTTGTTTTTCATCTTAAAATATGTTCTCTTTGACACTTTGACCTTAAAAGGAGTTCCTACCCTCTTTGATTTTCTGTTTCTCTTGAGTTTACTGTAGCAATGGCTGGATGGCTCAGATGTGACTGTCATATTGTTTTAAACATCTGTGCACTCAAATAGGTATTGTATAAGTATCACAGACTTCATACCCTTTTTTTTTCCAGTAGCTTCTGTCTTAAATACACATTTCTTATAACTTTTATCCAACGACCTAGAAAATGGTGAGAAATGCATGGAGAGAAGCTATCACTTACCTAATAGTACATTTTGGTTACCCCACTGCAAGGATATATGAAAAATCTTTTGCTTACCATTCAGTCTCTTACACCATGAAGTAAATGCTCACTGATTCTGGAGAGTTCTGTGAAGAAAGGGGATACTGCAAAAGTGGAGGAAGAAAATAAGAGGGGATAAAATTTCAAAGTTTGTAGTCTTACAAAATCATGTAGCCCAATGACTGCATCCTAAACTTGCATCTATCTGTCTACAGTATGCCTGGTTTTGCCTAGATTCTGACGTTCAAGCACAGAGGACTCTCCACCTTTACACTTCATTGTCAGGCAGTTCAGACTGCAAAGCAAGAAGGAATCATTTTTCTTAAGTTCTACCTAGTTATCAGCGATATGATCTCAGATACTTGGGGAATGGATTTAATTCCAACTGACATCACAAGTTCACCTGTTGGTGAGAAATTACTATTTGTTTGTCCCTGGTACAACTAAGTTAGATATGGACACGGCAGGTCATGTTTGGTCACTAATCAATCCCATCACCTAGGTTAGTGCTTGACACATTAGTCATTCTATGAACATCTGGATCCACCAAGGTGCTTTTGCTCACAGCAGAGGACTTCAGCCGTTTGGGGATGGCTGTCGGTATTTTGTGTGCTTTTTCCTGCTCTTAGCCTAACCATCAAAGGGGCCTCTGACAGCTCTTCTGTGACCTGCGGTAGCGTCTCCCTGCCACCTGGTTGATGACCTTCTGGTGACTGCTTCTTTTCCTCTTTTTTCCTCCTATTTTTATCACCTCCTTCCTTTTTCCTTCCCTTTCTACTTCTCCTCTTCCCCCTTGTCACTCTTCTATAAGAAAGAAGATAGATGATAGAGAGATAGAATGATGATAGCTAGCTAGCTAGATGATAGATAGATAGATAGATAGATAGATAGATAGAATTAAAAATGGCCCCAGAAGGCATGTCTCTCAGTCATGAGGCATCAGTGCCAGTGGCTGTGATATACCAAGGTCAGTTGGGTACCACGTGGCCTCATTGTTTCACCACAGCTTGGTCCACAGGTCAGCCAACTTCTTAGATCCTTAGGCCCACCTCAGGAAATTTTGTTCAGAAATCCTCTGGTGGAGCTCAGGAGCCAAATTGCTTTTAAAAATATTAAAAATTCCTGGGAGAGTCTGAATCACAACCAGTTTTGCACTGACCTAGGCAATGTGAGCACTGAAAGCATTTTATCACATATAATCCTTGCCCTTCCCCTGCATAACAGAAGTGCTTGCCTACTGCCAGCATTCACTGAGCTGTGTTTATGCAAAGTAAAGAGGATACCTAATGATATAGGATGCTTATGATTGGAGCAGGTTAAACAACCTAAAAAACTAAGGCTAAAAATCTAGCTGGAGGCTTAACATTAGCTCAGATCTGGGGCACACGCTCATTGGCCTGTAGGAATTGTGAGACTCCATAGACAAAAGGAGCTGGGCGGGTAGAGATGTAGCTGAAACTAAGACCCTTGGCCCCAGACCAAGGGGGCAGCCACCATTCATCAACCTATGCCAGTCAGGAGTGTGGGCCCAATGCTGCTAAACCGCCTCAATTTTAAAGAGAAAGAAATCCAAATGTTTATATGAAATTGCCTAGCTTCCTGATGTTGGTAATTAATGCATTTAAATAAAAAATGTGACTTGTTTTTGGATTCAGCCTACAGGGTGATGATTTACTAAGTTTGGTTTAGGCTGCCTGTGCTGAACGTGTTATTCTGAAAATTATACTTCTTTAATTGTAAACAGTTATCAAACATTATATCAGTTAGATGAAGTTCGGCTACTAGTCAAATAAACCTAAAATGACAGTGGCTTAAAAATGATAGAGGTATGTTTTTCTCTCACATTAAAATATCCAGAGCTAGACAGCCCAGGAATAAAAGTTGACTACATGATTGTCCTATTTTTCTGTACTTTCCATATTTCTGCTCACTCTCCTTACCACATAGCTTATATCATCAAGGTTGAGTCATGTTCACCAGATAGCTGCTGGCACCTTAACCATCACATTCAAATTCTGACAAAGGCAAGGAAGAAGGGGGAGGAATGCTTGTCTCCAAGTTGAGTAAGCCCCCTTTAAAAAATTTTCTTGGAAATCTTATCCAACAACATCCACTTGCACATTGACCATTTTTTTTGTGGAAGGGAGGGTGGAACACATAGCTTTTAAAATTAAAAATAGCGACATATACAACATGAGTCTGTTACTGAGGGAGAAGGAGATAATTGATATTGAATAGGCAATCGGCCTTCTCTCCTACATAATGCTCTATTATGGTCCAGAAGTCTGGAACTCAAAGGTGAATATTTAAGGGTACTTATCCTCACAAAACAAGTCCAGCATAAAAGAAATCATGCTGTGTAATAGCTGTGTATACATGTCAAAGTATTCTACTAATGACATAAACAGAGTGCTACGGGAGCACAAAGGAAGGAACAATGAACTTGGAGGCGACACCCAGCAAATCTAACTCTTAAGCAACAACTTTGCAGATGGAGAGAAGTCATTCCAGTCACTTACTTGCCTGTGGATCTCATTTCCTGATCCCCCCCAAAAGATGTACTGGAGGGTTTTGAAGAAACACTAAAACCTGGCCTAGTGGAAAAGGAATAAAAAGACTTTCAAAGCAGAGATAATGACTAAAGAAAAGTGTGTACTTCTCATGTCCACGGACATAGGAGCCTAGATAAGGAAGAATGGCTGCCAGTTCTGTCAGCAGCTCAACACGCATCAGAAATGGCAAAGTGGGAAATTTCTTTATGCAGAAAGAAATACAAATACTTATAAATGTTTGGGCAATAACGGTGAACTTGTTCACATAGGGAATCATGTCTGAGTCATTTCCGTGTTCCTAACATTTGGCGAGGAATAAAATCTTAATAAACATTCAGTGAAGCAATGATTTACCTATTGGGGGGCAAATGTGGTCTTTTCCATTTTTAATAAACAAGTCTGTATTTATTCTGGAAGATTCTACTAGTTATCTTGGGACCAGGAAGGGCATTTTAAGGAGAAGCCAAAACCCAGAATAAGGCAGAAGAAAGTCAAAGATAAAACAATTCTTGCGGATATTACTGAGTGGCAGAGTTGAGATTGTCAAATGGGTCTATATATTTATAGTAAATATCTTTCCTTTATCACTTTTTTCAGTCTTTTTACTATATATTTCAAACCTGTAGATAAGAATAAAAAAATCATACAACCAATATCAGCATATTTACAATTCGGTATCTTAAAACTGTCATATTTCCCGCTGCGTTTTTTTTTTTTTTTTTTTAAGAAACTAAATATTAAATATGCTGGTGAAGCTCTTTTGTGGCACCATACCCTAAAACACCATAATCCAGTGTTTTCAATTGCCATCCCGATGTGGTATTTTATTCCCCCCATGTTGTTGGTTATGGTAAGGCTAAGCTTCCGCAACAAAGAAGCACAAAGCTTCAGCCGTTTCAAGAAGACACAACTTTATTCAGCTTTGTTTCTTTGTCACTGAGCCCCAGTGTGAGCATTCCCGGTGGGAGGGGCACTGCTCTTCCACACGGTCTTGCAAGGAACCTAGTAAGCAGATCTCTTGAACGCTGGCTCCTCTGCAATGTACGAATCTCTTCTTGCAAGTGCAACTATATACCCTTCATCATCAGAGGAAATTAATGCTCTCGACTGCCTTGTTCTCCATCATTACTTTCCTCTCAGCCTCAACATTCAGCCAATTACAGTCATTTCAAAGGAACACATTTCCATTTTCTGATCCTTTTGTTTAATGTAACTGTCCCAAAATTTGGAACAAGCAATGCTTTTTCTTTTCTTTTCCTCTCATTGAGCTCGATAAGAAACTGCTGTGTATTCTTGTTCCTTTTTCTTTGGTAAGATGATATTTACCACATCGGCCAAATGAGCAGGACTGGAAGGATTCCATACCCTAAGAACCCTTCCAGTTTTCATAGCATACAATCAGCAGATATGAATACAAATAAAGTTAAAATTAAATCGGCTCCAGGAATGTGCTTTGCAGTGTATATAAATAGTTCTTTGAAGAATGAACCCTCTCCTGACTTAAAATTTTAAGAAGCATAGTAATATATTTTATCAAATTACCCTATTGACAGCTACTCTTAAACATAGAATTGAGGGAGTGTATGGTGAAATCAGAATGTGTAAGTAGGATTAAAGCAAGTTTATCAAAAAAATGACGTAGTATGGTGATTTAATTTTTTTTTTTTAAGTGATTTCTTAAAGAGCCTTCCACGGAGCCTTTGTTTCACGGGGTGGTCTCTGAGCATATTGGATACATCTTGAGCACAGCTTCACATTCCCACGGCCTGAGCTGTCTCCTAAACCAGTGACTGTGGTGTGACCACCTCTGTGCCAGCTCTGTCCAGCTTCCTGCAGGCACTGATGCACACAGACACAAAGGCGGGGGCTGTAGTGAGGACCTGCTAGGTGCTGGATGTGCAGAGCCGGCGTGGGTAGGGAAGGTAAATGTTTGGTGGGCTTGTTGTGGAGGGAGCCAATGGGTAAGCACCACCCACTTCCTTCCTCAAGTAGATTGCCCCCAGACACGTTTCATCCAGCTCTTTGAGCTGTCCCACGGGGTCGGTCTACCAACAGCCCCAGAGGTGGCCAGATTCAGGACACACTTGGCACTGACTCTCCATCTGTCTGTGTCGGGCCTTGCTCTTTACTCTGGCTCTCTGGTTAACAGTCCTCAGTGGAAAGCATGCAATTAAGCCTTTAAGCCCTGTTTTCTGGGTAGTCCAGACAAAACATGATAGTTCAGAGAAATACTCACCTGGAACATGCCATGCACTTTATTCCATTTCTGAAAAACCGCAACTACCATCACCTTCTGTAAAAGTCCTGAAGAATCTTGCATCTAAATATACAAAAAAACAAAACAAACAAACTAAAAAACCTGCTTACTGCTTAACTTTATTATACCAAAGCACCAATATCATTTCGCCATGAGGTTCATTTGGAAAATAGCTCTTCAAAACTCGATATAAGAAACATAGTCTGGGAAATGCAAATACAAAATTTATTGTATCTATATTGAGGATTTAGGACTGTTTCTGAGAGTCTATTTACATGGGTACTGGAGCGAGTTGAACAGTGGCCCCCAAAAAGGTACTTTCACATCCTAACCCTCAGAACCCATGAATGTGGCCTTATTTGGAAAGAGTCTTCGCTGGTGTAATTAAGTTAAAACTCTACAGATAAGAAAATCATCTTGGATTAGCTGGGTTAGCCCTAAATCTGATGACAAGTGTTTGTATAAGAGAAAGAGGAGGAGATGATACAGACAAAGAGGAGGAGGCCATGTGACTACTAAGGCAGAGGCTGGATCTACACAGCCACAAGCCAAGGAATGCCTAGGACCAACGGATGTTGGAAGAGGCAAGGAAAGATCTTCCTTCTTTCAGAGGGACCACGACCCTACCAGCACCTCGATTTTGCACTTCTAGCCCTTCCAACCATGAAAGAATAAATTTCTGTTGTTTTAAGCCATATGTTTTGGCGCAACAGGAAGTAACACAAGTGCCATTGCACCTAATAGAAAAGACTTATGGAAGGGAACTTCCTTGTCACTTGGACCCCTGAATTCTGAATTGGCTTAGTGCCAGAGTGCTCTCCTGGGACTTGCTCTTATAGAGAGAGATTCTGAATATCATGTTCTGCCTGAGGACAGCAAATCAGAAGAGAGGGGACAGCTAAGGAGACTCCAGCACCAAGGAGGCTTGGCTCTGTCTAACTGGCACTTGAGCACTGCACACATTGTTTCCAAGACCTGGCTCTTGGTATTTATCATTTGTAAAAGGCACAGCACGGTTGCTAGGTCCCCTTTAAGCTCCAAAGTTCTGGGATCACCCACAAGAGTCCTTAAATAAGATCTCTCAATGCCTTTTTTATTCTTTTATCACTTTTTATTAAAAATTATTGGGACAACTTTGATTAACAAAATCAAATAAGTTTCAAGTATATCATTCAGTAGAAAGTTGTGTATATATAGGATTGTGTATTCATCACCCAGAGTTAGATCTCTTTCTATCGCCAAATGTTTGACCCCTTTGACCCCATCTGCCTCCCCCTGATCCCCGCTTCCCTCTGGTAACCACTAATTCACTGTCCATGTCCATGAGTCTCTGTTTGTTTGTCATGTTTGTTTGTTACTTTCAGCTGCATATCCCACATATGAGTGATATCATGTAGTTTTCAACTTTTTCTGTCTGACTTATTTCACTTAACATGATTATCTCAAGGTCCATCCATGTTGTCATGAATGACAATATTTCACCTTTTCTTATGGCTAAATAATATGACATTGTATATATATACCATATCTTCTTTATTCAGTCATTTATTGTAGAACACTTTGGTTGCTTTCATGTCCTAGCTACTGTGAATAATGCCGCAATGAATATCAGGGTGCATATATCTTTGCAGGCAGATGTTTTCAAGGTTTTTGGATAAATACCCAGAAGAGGGATTGCTGGATCATATAGAAATTTAATTCTTAGGTTTCTGAGGAACCTCCATACTGTTTTCCATAGTGGTTGTACCAGTTTACATTCCTACCAGCAGTGTATGAGGGTTCCTTTCTCCCCACAACCTCTCCAACACTTGTCATTACTTATCCTGTTGAGGATAGCCACTCTAACAGGTGTGAGATGGTTTTGATTTGCACCTCCCTAATAGCTAGTGAGGTTGGGCATCTTTTATATATCTGTTGGTTGTTTGTATGTCTTCTTGGGGGAAGTGTCCGTTCAAGTCCTCTGCCCATTTTTTAATTAGATTGTTTCTTTTTGTTGTTGTTGTTGTTGAGTTGTATGAGTTCTTTGTATACTTTCGATATTAGGTCCTTATCAGTGGCATTATTTGCAAATATAGTCTCCCATTCACATGGTTGCCTGTTTGCCTCGTTGATGGTTTCTTTTGCTGTCCAGAACTTTTTTAGTTTGATATATTCCCATTCATTTATTTTTTACTTTTACTTTTCTTGCCTTTGAGGTCAAATTTATAAAATTCTTTTTAAGTCCAAGGTCCATATGTTTAGCACCTACGTTTTCTCCCAATGTTTTTAAATGGTTGTTAATACACAAAACAAGGAAAAAGAGAAGAGAAGAGAGGAACTAAATATCTGCTCATATTCTCAGGAACACACTTAATACATAAAAGTTATTTCAACATTAGACTCATTCAAGAACAAATGCCCAGGCAAGTTTGTCTACTTTTCTTTTCCACTTTGATTAACTTAAACTTGGGAGGACTACAAGGTTCCAGGTATCTTTTAAAATTGGAGTAACAGTGATTTGCTGTTCTTGGTATATTTTAACCTCACCCACTAATTGCTACCCAAAGTTTCACTTCCTTGACTTACTTCAGAAGGAAAACGTGGGCAGCAACCTCGACTGTAAACTCCCTTGTAAGTACAGATTTTCTGAATTCTCTGCAAAGCTGAGACTTCTATCATCTCATTGGTCTTTCCTGGCTGGGTCTGTGAGGTACTGAGAGTTTTGGGGGAGGTGGGACAGCTCAGTCTCTGTAGTGAAGAGGCTCACTTCCATCAACCTTCTTTTGGATGTTCCAATGTTTCTTTTCAGTGTAGCTTTTCAAATCATGTGACCTATGACTGTTTCAAGAAAGTCAGTTGAAATTTTTTATAAGTTGAATTATATTTTTAAAATTCACTGGATTCATTCACTATTTAAAAGCTTCATGACAAATGAGCAAGTAATTATTTACTTCTGAAAAGCAGTCTCTGGGGCCCCCTTCCCCTGTCTGAGAGTGAGTTTGCACATGGAGGAGGGGGAGGCGCCTGCATGTTCCACAAGCCTTTTCTGGCCATCTCGTCGCCTACATTCCTGCCATGGCCAACCTGTCAGGGGTGCTGTACAGAATTCTGTAGGACGACCTCCAGGCTATAGGAAGCAGCTAAGAGATTCTTGAAAATGTGCCAGATGGAAAACACAGTGACAGCTTTGGATTCCTTCCAGGACCCAGAAGAGAAGCACAGCAGACACAGTCATTTCTTCACAGGGACTTGAGAACAGAAAAAAAGAGGTTACTAATGTCTCTTAAATCTTTCCAGAGTCAGAAATAAACAGACTTAGAAAAGAGCATATATTTTATACAGACGTTTCCACAGAACATTTGTAGGATGATAGAACCATGACCTTGGTGGGGTGAAGAAAGCCCTGGACAAGAAACCAAAGGCCTACATTGTGTCCTGACTCGGCTGCATTGCGTCCTGACTTGGCTGCTGGGCTTCTGAATTCTTCCTCTATGGAAGGGACAGGAGCGCCTGCTTCTCTAGTCTCCTGTAAGGACAAAATGAGATTGATGGAAATAAATACAGTTTGTAAAGATGGCATTTGTCATACGTACGTAAAATAATATTAGGAAAGATCTCAGGGGTTATTTTCCTGATAGGGATGGACATCCAACCATTCTTGGATGGTGACATTATTTTTTGTGAAGCAGGAAAGTGTTTTAGATGTCCAAATTCTTTTTTCCCTTTTTCGAAAAAACAAGTTAATTGTGAGATAGCCAACAATATGTGTGTACTGTGGCCCATCTGAGCATGCAGTGACTACAGGTTGTCATTGGAATTATTTGCAACTAAAGTATCTGTCATCATATCTCATGGGGTTACATCTAAAATTTAGGGTACTCCACTTGGGTGACAGAACTAAAAAGAGATATATCTTCAGAATACTCCCAGTCATTGGCATGTGATAGGCCTACAAATGCCATCACTTTCCCCCTCACCCTTGTGTTTTTGGGAAAACATGTCCTCCAGCGAAGCAAGGGAGTTGGACAAATTTTCCCATAGAAATTATGCATAATTATGGGTCTCTGTTCTTGCTCAAGAACTTGGCATTAAATGGACCATTGATATGTTGCAGAAATAAAGATACCACAACTCTAAATCATGATACTTATTTAAACTAGGAACATTTTGTTCCACGTAAAGGGATATTTTTTTTTTTAGAAATAAAAAGAAAAAGTATTATTTATAAAAGGCCTACATAATAACCCAAAAGTATCTGTATCTATTTAGTACATTTAACAAGTAGATATAACAAGTTTAGTGGATGATAAATCAATTTAGAAAATCAATTTATTTTTTGTTTTTAATACCAACCACCAATTGTGAGAAATACTTCATGGACTCCATCTCTGCCAGGCTGAACAGCTGAAGAGACCAAGCTTTCCCACATCCCAGAGTGAATTTGGTGTTAATAGGTAGAGCTTCAAGTGTTAGGGGCAAGAACGCTACAAAGGATGTAGCTTTGGACCAAATCAGACTCAGTTTAAATCCTGGCTTCTCCATTAGTCACTTATGTGAATCTCTGTTTTCCCACCTGTAAGATTGAGGGGATCATGGTGATTATGACAACTCACAATATGGCTACTTGGTTCAAATAATGCATATGAAGATGATCTATAACTAGAAACTCTAAAATCAGACCACTGCTGTGAACTGAGTCAGTAAGAACACAGACTGGAGCCATATTACCTGGATCCTGGCTCTTCCACTAAAACATGCATACCGGTCAATTGCCTGTTAGGAACTGGGCCTCACAGCAGGAGGTGAGCAGTGGGCAAGCCAGCGAAGCTTCATCTGTATTTGCAGCCACTCCCTAGCACTAGCATCATAACCTCAACTCCACCTCAAATCATCAGGCATCAGATTCCTATAGGAGTACCAGTCTCTGGTGTCAAAAAGGTTGGGGACTACTAGTGTCTTACTATATTTTCATGGCTGCCCAGAAGAGAGCTATCTAAAGAACTGCCTGTTGTAAACAATAAACTCTAGAGTAGGAAAAATTTTAAAAAGGTAATCCAAGCCAACTCCTCATTTTTCCCCATATACTGCTCTACCTTGTGAATAAAGGTTTGTATGAAAACTATGCTATCCCCACTGGCTAGCCAAAGGGGTCACAAATCCCATAAAACTATACTTTTTTATAGATATGGAACCTATAGCTCAGAGAGTTTAAGAAGTTTGATTAAAGTTGTACAACTCTGAACCATCTGAAATTAATTGATAATTATTATGGTCACCAGAGTAAACACTAACTAGTTGTGTAACTTAAAGCTAGCCATTTGATCTATTTCCCCATTCCTCAAAAGAGTGGTAGCAGGGAGCTTGGTAGAGATGCAGAATCTTAGGCCCCACCCTAGACCTTGCTATATCAGAATCTGGATTTGAAAGTTTCTTCTAGAAGTATTCCTCCTTTTTTATTCTTCTCATGTACAAAGGAGGCCAGGGAACAGGATATTCTTGATCCTCTCTTCCAGCTCTAAAATGCTCTGAATTCTTCTCTCCTTGCCTCCCCCTCCCCATACTCCCACCTTGGAATTCTAAAGAAATATTTGCAAGGGAAAAGGGGTTACAAAGCCAGCCTGAAGGTCAAGGTGAGGGGAAAGCGAACAGGGGCATATTTCTTTTCATTAGGGATGATGGTTTCTGGTTGTCAGGAATTTTGTTAACCGTTTGCAGGTCTGTGTAAGACGTTTGAATCAACGATTGATGGGGGCAGTGCCCTCCAATAGGAGACAGAGACCTGGGTGCTTGGCAATTGGAAGACCTGAGAAAGCTTAAGCGATTAACCCAGTGTCCTGTTCTCTAAAATGAAAGAATTGACTTTCTAAATATCTTTCATATTCACTCTCAGTCTGCAAAATAAGTTCTTAAAAATTACCTGCTCATCTAACTTACCCGTGATTTACTGGTGTGTGTTGCTAGGAGATTCCTCATCTCTGACCCAGAATGTTGGGTGCCGAAGAGGACAGGGGTACTCTGGTTAAGGTCCTATAACCACAACAACCAGGATTTCCACAGGTGTGGAGACACAGTGATCTTTCTAGTCAGTTGATTTCCATCATTTTGTGTTAAATAATTGATCGAGTACATTCATTTTGGTTCTGAACCTATTTAATGGGGCTCTTTCTTTTTTTTTTTTTTTCCAATCTGCTCATTAACTTCTACTCTTTTACAAGGCTAGGGGAGCCAGCCATCAGCCTGCTGACCACCGCAGCTGCAAAAGCATGTGTCCATGGAAACTAGCCCAAAGGCAACCAAAATAGTGAGACCAAGTAAATTTCATTTTTTAAGAGGCTCTGCCTGCTTTTCTCTGGATTTAAGCCCATTTCTCTGAGGCTCCAGCAAGTTCATGGCTACAGAACGCAAAACCCCACTTCCAAGTCCTTAGGCTCGACCTTTCCACAGGCTAAATAATGGTTTTCCATTCTCATGAACATGGAAGTTTTAGGAGTCTTAAGATGATGCATTGCTACATAGAGCTTTTGTTGGCCAAACACTAGCAAATCATTTTCCCTACACAAAAGCCTTTAAAATGTCAGCAGCCTGAGTATCTCTGCCCACAGGGTTGTTCCTTCCACAGGTCCTGGGCAGTAATTCACTGCTTTGGAATCCACCAACTCCTGGATTCCAGGTGGCTTGCGAATGTTTACAGTCCTCCAGGCAAAAGTTCTCTGGATCTATATGGAAGAAGCCCTTTTACTCCCTCTGTGGTACACAAACATTTTTATGAAGGTATTTTTATTTTAAATAAGTGAGCTCAACAAGTTAATACTAAAGACTAGTAAAGTGACCTCAAAATAAAGCAGAGATTGAAGGAGAAAAGAAAGGCTTTTGGTGTAAGAAGATTCTGTTCTCTCTCTCTCTCTCTCTCTCTCTCTCTCTCTCTCTCTCTCTCTCTCTCTCTCCCCCTCAACAAGTACACAGAAAACGGGCATTCAGCTTGTCTTTGAGAACTGTGTGTAAGTCATAGTCACATGGGCTAAAAACAGACACACATGAATGCAGGTGATGGTGTGGACTTCATTTCCCTTCACAGTTACCACATGAAGGAAATAATTAGTCCATTGAGAAGATCAAACTTTGCTATAGAGACTATCATGAATTATCAAGAGAGAAGTGGAATTTGTTTTTATTCCTAAATAGGTCAAAGAGGCATGCAGTTCCAGAGAGATTAAGGCAAAATCATGGGCAAGAACACATCTAAGTTTTCCCAAACATATTACTCTCTATTTGACAAGGATAATATTCTCAAAAGCGGATGAGGAAAACAGCCCATTATTTTTCCTCCAGAAAGGGATACTTAACCTATATCACTGCAGTGTTTTAGTTAAAGCACACATCAAGAGCATATTCAGCTGAGAAATTAATCTCCTTCCCCATAACCACATTCTCTAGGCCCTGAACAGGATGTAAGAAGCATTTCCAAGTAACTACCTTGATCATTTCTTACTCTGAACTTGCTTTCCCAGCACTTACTGTGTCTAACTCTACAGATGAGAAAACTGAAAATGATCTTCAGGAATGAAAATCTTTTATGAAGTTTTCTGCAACAATGTTGAACAACAGAATAAATACTCTGGCCATAACTAGATTTTATTTTGCTTTTATATTAAATGGGTTCAAAGAACCATAAAAAAAAAGTAGACTTTTTTTCTTTAATTAAGGAAATTTTGCATATAAGTCTGATGGAGAACATAAGAGACTTCCAGAAAAAGATGAACATTAATTTAAAACCTAGCTTTTAGCTGTATTTCATTCTTTTAAAACTTTGTGCATGCTTGCCCTTTTCCTACAGTTTTCACATACAGGGCAAACGTTTGTAAAAAACTCAGGTCCCAAAGGACCCCCAACAGCTATAAGATGTCAACTAGGCAGTTTCATTTCTAGAAATATAAGTAAAATCATTTATTTTAAGGCCAGAGAAATGACAATAACATAAAATAACTGGCTTGCTCTTCGTGCTCTATGAACAAGCACAGATACTTGTGTACACACACACACATATGCACAGACATGCACGTGTCTCATTTAGCTAAAGCTAACCAAAATCTAAGGTTGTACTCAGTAACTTGGAAGATAACTAGTTTTACTTGGAATTTGGAGAAAAAGAGAAAATACAGTCAGATCTTAAATGCCATAGCCAGAAGAGAGGGGAGGTGCTGTGATCAAATATCTTCTTCCTTGCATGAGCAGAATGTCACCCACAACTCCCCAGGTCTGCCTCCCGTAATACGACAAAATGAGAACTCTTCACAGGAAAGTCCTCATAGCATCCCTCAGCTTCACATTGATTTGTGTTTTATCGAAGTAGAATTTGCATGTATTAAAATGCACAAAACTTAAGTGTAAAACTCGACTAATTTTACTTCTGAATTCACACACCCATGTAGCCACCATCCGCATTAAGATATTGAACATTTCTGTCATCTCAGATATTCTCCACATGCCCAACCCAGTCAATACTACCCCTCAAAGAGGTCCTTACTAGAAAATTTTAAGATTTATTTTTATACCAAAAGTACAGAAATAAAGATTTCTCAAAACCTATAAGCCATTTGCTTTCCTTATCTCCAGAATGAATTACTGTCCCATTACTACCAACAATTCATGTATTCATTCAAAAAATATTCATTGAGCACTCATAATGTGGCAGCCACTATTTTAGTTGCTTGGGATAGATCAGTGTGCAAAATAGATAAAGATCCCTGTCCCATAAAACTTATATAGTCTAGAGGAGATAGATAGCAATCAACAATAAATGCATTAGTAAATTTCAGAGTGTGTTAGAAGATGTGTTATAACAACAACAAAAAAGTAGAACAGGTAAGAGAGATAAGTACTGGGAGGTGGTGAGAACACTGTAGGGAATGAGCCACAATACTAAATAAGAAGGTCAGAGTTAGCTTCTCTGGGGAGGTGAAGCAAAGACTTGAGGCTGTGAGGCAGCTGGCTGTATGAATATCTCAGAGAAGATCATTCCAAGTGGAAGACAGCCTCTGCAGAAGCCCCGATGTGGGAGTGGAGGAGACAGACCTAGTTAGGAGGCCGATGGGGCCATATCACAGTGAATGACAAAGACTTCAGCAGAAGATAAAGTCAGAGCAAAGGCTGGGTCAGATCATGTTGGTAAAGTTTTTATTCTAAATGACACAGAGACCCATTTTGGGGTTGAGGAGAGGAAGGGTCTGATCTAATTTATGTTTAAATGCTTCACACTGGCCATTGTCTCCTTGGCTCTCCCCAGGTAACCCACCTCAGCCACTTGGGCTGTTAGCTCAAGACATTTGTACTTGCTTCTTCCAGATATCCCTTCACTCAGAGCTTTGCTCAAATGTTAAACTATCCAAGAACTTTCCTCTCTGTTCTATTGAAAGTAGCTTCATGCCCTCTTTCTTTTCCTGTCTCCTTACCCAGCTTTATTTTCCCTTCACACTCATCATCACCTGATATATTTATTTATTTATTTATTTATTTATTATGTTACCTCCACTAGAAAGTGAGCTCCATGACAACAACTGGGTATAGTAGATGACAAGTAAGCATGTGTTGACTGAATAAATTAATTTTTAATAAGAACATTTTATAATAATATAACCCCGAATCAGACTCAACCATTAATATAGTCATAAAGGACTTTTCAAGCATTTGGGGGTGAGGCAAGAATACCACCTGCAAAATAAGAATATTGGAAAACTGAAGAGAAATTTGAACATGTGTAGGTAAAGAAGAGAGGTGATTCAAGGACTGATAACCATTTAAAAATATTTCTGAAAATACACTGATACTGTGGTTTAGACCATATTCTTGTCTAAAAGAAGGCAATTGAGTGTAGCACATATCTGTTAGTTAAAGAAAGATACAAATGCCAAAGAAAGCAGAGGCTTAGTACATACCTGTTGTCTAAATGATTTAAGAAGATAAGTAGCATAGCAATTTTTCAAGAAAATTTACATGTGACATTTTGACGGTCCATACAAGACTCAGAGTGATTGTTAATCTATTATTTTCCCCTAATTCTAGATGTACTCATTGGTCTTTTTATGGATCTCAAGAGAAAGAAAGACCTCTACACACACACACACACACACACACACACACACACACGCGCGCGCGCGCGCGCGCGCACGCACACACAACAATAAGTTTTATTTGTAGGTTTATCTCTGACCACTCTCTTGAAAATGTTTCAGATATGGAAGAAGCTGTTTTTAAAGATTTATTTTATTTATTTTGCAGATCATGAGAGGAATTAAATCATGTTCTCACATTGAAGTTGGAGAAGAGGTTGTTGTGTTTTATTTGTTCTTCATTTAATTTGTGTTTTACACTGAGCAGTGTGGGCTGGTGGAAGGGAACAAGGACCAAGTATTGAGAATCAAGCTTGTAACCTTGGAATCAGGAAATCCAGGGCCTTGACAAAAAAGAAAATTCATATTCCTTACCTGGATTCCCATTTACTTCTCTGACTTCATTTCCTTTTCTTCGCCTTTTGGTCCTTCTGCTCTAATCACACTATTTCTCTACTAGTTATTAGTTGGTTAGTTACTAACTATATATTTCTCCATGTACTTCTAACATTTGATATTGTCAGAGACTTTAAGTCTTGCCAATTGATGGATGTAAAATGTTATTTTTGGGACATTGATTTACATGTTTCTAATAACTAGTAATGCTAAGCTTCTTTTCTTGTGTTTGCTAACCACTCAAGTTTCCTATTATACAGTCAAGTTCTCTATCAGCTATGTGGTTACAAGAATCTTTTCCAAGAATGTAACTTTCTTCCCTTTATTTCTGCTGGTTTTTATTATGCAGAATTTTAACAAGTTTATCATTTTCTTTAGAGTAAGCACTTTTTTACTGCTTAAGAAATCCTTCCTTTGCCTCCAAGGTCATAATGATATTCTTCAGAATTTTATAGTGAATGTTATATATACTTTTTACATTGAGGTCTTTAATCCTTGACCTTTGTATATTGTGTGAGGCCAGGATTCTAATTTAATACATTATCTTTCTATAATAGAAGATTAGTGTCTTGTCTTTCCTTATTCAACATAAAAACAAAGCAAACAAACAAATATACATACATAAAAAACTTCTGTCCTAATGGAACTTAGAGTTTTGAGGAGAAGAGAAACAATAAACAAGCAAGCAAATTATAAATAGTTAAAGTGAATATTTACATAGGGACTTGCTTACATAAGGCGCTAAGCTCTTTATGCCTGTTTAAGCTATTTAATAATAAGAGTTTCTCCATGAGGTAAGAGCAATTAATATCATTCTCTATATGAAACACACACACACACACAGTATAAAACAATTCAGTAACTTTCTCACAGTTGCACAGACCGAGAGAGACCTAGAATTTCAATACAGTCAGCTCAACTGCAGGAGCTGTACTTCTAAGCCTGACGCTAGGCTGCCTCTCATCTATGACACAGTAAAAGCTATGACTGAAGGTCATGTAGGGTTTGGGTGAGGAGTTCACCTAAGCTGGGGTCAGAGAAGAGGTCTTTCAGAAAGGAACATTTAGTCTAAAACCTGAAGGAGCAGAAGAAAGCAGCTTCTACCTGCCCCAGGAAGGTGGATAATTCTGCTTGTCTTGTTCTCAATTGGGTCAGAGAACACAGAGGAATGAAGGCATTTTTCTACCCTTTAGGGTGAACCGAATAATGACAGGACACATTTCTCAACGGTTACAAAATAGAAACACCCTGCCTGCTCTCCACCAATAAAAGCAAAACCCACTGTTTACTCGCCTTACCTCTGCGTTCCCTGCCATGTGCTACAGATAACACATGTGTGCCACCCGTGACACACACGTGCCACCCACACAGGAGCCTGGACCCCGAACACAACGGCTTCTCTCTCAGCTGAGAAAGTCTGTCACTAGGAAACAGTATGGTGTGCTCTCTCTCGACAGGTTCTCCTTCTGCCCCTCTCTTCCCTCTGTACTACTGGCAAGACAGAGAAGCCTTTGTGAAATCCACGATGGGAGCTCACAAATTACACAGACCCGTCTGAACCAAGTCTGAACATATTAGTCAAGGCCCTTGAAAAACATTATCTTCTTCCCCTCAAGACACTCCATTCACAGTTTTACCAGGCTCTCACATTATAAATCAAATGAGCATGCTGTTCTTAAATTGCTCAGGAGATGAGAAGTAGTAGAATAGATTCCCCCATGGACCAGTGGGAATGCTGAAACTTTCTGTAACAATCCCTGAAGTGTTGGGCTGGTTTAGCCCCCATTGTTAGCAGAACTTGCAATGCATACTCAGAAACTTGACTTGTTTCTCCTATTTGAACTATACAAAACTACTCATTTCTCCTTACAAACCCCTCTACACTCACTGGTTTTTTTTCTTCCCATGTTCATCTTAGCTCCCAAATCATAGTTTCTGGCCCATTTATATTGAGAAATATAACCAAATACGAGTCTGAAGATTTCATAGCCTGCTTATAAAGCATTCTATGAGCTGAGTTCAGTGCAATGCCTACACTGTCCCCAGGACCTGGAAGTATGGGGATACAGACAGGATCATGACTGCAATCAGATAGTCATAAGCTGGGCTGAACAAAGGAACCCCCACCCGCCGCTTGGCCACATAGTTAGCTGTGAGCAGCACTGGTGTGCACAGACAATTGACGGCATCTGATTTTTAACTTGGCACAACCCCATCTAGCTAGTGTCACTGTGCTGCTCCATTACAGCAGTGAATGTTTCAGAATGAGAACATGGCACTCACTGAAGCCACGCTGAGCCTCATGGTCTGTGTGCTCCCTCGTGGTTTACGTACAGATCAGTAGGGAAAAATGTGGGATAAGACGTGTTACCTTATGAACTTGAGTTTCAAATGTGCCCTGATTTTATAGGGCACATTGTGAACCAACTAGACGTGTACTCTTGAAGTACCACTTTAAAACAGTCCTCTTTGAAAATAATTTGATATAATATTTCGGTCCTCAAAACTTCTAAAGTGTTCTTTGATTGCCAGTGTGCTAGGCAAGGGAAAAGGGGGAGGGCAAAGAGAAGAGGAAGGAGAAGAGAGTAATACAGGAGAGGGGAGGAAAAGGAATGGAAAAGTAATGGAAGGGGAGAAGAGAGAAAAGAGGAAGGGAGGGTAAGGGAGGGGAGAGAATGAGAGGGGAGGAGAGACTGGCAGTGACAAAATGGGTTTGTTTTCACTGGTGTACAGTTATCTTTAAGCTTTCACAAAACATGAAGTTCTAGGGAGTTGATAGGCTTCACAGAAATATTTGAGAGATCCACATTTCAAAGCACTGCTCCTGTCATTAATAATCTGTCTTCAGAGAAACATCTGTAACATCCATTCGATGCCAGTGCAAATTAGAGACAAATGTGTTGACTGATACAGTCTATCTTCAGGGTACCAAGGGGCATGTGGCAGGGCAAATATTTTCTGGACCATGCAACACTGGGAAGCTTCTTTAGTTCTCAATTGTCCGATGGTTTCTGATGACCTGGAGAAAATTTATGGTTATATTCCGAGAAGCCTGTGTCAGGGGAACTATCTCAACTTTCCTCCTGGCAGAGGTGGAAAGACATTATTCAAAGCCTGGCAAGTCTCTCGTTATACTCAGTTGGTGGTATGAAATAATACCCTCCAGACATTGGCTGGGGAGTATGATGTCAAGCTGACATGTGCCCAAGAATTACTCAAAAGTCAAAAAGAAAGAAGTAGGATTCAAAACCGTTTGAAGGATCAGTGTCGGGTGGTTCTTCTAGGTGTTCTCAACTATCCTCCTGGCTCAGGAAGGTCAAAAGAGAAGAGCCAGATACACAGACTTCATTTTATTGGTTCCCTGAAGAATTGCTTTTATGAATTATGCTTTGGAGATTCCAAGAGCTTAAATAAAGAGTTATTATTAGAAACAGCCTTATAAAACTCCAATACCCAAGGAAAAGATGTTGCCGAGGACACCGTTATATCATGTTTGTGGGGACCCCAGAAAGAATGACCTGTCTTGCTTTAGTGACAAGACTAGTGAGAGCTTTTCTTAGTGATATGTTTTGTCACCTTCCATCTTCGAACCATTGTCGATTGTACAAATGACCAGGTTAGGGCCATAGTTCAATCCAATCAAAACAGGTTTAGATTAATACAGAACATATTTTTTTAAGCCTCATTTCTTCTTTAATTGTATTCTTTTCCTGGTCCATCTTTCTTCTTTCACCCAAATTATATCTGATACCATACTTTATATTATATATGTTGTTATACTCAGTTAACTCATTTCTCAAATTAAGGGAAATATAAATTAACAAATAACTTCTTATGGTCTAAAAGTTTGATTGAATTCTAAGTTCTACATATTAGAAACACTGCAAGTTGCATCACTTCTTAACAAGGCTGTATCTTTCCAAATCTTAAGGAAAAAGGTGGGGATATGCTGAGTAAAATATCTTACTCTATATCCACAGTTCCCATCTTTATTTTCTTGACCTTCAGGATATGATTTTTTGGAATTTCTGGTTGTACTCCTTGTCCGAATCACTCAGGTTACAGTTAGGACATACAGTTAGATTCTACATTCTGAAGATTCCTTATGAAAGGGAGGCAAGAGGGTGAGAGTCAGAGGAAGAAAACTGATCTTGGAAATAGAGATAAGAGCCAAAGGTCTGAAGATGCTGGACCACTCGATCTGAGGAGGGAGGAAAGGGCCACAGAGCTAAGCAATGCAATTGGTTTCTAGAAACAGGAAAAAGCAAGAAAACTAGAGCCTCCAGAAGAAACAGGCCTGCCAACATCATTTTAGCCCAGTGAGACTTCTGACATTCAGAACTCAAAGAATAAATGTGTGTGTTTTCAAGCGAGAAAATTCGTGATAATTTGTTGAAATAGCAATAAGCTACTACAACACTTCTTGAGAGTTCTAGATCACCTCCATATCACAACTGCACTTGCATGTTTGTTTTCTCTTTTTCTCTCTTATTTTCTCTTGCCCTACAGACTTTGGTATTGCTCATTGCTTAGTCTCGAGTTTGCTCGTGGTGTGTGGACTGGGTTCTACCATCATGCTCAGGATTGTTCAACTTTGAATTTCACGTCTCCATTTTGGCATTGACTTATTGCCCCTTTTTCACATTAGTAGTCTGCCCACAGAGGACATCGCCTTTCACTGTTCATATCTTTAACTAAAGGGTGCCCACCTCCCAAGGGCTGACCACTCCCCACATCTACAGTGTGCTCACTGTGCAGTCCCTCTTCCTTCATGCCTCAGGACTTGGCGTCATCCAACAGAACTTTGTATAATGACAGCAATGCTCAATCCCCACATTCAGTATGGTTGCCACTAGTTGAGCTCTTGAAATGTCGCTACTGTTACTAAGGAATCAAATAATTGATTTTATTTTATTTTAAGCAATTTAAATTTATTTTAAGTAGACACATGTGGCTGGTAGTTACCATAGTAGACAGCACAGCTAGGTTTTCACTAAATGCATATTGATAATAATTAATGGAAACAGTCATTAGACACCTATATACTTTAATTCAAATCAGCAATTTCTTCTTTAAATGTTGCTTTAGAAGAAGGGCAGTCATGATGAAGAGTATCTGAAAACCAAAGACATTTATCCATGAAATAGACTTCAATTACATAAGAGAATGATTAGTACTTAAACGATATCCCCAAAACTATTAAATCTCTGTGAATGGTGCCATTCCCTTCAAGAACTCATAAAAAAAAAAAAAAAAAAGTCCTTAATTAAAACTGTGATTTTTTTTTTTTTTTTGGTGACTTTATGGACTTTTAATGTCTGGAGTATAAATAAACCACATTTGTAGTTGGGTTTGAAGGCTGTCCTTCCTTGGTTCAGTTCCCAGGTTACACTGCTGCTCAGTTACCTAAGAATCCAGGTCTGCTGCAGAATGAAAAAGAATGGCTGCCATGCATTTCTGCTAATAGCTGTGTCCCTGTGCTGTTCTTTGTGATTTATCTTCCATGAAATGTCTGTGGATGTAAAAGCCCATGTAAAAAGGGGTAAGTAGGAGATTTGTAACTACCAGGCACTTCTTGGCGTCATTAACTGCAGGAAATACAGAAGAAGGCTTGCGAGGGGATCACTCTGCCTAGTTTCGGGGCTAGACAGAGTTAGGGGAGCCAAGTGACACCACATAGAAGCTGACATGGTTCCCAGAATGAAAATCAGATGGTTCAGTGGAGAATGCTGCCCTAGCTTCCTGCTATTCTCTTGGCTTCTGCTGATAGATTCTGCAAGATTTGAACCAAAACCTTAAACAGAAAGATACATCAATCAAGATACTAAATTTGTAAAGCTTGCATTTGACATCTCTTACCTTTGTGTGAGCATCTGTATAGTTAGGTTCGCAAATGGAAGAGTGAAGTCACGAGAACCACAGGGATAGCCTGTCAACCAGGAACGATGCTGGTTCAACCCAGTAACAGGATCCAGGATCCCAGTGAGGTATTTGTCTTTTCCTGGAGAAGCACTGAGCTCCCTTATTTGGACATTTTTTAACTGGTTATAGAATTCATTAATGCCAAATTTGCTTTCACTTAAAAAAATAATAATAGAGTAAGAAATAACTTTAAAATATAAGAAAATATATCCTAAATATAAATCTCTAGAGTGTATGGTCAATTTGTTTAGATAACAAAACTCATCTAATTGTATGATGAAAATTTCTCAAGCTTACTGCATCCTGGATTGTGCAGCCTCAGAAGTGCTTGTCAAGGGAATTCAAAATGTGATGCAGCTTTATATACAAATCAATTAATCACATGCCAAATGTCAGGAGTTTGTCAAATATTCCAAACAAGAATTTAATGCTGCATGAGAATTACTATTGTAATTTCCTCCTTAAAAGTATACAGAGATGGAAGAAACATCCCTTTCCTGTTTCTTTCTTGAGTGTATTTCCTTTCCCTTTGTGTTTGCCGTCTTTACTTTCCAGAATTTGACAACCCCTGTCACTTCATGCACTCGTATTTGGGATGACAGACGCTGCCACTAAACATTTGATGAGACTCAAAAGGAAGTTTGGTCACTTTGCGATTTCAGGGATCATAAGGTGAATTAAGACTCTGAATTCCAAACCCTGCAACAGAAATGCTGTATTTAAAATAGAAATACCTATACTCTCTAAGCGGATAATACAATAAACTCTTTTTTTGTAATAGTTCACATTTCCTTAGTGTGTGATCATTTGCTTTATCAAACTGGAAACGTATACCAAAAAGTCCTTCATTCCTTATCTTTTCAGCTAGCACCACCTTACTCAAAATTTCTTGGTGCTCAAAAAAAAGTGGGGGTTTGGAATGTACCCAACATAAGACAAGAAAAATCAGATACTTCAAATCTGAAAAGTTACAGGTGTCTGAGCCTGATGAGTGTCCGATAGGTGCTATGTTGTACTTGGACGTTCCATTTTAGTTCAGTAAGCAGTGAATGCAGAATATTGAGTTCCCTAGTGACACTTGAAAAGCAATACTGCCTACCCTTTCCTGCATTTGAAACACATGGTCATGGGACTTTAAGCAAATGAGGAAAAAAGAAGTCTAGCAAAGAGAAGAGAGACGCCTAATTGAAAAAGAGACCAGCAGTCTGCTGCAGGCAGGAAGGGAAAAAAATCAGATGTTTATATTTTTTAAGAAATGATTTATTGTTCAAATTATACTCATTTGCTATTTAAGAGCGGCCAGGAAAATGAAGTTATTGGTACATTAGAATTTTCCTCTCTGCTGTCATTTCAATTTAATTATTGCTCAGACATCTGTAATGGAAAGAACTAGGGGCTAAGGCAGGGTTTCCAATGTGGATCCTTCTAAATCTGTCTCTGGACAGATGAAGGATCTGGGGCAAGTGACGGAGGACCTCAAGGAGGTCATTTCTTTACTGGAAATGAAGAGTCCCAATTATTGCATTACAGTGCAGATGAGAAGATTTAATAAAGTTATGAATGTTAGCTGAGTCCAAATTTAACTGTCATATTTTTAAAACTTGACAACAAGAGTCCCCATACCTGCATAACTTTGAAGTTTGGAGTCGAATTGTTTCATCTTGGAGTTCAGAATTTCATGTGAGGCAAACTGATTTGGATTAGTGGAGAAAGAAAACACTGTCTGGTGTCACATCAAAGCATTGGTCTCAAAGAGCTGACTTATCTTCCATCAGAAAAAAAAGGCAGAATGAAAAGCAGGAGGAGGGCTTTGAGACACCATTTTCTAGGAGTCTGAGATCCTTCTAATGACCCTGGAAAGGCAGCAAGGCCTGCAAAGCCTCCTCCAAATGTAGAATTTATTTAGATCGTCTTGGAATTGAAAAATAGCTGCCAGTCAGAATTTTGGGGAGAGGGAGGAGCAGGAGAGTCCCCAAATCAGATGGGATGAAGTTACAGAATTGTATGGTTAACAATTAGGTTTGCTTATTTGTCATCTGGATTCTCATGTTCTCATATAACCATGAAATAAGTGGGCGCCAACCAAAGACTCAACACGAACATTAAGTTAATCCTGACCGGGCTCAGCAGAAGTCTGTATTTAGAGCCTTTTAATAAAATTAGAGTTTTTGTTTTTGTTTTTATAAATAGACTTTCTTTCAAGGGGGCATTTATAGACATGGGGTCATTGAAACTACCCTTTTCTTTCTCTGATTCTTTATTCTACAATTGTTTGGACTTCCAGAACCGGGTAGAAGGAGAGAAACCTCTTTCAATGTATACAAAAGTATGGTTTGGCTTGGAAAATCTTCTGGTCAAGTTGACACTGTCCCAATGGCCCTGTGTTCAACCTATGGCATTGAAGCCTTCATTAAAATCTCTCACAGTTTTATTTTGAGAAGAGCAATGGACCCTCTTTAACCAAAGGGAATGAAAAGAGCCCCTTTATCTACCACTCGTGTATTCTTTCCAGTTCTGAAAATAGATTTTGTTAGCAGGAGCCACACCAGGCTAGAGCTTTTACATTGGTCAAACATCGTGGCTCCCTCCCCTCCAACAGAATTTCCCAGTGGACTGGGTTTCCTCATTAATCACACGCTGCCCATATTGTATTTCCTGGTTCAGCTGTTCATGTGGCCATCCTAAGACTGAGGTACTGGGAGTCAGTATTAATCACCAGACATGCCACTCTCAGTGTTGGAGTTGCTTTGAGGATGACATCTTGTATTTGCCTGTAGTTATGCTTTCTCCCTTGAGAAATCTCAGGTTAGACATGGGAGGAAAAGCCAGTTCCTGCTTGATGTTTAATAGCTCAGTCATTATGAGGGATCCTGTAAAACCCCTAACCCCTGCTGTTATGTGGGTGTTTGGTAACCATAAAACCTGCCATCTCTGCCACTGTAATATTAACTGGCTCCCGATTTAAGGCAATCTACAAGGATTTTAATTTACTTCTCACCTGTCTCCCTACCTATTTCCCGCACAAATATCCCTGGAGACTATTGACCCTTGTTATCATTCAGCCACGAGCCTTATCATGTAATGAGAGCAGCTAGCAAAGGAGACACATAGGGATTACTGGCTGTGGTTGTCAGGCACTGTGGAGAATTTCAATCACACTATTTGCTTTCATGCTAAATATTGCCTCAACTTTGAGGTGTGGGAGCTGTAAATTAACATCTGAAACAACACAGCTATATTCCTGCTGCTGCATTTCGAGCCCGGGCCCCCGCTCCCTGTGACTTCTGTGTCTTTTGTCTAGGAGCTGCTATTTATTGAACTGGACCTTCCTTTGGGAAGCAAATTTGGGTATCCTCTGAATTACCTCATGGAAGGAACATGATGAGATTGCAACTATATTTTTTAATTTCCCAGAAGCAGACCCCCTAGCAAGGATTCGAGTGCAAGTTATTTATTTGGGAGGTGACCCCAGGAATCAGCAGGAGGAGAGTGGGGAAGGGAGACAAGCAAGGGAAGACAGGCAATAAAGTGTGTGTTATCAGGCTCGTTTCCACTGTAGGCGCTGGAGCTTGACCTCCCTGAGGAAGCACTGGGAACCAGGGCAAGCCATATCCCACCTGATGGGAAAGGGAGTTGGGGTATTTATCCACCAGCTGCCTTCAGTCATGAGCTGAGGGATGTCCCTAGGAGCCATTAATTCTCCAGCACCTCTGCTTGCAGAGTCTGTAGGTAGAGTGGGCTTTAGAGGCCAAACAAAACCTCTTGGCAAAAAAATCGCAGGTGCTGGCAGGTGGAAGTCAGACCTATGTGTAAATGGTAAGGCTTAGGGAAGTAGAGAGGATAGAGCAAAATACCTGCTCTGCTAATTGCACAACCCAGGGACCAGAACAAATGACTGAGAAAGCTGAAATCTCTGTTGAATCTCAAAGGAATCGATGAGAGGCTCTCAGCCAGCCTTTCTGATTCCATGTAGAAATACTTTCTATGACAGTCATCCACCTTCTATTTGAACACTCCAAATGATAGAGGGCTCATACATCAAAGCTGCTCATTCTGTAGATAGACAGTTCTAGTCGATATTCTTTCTGATACTTTCTAAATTTCCATGTTTCATTTAAATGACCATTCGGTCTACATTTATTGAACATCTCTGGAGTGTTAAGTACAGTGCGAGGACCTGAGATTCATGGGTAACACTGTCCCTTATAGTCTTACAGTTTTATGCCTAAAGGAGAGATGGACAAGCAGATTTTATTTTCGTATGGTATTTTCATAGGGTACCCCACTGCACCAAATCTATGCTGCAGAAAAGGGAGTAATTTCCAGAGGTAGAGAGGATGAGGTAGTTAGAAGAGGCTTCACAGAGGAGGTAAGAGTGACAGATGGGAGAAGATGGGTGAAATATATTCAGAATGAACTCAATTGTGTTTAACAGCCACACCAGACTCCTCACTTGTCCGCACTCCAAAAAGCATACATGACAATAGCAAGTCCCATATTTACACAATGAGGGCTTCACTAGTATTTTAACCAGAACTCTACTGGTAATGGTATTAAAACTGACTTAGTCTCTACTTTAAAAAGCATAGCACCTTTAAAGAAGAATATCAGTATCCTTATTTCTATCCAGTTTTCTGCCACTGTCAATTTCTTACCCATGTGGCTGCAAATGAGCTAATTCTACATATAATTTTCATCTTTCTCTGCAGATAAGTATTAGATGCAAACATAGGGATACCTAAAAATTACCACCATTCGTACCACTTGTAAATAGGTTTTATAAAAAGTAGTTGAAACACACAATGCAGTATATAGATGATGTATTATGGAACTGTACACTCTAAACTTACATAATCTTGTTAACCAATGCTATCTCAATAAATTTAATAATTTTTTTTTTAAAGTAGTTTAAATCAACCCCCCATTGGTCTGGATAGCCTGTGATTGAAGAGTGCTAATCACTGTCACTAACTGCATGTGACCTCCAAGGGACTGTGAAAAAGAAGAGCAGTGAGAGGAGGTGAATCTTGAAAATGTGTTAGCCAAATATGGATGTGATTGAAGTTTACATTTGCATTTATGTATACATGCAAATGTGTACGCATGTAGTATTCGTTATATTTGATCCTGAAAAATGAACAAAATGGACTGGTATACTGCTCCCTAAAGTAAGGAGTTTATATTAAACAATTTTATGTCATTTTAGTAAGAAAGCAGAAGAAGGAAGCCAACATCCTATTATATAGAGTAAATGTCACAAACCAGCTGTTTCATCTGCCAAATTCAGCTTGTAGATGTGGTTTGCTTGGCTCACACAGTGTTCACCCACATAGAATTTTAAACATGCATTAGTTGCTGTCCTTTAAAAATAAGAATAGTTTACGTCAAAATCCAGATTTCCAAATTCTCTTGGAATACCAAAAGCTCCGCAATGCCGAGCCTACATTTCACAGGACAAGGAGCATTCAGCTAGAGCGAGCAGCTGTTCTCTTCTTTGGACAAGGCATGTGCTTTCTAGCCAGTCATGCTCTGGCTCTCCCATCACTGGGGAAGGTCGGTCATCATGTATCATTTCACTCCTGGTTTCTTTCCTTTTCATTACCTGCCTGGCCCCTGGAAACCTTTGAGATAGCCAAAAAGGAATAAACTAAGGTATGAGGAACTTAGTTTAAGTGCCTAAGACTGGGTCACTTAGTCTTTAGTTACCTAGGTACTTAGTTAACTTAGTTAGGTACTTAATTAAGTACTTATGTCTTAACTTAGTTAACTTACTTAAGACTTAGGTACTTAAATTTTTTTATAGGTTAACATTTCCAAGGTCACTGGAAAACTGAAAGATGCTCCAGGAGAAAATGCATTCCATGGTAAAAAGGGTTTGGAAAACGTTTCCCTTTGAAATTTTCAGTGTGCAGTAAAACAGCAAACTATCCGGGTAGTCACATGACATATAACTTTGCATGTCTTTGGTTAGAAAATAGGGGACCACTGGGAGGTTTTAAACAGTAGAGGGACTTGATCAGAGCTATGCATTGGTGAGGTAAATTTGCTGAGTGCAATTTCCCTAAAAATAAAGGTCAATAAGTTAAAGGACCACAATTCATATCCTCCATGATCTTCCTCTCAGTCTTACACAGATGTTGTACATTAAACATCTGGTTCTCTTTTCTGTAAGTGGATAATAACAATATCTTCATATTATGATATGTAGGAGAATTAAATGAGATAATGCATGTGATATGTTAGCAATTCTTCTATCTTTTTCTCCTTGCTATTTGTAGATTCATAAATTTCTATATACATATATATGGAAACATGAAAATTCCCTCACTTCCTATGTAATTAGATGTATTGTGTAGGAGATTCTTCTTCACCTTTCTCACCTAGCTCACAACCGATTTCCTCTAGAATACATTCGTAGAGCTCCCTAGGCTGAAATAGTAATTTCTCTGTTTGAAGTTATATGTTTTCGTCTTCCCTAGGAAAGAAGAAATGGAAAGAAAGGAAAGAAAAATGCAAAAAGGGAAAGAAAGAAGGAAGGACAAGTAAAGAAGTGAAAGTAAGGCAGCATGGCAACTCAGGGGTAGTCACAGACAATAGAAGCTCCTTGGCAAATAGGAGAACAGAGAGTTGGCTCAGTCATTTCCCAGAAATGAGAATTGCTAGGTCAAACCACAAAATGAGAAATTTATAACCAAGAATTCAGCCCAAAGAGCCAGCAGTTTCCCATGAGTCCAAGGATTGTCTACAACAGTTAAGTTCAAACTGTTTTTCTGCTTTCAACTTGATTTTCTATCTGTGCTATGGCAGAAGGTTCACTAATGTGCCCTCTGTAAGTGGTTTGATCTTCCACCCATGAAGTCAACTGATGCAGTACATAGTATTAGACCATCACTGAGGGTGGAGGCTTAGTATGCAGGCACAGATTACATGTTCCGCTGGGAAGAGGCAGCCTGAATAGTCTTGGGAGTCAGGTCCTCGAGTCACAAAAGAGGGACTCGTTCTATGTAGATTTTATATATATATATAAATATATATATATATAAAGATATATATATATATATATATATATATATATAAAGATTCTACTATGTTTCAGGCATCAGGCTACCGAAGGGGAAACAATGATAAACAAACAGCAGACATGACACCTGAGCTGTGGGGCTTACGATCTAGAGGAGAAAACAGACAAACAATTCTGCAGTTAAACAAAATGTCAGCAAAATGACAATTTGGTTAATTCTCGGAAAGAAAGGTATGTGGTGCTTTGAGAATGCGTAGCAAGGAAACTGGCCTCATCCTGGAAATCAGATAAGTCATTCCTGAGGACATGAAGTCTGGATGATGACTAAGAGTTAACCAAGCAAAAGAAGGATAGGAGTAGAGTTTCAAGTTCATTTGCACAAGCCTGATGGTAATAGCCTTATGAATGTCCAAGAACCTAAAAAAAAAAAAAAGTGCAGCATAGCTGAAGTCAATCAAAGAAGACCCAAACTGAAGCACAGAGAGAAAAAGAATGGAAAGAACGGAAGAGAGCATAAGAGATAAGGGAACTCAATCAAACGTTGCAGCATAACTGCAACTCGAGCCCCAGAAAGACAGGAGGGATTGAGACTGGGGCAAAAATAATATTTGAAAAAGCCGTCTCCAGTAATATTCCAAACTGGATGAAAGACCTCACCCAGAGATTCCAAAAGCTTAGTAAATCCCCCAAATGATAATTGGATAAACACATTGTGATGCACCTATCCAATGTAATTCTATTTAGCAATAAAGAGAAATAAACTTCCTATACAATAATATGGAAGAATATCAAAAACATCATGATAAGTGAAAGAAACTAGTCACAAAAAGTTACATACTGTATAATTCCATTTATATAACATTGGAAAAAGGCCAAACTATAGGGATAGAAATCAGATCAGTTGTCACCAAGGCCTGGGGTGGATAAGGAATTGACTAGAAAAGGGTATGAGGGAACATTTTGGGATGATGGACTTTCAAATATTAATAAATCGTGATAAAATGAGCTACAAAACAATATCACAAGAAGGACGAAAATTTTGTGATATTAATAATAGAAAAGTCTAGAAGAAAACATTCATAATCAAATCATCAAGAGTTAGCCACTGCTACATTTTTGTCTGCTTCTAATTTTGTTATTTATATTTTTTAACTGCTAAATTTTATATAATGAGTATACAATTATTATAGTTAAAGATTATTTTTAAAAGAACTAATTATTAATACTAATTATAAAAGAGTAAGCCATTTCCTAATAAGTTTATAATTTCTCATTTTAAATGTTCTTCTCTGTTTTCTTTTTATTATCTTTAAAATTCTATATTATTAATTCACACACACAGAGACAAACCGTACCATGTATTTAAACATCTCTGTGACTCTAGCAATCACCACCTGTGGGTTTGCAGAATACTTAGCTATATTATTTGCTTAACCCCCAAATAAAGTGAATTTCCAACATGATGTTTGCACTGCTAACTTACATCTATTTGCAAGATTTTCCAAGTGGAAGGTACAAAGGAAAATGTCAGGATAACATGCAATATATCAGTCTGTTTACCAAGTCTCATTACCTGGGCCTCACCCCACAATCTAAACGACCCAATTAGAGCAGTAAATGCTGCCACCCCATCTTGTGACCCTGTGGCTCAGCAAGTCCACAGTATGACAAGCTAAGCACTTAGAAAATAACTTTCTTGAATGTTACTTAACACAGTCACCTGTTGATTTATGAACACCCACACTCACGCCACCTTGTCTCACCCTTTTAATCATATCGATTTGCTACATCTCAGCAAAGGGAAAGAAAAAAAGAACTGAAACCACTAATTATCCACAAATAGGTCAAAACACAAAGCTCCACATCTGTTAAATCTGAATAGATTAAGTTTGTAAACCATTAACACCTCATTTACCTCTGTTTTATAATGAATTTTAATTACATAAGAAATAAATAAAATTATTCTCCCCTGAAAAAGTTGACTATTTCCTCAAAAGGAACTTTCAACTACCTTCCCCAATTTCGGTCCCCTTCACCCTCCCATAGATAGTTTGGGGTTTGGGATTTAGGACAGAACAGAAAACATAAAATTACATCTAGTGGGTTTTTCGAATTTCCCATTCTCTCCCTCCCAGTCTCTCTCCCCTTTTCCCTCCCTCACTTCTTCCCTCTCTCTCTTTCTCCCTCTCTCTTTACGTAAATGGTTTCCTACTGCAGTTATCAACCTGCAACTTGTTCCTTTTCTTTTTTTGAGCTCTACCTCAGGCTAATTATTTATTTTAACTGCTGTGTACAATTCCATCATATAAATATACCACATTGTACTTATTCATTCCCCAGTTGATAAGACATTTAAGTTATTCCAATTTTTCAACATCACGAACAAAGCTGTAATGAACACAATCCTATCTGACCATCCATGGCATGTTCCTCCCATCTAGTCATGGCCAGGACCATTGTCACCACATTGATATGTCAGGAAGCTTGACCATCAAGACCCATAGTGCCTCTTGTCTCAGCTCTCGGATAATCTGGACCTTAGTGGAGCAAGGCTCCTGGGGGTCTTATGGCCACATTGCTCTGCCAGAATCTCCCCTGGGTGGGGCAGACAAGCTAATAGAACTAAAGCCAATTCTTTTGCCATTACTGTTCCACCCCAAATGCTGACTTGGGCTCATTTGTAGATTCAAACGCAAAATCTTATTATATCTCCTAAAAACTGAAAATCTATCTAGAGGTGGTTTAGTATTTAATATTCCCTCCAATGTGCCCCTGGCCGAAGAAGGCCCCACTGACTCTTACTCCATTAAAGGGGCTTGGAGGAGTAGGCAGAGGCACTCAGGGAGTTTTTGCTGGAGATAAGAGCTATTTTCGAAAAATAATACGGCAGGAGGTCCAGTCTGACGCAGTTCTTTCACACTTGCTACTTCCACCCTGTGAATACAATCCCGGCCCTGTTCCCCGGCCCCATGGCCATTTGAGAGTCATGAAGTCATCACAGCTGCGACTGCAGCAGGGCCTCACTGGCCAGGGAACAAGCTGGCCGGTGTCCCATCCCCCGCAGGCCGGAAATGTGCGCTCACTGCGACGCAAACACCGCCCAAGGAGAATGTGAAGCTCAAGCAGCAGCAGAAAACCTCATATTGATGGGGCAGCCAGGAGAAACAGATTCACACCCAGTGACGGGACAGCCACTGTCTAGGAACCAGCATCAAGCCTCTGGGACGCCTAGGGCAGAGCGCACAGATTCAAGTCATTTCAAATGTGGAATGCGTAACGAGGATGGCCTCCAAGCTGCCACCTTTGTGCCTAGCACAGTTCTACTCAGTAAAAATCCCCAGGTCCCCTGAGGATGAAACTGAAGAATTGGGGGGTAAAGAAATGGGGACTCACAAGCATGGTTAGGGTGCAAACTGGGGCCTCACAGCCATCCTTCATATAAGGAGGGAGGGCTGGCCTGCTGCTCCTTCTGTGCCAGTGGAAAAAGCTACGTAAGTGCCAAGTCACAGGAGAGCGAGTCATGTCCGCGGCTTTACAATCTGTTTCATGAGCTATTCCTCCAAGCACGCCTGGCAGTGCAATTTCTCCATTAGCGCCACAGCAGATGTGAATGTGAGCGCCCAGGGGGATTTCTTTCCCAGGGAGCGCCAAGCCCTCAGAAGCAAGCAGGTGGTAGTCCCCAAAATGCTGAGCGAGCTTAGGAATTGAAGTAGTGCATTCTGAGTTTTAAGTGTCCTCCCCTTTTATCCGGGGTAGTCCCATGCAGTGATCTGGGGTCAGCTTTAAACCAACACCTTCATTCTGCCTCTGCCTGGTGCCCAGCTGCCTTCCCATGGAACCAGAGACACTAGGAACTGTAAGGGGCAGCAAAAGGCCTCACAATCTAAATCACCCAAAGGGTCCTTTGTCCTGGAGAGAAGTGGGCTGAGGAAAAGCAAGAATTGGGCATGGAGTAAGGAGCAGAAAAGTTAAGCCGACTCCATCGCTGACCAGCATAGATGGGGCTGGGTCAGGGAGTGGGTAGGAATTCAGCATCTCCTGCTGATAGATATCCCTGGAGACACTTTAGGACGTGCCTCCCACCCCCATCTTTCTTCCTCGGGTATCAACTTCCTTTCTTTTACGGTCAACTCTGATTATTTCCAACCACAGCTGTTGTCATGCTATTTCAGACCTCTGAGAAGCAGGGTGAAGTTTCAAAGCTTTGTCCTTGAATCTCTGCCTTGGGTCCTTTTGAGACTAAAGATTGTTATCAAAGGGGCATTGAGAAGGAGGAGGGGGTCTTTCCATTCCCGACTCCGTGGGCCTCGGCCCTGCTCCACCAGCATTCCCTTCCTTCTTCATGAATCTGGAACCTCGTGTTCCCCTTCACCCAACTTTGGTTTTGTAAAGAAGAGCAAAAGAAGAAAGAAAGATTTCCTAAAGGAAGCACACTTAACCATCCTCTCCTGGTCTAACACAGCAGCTGCGTCTGGAGCTGGCGAGAGAGAAAAAGAGGAGCAGGAGGAGGAAGGGGGAGGGAGAGGAGGGCAGAAGGGAAAGGAGGGAGGGCAGAAGAGGTGCAGGATGAAGATGGTGCTGAGGAAACCAACATCAGGCCAGTGAGCAGAGCTGGGAAATGTCAGACTGACTGGCGATCGCCACCCCCACCTTCCTTCTCTCTCCCTTCACTGGGAGGGCACTGCTCCCCCTGCCAAAGGGTGGGGACAAGCGACAGGTGGGAAGGCTGCTTGAGCAACATCTAGAAGAAGAAACTAGAAAACCTGCATTATGGATGCCTTGGATTCTTGAAATTTACGTAAAAACATAGGAAAAACAGGCTGAGATGGGTGTGAGAGAAAGCATTGGAAGACAGCCATCACACATCATTTTCTAGGGCCTTTTTCTCCCTTATCTGAATAAATTGGTATCTTCATAAATAAGTGTCTGCTTAATTATTTTTAAAAAGTAGTGGAATGTTATGGTCAACAAGGGTTCCTTATAAAGAATCAAAAAAGCATAATAAACAGTTTTGAGATAAAATGCAAAGCAATAAGGATCAAGTAGTCTCATAATATACATAACTGATAATTAAAAACTTGTAAATGCTCATTATAAAAAAAAATTACTCAACTATACATGTAACAAATCAGGTCTCTACCTATATATTGACTGTAATCTGGATGTTCGCATAACCTATCATTCGAACGGGAAACTATGGGTGCCGAACCGACCATTGAGAATGCCAGTCCCACTAGCTACAGCTAAACTTGCCAGAGATCGTGTCTGCTGGTAGATATTTTAACCTACAACGGCTAGCAGTGAACCCCATGAAAGGTAGGAATGAGAACCAAAAGGCAAGAAAGAGGTTGCATCTTTATAAATTCAGCTCTGTGGCTCAGACGTGGTAAAGCACACTTTCTCTCATGCTCCTGACCAGCACACCCAGGACACCAGGAACAAAAGGGAAGCCAGTGGACTTCACAGAGAAGGGAGCCCTTCCTCCAGGAAAGTTGCTTCTTGCAGCCTGCCCCTCCCCTAACAGCAGAAGTATTGTCTTTTATCCCAGAATTTCATTTTTGAGATTATGAAACAAAAGTTTCCTTGGATTCCTGAAATTTACTTAAAAATGTAAGAACAGGCTAGACCGTGTCTTGTGCATCGTGACCCCCATAGTCACAATGATCGATGAACCTAAGCATAGTTAGAACCCTACTCTTGCACCAAACAGTTCTGCAATTGGCATAACACCATTTGGCCCTCAAGACAAATCTATAGCCTAAAACAGCACATGTTATCTTTCTCATGACACTATGAGTTTCTCGAAGAGAGAGAATATCTAAACTGTACCCACTTTCTTCTGATCTCGGAACGATATACACACCTGATAGCAACTCAAATACTGGTTCTCTTCACATCCCCCAAAATGTTGATTTGCCCAGCTTCCATTGCATTCCTGTGAATTCCCAGGAGCTGTGGTCAATTGGGTCATGGAAGGAGGTCCATGTATGAGAAGGTGGGCAGATATAGGCAGGAAAGAGATGAGAACACATCAGGCCCCTGAGCCCTGACCTTGGAGATCTGCATTCTTCAGGAGGTAGCCTTGGAGGTGCCACAGGTACCAGGACTCAGATTCAGCACCCAACAGTCCTGTGCAAGGCCCATTATTGACATGCACCCTCAGAGATGCACCAAGTGGAACAAACATTTTCTGTCTGTGCCTGACATACATACAATCCCCCATCTTTTTGGGCCTGTAGAACATTACATTGGGTTTTTCAGAAAATAGCATTTATAGATGCAAGAATTTTCATCCCATCTTTTATCTTCAAGACACTGTTCCAGGGATTGCTAGGGAACTCATATGAGGGGAAAGAAAGCTGAGTTCAAAGCTCTTGTTTTGCTTTATCTCTTAAATTGGAGTGTTATGTAAAATTGTATTTGAACTAAAGTTTTACTGCCAAGAAAATTGAAAATTGTTTCTCTATTCTATAGACTACAATTAATGTTTAATGCCTCCTATATACCATGTGAGATTACCTCTCTCAAGGTGAGATAAGCTGGGAAGTTTAGGAACTTAGATAAATTCGGCTCCTTACAGTCTCAGGAAGCTATGGGGAATACCCTGCTTTAAGTTCTCACAATCTAGAGCTTTCCCCACGCACTGAGGGATGATAAGCAAATATCCACGCCATTGTCTTTTGTTGTCTGGGAACTGACCTTTGGTCTCTGCTACATAATACTGGGTTTCATGAAGTTCCCAGGGTGCAGCCAGGGCAGCAGAAACAGTGGGACGCTCTGTTTGGTGTCTTGCTCCACCAGACAGTACCCAGTAGTTTTTGCCTTATTTAGAAATAGACTTGTTTTATTATGACACGGGCCGTTTGTTAGCACAGAGACAGACAGAGAGGCTCACAATGTTTGAGTCCCTTATCTCGCATTGTTTATGTTCTTAAAATAATTTAATCGACTTCATAAACAAAGGCATTTTTAATTCATAAACAAAGAGAACCCAGAAAAATCAAATGTTCCAAAAGGCAAAAATAATAGAAAAGTCAAATCATTCCAAGATCTTCTCTCACTATCTGTTTGCACATGCCTGCAAACCTTCTCCCTGAGAGCCAATGAGATTTCTAAGACATGTTCATTTCCCCATTTTGTTAAGATTTTGGTAGGTCATAGAAACCTTCTGGAAGGATCGATATTTCAACTGTCCCTGAATGCCATGTCTCTGTCTACCTTCTTAAATGACTCCCTAAAAAGTTAAAATGGAAAGAAGTGCCAGATATAGGGCTTATAATTTACAAAGCAGTTTTAAATACATGGATTGACACCATTTTAAAAACAGAAAGTATTTAAAACTCTAGGACTAAAGGAAGATTTATAAAAGAGCAAAAGGAATGAAGGGATTACAAAACTGAGTTTACATTCTCAGCACTAGCTAACTATGTCAATTTTAATCCTCAGTTGTATCTTATTAATATTTATGACTTTTTATTATTATAAACTCTTTAACCCATATATGACTAGGGATGGTCTCAAAATACTTATACTCATTATCTCTACAGTGCATTTTAACCTCTGTACTTCAATTGACGGAATGTGCATGTAATTTATAAATACAATTCATGAGTTATGGGTATAAATGTAAGTTAATGGACTATAAATTAGTGATAGCTAAAGTAATTGTATTTTACATAATTAATATTAGCTAATTTGGTTTGAGCATTAATTATGCATTTGTACCATCTGAGAATTTTATACGAACTAACTCTTAATCCTTTATAAACCCATGAGGTAGATACAATTGTTTCTTCCATTTTATACATGAGGAAATTGAGCTTTGGAATTTATTCAATGAACATAGCTAGAAAGTAGTGGAGCTAGCCTTGAAATCCAACCTGTCTGACTGCAAAGGCTCATCATTAACACCCATGCTCTCCGAGGAGATGGTGAAGAGTTATCAGGGAGATCTGATAGGTTGTATTATTATTACAGCAATAGTTACTTAGAAAGCCAGATGGTTTACCATTGTTTCTGACATGTCTCAAATTTTGCGTGATAAACTCCTCTCACCCATATTAGTCATGGTTTGATCAGATAAGCAGAATTGCTAGGAGGTAATATATATATTATGTGTGTATGTGTCTTTATTACAGGATTTTTTACCTTACAAAATATGGGAGCTGACTGGGCAGTCTTCATAAGGTTGCTGTCCACAGGGCAGGCATAGAGAAGCAAAGACGAGCTGGAACCCACACGGACAAACTGAAACACATATCAATTCTTGCTGCCTCTGACTTTGATGGGGTTGCTGTCCTGCAGGATAAGCTTGTGCCCTTCATCACAGAGCTGGCCCAAGAGCCAGAGAAGCTAAAGGAGGATGCAGGGGAAGGAGGAGTGACTGCAGGCCTAACTGCTGCCCCAGCAACAGGATGAGCCTGCAGATCAGTAGAAATATGAGAGTTACATCACAGCTCCTTCACTTCCACTCCCCAAATCTCCTGTAAGAGTCTCTTGTAGACTATCCTAACTTGAAACATACAGGGGAAAGAATCGGGCAAGTCTAGGCAAGCTGACGCTTTAAAACCCACCATGTACCCCACACTGTTTTTTGCCTTAAAAGTATCTGCATTGTTCTGTGGAAAAGAACATAATCAAAGACAATGGAGAAAACTCAGCCCTGCCACACAGTGATCACACTGCTGTGTCAACAGACCCTAGAGCATCTCCTGTGTGTGGGCACTGTGCACCGAAGGTACAAAGATTGCTGGGGCCTAGTTCCTGCCTTCAGGAGGCTAACCGTCTAGCAGTAGGAGGGGAAAGAGACACATCGACAGGTAATATCAATACAAGTATCATAACAAGTATTATAATAAGTGCACCCAGGGTGCAATAGGAGCTCACAGAAGGGGCTAACCTCTACCTAAGCTGGGATTTCAAGTGAGCCTCCTGGAGGATGTGATGTCTAAGTAGTCTTAAGTGATGAAGTAGGAGATGGCTAAGTGAAGAAGGATTAGAAGAGATTTTAAGGTGTTTGGGGGAGAGCATAACCATTAAGATCTATGGCAGAGGTGGGATGGAGAGATTTATAAGCAATAATTGTGGGAGGCTAGGACTGGACGGAAAAGATATTGGAGAAGTAAGTGTTGAAAAACTCTGAAAAATCTATGTTTGGTATTATAGGGAGCTTGGACTTCATCTCTTAGTAACTGGGAAGAAGTGAAAGAGTTAAAGACAAAAAAAAAATGATATGGTCATTGAGGTAGTTTCTACAATAATCACCTCAATGGCTTCCCTCCCTGGACATGTGTACTCTCATCACATTAAAAGACAGGATCTAATTCCCCTCCTGAGCTGGCCTAAGAGAGTGCTTGCCTAAGAAAAGATAACAGAAGCAGCATTCCAAGGAGAGGTCTTAAGTCTTAGAGCATCTGTCTAAGCTCTTGGAACACTCACTCTTGGGACACGACACCGCCTCTTGGAAGCAAACCCATGCCATCAGAACCCCAAACCACAAAGAGATGCCTCATGTAGGTGTTCCAATCAATCACCCCAGCTGAGCTCCCAGCTAAAAACCATTACGTGTGTTGATTTCATGAATGTCCAGCTGGGTCAAGCCTTTAGATGACGCCTGTCTCAGCCACCATCTGAATGCAATTGCATGGAAGACCCCAGATGAGAATCATCCCCATCAACTCTCTGTTAGCGGTGTGAGAGGAAAAAGAAAAGAGTGTCCCAGAAACAATGGTTGGGAGTTATGAGAAAGAGTGAGAAGGGGGAGGCAGGGGGGACTGGGATGTTCTCACTGAAGTTGGCAATATTCAGGTTGCTGAGAACCTCGACAGAGAATTTTTCATAATGTGGTAGGAGGTTAGCAAAGCTGAAGTGGGATTATGAGGACTCATAGATTATTCTTTTAAGAAACTTGGCTGGAAAGGAAAAGGTTGGCGTTGGTAGCCAGAGGAGAGCAGCAGGGTAAAGGAAGTTTTCATTTGGTTATTATTCTTGTTGCTGTTGTTGTTTATGTGCTTTGTTATTGTTTGCCAAAGAGGGAGAGATATAAGAGAAAAGAATCTAGAAATGGAGAAATACAGAAAGGGCTTCAAGTAAAGACCCTTGACTGAGAATATAAATCCTGCAGGTGGAAACCTAAGGCATTGGCAGGGGGGTAAGTGTCTGAGACAGAGTTGGCTCAGGGATGGGTCCCTTTCCTTGACTGGCAGGCTTGAGGGACCATAATTTAGAAGCAAGGTGTTAAAAGAGGCATGATAATGTGATATTTGATAACTCAAGACTGCATATTATGAGGTGGTTATACAAGTATTTTCTTCTATGGGCTTAAATGCTGCCTCTTAGCTTTTATGGTTGTACTTAGGATATAAATGTGAGGATTGATCCAACAGATAACCATGGTTTATGAAAGTAACCTAGTTTATAGAGTTTTGAAAGCCTTTAACTCACCCAGGTTGCAGATTTGCCTCAGGGTAGTACACAGTGGGGCAGACTAGAACAACACAGCCAAGGCTTTGAAAATAATATTGAAATTTGAACCACAGCTCACGATGTGAACCAGGGCCTGCATTCTGAACCTGAACAGGTTGACTGTCTGTTGAAATAAAAAGTAGGGACCAGAGTCACATAACGTAATACTCAAAATGTCTAGGAGAGAATCTAAAATCTCAAAACGCTGAGACCATGGAAATCTCAACTTGAATTAAGAAAGGCAATTAACAAGACATTAGCATTGAGATGACACAGATATTCGCATTACCTGATGAGAATTCTAAAGTAGCTATTACACAAACGTTTTAATTTTAAAGCAATTAGGAATGCATGAAACAATTGAAAAAATAAAGTCCTAGAAAATAAATATAAGAACCAAATAGGAATCCTTTTTTTTTTCCAAATAGAAATTCTAAAACTGAAAAATACAATACCCCCCCCCCCAAAATTTAAAAAGCACTGGATGGACTCGATAGCAGAAATTCCTAGGAAAAGACGAACAACCCGGCAGAAAAATGGGCAAAGGATATCAGTTTCTAGCAAAGGAAATACAAATATATAAAAAGATTTTCAAACTTACTCATAATTTAAAAAGTTAAAATTAAAATGACACTGAGATACTAGCTTTCATCTGTCAGAGTGCCCAAACCTCAGTGTGAATACAATGTTGGCAATCCTTTGGAAAATTCTCATAGGTTGCTTATAGGTATCTAGAACAATTTGGCCATATTGCTACAATCCACATGCCATTTGGCTCTGTAATTCAACTTTTGGAAGTTTATTGCATAGAAAGCTTGTAAGTGGATGAAATGATGTATTTACAATGCTATTCCTGACTACATTGTTGGTAATCGTGAAACTACATACAATTGAATGTTTATCAATATAGGATACAGGTCAAATTCATTCTTATACATTAAAAAGCTAAAAAAAAAAAAAAGGAATGAAACCTCATCTATAATTTGCTATCACTGAGTAGATCAAAAGAGAAACAATAATCTATATTTGCTTGTGTTTGTGATGCATAAAGAAAACCTAAAAGGACAGGTAGCAAGAAGTGGCTGACTATGGGGAGGAGCAGGGGCTAGGCAGGTAGGAAGGTGTCTTGATTTTATGCCTATTAATACGTTCTGGTTTTTGAATCATGTGAACATATCGGCTATCAAACAAAACAAAACAAAACAAAAACCTGAGCTAAAAACAACTGCATACAAATACAAAGAGCAGAAATAGTCCTTCATGTCCAACCCCAGGGATGTATAACAGCGGTTCCTTTACATCTGGATAAAGTAAACCTATCCAGCGTTTCTATTAATGTGGCTTCAGTCTTAGCATGTTAGTCACATGCCTTCCATGGTCCCCATAAGGAAGCAGAGACCTGAATCATCAGGGACACTGGTTAGCATGAAAGTATTTTGGTTAGGATGAAAGTATTTTGGTTAGGAATACATTTTTTCCTCAGCCTGGGCTGCTGGGGCTTTTAACTTGCTTACTTCCCCTTTCCAGCCCCTACTGCTTTCTCCTCATCACCAAGGGACAGTCCTTTTTCATGTTTTGGAAAGATCTCCTTTTTGGAAATACCATGAAGCTGATGATGGCCGTTCACACAACTTCTGGCTCTCTGAATCTATATTTATGATTTCCTATAGAAACCGGGCAGAGCAAGTGAGTTCTTTCCCTTCCCTCCCATCTTCCAGGCACCAAAAGCAAAACCTCACAACAGCAGACCTCTGAGCACCTGACATGTGGAATGGCTTTCTTTCCTGGCTCAGGAGTCATGTTTTGTTTTTCATCAGGGCTGCCGGGTCCCCATTGAAGGGCAGTGCTTGAGGATGGGGGTCTCTCCTCAGACTCCCCCTAACCCTTAATAAATGACCACAAACACCATCACTTTCCATAAGAGGATCAAGTTGCTTTCCTGAAATCACAGGAATCATTTTTTCTTCCTGTTAGATCTTAGCTGGCTTTCTCACGGAGGCGCATGTGGCCCAGGCACAGCTGCTCCAGTCTGTAATGTGGACTGACACACGCAAACAGCTGTCGAGAGAGCATGCTTCCTTCTCCTCTTTGTTAGTTTGAGCTCTTGGTTTAGCCCAACTGTGGAATCCAGGTGATACTTCCTAATTGACAAACAAAAACCAAAGAAATAAGGCAAAAAAAGACTAGCTCATACAGAGTCCGGCTCCAGTCATTTAAAACAAAATCAATCTCACTTCTCCCTTTTCCCCTCAGTGTTCTGAAATAATATTTGAAGTTCTGTTTGCTCTCTTTGGAGAAGTGCCAATGACTTCGAGGCATGTAGTGAAGTTATATGTCAAGACACAATTACACTCAGGACTTGGAAAAGTGATTCTCGCTTAGGAATAATATACGATATGAATTTAATAATCTGCCATACTACTTCTTTCTTTTCTCAAGGAAATGAGTGGAAAACTTACAGTAGTAAAAGGAATCTCTCCTCCATAGATGGGATAAATTAATAGATTTTTTAAAAATTGGGTAAACTATTATTCACAGTGAGCATTGAAGGGAACAAAATGCAAGAGTTCTTAAACTTTTTACTTACGCCATTGACTATAGTAAATGTCTTTAAGAAATCTCTCTCCATTTGTTAACTGAAAAAATACCAAAAGAAATTCTTCTTACTATATTGACTTTAATGGATGAAATGTAGTCTGACAAAGTACCACAAAAAATCCACTTGTCTATTTTTTCCTTCCTGACCGCAATTATGTAACTAATTATCAAGTTCAATGCACCCTCCCTTTCACAATCTAGTCAAGTTATTCTCATATTCTTTTCAAAAATTAAATTATACTGTCATTATATTGATACATTCTTATACAATATTCATAAAATACCGAAAAACCCACAGTCCTGTTTCACCCACCGCTCTGTAAACTACGTGTGGCATATGTCCTTCTGGACTTTTTTATATGTATATATACACATTTAAATATTTATATACAAATACAGATCTTTATATTATATACAACTATAAATGTAGAAATAACATAATTTAATTTTATGATTGTCTTTTGCATAGATGAAGTCATATTGTACTCATTGTTCTAAAACTTGATTTTTAACTTAATATCTCAATGATGTTTCCATAATCAAAGCATGTAACTTTACCTCATTCTTTGGAACTACTATTAAGTATTCCATTGTATCTATATATCATATTTTATTAAATTCTTCCCCTACACATTTAGATGATTTTCGTTTTCCCCTATTAAAAATGATGCTTCTATGGGCATCTTTATCCAAAGCTCCTGGTGCACATGAGTATTTCTCTATAGTCATACATAGATGTAGAATCACTATGTCAAACGGTCTGCAGGTTTTTATTTTTAAAGATACTACTAAATAGCAATAGCTAAATACTGTAAGTCAGACTCTATATTAACTCAAATAATCCTCTTAATCTATGATATAGGTACTATCAATCCCCCTACTTAGAGATGAAAATGCGAGGCACAGAGAGGTCAAGTAATTTGTTCAAAGTCACACAGCAAGTAATAGTGGAACCAGAATTCAAACCCAGGCATCTTGCTCCAAAATCTATGCTTTTAGTAAAATAATAGGCTGCCTCTCTCTATCATATAGAGATATTATGTACATAAACTATATTCAAAAATAGAAGTTAAAAGGGATGATATAAAGTAGTTAATATTTTATTTTTATTAATAGTCAAAAGCTTTTCTTTTTATAAAACTATTATTAACAGTATGTTTTAGTGAGAATTAAGTGATTGAATATGTGGGTTTTTAAAATTTGACTCTATACTTTATGATGAAACCATTCAAAACTTAGTTATTGTCTGTCACAGCTGAAAATGGTACCCCACAAAGGCAGACTCAAAGGGAAGAAGTACATGCTTGGCTATACTGGCTAAATTATTGTATTCATTTTTAAATGCCATCCACCAATTAATCAAAGTCTTTTCCTAAAGTTTAACTCATAAATGTTCATTTTCCCATACATGAGTATGTTTTCCTTATGAAGTAACTAGAAGGTATCGCAGTTTTTGTATTTTTAACAAATCAATTCAAAAGTTTGGTAGCTTCTCTCCAAGATGGCCAGTGTCAGTTTCTTCTCTCCTTGTAAAAGCAAGCCATTTTCCTATCGAGAGGAGAAGTCGTTCCATTCTCTTGAATCTTGGCTGGTTTATGACTGCCTTACTTATAGAATATGGTAAAAATAAAGCTGCTGCCTGACTTCTAAGATGCGGTCATAAGAAGCTGTTTGGCTTTTGTCTGCTTCTCTGAGAACACCGGCTCTGGGGAAAGCCAGCCACCACATGTTAAGTCTGACTTCCCAGAGATTGCCATGCTGTGAGGAAGCCCAAACGATCCATGTGGAGTGAAATGACAGAGATACCTGGTGAGCCCCCAAATGTTCCAGCCAACTCAGCCCATACACCAGATATGAAAATGAAGAAATCTTCAGGTGACTTCAGCCTCACTCACCATGTGACTGCAGCTGTGCAAAAGGCCCCAGGTGAAAGCCATTTAGTTGTGTCTGCCTTCACTGAATAGCTGTGAGAGATAATAATAAATTATTTTAAACCACTTAGTTGTGGAGTGATTTGTTATGCAGTACTCTAGAGCAGAATTTTACTGAAACAACACATTTGAAAACTTTTCAACAGGTGAGGAAATTTTATTGCTACTTTTTTATTCAAGTGTGCAAATACAGCATTTTTTATGGGCATACTCAAAAGTTTTTAGAGTTATAGTGACAAATATTTTCAAACATTCTTTCCCCAGATGCTCTTTCTTTTACAAAAGTTTTTCTTTAAAAAGCATTTCTAACTACTTATTGTTTAAAATGTCATTTTTTCTAATAGGAGCATGCATATTAAGTATAATTTTTTCCCCCAAAAAAATCTGTTAAATGACATGCTATTAATCATGGCTCTCATCATAGAAAAAGTCCATTTATTTTGGACTTTTTACTGTGAAATAGTTGTGATAACAGTACAAAGAATTCTTGTATATGCTTCACGTAAATTTCCCAACTGCTCTCATTTTATGTCTGCTTTATCAGACTCTCTAAATACATATACATTATTTTTTAATGAACTCTCTAAGAGTAAGTTGCATATATGATGCTCTTTTACATCTAAATGCTTCAATACATACATATTCTCTAGGAACTAGAACATTCTTTTACAAATCATAGTGCAATGATCAAAACCAGGAACTTAAATTTCATCAATCATTTCAATAATGTCATTTTTAACAAAAAAGATAAAAGAAAAATAAAAATCTCATTCAGAATCACATACAGCAGTTATTTGACATGCCTCCTTCGTCCCCTTTAATCTGAAGTGGTTCCCTAGTCTTCCCTTCTCCCCCAAGAACTTGATATATTTGAAAAGTTCTAATAATTTAGATTTGTTTCCTCATGATTAGAATCAGGTTATGCATTTTTTTTTTTTTTGGGCCCAGAAGTGATTTGGGCAAAAATTTTTATATGTCTTATCCAGAGGTACACTTTATCCAACAACAGCAGAATACATATTCTTTCCAAGTGTATAAATGACATTTACCACAATATAACATATTTGAAGCCATAAAACAAGTCTTAAAAATGTTAAAGTGATTCAAGTGAAACCAGTATATTCTCTGATGACAATGAAATAAAATTAGAAATCATAAACTAGAAAGAAAAATGAAACATTTTTCCCAAATGTTTGAAAACTAAATAATACCTTACTAAATAACTCATGAATTAAAGAAAAAAATCAAAAGAAAAATTGAAAAATATTTTTAACCCAATGAAAATGAAAATACAATGTACCAAAATGTACCTTATGTGGCTAGAGCAGTACGTAGACTTATAGTCTATATTATAAAAGAAGTAAGCCCTCAAATAATGACTTCAACTTTCATTTTAGACATATAAAAAAGAGCACAAGAAACCTAAAGTAAGAAGCAGAAAGGATATAAAATTAGTAAAACCATTATAAGAAAAAAAATTATAAGAAAAAACTGCAAATCAACATCCCTTATGAATAGGGATGCAAATAATATTTAAAAACAGACAATGCACTATGTCTAAATGAGGCTTGTTTTGGAATGCAAGTTAGTGTAGCAATTAAGAAACAATATGATTCACAATATTGATAAACTAAAATAGACAAACCATATAATCATCTCAATGGATCCAAGTAAGTTATTTGATAACATTCAGCATCCATTTATTACAAAAACTCTCAGCAAATTAGGAATAAAAACAATCATTCTCAACTTGATAAAGAACGTCTACAGAACATCTATAGCTAATATCACATTTAATTATAAAAGACTAAATACTTTCCTTTTCATATTAGGAGCAAATGTATCTACTCTCAATACTTCTGTTCAATGTTGTAGTGTGGAGGGCTTAGCCAATGCATTAGTTCCAGATTGGAAAGGAAGAAGTAAAACTGTCTTATTTTCACAGACTACATAGTCAGCCATGTAGAATTGCTGATAGACTCTATTTTAAAAAGATATATGAAAAAAATAAATGCATTTAGTAAGTTGACAAGACACAAGATCAATTTAATAAATCAATTGTATTTCTATATACTAAGAACAAACTGAAATTGAAAAATTTTTAAATATTATTTACAATAGCATCAAAAACATTAAAATATTTAGGGATACTTAGGAGAAAACTGTGCAAGATCTGGATGCTTAAAACTATCAAACATTACTTAGAGAAATTAGAGAAGACTTAAACAAATGTAGAGATATACCATATCCACGGATGAATTGAAAGGCACGATGCTTCTCAAATTGATATACATATTACGAGCATTCCCAATCAAAATCTAAGCAGAATTTTTTTGTAGAAATTGACAAGTTGATTGCAAAAATATTAAATGCAAAGGACCTAAAATAGCCAAAACAACTTTGAAAAAGAGGAATATATTTGAAGGACTTACACTACCTGACTTCAAAACACATTATAAAGCTACAATGATCAAAATATTATGGTAATGTTGTTGAGATAGACAAGTAGAATAATGGAACAGAATAAATAATCTGGAAACAGATCCACATATATATAGACAACTGATGTTTTTTCAAAATGCAGAGATAATTCAGGATAAAGGTAATAATCTTTTAAATAGTGCTAGAACAATTGGCTACCATGTATATAAAAATAAACTTTGATTCATATTTTGTACCATATACAAAAATTAACTCAGAATGGATTACAGATCTAAGTATAAAAACTAAAGTTCTAGAAGAAATCATAGGAGAAAAATCTTTGTAACTTCAGGTCAGACAAATATGTCTTAGATATAACTTTGAAAGTATATTCTATAAAAGAAAATATTAATCACTACAATTACACTCTCTCTCTCTCTCTCTCTCTCTCTCTCTCTCTCTCTCTCTCAGATGTTTTCATAATAAAAAGGATGTTTAAAGAGGACAAGAACCTGGAAGAGGAGATTAATGAAAGAAGCGAGGATATGGGAAATGACATCCATAATTAGAGATTTTACCAGCCATGCTTCGAATGAACAGATGAAGGAGACATGGGCGATGGGGGGAAGGAGAGACACCTTAGAAATGGCTTTAAGTAAAATTTCAGCAAGGACATTGTGAGAATTGATTGATTTTAAATAAGTTACCTTCATCAATAACAAAACAACAGTATGTTCCTTAATGAAAACTGAATGTGCATTATGAAACTACCTTAATGCTTCTCCTATATCATCTCATTTAATTCTTACAATAACCTTATGAGGTAGACATTTTAATTTCCATTTGACAGATACAGGAAATGAAGCTCAAAGAAGAAACAGATTTGCTCAAGTAGGACTAAGCGAAATGAACTCAAAATCCTTTATTCTTAAACGCTCTTCTAGGATGTGGCCGTGCCCATACTATATTGATAGTCAATGAGCAATAAAATGATCTGCATCTATTTGATTTTTAAAAAGTTAAAAACAATCTTCTCTCCTATAAAAACACACAGTAATAACCAGAGGTTCTGAAACATTATATTTGATACTAGTACCATACTAAAGAAATTGGCCCTCCCAGCTTACAAAAATGCATAAAGAGTCCAAAAACTAAAGGTTTTCAACTCCATTTAAATAAGCAAGTAAATCTTGTGGCAATATCATCCATGGGACTTGGTCTTAAATAAATAGGAGTTTATTATTTAAGAATAAATAATGAGTTGCAAATTATTTTTACAAGTATAAATCATTCACAACCACCTTCTGTTGTAAATGGCCAACTCAGCCTTTCCAAAAATCTTGATCCAAAAGCTTTATGTTACTAGAGATTAAATTCCTTCAGTAGTAGGCCAAGGATCAAAATATATTGTGTTTTTATTTGTATAGTCTGGGAATATTGAATTTGTCTTTCCCTTATCATTAACATTCATCTCTCCAGATCATCCACTTCTCTTTGAACTTGGGAAACAGGAATTTGATAGCATATAGTATTTAAATCAATTAAAACAAGAATCCAGACAGAACCAAGTAATTCTGGGAGTTAACTATAATAACTCTTTTATCTCAATAAAGCTCAGTTTAATTGTTTATTTGGAAAATGACCAGCATCAGCATTAACTTTCCAGGGTGCATAAATGTGTTTTCATACATTTACTAATACTATGTTCTACTTTCCAAAGCCCAGAAATGAGCCAAAAGCATACAAGCACTTGCTGACAAAAGAACAAAAATTTGCTTCATTTTAAAAATTAGAAATTTGAATCGGCTTCACAAAGAGCTCTCTAAATCTTCTGTTTGATTCAGCACAAGCTGCACATAGTAGGTGATCAACAAATTTGCTGACTTATAATATGGTATGGTTGTAAATGATTGCTGTTGAGTATTAACCAAATAAAACAATCTCTCCAGAGAGGGAATGATGTTGCCAATTATCACTTATAAAGCTAGAAAGGAGTTCATAAAATTTGACTTGATTTGATTTTTATTTGGCCTGGTTTGTTCTGGTCTGCAAAGTGCAAAAAAGCAAACAAAAATAATAATTATCACATATTTCAACCCAGAATTAATCACAAGTACTGTTTAGCATACTTGTCTCTCTCTTTTTTTTTAATTTAGATACATTACTTTAAAAATTGTATGAGCTATAGGATTATAAACTTTTCTCTAAAGAACTAAGTAGACCCTTTCTAATAAATCTGAGTGTCTTTGGACCTCCATCCCTGACCTGGTCCCTCCCCATTCACACACATGATTTATTTTGCTCCCTTCCTCTAATACAGATTTTTTTTGGATTTCTACTTCTATTTTATCTTCCCTTTCCTCCTTCCCCTTATTTACTACCTACACTCTTCCAAGTCCCTTCATCATCCAGTGTTATAGCATAATGAGCCAGTGCAGTTTTTTAAAAAATAAGGGCTTCCTACGAATCAGGAGGACTATGCTGCTATGGATGGGAGAGTATTAACATGTATCCTTACGGTCCATGGGAAGAAAATTCTCCCTGTCTTAGAGCTTCACAGATTTACGATTTATGATTTATAACGGTCATTTTGGATGGATTCGAAGAGTATGTATTCCACCGATCTAAATAAGAATTAAGCACTTATACTCACTCAAAAGGCCAGCATGGCACCAAAAATAAACAAAAGGTGACTTTATTCCTTAGACTAAAAGAAAATCAGTTCACTACCCTGAATCTGTGACTTCGATGGCTCCACACCAATAGTCCATTTCCACTTTTAAATGTGTTGATATTGCCAGAGTTCTTTATTATGAGATAAAATGGAATAATATATGTGAATGTACCTTGTGAAATGAAAAGATCCATACAATGGTTCATGGTTATTATTATTAATATATGCTGTAAGTCTCTTTTCTCATCAGTATCAGAATAGTTTCTATCTTCTTGTTTCTACTGTACAATTTTTTAAAAACTTCTTTAAAATGTTTGCAAAGAGAAGAAAAATAGTAGCAACCAAGACTAAAAATGCTGAAACAAATAACAGTGAGAACATCTTCAAAGAGCCACCACTCTTGCCTTCACATAAAGCCCTTCTCGCTAAACATTGACTGCCAAATCGAATAATTTATTCTTGACTTTCATTAAAATAGTTTATGAACCTTATAATTTAGAAAGACTCACAGCAAACCTGTATGTAGAAGAATTAAAATGATGAGGTTAGTGATAGAATTATGCATTAGGATAATAACATCTTACTTGCTCCTGTCCCTGAGGGCATAGTTCTTGGGAAGGAAGCCCTATGTGATCAATGGCAGTTGAATAAATATATTTAGCTATCATAACATAAGTCCAGATATTTATGTATTAGTTAGCGATTATTTTAATGTTTGATCATTTCAAAATATTATAAATTCATATTTGCATATCCTTCTAGGCCAAAGCCTGGCACGATAAGTATTTATTGAACACATTTAGATTAAATTAATATGAGGCATATCAAGGTACTACAATCTGATTGCCATTTCCAACTAATTATTATCTTTTATCTTCATGAAATTTCTTTTTTAATGCTGTGATGATGGACAATGTAGAAATACTTAAGCTTAAGACATAAACTCCGGAGAAACTGTTGTTAATTATGGTCAGATTTAGGAATTCCAGTTGTCTTCTGATTGGTTTGTACTTAAAAAGAAAATCTAACTCAGTGTGTAAGAAGAATTTTAGGCAAGAGTATCTCAGAGTTAAAATTCATCAATTAAACTGAAACCATTTTTGTCTAGAGATAATTTCTATAATTTTTTTTTTCCAAATAGAAAAATAATTACATGGAAAGAAGCCTTGGGAAATAGAGTGTCAATGTGGTGTAGAGTTGAAATTCTATCTCATCTGCATCACTGCTTGAAAAATGAAATAAAAGTCCGACATCAAAGGAATGCTTTTAAATAACTCGGTGATATATACCATTCGATATCAAAATTAGAACATGGAGTAGAGTGTATGAAGAGCCTATGAGTATATGTATACCTACACATCACTCCAGGTGATTATTTGTTAGGTATGCCTGTTCATACTCTTGGGTATAATTGGTTGTCTTTTTTTTGTCTACCTCAAAGTGGACACACAAGAGAAGAACATGGTTGAGAAGATGGAATGAGGGAACTTCAGAAGTGTATCTTTTCAGTAGCTGGGAATGTATATGCACGTTGAAAATATCGGCAGTGTACTTTTTATCTTCCAGTAAATAAAATTTCTTGTGACCCATCTGCCACTGAGGATAATTCATGAAACTATTGATCCAGGGAAGTAGAGTTAGGTATTCCCAAAATAAAGAGATTATTGTATCACTTCAGTTCGTAAAATTGATTATTCTGGGTTCATAGGAAGAAAATATTCTTAAAAGCCAGGCATTCTTAAAGAATAAGTTTATTTCCTAAATTCCTCCTTATATATCTTTATCTCTCTCCCTTAATAAATATCCTCATCATATATCAGTCCTGGTCTACCCAGAAAACATAGTTTTATGTGGACATAAATAGACAAGGAGGAGGATGTGAAGAAAGGAAGTTCCAACTCAAGAGAAAAAAAAAGGGCCTCTTCACTAGACGAGATAAACAGGAAAGGGTGAAGGAGATAGAGGAATGCAGGTAAGACTAGAGTTAGAATGTGGCCTGGGTCCCTGACAGCCTGAGGCTTCAGCCAAAAGGAAAGGGTGAGACAATAGAAATTCCAGTAGAAACCTCCGACAAATGGAGGGGAATTTGAGAATATCCAGACTCGCCTTCCACTTTCTGTGGAAACCAAATATGGCACAAGCACAGTGGAATAGCAAGAGAGTACAAGATTTCTAAACAAATGAGCCTGAAATATCATAGCTGAGGGTGTGAGGGCTGCAGTGGTTTCTACAAGTGTTGTAGCTGGTGCACAAAAGATGACTGAGAGGAAAGCTTGCCAGGGAGAACTATCAAACAGGGTACAAAGAGACCATTGGGACTCTAGGATGTTGTGCCCACAGTTAGGACTACATTGTAGACTTGGCAAGACCTTGTCAAATCTACGGAACACAAAAGAGCCAAATTGAACTTAATCAACTTAGGGGAGATGGACAAGTTTTCAAAAACAATCATTCATGGCAACTTATCCATGAGGAGAGAAGGGACTACAACTTATTCTATCTACGCATGCTTCAGCTGCCAATGCCAGTGCCTAGTAGGACCAGATGGCACCATTTTCTCTTCATCTGGCCCCAGTGCATTAGAAACTTTTGAAGACCAAGCAGACAGGGTTCAACTTCTGGTCCTTCTCGCTCTTTTTGTCAAGAGGCAATACACAGAGCATCCCAATTGAGAGCTCAGAGAGGGGAGGGAAAAGAGAGGAGCTGTCCTAATAGAGACTTTAACCTCGAATTGAACTTGAGTTAAACCAGAAGAGATTGGATTACTTTCAATTTGGCAAGTTTACATTAGTTGGAACACTCCAGAGAAAGATGAGTTCAGTAATGAAAAATAAAAAAAAGTTATAATATTTTGCATATAGAAGACTTAATACAAAAATTTTAACCCAGTTGTTTTGCTTTTAAAGGTCATCTCCCTTCTTTGCTCTGAGAAATCTTCTGGACCTTTTCTTTGCAGAGGGGACTAGAGCCTTATCTCACAGATTCTCCTGCAGGATTTCTAAGGATCTCAACATAACCAATTTTAGTTTTCCAACCTCGTTGTTTTAACCTTTGGTGCTGGCATGTTTGCTAATCCTTCAGGCTGACCAAACCTGGCCACCCCCATCCCCCGTGCCCCATCTGGTAGTTCAAGTTATAACCCAAACTTTTTTCCCACTTCTAGGAAGGTTTGTTCTCCCACAACTACTACTCACTATATCTAATTAGAGTCTACATTATACGTTCATATTCCAAGTTCTTAATAAAAGTGTGTGTGTGTGATTATGTGTTCACATGTTTTGACACATAGGAAAAGTATTTCTTACAAGCTGGATACACACACACACACACACACACACACACACACACTTTTCTCTTTATTCACACTAGGCATTAAAGTGGGCCTATTTCAAAGTGTATTTAGACAATTCACATATGCATTACGTCTAAACTAAGATCTTTTAAAGGCCTAACAGTAAGCTAGTTTGATTACCGATATTATTGATAATATGTGAGTCCTGTTGGTACTTAGGCATTTACGTGATTGTTGTTTTTCTGCTGAAATCATTGCCATACAGTTACATGACACCAGTAATAAGTTTATAAGTAATATATGATGAAGATTTCTTTTGCTGTGTTTCAACAGAGTAAAATTCTGGGGCTAATTTTACCTTTAGTACTTATGATATCGCTTCTTGAAAATATAAGAACATGAGGGATTTTTATTGCTCTTTTAGTACAACAAAGTGAGAAATGCTATGGAAAAAAAAATGGCCTTTAGAACTGTGGTTGATTTATATCTCAGGAATGTGTGTGAAGGACTAGGAGGATAGGTTTCCTCAAATAGCTGCTAAACCCAGCAAGCTCCAGCCAGCAACCTTTTAGCAACTGGATCCCAAAACTTTCACCTGCATACAACTTAAGTCACCAGCTCTGGGTACAAATGAAATCACATTAACAAGAGTAGTCTATATTTCACCCAACCAGTCCTCTGCTTCTCACTTTAATTTTCCATAAAAAGTTCCCCTGAATATTTCTGACATAATCCAGGGTGGGTCATACAAGCTTCTTACTAACAAGTCTGGACAGATGTTTCTTGACATCCCCCAGGCGCTGCTGTCACTTGCAGCACAAAACACGAACCCTAGCAAACCCACTGCTCCTCAGAACGCAGCTGGCTTCCTCGCGAGGACAGCAAGCATGCACACAGACTCCACTCAGGCTCTGCCACCTTCTGTGTGTCTCACAATCAGAACTGGAAGATGTCCCCAGAGCTACATGACTTCCTATTTCACTGGGTGTATATGTTTACTTTTTAGGGAGACACGAAGTAATGAAAGTAATGGCATAAACAGATTTCAATCAAAATCACTTTTTCAGTTTGTACTTAGTGTGAGCTTTTTCTTAGGATCCACATGAGAGTCCAAAACACTGGGCCTGAGGCAGAAATGAGTGACAGACAACAATGGACCAGAACAGCCTTCAACTGAGGCTGGGTCACCATCGAGACAGATAGACAGCCTTATCACATCAGTTCACCTGGAGGCCCTGACAAGTAAAATTCCCAGCTCAGCTTAAGCTGAGCATCCCTTACTCACTATTAATGGAGACATATAGGTTCTATCTAGAGATAATCTACAGATATAAAATAAAGTCCAAACTGGAAATTTAAAAAATAAACAGCAGAAGTATTTCAATCAATGAGAGACCATCTGACATCCGTTGGAATGACTAATATAAAAAAGAAAAAAAAAAGGAAAGGAAAGGAAAGGAAAGGAAAGGAAAGGAAAGGAAAGGAAAGGAAAGGAAAGGAAAGGAAAGGAAAGGAAAGGAAAGGAAAGGAAAGGAAAAAGAAAAGAAAAAAGAAAAAAGAAATAAAGGAAGTAATAAGTATTAAAGAAAATGTGGAGAAATCGAAACCCTTGTACACTATTGGCGGGAGGTGAAACAGTGCAGGCGCTATGGAAAACAGCATGACAGTCACGGAGGTTCCTCAAAAATGTAAACAGAGAATTATCATATAATGTAGCAATTCCAGTTCTGGGTACGTTCCCAAAGGAGTTGAAAGCAGGAACTCCAGCAGAATTTGTACACTCATGTTCATAGGAGCATTGTTCACGAGAGCTAAAAGGTGAAAGCGATCTAAGTATTGACAGATAAATGGATAAATAAAATGTCTAAACATTCTATACAACAAAATATTATTCAGCCTAAAAAAGGAAGGAAATTCTGACACTTCGCTACAACATAGATGAAACTCGAGGACATCATTCTAAGTGAAAAAAGCCAGTCACAAAAAGACAAATACTGTGGGATTCCTCATCTAAGAGGCACCTAGTGTCCTCAAATTCATAGAGACAGAAAATAGAGACAGGGCTGGAGGGTGGGAGGAGAGGGGAGCTGAGGTTGCAGGTTCATGGGTTCAGAGTTTTCAGTTCGACAAGATAAAAAGATTTCTGTGGATGGAGGATAGTGAAGTAGCACAACGATGTGCATGTACTTAATGCCACTAGACTATATCCTTAAAAATGGTGAGATGGTAAATTTTATGGTAAGTGCACTTTACCACAAATTTTTTTCATTAAAAAAATGTTTTGAGAGTTTAACTTCTAGTCATGGCTGAGCAGGTTATTTTGGGCCAACCATCCCTCTAAGAACAACTTTAAAAGTTGATCGAAAAATTCCATATATATATATATAAATTTTTTTAAATCATAAATAATATATGTTGTTATGCTTCAATAACAAAATCGTTTTTAAAAGTCCTTTTTTTTTTTTGATTGACCATATTGCAACATGTAGATAAACACACACTCAAACACAAAGGCATAGTGAAGGGCTAAAGCAGATTTTCCTGTCAAAAGTAAAAGCACAGTCTCAGTAGACAAAGCCGCCCCCAGCAGAGGCATGATAGATTCAAATCTGGAAGCTTTGGGGAACTAACAATGCCCAAGCACTTCCTCTGCCCCAGGCACTATGCTGGAGGCTTTGTGCATATTTTGGTAGAGAATCAGAGGTTCTTAAAGTTAGAACTTACTGATGATTAGTGCAGTCATCTAGCTAATACATAAATACCTTACACGTTTGCAAATTAATGTTTTAATCTAAGTAATATATTTGTATGGCTTCAAGGATTAAATATAACCCCTTAGCTCACAAAAAGAAAGAAATCTTGCAATCCGTGCCTCATGTTTTCTAGCCTCTCAATTTCAGCTTCCTAGAGGCAACCACTTCCATTTGTTCATTCATTCATTCATTCATTCATTCATTTACTTATTTTTAATAGTTTCACATATGCAGTACATTGGTTAGACATTTATATAGTTTATAAAATGATCCTCCTGATTACTCTACCTTCCCTCTGGCTCTACACGTAGCCATTACCTTACTGCTGACTGCATTCCCTATGCCGTGCTCCCCATCCCCATGACCCTTTATCAACTACTAATTTTTACTTCCTTAACCCTTCAACTATTTTTAATGTTTCCTGTGATATATGTTCATATCAAAGCAACCTGCCGAAATACTGCTATTTCTTGATTTCTAGCACCTGTAAATATTCATTGTTTTTATGCTATAGAAGTAAAGGGCTTAATTCTACCCACCATCTCACATATATGTTCCACCTTTCCTCCCAATAGATCTATGTTACTTTTTTAAAAAATAAATGGATGTGCATTGCTTATAGTATCACGGCTATGTAATTATTATTTATACTGAGCCATATAATGTACTAAAAGTACATTCTCTTCTACAAAATTTTGCTTTTTCTGGAGTTCATTTTTTAAACAATTTTTTTTAGATTTCCAAGAACCCATCCCCAGTCTCTTACACATATATTTTACATATCAGACATGGTATCAGTTGTATTTAGATGTCTGACCGCTTCCTATACAAATTTTCAACCAAGCCTCTCAATTCTCTGCGGTCCCCCCATTTTGAGACATTTCTGTTGCTCTGATTCCTGAGGCTTTTCTGAGGTTCCACAGCTGTAGGAGGGACAACTTCACAAGAACTGCTTGATGCAGAAAGCATACAGCACAGCTACCTATGATTTCAAGGGACCCCAGGTGTACTCTGTGGGGTGGTTGCTTAAAAGGAAGTTGGGCAGTCTCCACCAGCATTTCCACAATTTTTGCTGAGCTCTGCCTGTCTCCCTTTGCTCATCTTCTTTGGCTGCCTCTCCCACTCCCTGTATTCCTGATAATCCTTTTTTATGGGTGTGTGTCAGGTGACACAGATGTAATGGCCCTTAAAATGTCTTCTTTGCTTTGAGTCACTCAGAGTCAATTCTCCTTTTTCAGTTCATTTTCCTGGGGCACTTCTTTCCTGGAACAGTCATTGTTGACCAAGATAGCCGAGGCCTTACTGTGCAAACAGGCAGGGGTAATGGAAAATCCAGGGAGTGGCAAGAGGAATTGTAAAGTTTCCTACACAGAGCCATGCTGACTTCCTTCCCTTCTACTTGCTCCATGCCAGGTTGACATTAATTTTAACCATTATTTCTCTTCACTGTTTCTCACTTTCCAGAAGTTTGTATTCAAAGATAGATTGTGGATTCCTTCTCATCTTACAGGCATGACTAAGATGAAGAAACAGGGTTCTTGGGCATCCTTGCCAATGTCATCACAGAACAACAACCAACATCTCACCCGTCTATGAAGGGTCTCCAGCTCCCATCAATCAGTCCAGCCTCTCACCCTGACTTGGTGTTTCTCCTTAATTCTGTATTTCTTTCTTCTACCCTTTTCTATTTCCCACGAGGCTTGAAAATATATAAAAGCCAGTTGTTCTCTGTTCAGTTTTCACTCTGTAACTTCCGGATATAATCTCCCCATGTTTGCTTATCACCATCAGACACTGTTTTTTACCATGAAGCAAATTGCCTTAAATTTTTGAAACTCTAGTTTCAGCTTTAATCAGCTTTTAAGGCAAAAATCTAATGACATATCAAATCTAACATTTCCCTGAATCAAAAACATTTTTCCTTCCACCACCCCCGCCCCCTCCACCCCCCACCACCTTGTTAGCTTGAAGGTGCTTTTTTCTCTATCTACTGCAAGGAATCAGCTTGGACAAACTGGACAGTTCTCATTATTAGATTTTTTAAAAATGTGATGATTATGTAAATTTATTAGTAATTTACTTCTACTTGGATTAGTGTAATATAGTTTTATATCTTTTTTTTAATACTTTAGATGATTTTTCAAAATGTGACAGGAGCAGAGAATTATATAATAAACTGCGTGTACTCATTCAAAAGTTAACTCATAGCCAGTCTCGTTTAATACCATCATCACAAAATTAGTAATTTTTGACTTATCAAATATGTCTTTAATGTTCACATTTTCCTGATTATCCCATAAATGCTTTTTGTTTTATAATTTATTATTTGAATCAGAATTGTAATAACAGCAATACATTGCAATGGGTTGATAATGCCTTTTAAGGTCTCATAATCTATAATTTACCCCCTATCTTTTTAATCACCCTTTACAAGTCATCTCTTGACACAATCACATCATTTGTACCAGAGAGTTTCCCACCCTAGATTTTGTTAATCCCACCCCTATTCTGTTGTTGAACATATTTATCTGTTCTATTTCCCGTAAACGGGTAGTTAAATCCCTTAGGCTTGTGCAATTTAGGTTTTTATCCTGATTGGACCTCACAACGATATCTCTGTGGAAATGCTCTCATTAGCACTTTAATTTCCAGGAATTAGAGAGTGGGGCGTGTACATATTTTGGAAGGGATATATATTTTTCTCTCCTTTCCCACTTAACTGACATTCATAAGTTTTTTGGACTTGCTGTTTCTGTACTTTTTGGACTAAAATTTTGGATATTTTTTCTTCCCAGAGGACATTAAGGAGACATTAAAATTATGAGCTCGTTTCAGTGAAATCAGAATTTCTAAATCCAAGACCCTCTGTTCAAGTAAGTACCGTCCCAGCAATAGGTAGTATTTAGCTGTGCTTTTTCTGAAAGCTAATATGATCTATCTATCCTTCTATTTCCCATAAACATTTATTTAATTCAGTCCACAGGGATGTAGTTTGACTAAAATAATTGTGAAGTTTCAGTGCAATTCGTCCCCCACTGTTTGAGTATAGAGCCCTACATACCCCCAGAACCTGGCCAAGATGACTGACTACACCCCAGCCACTGGCCTCAAGGAGCTTCTGGCCTCGAACATAAGCAAACACCCAACTAACTACAGTGCAAAATGGGCCAGAATAAAGGTCACATGAGAAAAATGAATAAAGTCGAGAAAAGATCACCGCCAAGGGACAAAGCCTTCAGAAACAAGGTAGGATTTTGGAAGAACCTTCCAGAATAGATAGGATTTTGACAAAAGGCGATAGCAGGAACTCTGATCAGGGCAGAGGGTCTAGCAGTACAAAGGCAGAGGCAAGAAACAGTTGCTGCATTTGGGCTGACCCCCAGGAAGTGTCTAGCATGGTTCCAAGTTTGGTTGCAATAAGGATCACCTAAGAGTTTTGAAAAATACAGAGGCCTGAGTCCTTCCTTAGACCAACTGACTCAGAGTCTCTGGGGATGGAATCTAAGTTTCTGGTGTGTTTTGATATCTCCCCCAGGTAATTTTAAGGGGAAAAATAGGGAGCTGAGCTGGTATAAACTAAAAGGCTGGGTGGTCCTGTCGTGGATGATTACAATGAGCGTGCTTGGCCAGGACACTCCCATTTGAAGCTGGCCACAGAGATCATCCCACAGCATCATAGCATAACAGAGCTGCAAGAAACTCTTAGAGATCATCTAGCTCACTCTTTCTCTTTTGATTACATGTCTTCATTACACAAGTGATACAAGAATAGGGTCTTGAGGTGAATGATCTAAACAATGCAAATAAATACAGAATAAAAACCAAAAAGGCCACTATCACCATTCTCCTATTCCCCCAAAGGTTAACATTGAAAACCACTCTCTTTATATATTTATTTTCATGTGTGTGGGTAAGAATTTTAGTTCACATGCTAGAGTGAGAGAAATATCACATTTATTTTCTATCCCTAGACAAATATAATCTGTTCTGAACCTTCTCCACTAGGCTGGTGAAAATTTTACTCCATTAGATATTGGAGTTCCCTCTTACATACTTTCACCATCAGGACTGATTTTAAGTCTTATGCCTTCCAAAACATTCTAGGAGGGCTCTCTATCTTTATTTCATGCTAATCTATCCTGACAGACTCATTGCCCCAGTCTGTATCTCCCTTGAAGTCCAGCAACATCCTGAAGTTTCTGGGACAAATGTGGATGTAAGAGTCCTATACAACAGCTCTCAGTGCCACCATTCTTAGGATTCCGTCCTTGCCCAAACTCTGAGCATCCTAGTTCAGCTCCCAGCTGGATGCTGCCAAGAAGTATAATCCAGGTGTAGTCCCCTCACAGATACTTCTAAAGAGCCCATTCTTTTAGTCTGGCTGGCTAAAAGTTACCTCTTTCTTCAGGTTTCAGTGTTTTTTGCTTCTTAAACTTGACATTCTTCCTTCCGGCCCCACCCCTTTGTGTTAATTCAGTGAAATTCCCCTCATTGCATCTATGCTTTCACAGTAAGTGCCTGGAGGATGTCGTTTCTTGGGTGAGCATTTCAAGCCTCCCACAGTTCCCACGTGGCGCCGAAGCTGAGTTGGAAGCCAGAAATTTTGCCATGGGATTATGGCAAACTGGCCCCTTGGCAGAAGCTGGAACAGGCCATGAGACCAGGTGGAAGGTGTGGCAGAGAGACAGAGAGAGCCAGTGATAGCCTAGATGGGGTATAGCTAGTTCCTGAATCCACTTGGCTATGCACAAATCAACTGAAATAGCAAATAATAAATTCATGGTCTATAGACTTCAGCATCAGGGTATCCAACAAACAGGTGGACAGAGAGACTGGGGCAGAAGACATTACATTGACATAACATAGAAATTTGAAACTTCTGCCCCACTGATACCTCACCACAAAGACCTGATAATCTTCCTCATACATTCAAAGTCATGTTGCGGAGAAGCAAGGAAAATGGGTAGAACTCTGGAACACTGGCATTTCTACCAAGAGCCATTGAGCAAAAGTGTGATGGACTGTTTAAATTATTGCATTGGTGTAGACTATAGTTACTGGATTAGGATACGTTTTTTAACATGTATTTTTTTTCATACTGTATAGTGAATAACACTTAGAAAAAGACCAGTTTACATTTTAGAAAAAAGAAACATTTCTTCTGGACATCTGAATTATAATATGTGTACTTTGGTGACACTGCTTCATTTTCAGTTTATGAAGAAATAGTATATTTTAATTTATTTTTAGTTATTTGTATTTCTTCTCCTAGCAATTTCTTGTTCATACATTTGTCTATGTGCCTATTGAGTGTTGACTTTTTCTTCTTTATTTGGAGGACCTCTTTACATATGTTGAATCTAGCATGCAACAAATATTTATTGAGGTTCTAATGTGTTCAGGGCACTTGGATAGGAAATAAAGATACAAAGGTAAGAAAACCAGATATGGTCCCCATGGAGCTTATAGACTAAACATTATTCAGACTACTGCACCAATCCATGTATAATCACATACTGTAGAAGCCATGAGAAAAAAGACTGCATGGCACTGGGAATGCTGGTTCTGACAGGAAGTCTTCCCTGAAAAAGTGACATTTGAGTTGAGGTATAAAGAAGCAACAGGCTTTAACTATGGAAGGAGAGATGAAGAAGCGTGTTATTGGCAATAAGAACTGCTATGCAAAGGCCTTGTGCAGGAGGGAGAATTACGCACTCAAAGAATCGAATAAGGCCCAGCATGATGGGAGCACAGACTTGGAGACAGGTGATGAGGCGATGGAGAGTTGTCTAAGACAATGTTGGAAAGAGATAAGCAGGGGCCAGATCATGAAAGGCCTTGAATACATGACAAAAGCACTTGCCATTGTCTGCATTACATCTGGATATCCTGAACAAATCCTCCCAGACACAGTGTCTCTCTTCTCTCCCAATGACCCATTCTCGCTTAACCTTCTCTGGGGAGAAGTGCTGCCGAGAGAGAAAGCCTTTTATAAATGGAAGCCTTCGCTGTTCCTTTCCAGAACCTGGACAGCCTACTACACTCCACTCATCTGCCAGTCTCATCAGAGTTGAAAATACACTTTATTCCTTTGGAGGACCCGGGAGTCTAACCAGTGCTGTTGACCTTAAACAAAATATGTTGCCTGAGTCCTATTTGGAAAACACCCACACTCTTTCCCCTACCTTCTCTTCTTCTTTTCTCTCTTTCTCTGTGTTTTTCCTTTTTGAAAACATACTTTCAGGAAAAAAACTGAATATCTTCTTCATTGAAAACTAGATATTGGTATGATGTGAAACATCTAAAGAAAGGTAAACTTTCAGTGAAAAAAATGCCACATCAACAGGAAAATAACATGGCAGCCTCTGTCATCAATCTGGGTTTGGCTATTTTGAGAAATGAAGGGAGGGCCTTCACTCATGCCCCTAAAATCTCCTCCTCCCCTCCTCCTGCATAGATGTGTGTGTGTGTGGGTGTGTGCGTGCGCGCCTGCATGCGTGTGTGAGAAACATTAGCTAATTGATTTCAGAATCAGTTACATTCATCATCAGGTTATAGTGATCACGTTACAGGATTTTTTGTTACTCAGGAATATTTGCTTTCAAGCACATGCGAAGACTGCTTTTTTCTACCTCTTTGAAGTTATATATGGCAGCGTCTGTTGTTTTGGCCAATGAAATATGCATGGAAAAGGCATATAATAATCGCTGTGACTGGCTCTCTAGAGTATCCCTTCCTTGTTGCTACAATCCCGGAGGCATGTGCTGATATGGAAGTGCCATAAGATTGAAGAAGTCTGAATTGTTCAACTACATACTCATGCAGGATTTTACACAAGGAGAAATAAACATTGTGTTAACCTACTGAGATTTCAAGGTTGTCTGTTAATGCAGCATTGCCTGGTTTATCCTAACTATAACATAGATATGCTTATTTAAGAACACAGAAATAGCACTGTGCAGGTATAAATTGGGGTGTGTGAGTGTGTGTGTGTGTGCGCGCGCGCATGAGAGAGACAGAGACAGAGAAAGAGAACTAATTTTGGTAAGGGTTTGATTATAGAATAAGAGACAAGTTTTTAACAGCCTGATTTTTGCCAATTGAGACTTATAGCTATAGATTGCGCAAATGGCTGTGTAAGTACATTTAAACAAATACGTGGTTTATATAAGTATTTATCTATGCACAGTATAAAACATATTCTCATGTGTTTGTTTGTGCTCTGGTATATAGATATGTTATGGTGACTCAAACGTGTGTTCTACAATCCACAAATTTTATATATATATATAAAAGTTCAAGGCAGTACTGCATCTTTCAGATACATTCTAGATTACCTACTGAATCATGGGTAATGTAGACTCTACATTCATACCAACAGCATAAGCAAAGGCCAGAGCTAGCCTTACTTTTTTGTATTTTTTGTATTTCCGGAGTTTTCTTGATTGCAGTCTGATCCTTCATGTTGTTCCAACATAGAGTGATTTTTAAAGGAGAATTTAATTTAATATAAGTCTGAATATCCTGTGGAATGCTAGAAACCAGCATTACTGAAGCAACCCTAATGAAAAACACAAGTTTCATGTACCAATTTGTGGTCAGAGGGAGCATTCCAACCCTGCTCTCTCGTAGCTGCTAGTACTCCATCGTGCTCCTTTTCCCAGTCCTTTGCTATTCTAGTTAAAGATGTCAGAGGCTGCGGCCCACATGGCATGCTAAACAGCCCCCTGCTTACAGCAGGCTCCTAGATCAAGTGCAAAGACTCTGAACTCGTAAACACACCACCACTGCTGCCGCCATCACCACCACCATCATCATCACCGAATGGAAGTCTCAGAGGATTTCTTATCAATGGCCCTGCAGATAAAAGTGCACTTATTTTAAAACATTTAAGTCTATATAGACATGAAGAACACAGCACCTTCCAGAAGAAAACTCGCACAATTGGGCTGAGGCTGATTCCCTCACATGTTTTATCACCGGTGCGGAATGCCAGTAACAAGGGCGACCATTTGTTTGTGAATTCACGGAAGACTGGACTTTCACACTGGACAGGGACTTCCTAATGAATAGCAATGGGGAGACTTGCTGTGTATTAGCATATTTTATCTGCCCTTGTTTTGAAATTAAACGAAGTTGTAGTTGAAAAAGGAAGGCACATATTGCCACTGGGCTGGCTTTTTAGAAAAATGGCATTTGGAATGAGGTTTAACTATGTGGGCAAATTCTAAAGTTAACTGTTAGGATCCTCAGGCTTGCATAAGACATTTCCCCGTCCTCATGTGATAAGAGAATTTCCTAGTCACTATTATTCTTTCCTAAACGCCACTTGCTCTCAGATACAATGCCTCTCTGTGTTGTCTGGAGTTACTTAAATATAAATCAGGAGAATTCTGAGCTGTAGCTAAAGGTAATCTGCAAAGCTCAATTAAGTTTTAGTCAATGTGTATTTATAGAATATATATATATATATGTGCCCAAAGCTATTCTAAGCACCTAGGGGCAGAGTAGGGATGGGAGAATATATGAATAATTTCAAGTGCTTCTTGAAGGAACACTTATTAAGATTCTCTAGCCACCTGGAAGGAAGAGAAAATAGATAGCTGGGGAGCTAGATATAGATATAGAAAGATGAATAAGACAACAAGGTAAAAATTAGTAGTATGCCGTTAAGATCAATGAGTATTCTAGATAGTCTAAAAAGAAAATGGTGGACATAAACTGGAATATTCAGGGAGGATTTCTAGAGGAGAGGTGAATATTCACTTAAATTTGAAAGTGATTATACAAGGGGCAGGCATCCTGGATCTGGGGGGGGGGGGGGGCACTAGGTTATTAAGCACAGTAATTAAGAGCTTAGGCTCTGTATTATCAAAGTATAATTTTCAAAGTTAAAAGCATGGTTCTCATAAAAATATATAGTATACACCTTTCAAAGATCCACTTAGCTCGTTAATGAAGGAATCAGTAGTATAATAAAGCTGACTCAACAGAACAAAGGAGAAATCAAAGTATATATTGTTAATGAGAGTTATAATACTGAAATAAAGCTACTAAATTAAAAACAAAACTAGTTAATGTTCTACGGGACAACAAAGCTGTAACTTTTAGAGCTGTCTTTTCTACTGGACAAAAAATCATTGCATAAAAATCAATCACAACTTGACAATCTTCACTAAGTTAAAGGAACTTCACAGAGTCTTGGTCCTAATCATTGTTAATTTAAGTCAAACAAAGGTATATTTCCCTGAAGAATCAGATCCTCCCCATTGAGGCCTTTTAGATGATGCTCCAGTGTGAGGCTGAAAGGACACGATATTGAAAGGATCTCCAAGTTTGGGTTTTTACCTTAACAGTACTCTGGCAGAAGAGAGCTCTCATCTTGTTCTGCCACTTGCCAGCTGTATGATGTGGCAATGTGCCCTAACGTCTCGGTTCCTCGATTTTTTTAATCTGTAAAATGTGGGCATAATAATTTTATGCACATAGAGCTTTGATAGAGATCAAATGAGATAATTCCATTGTAAGTGTTTTTGCATAAGACCTAGCACACAGTAAGGGTACAATATATGTTCCCAACCACAAGTAGAGAAGGATCATGAGCAAAAACCCAGAGACAGGAGTGCATGTTTGGAGCATGGAGGACCAGCCTGGCTGAAGGGATGTTTTGCTTTGAGAAAAGGAGAAAGATAAATTGAATAAATAGTTTTTAGCCAGACTAGAACGGATCTTTTAAAAATAAAGAAGAAAGACAGAAAAGCACACATCATTTTTAGGAATTTGGATTTTATCCTGGGCTGCACAGTGACAAAGCGAATGCAGAATGCTGGGGAAATTATCCCAACCCTTTATAGGACAACCTGAACGGAGTGAGTGTGTGATTAAAGAATTAGGAAGTGGTAAAAGTTTGAGGAGACAGAGAAGGAGGGACCACACATCACACATAATAGATTTTGAAACTAAAAGATTGTAGAAATGGTGTTTCCTTTGGTATAAGTAAACAATTTAATTAAAGAAGACATTTTAAAGTGAAGATAAGGAATTCTGTTTTGCATCTTATGTCTGTATTTGAGAATAAGGAAGATGAAGTAGAAATATTCAAGTAGGCAGTGGGAGACTGATAAGTTGAGAAGTCAGTGGTGGAGGTAAAGATCTGCAGGTCATCCACACAAACATGATAGCTAAAGCTGTAACAATCAATGGACTGTACCTAGCATTAGAGAGAAATGAGCAGAGGGACAAGAATCATATGTGTCCTTTCTTCCTCTTTTTCCAAAAAGCAGCTGTTTTCTGAAAGATAAAAACAGAACAGGTCACTAAGAGAGAGAGGAGGGGCAAAGCTTTGTGACACTTTGGAATACAAAGCAAAGGAGGAACTTGGGTACAAGAAGGTCAACTCTTTTGAGTTGTTCCTGTGGCTCATGAAGCAGAATGGAGCCAAAGCACACTGGCTTTTGTTGATTTTACCATTAAATTGAAAAAACTTCAAGAATGGTGATACATTGTTTTAATTCACTCTCTGGTATAAGTAACCAATACGAGAGTGTTTCCTAATGGAATGGTTTACTAGGGAGATGGAAACAGTAAAAGGAGGGGGTTAGAGATGAAGGTAATGAGATTTGAGTAGGCAGTACCTTAAGCTTGGCTTGCTCCCAAAACAGCCCTGAGACAAGAATTGGAGTAAAAGCAATTTATTTGGAAGGTGCTATCCGAAAAAAACAGGAGAGGAAGGCACAGTGGGCCAGGGAAGGGAAGAAAGCCAGTAGAGGTGCATTAATGGGCAAGATCATGTTGTGGGCAACGCTGGCTCCCAGGGTTAAGTCCTGCTAGGAAGGTATGAGGAACTACGAAGAAGAAGTTCGAGAATTTTAACTCCTTGGTACATACTTCTATATACTTCTGGTCTACCTGTGCTTGCAGTCACAGAAAGCCATGGGAAGAGAGAGCACAGGGCCGGCAGTAAACAACCTTTGGCCTGAGAACAGCAAGTACTGAGCAGGTACATATGGATGGGGCAGCTGCTGCACTCTGGGAGAAAAGGCTGTGATGCCAGACTGCCTGAGTGTAATTTGGACTGGATTTGTTGCTTTCGAGAACTCTGGGTGGTACCATTGAAAGGTCCATGACAATTCCAGTTTCACTTGTCTCAAGTTTCCTAAGTGGGGCCACGAAAACCTAAAAAAGCCAAGCTATCCACTGGGAGTCTAATGTAACTATTACCAACCATGTTGTGGTCACTCACTGTGTGCAGGACATTGTAAAATGTGCTTTTTGTATGGCACAGGATAGGGTTTCTGTTCCCTGACCACAGTCTTCTCTGTCTTCCTCATCCTTCCTGATAGAGGGTGAGGACAGATCTTTGTTACCCTGGTGTGAAGTAGTACAGATTATTTGGCATAATAATTCTTGCAAGTTCTTCTACAGACAATTAATATTAGAAGATGCTGTATTCTAAATACTCCAAAGACCTAAGAATCTACAGGTACTTTTTCGAGATAGAGTCAGGAATTAATGATTGTCATTATTTTGAGAACATTGCTACGTTACTGTCAGACAACCATAACACACACTGAATCCAGAAGATGATGTACCACGTGGCATTTCTTTTCCCCCTATGTAGGTCCAAGACCCTTTATTCTCCAGTCTCCTTTCCTCCTCTCTCTCTTCTCTCAGGTTTCTACCTCCTTATTTCCACTTTGTAGTTTTGGCTCTATTCTGACAGAATTTTGCAAAGCTGGCTATATTTCCTCTCCTGACTATACCAGGACCTCTCAGGTAGCTCTCTCCTTATGACCACAGATCCTGGGTATTAACTAGCCAACGTGAATGGCAGCATCCTTCATTAGAATCTTTAAACCTTGCCCTCACCTTTATAGATAGTCTCTTTATTAGCCTCTCCTCAGATTACTCAGAAATAACTTCTCTTTCCTGCAAGACCCTGACTGATACAGTACCCAGTTTGAATATGGTCAATTCAATGATAGAAACCCTGCCTTATGCTTCTCTTTGAGATATGCCACAACTGTAAGTGTAGCTTAAAACTCTGAGGTTCAGAGTGGACCCCATCAGAAAAGAGTGGCTGTGCCTAGAGAAAACACATAGTCAGAGAGGACATTGTAACTTCATTCTTTTGTCCAACAAATACTGAGAATCTACTTACTATGCTCCAGACGCTGCTCTAGGTGCTAGGAATATAGCGTGAGCAGGACAAAGTTTCTGCCTCACAGAGTTAATTCTAAGGGAGCCAGTACAGACGAGCATGTGCACACACACACGCAAATAAAAAAGGCAAGTTGAAATAATGATAAATAACATTTTTTAAAGTACCAAATTGTACTATTTTGAGTTGGATGGCTAACAAATGCTCATAGGAGTTATTATCTAAGCTGATGGGGCATCTTCCTTAACTGAGACATCCTGTCTTGAGGCCTCCTAAAATAATGAGAGTAATTTTGAGGAATGCTGCTGCTATGCATGAACAGGAAAGAACAATGAGCCATTGAAATTTGGATATTAATGTTAAAAGGACTTACAACCCAGCACCCAAAGGCTGGGTTATACTTCTCTTCGCCCTCATGTAAAGTTCAAAAACTAATTAATCAAATAGTTGCTACATTCTTTCTATAACCCTGGTCAAAATGGTGTGAATAAGCTATTACTTGAGCTCTGTAAACAGAATGGAAACGCCTTTTGGCTGAGGTTTTTCTCATAGTGGAATGGTGAGGGTGAGCACTAATGTGCTAATAAACCACTCTTTGCTGGAAAGGCTTTTTGTCAATGAGCTCTGAGAGATATAGAATGTAGTCACAGGAAGTCTCAAGATGGGGTAGACTTTACGGGAACTGGAACCAAATCCAAACACTTTGTGGTTCAGTCATTTAAACTTCTACTTAAACATTTGGACATGTATCCATCTCTGGTCCAGCCTGGAGCCACTGTGACTTTCACATGAAATCCACTGCAAGCTACTAATCATTGTCTTCACAAAAACCACACTACAGGCAATAGCTGAATTCCGAAAATGGTTTTCTGCTCTCAAGGAATAATACTGAAGGGAGAAAATTTATAGATAGCGAGTATTCCTACCCACGAGTATTTCCCCCAAACACCAATTCAATTCCAAGAGTCTTTTTTTTCTCTTAACCCCATAGCTACCAGCTCCTCTCGTTCTTGGCCATTTGACTTCTTCTCGTAATGGTACCTTGGTTGTAACCATGTGCGAGGTTGATTTCTAGAACAAGTTGGCTCAGGATTGTCAGAGGTCATCTCAGGTAACTGATAACTTACAGATGGAAACTTCTGTTGTGCCCCTTATCAAAGTGTTAAAATATTCACATGTACACGTGCCTGGTGTGCTTGACTTCTTTTCCAAGGAACATGCCACTTACCAATATAATGATGAAAACTTGATAGCATAAGGAATTTTCACATAAATGACATGAAAAGAAATGGTTCTCAGACTTTTTTGGTTTCAGCACATCTTCACATTCCTTTGGGGGGGGAAGAGGGTGATGAAAATGTGTGTTTTTTAAAATTTATTTATTTAAATTAGTTTCAAGTATGCATCTTCACATTCCTAAACTTAGGAAGACTCTCAAAATGCTTTTGTTGGTACAGATAATAATATCTATTGATGATTCTTATGTTAAAAATTAAAACTGATAATTTTTATCTTAGTTTGCTTAAAAATAACAATCAAAGCATTACATGTTAATAAAAATTGTATTGTTATAAACAATCGGTACGTTTTCCAAAAAAAGAAAAGTTAGTGAAGAGAGTAGCATTGTGTTATAGTTCTTCAAATCTCTTAAATATTTGGCTTAATAAAAGACAGCTGGAGTTTTATTTCTGTTTTTATATTTGACCTGTTGTCATATTATGTGTTATGTTGCTGCTGGAAAACTCCACTGTATATTTGTGAAAGAACAAGAAGAAAGAAGAAACTAATACTTGATCATATTGATAAAAATAGTTTTGACCCAGCGGATCTCCTGAAAGTGCCTTGGAGTCTCCTTGAGCTCACAGATGACACTCGGAGAACTGCTATTGTAAGGGAAAAGTGCTATTATTTTTTTCCAGTTGATAAGGAAGCAGTAACACAGGAAGAAATATGGTGGGTGGGGACATCAGGAAGAGCTCTGCTAGCTCCAAGACCCTGCAGTGAGATTTGAGGAGTGACAGGAAACAGGATTTTACAGCATTTCACAGTTTCACCCTTTGGAGTTACAAAGACAGATTTCAAATATTGAAACTGGATGGGAATTTAGAGATCACTTGAAAAACCCCTTCATTCTAAAATACATGTTGACCCAATGACTAGTTATCAGGAGGTCCAGTCAACACCTGAGGTGTAACCTGAGCATGGAACAATGGGGTACCAGAAGTAAAAGGAGGAATGGATTGTGTTCCCCATTCCCACAAGACTTCTCCTTTTTTTTTTAGTGCTGAATTGTTCTCTCCAGCAGCATTGGGCTCCATCCAGTGAATATATGTTCTGCTAGCCACTTAACAAACTCAAGCTGTGGTTTAGGGCTGATAAATAATTATGTTAATTAACAGGTTGGAGGAAAAATATGATGCTATTCCTGTGGAATGCTCTGAGAAGCTGGAAACACTTAACTGCAAAAACTACATGTGGTGAAATAACCAATAATTTGCTTAAAAAACCCACATCTGGTTTGCTGGCTCAAAGCAGGGGTTAATAGTCATCTGAGGGCAGCGAGTGGTAGAGAGGGGTCCCGGGATAAGCAGCCAAGCCTTCACGGCAGGAAATATGCTTGTTCTTGTAGCAAAAGCATTTATGTTGGCTTCTGACCAGGACGAAACATAGAAGGAATTATTTAGTTTACCTCTTTCTTCTTCTTATAATATATGGTTCAAGAATCTATCATATTTGTATACTTGACAATGGTAGTTAGAGAATAGTCATGAGAATAATCTTTAAAAATTATTTGCTTCAAACTTGAAAAATGATGCAGCAAATACATCAGAGCAGTAAAGAATAGAAAACTGAGTTTGAATCACGTATGCTTAATGATCTATTATAACAGACACACTGATTTGATAAATATTTATAAAGCATTTTCCTCACACAAGGCACAGATTTGAGTGTTATAACTAATATACAGGTGAGTAATCTGTGGTCACAGATCTCAAAAAGAAAATAATTGAGTAGAAAGACTAAGACAAATATACAATATGTGCATAGCATAAATCCAAGTGTGATATATGTTATTAAGGAAAAAAGAAGTAAAATGAGGTAAGAGGAAGAAAACTTCTTGTATGATTGGAAGAGTCCACGAACATCTCCTGTCAACAGTGGCATTTTAGCTAAGGCATTAAATATGACTAGAACTCTACCAGGTGAAAATAAAGGCAGAACAGACTTTTGACGGAGCTCGCCGGCCCATCCACAGCGTTTTTAGGTGGAGGTGGAAAAGCAGGGGACGGTGAGTAAACCCATTTAGCTAGAATTATGAATAGATGTAAAGAGTTTGAGGAGGGTAAGCAGAAAGAAAGTCACAATTGGAGGTGCCCATTAGAATACTGATCTGGCAAAGCACTGTGTATGATAAATTGAAACCAAACAAATCTGAGGACCAATATGGGGCTCAGAAGATAGTCTCATGATGGTCCAGGAAATCATTACAAAGGCACTGTAGGTTGACCATCATCTTCTAGATAATAATGTAACGTGATGACTAATAGCATATGAGGGCCAAGGTAGGGGGAGCAGATGAAAATGTTTTCCTAAGCTCCATCTGCAGAGACTAAAAGTGTGTGCTTAAATTTCTGAGTCAGGTAGACATATCCAACAAGTGTTTGAAAATTTAGACATAGAGGCCAAAACTATGAATGAAGGGGGAACATTCAGGGATCAAGAGGATGAAGAGCAGCCATTAAGAGGAAATGAGAAAAGAATGAGAAGCTGTCTCCTTGGGTCCAGTGTGATTTTGTTCCAATCCCCTCAAAACACAGCCAGAGATCCCTGAGATATGCAGATCTAATCACGGCAGCTGACCACCATAAACACATTAAAGACACTCCAAAGGTTTTCCATTGATTTTAGAATAATGTCAAATCTCAACATGGTCCACAAGGCCATGCAAATTCTGGTATCCACCTACCTCGCAAGCACTACCTTCGCCCTCCCTCTGCGTTTCAGCGATGTGGGCTTCTTTCCATCCCTGGGGGCTGCTAGATAGCCTCTTGCCACAGGGACTTTGCTTATGAGAAAATTTTCTTTCATGTATTTGCCTCATCTCCCTCTACACATCATTCGCAATTCAGTGGCCACTTTTTAGGGGAGCTATTTACACTTCTCTGATTGAGTGGATTAAATCCTTCCATTACATCCTCTCAGAGCACCTTATGCTATTTTTCTTTCCAGAACTTATCACAGTTACAACTGTATATCTTTCTGTAAAATCATTTGATGTATACTGACCCCATCCCAAGAAGCTGTAAGTTCCCGAAGAAAGGGTCACTGTTGCATCTTTTATTCCCAAAACAGTTTCTAGTCCTTAGCACACTTTAAATGCATAGTAGTAGAGTAAATAAATGTTAAACTGTGATATAAAAATGCTCTCACCTGCATTATCTCATTTGATCTTCATACTATACCTATGAGTTAGATATTATAACCCAAGTTCTACAAACAGATGAACTTGAAATTGCTATGTATTTGGCTCAGCACCATATAGAAGTTAGTAGCAGCATTGTGACCCTGACTCTTTCCACTGCATCACAAATCTCTACCCCAGAACAGAATTCAGGTCACAGATGCCAAAAAGGGAGATAGCTTCCATGTGAAGCAGAGACAAGGACAAGTACCAAATGCCACATGGGGCAGGGGATGGTTAAAGGAGAATAGGGACAAAGATACTCTACTGATTTGGGATGGCCTTTTAGAAAGGTCATGGGTGGCCTTATAGAAAGAAGTAGAGTTTTTAAAGTATAGTGAATTAGGGAAAGCTTTTAGAGAAAGGCAAGGAATTACAAGATAATTAGAAAGTCATGCAGGTTTTCCAGATGGAGTCTTAAAAAAAAATATTTGGGAACTGAGAACACTACATGCAAGTTAGGGTAGAATCCTCCCCAGGATGAGCAAAAAGACAAAACGGAGCCACACTTTATAAACAAGGAAACCGGAACTCCCTTCTAAGACAATTTATGAGAAATGAAAATGGCAAAAATATATTTTAAAAATTACTTTTACTAGTAATCAAAGGGAGAAAAACTAGAATTAGCTGTATCATTTTACTCATTAAACTGGGAACATTTTAAAAATAAGGAAGCTTGATGTAGAAAGCTAGATAAGCCTTATAGAGCATAAGGACCCCTGTCCAGAGAGTTTGGTGGTATTTGAGGTGGTGAATGAACATGGTGGGGGTTCCAAAGGAGGAAGAAATATCAATTCTCTCCTTTATTTGGCAGATTCTTCTGAAAAAGTCACTGTGAAAAATCATCTGCTGTACAAAATGCCATTACAGAACATAGGACAAGAATGAGTCACGTGCTATCTGGGTGGCAAAAAGCCTCTTAGTTTTAAAAGCAAGAGAAACATATAAAGGTATGATGTCTGTACAAATAGTAGTCCCAGATGACAGATATTGCCATTAAAATAAAATAAACCAGTAAAAACTTCTAATTTAAAAAAAATTAAAGAGCATAGTTATAAATCACTAATAGAACTTTCTGATATTCCAATGAAAATATCTATAAAGACATACATAATGAAAGAGGAAAACATTTTACATCAACATCGATACTGGTGACTGACCTATTGTTAGAATTAGAAAAGATTTCCAGTACTTCGAGAACTGTGGACTAGTGTGTAACTTATGTTTGGCCACATGATACAGACTACCCCTGTCACCAGAAAGGAAAGCCCAAGACTGTGTGTCCCCTACTGTCAGCTCTTTGGCTGAAAGATAAGAGCTTCAAACAATCTGAAAATTTTCCTTCTATTGCAAGATTATCTCACACACACACACACACACACACACACACACACACACACACACACAGCTTCTTCTCTTTCTCACTCAGTTAGTCTCTGCCTTTCTCATTAATAAAAGTACAATTCTTGCCCTGAAAGAGCCTAGCAGAAAGGCGGTTGCGACACAGCATATCCCAGGGGCTGCAGACCTACTAAGCAAAATGCTGTAGAAATAGGCTGAGTTGCAGGACATGCTGAAGAAGGGAGTTTTGTTGTGTATTCAGGCATTTTTACTTGTCAGAAGAGCAGAAAGAGAAGGGAGAAGACCCCTCCTGAGTATAGTAAAATTTACTGGATGGAACGTAAGCCAGGAGCTATAGGTAGAAGAATATTTTCCTAACTAGCGAGTAGACAGGGAGCAGAGACTTTGCAACTCATCACCTCCACAGACAGTCCCTGGGGCCAAACAGCTTTTCTTTATCCTAAGGTGGAGAATTTGACCAGAGAGATGCAAAACACCACAAAGTAAGGAATCTAAAAAAGCAAACATATTTATGTCCAATAAATGTAGAGAATAGAATATGGTACCATTTTTGCTTTTAAAATTAGCAATAATTTTTAATAAAATATTTAGAAGTAATGAGATTTTTAGAAGGGGCCATGAAAAATGCATTCTCATACATCATTAATAGAAACTTAAGTTGTCAGAAAGTTTTAGTAAATGACCTACCTTTGTCATTTTTTTTCTTGCTTAAACAACCTTTAGTCTAAAATTGAATAATGACAAAATATTTTTTATAACCATGGTTGCATAATAGTCCACATAAAGATATGCATTGATTTATTTAATGGCATGTAGAAATGCTTATGATATGACTTTAAATTTTAAAAGCAAGATAAAGGGAACTGAAAGGGATTAAGAGATACAAATTTCCATTTATAAAAATAAGGGAATGGAAATAAAGTACAGCATAGGGAATATAGTCGATAATATTGTAATAACTATGTATGTTGTCAGATCGGTGCTAGGCTTATCGGGGTGATCACTTCATAAGGTATATAAATGCCTAATCACTATATTGTGCACCTGAAACAAATATAATATTGTACGTCAACTGCATTTGGAAAATAAATTATTTTAAAAAGTTTTAAAAAATGCGAGATACAAACCTTTTTAAATACAATTATGATGCAGAATTTTAAAAACAAACCAAAAGTAAATATAAGCACAAAAAAAGATTGAAAAGGTTGGAAGAAAAATGGAAGAACTACATCTAAATGTTGGCAATAGTTACAGATGAACATATATATTATTAGTAGAGCATAATTTTTTCTACTTTGTAATAAAATACATAGTTTCATAAAAGAGCTTTGGGGAGATGGTTTTTGGAGATAAGCAGAGAGGACAACCAGGAATGGAGGTAGAAGGGACATGTTCATCTAGCACACGCACTAGCCCAATAACAACATTACTCAAAATTGAAGCATGTCAGAAACAACTTTCTTTTCCCCCTAGAACATTTTTAAATGCTGAGGACCTGGTAGGTAAACTCACACTTGATGCATACCTAACAAATCAGTCGTGGAACAGTTTTATTAAGAGAAATTTTATAGGAAAATGATCTCATTTCAAATGGTGCTTGTGGACCCAAACTCTGAAGTAAGGGAAAACTATCATAACAGAAAGACTTTATGGAGTCATAAATTAACCAGTGACACCTACACTATTAAAAAAAAAAAAAAAAAAAAGATGACATGAAAAGAACTCTGAAGTCTGACTCAGAGACTTCTGGCCCAAGTTGAAGGTGTCCTTGGACAAGTCATTTACCTCATCTATAAAATGGGGATTAGAAGACTTCCCAGCTCCCCTCACTGGATTATTATAAATAACAAAAGGGGAAATGCATGCAAACTAGTGATTGGCAAATGAGAGAAGGGCAAGGGGGTCAGGACCTGTGAACCTCTATACAAATATCATAGTATTTCATGGCACTATACTTTCTCCTAACAATAGCACTAATTAGTACATCCCTAAAATGACATTGAAAGATAATATTTTTTCCAGATGACATTATTTTTCGAAAAACTTGGCTAAAATCTGTTTTGTGTATAATGCTGTTTCAGTTTCTTGCTTTTTTTTCAGAATGCTCAAAATATTTTTCACATTCGAAATTGGAATTTGACATGTACTTTCCAAAGATAAGACTGAAACATGGAAATATCCATAAAATGTTAAAGTCAGCATATTTGGAGACATATGCAATCAGCGTTATGGGGAAGCGGAACTTCATTTTCTTCAAACATTTACAGTCATGGACGTGTGTGCCTGCACATAGTGTGTGCATGTGTGCGCACATGTGCGTGCTCACTGGTGCACATGTATAATGCAGTAAAGAAAAAAGAGAATTCAAAGGGCTATAAGGGGAAGCAGTGGGAGTGGTACTCACATTCACATCCCATCCTACTGACCCCTAAAGGGTCAGGCCAAGTTTTGTAGAAGTGGTAGATCATGAGTGATTGGTTAAAGATGCTTAAATTTATTGATAGAGGGGAAAAAAGTATTCAAGGCAACAAATAATTGGGTCAAGTTCCACAAAATAAAAACTTTCTGTAGAGAAAAAAATAATAAGTACAAAATATATGTCATGTTTGCAACAGAAAAAAATAACCGACCTACCAAGAAAACATAGATTAAAGTTCATTCTAAAATCTAGAGAATTGTATCTGGTGTTTTCAAAATATGATGAGAATCTGTATTCAGATATTGAAAAATATGCATGAGCTAGCACAGAGTGAAAAAAAAGACTATATATAGCCAATATATAGCATGATCCAATTTTTAACTATAATCTGTAAGCATATTACATATTAATGTGTGTATTGCATAGAAAAAGCCTAAGAGGGTGTACCCTAAAATGTTAACACCTGTTTCCTCAAAGTGATCCAAATGGATACTTTTAACTTTTTATTTTGTTGTAATTGATGGAATTTTTAACATTTCGAATATATTATTTTAACAACTATAATCAAAATAAAATTTTTCACTTTGAAAAAAGTAAAAAAACATATTGTCCACCAAAAAATGCTTAGACTTCAATCTTAGGAAGTGATTAAGATAAGAAGGGATCATTAGGAATAAGAAGAAATTAAAGATTAGCCTGAACCCTTACCAACAAGAGTTCAGAAAGTGTGTTATATCCTTACCTCTTACTCCAACTTTGACTTAGAAAAGTTGCAGAGCTTAAGACGAAAACAGCAAAACAGCCCAGTTGCTGAAGAAGATAGCTCCAGACCACTAATGTTAAAATTTCTAATCTGAAACTGGAACCATCCAATTTATCCACATTCTTCTCTGTGTGAGTTTCTTGCCTAGCTGTTATAATATCAGTACAGATGGTTTTGAAAGCCACAGATAAGGGTAAAGCTCGAGTGGAAAGCCAAGTAATTATTTCTGCAGAATTAAAATCATTGTGGGTGAGGATACTGAGCCAACTAAAGTTGATTTAAAGGAGATTTAAATCAGGGTCTCTAGTAGGAAGAACTAGTTTGACAAATCTATTACACCTAATACACTAGGTAAACAAAGATTTCATGTCAGAATAGAATTAACTATGATGTTTGGTGAATAGAATGAAACGTTTTCCTTCTTCTAATCCTTCCTTTAAGATAGATAGCAACCACAGGACCTATTATGGAATTAAAATTAATTCATTTTTTTAGTATTTGTATGTAACTAACAATCCCTTTAAAATCCCCCTAGGCAGTCAGGCAATTACTGACAAAAAAAAAGTTAACAAAATAAAGAAATAAATGTTATGAATTCCAAAAAATATTCTTTCCCATATCATAGTCCCCGTTTATACCTAGAGTTACACCATCTATGAAGAAGCTTCATTGGAGACCATGGGTGGTTAGAGCTAATATTGGTTTGCAACATGGAAAGTATGCAGCTTGAAGGATGCAAAAAAAAAAAAAAAAAAAAAAAGCTTCTTTTTGCTCTCTGGGCAAAAACGAGAGATGGGGAGATGGGAGAATGGAGATTTGGCATGTAATGCTTTTTGATGAAAAACTTCATTTACTTCTCCCATTAGTCCAACCAAAAAAATTAGGATTGTCCTGAATACTTTAAAGAAATCTGAATATGCTTACTCTTTGCTTCTAATAATGCTGTTTAGTTTTTATGAGAGCATGTATTTTAAAGGAAACTGAATATTTGTCGACACCCAAGGCTCTTAGCTGTGTGATTTGGAGGAACTGAGAAAGATAAATGCAGTTTATTCCATTTGCATTCATAATTTCCCAGTGCAATGTTAAGAACACTGATGATTTAGAGAAGGTGACTGTAAATTTTGGTAACTAATAAATCTCCTTGTTTATTAATGTCTCCTGGTAGCTTCAGTCCTATTTCTTTTATACTTAAGCTCTGTTCTTTTTTACCTTTTGAAAATGTATTCTTATGAGATAGCCCAGATTGATGGAGCCAGCAAAACCTGTGGTTTTGTCAATACTTTTCACAATGAAGATGTTTCTCTCTGAGGTCCTCTATGTTTAGGCTCCACATTTAGGAACTCCTGGGTCTTTGAAGCTATTCCTTACACCTTACACATCCACTGGGAGATGATACACAGAGCGTTGACAAGATGCCCGGGATGGAGACTACCTCTTCCCAGAGCCTGTGTTCATGCTGGCCAGCCTGCATCCCACAGTACTGAACTGGACTAGATTCAGTAGTGTCCCTCCAAATTTAATGTCCACTTCGATCCTCAGAATCCAACCTTATTTGGAAATAGGATCTTTACAGTTGTAACTAGTTAAGATGAGTTCAATTGATTAAGATGGGCCGTAATCCAATGTCTGGTATCCTTATCCGAAGGCCATGTGCAGATACAGACACACAGGGAAGAAAGCCCTGAGAAGACAGAGGCAGAGCTTGGAGTGATGTGTCTACTAGGCAAGGAATGCCAATGATTGCTAGCAGATACCAGAAGCTAGAAGAAATGGATGAAACGAATTCTCCCTCAAAACTTCTAGACCTAACCCTGCCAACACTTTGATTTCAGGCTTGTAGTCTCCAGAGCTGTGAGAGAATAAATGTCTGCTGCTTTAAAGCCCCTCAGTTTGTGATACTTTGTTACAGCAGTCCTAAGAAACTAATACCGGGATAGACTGGAGAGAAAGTTTTTAAGAAATTCATAGGAATAAGATAGACACCTTCAAAGATAGCTACCTAAAGCTTTAAAATTGGGTAAGAAGATATTTTTAAACTTTCACTTAACATGCAAGATTGTTTGCATTTGGAGATGACAGTCTGGAGAAATAAATAGGTTCCTTGGTTCTCCTACCAAGGTCAGATAATTCTATATTCTTTCAAAAATAGAAACTTTAAGATAAAAAGAATCATCAGGAGATAATTACTCTATTCCCTGTTAGACAAGATAGCCCCAGAGTGCCATATCATTAAGATCTTTGGAAAAGAACGTTTCTTCAGGACACACAATCCTTCGGATAAAAAAGTGTTTATGAATTTCAATACATAGAATTTTGTTACAAAAACTATTAAAAGAAAGATGCAAACATTCCACAAAAATTGCTATGGCATTATTTCCTAGAAATTTACTGTGTACACCACAGTAGAGTACACCACAAGTCAAGAAGCCCAACAAAGCCATGGACCCTATAGAAGTATTCAAAGTGACCTTTAAATTCTATTTCTTAAAATTAAATACAGTTTATCCCTATAAGGAACCACATTACTTCTATTCAGGTGCAATGCTGGATCTAGTGATAAATTAGCTTGCATTTTTTTCAATCATATTTTCTTGAATTTATAAGTGTAACATAGCCATCTACCATCATTCATATATTCATTCATTCTTCAAAGATATACTGTAACAGATACTGTGTTATTTGCTGCAAGGGATATGATAATGAATAAGACCCAGATCTTAGTCTCCTTCACCTCTAGGATTTTAAAATATAGTCAGAAGAACATAATTTTTAATAACTATAATAAAAGATGGAAAGTACAATATGTCAGAAATTTCAATAACGAAAGAAATGCTTTGAGAGTTCAGACGAATGTGGTAGTTGTGAGCTAAAAATGTAGCTCACATTTTTAGCAAAGCAACTGACAGTTCACATATAAAACCACATATGCATATTCACAGATGTCAACACACTGATGTCTGAATAGCAAGATAATCATTGACTGTTTATGCCTACCTGTATTCCCAAGTACATTGAATATCCTGGAAAATCTCATGCTTTAAGACACACAGAAATTCTAAATAAAATAGAACAAGCATACTTTTTAAAAGGCATGTTATTATATGCCTAAATAAGAAAAGGAACCAAGAGTGAAAGGTAAGATAAAAACACAAGTAATAAGTGGGAATAGGTACTTTGGCTGCCCTGAAGACACAGTAAGGTCTTAGTTTAATATCTTCCAGGACCAAGAGTCAAGGACTTAGATCTGCATGAGTCAGTAAGTTGGAACTGAGATAATAGCATATTATAACTGGGACTTTCAAAGAACCACACTCTCAGGAGAAAGAAAGAGCAAAACAAAACACAGACACACCCTTGGGAGCAAAAAATTCTTCGTGAGAATTTTTAAGCTCAGACCTGAACTTTTGCAAGTTTGAGATCCATTTTTACACCACCAGAATGTCCAGGAAACTCTAAACTAAAAAATTAACTTGAAAAAGAGTTATCCTAGATGCCAACCAGGAAACCTTCAATTCAGACCACATAAAGGACCACAAAATATGAGTTCAAAATTCAAACATAAGAGGAAACAATGGCAGAATAGACAAGAATCACATAATCAAAAAACGTAAGATTCAGAGCTTTCAGATTTTCAGGTTATGGAATAATTAGAAATCAACTAAAAAATGTTTAAGATGATTAAAGTGAAATGATAAAATAATTATGAGAAAACAACTAGCTTAAATATAATTATCCAATCCAACTTGAAATAGAATCAAATAGAACTTATTGAAAGAAATGTAAAGTCTCTGACATTGAAAACTCAGTGGACAGCAGATGAACGAATAAATAAAATGTACTACATTCATGCAATGGAATACTATTGAGCGATACAAAATAACGAACTACTGATATATATTATAACATAAATGAACCTCAAAAATACTATACTAAGTCAAAGAAACAAAACACAAAAGATCGCATACTGTATGATTCCATTTATATGAGATGTCTATAAAAAGCAAATCTATAGAGGTAGAAATACATTAGTTACTTCCTAGGGCTGGGGAAGAGAATAAGGATTAACTATAAATGGTCATGAACCATTTTATGGGAAGATAGAAATGTTCTAAAACTGGATTATGGTGATGGTTGCACAACTGGATAAATTTGCTAAAAGTGAGGGAATTGTAAATTTAAAATGCTTGAATTTACATATGTAAACTATATACATGTATGTAAATCATATGTGTAAATTATATCTCAATAAAGTTGTCTTTAAAAATTCAATAAGAAAGTTAAACAGCAGATTAGACACTGTCGAAATTGGAATAGAGATCCAAAGAAATTGCACAGAATGCAGAACAGAGAGGGAGAGTTGAGTGGATGTATGAGAAGATCTAATATATATCAAATAGGAGTTCTAGAAGAAGTAATGAGGAAAAAAAAAGAAAAAGAGAGGGAAAAATTATCTCAAAGAAATGAAGGTTGAGAATTTTCTAGAACTGAGGAAAGACATGAATCGCAAGGTAAGCAAATAAAAGAAATCCACACATAGGTACGTTGTGCAGAGTTATAAAACCACTGGCGCAGAGAGGTTCATAAAAGCAATAAGAGAGAATATTTATTATAGAAACAAAGGAGAAGCAACTTTGGTCAAGAAAGATTTTACAAAATAAATAGGATTTTGGTAAACACACAATAGAATATACAGATGTCAAATTATAATGTACACCTGAAAATTATATAATTGTATTAACCAATGTTACCATAATAAACTTATTTTTTTTTAATTAAAAATAATAAAAAAGAAAGAAACAGGATTTAACTGGAGCCTGGAAAGAAAGCTAAGGTTTAAGTAAATGTATGTAAAGATGGGAGGACATTCTAATTACAGGTGTGGGAAGGAAATCATAAACAAAGATGCAAAGGCCCACATGTATAATGGTGAGGCTTCGGGTATGTGAAAAGGATAGTCAAAGAGTAAACATAAGAAACTGGTAGGAGACAAGGTTAGGGAGGCATAGCCAAGCTAGATTAGAGTGGACAATGAAAGGCCCTCTAAAGGTTTGGATTTATATTAATCCACCACAGTTAAAAATGTCCCCTGAATGATTTATAATAGATCCTCCTTTTTGCCAAGTAGACCCTTGTTTCACAATAACTAGAGAAATTCTATGACTCTGAAACTGAAAAGGCAGCTTTCTAAAAGTTAGAGCACATTTTCTGTTGGAACACTTTAGAGTCCTGAAATCCAGAGGAAGCTCCAGGTAGCTGCTAGGACATATCTGTGCTCATCAGGCAGATGATGGGGACTGCCTCAGCCTCCCCTGGATATATATTTTTTAATTCCCATTAATTTAACAAGCCTGGGAAAAGGGTGAGTCATAAAGGTGGAAAAATACTTTGGCTGTAGCTTTGGTGAAAGACGAAATGCATTAACTTTGCAGTGAGTCATCATCACCTCAGGCAGCTTAAAAGAAAAAAGCCTTAAGCACCATGGTTACAGATCTCTCCTAGTATATCTGACAGAGTGGCAGGATTTGGTAACTTCTTGTCTGGTATAGGTAAAGCCTGGTGCAAGTTCGCTTTCTCCAGAAGGAGACCTGAAATGACTCATTTCCAATAGGCAACCTGTCAGGCTGGCTCTCACCTCCCAAACCTCAGCGAGACACAGCTGCAACCCGCCTGCTTCCATGAGGCTGGTTTCACTCCATTGTGAAAAAAGTACTAGAAGTTAGTGCCAACGGAGGCCTTAAAATAGACATACTTTAAAAATCAGGCATAGCCAATTAAAGTCTAAGAAAGTTACATTGGTAATAAAATTACATGAAATTACTTCTCTGAACTGTGACTGCCCGATTATTTGAAGTAAACCGTAACAACTCATTAGTAGGTTTAAATACGAACAAAACTAACCATTCTTCCACTACATCGTTTTAAAAAAAGAATCACAAATCCTTTACCTCATTAAAAAAATAAAAACTGTCTGAATATCACGTTTGGGCATGTATTATTGTCAAATGTTTAAGAAGAAACTAATGGACGCAGATTAAACATTGGATGTTGGAAAGGGTTTGAAGGTCTCTCTCAAGCTGTACCAGTAAATAAAAGCTTTTTTACTTATATCATCATTAGAAAGTAGCCACAGGCCTCCTATAGGCAAGGGAGGCGGCAGGAAGTACTACTGTCCAGACCTGGGTTTGAATCTGAAACTAGACACTTGATAGTGTGTGACCCTGGCCAAACTATTTAGCCTCTCTGAACCTCAACTTTCTCGTGGGTCAAATAAGGGAATAACACCTATTGCAGAGAGAGTATGAAGACATAATGAGATGACAAATGTACCATTCCTTGGTACTCAATAATGCCAGCTCCCCTCCCTCTTCCCTTCCTAAAGTCTTATCCCTCAAGGCACAGCAGCTGGGCTGGTGAGCTAGTACAAGTCTGTGAAAGGAGTAGGCAGTAGTTGGATGGGCAGAGGAGAAATGAGAGGGTGTCTTGACAGCAGGAAAAACATAAGCTATTTTGAGGGGTGATGGGGGAACAGTAAGGAAGGCATGTGGCTGAAGGAACTAATTGTCCAGCTGTGATGGAGAGTCAAGTGTAACTAAAGAAAGGAGCTCCTTGGGTATTACACTGAGGCATTTGGAATTTATACACTAAAGAGTAATGAGTCTGTGAAGTTTTCAAAGCTGGGAAAAATTACTCTGGCACTACTAATGACTTGATTCTGACCACGTCACACTTTTACCATGCGTCAGTGGGGCCTCTTCACAAGAACTAAGAATGCATCAATACTTCCTAGAGCTGCCTTCTCACTTCATGAGTCAGAGAGACCAGCACATTACAACAACTCTGTTTTACAGATGAAGAGTGTAAGCCCCACAGAGGCCAGATGTCTGGCCATGGGTTAGCATCAAGAACCCGTAATCCATGTTTTCTGACTCTAAAACTTTTGCTTTTCCAACTACATTTCACTGATGCTATAAAAATTCTACAAAAATGCATCAAAATTATCAAAAGGGAAAAAGGAAAACCTTAGGAAACACATGCAGCTTGTGACATATGCACGCCACAGGATGCGCTGAAATGTGAGGATTCGGTATGTCTCTATTATTCAATTCTCTGCCTTAAAACTTCAGAGCTATCTCCTAAACTATTAATTAATGTTTGGGATCTAATCCTTGGAAATAGTTCTAAAGAGATGTCAGTAGATTTGATTCAATACTGCAAGCATACTTGTGTCGATGGAAGTGTAGCATTTTAGAAAAAGACCTCTCCCCTTAGAGAACCAGCCCTGACTATTAGGATGCTAGGGAAGGACTGGAAAACAATGTCAGGGTGCTAAAAGCCTACATGGAAATTCATAGCCCCGCAGATGGGAAACTTGGCATCTGTCTGACTTGGGTAGTTATGTACTTGGCTAGTGCTCAGATGCCCGAAAAATATAGTCAACGTTCCCAAAGTAGTCATCCCAAAAGGTTAGCCTGCAAAGAGTGCTTAAAGAACTGTCTCTAAAGGGCTTGAGTTTTGAGCATCACCAGTTGTCTCACCTCTGACCCAAACAGAACACTGACAGTGAACCTTTCCTGGGATCAGTCTTTGTCTGCCATCAAAAGATCCTTTAGAACACGTTCTTTTCCCACCCACTCTGACCCTGTAGACCTCAGTGCTTCTCAACTTACATTGTACAGAAGCAAAGCCAAAAAATGAAGACCTCTCCCTCCCCAAGTAATTTGGCATCGAATTTCCATATCATCCTGAGGAATTTAGGATTAGCTAGGGTTGCCAAATGAAAGACGGACTGTATCACATAGATGTGCTATTGATGAGAAATGGCTGGCGCGCACGCGCGCGCGCACACACACACCGGGCTCTATAGATAGGAGAATAGCCCCTTTCAGTCTGCAGAGCTGTAAAATAAAAATGTTAAGAAAGTATGTTTCTTACAGCATATGGTGTACTCCAATCAGCATTGGAGATGAGTGCCATAGATTATCAGGGTATTCTGAAAAAATACGTCACATGTTATTTCCATTTTTTAATGTTCTTCCATTTCCTGCCTAACTAGAAGAAACACGTTCTTGAGTCAATATGGCAGTAGGATGAAAAATAACAAAAGAGATAAAACTTCTTAAGAGAAAATTGAATAAACGTGACAATAATGTAGGTTTACCTTAAACATATTTTGAAACAAGACAGATAAAAAAATAATAAAAGTGATTTTTATACAAGTTTTAACTTGCTCTGTGGTTTTCCAATTCCGGATTATTTTCAGGTTTTTTTCATGAAAGCAATTAAAGATTGCTTTACAACTGAATCTGCTGTGATGCCACGCTGTGCTTAGAGTATGAGCTCAGAAGGATCTCTCAAAAAGGGGGTATTCGTCACATAAACACCCGAGCAAAGAGTGTGTGCTGTTATTCTCCCCTTGCCGTTTCTTCTCCCCAGTGTATTCTCAGCCTTTCTCTCCTATGCTCAATACCTGGGCGGCCCTGCAAGTGGCTTGCCCTGGCTAGTTTCTGCTCGGGTTCAGCCAGTAGGGGGCACTATCGGGGGAGCGGAGAGTGAGAGAAGAGAGGGGTCAGAATACTTCCCCGTTTCCTCCCTGTGTGTTGCCGCATCTCTAGCACTACCTGCGTCTCTCCAGCTCCCAATGAGCTCCAATAGCACGACTGTATTTCCTCCAGATCCCTCCAGTCCTGAAGGAGGTGGTAATGGCTTCCTGCTGTTACAAGTCTCTAGATTTCTCAACATCTCTTCTTTATGCCCTTAATCTTGCTTTTCCGCAAGTAGTACCTTCATTAAATCCCTGTACTTGAGCCATTCAGGTAAACTTTTATTTCCTGCTGGACCCATGGCTGATATAAAGTTTAATTGCCCTCCCTGCAAAGCTATGTTGGGCTTGTCAGCAGGAGTGACGACGGTCGATGAAATTGTCCCAACATTTCCTTTCATATAGCAGCACCTTTGGGTGACCTTAGTTTTATTACCTTTATTCTATGTATTCAGTAATTTAGGGAAAAAGAGGGACTGTTTTTGTTTGTTTTTTTCTAAAAGTCTTTAAAAAGGGGGGACTTTAGAAGACTTCTAGTGCAATTGTCTTTTGTAGTTTAGGAAACATTAAGTCTCCCAATTAATAATGTTAATGAGGACCAACATTATTCAGGTGCTTAAACAACCAGTACTGTTTTTAGGGACTTTACATTGTTTTGTGTAGTGTTCTCAGTCTATGGCAATGAGATTTTAGTCCTCATTTTATAAGCCAAGAGCAATGGAGTGAAATGCCCAGGATCACACATCTCGGGCCAGTGGCTAAGGGATGTCTGTCTGTCCCCTGGGCCATTATGATCTCCCTGTAACAGCTGTCACCTGACCTAGCACCTCAAGGGACCCATGCGCAGGCAACTATTATAAGAGACTAGACAATACACAAACCATTCTGAGCCACCGTGCTGCCTTGGTGAACAGTAGGCATTTTACAACTAAGTAACGCTTTACCAGAATTTTGGGCAATTTGATTCTAACCTGCCCCAGGAGAAGCAGAAGTGATGGACATGGGGTTCATATATGCCCTTTCTGGACCTCTTTGAACTCCAATGTTAGTGAAAGTGATAGAGGAAATTTCTTTCACTTTAAGATTTTTTTCCAGTCCCACTCTGAAATGTTTGGTTTCAGTCTCCCTGCAGTGGAAGCTGAGAAGGTACATTTTAATAACCACCCCGTGATTCTGAGGCAAACAGTCTAGAACCACACATTGAAAAGTGGTACTCATGACTGTCAGCTGCACGAAGGCAGAGAATACCTGCCTCCATCACCATCACATCCTAGTGCATATCGAGTGCTCTGATTCATGGTTTTGAATGAATGAAGAATATGCAAAAACAAGTCAACATCTGAACTCCCTTTTCCACAAGGCCTTAATCACATGTTCTGAAAGAACGTGCTCTTTCGACACGGAAGTGCTCCTGGTTATTAAAAGCACCCTGCGCACTCTGCTCTCGGGCATGGGGGCTGGCCTGTGTTCAATTCACTGAGCACAGGGCTGATTTTGAGTGGCACAAGTGGGTATTTGGCAAAATACCATTCTTTTTTTATTAGAGTAGATAAGCCCTTAACACAATGCTTTCAAACTAAAAATCCTTACTTCATAACATTGTCCCTCACCCGTGTATTCACCAATATTTATTAAGTTTATTTAGTAATTGTCAGCTATGGGCGAGACACCTCAATAGCTATCAAAGGAACAAAATAAAACAAAGCCCCTGTGCTTATGGAGTTCACACACCACAGGTAGAGATAGATATCAGCCACATGCTCACACAAATCAACGTGACATTACAACAGTGAAGTGCAAAAAAGAGATAAAAGGTTATGGGGGTACGAGGGCCGGTCTAGTGAGTGGAAGGCCCAGAAATATTCCCCTGAGACAAAGATGACAAAGTTGCTCAAGGCATAAAAGATGAGAAGAGAGATGAAATGGAAAAGTTGGAAGAGCGTTGCAGGTAGAGGGACCAGAGAAAGCCAGTGACGCCGAGGATGTCTGAGGATGTGGGACAAAAAAAACTAAGCAGTGAGCTCATCTTGGATTATCAAACACGTTACTCGAAGAACACTCAAGGGCTTTGATCAGAACTAATTGTGATTATGAAGGGCAGCATCCAAGTGCTTTCAGGAGAGACACCGGATGCTGAAAAATATTGTAGTGGGGTTTGTTTGTTCCTGTTAACATCTTGATGGTGTCACACAATGATAGACTGATCACTCCTTTCAAAGAGCCAAGCTGGACAAAATATCAAATGACCACCATGTGATTATCTTGCCAAATTGGCAAAATTGCTTTACTTATTCCAAACAATTTTATAAATTACAAATAGCCGTGACAAATAGGCACAAAAGAAACACTAAGTACTTTGGATAATATTCCCTGCACTGTTAAGACGCCAAGGAAGCATTAAAAAACATAAACAAAAAAGGAAGCTTTCAAATTTTGATTTTAAAATTGTTAATTTCATGTAGATTGATGGAACTATAAGCAAGTTTATATCTCTATTATATTGGACATATAGAATAATTATATAATTCCATGATAAAATATATATCTCTGTATTGTTTATGCACAAATGTTTTGTTTTGAACGAAGAGTAAAATAATATTGGCATCTTTCAGCTAAAACTATTTTAACCTATAGAAATTAATATTTTTGATATTCGGAAATTTCTATTTAGCGTATAAAATTTCAAAAGCGTACAGAAACATTCCTATAGACATTTCAAGGTGAAATACTGCACAAGACTCAGATTCCACAAATCCTACTTTCACAATAATCCATCATCACTAAAAGTATTAAAAGGACTAAATGAAATATAATCATTTTGGCAGTGCTTTTCTTAGTTCTTGTTCAAACCAAATGTCTTTGGCTAAATCCTAGGTGCAATGAGCAACGCTCATTAAATCTTAAAGGTTGTGACACGTGACACAGTGGAGCAAGAGGACTCTTTTAATTGCCTTTCCAGTTTGCAAATTATTTTCAAATGCATTGCTTTATGAAACTGGATATGAAAGGGTCTGCCTTCTTTCTTTCGGTGCCCATGATTTTGAGCCATTCATTTCATTTACATTGATAGCATGTCATGTATGACATTTCAGGTTCTATTCCGGAGCCCATTTCCTCGTGCATGCGTATGCAAGGTGTAGAGAAGGATTCGGAATGAGATGGAAAGCACATTTCTCCCAGTCACACAGGCTATAAACTGCAGCCTGTTAAAAGTCTGTCACGCTCCAGGGTACCCTTTGAGTTATTCATTATTTTTCATTTCTCAAACAAACCTATTACTTGAAAAAAGTCTCAAAGCTAATTACAACATTCTTGTGATAAAAACAACTTATTTACAAATCCAATTTCATAGATGGGTCCTTCGTTGTGAGATGACTTTGTATGCAAGAATCTGCACTCTGCCCTGCGCTTGCCCTTCTGGTCCTGGCCCAGCTGACATCTCTAGAGGGTATCTCCAGGGTCATCTGACCTGCAGCAACCTCAGGCCTCTCTCCTCCTCAACCTATCTTAATTCTAATAGTTTCTTCTCTGTTCATTACCTAAAACTCTAAGACACAGAAGGGTACTGCTTTAACATGCTAGGGCTGCTGTAAGGAAGTACCACAAACTGAGTGGCTTAAACTTCAGAAAGGTATTGCCTCACAGTGCTGGAGGCTGGAAGTCTGAGATCGCGGTGTCGGCAGGGTTTATGCCTTCTGAAGCCGAGAGGGAGAATCTGTTCGGCATCTTTCCCCAGGCTTCCGGTGGTTTGCAGGCCATCTTTGGCCTTCCATGGTGTGTAAAGCATCACCCCTATCTCTGCCTTCATTTTCACATAGCATTCACTCTGTGCATATCTGTGTCCAAATTTCTTCTTTATATAAAGACAGCAGTCATATTGGATTGAGGCCCATCCCCCTCCAACATAACCTCATTAACCTCATTTTAACCTAACTAATTACATCTCTAACTACCCTATTCCCAAATAAGGTCATATGCTGAGGTATTAAGGGCTAGGACTTAAACATGTGAATTTTGAGGGGACACAATTCAATTCATAGCAGATACCATACATATTCCAGGTGAACATAAATTATAGGTTAATATATAGTAAAACTTGGGGGTTGCTCCATGGTGCAGTGGTTAGCATGTCTGCTTTACACACAGAAGGTCCTGGGTTCCCCAGGTGGAGCCACAGACCTTACCCCGGGTGCGCCAGGCCTCGAGTGCACCAGGCCCCAGGTGACCCAGGCCCCAGGTGTGTGCCACAAGCATGTGAGGGGAGACTCCCACCTTCAGAGATCCAGTTCTTAAAAAAAGGGAGATAGCAACATCCGTATGTCAGGGGTGGAAGTAGGGGAGGGGGGAATTAAAGGAATTAAAGAAGGGGGGGAATATATATACATACATACATATATATATACATACATTGTCAAGAGAGGGAGTGTTCCTGAGTATGGAACATGGGCTTTAGGAAGATGATCATGGCATTTCTTCTGCGGGCTGGAGGAAGCATTTCGGAATGTTACAAACTAAGTAAGCACTTAACCATGGCTACCTCTGGAGATTAGGGTGAGATAGACCAGGGTGAGGATGGAAGTAAAAGGGGATTTAGTTTTACCTTTAATATCTTCATTTTTTTTTACGAGAAGAAGGTACTTGTGTAATACCTGTGTACATAAAAATTAGTATTATTGTAAATAAAGTAAGGTTTTGTTGTGATTCCCAATAGAAATGCTACCAGCTGCCTAGGTACCATTTAGACATTTGTGGAGGGTTTTGTTGGCTGTTGAAATGATTGGAGGCACTACTGGAAGTTAGTGGTTGGATTCTGGGGATACCAGATGTCCGGCAATGCTTAGGTTGTCATCCACCTAAGAATTATCAGTGTCCTGCACCATTTTCAAATGTACTGCTAAATGTTTATATATAAAAACAAAAGGACTTGTGGGCATAATTTTAATATACAGAATTTTCCAGGAATGCAACCTTTGTACCTATGAGAGAGATTATACTTTGTTTGGTTCAGAACTTAACCATGAGTTTCCTCCACATTGGAAAATTATGTCACCAACAGCAACATCATTCTCAATATTTGAGCCACCCCTAGAACATGCATATAGTGGGCTGCACTGGGAGCTGTCACATTTCTGATGATTCTTCATATAGGTGCAGTAACTAGCCATTTAATTCTGTCTTCCAGTGTGGGTATGTCAAGCCTTCATGTACTAATGCATGCATTATGCTATTATAAACTTTTTAAATTATATTTTTCCTTTACATCAAGATTTGGGCTATATGTGAATTTTTTAAAAATACATGTTCAGATAGGTTATGTCATTGGCAAATTTCATTTTAGGGTAGTAAAGAAGGTGTTATAAAATGTTTCTTATGAAGCAAGAGCATTTGTTCTCAGAATACTGAGCACTGCCAGATTTCTCTGATAGTCTGAAGCAGAAGTATTAAAGACCTAAAGCAGTGCTTTGGGAATGGAGGACAGGAAATGTATGCAGGAGATGTCATGAAAGCAAAAACCAGAAGGATGAGACTGTGTATCAAATTTTAGATTGAAATAGAAGGGACTGTCAAAGATTCCTCTGAAATTTTTAACTTTGGCTATTAGGTAACTGAAAAGTGTAAATGTGAAGAGGAGAACGCTGGATTCGGTGTGGGACATTTCACTTCAAAGCACCAGTGGGACAAGAGGAAGATGTGTGCCGACGTTAAATGACAGATGCATGGGTTTTGTGAGTAAGAGATCCTGGATTGGGAGTGACCATATGACCAAGACCTCTGGAACCTTGGAAACAGAGAATGTATAGAATAAGACGAGGGAAAGCCAAAAACAAACCTGATGACCTACCTCCAAAGGACGCACATAACCAAGAAAGGTCATAAAGGAGACTTTTTATTTTTCAATTTTATCTCCCTGCCAAGCTTAAAGAACCCCCAGATGAAAAGCAAAAGCAAACAAACAACAACAAAACACAAACCCCGTGACTTATGTCTTTTTGCTATTCCTTACGACACCTAGTATAGGGCTGGAAACCCTATAAGCATCTAAAAATACCAGTCAGCTTGTTTTCCACAGGCCGTTTCCTCTGTAAATGTTCAGGAAGGGGAAAGTACATTCATATGATTGGGCTTTGCCAAGCACAGATGTCATCCTGATCTGTTGGAAGATTTCTCCCAAAGCTCATTGAATGTCTCGAGGCCCTGGCAAGCAGAAAGGAGACCATCTTTACTTGAACACAGCCATGGCTCTGCTAAGGGGTGGATAACACACTCAGAAGCAGCATTTGCCATGCAGAGAATTGGAGACTTGTCACTTGTGAGAAGGCCATCTTGCCTCCCACCCTCAATATTGGACAAAACCATAACTAAATGCAACTTGAGAGGACGTGTCAGTTCCGAAATGCTTCCTCCAGCCCGCATTCAGAAGAAATGCCATGATCATCTTCCTAAAGCCCATGTTCCATACTCAGGGACACTCCCTCTCTTGACAATGACGTCACAACCTCAGCGACACTCCCTCTGCCTCCATTTCTCATTTCACTTGTCTGCCAGGATACACAATATAGAATAGGAGATCTGTCACTGAGGGCACATACCTGTGGTCACATAAACACATAAACACTTTCACTAGCAGCCACGTTCTTTAGCTCTGGCCACGAGAAGAGTCAGCCAACAGCCAGACAGGAGAGACTGCTGAATGCTGGCTGCTACACAGCACCACCGTCCACCCTGGCAGGAAATGGGTTCCAGATGTGTCCTCAGCTAAGACTCTAATGGAGTCAGACTGTCATAAATGGGCCTGGGTCTCTCCCTCCAGCCTTATTCAGTCTCCCTGGAAAATGCTGAGAAAGGGTAGGGAGAAGAGGTGGAGGGGAAATGTAAGACTACTCTGAATTGCTAGTCACAGGATCAACAGAAAGATGACAATGTGTTTTGAGTTTCCAGGTTCTGTTTTTATTTTGTTTTAGGAGATAAAGTTGTACATGTGTGTGCACACTTGCGTGTGTGCGCGCAAGGGGACGGGGAACAAAGGAAATGGGGGAAGGGAAGAGATCCTGTTTCAGTTCCAAAAAGGTTTTTTGTATTTTAGACAAACTATAATAATATTGCAATCCCACGTCAACCCATAAAATTCAAAAAATGTAAAAGAAAGATCAATACTCTATCCTCATTTTATCTTTGTTATATGTAGATGCTTAAGAACTGTGAAAACAGGGCTCCTAGCTCAACTTTGTTACAGATTTTTATTAATAAGTATCCAACTAGAATAGCTTTTATTCTAAATTTCCACATTTTGCACATGTGTAAACTGAGAATCTCTGTACTTTGATAGCTTAATTTTTTTTTTTATTCATAGGGATAATGGCTTAAAAATCTCACTTGAAAGTAGAATTTAAACAGTATAAGGTCATGACAGCCTGAGAAAAATAAACAATTAATAATCTCTGACTTTCTCCATAAACAGACAATTTTAGCTGGGGGAGGAGGGGATCTGAACTTAAACTGCCCTGTTCAGAATTGATCATTCTCCAGAATCATCACAAGATAAGCAGGCAGTTCTAGATCAGTCCTTTTGATGAGCAGCAACAGAGGAGTGCCTAGGCCCTGAAAGAGGTTACGCTGATAATTTTCAATCTATTTGGAGCAACTGTGTACATGATGAATATAAGAGTCACTGCCAAGGTCACTGAGTGAACTTGGATGAGATACTTAATCCCACTGGTCCTGATTTTCTTCTTCTGTAAACTGAGAGATTAGACTATAGTCCATGGTTTGGGACCATAGAGTTTCAGAGTTTAATTTTTGAAAGACTTGTATGTTTTAAATAAGATTGAAATTAACATTCATTGCACAGTTTGTAGGATTTGAGGCTCTCACCATACTTTATAATCTTAAAGATATCAACACCTTTTATAGGATCAGACTCTTTATCTTGTAGCTATCAGTCTTGCAATACTTAGTCCGGTGCATGGGATACTCAAAAGAAAAAGATCCTTTTGTCCTGAAAGGGTAACATGTACCTAATTAAAAGAGAGCAAGAACATGTCCACAAGGTTCGCTCCACCTTCTGTCTGTCAGTGCTGTCTTGCTGAGAGAATCTTTTATGATTTCATCTAAACGGGCATCACTATTCTCCTTATCAAAGACAGGAGAGTTGCTTATAGCTCCCAGTTGTTTATTTCACTCTAGACATAAAGTTTCTCCACTAGGACTGAAGTTAATTTCCAGTTTGCTTGGCACAGATGTAAACCAAAAGATTTTGCTATGTGCTGGCTTCAGTCTTTAAATTTAGAGAAGAATTTCATCATTGCTTTAAAATTATAATTCAATTAATCTAAACAGTGAAAATCAAATCATGCCAAAAATTCAGCTATTAGTCAAATACATGATCATCTCTTTTTGAAAGCAACTATTTTAATTACATAATAAAATATAAATTCATTTCTGACTATAAGAAATGGAAACAATATAGATATATGTCACCCTAAAACATGACCTCTGGCCCGGTGCTTTACTACATGTAGTGCCTGCCATGAATTTAGTGTTTATCCATTCAACCCTTTTTCTATGTACACATGAAATTATACATATAAATACTTTCATTTCAAGTCTGTATTTTTTGCACAAATAGAATAATTCTTTACTTTTGTAAATGTTTTTAATTGGCTAGATGTCTTTAGGTATTTCCACAGGTGTAAACATAGATTTCTTGCATTTAAAAAATTGTTGCATAATATTCCACAGACTAGATTATGAAATTATTACACTTACTAGAAGTTCAAGGTTCTCTTTTTTTGGCAAGTATTCCATAAATACCACAGCAGTTTCGTACATGTCTCCTGCACACATAGGACTGTATTTCTCTTGCGTAGACACCAAGAATTGGGATTGTTGGCTCAAAAGATATCTGTAATTTTAAAAAGCTTGGAAAACTACCATACGAAAAGGCAATATAAAGTTAAATCCTGACCAGAGATTTTATTTAGAGAGAGAGTTACCTTTCCCCCATGCTCTCACCAATATATATCTTTATCTAATTTTGAAAGATTTCCTAATCTAATAGGTAAAAAATGAAAGCTTATTTTAATTTGTATTTCCTTGATTACTAATGTGGTTATGCATTTAAAAATGTATTTGTCATTTCGATTTTTGTTGTGATTTGCCTATTCATGTCCTTTGCCTTTTTTTCCTGATAGATTATGTTCTTATCAAATTACAAGTATTATTCATATGTTCTGATAGTAATCCTTTTCCTGTTACACATGTTAAATTATTTTCTCCTAGTTCAATGACAGTTATTTGACTTTATCTATTAGGTCTTTGGTGAATAAAAAGTTTTCATTTTCTTCTTTATCTTTATACATATATCCAGATGTATTGATGCATTTCCATAATTAATACACTACAGGTGCTTTTTAAAGTGCGATCCCCTTTCTCTTTCTCTTTCCTTTCCCTTGTCTCAGTCCCCTCTCTTTCTACTGATCTTTACTCCTTTAAATCTCCTGCCCTGCCCCTCTCCAATTCAGCTGTATGGGAAGCAATAAAGAAAGACATAAATTTAAAAAAAAAAAAAGAAAAAGAAAAAATATAACAGGCAAATACTACCAACTAAAAGAAAGTTTTCATAAATATGTTATTATCAGACAACATAGACTTTAAAACATTATTAGGAATAACGAGGGTTACTACATAGTATTAACTGATTTAATTTAAGATGGTGTTGTAAACTTATATGTACTCAATAAGAGGGCCTTATAATACATAGAGTAAAATGTTACTAGATTTAAATGAAAATCGCTTCTCTAGAATTGTCTTTTCCTCTTTCCTTCATAGCACACAGCTGATTATCATAGCAGTATGAGGATGAAATTTAAGATACATGAGAAGAAAGTGAATGACTAAAATATATTTTAGTATTAGGATAAATCATATCCATTTTTTTTCTGAGAGATAGTATCAAAGGGATCAGAAAAGATCATTTTATTTATGGATAAATAAAGGAAATCAAGGTAGATTTAGAGGGAAGATGCTTGAAATAAGTGAGAAACCAAACTTTCAAGGAAAATTCCTGAAAAAAAGTTTTTTCTAGGTTTGGCAGTTTATGTGTATTTTGCATTTTAATTACAAAGTGCAGTGTTTCAACACTTGGTTAGGGAATCATTCGTAATTGGGACCTTCCTAACCACAGTCAGCAAACCTTCCTTCACCTTCAGGAGGTTTGGGAAATGAAAACAGAGCCTATCTGCCAGTGAGCTGTGGTCCTCATCAAATAAAACAGCCCACGATTGGCACAGTGGTGCACTTCTGCTTAAGAGATGGCCTCAGTTACCAGATGCTTAGACTAAAATATCTCTCGGGCTGGTTGGAAAGTGGGTAAATTCATAGTACAGAATCTGGCCTGTGTGAAAACCCTTCACTTGGAGCCAATCTGCATGTGGCTTGTGGAAAGAAGAGAGGTTTAATTTCCATTTCTTTCTACCCCACGTCATAAGCACAAATCTCGCTGTTGAACATTGAGCTTGCAGCGCTAGTACATTTCCCATTCTGAAATGTGGAGGGAATGGTGCATAAACTCCTAAAAATTACTCTGCGTTAAGATTTCTCCAAGGGGAAAAGGGAACATATGCATTTGAAATAAGAATCATGAGGAGTTTCTTTGCAAAAACTTTTACTGAAAAACATTAATCATGTAAAAAAGTATAGTTTTCGAAATAAAACAGTTTTACTATCAACACCTCTACCCCACAAAATGAAGGTGCCAATAACTCCTTATTAGGTTGTTTCTCACACTATCATTACCAAAGTTTCATAAACTTGAAATATATAACAATTAAAAGAAAAGCCAATAAAAATTGGAGAAAGGAAAGGAATAAGCAAGTGTGCAAAATCACCAGACCAGAATTTGAAGGATTTCATCTTAAAGTGCTTTTACATGACTGTAGAAAGCTTTAGTCTCAAAAATTTGGGGGTATAGTTCTACAGATTTTTACTAAGGATTATCCTTCCAAAGCATTCTAAAAGTTTCTTTCGACACTTTAAAATCAAGATGAACAAAACAAACCTCTTCATCATAAAACCTCCCGCTTCCTTATTTCTGTTAAATAAACTTCGCAGACATGTGTGGCAGGCATGCCTCTCTGTCCTCACCCGTGTGCTCAGGTGGTCATCAAGGCTGTTCATCTACCTCCAGATGTTATTGACAGCTGTTTCCTACCCCTAGTCAGACCCCAGACATCTCACCCAGACTACTGCAAATGCATTAGCTTTGGTGTTCTCCAATCCCTTTCTCCTGGATTTGTTCAATGTGCTCTTTTCAGAATAACCCTCCTAAGAAACATATCATATCTGGCCATCCAATAAAATAACATAAATAGTTCTCAATTTCCAAACATTTTCAATCAATACTAAAGCCCTCTCTACTTTTGTTCCAGGCTAAGTGTCCGCTATCCCTTATAAGTACTAGATGGGCCCAGCTAGTGACTGTCCTTTAACCAACCTACATCTTCTTGCCTCGATGTCTTATTCAAATTATTCTCTCTACTGAAAATGCTCTTCTCTCAACTCCACCCAACAAAGTCCGACCCTCTGTCAAAGCTAAGGTCAGATTTTATCTCCATATTAATGCTTTTCCTAAATCTCTGCTCTGAACATCACTCCACTCTGTGCTCCTTTCAATGTGTTTTGTCACATTCCGTCTTTATTGATAACACCAAACCGTGGGACAGGAATATGTTTATGTATATCATCATTCTTCCCTCCTGTGCCCAAAGCAGACATCATTAATCAACCTCAACACTCTTTCTTACTAAACCTAGACATGGTCTCAGAATCCATCTCAACACCATGTTTTATGGTCAATTCATTAAAACTGATACATGAAAGCAAGACCTGGATCATAGCAGATATCCAGTAAGTAGTAGCTATTGTTATTATTTGCTAGCATAATACTCATCATGCAAAAGATAAAATTGTTGAAGATAAGATTAATAGTTAAACAAACTGCTGCTAAAATATTACTTTACATTCCTTCACTTTATACTTAATGAAGAAGACAGAAAACTTATATTCCTGTCAAGCCAGAGTTTTTCCATCATACTGAAGAAAATTATGCTGTTTCCCAGAGTGAAATGCTGTAATTCCTCTCTCTTCATGCACATACTGATTTGTAATAAATACTATCGCTTCTCCGATTCAGAATAAGTTGCAATTTTGTTGACCCCAGAGAAATTTGAGGAAATTATGTCATCACTGAATCCACAGGATGGCTGATGTTTCAGCTCACCATAACAGCTGCATTCCCAGGGAAAAGCAGGGTCCTGTTTGAAGTGGACACAGGCTAGAAGTGCTGTGTTCGTGTGGATAGTTTTACTGTCTGGGTATTTCCCCAAGAGAACAGGTGAGGGGAAAATATGTGAAGCGCATGTGGAAACATCTGTTCTTGGATATCATCTGTTGACTCAGGATGCTTGCAAGTTTACTCTTCCAAAGCCTTAAGTACTTCTACAGTGATTGCTATTCACGTGCCATTTCTTTTTTTTTTTAACTTCCTCTCTGAGTTTTTTTTAAAATTAGCTTTGAGTATATAGTACATTGATTAGACATTGATATAGTTTATAAAACACGTGCTACTTCTTGTCACCCTATAGTAACAATGACAATGACAATGATGACTACGATGCTACTGGTGATGATATGATGGTACATCAAATCTGCACAATCTTCTATAATTTTTAAGAAGAGGAATTGCTGCCATAGAAAAACGAATATAAACAAGGAGGAAGAGAGTAAGGCAGGGACATTCTAAAATTAAAAATTACAAACTTTCGGATAGAAGGAAGATTCTAAGCCCCATTGCAAGACTGGAGCCAGGAGCTATACCCCACTCCTTTGGAGCCCCATCTTAAGTTGGATGCTGAGTCTCAAAAAGGAATGGAGATCCAAACCAGACACTCCCTGTGTATGAAAGATTCTAAATTCAACGCCAGAAGTTTTAACATCTTAAATTTCTAGTCTCAATTTTAGAGCTTGTATAACATTATTTCTTGTTCCCTATGATGCCTTCAGGGACTGGGATAGTTTGCCTAGCCCCCAAATCCTTAGATCACTCATTCCATTGCAGCAATTAACTCCAGCTTTGTCCATGTTGGTGTTGTTTTACGGAGCTGTTTCTTTGGGGAAGGGAGTCAAGTTTTCATAGTGATGACAGAACAATCCAATGTGCTATCTCTTCACCGTCTTGGGGCGCCAGTTACTGGGGTGGGGCTGAAGACCACCCTCGGTGCCACGTCTGCTCCTCATCCCCTGTGGATTTTATCACAAGGGGAACCAGTGAAGATGGTCATGACCAGTGGTTGGGCTTGAAATCGGACTGAACATAAATGCTTCTATTTCTCACTGGCTTGTAACTTCAGATATTGATTTATTGCAATTTCTGATCTTCAGCCCAGAAATCTAATCTGTGACATGCTGACTGGCATAGTTCCATCCTTAAAATTATCTAATTCCTTGATCATGGAGGAAAATTCTGAAGACATTTTTAATTGAAACTTTTTCTATTCCAAATTAGGGTGTCCCAGGAAAACAAATAAACAAAATTAAAATTTGGTAAAAACAAGTTTTCTTCACATACCTAGAACCTGGAGCAACTAGATGACAGAATTGTTTGTGTGAGACCTTTATATTAAAATAGCTAATTTTACAGATCACATCAGCATGACTAATTTATGATTGTATGTGACACATAGCAAACACCATATATATTTGCATCACACTTTATATTAAATATAATATATCCTGAAACCGATAATCTCTTAAAACCATGTTGCATCCTACCATTTTCTTACAGTTCATATTTAGAACCATATTATTATAAAACATATATCCCTTTTGGGACATTTTGCCTTTCTTAGAATAAAAGTATCTAGAAGGCTTTAGATACCAGGGTCAGATCCCAGGTACTGCATATTTTTTTTTATTGCAGAGACACTTACCACAGTCTACTGCTACACTTGAGAGAATAAAGATGCTAATGTGTTTGTGCCCACAAACTCTCACATTTGAACAAGAGTTTATAATTCCTTTTATTATGATGAACTGTAATTTCCAGGAATCATGAGATGCCCTGACAATTTTGCATTCTCTATGAAGTACCTGAATCTCTGTCGTTGTATCTCTTAAGGTCTCTGGCATGTGACTAAGAAATTAGGACAATGACAACCTCCAGATTCCCACAGATATTGGAAATAGTCAACCAGCTTTCCTTTTTTTCCCCTTGAGAGCATGCCTTCTGGAAAGGAAAATTTTTTCAGGCTGAGTTCTTGTCAATGCAGATTCAACTGTGAGAGTCCTGTTAACATGTATTAGTAGCTTGCTTTCTTCATTCTTCAGAGTAAATGTAAGCTATTTGCTTATTCTCTGAGTACCTTCTTATGCCAAGGAAGAATTCTCAGAAAAGATAGGGTGACAGACCTCAAAAACATCACACTAAGTGAAAGAACCTAGAGAGGAAAGACCACATATTGTATGATCCCACTTACGTAAAATGTCCAGAACAGGCAAATCTATAAAGACAGAGTGTATTTGCCTAGGTCTGGGGTTGGGAACAGGGATTTACTGTAAATGGGCCCAAGGGATCCCTTTGGGGTGATGGAAACATTTTAAAACTGGATCGTGGTGATGGTTGAACAACTCCATAAATTTAGTAAAAGTAGTTGAATTATACACTTAAAGCAGATAAATTTTATAGTATGTAAAAAATAGAATGGATATCTAACAAGGTAATTATCACCTTTTCTGACATATGGAATATACTATATTCAGGGGGGAAAAGCAGTCACCAGTAACTGCACACTTGCATACAAAGAAAATTCAAAGAATTTGCTCGGTTTGTTTTATATTTCAGTGAAAGCTATGAACTGAATATGCAGTCATGTCGTGCTTCAACTGTACAAAAAGTTTTCCTCAGCCTGTAGTTTACTCTATTATATTTTAAATCTATGATTTTAAGCAAAGTCTGTAATCTAGGTGTTATTGGGATTCCTAGGGATATTCCAAGCAAATTTATTGAAATTACCCTCTTTAAACATGACCCAAAAGTTGCCTGACTTTAATCTTTTTATGAAACTATCGTAACCTTTTATTCCGATATAATTTCAAACTTACATAAAAGCCTCAAGAATAATACAAAGAATGCCAAGTGTCATTAAGCAGACTCATTGAATTGCTTATATTTTTCCCATTTTATTTCTCATTCTTTGTCTATATGCATTTCTTCAATCTTTTTCTTTTTCAAATACCAACATGTTGTGTGTGTGTTGGAAAAATAAAATTATTTGCAAAAGTGTAATTATTTAAATAAGTATAATTTTCCTGCCTCCCTAAAGAAAACCACTATCAACAAGTTTTTGATCACTCTTCATAGAGTTTTTGAGAGAAGTCAAGAAAATAATCTATGTTTAAAAACCTTGCAAATTATAATGTGCATATGCAAATATGAGTTATTATCAAAAACAGTCAATTCTAGTTTCTTCTTGCAGGTGAACTGACAATGACCTTGTACTCTGTATCACTCCTCATATGTAGAGTAACTTCTTTAGAAGGTATCATGGAGGCGTGGGTTGGCCAGCAGGTGAACTAACTCATTATTAGACTGAATGAAATAGCTCGATGGAAAAAGCACAATAGAAGCAATGATCATACTTCTATGATATGTATCAGAGGATATTCGGAGAAAGGCAGAGAGGCATCGCTGTGCTCACAGATCCACAAAAGGAAATGAACCAACATTGCTAACTGTATTTTGTAATTGTTTTTCCTGGCCATCCATTTCTCAGCCATTGGCCTCCCATCAGTGATCACGTGTAGTTGGAATCACAACAGATGAAGCATGACTTTGAGTCAATGCTAATCAGAGGCGGTTCACAGAAAGGACTCCTGGCTGCAACCTTGCTGACAATGGATAAAGAGAAGTAACAAATAACAGAGAGCGATAAGGAGCTATGCTAGCAAGAAACATGTTAAAACAACAGCTACCACAAGAAGTGTCCCCGCTTCCATGTATACAATGTGCTTTCCCTTCCTATGCCCAACCTAACCTAAAGTTTCTCACAATGAACAGTCCTAGCTTCATGGAACCTCACAGATCTTGTGCAGACACCCAGTGGGTGTGCAGACTACAGCAGTGGCCGTAAACATAGAACTTGACTCTTCTTGGCAAATAGCTTGAGATAACTCCTTTGAAAGGGCAAGGTCTTCCAAAGCCATATGGGAGTCTTGTTCACAGAAGGAGGGTGAGCACTCCTGTGAGTAAATGCATGCATGCCTGAGTGCTAGTGCATGTTCAGGTGTGTCATTTGGTTCATGTCTAAACCATGGCCATCCTGGAAATTATCTACACAGTGTCAGCATTGCCTCAGTAGCTGAAGGAAGTGGGTGGAAGACATTCTAGGCCAGATCAACTTTTGGTTCAGCTAAGCGAAGACCATCAATCCAATTTTCTCAGCTGTCACTAGACTCACAAACAGAACTTCTGCCCAAGTTCACCTCAAATTTTATTTGAGTATATTAAAGAGACTGTTGATTTTGGTGGCATCTCAGTGCTAGGTCAGCCATTGCAGCTAGGCCAGCACTGGGCCTGGGTCATGCCTATAACTGATCTCTGTGGTTATACCAAAAGCAGTATTTTATGTCCATTACGTGAGTTTGAGGATGGTTTCCAATAGAGTGCATACAAAGTTGCTCTATTATTTCTCCTAATTCTGGCCAACATAGTGTAGTAGTTAAGAGCATGGACTCTAGAGCCAAACTGCTCAGGTTCAATTTCCAGCTCTTGGGCAACCTTGGGCAAACCAGTGACTTCCTTTTGTAAAATGAGGATCACAATAGCATCCACTTCATAAGATAGTTAAAAGAATTCACATATGTAAAGTCTGTAGAAATATTCTTGCCATGTGTTAAGTGTTCTGGAAATATTAACTATCATTGTTATTATTAAATATTATTAATGATAATACCATTATGGTTGTCATTTAGGTGATATGTTCTTTTAAAGCTTCCTCACTTCTCTACTTCACAAAACACGATTGGGAAACAGCATCTAAGGGAAAGGAAAATGAAAAATGATTGTGCTCTTCTCATATCCAATCTCGCTTCCTCCTTTCTCCATCTGGTTTGTTATTTAAAAATGCCAATCTAATCATCTCATTGTCCTGATTTAAAAGAAAATGATCCCCATGGCTCTCAGGTAAAGTTCAAATTGCTAACCATGGCCTCAAGATCCTGCAGGGTCTGTCCTTGCCATTCCTGTTTCCTCCTTAGCTTTCCTCACTTCAAACTCATTTGGCCATGTTGTAGGTTCTCAGAACCTTCGTGTTTGTTCTCTCCTCATCCAGGAGCACGCCATTCCTCCCACCTTCACGTCCTTAGCTTCTTCCTACTCAGGCTTTTCTGTCACCTGAGACTTTCCTGGTGCTCCAGGCAAGTTAAGGTCCCCTGCAAACACTGCAAAAATTAAAATTGTTTGCCAAATATATCTTTTCTGCCTGACACTGTCTATATCCTTCACTGTTAAATCCCCAATGCCTATCATTAGGTATTTAAAATGAGGAACAAAAAGAAATAATAAACTTGATGGTTAATATTAAAATTTTTTATACAGTAAAATGCATTAATCTTTTTATGTTTTGTATTCTTTATAACTCACTTAAGAGCTAACTTTTATACACCTAGGGTAATAAAGTTATTCTTCTACAGTTTCTTCTAATAATTTTAAAGATTTGTATTTCACTTTTAAATCCTTAATTTATGTGGAATTAAGTTTTGATACAGTATGAGGTAGGGATTCATTTTTAATTTTCTTCTATATATATATTTTTTTCTGAGACCATTTTTTGAATATTTTGATTTTTCTACATTGATATGTAATGCCAGCCCCATCAAAATAAGATTTTTATATGTGTGTGGATCTGATTCTGGGTTCTCTATTTCATTCATCTAATTCTGTCCCAATATCTCATTGTCTTAGTTTCTATAGATTTATAATAATAAGTCTTGACATATGAAAAAGTGAGTCCTCCTACCAAGTTCTTCTCCATAAGAATTATCTTGGCTATTCTTAGCTATTGTCTCTTTCATATAAATTCTAAAATTGATTTTGTTGGAATTTTTATGGGAATTTTATTTTGAAAATTGAACAATTCATATATTTTTGATAGATGCCCATAAACATAACGTGTTTATCCATAAACATGGTATTATTTTTATTTTGGATTAAATTGTGTTTCCCCAAAAAACTGTATTGAAGTCTTAACTCCCAGTACCTCAGGATGTGACCTTATTTGGAAATAGGATTGTTGCAGGTGTAGTTAGTTAAGATGAGATCATACTGGAGTAAAGTGGACTCTTAATCCAATATGACTAGTGTTCCGATAAGAAGAGGATGTGAAGATATAAGAAAATATGCCTTGCGAATATGGATACAGAGAATGGAGGTTGGCAGCTGCAAACCAAGGTACCTTAAGGATTAGTAGATTGTCTGTTGTAAATCTTAAGCAAGTAAGGCATTTTTTCTTTTCTACAGAACTCATCTTTGAAATGCATCTAAGCTTATTGTGACCAAATAGAAAGATGTAAAAGATAGGATAAGGGGGCAGTTGGACTTTAGTTTACCTTAGTAGAAACACAAAATCTCCTGATTATAACTTTTCAGGGGGAAGTCAATTCTAAATACCAAGTTTCCACATTCAGTTAAAATTTGGAATTCCAACAGATTGAAGTAGATGACTCAGTGGCATATTGATAACATCCCTACACATTCATTCTAAGTCAACTTGGGTGGCCACAAAATCCAAAATATACCTTAGTGGAAATTTTCCCTGATAGAGTCAACATAGTTCTTTCCAACCGTATAGGAGGTACAGAGAAGTTGATAACATGATTACTGCTATCGCATATTTTATAATAAAATAGAAATGTATACCTTAAATAGTTAAGATTTAGACATGCTGAAATGGCATGACTCAGATAATAATCAGCAAAAACTCAGGAGAAAGTAGAAACAGTGCAAGGTGAAGTAGTATGACAAGATTTTACTGAAAAAGTAGGTCATAAACCAGGTTTTTTCTAGGTTGGAAAAGATGAAGACACATGGGGAGCAGGAAAATGCACGGTAGGGAGATGCTAATGCTCCTTTTAATGGTTTCCTTGTTTCCAGCCTTGCACCCTCCACCATCCATCCTGCACATCACAGTCACACTGGTTGTAACAGACATTGGACGTGACTCTCCATTATCCATTACTTCCATCCCCCATTGAAGGAATTTATCTAAGCTCAAGGGTAACACTGACTGAGACACAATTCTAGAAAATAAAACTCAAGAGTCTCCTTACTCTCAAAAGAAAATCAAGAATCCAAGATTTCTGTCCTGTTGGACAGAGTAAGTGAGTATGTAGCTTGTTAAGAAAACTAGAGGGAAGTAGCCTTAGGATGATGACCAAACTGTGGGTAACAGATGGAATCCGGGTTTCTGATGATATTCCTGAGCCGCTGAATCAAACAACTCTGAACCCTGCAGATATCTTGACTTCTGGGCTATTCTTTTCTGTTCTGCTTTGTTCCAGCATATTCTATTCTATTCCATTCCATTCCATTCCATTCCATTCCATTCCATTCCATTCCATTCCGTTCTATTTTTTTTTTCTTTAAAAAAGAAACCTACTGATTGAAGCCTACTAATTGATTTTATAATCCACGAATTGGGCATGACCTGGAAATTGAAAAACACTGAACCACAGCTTTTAGATGTCCAAAAACATAAAAGAGTAAATCTATAACTAGAGGTAAAGCTTAGATCAACCCCCCTCAAAAGTATATTTTATCTAGTCTCCCACATCACATTAAATATTTGTATGAGCATTATAAGATACTGTCTTAAGCAATTTATATATCATAATTTTAAAGTTAAGTTTCTTTCCTACATTTCCAAGTAAAAACGGATGCTCTGAAAAGTTGTGTCCTTCTGACTGTGTGGACTCCCTCTCCTTGGAACTCTGCTTCTACCCCCAGGACTCTCTTTGTCTGTAGGAAACACAGGCCAGTGAGACAAAGTCCAAGGTCCTTGACAGGCTTGACTCAACCTTCAAGATCAAGCCCTTCCTCCTGGTGTTCCAGGGCCACAGGAAAACCAGAGTGTGGAATCCAGACTTAAAGTTGCTGAGACTAAAAAGTCGCTAAAGATTTAATGCATGGAAGTTACCTGTTGAAATCAGTACTTGGGTAAGTAATTCATAGGAGTTCGATCATGGAATCAAGGCTTAGTTTGCCAGGTAAAAGTGGATGATCCTAGAAGACAGAACTATGGGGATAAAAAAGAAAGAATTTTAAAAAATGAAACAGCTATATGATTACAGTAGTGATCCAGAATTGAGAGGTGAGGACCTGGGCTAGGGCAGGAGAAACATCACAGGGGAGACTGTCACCTGGCATTCTGGAACATAAGTGTACTACAGGACATACTGGAACCCTCCTGCAGGAGATGGAGAAGGCCTTCAAATCCAAGATAATTAGGAACGAGAGGAGGATCTCAGTATGTTTGGCCTGAAAAAGAGAAATCCTAATGGGAAGAAAAATGTCTTCAACTTTTAGATGGCTTTTAGGGAGAGATCTAATTAGCGAATATTACTGAGAGATTGGTATTCAATGTTAGGAAGATATTCCTAATTATTATAGTTATTTTACAATCAAATGGTGACTACTAAAGGGACAGAGTCTTCTATCACCAAAGTTTTTCAGCATTGACACTTACCTGAGTTAAAGTTCAATGACAAGTGAGCAGAGAACAGAGACTGCATCTGTGTCCCACAGCTTAGTACAGATCTCAGCATGTGGCAGGCACTCAAACATCACTGGTTAAATAAACATGCCCCAGTTTTCTTTCCAACAAATTGACTCTATTAAATCTTCAGAGGGTACAGGAGTGTGGGAGTGCAAAATACACTGGGGGGTGGGGAAGCACAGCATGTTTTTAGACAATACAGAACTGATATGTGCCTTTAAAAAATACTTTCAAATATGTCAAGGCAAGTTTCCATAGAGCGCAATGGCCAGTTCCACAGCTCCTATTTTAGGGTATTGCCAGATGTTACAACAAATAAGCACTAACATTTCAATGACTTGATGCAATGAAAGTTTATTCTTATAGACATAATGGGCAAAACAAGTGGTCTTGGTGAATAGGCAACTGTCCCCTATATGAAGATTTAGATTCCCAGGCTCCTTTTGTCTTAAAGTGCTGCCTCCCTTTAAGACTCCAGAGTCATTTTTAAGAGAAAAGGCTTGAAAGGGCATGAATGCAAAGATTTTATGGGCCTGATTTAAATATGGCACAAATTTGTTCTGATCCCATTGTGTAGAGAACTTTCATTCACAGATAACTGCAAGGGATGCTGGGAGCTACTGTCAATACTTTTGGTGGACTGATAGTAGTCTCCTCTGCTGTATTCATGTGCACCCTTCTTCCCGCACATCGATAACACTTAGTCCCTCCCAGAGGTCCATCTGTTACAGCAATCATTTCAAAGAGTACGTTTTTGAAAATTTATCACCAAATCAACTGGCTAATGAAATACTAACAAGCTTTGCAATGAGCCCAGTAACATATTGAGAAAACTTGCAAAGTCACATTGCAGGAGCTTCTTTTTCAAGAAAGGGCACTTGACTCTGTCAGCTAGCATTCTGAAGCCAATGACTATATTTAATATCATTTTCGATTCTTTCTTTGAACATTGAAATGTATGGTATTTCTACCAGCACCTGAGATGATTCAGTCTAGTTTTTCAATCACTCTTATTGTTTAAAAGGTTCTTTAATACCTAGCCAATGTTTCCTCTTCTTGGCATCAAGCCAAAACATTTTGTTCATGTCTGTCATTGGGCACAGCCTGCCATGCCAATAAAAAGAACAGCAAGATCAAACATGAAAAAGAACTAATACCTTTGCATACCTATCTCTTGCCTTTTCTGGTGCAGAATGTTCGACGCATTCTTGCTCTGTGACATCTGAGCTACTTCTAGGACCACAATATCTTTAGCTTTCGCGGGAAGTCTGCCACTTACCCAGCACCATCAACGCAGGCATAATAAGGCATTATTTTCTCTACATTAATAATCAATTACATATCATTGCTAATTTATCAACCACCTCTTTTTTATTAAGATTACCTTTTGTCCCTCTACCATAAAGAAGAATGGAATCTTACATTTGTGATGATAGGGATGGACCTAGAGGGTATTATGCTAAGTGAAATAAGTCAAACAGAGAAAGACAAATACCATATGATCTCACTTATATATGAAATCTGAAAAACAAAATAAATGAACAAACAAAACAGAAACAGACTCACAGATGCAGAGAACAAACTGATGGTTGCCAGATGGGAAGGAGTTTGGGAAGCTGGGTAAAAAAGGTGAAGGGATTAAGAAGTACAAATTGGTGATTAAAAAACAGTCATAGGAATGTAAAGTACAGCATAAGGAATATAGTCAATAATATTGTAATAACTACATATGGTGCCAGGTAGGTACTAAACTCATTACATAAATGTCTGATTACTATGCTATACACCTAAAACTAATATAATATTAAATACCAATTATAATTTTAAATTTAAAAAATTTTTTCAGATTACTTTCTGTTCTTTGCTTTTTGCTTTGAAAGCTTTCTTTTATTTGATCTTCCAGGCCAATAGTTTTTTTTTATTTTTAACAGCAGTGATCTGCTTTCATACAGCTACTAAATTATTAGTTTAAAAAATTATCTTTCTTATTTCAAAAAATCTAGCTTTATATTATTTTTATTGTGCAAGTTATGATATATTCGTCTCCTTCAGCCACCTGTTCTCCAAGTTCAGCTTGTTCTCCCTCTCTGGGGTTACCTCAGAGATTTTCTTTGCCTGCCCATTTCTCTTCATCCTGAGGGCTTGGGTAAGTTTAATGGGGAAACTTGAGCAGTAGAGACCCTATGAGTATTTGTAGAGACCCTGGCCAACTTGTGTGAGCCACCAGAAGAGAGCATGTCCTTCCCTGGGAATGTTCAGCAGAGAGAACCTAGACTCAGGGGAAGGCAGGAAGTCAGCACACATCTTCTCACAGTTCCCAAACCTGGGAAGTCCAGAGGTTCTCTTAGGGTTACATGCACATGCTCTGAGGGCCATGGAGTTCTACCATCCTCATTCACATGCCCGGGCTCCTACCCAGAAGTGCAAAGTCCTGCACCTGCTAGGCCTCCTCTGGCCCCTGCAGGATCTGAGGGTCACATCCTTCTGATCTCGCCCACTTGCTAGCCCAGCAGCTGTGCATCCGGGACAGCTGGGACTTAATCAAAAAGAATTAGACAAGGAGGGCACCAGAAGTGCTCATGCACTGCCAACTTCTCAGAATCTCCTTTATTAGATGCAGTTTTAAGAATCTTAAAATTCTTTCTGACAATATTTCATTTGCTTACCTCCTTTAAAGAGTGGTGTTTGGCTATAACTCAAATCTTTCAGCCAGGAGTCTTGAGAACCAAGAGATAATTTTTCAGTTAGCTTGAGGATTTGGGGACAAAAGACCTTTTATTTTGATAGTTGATTCTGTTTCAGGAATCTACAAGGCTCTCAGATAATCACTGATATTTCTTCATCTCCACATCTCTGTCCTCATAGGGCAGTTTGGACATGTGAATTGTTTGGCTAGGGACAGTTAGGGGGAAATAGTTCCAAGAATGCCAATCACCATTGTGTATAGGAATCCCTTAGGGATTGATAATAATAATGCTCTCTCACATTTATTGTGCATTACTATATGCCAGACCTTCTTTGAAGAAAGTATTTTCTGCAAATAATGCCACCAAATTATCACAATAATTCCAAATCCACTTTGCTCATGCTGTAGCAAGGCTAAAGAATAGTAAGAAGAAAGAAAGTGTGAAGATGTCCATGATCTCAGGTCAGTTATGGGAGTCAGTGCAACCCTGAGGCCTTTGTTCCCTCTCCTGGAGTAGAAGTTCCTTGACTTGCAAAGGTTCCCAGATTACAAAGAATCAAAAGAATGTTAAAATTAACATAGTTTGGTAATGAATATAGGCTTGCCAACATTATTGTTCCCAAGTATCTTCACTTGAAAACATCTATAATCTAGTTCATAAAATAAAATATTAATTCCAAAAAAAAATAGGAAAGATGAAATCTTATACTTTTAAAAGTAAATAAATATAAACTTTATGAAAATCTCAGCAATGTGAAAATTCCACCACCAGCTGGCATCACATCACAGAGGAGATGTTTGAAACCAATTGTTTGCAAGGCTTCAGCTTCCAGAAGCGTTTTCCTCCGGGAGAGAGCGAGAGCAACAAGAGTAGGTTCCAAGCCAGAGCCCAGCCCTAGTGACATGCTCATGTCCCTTCTGGTTTCAAAGGGATTCCCCTAGTAGATGTCATCTACCTACTTCAGATCCAAACAAGATAACAATAGAAGCAGTCATAAGGCTGTAACAGTGACGAATGATTCCATGGAAGAGTAAATCACAAAAAACCTGACCATTCAGTCTTTCAGTAGAGTGTTCTGTGCTTAACCAAGCTGTTGAATCTGAAATCCAGCTCCACATTTTACCAGTTTAATAATCTTGGGCAATTTTCCTAACATCTCCAAGCCTCAGTTTGCTCAGCAAAATGGGCATAATAATACCTCAAAGAGTTGTGAGGTTTAAACAAGCTGATACATGTAATGTTTAGTTTAGTGAAGCTTGTTAAATGCCAGATCTTATTACTATTGAGCAACTACAATGCTCCAGCCACATGCTAAATATTGAGAATAAATAAGTTGTTACCAAAAATGGCCACATCAATCTCATTATCCCTCATTCTCTTCCAAAGCATGACTTGGCCAATCCAGCCATCAAAGGGTGGAGCCTGTTTCCTATGCCTTTGAGTCTAGGCATTCCTGCATCTTGTTCTGGCTGAAGTGTTGCTGTGTAACTTCTGGACTAGGCCTTAAGAGACCTTGCACTCTCCCCTTTGTCCTCTTGGAAGCCATGTAAGAAGCCTCCAGCTAGACCATTGAGTGATGACAGACCTCTGGAGAAAGAGAACCTATATTGAGGACAACTGAGATGCCCCAGCTGACAGCCAAGACCCCTGTCATGGGAAGAAGGCCATGGTAGATTCTCAGCCCACCTGAGCCACCTCACCCAAATTCATGACCAGAATCATGGACAATTAAATAGTTCTAGTTTTAAAGAGTTAAGTTCTGGGTTGGTTGGTGATCCAGCCATATTACTGAAACATAAGACATAACCTAATCCATAGTGGGTGGAAGCCAGCAGAGACTCATAAATCGATCTCAGGTCAAGTGAAAAATACTATGACAGAAATGCTAGGTCTATTCCCCCTACTGTGAGCACAGAGAGAGACAATGATTCATCTTCCCAGGGCCAGAGAGTTGAGAAAGAGAAGACTTGAGAGGGTAGAGGGGACCATAAAAGCTACCTGAGTAGGCACAGTCATTTGAAAAACTGAATGGCATTCCACATCTCAGGTACGGGGAGCTGGCAGGTCTAGGACACCTGAGGGGATACGTGTTCCTATCCTATCTAGTTGAGCCATTCTAATGACAAGGACATATATAAATTTTACTTAAGTCAGGGATGACCTGCCATTGTCTTGTAATATGTATGTACTTTATCTTCCAAACAAAAATTATAAGATCCTTGAAAACAGGCACTCTCTTTATTTTATCTTATTTTCTACATCCAAGTCCCACTCTACCTACTCCATATCCTAGCATGGTACTTTGCCTTAGTAAATGCTTAGTAAATATACAGAAATTCTTGGATTTGTGAAATCTCATCCTTGAAAAAATTTGTAGTTCTTCTAGTTTAAATTCCCTCCTAAACTCCTTCAAAGCTAGACAGCACCAGACTTGGCCACTGCTCATTGGTCAGCAGATAAATGCCATACATCTCCTGGCCCATCCACAAGAGGATAAGGAGGTAAGATAGGTCCCAATCTTCTCAGACCCCCAGGCTGAGGCAGGTATGAAGACCTTCTCACTGTTATGACTTCTTGTGCCCCGAATTTATAAGAATTGTCCAAGTGCTTAATAAGTTCTGCTCCTTTGGACTGTAAACTCAGAGTGCATTCAAGCATCTATCCTGCTCTTTCCCAGACTTTCAAAGCATGGCATAGAGCCTTCCAGAGTGTGCGTGTTGTGTGAATGAATGAATGAATGAATGAATGAATGCCAATTATAAGATATGATCTCAGATGACTGTCACTTATTCATTAATAACACATCTATATATTTATATTGCAGCCTAATAAACAGCTAAATTCATGTCAGGAAATAAGTCTAAATATCTGTATTCTATATATATTCTATATAACTTCCATAATAATAATTAATATGTTGAACACTGACTATATGCCAGGCACTGCTCTAAGTACTTACATATGTTTATCTCACTTTACACACAGGAAACTTCTTTAAGGTGTTTTCTATTATTGTACTGATTTATGGATGAGGAAATTTGAGGCACGAAGAGATTCAGCAAGGTCACACAGCTAGTGAATGGCTGAGCCAGAGAGACTTCTCTTTACATGGCACAGTAATGCTTCTTTTCATGAAATTTCGATCGATAGATAGATAGATAGATAGATAGATAGATAGATAGATAAGAATATAAAGAGCAACAGAAAGCTCAGGGGACAAGTTATGACCACTTATCCCCATAAGAGTTTTTGCATAGTTCCAGTCAGGTCTGTGTTGAAAACTTGTTGTGTATTCTCTGCAGTATCATCTGTTGTGTATCCTCTTAGGACTTGTTCTATATCCTTTATAATAAATAAAATCAGGCCCAGATAATGCTTCAGGGTGGGAAGGAGTCCAGGCAAGATAACAGCCCTTGAGTGTTCAGAATAGTAAGTAGGGGATCATTTGGATGAAGCACAGGGGCTCTTTCCAGAGAAATGCTCTTCCTCTTGAAAGGGTGGGGACTGGCGGGCAGGGCCAAGCAAGTGTTAGGAGCAAGCACTGACTCTAGGTCCAACCGAGCGCTATGGACATTTAGGGTCACGCCCATCCATAACAAGAACTCCAAGCTCCTTCCCAGCAGTGAAATGCTGCATATTATTTTGGAATTCACATGGAAACCTAACAGTTTCAGGAAAACAAATTCTACCAACACATGACAACTCCTCATGACAACTACTTCCAACTGATGATCAAGTGCCTAAGGCAAAACCTTGCAAACTTCACGACAGTTAAAGAGATTCAAGTCTTGATGGGTATCAAGTCTTGTATTAGCAACACTATAGCTATCAGAATGACAAACACAACTTGCCTCCACACCAGAAAACTCTTACATGATTTTTTTTTCAATAAATAAAGAGCCATAATTATCACATTGTATTCACTGTGAATTCTCTCTTACCAGCATTCTGGCAGATGTCAATATCTCTCTGCTTCTTTGAGTATAACTGCACAGAAATAATAGGAAGGAAAAATTTCTATTGCAAAGTATTCTATTTATATATTAGTAAATGTCAAAACTTTCTGATAAAAAGTGTTCTCTAAAGTCCCAGCTCAATTCTTTAGTCTTTTGCCCACATTAGTGAAGCAAATGACAGAACTTGAGCGGCCTCACTCACCATCTTGCTTCACATGTGCTTGGCCCTGCATGCCAGGTCCCACCTTTTCCAAAATAGATATCCGTGCTGAGATTTCCAGTCTCCACCTGAGAACAAAGGAAAATGCAGACCCACAAGAGGGAAGAAGCAGGAGAATCTAGAATTAGAGGAAAACCCTCTTTCTACTTCTCTTCTCTTCCTATCCTTCCTGTCTCAAGTGGTGTCCGTCTGGCATTGATCCTCTTGGAATCAACACTATGAGTTTAAAATACAGTGACAAATTCATATGGTCAGCTTTGTTGTATAACGAAAGATTGAGAGAAAGAGAAAGAGAGGGAAGGAGGGACAGAAGGAGAAAGAGGGAAAGAGAGAGAGAGAGAAAGGAGGGGGAGGGGTGGGAGAGGGAGAGAGAACATAAAAGCCCTCATTAGAAATTGCCCGATTTCGTCGAATGTAAATAATTTTTCTGGTAGACAGTATTAATAAATCTGTGACTTTGTCCTTCTGTTCCCAATTCCCTCCTTGCACACCTAGCCCCTCTAGCACTGGGGCTCAAGCTCTGAAAGCAGACTGGCCCCTAGAAAGACCTGGCTCATCAACTATTACCTGTGACAAATCATAAATTTTAACAAGTCCTACATAGCAGCATCTAGGAAACTCTAATTTTAACCATCAGTAATGTTATTCTTTCTATTGATCACCATTCAAAATGAAAAGGATCTGTTAACCAGTACTTCCAACAGGGCAGAACCTCATTGACACTGATGTGTAAATCGGTGATGTGTTTTCTGTTTGACCCTACATCTCTAATTGTGAAATAAAAAGCTGATTCCCCAGGTTTTATTTATTCAATAAACATTTACTAAGAATATACAGTACACTGAGTACTATAAAGTATTTCCAGTACATAGGGGTGTTCAGGAAATGTTAATTGATGGATGAATGAATGAATGAATGAATGACCTCGCAGATGCTCTTTTTGGATATAATTGCAGAAACTTGTCCTTTCATCCTAGCTCCTTCCAGACTTGTGTGCTCTCCACTCCTGCCCAGAGCTGCAGAGCCCCTGGTTTCAGCCCTTCTCCTGTTTCCTTGCTTGGCTTGCAACCAAGAAGTTCTGACAAAGCAACAGTCATTAGAACACATCTTCTTTGTGTTACGTACGATAGCCAAGGGTTATAGGGGTTGAAAAGAATGCATCTCACATGCGTTTGAAAAGTATCTTCACCCTCTACTCCAGTCAAGGACTTATTCCTATTTTGCCCCATCTAACAGAGCCATCTCCCAAACTTTAAGTACTGAGTGAGAAATAAATACTTTTTATAGAGCTGGCCTGGACCATGGTCAACATACAACATCTGTGTTTTGATTGGCTCTGGGAAAAATATAGCTGCACTTCCATTTTTATCTCCATAGAGTGGACATTGATTTGGGGCCACTAATGTCCATCCTCCCTTATTTTGATTATTCGAGTTATGGACCCTCCTTGGGAAGTGTGACTCGAGCAGGCCCTACCCTGCCCCCAGTCTCCAAAATGGAGCATGTGTCTCAGCCTAGACCAAAAGGGCGCCCAACCCATAGAGCCACAAGAATGGGTGAGGGCACCTGGCTCAGTTAGTCTAATCAAAATGAATCCCAGGGCTAGAAAAGGTGGTTCCAGGAGGAAACATTCCCTTCTTTTACATTTAATATAGACAAGGGGAGATTGGCCCTGGAACTATGGGGGCCAAAAGTTGGCACCATAGAGTGAAGCAAATATAGGAAAAGATTAATCCCCAGGAAAAGATTTCCCCAATGATTTCACTTGAGCCCTGAATCAATCCCTGATGGAAGCTAGATTTCCTCTGGATTTTTTTTGGTATTGTGAGTAAATGAGCTCCCTTGTCCCTGCTTAAGCCTGTCCATGTTCAGTTTTTATTTACAACCAGAAGAGTCCTATGTTACCCACAGATCTTGTAACAATGCCTAAAGTTTTACATTACATATTCCTTTGCATTAATGCAGGAAATAAAGCCTTAAATTTCAAATGGATTATCGGCCAACAGCCCAAGAGGTCTTCGTTGTTTGCTAACTATCATTTTCATTTACTTGGTAATACTTACAATAAGACTGCAAACACCCCAAGGATAGAACCCAAACCACACCGAGCAAAAGCAGAAAAATCCACCATGGAGTTTCATAGTCTAAGCCACTCCTTCTATGTGATCTCCCTAGGAGTTCTGATGAAAACAATAACTGAGACACTGGAAGAGAGTTAAAGCTTCTTGAATATATGGAGCTTGCACAGAACTGTAAATGATAGAATTTTAGAGACAGAGGTAAAAGGGGAAAAAATTTTTTTTGTTTGGCAAAACTTTTCTTTCCGTCAACTTTCAGAGACATCACGGACCACGGAAGGGGAACCCAGAATTCTCTTCCTTGGATTCAGTTACCTCAGCTGGATTGTGAGCCAGTTCTTCAATATCTTTATCCAAAGTTGGCAAATAGGTGGAGCTTTATGAACCCATGGACCTAAGATTCTTTGATTCACTCAACCAATGCTATTTTTTGAGCACCTACTGCATACCAGATGCTCTGCAAGTTACTGAGCACTGGAGATTCAAAAATAAATGAGCACATTTCCTTCACCGAAGGGTCCTAGAGCCCATGATTAATGCAGACAATTCCCCCAGCAATGATGATAGGATCTGACTGATGTCTTTTCAGAGATCAGCATGCAGCAAAGACAAGGGCACATGCCCCAGGCTAAAAGATGGAAGAAGGGACTCAGGACCAAGTGATTTTTGAGCAGGCACAAACAAAGCAAATGGGTCATTAGAAACATTGGGACATTTAATGAACTGGATTTGGTAAGCTGAGCTCTTGTGCAAGAGTGGGAAACATTGCAAGAAGCAAACATATCATTATGAAGGGCCCTTTCTGCCAAGTCAAGAATAACATTTGACAGGGGAAGCCTTCAGTGACTCCTCATTTGCTAACAGAATAAAATCTAGAAGTCTGGGGTCCTTGAATTAAGACCAGCAAGACACAGTTTTGCTTTTTCACATTTCAGTAGCAAAGAGAACAAAATATATGATGAGTGCAGAAGTCTGAAGACATTCCTTGGTCTGGCATTTTTGCTCAAATCTGCCATATCTTTTTTCTTATCTCTACTTTCCAGGTAACACCAGACCCAAGAGATAAGAGGAGCCACAAATATCCTCATGCAAGCCCCATGCTCATCCCCCAACAAGCTATACTCAGCTTAGAATCGTTTTTCATTCGGTATGAAGTCATTTTTAAAGTGCCTGCTTTTCATTAGAAAGGTAACACGATAGTCCCTGTGGGGGATGCATATGAGGCAGTCCTTCAGACTGCCGCATTTTCTTTCACTGGCTCTCCTTCTGAGCATGTGTTGCTGAGTCTTTTGTTCAGAAAACTCAGAAAACTATGCCTTAATCTTAGACTCTGTGGTATTCGATGTTGTTGTTGCTTTGTTTGTGTATTTATGTTTGCTTCGATAGGCATCTTTTCACAAAACGGGCCAGGTCAAAAAACACTGGCTGTTTTCCCACATGAGTTTCTGCCATGGGTCAAATGTGTCCCAGGTGTGGTTCCTTCAACATTCAGTGTACATATGATTCTCATTACGTGATCCCCAAGGGCTGTGAAAACATTTTCTTGAGCTTCCCCCAAACAGCCACAACTATGAATTAGTAAACAGCAATTGGAAAAGCAGTATTTATTTCGAATGTATCTTGGGGAGTCCCCCAGCCCAATGCCTGATCAGGCTTCACAGAGCTTCATCACCCTCCTGTCCATCATAGCCAGCCTGTCTCCTATTCCATCATGCTTCTTGGATCTCTCAACTGTCCCTCAGCCCTGCCCTGAATTTTCTGATTCCAAGGCAGAGAAGTACAAAAAGTATAAGAGACCTGTGCAGGTGGGAGGAGCTATCAAACCTTCTGATGCCCACATCATGATTCCACACTCACTAAGGGAAAAGTATTTTGTAGAAAAAAACCTTGAACCAAGAAGAGGAAAAAGCATTTCTGAAGGAACACTTTGGGATAATGTTGGGAAAGTTCCTTTTGCTCTTTGTGCTTCAGTTTCCTCATTTGTAAAATTAGAGATTAGATCGGATGGTCCCTAAACTACTGAAAACTATGATTGAAATACTATGTTGAAATGCTATGATTCTATTATATTGAATATGGCTCATTAAAAAGTAAAATTATAAATTTAATTTGACTAATAATGTTGTCTTTTTTGTGAAGCAGATGTGAAACCAAAATCTCACACTTGTCATCAATAAAAGTAAACACTTTTAGAGTGGGAACAAAGGGAGAAAACAAATCATGTATAATACCTGGAATAGAGATTAAGATGGTTTTTCCCCCCCTTTTAAAGAATTGAGCATGAAAAGTACTTTTAAAAAGGCAAACTTGGGCTAGCTGATAGAGTCAATTTCTTTTCTGACTCCAGAGGTTTGAAACCATTATCAGTAGTAAGCAGCAGCAGATATGAAAATAGAGAACAAAGTCATCATTCATGATCAGAAGCATGGCCAGTCTCCCCAACACCATCTCCTGATAATGTCAAGAGAGCCATCTGGTAGAGTCACACTTAGAAACCCTGGGCCTGACCTAAGGGAGGTCCTTAGTGACAGAAGCAGACCTCAGTCTCTTGCTCTGGTCAAGTTCCTCTGAAGAGAAAAGAAAGAAGAACGAGAGAGCAGCCCGAAATGGACACCCAGTTACTGGAACTGATATCTGAGTTTAATTTGAGCCCCTGAGGAGGACTGCTTTGGCAGGTGAGGCTAAAGAAGATGACATAGAGATAAAAGAAGTCAGAATGCGTGGCAGGCCCAAGATGCCACTTGGGGCCAAGAGGCATGAGGGTAAGATCCACGATTCAAGGAATCTAGCCATGGTTTCAGGGTGCTGGCTCCAGCTAGAAACTGGATTGCCAACCTTGGAATATAGTTTACGCTTCAGGGACAGACAGGGTGAGGCCTACCGAATCAAAGCTTCCTGGGCAAGGTGGGCTCCCAAACCGATGGCGATATCAAACCTTAACGAGGAAAAGAAAGTTGGCCCTGCCCCTCTTCCCTCCCACCCTGCTGTACTCCACTCTTCTTCTATTTAGTCTAGACATGCGACTTTCCTACCTATTTACTGTTCTGCTTCTAGCTGGGACCTAAGCTCTCGTTTAGTTGGCTGAGTTTCATCCTCACCTTTCTCTGGCTCATCACATGCTACAAAGCCATGGGAAGGCCCCAGTATCCTTGTTGACCCTTGGGGTATTGTTCTGCCTCCAACCGTAGCCAACACCTTAGCAAAAACTGCAGGATCTAGACAGGATAGGAACTTACTGATAAAATCTCAACTCCAGATGTACTATTTTTTAGTCATTTTTAAAAACATATTTGACATCACCAATAGAGATTTGAACCTACTTCACAGATAGTGTCCATTAGGTATTTCCAAAGAGTGCAGTTGTAAGCCATTCCCCATATATCTCACACTACTAGAAAGTCCTTGATCAATAATTAATTCTAAGATAATCATTTGAGTAATACCCACAGCCACACTCAATCCTGACAACTAGAGTTCCAAGTCTTCAGATCAGTGACTCCAAATTCCTACCCATCGTGGACCTTCAGAATTTTCCCACCAGCTCTTCCTGTTTCGGAGCATCATATCTTTTTGAGAATCCAAATCTGCCTGCCTTAATTATCTCAGATAGGGAAGCATTGAAGTTCGAGAATTTTCCAGGCCACATCCATGCTCTGAAGCTTCAAGTTTACTAAAAAAAAAATAAAGGAATACCAAAATAGAGTTAAAATCTGAGGTTAATATTTGCACCAAAGAAGGTAATATTTTTTAATATAAAAAGTATGATGGAATATAATTGCGCTACTCACAATACAGAAGATTAGTTAGAAATATTAGTTTGCAGAGAGCATGGTCTGATAATAGGATTCAAAGTTTTAAATTATTCTCATTGAATATCCTAGACTCTACATAAATTCACTTGTATATGAATTCAAATTTCAAACTGGAAGCCCTAGGTGAAAATGAGCACTGGTTGGAGTGACCTCCTTGGCCCCCACCCAGAGGAGGGTACTGTATTTTTTGAGCGCACCCCTTTAGAAATGAACCTCACCTCAGTTTATCAAACCATCCCCCATGAATTTGAAGGTGCTTAGACACACTCCAATCCCAATGATTCACACCAGTAGATGTACTTAGTAGGAGTGATAATCCAAAATGCATTCAATTTGATTTCCATATGTATTCCCCTCCCTCTTTCATTCTTGCCATGACTACATTTCTGACTTACTTTCCCCAAAATAATGGAAATATTTTGTGGAGATTGGAACAATGGATGACGAGGAAGAGAATAAGAAAGGTCCAGGTAACAAAGGTCATTCTGGCTTTGAAGCATCCAGAAAAGAGGAAGCTCTCCCATCCTTTTCTGATCCTTCTAGGCTGCCTGCTAAAAGCACCCTGAAAGATGAGGCTCCAAAAATTTCAGTTAAGAAGTTGGACCCAAAGCAATGCCAAACTTTGCCAGGATTTCTATTTAGCCTCCAACTTCTAGCACTTGAATATTGGGACATTGCCCAGGCTTTCTAGGCTTCCCAGCCCAATTTCCTATGTTGGTGAAATCCCCGTCCCCTTTGTAAGTCTTTGTAAGCAGAATCCCTTCTCTTTTATAAAAATGAAAAACCTTTGATATTCATTATCCCAGCCTTCTCAGCAGCTAGGACATGGTCATGTGATTTAAATGTGGTCAATAAGTGACACCCAACTAGCACTTTAAATCTCGAGGGAGTGACATGCATGTTAAGGTCCAATTAAAGCTACTCACAGCGGCTTCAGGGAAGTGGGCAGTGGCATAGGGAATGGGAGTGCCGGCGATGTTAGAGCACACAGCTCACAGAAGCCACACCTGTGGTGGGACGTGGTTGTGCTTCCCCGCTCCCTCTCGAGCCTTATTCTCCAGCTTTCCTATCAATTATGTGATTACCCAATAACTTTCACATAAATCTTTCTTCTGTTCCAGTTAAAGGGAGTCCACTTCTGCACAAATAAAATACAAATCATGTTGGAAGAGACTGTTTTCTCTCTCTCTCTCTCTCTCTCTGTCTCTCTCTCTCTCTCTCTCTCTTGAATTCAAGAGTGGCCACATGTCTTGTCTAAGTGAAGGAAATGTGAGCAGAAGTGAACACGTGTCGCTTGTGGGAAGAAGTTTTAAGAACCAGCCTATAGTTCGCTCTATCTTTTTTCCTTCTGCCAGGGGAGACATGTTTCAGATAGGCCATAGACCAGCCAACTTATTCCGTAAAGGACCAAAAATTAAAAACTTTTTTGACATTGTGAGCAATTCTGTCCCTATTCCAACTACTCAGTTCTGTTGTAGTGCAAAAGCAGCCATAAATAAAATGTAAATGAACAACCATGTTTATGTTTCAATAAAATTTTGTTTACAAAAACAAATCATAGGCTGGATTTGGTCTATATTTTCCCAATCTTGATATAGAGAAAGCTTTGTCAGCCTCAGTCCTGGAATAAAGAGATGAGGAGCAGAAACACAGCAACTTACAACAAGCATGTAGCATGAGTGAGAAATACAACTTTGTTTTACATGTCACTTAGCTTTTTGGGCCATTTGTTACTACAACATAACTCAGCATATCCTGACTAATACATGATTATGCAAAGATCATGCATCTATGGAGTGAGGCAAAAACTTCTTTATGTCTCAAAGTCAAAGAGTCTGTGATATGGCTTCAAGTGGACTCTTGGTGCCTGTACCCCTCTCACCCTTATTACCACAGACCAGCAGTGTCATTCTGTCTCATGAATGAACTACCGAACTAGAAGCCCAGAGAACTGGATTCTAGTCCTCAGTTCACTTGAAATTAGTCATATGACCCTGAACCACTTACCTCCCTCTCCGAATTTCAAGTTCCCTATGTGAAAAACAAATGGATGCACTGGCCAGAGGCATCTTCCTCGACTCTACTCCTCATGGGTTTTCACAAGAACACTGTTTACTGAATGACTGACAACAACAGGAGGTGCAAAAATGACCGTGGGTAACGGAAAACTCCTTTTGAAATAGATCCTGTCTGCTGGCACATGCACGTCAAGCTCCTGGAAAGTGGGGGTCATTTTCCAGACCCACAGGAAGCAGCATGATGGAGCCAGCAGAACAAAGCCGCCGGAATGAAATGTGAGTTCTGTGCCCACGCTTCTCTGCATCCCTACTGAGAACTTAACACTCAGCAGTTTAGTCACTCTTGGCCTTGGGATAAATTCCTTCATGCTCCTTTGTTTCCAAAGTATGTTCTCATCTCAGATTCAGTAGAAATAAAGAATATAAAATCAAGGCCGAAAGCAGAAAACCAGACCCCCTCATTTCTTGCTTTACTTTTATGCCCACAGCAGGATTGAGGAACTTTTTGGAGCCAACAGCACGTGGTGTACCAGACCCAGCCCAACATCTGGTGCCAGTGGGGTCTGTGCATGTGAAATTCCAATTTAATCCCCATGCCAGAGGCTTAATCCCTGAACTCTGAATCAGTCCTTGGCAGAGATGGCTCTCATCCGACTTGTAAATTTCCACCCTCCAAACCATCCAGGCCAGACAATGGCTCAGCATACTCCGAGGTTTAGGGGAGCACAGCCCTGCCTGCTTCTCAGGTCAGGCAGGGAAGAGAGGAAGAGAGGGTCTTCAAAGCTCTCATCTGCTCTAAGGTTCTTTCCTCGTAACTTGCCACATCTGGGATTGCTGCCATCACTATAATTCTTTTGTCTGTGGCAAAAGTCAGCAAACTACAGTTTACTGACCAAATCAAGCCCATGATCCAACCTTATGAATAAAGCTTTATTGGAACAAAGCCATATCCATTGTTTCTGTATTGTCTACTGTTGCTTTCCTGTTACAACGACAGAGCTCTGTTGTGGTAACAGAGATCATATGACTCATTAGCTGAAAATATTTACTAACTGACCCTTTATAGAAAAGGTTAGCTGATCCCTGGTCTGGTATTTTTTGCCAAAAGCAGTTTTATGTTATATTAACCCATTAACAGTTCTGAAGATACTATCAGGATGTTTTTTAGGATAACTAATAGGGAGAAAAGTCTTAAAAGATTATAGAACAAGTTGAATGTGTATGCATGTGTGTGTCTGTGTGGCAGTTTGCATGTGTAGATTAGAAATGGAACCTGGGAAAGAGAAAACTAAATAAAACTAAAAAAAGTAAAATAAAAAGGAAAGCATTTGAGAGAGGACTCTGGAAAGCACAGCAGAATTCTGGGCCCTGGAGAGAAAAAAGCGAATTCTACTATTATTATTACTGATATGATTATTAGAATAGGTAAAGTGTTTCACACACATTATTTTATTTAATTTCCCCTCTGAAACCATGTGAGATGTTACAGAGGATGTAAACTTTTTATCGGAGGGACCCAAGTTCTGAAATTGCTCATGCAAAGTGACCCATTGAATGGGACTAGAATCCATTCCTTCTACTTCAGAGTCTAGTGCTCTTTTCCCAGAGACATTTATACTTCCATCAAGATTTGCCTCGAGCTGGACAAACACCAGAACAGATATGCCCTTTGACAGAAGAAAAAAAAGCCTAATAGTGCCCATTTAGGAACAAAACTGACGAATGCCAACACAAGGCAAAGGAGGGACTAGAGGCTGCAGCCAGATTCGTGCTCATCCCCAGCTTTCTGCCACACCTAGCACTGCACCGAGCCTCAAAAACTTCCAAACACGATGTCCCTAGTGCTTGACTTCCTTTACTTTTGACTTTGACCCAACACTCAAGATTTAAAATGGTAATAATAATCAAAAACATTGGGTACCTGCCGTTTACATACAATATCTGAGCAAAGCCTATCAATCCTATGAGCCTACATCCTTTTATTGTAAGAACACTGAGGCTCAGAGAGGTTAAGTAACTCGCCTAAGATCACATAGCTGATAAGAAAGGGAGCTAGAATACAAATCAGCTTCAAGTCAAGTGCACTTCAAAGTGGCACACGAATGCCTCAGGGCTAACTGAGATGCTGACATGAGTGTCCAGAGGGAACATGGAGAAAAACGAAGATGTTATGAGAAGGAAAGAGCACACACCTCCCTTCACATCCTCTGCCTTGACAAGGGTGCATCCTTGGCCGTGGTAACGGGAAACCCTGAAGCTGTGCGGTCAGGAGAAGGGCAAGTAAAGAAATCTAGGTTTCCTGCCTGGACCCCAAACCTTTTCTGGCCTCTCCTTCTTTCTTCACAAAATCTATCTTTGCTTTCTAATCAACATCATTTTAGTCATGAACATAACTCTTTAGTACACTTGAGCCATGCTATAATTAAACAAGATTTCTACTCAGTAGGTTTGTAAAAGTCAGAAAATCATGGTTAGGCCAGGAAGAAGTCAGAAATTTACAAAGGAAAGAGAGATTTGAATGTCAAAAATCAAATAACATAAAGTTTAAAAATAAAAGCTATGATGGTCTTTCTGCATTTTTCTCCTGATTACCAGATCTTAAGCCTCTATCACATGTATTGTGACAAAGAAAAAAAGATAATTCTGAAAAATATCTTTTATGGTTTGCCATTTGGGGGCTAAGTAATTCATTAAGTTTCTTTCAAATTAATTTAAAAATTTAAAATAAAAACCCTAATCTTTTGAATTTTTCATGTAGCTTCTAAATTTCATCTCTGGCTCTGATTAATTACAAGGCATTACTTTTCACCTACAGGAAAAGAGCTGTCTCATTCTTAAGCAGTCTTAAAAGAAAGTGTGAAATCCCATCTCTTGGTGCTGTCTACACATCTGGTGAGGCAATCAGAGGAAATTCAAACAACAAAGGCAAGGCTGGCGCTAAATGCAAACTGCTAGGCATGAGGACAAAAAGGAAAGAAAACGTTCCTGTGATTCTTTGCACTTGCTCAGAGCAGAGCGCATTCTTCCTTCACTCTACTCTGAGCAGAAGGGAGATCTCAAGCAAACAAAAAGAATTATAGACTGCAAATTCTTCATCTATCTGTTAGCCATATTTTTCAAAGTATATTTACAGCATAATACCCTGAGTATTATGCTGTAAATATACTTTGAGTAACAGTTTGTGTGTGTGTGTGTGTGTGTGTGTGTGTGTGTGTGTGTGTGTGTTCCCCGACCACAGACTCTCCTCTCTTTTGACTACGTCCAACCTGCTGTGCCCCATTATCTCTGGCCTTTGTGGCTTAGAAGGTCAGAGACACTGTTCCCTGGATAAGACCCAGGGAAGGAAGGAAGCTGAAACAAAAATGTTTTCACAGTGAAGTGACCTGATTACACATAGAGTGACTATTTATAAGCCATCTCATAACTACCGCCATCCAGGGCTGGAGCAAATCCACAAAAGCAGCAGAGGCCTCCTCCAGCATCTGTTACTCGCTGAGCAAAAACTGCGACTGTCTGGGGGAGGGGACATGTGAATGACAAAGGTTGTCCTTATTCCTGGGTGACTATGGGAACCAGTGGGCATGGAGAGTTTGAAAAGATGGACACATTGTCATGTTGACCAAGGGGTCCCCCTCAATTAAGTGTAGTGACAACAAGTGTGCACTCTGCATCACCCAGTGGGGTTTGAATCTTGGCTCCACCATTAGCAAGCTGAGTGACTTGAGACACTTTGCTTATTAAAGTCTTTGTGCCTCAGTAGCCTTATCTGTGAAATGGGTGACTGTGACGAGTGACATGGTGACACAAGTGAACATCCAGAATATATCAATAATATCAGCTGTTATTAATATTGCCTAATCCCTTACTGGGGCCCACAAAGCCCTTACTCCTCCCACTCCCTCCAGAACATTCCATCCTGGCCACCATTTTATTTCTCAAACGGGCCAAGACCTTTTCTCTCTCAGGACCCCTGCACTTGCTGTTCCAATTGCCTGGAACACAATGCCCCAGCTCCCCACATGTTCTCATCCTTCTCATCCATCCCCACCTGAGTGTAAATGTGATCTCCTCAGAGATAGCTTTGAGACCACCCATGCCAAAGTTTCCACAAACTCCCATCTGTAAATGCTTTCCATAGCATCATCCTGGGAATTTGCTAGATAATACTTGTAACTATCTGAAGTTACCTAATTCATTAATTTTTTTTTTTATTCCTCTATCTTCTCCCACTTAGTGTAACCAACTGGACCCAGTTGGCCAAGGACCCTCCCAGTTTTAGCAGGAAACTCAAGATAATGAGTCACCCTACTCCCCACTAGAAGGTCAAGGTGGTAGCTTTATTCACTCCTATATCTTCAGCATTAGGAAAATGCCTGTCATATATCAGGAGCCCAAGGACTGAAGGAAGGAAATAGTATTTTCCTCCTAAAAATTGCAAATAAGTTTAAAAATAATGCAAAATAAGTCATTCTATCCAACCACAAGAGACTGGTGATTCCTCTCATTTCTAAGCTACAAAGAAGAGAAAGTAAAAGTAGAAGTTACCTGTGTGGTAGATTTTTTGAGCTAGAAGGATCTTTGCTGGAAGGATGACCCTGCCTCTCCCTCCCACCCTTGGTGGGGAAGGGACAAGGGGAAATTAAGGACCCTGAACTGAGAGATCATGACCAAGAACATTAGCAGGTCTACAAAAGAGACAAGATCTCTCAGGTATGATTTATCTGAAAGTGTTATTTGTTGATGTAAGAACATCTAAACCTATAGAAAAAAAATTTATGAGTGCATTAGAATTTATTTAATTTAAACAGAGGACATGCCTGCAGGCAAGATCTAAACAGACTGAGGAAAATGCTTCCCAAAATGACAGTTTTCTGGTTCTTTTATACACTCGGAGTTAAGGATGGACTGTAAGGAAGATTACATGAACAGGGGAGAAAGCAAGGTGGGGATTGGATTACAGGATAGTAAAAAACAGGGTGGTTATTCTTCCAAAGGGTATGAAAAGGAGGTGTTTCAAAGGTGTGTTAACCTAGATGCACAAAACAACAGACAGGGTTTATTAAAGGCAAAGATAATCTTTTACTAGGGAAGTTATAGCCCTGAGGCATGACTATACACCATGATCTGCCCAGTTAGGAATTTGGAATCGGATCACCCTCTGAGGTTACTTTCAGTTAGATTTATTATAAAGCCCTTTTTGTCTACACATATAACTATAAAGCACATTTTGATGTAATGTATTTACATTTTTCTTTAGTTATAAGTTTGTGATTATTTTATCTTAGCGGGTATCCAGAATGGACTATGCTTAATATAAGGAGCTGATCATTTATTTAGAAATCCCACATCAGTTTTGAGCTAAAATATTACCCCTACTCAAGCTGATAATCAATTCAGATTATTTAAATATATTACATATTTTCCATTCTTTTTCAATAAAGTTAACTTTACCACTACCTCAGACAGTTCTCTGCCATTGGTTACAAGTGGTTTCATGAAACCAAAGAAAAAGTAACATCTAAGGATAAAATCATCTTTGGACAAAATCACCACACACCCACAGGCAAAGAAGTCTCAGTGGAAATTCGTTGATTGCTGAGCAGACCTAGAAAAGAATACAAGAAGGGATGTACCCTCCTCATGAGTAGTCTTCACAGTTTTATTACACCGGACCTTAAACGGTCAGCCGGGTCAGCAATGTCCTTGCTCATACAGAGTATCTCAAATGGACAAACGGAAAGAAGTTTATCTCATTCATTCTGAGACTCGAAGTCCACATATGCCTATTTTTAAAAATGTTACATAAGAACAAATTTTAACCTGATGTAAAGTATAGCACTCATTCACTCTAATTCTAGTCACCTCTAGCATGTATTTGGAAAGCACTTCACAATTCGCAGTGGGATTTCAGAAATAATCTTGCTTGAACTCAGTAGGAACTCAAGAGAACTATTATTTTGGTTATACACAAAATATCTGTAAATTATCAAAAATGTGTTTTGGGTGTCCTTTGTGGCTAGAGCTAAATGTGAATAAAAAGTTCAGTGAAGTAAGCTGACTTCCTCAGGTTTACCCAGCTATGACATTGGAGACTCGGATCAGAATTCAATTCTCTTTGCACAATTCTCTTTCTACTAGTCCATCTATCTGTAGGCATGTGTGCAGTGCACATATAAAATTATGTGTACTATACTCATACGTAAAATGTCCATACATGCATTTATTGCTCAATTTTCTATTGTCAGTACTACTTAGGAAAGAAGAGAGAAGACCCTCATAGCAATGTATACTTTTTTTTTTTTTTTTTTGCAAAATGCACACCCAATGCAAATTACACAGTAAAGTTAGCTGAGAGGCATAATTTGTTACACAAATAAACAAACACTATTTGGTTCCGTCTGTGGCTACTGCAGTTATAATGAAAATCTAAAAACAACTGTAATGCTTCTAACCATAAAATTATAAGGCAAGAAAGTGGATTTAGATAACTATAAGAGCCTTAATTGTATGTTTATAAACTCAAACAAAGCTTTTACTCAACTTTAGCTCCAGTTCAAATAGCACATCCAAAGCACAATTTTTATTTTGCCCTTTCTTCTGTTATATGAGTCTAAGACCCCAAGCATTAGAAAATTCCATCTTTACAAAAGGGTGTGGGTTGGCAATGGAGGAAAAGGCAGAGAGAAATGCAGTTTAATTTGGCCAAGGTAGCCATAGAGGCAGGATTTATTAAAGATAAGAGTGCTCCCAGGAACACTTGTGTTTGTTCAATTACACCTGATCAGGGAATTCATCAGATTTTCAGTGTCAGAACTGGAAGAAGCCAAAGTTCGATGTCTTCACCTTAAAGAACCTCAAAGAGGCCAGATAATTTCTAGGGGTCATATGGAAGGTTATAACTCAAGTTCCCAGATCGCTAGGCCCAGCTTGGTTGTTTTACTTCATGTCAGGCCAGCACCTGGTGATAACAGCAGTACCTGTTTCCAGAGCCAGCCATCAGGGAGACGTAACAAGTTGTGGTTAGCCAGTTCTTCCCTTCAGATGCTGCTCCAGTCACATCCGCTCTACCAATGGCAGGGTGTGGAGAAGGCAGCCATCCTCCTTTTTTCCTCCTTCCAGTCCCTACTTCTAATGTGTCCTGGGCCAGAAACTGAGGAAGCAAGAAGAACAAGATGAAAGTCTTGCCCCAGCAGAGCTGAGGACTGCAGACCGTAAGCAAATGTTGGAAAGTGTTAGAGCTACAGACATACTTACGCTAATAGGAGAAAGCACAGTGGGCAGTGTGGTACATTAGGTAAAGGGAAAGTTCTTAACTCCTTAAAGGTGACGTTCAAGCAAAGACTTGAATGATGAGGAGGGAGTAAGCCACATCTGGGATAAGAATATTATTGCAGAAGGAGGAAAGGGCAAGACGAAAAGATGAGCAAAGTCCTAATCGATGGCTGCACAAGCCTGTGAATAAACTAAAAAACTGTTAAATTACATGCTTTAAATGGTTAAATGGTAGAGCAAGTAAATTACATCTAAATAAGACTGTTAAAAAGAATAAAAATAAATTATAAATGATAAAGTCATTCATGGTTTTTCAGGTACATATTTTCATGAACCCCGGCCACATTCCTTTAGGACAACATAAGGCAAATCGCATAACAGACCAATTGGGGTCCTTCTCCTTACCCCTTTCCCTCTTCCTGTTATTGTATTTCTCCCCATGGCTTTCTTAAGTGACTGGGTTAATCGATGAGTAAATTCCCAGTAAAGCTATCACAGTTGCTGGTGGCATCGTCCTCTACTGGTTCCCTCTCTTCCCTTCCAACCAAGATTAGTATTTAGACAAAGGCCTTTAGTGCCTTAACCCAATTTTCACCCTTCTTGGCCAAAAGGCCTGATTCTGGAAAAGAGAAGGACACACTTAAAAGTTGGAACTGTTAAATAACTTTCTGTGTGTGTGTTTTAGTTTTATTTTTAATTTCAACTCCTAGAAACCCACATGCCACAATTAAGAGTGTGTGGTCTAAAGGTTGGGATTTTTAAGGGTCCTGGAAGACCAATAGGACAAAAATGTTTAATTCATGACAACTTTTCTGTTACCCTGAACCAAACCGTATAGATAACATCTAGTTCCTCTTTTCAGGCATTCAAGTACCAAAAGAGCAAAGAATAAGCAAAAGAGAACCTTTCAGAGAGTTTTTCTTTTACTATTTGCCCATACTTCCTGTGCTCTGAGTCAGCCCACAGAAATGGTCAAACATGTGCAGAATACCTCCATATATTAGAGGAATAATGAAGACAGATGCTGAAAACTACATCAAATAGGAATGGAGTTGGTCATCCTTTTAAAGACTCACTTTAACACAGATAGCACTTAATTTCAAACATTATCAATGAGACCCAACTTTTTGGGAAACTGTTCACCAAGGAAGCCTATGAACCATGTTGGTAGAGGACAGATAAGTTGGCTTGTGTTGACTCAAACAAAGCAATGTCGATCTCTTCAATCTTTAGATAACATATCTCTCTGATGGGATAACCACGGAGCAAATTTCCTCTTCTCTCAGGTTGTAGTCCAGTTTCAAGTTGTTGAAACCCAGCATCCCTGAAGGGAAAAGCAAGTTATTTCAATACAAGAAAAGCAAATGGCAGTATCAAGCTTGTACAGCTCAACTCCCATAAAATATGAATGTGGCCAAGGTTAGTGAGCCTCCAGGGGAATGCTGAGGGGTGAGTTTACCACAGAAAAATGCAGGCCCCAGCTTGAAACATCTATAAAACTAATTGAAACAAAAAAAAGTACAGGTTTTTCTGAAATACCAGGAAGAGTCACCATCAGGCAACTGATGTCCATCAGGACTCATACCAGCCGTAGTGATTTCCGGACAGCTGCCTCAGAAGGTTTTCACTTTATTTCTTTGCTTACAAACTTAATCATATAAGGAGGGAATTAATGTGTTGAAATCCGGAAACGAGATTATAGCAAGAGAAAAATATACTGGCAATGATCATTTACATAACTTGGCTGCAAGCATTGATCTTGTTTTGATGCTAATGTCGTTATTGTTTTAGTTGTTTATATCGGTTTTTCATGCACTAATTGAAAAACTAACAACTAATTGCATCATATGTTACAGCATTCTGTTACTCAGGTTGTTGGATATGAAGCAAAGCCACTGGGCTAATTTTTCTCTAGAATAGACAGGGCCAAGTCCTCCACATGACCACTCAAGGAACAACTGTGTGAATACAGGATCCGAACAAGGTTTTGTCTTCAGCTATGTCATTCTCTCCTTACAAGAGGAGGATATTAGAACCAAGTTGTCTAACTCATACTGCATAGAGACAGAGTTAAGATAATTAAGAAACAAAGTCACCAAAGGGTAGATATCTATATTTTGCAAAGGAAAAAGCTCCTAATAGGTTTTTAAGCTTTCCTGTTCCTACTCCCTCTTTACAAGGCTTCTATCACTCCCCTTCATAATGATATTTAAATATTTCAGTTGCAAAAACTATATTTGGTTCTTGTCAACCTTTTTTCTCTGTATCTGTTAGAACTACAGGAAACAATATACTCATAAGCATGAAGCAGCCAACAATATTTGATCTCTTGCATTAAAAATGCATGACCAAAAGGGAAATTTATTTTCCTGAGATGCCTTTCTCCTACCCAAACTCCTCCCAGATATTACACCTTGAATATGATGATAACTTTGGGAACAGTTTTGGTCTTATCAGACATATGGTTCTCAAACTTTTTTAAACTAGAGTGATCAGATAATTTAATGCCAAAATACATAGAAAGCAAAATAAAGGATGCTAAACATAATTATTTCTGAACAATAAGTATAAATTGAGACAGAACTGAGAAAGTTGGACATAGAGTCATTCTGTGTTTAACTTATGTCCATATATTTTGTCTATTTTCTGTTCATCCATAGTTCCCATCAATCTAGAAGATCTCCTAATTTGTCATGCTAGAAGAGTCTAGCCACTCTTTCAGAAAGTTTATATTATAGAAAAATAATTATATTGAATATATTTTATCACTCTGCAAACACTTCCAGAGATAACAATATTTCTCCCAAGAGAGGTATATGTGTCCTTCTGAATTGGATCAATTGAAAATCACTGTATGTTGAAAACTGTGACAAATATTCTCCAGTTCTTGGAGCTCCAGTAGGTCAGTGTGCTGTGCTAGTACCTCTGTACAAATGAGCAAGAGGAGGTCAGAGAGTAAAAGGTCACTTTATCACAGGGAATATAAGGGACAACTCAATTCCAAATGTAGAGTCTGAGTGGGGTCTAGAAAAATGGAAAATATTTAGAAGGTTTCCATGACTTCATTGTCGATGACTTGACCATTGAACAAATCTAATCACAATGGATGAGGCCTGGATACTAAGTGAGCTACACCAAGTCTAATAGAAATATATTAGGAGAGTAAAAATGTCCTACATAATGTGGGGGACACTACACCTCAATTTCTTGATGATTTGTGGGACATTGGGCTTTGAACAAGCAGAGATAAAAAGGCATTTATGTGACCGGACAGGAACAATAATATTTCCTTAATGCAGCCTTGAGAAAGACAAAGGGTCCAAACCCACCAGGTCCTTCAGATTGATCTTGTCCAAAACAGTCACTAAAGCTACAGGACTGTTCAGTTTTGCTATTTTTATGCCCCTGAATGGAATTGTCCTAGACAGAGTTCCTTCTGGCAAAGGAGGGGGGGGGGGGTGGGAGCCTTCTGCATCTGTATGCTCAAACAATTTAATAAGAGGGTGGCCCTACTCCATAGTCCTTTGACAAGAAACACTAAGGTTGTTATTATTTATTTATCTGAAAGGAATCAGCAGGGAACGGAGCATGCATGTTGTCCCACTGAACACAGGATGGCAGTCACTGCATTGGGGGTGCCTGAAGAAACCTCTTAAACAGCTCCTAGTTCAGCCATTCGTCTTTAATCACAACATTGCCAAATAAATGATCAACTTGAATTAGAGTACCTCTATTCTAGAACCAGTGGCTTTCAGAACTAGGCTGGCTAACTGGGGCTGGTTAACATTTTTTACCTGAACATCATTTCTGGAATTTATTTGATAATATGAATTATTTTTAGTGGTCAGAATGGAAAAAGGAAAGAAGAGAAAAAAGATGAGGCATTTGGACCTTCACAGAGTCCCAGAACTTTGAGATGATATGTGGTCATTATGAAAAAGAAGTGTTTTCTATCCTAAAAATAACCACAAAGGCCCAAGGGAAGCTAAGAAATGCTCTCTACTGTTATTTGGAAAATCTCAATGAAAAGCCTCATCCCCATTTTTCCACTGGAAAAGCAGTGAAGTCGATCACCTGGCAGCTTCTCTGCTGCCCACTCCTACAGATGCTTCAGCAATTTACAAGAGAGGATCCAGTTTGATTAATGACATTTATTTATTTGTTGGGAGAGCAGTTTCATGGTACACTCTTTCATCTAAAGAAAGTAAATGTGCAAGAATGTGTAGTTTTCTTGAAAGGGGCATCCTCATCTCCCTCCATTCCTGACTTGTGAATGGGATCAGGAAAAAGAAACTCTCCTCGCCACAATGTCCAGTTACCACAGCCAGATGCTTCGATTTCATTGCTCCTCTTTAACAACCCTTCTCCATGGGGTAAAATCAACAAGAGACTAGGGACAATGTGTCCCTGTGTCCCCAGAGGGCCATATTAATAACCTTTGAAGGGCATTTTACATTTCTACTCTTGGGGAAGATTTTTTAACCACACAAGTCTTGTGGTCTGTTTGAATAAGAAATCTTTTTACACTCCTGAATAATGCATTCCTCTCCAACTATTTCTGCATAACTTCCAGTATATGAAAACCACCCGAGGCGTGCAACATGGCCGCTTTCTTTCCTCTCATAAACAAACTCAGCAGTGATCATGCTAGTGTGGTCACTCTGGAGCTTTGTATTGCTTAAGCCTTTTCCCTCAGTCTTTTGTTCTGCCAGACACCGATTATGACATTTCACCCCAAGTCTGGAGAGCAGGAAGGCTCTCTTAAGCTGCCCTCTTGCCTGTAGCCTTTTCCTTTGTCAGCCATAAATATGTGATGTCAGCATGATAGATTCAGAGTCAATATGGTAAGCTTAGTAATGGCCCCAAAGATTTTCAGGTCCTGATTCCTTGAACATGTAAATGTCACATTATAAGGGAAAAGGGTCTTTGTAGATGTCATTAAATTAAGGATTATACTGAGGGGAAATAATCCTGGACTATGCGTGTGGGCCCTGAATGCAATCAGGCGTATCTTTCCTTATGAGAGGGAGGTAGAGGAAACTTTGACACAGACAGAAAAGGAAAAGGCATTGTGACCACAAAGACAGAGACTGGAGTGACGCAGCCACAAGCCAAGGAATCTTGGCAGCCACCTGAGGTTGACTCCTCTAGAGTCTTCCAAGGGAGCAGGGCCCTGGCGACACTCTGATTTCAGTTCAGTGAAACTGATTTCAGACTTCTAGCTTCCAAAACTGTGAAAGAATAAATTTCTGTTGTTTTAAGCTATTTCTGTTGTTATAGCAGCCACAAGAAAGTAATACACTCAGTAGCCTGGGTCAGATCTTCTGCCCCTGCAGCTTTATGAAACTCATTACTGTGACATGTGCATCCAAGTGCATCCTAGCACACTAACTTCTATGACTTTTCCAAAGAAGAACTGACTTATTTCTTCTCCTCACCTGACCCACGGAACTTGGCATCTCCTGTGTCTTTCCTATCCCTTGGGAACAAACTTAGAGAAACAAAAGCCCCAAAAGAATATTCAAACATAAATTTGCAAGCTCCACTACTGGTTCCTATAAAGTGTACCCTCCACTGAGCTCCTCTCTCTCATCTAAGCTGAAATAATGCACAAAATGTCTTCATGGCACTTGATGGTCAGATGATTTTGGTTTAGCTGTATAAATTTAGTTACTTAATTTTTCTAGATTTCAATTTCATCTGAAAATAAAGATCTTAAAACACCTACCTTATTCAAAAAAGAAAAACCCTCCCTAGCAGTAGGATTTATTTGAAATTCCTCAATAAAATGTTTTCCACCAAAATAAATATTAACATTTGGTTCTTTATTCAACACCTGTGACTTTAACTGAATCTAATTGATTCAAAAACACTGCTATTTTTTCTCCTAGAACAATATCTTACAAAGAAAGAGAGAGAGAAAGAGAGAGAGAGAGAGACAGACAGACAGACAGACAGACAGAGACAGAGAGAGACAGAGAGAGAGAGAGAATTTCCTAAGTAAGAGACCTAATGTGAAGAAATTTTAATTATAACCAGTGCAGGAAGCATTATTTCAGATTAGGTTATACCATGATTCCCAGAGGAATTTTCAACACAGCCATGAAAACTATGTTCTAGATTAAACCTTAACCAATAAGACTCAATATAGGGGGAAAATATTTATTTTTATAACTCTTAAATAAGAAATATCTTATTGAGTTTGAAATCTTAAGGAAACCAAAGGAAAAGAGAATTTTTTTTCTTTCTGGACTTTGCATTCCATGCAAGTCTGCAAATAGCAAATGGTTTATTATAATGCTATTTCATGGTCTTAAACACGCTTCAGAGCTTTGGGGCATTTTAAAAATATCATTAATATAAGCCAGGTTGAAAAAAAAAAAGTAGCACTTTCTGGAGTCTAAATTAAATTGGTCGCTGTCCAAGATTTTTTGCATGAAGAGATGCCAGGGGACAAAAAGGACCATTAATCACTTTCTGCAGGTATTTGGAGTCTCCTACTCGCACTGGGATGAAAAGTGCTTTGAGAACAAGCTGCATGGCTTCAGAGAACACAGCTGCGCCCTTCCTTCACCAAGAACACCAGACGGAGGGAGGAGGGCTCTGGCCCCAAGAAGAGACGGCTTGGATGCTGGAATGGGGTACTTGCTAACCTCCTAACATACCTCTCTGAGCTTCTGCTTTGTTGCCGGTAAAATGAGAGTTGAAGCAGATTATCTTGGCCAAGGAAAACTAGGGGAGACCCAAGGATCCATTTACAGAGCCAGCGCCTAAGGACAAGCTCTTAAAGCACTAGGAAGGTGATGATGGCTCCAGTCTAGGCAAAACACGGCTCCAAAAGGAGAAATGCGGCATCTTACAAAAGTCTTGCCTCTTGAGGTCTCACTGAACACTCAATAGACTGGTGATGGTAGCGCCCCCTGCCGCCGCGCTCCTGGGCCGACGACCGGCTTCCTCTTAGTCGATATTTTAATTGCAATTTATTACCGTTGAAAGTTATCTTTTCTCCTAATCTGCGCGTTCTTTTATCTTTCCTCACCCACTAAACTATAACTTCTGACAGAACAGGGACCATCTCTTTCTCTCGTACAATTGTACTCCGGGTCCCGTCCTTCTTTGGAGGACAGAAAACATTTCATGAACGAATGATATAATAGATTCACTCTGACCTTCTGAACACATGTCCCTGACAATGAAACAGGAAGGATCTTCTCAAAATGCAAATTTAATCATGTCATTTCCCATTGGAGAATCAGTCAGCTAAGGTTACACACTAAATCTCTCATCCCGGCCTACAATAGGAGTCCGGCTACCCCTCTGGTCCCTGTAGCTCTATTCTCCCTCCCTGCCCTACTCTGCCCTGCCCTCCCCTGAGGAAGGTCTGACCCAGGGTACTGAGTGTATTACTTTCTTGTGGCTGCTATAACAATGGAAATGGCTGCAAACACTCAGAAACCCAGCCTCTCTGGCCTAAGTTTATTCCTTATGCGCCACACCAATTCCTCTATCTGGCCTTTGCGCATGTCATTCCCTCTGTCAGGAACGGGAACATGCACCACTCAAAGCAGACCCAAACCCGACTCGCAGCCATTGCCCCATGAACTCTCTCACTTTTTCACATCTGAGCTCACAAATCTCTTCCTCAGGCAAGAGCCTGTCTTGACACACACAAGCAAATACACCCTGGCCTGGCCTAGGTGGGACCCTTCTGTTATCTGCCCTGGAAAGAAACTCCTATCCTTCAGCACGCCTACCTCAGTTTGCAGATGTTCACTTATGCATATGAGTATTTACTTAATATCTGTCACCCTCACTTTGTTGGAAAATCTAAGAGAGGAGGGTCCAGTCTGTTTTTGCTTATTCTGGCATCTTCAGAGCCTAGTATAGTGCCTGATGGATAGTAGCCATGCAATCAACATTTGCAGATTGAATGAATGAATGAGCGAAAGTACAAATGACTATCAGCTTCATATTTGTATAAAGTCAAAAACTCTGTATGGTCTCAAGTAGTCTTAGAACTTATTTTTAAAACCCAACTGTCATGGGTAACAAGAGCACACTTCCTTTCTAAACTGGTCTCTTCCAGCTCCAAAGCCGATTAATCATATCAGAGACCAGTGAGGAAGGCCTCCCCAAGTCATAATCCCTCTGTACAACTAGAGCTCCCCGCTGCCCTGTCTCTTTATTCTCACTCATTCTAACCAGAACGTTTTAATTTGGAGAAATAATGAACCTCAAGAGGAAAGGGGAAAAGGGGAGGGAGGCCACGGGAGCCACGGAATTTGAGTCAGTGTCTGGTTACCATTTAAGGCCTAAAAGGAAACAACTAGAGCCAAGGAACTGGCAGTTGCAACTGCTCTTTGTTCTCTTTTTAAAAAGAAAATTCCACAAAATGCAGTTTTGGGGCTCTGAGCAAAAATGTTTTCTGCATTACAGAGGATCTACCGGAAATGTTCCTCAAAACTGCTGAAAACTCGAAACTCCAGGAAAACATTTACTAATAGGAGAGAAAAGTCTGACTGAGATCCGGATTGAGAGCCTGGAGAAAGAAGTTATTTCCCTCCAGGGAGAGATAAGGATCACAAATGCTGATCCCCAATGTGCACAACTGTTTAGGAGATAATCTCTGCACTAACTAGAAAACAAAAGGAGGAGGATTACACAAATAGCCCTTCTGGCAGAAAACAGGTAAATGATAACAAAGAAAACGGCAGAGGGACAGAGAAGGTAAAGGGAAAGTTGTGGACAGTGAAGAGTCGAATGGCAAAAGCTTATCCAGGAGAGCAGACCAGGGAGCTGGAGACCCAAATGATGCTGCGAGATAAGAGAAAAATGTAAACACAACTGAATAATCCCCCAGCATTTGTTCCAGCCCTGGAGAAAATGTCCATAAATCTTATAGAAATGTGATATATTGGAGAATGGATCTAATCCAGATCTTATCCTGACTTATGTTCCATTCCAGAGCTAGAAAATAAAAAAATAAAGGTGAAATATTGGTGAACTGTTCATTTTCTTCCACATATGTCCCTCTCATGTCCTCTGTGGAAGCAGATGCCTGGGCTGAAAATCCGATGCCTGCCAGTTCACCCCCTCAGGACCCCTGCTTTCTCATGTGTGAAAGGAAGGTGTTTCCTGTCCATCTGTGATCCGTGGGGTCTCTAACATCTGTACAGTATAAGAGCGTGTGGGAAAGCACAGGCTTTCAGTCACAGAAGATAGCTATCTACCTATATCAATGGCTCTTCTATCAACCAGCTGTGTGATCCAGTTCACTCATTTGAAAAATGGGGGAAACAATGGAGAATAATTAACTGTGGTTGAGAGAAGTTCAATAATGTACTCAAAGTTATGGAATCAGGATTCAGATTCAAGTCTTACTGATTGCTTTCCAATGAAACAACATCAAGTTTTGTATTCATGAAATACAGCTATTAATGATCAGGACTAAAGTAATAATATGCCACATAAAGTCCTGGCACTTGAAAAATGTTCAACAAAGAGGAGTCACTATTACAGTTCCTATTTATAATTGCAAGTCCCTTGAGCTCAGGGTTTTAATGAATAATAACTTAACTTATCACAAAATAAATTTTCTGTACTTTTTCACCTCTCTCTATCCATAGTCTTTCTTCTAAATATTTCATGTTGTGATCCACATATAATATATATTGAACAACATCAAATTTGCTGACCATTTGAGAGTTCACACAGTTGACCACGTTCATTGAGAGGTAACTGAGGAAAGATGTTCAGAAAAAGGCTTAGTGTCTAGCTTGGGTGACATACATGCTTTCTTGTAAATAATTTATTAACTTTAAATATTTTTAAGTATTCGGTCTCACATCTGTAGGACATATGGAGACTGGAGTCACAAAGAAACGAGCCCATTTCACTTCAGTTTTTAGGGTCTCTCTATTCTCAAATCTATTCTGTTTCCTGGAGAAGTACAACTTTTTCCAGATGGAATTTCAAAGTTTTGCTCCAGCTTCCAAATACTGAATGTGTCTACCAGACCATCTCTAGCCCTTACATCTGGTTTTAAATGGTGATCACCAACTCTCACCATGTCACTAAGATTTCAATTTGGTTTCTTAACGGAAACCTTTTGATGAAGCTCTGAAACCCACTCTCCCCTGGTTAGTGCTCGTGAACTGAATAAATCCAACATTAATCCTTTAAATGTTTAGCCCTGAAGCCATAATTCCATCTGGCATAAACACGGAGACTCAAAGAACTGAATGCCCAACATTCTCCCAGCACATAGTAGATGTTCAATAAACATCTATTGCGTGAAAGAATGAGACACAAGATACAGATGAAAGTAAGTAATTATATATGGTACTAGGTATTCCACTGGGTCCCTTTGATATGCTATTTTTCAAATTCTTCCTTTTTAACCTGAGGCCAACTCATTTTATAGATCGGAAAACTAAGGCTAGGTAAGATCCAATGGTGAGTTTTAAATGCACAGTCTCTTTATAGTGGTGTCAAGATTCAAACCCAAATCTGCCAGATGCCAAAGCCTCTATAGTTTCCACTACACTCCATGTTGCCCTCTATGAAACTTCTACTAACATAGGTTTGCATGCATATAATGACAACTAAGTCAAAGCAAAGGGATTTTTCCTTGGGGTAAATTAAACTTGAAAATATGCTACTATTTTTTTTTTTTAAGCTAGGTCTCCTCAATGCTATATAGGATTTATAGAGAGGTAGGACATGCCCCACCCTCAATGTTTAAAGTTAGAATCTCGCTAACACTATTTTGGGTAAGAAGTGTTTTCATGCCAGACATTTATTTTTCAGCTTTATCTCTAAGTAATACAATCTGAAAACTGAGTATTTTACCAGGGATTGAGCATACTGCAATGTAACAGAAAACGTAAACAGCAGTAACTTAAAAGAAGTGTAGAGATGAGAAGTTGATGGCTGGCATGAAATTTCTACAATGTTATTCCGATGCAGGCTCCTGTCCTTAGCACATAGTTTTCCGTCTTTTTGTGTCTTCATGGTTCCCACATGGCTGCTGGAGAGCCAACAATTACAATAGCCATTCCAGGCAAAAGGAAGATGGAAGGGTCAAGAACAAAAAGGTGTATGTCGGTTGAGACGATCTCCTCTAAATTTCTTTTCCCAGAAGCCCCTTCCAGTGATTTCTGCTAATAGCTCTTTGGCTAGAACTATATCACAGGCAAGAGGAATTTTTTAAAAAATTGTATATATGTAAGGTAGGTATGTTGCCAACCCCAAAAATGTGATTCTCTTAGTAAGGAACCAGAGAGAATATTAGATAATCAACTACCATTGTCTGACACAAATGCCTGAAAAATCATTTAAACATCTGGCATTTAATAGTGCCTTTAGTTCCATGAAACTAGACACTCGGAAAAATTGAATGATGTATTGAAGACTGAATTCTTGCTCCTTTGGAGTATAACAAAGCCATATTATAGCCCATGGCCTCAAATGTTAGATAATACAGAGGTTAAAAGTTATCCAGCTTATTAAAAAATCAATCTAAATGAAAAAGAAAGCATGCTTTTATCAAGAATATCAGTCAGCCATTAAACGCCCTTGGCTTTAAAGTCTCTGAAGTGTTGATCTATGAGGTTTACATTTTCATTTTATATTCCCCAATAAACCTAAAGGCACATGTGCTTGATGTTATGGCTAAGGACAGGTAAAGCACCCCTAACAAGAGGGAGTCACTACTACACTCGGGAAAACCAAGGATTTTCCTTCCTTCTTTCCCAGGACCCATCTCAGTTTCCTGCTGGGAATGACCTTCTGCCAGGGGTAAAAGGGGCTCAGAACTGAGCACCCACATAATTGGCAAGACTCCTGGGTTCTCCATGTCAGAATCAGTCTTAAAGGTGCTCAAGTTCAGTGCTTCCTGACCCAACTTCTTCCCTACAAAGTGAAGGACAGCACAAGGAAGAAGAGAAAAAGCGGCTCCGTGGATGACGGATGCAGGCTAGTGAGCAGGAGACAGAGTCTAACTCCCAGGATTTCCCACCAGAGCCTCACATCCAATTCCAAGTGAAGGTGCCCCTCTCTCAGTAACATTGCCGGGGATTGTTCTTAAAGACACTGAACCACTTGTTGTAACATTAGGTTAGTTCGATGTGCTTTTTAAAAGGTATATTAAGGTATATTAAGGCCATATGGTTGGCTGAGCAGATATTGGCCAACATTCAGGTGATTGATGGGAATTAGAACCAGGAGTGATGTGGTCCACCTATAAAACCACTCAGATGTTGGCGAACCGGGGGCAATGGCCATCTTAGGAACAAGAGCTTTCACAGTATCGACCTTGTGTTCACATACCCAATGTTCACATCCATTCTTCAGACTATGTTCATTCTTTTCTGATTTGTGATAATGTCCTAGAAAGTGATGACTTATTAGCTCTTTTTAAAAGCGACATATTATGGAACGAGAATAAGTGGAGAAGTATATAGAGAAACCTATATGATGAAGAGTGTAAAGACAAGAAAGACAAAAGATCATGTCGAGTCTTATATTGTTCCTGTTCACACATCCTTGACATTGATGTGCTACGAATATTTCAAAAAATATAGATTATTATTTTTAAACACATAAATATACATCAGCTTAAACTCCTTAGATTAGCTTTGTGTATTCGACTATATTATTTCTCATATGCCATGGAGAAACCACAACTAGAAGGAAAAAAGGGCAGAAAGGACCAGAAATGACTTTTGGAACACTGAAAACACAGAAGCTGAGGTAAATAGAAATTTTTTTTTTTGTCTCTTTGACGATAAACTTACACACATCCAAGTGTCACAGACATCTGCCAACCTCGATCTTCAGGAATATTCCAGCCCACAACAGCATCCTATACTGCTGAACTCCTATTAGAATTGCACTCTTTCCCACATCACACAACTCTTAGTTATATCTTTGGCTGGTCTTGCCTTTCATACAAGGAGTTATAGTCTATTTAAGAAGACTCAAAAATGCTTTTTTCTTTTGAAATTACACGCCATTTCAGTGCAGTTTTGCACATAGCTGGGATGCTAAAGGCATTCACTGATTTGTGTACCACATGCAAAAGTTAGCTGTGCATCTGTTAGAATCCAAAAAAATCAATAAATATTTCCATTGTCCATGCTCCCCACACTCCAAGTTCAAAACCAGTCGAGAGACACAGGATCATGTAGATAAAACTGAAAATGTGAGCTTTATCACAAATTGAAACTGTTTTGGAGGGTATGGCTCAGACGATTAGCCTCAGTTGGCTTCCTAACACCTCCCCTTGTAATTGGACAGACTCATTCACATCACTGCTGCAGCTGGCCATCCAAAGCCTCCTTTAGCACTGCCAGCTAGCAGCCCAGAAGACATCCAGATGCACCCTTTTGAATATGAGAAGACCCAGAGCAACAAACCAAATTGCACAGCTTCTTTTTCAATATCACTGAGCAGAGAAGTCTCTCCTTCTCCCATGGGGAAGAGTTAGTAAGGGGCTCAAGAGCAAGGATCATAGTTTCATCTCCTGGGGATTAGAAACCTCTTTCTCTCTGAGAAAAGTAGGGCATCTTCCCATTGAAATTCCACAGATGCCTGATTTTTTTCTTCCTGGCTGTTAATCTACTGTCCTGTGAGGATTATTTATATTTATTATGTGCCAAACCCAACACCCAATACATAATTCAAGATAACCCCCCTCATAAATTCTGTGCATAGGATTTATATACCCCAGATGGGTGGAAGTTTTGATCTTTAGAACCAAACAGATTTTTATAATTCATGAAAGGCCCTGCAATGCACAGAGCCTTGTTCCTCACGTTTTCTATGTAGCTCCCTATGTGCTGAGAGATTATGGAGCAAAGACAGGGAAATAAATACTAAGCTCGAAGAATTTGTTTAAAGATGTTGATAAATATTTTTAGATAAATGTGATTTATTCCATAAGACTGCTCTCTCTGACTCTTTCCAACTAAATAAGATATATAATTTTAGGAAAGATCTGTTTTTAAGACTGGTCAGAAATAACAAAAATGTGTGCCCACAAGCAAGGGCATCATCTTAAAGGAATTATAATTCTTTGGGTGAGTGGCCAACATAAGACACCTTAAGAAAAAGACAACATTTGATCAGAGTCCTTGATACAATCAGAAGCATATGCAATTATGGGCTTTCAAAGAGTGTTTTAGTAGGAAAGAGAGATAAAAAGCTGCTATAGTAGACAACTCCTAAATCACAGTGGCTAATTTTACACAATAAATATTTATTTAGAGCCCAGGGCACAGCCCAATAGGAGTTGGAGAATATTTTGCTCCTCATTCAGGGAACTGGACTTCAATCTCGTGCTTTGACCTTCTTCTGGGTCTTCAGATTTCTCTTCATTCAGCCTAAGTGTGGGAGGAGAGTGTGAGGGCAAGGGGCTAAGATGTTTGGCTTGGTTCTGTTTTCAAAGAAACAGGGCTAAAAACAGCACACACATCTCTTCTGTTTGCGCTCTTTTGGCCAGGACTCAGCCATTTGCCACACCTGACAACAAGGGGACTGGAAATGGAGTTTGCAGAGTGCCCAGGGAGAATAGGACTGGAGAGGTGGTAACAAAGGCAGACTTAAAACAGCCAGGACTGAAATAAACTGGAAACAGAAGACCACATATTACATGATTCCATTTATATGAAATACCCAATACAGGCTGATCTCAAAGATAGAAGCAAATTAGTGATTGCCTAGGGGCGGAAGGAGTCAAAGGGGAGTAGAGAGCTGATTACTAAAGTGTACAGGTTCTTTTTAAAATAATGAAAATGTTTCAAAATTGATTTGGGTGATGGTTACACATCACATATATGTGAATGTACTAAAAAAAATTTTAAGTGAATTGTGTAGTATATGAATTACATTTTAATAAAGCTGTTTAAATAAAAAAAAAAAAAAAAAAAAAAAAAACAGGACCAGCTGAATATATGGGAATTCTTGGCATTATCTTTGTAACTTTTCCATAAATATATAACCATTTTAAAATAAAAGATTTTCTAAAACTATTAAAACATAAAAGCCATGACCAATTTCAAGGATGGTGAGTTTTTTTTCCTTCAATGGCTTTCTTCTCACCTTTTTCTCAGATAAAATCTGGTGAAACTGAATACGAGCAGCTTTATATTTCAAGTTTGAAAGCAACTTTAAAAGTGGTTTTCAATCTATCTGAGGTTCAGTTTCCTATTCTGCGAAATGGAAATAATACATTGACTTCAAAGGTTTGTTTTACTGATTAAGATATTATATCTGAAAGCTTGTGGCAATCCAAACATCTCATTGACTCTTGACAAAAGCATTTTAATCCTTTAAACACTTCAAAGAGAAATGAAATATTAAAACACAAGTAACCCCATAAAAATTTGTTTAAGACTTAAATAGATACTTCGCAAAAAGAAGAAATTCAAATGTTCAGTGTTATGGCCTGAATGTTTGTGTCATCCTGCAAAATATGAACGTTTAAATCCTCCAGAGTGTTGGGATTAAGAGGTGAAACTTTTGAGAGGTGATTAGATTATGAGGATGGATCCCTCATGAGTGGGACTAGTGCCCTTTATAAGGCTAGACATGAGAGAAGAGTGCTCTTCATCTCTCCCTCCTTTCCTCTCTCTCTCTCTGCCCCTGTCCTCTGTGGCAAGTGAGGACACAGCAAGAAAATGGCTATCTACAAGCCAGGGACCGGGCCTCATTATTTTCTTGCCGTCTCCTCACATTCTGGCCCTCACCAGGCACTGCCCTCCCAGCCTCCAGAACTGTGAGAAATAAATGTTTGTGGTTAAGCCACTCAGTCTATGGTATGATTGTTACAGCATCTGAAATGGACTAAGACAATCAATAAACACATGATAAGCTGCTCAACATCATTAGTCACCAGGGAAATGCAAAACAAAACCACAGTGAGATACTTTACACACTCCCCAAATGATTAAAATTAAGACTGACTCTACTAAGTGTTAACAAGAATATGAAGCAATGAGAACTCTCCTACATTGCTGGTGGGAGTTTAAAATTGTATGATAATTTTGGAAACAGACTGGCACTGTCTGATAAATTTAAATATTCACTTACCCTATGACCTAGCAATAACATTCCCAGATGTTTATCAAGAGAAATGAATGTATATGTTCGTAAAAAGACCATCCCATAAATAGCAGCTTTATGTATAAAAAGCAATAATTAGAAATAGTCCAGGTGTTCATCAGTAGGAAGATGGATAAACAAATTGTGGTATGTCCATACAGTTTACAAAAAAAAAAAAACCTACTGATATACACAGCATAGATGAGTCTCAAAAAAAATGCTAAGTAAAATGATGTATAAATAAAAAAACACATATATAATTCCATTTATATGAAGTTCTTAAAAATAGTAAACTAATCAATAATGACAGAAAGCAAGTCAGTGGTGATCCAGAGCTGAGGGTTGTGGGATAAGAATTGACTGGGAAAAAGTATGACATAACTTTCTACGATGATGGAATTATTTTATATTTTAATCAGGGTATATACATTTTTCAAAATTCATGGTGCTTCACTTTAAGACTTATGCATTTTGCTAAATATAATAAAATAGTGTTAATGTAAAAAATAAGGAAATGAGACTAATGAAGGGAGAGCAGAAACTATTTCATCCCTTTTGCCTTGGAAATAAGAGGGTGTGTGACATATATATACTAAATGCCTGCATGTGCAACCCACCGACTGCCTTCCCAAGTGGCCAAGGTGCAGAGCCCTGGAAAATTACCTCTTTAGAGTCAATGTCATCTCAAGACAACTCTGTAAATAGCCATGCCCAGTTTATACTCTACAGGTCAATATATTCCATATTACGGTGAAAAAATAATAACCTCTAACCCAGACATGTCTTAGATCACATTTTTCTTAAGCTATATAAAGCTTTTGAAAACAGGAAATAAAGCACATTAAGATATTGCAGGGGGAAAAAATCTAAAATAGACTAATATGCAAACGAGGACTATGAGAAAAAGACAGAAGATGTGTATTTTTTTTTTCAGTGCCAAAATTATGCCGGCCAAAACTCGGGAGAGGAGGAAATGAGAATCCCGGGATGAAATGACAATCAAAGGCAAGGAAAACACAGAACATTCAAAGCATTGCACATAAGCATGGAGGGGGAGAAGCTAAATAAGTCTGCATATTAACTTACAGCCGGCGACCAGTTAAAATGAGAATTTAATGACTCTTAAGGCTTATGCCTTATACATGAACAGGAATTGAATCAACATTAGAGGCAGAATCCTATCAAATTACTGGAGCAAATTTTATTCCTTCACTTTTAAATTTTAAGACTTAAGCTTTGGTGTGATAGAAACAAACAGCTACCTTTTAATAAACTGAATTTCCTTCTAATAGCTAATAGGATTTTAATGTTGTTAGCCATTTGTATAATATACATGTTCAGTAGTTGCTTTTAAAAAAAATGTTCATAGATTCTAAACGAAGAAAAAATTATGTAGTGTGCATTACATCTGTGTATAAAGTAAGTATATCATTGCTGTTTCTGAATTGTGCCTATTACAGTGTCTGACTTACTAATGTTTGCCAACATTATCTGTTTCTCTTAGCAATTTGATTTTTTATAAGTTTCAAGTTTACATTGTTAAGAACATAAAGATTCATCATGATTACATTTCCTTCGTGGACTGTAAATCTTACCAAATAGAAATAATGACTCTTCTTCTCATTTAATGCTTTTCCCTAAGACATTATCGCTGTCAGGCGTCTGTATTCCTGCACTTGGCTTTCCTTTGGCCAGAATTTGCCTGTTCTCTTTATTTTTCATGTTCTTAGATTGTTTCATTTGAGGCACATTTCTGTTAAACAGTAAACAGCTGTATTTTAGTGGTGGTGCTGGTGGGTTTTTGTTATAGTTTGAGTTTTCTCTGGCTTCTCTGGGGTTTTTTGTTTAGTTTGAGACAACAAGGTTCCTGGCCTTCCACACTTAACGCGACATCTTCCTCTACCTCGTCCATATAAACAGCAATTCTCCCAACCCCTTCCTGGACCTTGTCATGACCTGTAACTACACCACCTTGATCATCTCATGTTCAAGCATCTTACCCTTTGTCTCTGAGCACCACCATCGCTTTCAGTACCAACCTTCAACAGTTTCTCATCCTAGTACAACCCCCAGATAGCTGAACACACTCTTTTGTCACTTTTCTTTCTTCCCAAACTAGACCCCATAGCCTGTCATTCTCATCATCCTGTGCACAGATTCTCAACTCTCTGTGCATGTAAGCCTCAGTCTCCTTTCCTGTCCCCCGCTGTCATGGACACTTGGCAAATACCAATGCTGGTTGAACCCAGCTCCATATGTTCTTCACTTGCACCGAAGCAAGCAAAACTCAGATGAATCTAGAGCATCACTGAAATGGCCCTTACCTCTACAATGATTTTCTCCTAAGGTTGCTTTGCACCTACATTTTCTACCCTCTGGTTTCTCTAAAAATAGAACCACATGTCCTCTCATATTCCAGGAACAAAGTTTCTGGCTCCCCGGTGATGAAATCTTTTCTTGTTTCAAAGGCCATATTCTTTTTAGCAACTTTTCCTATCACTTCAAGACCTTAAAAGGTAGTAGATAGATATATTCAACTCACTCTCTTAACCAACCCCCTATCAAGTCATGTGATTGTTAATAATACGCTCAGAAAAAAAAAAATGCTTTTTTTGTTTTAGTTAAAGAGGTTGAGACAAATACTGAGAAGCAGGGTTATACCAATATTGAGGGCTAGCCAGGGGGTTTGCTTCATCCCCCACCCCAACCCCACAGAGTAAAAGAAAAATCAATCTATACAATAGAAAAAAAGTGTACTATCACCCCAGGGAAAATAGAAAAGTAACTAGACCTCCAAAGAAAAATAGAGCAGAAAAACATATTACCCAGTCACACGAAAAACATTTCTCTTTTAAATGATCAGTCCCTAGAATAAGCATTAAATTTAACAGGTCTTATTATTTTTTTTAGTTTTACTACCTCAAAATATATCTGCTAAGTAGATCGACTGCATCCTTTATTGCAGGCCTAATGGCCAGTTGATGACAGAAATCTGATCCATTTTTGATCCTTACCTTATAAAACTTCATGCCCATCAGATCCCTTAATGGACACAGAAGGTCTTTAAAGCTCAGGCATTTCTATAGCTCAGGCCTAGAAAGTGGCAAAACTGATTTTTCGAATATGGTGATGGTCAGTGTTATACAGCCAACTCCAAGGATCTAATTGGACTGAGAACCTCCAATTCTGCTGAAGACCTTTTTGAACCTGCATTTGTAATTCATGGTTCAGGAACTCAGACACCATGCCCAGTGGACATTTTTAGCAGCAAGGAGGAAAAATGATTAGTCATCTCTCAGCCGAAGGAGAGTCAGTCTTCTGACCAGGCTGGACAGTCAGAGGCTTTTCCTACAGCCCTTAGGTTCGTGGCTTTAGGCTGTGGTCAGTTGAGTTTCCACACAGATAAGTATGCCAGAAAATTCTTTTTCCGCATCGCAATCTTTCAGACAGATGGAGTGAGGTTGGTGTGATCTACATGACTATTGAAATGTTACAAAAGAGTGATTAAATTAAAAGATCATTGAGTTTGAGATGCACTGTAGTTCCTGGTGTGGCCTCATAATTTATTTCCTGGACAGAATCTGGACAAGAAGTTTGGGAATTATCATAACATGGCATCCGTCAGCTTTGGAATTACAGTTTTGTACCTCGGTGCTGCCATTTACTAGCCATCTGGGCCTCAGGTAAAACACCTTGCCTCTCTGAGCTTCAATAAAATGGAGATAGCAGTACTTACCTTGCAGGGTTATTCAATGACATCACAATGGAAAGTATGTACTAAATAAACCATGTGCTAAAAAAATCAATACTCCTATGTTGACAATTTGACCCTTTCCAAAGACTCCAAATTTCTCATCACTTTTTCCTTTGCCATTACCTGCAACAGGTGACAAGAGTCAGGAACTTGCATATAACCATGCACACAGTAAGTGCTCAGGAAGTACTTATTAGCTTGGTTTATTAAATATATTCTCAACTCTGACTAAACACCCATCATCACTCCAAGGCACGATAGCCTCTGCCAACCCCAGAAACACCAGGTTACCCCCTTAAAAATAAACCAGAGATGGGAAGTTGGGGCAGAGGGATCAGGGATGGGAAGGACCACTCTCCAGATCTAAAATAATGTCTAATAATTAGTGTCCTGGGAATGTGAATAAGGGTTAGTGCCAAGTTGGGTGTTGGTCACTGCTCTGGGAAATCCTCAATAACTCACTTTAATTCAGACTTCTCAGAACCTTCTAGAAGACCTAAAAGTTTCTAAAACTATCCTAGGATTTAAGGGTAAAACTTTTTTTTAATTAATGAATTTATTTTTTATGATGATTTTGGTTAACTAAATCCAATAAGCTTCAGCTGTACACTTTAACAATAAGGCATATATATACATATATATATATATATATTTACACTGTGTGTTCACCTCCTATAGTTAGATTTTTTTCTGTCACCACATATTTGACCCCCTTTACCCTATCTACCTTCCCCTTCCTCCCCTCTCCCTACCCTCTGATAATCACTAGTCTATAGTCCATGTCCATGAGTCTCTATTTGTTTGTCCTGTTCATTCGTTGCTTTTAGGTTTCTACCCCACATATAAGTGATATCATGTGATTTTCAACTTTTTCTGTCTGACTCATCTTGCTTAGCATGATTATTTCGAAGTCCATCCAAGTTGTCGCAAATGGCAGTATTTCATCTCTTCTTATGGCTGAGTAATATTCCATTTATATGTGTACCACAGCTTCTTTAGCCAATTATCTATCATAGGGCACTTTAGTTGCTTCCTTGTCCTGACCACTGTGAATAATGATGCTATGAACATCAGTGCGCAAATATCTTTTCGGATATGAGTTTTCAAGTCTTTGGGATAAATATCTAGTAGAGGGATTACTGGATCATATGGTAGATCAATTCTTAGTTTTTTGAGGACCTTTCATTCTGTTTTCCATAGTGGCTGTACCAATTTGCAGTCCCACCAGCAGTGTATGAGGGTTCCTTTTTCTAGGAGTAAAACTTTTGATCGCCCTACAAGTCAGCCACTCACCTGAAATGACCAAGCCTCTTGGTCATCCCACTGGTTTGGTGGACATCTTAACCTTGAGGGTCTCCTTTTTACTGAGACTTGGGAGTAAATGCAACCACATGGAGGAGGGATTTTTTCACATTTGGACCTATAATTGCAGACATGTGGTACCATCTCATTCACTCATTTCAATCTAATATGTTTATAACTTCATTTTTGCAGACAGCCAAAGACTATGGATTGCAGTGGAGAAATCCAAGTAAGCTCTCTTATTTCTTTCTATCTTATTGTGGTCAGCTGAGGCCAGCTTTCATAAAAACTAGAGCCTTGATTCTTGCAGAGTCCTAATTGCGGAAGGTTAGATAATTAAGACATTTAATGTTTGCATTAACCTTTTGCTCCATTGTGTAGGTTTGAGGTCTAAGTGAAAATGAAATTAAAAAACCATCCCACAGACTCTCATCAGTCCCTTTAATGGCCTCAACAGGTAGCCAGGGACCCAGGTCAGAGGGACAGTGACTTCATGGGAATTCAGGCATTGCTTCTGGTTCTCAAAGGACTGGCTGTAGTCCAGTCCTGGGAGCTCAGCTTGCAAGCATGAGAATTCACACCTGCTATTCAAATGATTAGAAAGCAGGTTTCACTTCCAACCCCAAAAAAGAGATCCTGGGAGGGTTATGCTCCATCTTCTTCTTGAATTAAAAGTTTAGCTCAATAGTGATCAAATATCAGCTTGAGGACAAAGAATTGTCTTTGGCAAAGTTCACCTAAGCCTGCCTCTAAATTTACATAGAGTTAAATTTAGGCTAGCCAAAGAATGTTAAAATACACATAATGTCCTTTCTTTTATGAGAAGTGCTGACATCAGATAGTGGTTATGGCTTCCTAATGTCTTTACTTGTTAAAAGAAAAAAAAATGACAATTCTTAATTATATTCCTTCTCCCCCCAGTTCCATTTCTTTAAAAAAAAAAAAAAATCCCTGGTCCTTAAAATTCAGAAATGTGGAACATCTGAAAAAAGAAAAATAGCATGATATCTATGTTGTAAACCAGCTGGGAGTTCAAGCAAACCATTCAGATTCTTTGGTCATTAGTTTCTTCAGCAGAGAGTTGGGCCTGTGCACCCGCCAAAGATGAGCTTGTACATGGCTGGGTGACATGGCCAAAGTCAAGCCTTGGTGTCTTCTGTGGATCACACACATAATAAATAGTTATTTTTAAAAATTTACTAATGGAAATTTATTAGGTAAATTTCAGATATCCATACCATTGTATAAGTCGAGATCAAGAATTTTTCACAATATACAAGTGTTAGGATTTTTTTCTTTTTCTCTTTCTTTCTTTCTTTCTTTCTTTTTAACAGTGTTGTGACAGTCCCCCACCTGAGTTCCCTTTTTTTCTTTAAATGCCAAAAGTAGAGACATTGGCACCAAAACAAGCCTACATGCTGAAGCACAGCCCTGCCCATACATAACCTTCCTGGCTGTCTTACTCTCTTGCCCAAGTTTCACTTGGAAGCTCATGAATAATCAGCCCCCACACCAGGGCTTAAACTGCTGGCCCATACTCCTCTGTTGCAGTCAAGAGCTCATAAATCTAACAAGGTAGAGACAGAGGACAGCCAAGAAACCCGTCTTTGAAAGAGCTGGGAGTGTCGAGGCAAGATCTCTGGAATATTATGGGCATAATCCTGGCCTCAGTTTTTTGTTTCAATCAACTAGAGATTCATAATCCAAAATTGGCATCTAAAAGTGTGCTCAGTACATACCTCAGACTTTCAGCTCCTTAGATCCCATACCAGGGGTTCACTGTGCAATTAAATATCCATTGAATCTCCAAGGCTAAAGAATCTTATGAGAGAGCTCAGGAAACAAAATCCAATGAGTACAGGTCCTACTTCTACTAATTCCCAGCCATGTGACCCTCAACAATTTACTTAACCACTCTCAGGATCAGTTTCCTCATCACTAAAATGAGATATAACAATGGCTCAACATCAGGTTTCAGTGACATGATTTAAGGAAAGCACTTAGCACAATATTTGGTATATAGAAGATGTTTTAAAATACATTGGTATTGTTATCTAAGGGTTTCCATTTATAAGAGTTCTCAAATGTTTTGGTCTCAAAATCCCTTTACAATTAAAAAGTAACAGAAGACTGGAAAGAACTTTTGTTCACAAGACTTATTTCTTTTGATATTTACCATATTCTATATTAAAAGAAAAAAATTCTAAAACACATTCTATTAGCTCTCAGAGCAATGACATTATCACACATCATTTGGCTTCTAGAAAACTCCACTGTACACTCTAAGAGAATGACAATGGAAAAAGCAAACAACAGCTTAGTAGTATAGCTTTGACTGCCATAGACCTCAGATTTAATATTGAAAACCATGGGTGTATTATATACATATACAAAAAGTAACACAAAATAGATCAAAGACCCAAATATAAGAGCTAAAACTATAAACTTTTAGAAGAAAATTCAAGAGTAAATATTCATAACCTCAGATTAAGCAATGGTTTCTTAAGACACCAAAAGCACAAATAGCAGAAGCAAAAATAGATAAATTAGACTTGATCAAAATTAGAAATTTTATACTTTAAAGGAAACCACTAGGAAAGCAAAAAAGACATTCCACAGGATAGGAGAAAATATTTATAAATCATGTGTAAGAGACTTGTATCAAAAATATTTAAAGACCTCTTACAACTCAACAATAAAAATACAAACTCAATTTAAAAGTAGATAAGAGGTCTGAAAAGACATTTCTCCAAAGAAGATATACAAATAGTCAACAATACATGTAAAGATGCTTAACATCATTAGCAATTAGGAAAATTCTAATCAAAATTACAATGAGATACCAGTTCACACCCACTAGAATGGATAAAATAAAAAAGAAAGATAATAACAAATGTTCGCGAGGATGTAGAGAGATTAGAACCTTCATACACTGCTTATAGGAATACAAAATGGTGCAGCTACTTTGAAAAACAATCAAACAGTTTCTCGAAAGAATAACATTGAGTTATCTCATGATGCAGCAATTCCACTCCTAGGCATATACCCAAGAAAACTAAAAATATTTGTTCACACAAGAATTTGTACATGAATGTTTATAATAGCATTATTCATATAGCCAAAAATGTCTCAAAATAGCCATTAACTGATAGATAAATAAAATATGATCTATATGTACATACAAATACATACAAGCACACACACACAATGGAATATAATTTAGTAATAAAAAAAGGATTGAAGTACTGATTCATGCTACAACATGGATGAACCTTGAAAATGCTATATTAAATGAAAGATGCCGGTCACAAAAGACTACATATTGTACAACTTTATTTAATATACATATAATAGGCAAATTCAAAGAGAAAAAAATAGATTAGTGGTTGACAGGATCTACAGGGAGAGGTGAATAGACAGTGAATGCTAAAGTGTACCAGATTCTTTTTGGGGTGATGAAAATGTTCTGAAATTAAATAGTAGTGATGCTTGCACACCTTTGCGAATATACTAAAAACTACTGAATTGTTATGGTATGTAAAATATATCTCACTAAAGTTATTATTTTAAAAATATTAAACCATATTCTTGAATTTGGTTTTATATAATTGCATTCCTTCTGTTTCTCCTGACTTTCCAACCTATACCAGGCAGTGAATCTGGAAACTAAACAAGTTATTAATTTTATTTAGTTGAAGTAATCTGCGTTGCTGAGGGCTGAAGGAAATACAGTTTAAACCCAAGCAAATCATATCATAAATTAAAGTTAGAAAGGACATGTAAATAAAACCAGTAATGATTCAAGATTTTAGCTTGTGAGAGTAGGTGTTATGCAGAGAAAATGTTTTTCATGGGTGGGGAAAAAATGGACCTGTTTTCCAACAGCACAGTTGGATCATTTTAAACAAAGAATAAACACCATTACATCCCCATTGTTTTCCCTCTTGGGTGCCACCCCGCCCTCACCCTAGGATCTCAGTTCCCAGTTCCCACCTGAATTCACCAACATCCTGTACGCTCCTGCAGAAGTTTTTGGAGACATCTGATGTCCAATAACAAGCTCCAGAGTCCTGCCTTCTGCAAATGAAGGCTGTTAGCAGGAGCCTGGGACCCACTACAAAGCATAGACTCTTCTCAGTCTCTGGGCTCGGATACCAGCTGTCCTCCCATGGATTCCTGCTGAGGCCAGCTCTCCAATCCAGCAGTCTGGGAGCAAAGCACTCTCTGACACTCGTCAAAGTTGCAAAATCTGAAAAAGCTGAATAAATTCACTTAAGAAGGCAGAATGATGAAAGAACTAGATAAAAGAAGACGTTTGGAAGAATTAAGGAGGGAAAATAAGTTAAACTCCCCAACAGACCTTAATACTATCTCAAAGTTGACAGATCGTAAATACTCCTTTTACTTTTTTAGCTCATGAAAATACTGCAGATTTCTTAGATATGTTACTTTAGAGCTACTCTTTTTTCAAAGCAATGACTAGAGATTGAGTTTCCATGTTTGTACAGGAAAGAGGGGCTTGATAAGAATGGGATCTTGTTTTTGTTGTTGTTCTTGTGTCTAAAGCCATTATTCACAAAACCGAAGCAACCATGTTAGCAACAAAAAGGTGAGTCAAAAAATAAGAGAAGTAGTAAAATATTTCTAAATCCCCACCTTCGGCTTATAAGAAACCCTAGCATTTCTTATGGGGAATTAATCTTGTCCCACTTTGGGAATATCGATGTTCCGACAAAATTTGAGCCTCTCAAAATGCAAATATTTTATTGTTCATGAAAAAGACATTAATTACATGAAAGTCAAAGAAAGGAAATGGGAAAAAATTCATGAGGTTCAATGAAAATTAAAGAGATGAAAAAATAAATAAATAACTCCAACCAAACACCATTCTGCTGAGTTATATACAAATAATGAAAAACATATTGCGCAGATTAACTCTCCCTTGAACTACACTTCAGTTTTGAGGTTAATGGACAAAATGTTCAGCAAAAACTAAACCAAAAACAGCAAACATATATGGGATTTTGCCAAGAATCAAAATAGCTTAAAAAAAATCTTATGGTTTTGTTTTTCCTAAAATATCTAGATGCCTTTAGGATAACAATTTTTCCTACCAATGGTGACTAAAATAAGAGAAACCAGGAAGCCAAACCTCCTTCCCTTATCCGAATCTGGATCCATTTACTCTGAGAATTTTCACTAACCTTATTTAAACTATTTTAATTCATTTGTTTATAAATTTAATGCTTTAAAAAAAGAAAGAAGTTTCTTTTATGAAATAATACTATATATATGTCAGTACAAAAAGATGGTGTAAGTTTCCCTTCTGGATAAGAGAAGAGAAAATTATGTGGAAAAAGTTGAATAGAGACCATATGAGCCTTTTTGGTTGATATTCAACTTGCTCGTGCTCCTTGAAAACTCCCTTGATCTCAATCATAACAGTTCATGCCTGAATATAAACATAATCCAGTCAGTTCTGCCATAATGCATATTTTTAGAACATAAACTATTTCATACATAATTAATAAATAATAGAAAAATATAAGTAGGAGTTACATGGATTCATACGTGATTTGTCCCCATGTTTTCAAGTGGTACACAGCTCAGTGCAAGTACATAACAGCTGAAAGCTGCAAAGCATGAAGGAATACAATACTGTACAAGATGCCAACTCGCTCTACATCCTTCCTCTTTGCTTAGTACAGCCATGTGCTATGTATAGCAAAGGCATATTTCTCAGTTGTCTTCAAACTTTGTGCACTGTCCCTTGTCTTCAGAACTTAGCAGGCCCTCCTTGAATTAGATCCCCTTAATCAAGCTTATAAAGGTAAAGTCCTATATGTTAGTGGTGTTTCTTTATTTTTTAAAAACTTAATGTCTTTTAAAATGTGTTCATATTTTTCTGATGACTGTGTTGTCTGGTTACAAAGGTGCAAAGTCAAAAATAAGCCCTGTTCTTTAATTTGCTCAGTTTTGCAGAACTCAACATTCTTTGGAATGCACATATCACATGACAGCAGGAACATCTGTGTCTATGAAATGGAATGATATTTGCCTATTTATCTAGATGGTAATAATCTTGGTATAGAGAATCCATAACACTGGTTGGATTGTTAAGCTCGAAACATCGAGCATCTACATTAGCTAAGTAAACCAAACCAGGCCCTTTTTCTAAGTTCATTTTCTAGTGAACATTTGATCATGTGAAAGAAGGCAAAATGAATAGATAGAGTGTTCTCTCTCCCCTTTTTTTGCCAAGTGAATTGGTGAAGTAGTGGAGAAGGACAGACAGAGAAGGAGCAAAACCAGTGATCTGTGTTGCAAGTTACCTGATAAATTTGGAGTATTTCTAAGTGCCACGTCTAGAACACTGACAGTTTTGCATCCAAACCTCTCAACTGACTTAGCTATTAAAAGGCACTGGCAAGTTTTTTCCATGAGTCCTAGTTTAGTCTAGTTTAGCCAATAATTTGGAATCGTGCCTGGTTGGCATAAATATTGCCTCCAGCTTTTTCATTGACAGCATTCTGAAGTGGATTGGGAGTTGGCCAACCACAGTGGATCTGAACCGAAAGGACACCACCAACCACCCCTGACAACCCAGCTTGACCCTTGACTCCCAAGATTCCCTTTGTTTCAAAGCATCGCAGCTAATACAAACTGAAAGGCAAGAGCTGCATTTATTTCTAAAGAAGTTGCTGGTCCAGGGCTAGCCATGGAATTTTCGTTGAAGTATCAGTTCTCACTCTGATTGCAGGGGGAAAAAGTGCTGGTTTGTCTGTCTATCTATAAATGAAAATCATGTTATTATAACATTCAAGGGACGATGCCCTGGAGGAATATGAAGCCAACACAGCTCTGCCAGCAAGAAGTTTAGGATCTTCTCACAGGGAGTGACAGATACTTACACAAGCATGTGTCCACTCTGGCGTGGGTCTGATAGGAAGCACTTCTTTACATTTTGCGCCCTGAACACCTTGTTTGTCTTACCCTCCTGAATGGATACATACTTTTTACACACACTGAAAACCTGAAGGTGATATATAGGTGACTTGCACAGTTTCTCATTTTCATTCAGCCAAAAGAAATTGGTCCTAGTCATTGTTCACCATTGCAAAATTGCAGAAAGTAGGTCTTGGAGGTCACTCGGCAAACAAACAAAGGAGCCAAGAGTGAAACCCAGGATTGACTATAAAGCCTGTGCTTTTCCATAGCGTAGTGTGACTTTTCGTCAAATAATGGCATAATGCATTTATAAATAGTAAATTTCATAAGATACTATATGTCTAATATGTAACGCCTTATTAAATAGCTTATTAAGTATATAATGGCCTGTTAAATATATGTACAATGGCCAAATAGATATGTATATATATATATATAAAATATGTAGCATATATATTATATATAATATGCATATTATATAATATACATATATTAGTCAGGATAAGCTAAGATTAATCTATGAAGACAAATTCTCAAATCGTGGTGGCATGAAATATACCTAGTGGTCAGGGCCACTCTGCAGGGCAGCTGTCCTCCACATGATGCCTCGGCATCACACCTCCACACCCGTATATGTTTCCACATTTGCCGAAGCACGAAAAAGAGGTTGGAGAGAAGCACCATCAATTAAAGGTCTTCTCTGAAAAGCCACATAGGTCACTTCCATTCATATTTCACTAATCGAAGCAAGTCACCTAGCATGTCTAACTTCAGGGAGTCAGGGTTGTACAGTCTTCACAGATTACAACTGGTCTCTAGGCCTCTAGGCTTAACATAGCACTTATTTAGGCAATAAGTTGTAAAGCAGATAGAGTGCTTTACAATTTACACAACATTTTCATGTATGTTAACTCTACCCAACAATGCGAGAAGCATCCCCAAAAGTTTTCAAGTGTTCCTTTCTTTCGAATTCTCACAACATGCTATGAAATAAACAGCAAGGGCTAGACAGAGTATTGAATCTATGTATAAAAAGATTTGAGGAGAGAGTGGTTGGTGTGGGCCCAACATCACCGAGAGCTTCACGAGAAGGCAACTGGAAACCACGCTGCAGATAGACATCCGGTCACCTCAAGGATGGAGTGTAGACATTGGATTTCCCCACTCTGTACACCTCTTGCTGACCCTGAGGAAACTGTTACCCACCCTTGGCTGGTCAGACATTCTAAAGTCCGATAAATACGTCCCATAAACTGGAGTTGAAAAGGGGTGGCATCTGAGCTGAATCTGGCCTGTAGATATTTAGTTTGACCCACCATTTTAGTAAATGAATTTCCATGAAAATTATTTTTTAGAACCATTATGCTTTGTTTCTTGAAACATTTCAATTTTAAACAGGCTTTGAAAGACATTTACCACTCATATATTCTCCCACTTCCCCTTCCATACATACCTCTCAATGTTTAAAAATTGGATCAGTAAGTCCTATGATTTTACTATAAATAAAGCATAATTATTTGGTTTTTAAACATTATACATGTGTGTAATTTTATTTAAATAAGTAACTAAATAAAGAAAAGATTTTTTGTGATTCTAGGAAGAAAATAAGCAGAACTGACTGGTAGAAGAAAGTCTACAATCTTCAAAAGATTAAGAAAAGAATGGTGAGCGAAGACCAATGAATAACCAAGGCCTGATTTCCTTCACGTAAACATCAGGCACTCTTAAATACTGAAAACTTCAGAAAATTTCTCCTATATGAGATAAAGAAAGGAAGACCATCTTTAAATAAGATTCAGTCAATCAAAAGATGAACATAAAAAAGAACAAGAAAGGCAGAGATTATATTTACAGAACAGAATATGAATGTTATAAAATTTGACAGCCATTGACATTTTCAAATTGGAGCTTTCACATGAAAATTCTGGATTTCCAGCATCTCCTCTAAAAGATTGACCACTCACTGGTTTCATTCTGCTAGAGTGCTGGGGGGCTGTCCTGGTGGGTGAGGCATTCTCTGCCATCTAAATGACTTCCAATTGTCTGCCGCAGGCCTGCCTCACTGATGTGCCTGGCTTCCATTTGCATTTTTATTCACAAGCCTTGAAACAGACAAACAGTGAAACTGTGTTGAAAAAAAAAATTGAGACCTGATTCATTTCTATTAACAATTTATTCAAATATCTACCTCGGCCTTTCACAGCCATAGTCAACCTGGACCCCTCTTCCTTCAGACACCTGCAGGGTGCACGCCCTTACCTCCTGCACACCCGCCCAAATAATATCTCCATTTGATGAGGCCTACTATCAACTGCTAACCTCCAGCCTCTGCATTCCCCACAATAATCACTGTCTAATCTCCTAATGTCCTCAATAAATTTACTATATTATTTACATAAATGTAAATTTATCATTACTATGTCTATTGTTTATTCTCTGCCCCCTCCAGCTTCCACTGTTAGAATATAAGTTCCATAAAGCCAGGAATTTTTATCTACTTTATTTACTAATGGACCTCAAGTGCTTGGAAAAATCCTGGCATGCAGTAGGTGCTCAATCAATATTTGTACAATGAATGATTGTCCCCAATTTAATTCACATCTCTATTGTTGTTAACATCTTATTCTGTTGCAGTCCTTTAACATACCTTCTGCTATTGAGGCAGATATTACCATTATTACAATAAAAATACTTTAATATATTTGCCATTACTTCAGAAAGTGATATATAACACATTCACTTAAGATTAGAAAAGCATTTTTGTATGTATTATCTCCCCTGTGCACCACAACAAGCCCTTAAGGTTGACTAGGGTGGTAGGCTACATCATCGCCCTGCAAGATAATCAAGTCCTAAAATCTCCAGAACCCATAAATACTATCTAGAATGGCAAATGTGGTTAAGTTAAGGATTTTGAGATAAGGAGTTAATCCTGGATTGTTAGATGAACCCTAACTGTAATCACTAGTATCTTTACAAGAGGGAGACAGAGGAAAATTTGACACACATGGAAGAGAAGTAGGCCATGTGACCACAGAGGCAGAGACTGGAGCCGTGGGGCCACCAGCCAAGGATTGGTGGCAGCCTCCAGGAGCTGGAAGAAGTAAGGAACAGATTCTCCAGAGAGAGCAACAGCCCTGACAACACCTTGATTTTAGCCCAGTAAAACAAGTTTCAGTCTCCTGGCTTCCACAACTGTGAGAGGATACATTTTTGCTGTTTCAAGCCACCAAAGTCTGTGGCGATTTGTTGCAGTAGCCACCAGAAGCTTGGAAGCTCATGTGACTGGCATCCCAGATGTGTGTGACTAGCATCCCAGATGTTACAAGTCTCTTTTTCCAGATGAGGAGACTTTGGCCTAGTGAAAGAAAACAACTTCCCCATCATCGGGAAGCTAGACAGCAAGGGGGTCAGGACTAGAAAATGGGGCCACCAGCTCTTAGGATGGGGCTCTGCCACTTCAGCGAAGCATCTCCAAGAAGGTATACGTAACAGCAGAACTTCTTCCAGGACATCAGGCGAAGCAGCCCACCATGATTTATAGCAGGAAAAAAACATTTTATTATTTCAAGTTATGGGTAAAAGAAGTGTAGTAGTATGGGGAATGACTTAAGGGAGAAACTTCCGGAAGAAACACCCCAGGCTGCTCCGCTCACTCACAGATGCTCTTGGGAAGACCCTTCATTCACATCCTGGGGCCTCAGTGTCCTCATATGTAAGAAGAAAGACTGGACCACATTGCTGGTTCTCAGAGGCTCTCCCTCGGGGTCTTTGTGAGGACTGGAGGAGCAGCCCTAAGAGGTATGAGCCCTCATACCCTGTCTTGACTTCTTGAACCTGAAATGTCTCCCCTCAGCTTTCCGTACCGCGCCTCTGCACCACATTTCTTTTAAACGAAAGGCTCCACAGCTAAAATTAAGTTCAAAACCCACTTAGCCTACCATCTCTAAGGTCACACCTTCCAGTCTTAAATCTCAGTGGTTCCAGAATTTCAAAGAGCAGTACCCAATCTACCGTCACTATTTTTCCAGAGACCAAGTCTCAGGCAGCAAAAGAGAGAGGGTCTTCTCAGGGGTCAGAAAGCACTTAAGAGGCGTTAACTGCAGTCATTCCACCTCCGTGGTCTTTGTCCCTATCACGTCAAAGATCTGCTCTGTTTGTAGGCCCTGAGTCACACCTGTTTTGTTGTAAAAATATCCTGAGTCAGCCCTGGTCAGTGGGCATTCAGTGACATGAGACACTTGTTGTGGCACCTTCTTTATGCTACTGTGCTTTCATGAACCTGCAGTCGTTCTGGCAAACACACACTAAAACCAGACAGCAAATGGCCAGACCCAAAAGGCACACCTCCTAGACCAGGCCAAGAGAATCTGTTTGGATTTCATTTTAAGTGACGGACCCTGACACTTACATGGCCGTCCTCCCCAGTCCACTCAGACACTTGGGAGAATGTGTATGATTAAAAGTAATCAATGCATTATGAAAATGAATTGGACAAACTATAATTTTATTGGCTCTGAGACCAAGTAATAAAAAGGTAAATGTGAACAGGTGTGCCAGTTAATGTCTCTGGGTAATTGATTAAGTATGTTAACCCCCAAGAAGCCGCCTCTTTTCAGCTCACACAACTTAAACTGCAGAAAGTAGGAAGTGAAAAATATGCCCACTTTTTAAAGCTTTTTAAAAAAGCTTATTATATGGTCCCCACCTGGTCCATGATTAAGCACTCATTATTGCAGTAACAATGGCTCCATTGTTTGTTTTTTAATCCTAATAACCATATTTAAATTACAAAAATTTTTGAGAGCTATAGCCATAATGAAACTGGGGCCCAGGAAGGTTGATTGGTTTTCCCAAGTTCGTAGAGGGGCAAAGCCAGAAGCCTAACACCAAGGTCCAAATTCTCAATTTAATAATTGCTTTAATACACGTAACAAGGGGTCATTCACTACTGTTCCAGCTCAGAAAGTCCTGAGCTTATTCTATTCAGCGACATGAAGAATATAGTAGCAAACCTTGCCATCTACAATGGTCTGGGTTCTCCAGAGAAACAAAACCAATAGGTTCATAAACACACACATATGTACGTATGTATGTGTGTGTGTGTATGTGTGTATATATATAAATGATAGATAGATAGATAGATAGATAGATAGACAGACAGATAGATAGATAGATAGATAGAGATTTCAAGGAATTGGTTTACAAAATTATGGAGGTTTAGTGAGTCAAAAATCTAGTAGGATTGACTACCAATCTAAAGACTCAAGGAAGAGTTGTAGTTCAAGCCTAAAGGTCATTTGCTACCAGGATGTCTTCTTATTCTAGGTAGCTCAGTCTTTGTTCTATAAAGTTCTTCAACTGGTTGGACAAGGCCCATCCACATTATAGGGAGTAAACTGCTTTTTACAAAGACTACTGATTTTAATGTTAATCGCATCCAAAGAGCAACTGTACAGTAATCTCCAGAATGCTCTTTGATCAAATATCTGGGCACTGTGGCCCAGCCATGATGACGCATAAAATTAACCATCACATTACCCCACCAGATGTCCAAGTCTCTACCCTCTCTACTTGTTTGGGTTTATGAAAATCCCAAAATATTGTAGGAGGGGTGGGGTTGGGATGTACCTATATGGTATAATGAGAAAGACTTTATGCAAATTCCATGGCAACACTACTGCTAGGTGAGATGTTGGATGCAGATGAAGTAAAGTTGTCACCAGGTTCCATGGAGCTGGGAGCAAGTAAAGAGGGCTAGGCCTGCAGCAGAGGAAGCCCCCATTTCTCTATTGCTCCTAGGCATGCAAACAGTACCACCTGTTTAGGTTATCAATTTCCGTAAAAAAAATACTACTCAAAATTTAGTGGCTGGCCTATACTGCCAACCTTTGTATTATTTCTCATGATTCTGCAGTCAGGAATTTAGGCAGGGTACAGGGGGAATGGCTTCTTCCTATCCCATGTATGTCTCTCATACTTCTGGAGCTTTCGCTAGAATGGTTCAAACAATTGGGAGCAGACTAAGCCACTTGATTGGGGTCATAGGTTTGTGGCCTGAATTCTCACTGCCAGCTGGGATCTTTAGTGTCCTCCATGTAATCTCAGGGCTTCTCCCTTTCCATGCAGCCTCTCCACATGGCCTCTTCATGTGGTCTCTCCGGCGGGATATTCAGATTTATTATATGGCAGCTCGAGGCTCCCAAGAACACACAACCATAACTATCAGATCTTAAAACTAAGGTCCACAACTGGCACTGTGGCACCTCTGCATCCTTCTACTGCTTAAAGTAACTCACAGGCCCAAGAAGGATTCAGGAGGAAGATACAACACGAGTGTGTGAGTACTGGCAGGCAGGATTCACTCAGAGTCACAAAAGCGGCAATATCTCCATCCTTCATAATGGTGATCTTTGCCTAAGTGTATATTCCCATGCAAGTCTTCCCAGGGTGAGAATCCTTATTCCTTGGGCGACTTCTCTCAGATCAGCCTCATTTTCCTAGGCACCCCTTTTCTAATTCCTCTTCTCCTCCTCCCCCACCCTCTGACCTCATTTTGTCTTAGAGACCTTGTCCTACTTTCAAAGTCATTTGCATCTCAAGCCCACTTTTCATCTAGTTTTTTCACTCTAGAGTACATGACCCATTAGACCCAGAAACTTCTCCCAAAGCAAAACTAATTTCTCTTTCCTTGAGAGTCTAAAAGATTGAATATCCAATTTTCCAGGAAGTTTGGGGCTAGAAAAATATTTCATCCCATTCTTCTAACGTAAAAATGAAGGGGGAAAAAAACAAATGAAATGCTCTTCCATTTTCAGAGACGGGCTTTCAGCATGGTTAAGAGAGCTGACCTCAGAGCCAGCCTGGCACTTACTAGCTATCTCAGCGTCCTCATCTGTAAATGGGTATTATCCATCTCAGGGGACTTTTGTGAGGATTAAATGAGTTAAAGTGCGTAAGGTACTTAGAAGGAAGCACAGTGTTTGCTGTGCTCATGTAAACAGTTGTATCTTGTCACACACATCATGCATCTTCCTCAAGTTCCTAGTGTGACAAGCAGATGATCCAAGTCAATATACTTTCTAATAGATCCATCTTAATCCTTTTCCTTGGAAAAGGAGGCTCCATAAAGATGCAAAATAATGCTCAGATCCTGTTCAAATGAAAAAAAAATATGGGTCAGTATCAGGTTGTATATCCAGTTATTGAGTTCCCAATGGAAATATGTTCGGGGATATTTTCTGCCTATATATATATACACACATATACATATACATATATATATATAAAATTGATTCTCGAACTTGCCCACAGAAACTCATGGGAGCCATCATACACCCAGGGTGTAACAGTGAAAAAGAAGCATAGTTCTAACCTCTATACACAGATTCTTCCAACCCCTTCTCCCAGATACCTATCCAGTCATGGGCCTTGGGATACCCTGGTTCTGAGTCACTATCAGCTTCCATCAAAATGGTTAGAGTGGGAAAGGTAAGGAAGGAAGGTGAAGGGGAAAACTGTGGGGGTCTTGAAAGAGAAGGCATATATGTGTGAGGTCAAACAACCCAAGTTACTCCCTCGCCCAGCCCCTTTCTCTCCATTTATAGACCAAGGGTTGAGCTCTTAAGAGAGAGTATCTTAATTTTTCTTAAAAATGCCATTTACCAGGAAGACATTTTTATTAACATAGTCAGATGTGGGCGTTTTTGTTTTTTTTTCTTTACTTTGTGGTTTCAGACCAATCGTGAACTTTAATGGATCTAACCTCTCTGTGGGACATGTGGCAAGTACACAACGCTACAAGCAGTGGCCCGAGGGCCATCAGAGGCAGCTTCTTAGACAGCCTTTTCTCTTGCCTATGCTCTCCAACCCCTGTTTTGTGCATGTGGTTGCACAGACCTTGCTCTGGGTGGCTCTCTCATTCTCCTAGACCCCCAGTTCCTTTGGAACTTACTGACAGATGTGGGTTCTCTAGTTATTAGTCTCGGCACTCTGTGGTTGAACCCCCACCTTCTCTGAAAGCTGACTGAGCTCTGACCCCACCCCCCACTCTCCTAGGCTCCCATTGGCTTGAGATTTCCTTCTAGCTATGCAAGCCCTTCATGAGGTCAGATCAAACTGGGGTTTAAAAAAAAAAAAAGAAAAAGAAAAAGATCCCTTTTCTTGCACCATTCAGGCTGATGGCCAAGCAATTGACTAGAATTCTGAAACTGTCTTATTCTGAACTGAAATAAGGCACATGAGAAGGTCCAGAAAGGCGTCTAGACAAATAATTGATATCGGCAAACAGTCACATCTTCAATGGCAAATGTCTTTTTTACAGCATTCTAAAGTTAAAATTACATTTAAATGTGTGAATTAATTTCTGCTTTACAAATGAATCACAAATATTGGTTTTATTTCTAAGTAATATTTGATGAGTTTCATAACCATCTTTTTACAGAACGAAGGAAAAGAGATGACTCACAAGGATAATAAAATAGGGTTTTCTCACTTCCCTTGGCAAACCAGATAGTCTCTGTAAGTCAATTTTTCTAGATTACTGTGTGTTTTCTTTAGCCAAGAAAATAATCTGAAAGTGAACACAGCTATGGGTCATGAGGTCCTCCAAGGACCATGGAGCATATTTCTTAGTCTCCATGTTAGATATTTTTTCTCAGAAGAGTCTTTAATAGAATTTTTCCCCTCTCTTTTGGGCTATAAATGATTCAGTTATATTTTTCATCTTTGATATTTCATGTGTTGAATACAGTGTGACTGAAATCATTTTAGGTCAGGGAAAACCGGCTTAGCTGTCTAACTTTTGGATTTCTCTGTTAAGACCTGTTTTAACACCGGGCAAATTGGGGTTCACATATCATCGAGGCCAAGAAACTATGGCAAAGTCAGAGTATTTGAAAACAGCTGCAAAAACAAAAATAAAAAAGAGGAGAAAAAAATGTTAAAGACAGTCCAGAAGATGAAGCAAATTTGGAAATGTTAATAAAACATGGAGAAATGAAACCATAATAAAATTCGATTTTGTACAACAGAGCATGTTTTTCACTGAAAATGTGCTTCTGATGCCTGTGTTCACTTTATCTGGGTCAATGCCTCTTCTTCTATTCCCCAAGTCATTATCCTTAAGAACTTTTGACAAAGTTTCCAATATTAAAATATATGTAAAACAAGTTCCTCTTCATCTCTTTTCTTTCGGTGATAATACAACTGTTAGTTCATGCAACTGTTCAGAGGACCGACTTTCCTACTTTGACTTTTCTCTCTTGGTCTCAAGTGAAAATACTTCTGATCCTGATCACTGGAACAATTGCCTAGACTACCTTACTTCATTGTCTCGCTATCACACTTTCTCCTTCATTCATTCATCATTCATTCAGCTAGGGCTTATGGACTCTCCTATTGAAAGGCAACATAGTGAAGTTTAAGGCTGACCTTTCTAGAGCTAGATTGCCTGCTTATTACTAGCTCTGTGACCTTGGGCAGTTCACTTACTGCTCTGTGCTTCTGTATACCAACTATGAAATGGGGATGATGTTAAGTATTTCAAACTTTATTGGACCATTATGAGGATAAATGTTGCAATACTTATATCAGACTTAGCACATAACAAACCCTCAATAAACATCTATATTTTTGAAGAGAGTGCAAAGAGGGAAAAACATATTCTTTATTCTCCCTGGGATTTTTATTTTAAATAGTGCAGCTAAGTGTTTGCGTTGCCTTTTTGAACCTGTTGTGTCTGGTTATTATAAAATCGTCGTGCTGTTAGTAATCTGAAGACCTGTTGCATAAAGTTTATCCTAAAGTTGATGTTGGATCCTGAACACAATCTCCGGTGCATATCTATTATCTCTTTCCTATGGAAATGGCTCCCCTTAGTGGACTTACTCAGTAATTACATCTGTATCCTCCCCTTTCACATTTAAGAACAGGAGTCCTGCTTGGGTGGTCACCAACATAATAGCTAAAGCCATTTCATAGCATTAAATTAAATTTAGTTTAAATTCATTTTTCCAAGGATTTATTCCACCAACCAAAACCCCATTAAAATTTTATAATATCACAATGGACTATCAGAGAGTCAATACTGAGCTACACGAACAAAAACCAAAGATGTATTTGCACCTAACTAAAATGATGTCTATTCACTTAAAAGTCTTTGCAAGTTGCAAAAATAGTTTACACATTTGTTTAATTCTACTCATGTTTTAAACTTCAGTCTCAGCCTTTCAAGAAGCATCTGAGTTTGGGTAGAACGGGTTTATTGACTGCTAGAGAAACTGGAGGAACAATGAAGAACAAGTTACTATGTTTTTCCAGATGCCAAAGAGGCTCTGGAAATTATCGAAATTTTCCATATTCGAATTAGCATTTCATAAAGTATTTTCAGGGTCTTCCAATTGCTGGCCAGGTGAGCTATGTAATCAAGACATGCTCTCCAGATCTTTTCTTCTTTTGGTGATATTTAGGAATTGGACTAGGTCTCTTTACACTTCTGGAATTAGATAGAAATAAATGAATTTTCTAAATGGATATTAGCCAATGTATACTTTCATGGAACTCATTCATGGACATCATGATGATGATAGAGATGATGATGAAGCTGACATTTATAGTGCTTGCTATGTGTTAAGTAAGCACCGTATTACATATATCACATGAATCATCTCATATTATCCTCACAACAACTCTTTACAGTAGATGCTCTTATTATCCTCATTTAACAGATGAGGAAAGAGTCACAGAGTTTCACAACAATTTGCCCAAGGGTACGTGGTTAACAGGTTACTGAGCTGCAGTTTGAACCCTGTTCCTATCCCTAACCACTATACTATTCTGTATCCTCCATAACGATTAAAAAAATTTTAATGAAATTGTATGTGAATATTCATTTGTAGAGTTGAAATTTATGATATTTGTTAGTAAGCATATGGTTAATGAAAATGAAACCTTATTTTTAAGAAATCTTTCCAAAGAAGACATATGAATGGCAAATAAACCCAGGAAAACATTCTCAGCATCATTCGTCATGAGGGAAATGCATAGCAAAGCCACAATGAGATACCACTATACATCTATTAAATTGGCTGTTTTTTTAAAAACCTAACTATAGCACGTGCTGAAAAAGATATAGAACACCTGGCAAAATCATACATTGCTGGTGAAAATGTAAAATGGTACTTTTTTTGGAAAAGTAGTTTAGCTCTTTTTTATAAAGTTAAATATCCACTTATCATATGACTCAATAATCCCACTCACAGGTATTTACCCAAGAAAACGAAAGTATATGTCCATACAAATGTCTTAGGCAAATACTTATAGCAGCTTTATTCATAATCACCAAAACCTGGAATTACCTATCAAGGAAAAATGGATAAACTATTATACATTTTTATAATAGGATACTTTTCGATGATAAACTGAAACAAACTACTAACAAATGCAATGACATGGTGAATCTCATGTGCTCCTATGTCCCAGCACCAAAAGTTTATGCTCAGGGAAGGAAGGCTACTCAAAAGACTACACACCTGTGATTCCATTCATGTGACATTCTCCAAAAAGCAAAACCACAGAGAGGGAGAACAGATCAGTGATGGCCAAAGGCTGGGAGGGAGGAAAAGACATAGTGAACTTCTTAGGGTGATGAAAAATGTCTATATCTTGATTATTGTATAATTAACCATATGTTAATTGTATCTCAACAAATTTGACCTGAAAAGAAAAAAGGAAAAAAAAAAACAGAAAGAAGGAAGGAAGGAAGGAAGGAAGGAAGGAAGGAAGGAAGGAAGGAAGGAAGGGTGGAAAGGAAGGAAGAACACTGACAAGAGAACCAGTGTGACAAAGTGAGTAAGAGCATGGGCCTAAGTGTAGACTTCCTGGGTTCCGATAGGGCTCAACCACTGTGGGACTTTAGATACATTATTGAACCTCTTTGTCACTCAATTTCCTCATCTATAAAATGAGATAATACTTCTCACTTAGAGGGTTGATTTAGGATTAAATTAGTTAATGTTTTATAGCACTTAGAACAGTATCTTGTATATAGTAGGTTCTCAATATTTATTTTATGAATAATCATATCATAGATTATAAGGTAACACATTCAATCAGTAGTAAATTATGTCAACTGTAAAGTGGGAAGATTTAGGGTTTGTTGAGCCATCTGCCCTGAAGCTGTTTACTAAACCAAGCTGGTAATGGGCATCCAAGTCACATCCATTTTAACCTCCTGATTCTGAGAATACGACTAAATCCCTAATTAATTTTCATTGCTCTAAACTGACCCTTAAAGTACAATCTTTGCAAGCACCAACTTTGTCTAGTCTGAACCCAAAGATGAAGGCTGGATTTCCATGTTGTCCTATGTACAGCATTTATGGTATTTAAGTCCCAAAACCTCAATCGATTGTATTCTCTACACAACCCCTATACGCTAATCCCTCCCCACTTAGATAAGAATACTTCACCCTTAAAGAAACCAAACGAATTGCACTGCAGGGCAGTTAGTCCAAGCATAGTACAGAGGAGGTTTACCCACTGACCTCTACTTCCCAGCACCAAAGGTTTGACCCATGGCGTATCAACTCCCCACACTTCATGTTCGTGCACACATGGACATTGAGCAAGGGTCTGCAGTGTCCCCTGCCTGGTCCTCGGTTGGAAGCAAAAGGCTGGCAAAACAGACAAGAGGGAACGCCTGTGCAAAGTCACTGGGAACTCACACAGAGCTGGTTGCCATGGCAATAACAGGAAAAACAGGTCAGGCCAACAGGCAACGAATTGTGCATAAGTAGTGATATCTGAGTCTCCATAACTAAGGAGTTCCACTTCTTGGTCTGTCTTGGAAAAGAAAAATCATATATGACCTCAAGGACACATATACTAAAATTTTATTGCTGCATTATTATGTAATAGCAAAGAAGGAAAAGAAGGAGGAAGAGACTAAACTTCCAAATGTCCATCAGTATGAGGATGAATTATTAATGTGTGGTATAATTAGAAAATAAAGCATTACACAACAGTAACAATGAATAAATTAGAGCTGCAGGTATCGACATGCAAAACTTTACAAATTAATTAGAATTACTAAAGGATTAGCAAAATGACTAGATATAAGAACAAAATGTAATTATAAATTAATTGTATTTTTCTATAACAGCACCAAATGGTTGAAAATGCAATTTCCCCATTGACACCATGTAACTAAATTATAAAGCAGAAATAATTCTTATATTTCCTCACCTTTTATAAAAGCTGTGGCTGTCAACAAATACTGCCTAAGGATGACCAATCGAGAAATAAATACAGAAATATATTTTCATATGACACAAAGATACGCACCAGAATTAAAATATATATAATTTTTAAAAATCAGCAATTTAAAAATGAGCAAGAAGAGGAAGTAGTATAAGTCAAAAATACCTTCTTATTCTTCATGACAGTGGTTCTCAGAATATGGTCCTTGACAAAAGCATCAGCATCACTTAGAAACTTGCTAGAAATGCAGATTCTCAGTCCTGAGCCCAGATCTGTAGAATCAGAAACTCTGGGGATATTTTAAGAAACCCTCAAGATGTTTCCAATCAATACTTAAATTTGGGATCAACTGTTTTCCGAAGAGAACATGATAAATACTGTTTAAATTTACCAATCAGGAAAGAGAAGTATAAATATATTATATTAATTTCCAATGGCAACCACTAGATCTGACACCAGAAAACTGTTGATTGTCTCTGGAGAGTGGTGTTGACTTTTTGAAGGAGGTGGGACACGCGTGGAGAAACTTTTTCTATTTTATATCATTCTGAATTGTTTGAATATTTATAGCACAGTAAATCATATTTTTAAAAAAGACATACACTCTGATCTCGAAAGCTAAGCAGGGTCAGGCCTGGTTAATAATTGGATGGGAGACCACGTAGGAAGACCAGGTGCTGTAGGGGTAAAAAATTTTTTAAAAATAAGGGATTGTAAGCTGACAAGTTCCTTGTAATCCATGAGGTCAACCGAGGGTTGTCTCAACTTAAAAAAAATAAATAAAAATAAAAAACACTAAAATAAAATAAATAGAGGAAATTTCTCCTTTTTCTTTAGGGAGGGCTCCACTCATAGATATTCTATTATCCAGATCGTGATCAGCCAGAGAATTCACAATTCACAAAAATCATATTTACAAAAAAGGTATGATGTGATATTGCTCATCAATGCTAAATTATGACTGCTTCTTGCCTTAATCCCTATTTTTCCAACTTTCGATCAAGAATTTCTACCCAACAGAAGGAAATATCAGATGTGTTTTTCTTCCACTGGATTCTCAGCAGATAGAAAGTAAAATATCAATTGTTTGAATAGAAGTATTATTATGCCTTCAGTGTGGGAAGAATCCAAAGGAAAAATGCTTGGGAGATTCTAGAAAAGTGAAGTCTGTTTCCTTCGCAAAAGTCACACCTGCTTCAAGAGGCCTGATATGCAGAAAGGAGAAGAAACCTGAAATACCGTGAGAGTCAGTAAACTTAGAGTCAGTAAACATGTCCTTCCCAACTTCCAATACTTGGGGATATGTAAGGAAATGCAGGTGATTTATATAACGTACAAAACCTGGATTTTCTTCATATATCTCATAGTGATGCATAAAATTCCATACTCACCACAGCTGATTTTTCTTATCATCGAGTATTTTCTGAAATGTTTCCCTAACAGAAACTAAGTAGTGGTCATTACATACAGATTTTATAACCAAGAAGTCCAAAGTTACATTGACAGTAGAGTACTATACTTTCCAAATGAATCCATCCTTCACTTCCAAATTCTAAATACAGTTGTCATCCACAAGGTGGCCCTAGAAGCAAAAAAATTTAGGCTCCAAAACAGCCCTACCACTAGGAGTCGATTTCATTTTTTGTTTTCCCACTTATGCATAACTGAAAAGAAAATAATAATAATAATAAACACTCTGCTAATAAATTGATTCATATCTTCAGTGATCATTATCATCAAATAGAGCAGAAACAACAAATCACATGGATAGCAACACAGCTCACCTTGGCTGTTTCAGATACCAAGCGACCTTGCGTGACTTCAGAGGATTTTTGCCAATTTTTTAAACATAAAAAACCGTAGCAATAGTAAAGGAGAAGGCCCCAAAAAACTAGCAATTGTGCAAATGGGGTTAAAAAAAAAAAAAAAAAAGGCTTCAGCCATTGCAAAATTTCAGATTGCCAGATTTCTTGATTGTGGCTTTTAATCAAAACACAGCCAGCTGCCTGATTTAACACTAATTGTTAAGCTCTAAGTCTCAGCCAATCATCTTACTTCTGAGCTGGCAGGGTAACAACAACAACAAAAATATGAAACTCCCTGACCCAGTTTAGGGGAGGAGGGGGGAGGGAGGAGGATGAGGAAAAAGAAAAATCAATTTTAGGATTTGGTCAGCTTTCCTATGAAGAACGCACGTGTGGCTTTCTACAACAAAACCACATCTGGGCCTGGAAACTTGCCTTGCACCTTCAAAATGAACAGATAGTGTGTTTATAACCCTGTAACTCCCAGCTTTTTTCTTCTTCTTCCCCACCCCCAGCCAAAAAGCAATGTTAACATTTCAAAGAGATGAGTATTTTGTTTGTGGGCAGCTAGAGCGGTGGTTCCAGAAGAATCTTCTTTCTTAGTTTGTCCTCTGCTCCCCTGTTGGCTCAGCACTCACTATGTGCTGATAATTTCTCTGTTCTTTACCTTTGGGTGATTTAGAAGAAGAGTTTCTCTCTCCTCCTGGATAGCTAACAACTCCAAATATCCTAATCTCCTGTTTTCCCTCAAGGGATGGATCCTTAGCTGCCTTCCTGGACCCGGAATGCAAAGAATGCCCCTTCGTTTGAGTGAATGGTAAATTCTTGGTAGAGAGAAATAATCCCTCTTTCTGTCTCTCCTTCTAGTTTTCTCTCACAAATCATAAATAACAGACAAGGTGGAAGTCTTCTTGATATTATTTTAAAAGCAGCACATTTTTAGAATTGCCCCGAGCACAAACCTGGTAGGTGGAGTGTTTTCCTCCAGGGCCCACAAACAATGTCTCAAAACCATTTTGACTTTGTGCCTGACCTTGAGATCTCACACAAGGTCAGCCAGCAAGAATGGCGTCAGGAATTGGTCACAGTGCATAGCAACAAGTTTTCTTCTCTCTAGTCATTTACATATAGACGACAGCTAATATTCAAATTTGTGTAAGCAAACCCACAGGTGATTAAATTGAATCTCTTCTCTTGTTGATTTGCATAACTTGCAATAATCAAAATGGAGAGCAAAAGCATAATTGAAAGGAGAAAATATATACTATAGCTCTTTGGAATTATGTATAGTTGAACTAAGCTTGTCAATTCTGATATTCCTGAATGCAGAATAGTCTTAGGCTAACTTGAATTTTAGAATATTAAGGAATATGAATTGATAACTGGAAAATTAATTAACAAATGAAGTCTTAGAATACCTTTCATTAACAACATCAAAAAAATTAAGAGAAAAAATATTGAGCTAGTGATCGGAAAAGTTTGTTCATATTATTGAATGGATCCATCAGAAGCAGTCTCTATATACCATGTTCTATCCTAGCCCTAAGGAGGAAAATATTCAGCAAAACTTACTCCAAGATCCTCCCTATTGCTACACCAGTTCTCTTTCATTATGGCCCATGTATGGCACCCCCAATTCTTTTCTCTGCCCACATTACCTTTGTATAACAACAAAAACTGAAAGAAAAACCCCACCATGTCCTGCAAGGACTGAGAGACCCCACTGTCAAACAATGAACTTTATAGATCTGGCACAAGAACACCTTAATTTTCTTAATTTCCCCTTTCCTTGCTGTTTCCATTACCTGAGGTCTCAGAGAAGAAAGGGAAAAAGCAAACTGGCACAGCAACATGACTGGTTCCCTAGAGTGTGCTGCTCCCCCACTTCACTTACTTCCCATCTATTTATCGAAAACAGAGGCAGCAGCAGGTGTAGGCCCTGCATCCCCAATCAAGCAGAAGCAGAGGACACTGAGGAACAGAGTCCCCTCCTATAAGCTCCCCATACAGGCCTTGGACAAGGTCACATTCTCCCACGGGTTACCGGGTTACCGTTAGTCTACAGTAAACATATTCTTTTGTCATAGAATTTCCATAATAATGTGCAGAGTACACTTGTTAGGATAAACTCCTAAATTTGTTGTTGAAATTGATAATATATCAAAAATATCAAAAATAAAAGTGAAGATGTTCAAATTTAAGGGTTTTATAACAACATAGGTTAGAACTTCCTTTCATTGCCCCACAATCAGCTAGCTACGGTGACCATTGCATTCAACAGTCATCACATTTAAGGACATGAGTATGAATATGAATATTTTCCCCTTTTTTACAGGCTCAGCAAGGTGAGGTAGCTTACCCAAGACTCACCACTAGAAAGAAGTACCCTGAAATTCAAACCTAGATGGCCTATGTTGAGCCGCTTTCCTGAAGAGCATAAATAATTTCTCTGGATATTTAGAGACTGTTATACTTTAACAGTCAAGGTAGAGAAAATAGAACACAAGTAGTTGTTTATGCCTCAACATTTGGTCCACATTCCTAAAGCCTTCTTTGTTTTGTCTCAATTTATCTTCCAAAGCTGAAGTTGGTGTAGAACAATCTTCAGGAAATTTTTTTAAAGTTCTCTTTTTTTCTCAATTGCAAATTCCAGGGAACTTGAGGGTGCCATCCTGAGTATCCTAGAAAAATCCAAGCAGTTGAAACAGAGAACCAGAGGACCACTCTTACAAGCAAATGTAACGTGGGTACGGCCAGGCCCTAGTGTTGCTTAGGGAGCATGCTCAGTCTCCATCTTTTAGCTCTAAGAACAAGGACTTATTAGAGTTGGTATGGATGGTTGAGAGCATTGCAAGACACCTGTGTAAACAGCCATTTCTGCCACCCAGACTGACAGGAACTTGAGGACAACCGTACTTGTGGAGAAGAAGAAAACTTGACAAGCCCTGGAGATCAGCTATGGCCAAGACTCTCCTCTTCCTGGGAACTTCACAAGCACTTCCCAGACTCCTTTGCAGCTCAGTCCAGGCCTGGGCAGCAATCAGAGGGCAGAGGAGTGGGTGTGCAGGGGACATGGCTGACCTCCTTGTAAGCCTGGACCTTTGGAGCCACCCCGAGCACAGCTCAGACCCTCCAGTCCCCCCCTCCCAGCCCTCAGCTGCTCTCCTCCTGCTCCTCCTCACCCATGCTTTGGGCCACTTGCCTGCTCTTTCTCATCTGCTGACCTCATCACTGCTCTTCTCATCATTTGTTCCCACCACCCCGCACTGTGTAACAGCAGCCCTACTTCCTGGTGGTCACAGCCAGTCCTCTCTGCCAAGACGCTACCCTTTTCTTGCCTGCTGGTCTTTAAACACAAGAACCCCAGAGTGCCCAGGTAGCAGCTAAAGCTTACAGTTCAATGAGAATCTTATTGCAGTGTGCTCTGACGAAAGAGTTTTCCTGTTGGGATGAACATATCTAACTCTGACCTGCTCAGAGCTGCAGGGTGGGAAGCATACATTTTCTCAGTAGGTCACTGAGCATGATAGAAATCAGGACATCCTGCCTCCTTTCCCTGATTCATGGGCCATGTATTCTTCTTACTGGAGACATAGAATCATATAAAGTCTTTGACTCAAGGAGTGTACAGCAGCTGGAAGAGGACCTTCCATCCTCATAAAGTAAGGTCGTGAAGCTGGTGCTGCTGCTGAGCCCCAATCCTTGGCCACACCAGCAATTTTGAGGTGACATCATCAGTGGGCCTCATATTCATGGGCCCACTCCTGTATCTTTTTTAGGTAAAGTGGGTCCCCTGGTTTAATACAATGTTGTATTTGATTCTGTGCTGGTTGATAAGCCCTTAGGATAGTGGTGCTAGCTCTTTAGGGAGGGATAATTCACTTTTTCAGGATCGGAGGTTTGAGGGAATCTGCAAATTCAAGATATTCAGGAGTATATACCAAGTCGTCTCATCCCAGGTGTCAGGGTCCCATTCTTTCCCAGGGCCCTGACCTTGGCAGAGTTGAACTGCCTTGGTTGGAATTTAGCTTCTTTGGTGCTCAGGACTCTGATGATTAAATCTTGGGGTGGAGCCTCAGCTTTCACTGCCTTCCTGCTACAGAAGCGGAGACCCCTTTCTAAGGTACCACGGGTACCCTCTGACTTTTGTACCTGGCTTTTTCTTATCACTTTCTAGAGCTTCGATAGAATTTAACAATAGCCACCCAATTCCACTGTCCTTATCATCATTATTTCCCCCTTACTTTCAAACTCCTAATATATCACACCACTACATTCCATTCCACTAGTACACCAACTCATCATGGGTGAAAGTTTAACAAATGGATGGTCACCTTGTGCCAGGGCCTACCCTCGTTGCACCTACAATCAGTGATGAGATGCTCATGACGAACTGTGTAGCATGTGATCTAATTCCAACGCTCCATTTTATACCTACTTTCTTGGGCCACTCCTCGGATCAACAGTCACAGGTTAGGTTCTCCTAGAAGCTGACTCTGAGATGGAATTTAGTGCTTAGGATGCTTTATAAAGAAAGCCCTTGGATCTGTATCTGTGAAGGATCGGAAAGAAGAAGTGGAGCTGTGTCACCAATAATTTTATCCAATTCTGAGGAGCCCAGATTACTTTTTCCCAGAGGGCTTCTATCTTCTCCCAGAGGCCGGCAGAGCTAATGCACCTCCTGGATAGAGACGAAATGAAATCACCCAAGTTTTTAACAACGAGTTCCAGACTACATGGTCAGGGGCAGGTCCAGCTGCTCACTCAGTAGGGTTAATATATGAGGGAGAGGGAGGAACGTTTCATTCTTCCAAGTCTGAGCCCTGGGAGGGCTGAGCCGAAGCTGAATTGACAAGCACTCAGGTCATGTCTGAACTTGCACAGATGGAATTTTAAGTACATAAAACATTGAAGCACTTGTGCCAAAAAGCCAGCTTTAGCAGCAGACGTCTGCTGGTTCTGTGAGGACAATGGGAATGATCAAGCCTATGTGTCAGCACCGCGAATGTCTATCTATTCTCGTACCTGGAGAAACATGGCTCCTTCTCAAGCTTCTGTGGAAACTCCTTTGTGCTGAGGTGGATGACACAGGGCGTAGGGGTGAAGTTGACTTGACCTTCAAAGCTGGTTTCTCTCAGCCCATCCAAATTTCAGACAGGGACTCTCGCTTTCTCCACCACGACTATCTCTAGGACCCACTCTCCATCTGGGGAAAATGGAAGCAGAGATTTTACATGTGAGTTAAGTCAAATGGAGATTGAGACAAGACTCAGGGTCCAAACATATGACACTCCTGTTGACTGATGTCAAAATGAGCGATGAATGCTATCAAAGTGAGGTTCTCATCAGAAGCCAATGGGAAGTGTGATTTCATTGTTCCACAGCACAGGCACTGGCATGTGCTTCTTAGTTCCCACATGGACCTTGGATACTGGTAATCGATAGTGCTGGCTCTAGGGAAGGCCAGTGATCTTCGACTACTGATAGCACCCCTCCACATGGGGTCCACCAGGGTCCCAGGCTCTCATCTATAACCTCACTAACCTCTCTCCCTTTATATTTCCTCTCTGTCTTTCCTCATACTCCCTTGGTCCAGGAAGTTTTTTCCAGTGCAAAGAAGATGAGGAAAGCTTTGTTCTCATATTATTTGCATTGTGCCAAATCTATTTTATTGTCTAAGATGCATGAGTGCTAATCATCAGAGAATGCAAATTAAAACCACAATGAGCTATCACCTCACACTGGTCAGAATGGCTATCATCAATAAATCAAAGAACAACAAGTGTTGGTGAGAATCTAGAGAAAAGTGAATCCTCATATACTATTGGTGGGATTGCAAATTGGTACAGCTACTATGGAAAACAGGTTGGAGGTTTCTCAAAAAAAATGGAAATGGATTTACCTTCTGACCCAGCAATTGGACTTCTGATTATTTATTCAAATAAAACCAAAATGATAATTTGTAAAGATCTATGCGCCTCTATGTTCACAACAGCACTATTTATAATAGCCAAAATATGGAAGCAACCTAAATGCTCATCAGTAGATGATTGAATAAAGACGTTATGGTTCATATATACAATGGAATATTATTACTCAGCCATAAAAAAAATGAAATCCAACCATTTGCAATGACATAGATGGACCTAGAGGTTATTATGCTGAGTGAAATAAAGTCAGAGAAAGATAAATACCATACGATTTTACTTATATGTGGAATCTAAGGAACAACAACAAAAAAAATCTAATCGAAAACAGACTCACAGTTACAGGGGACAATCTGATGATGGCCCGAGGGGTGGAGCATTGGGGACTGGGAGAAAGTGGTGAAGGATTAAAGAAGTACAAATTAGTAGTTGACAGATGGTCATGAGGATGGGGAACACAGCTTAGGGATGCAGTTAGCATTAATGTAAAGGCTATAACAGAGGGGGAGAGAGTAATCACGGGGATCGTTTCATAAACTATATAAATGTCTCACTAATACACTGAATACTTGAAAATAATAATAAAATACTAAAAAGAAAAGATGCATGAGTGCTTTTAATTTAATATTTTATGTCTCTACAAGAGCCTACTCTTCTGTAACATAAAAGCCAAGGGGAAAGAACCTCCTAGTTTGTCTCCCATTGCTGCCTTACGTTTTCCTGTGGTGATGAGTAGAGGTGCCCTGGCTACTTCTCAAATTAGGCAGCAGTGGGAGAGCAGCATCTGATAACAGGGCCTCTTCGAGGCACACACCAACTAATATTTTAAGAAAGAATCTCATTGCTTTGACAATGTCTCAGAAACAGTAATTTTTACAACCCACCTGCATAGTCCTCAAATAATGGTCATTGTAAACCAATTGAAGGTCTTTCTGCATGGCCTTCCCTAACCAGAAGAAAGCCTCTGAGAAGGGCCAGACACCCTTGCGACCCTCCCATACCCCGAAGGTCCAGCATGCAGTCTTCTGCTCCAGGGCGGAGTGCATGAGGGAGGGGTGCCCTGCTGACCTTGCTGCCATATCAAAAAGAGTGGCTCCAGGATGGAGTTGACCCAGGGGAACCTGGGCCCAGTCACAGACCCCACCACGGGGCCACACGTTCACCTTCTTCTCCTCTCAGCTGAACGCCACTGAATCTCTTTTCTTTAGCACTAAAAAATAACAACAATAATAAATAAAATAAAAACCACTCTTTAGTGGAGGGTGTCCAGCCTAAGCTAAATTCAAATCCCAACTCTCCCCTCAACTTAACTTTGGTTAAGTTGCTTCAAACTCTCTACATCTATGTCTTCTGCAACATAGTTACTAAACCTGCTACACAGAGTCAATTTAAACAGCAAATGCAGTGCTGGTTCCCTTTCCCCCTACACGAAGGAGAGAGGATACATGGGTTCTGTCAGACCAAAGCTTTGCTCTTAAATTAACCACTCACCAACTGCTGTCCCATTTTGCAATCGAACAATACCATCCACCCACACCATCAGCCCTCTGAGGGCAAATTCAAACGATAGCAAAGCTCAAGAAATAGCTCCTGATCCCTTTTCCAAACTTAAAAAAAAAAAAAAAACTTAAAAAAAAAAGAAAAATTACAGGCTGCCTCCCTGCTCCTGCTCGTCCCCAGACTGCACAATGTACTTGCTCTCAGGGCCCTGCCTCCCACTTCTCAGCACTTCCGGCTCAGCCCCTGCCTTATCCCAGGCCTTTATGTGAGATGTTTCCCATTTTCCCTAAATTGTAGCATGCATTGGGGGCAGAGAATGTGGTCTCTTCACCATGCTATGTTCCCGACACATTGCAGAAAACTTCTTAAATTACAAAATCCAGAGGGATTCAGAAAGAACTATAGGGACCCTGGTTCCATGGGAATATGTATACTTTTATCTTTTTCCAGGCTTCTCTCTTGTCCTGGTACATTTTCAAAAGGCAGACACCTTGGAGCTCTAGGGACCACAGAGGCAAGTGCATACAGGTATTTTGCAGCAAGGGATAGCCATCTCTCAATATCCATTATTAAGTGATTCCTCCATGTCTCCTGTTAAGTCATTTCAGGACCCTTGTTGTATTATTTCACACTTACTGTCACCAGATTGCCTCATGGGATTTGAGCAATTTACTTCCATAAGGGTGGATGTAGTATCCCATTCACCTTTGTATCTCTCACCCCCTGTACAAAGCGACACACAAAACTCAATGGTCAAATTGAATGAACCATAATATAACTGGCCACAGCGCACTGTACTTAGAATGTTCACATATGGATAGAGAATGGCTGAGCAGCTGGTAGGAATACCGTGATTGCTGTCCAGCTGGGAGCAGCTTTAAGTGGTCCAACTTGAGAAGTGATTTTGTGCTCTGGCTTTTTAACATAGTGAGAACGTTTCTAGAAAGAAAGAGAAAACAAAAAGGGAATAGCAGATTATATTGAAAACAGTCGAGCCACATGCCCACAGAAAGGACATTTGCGGGTAGTTGGAGGTCATATGAAATACTCCTCCCTGACTTCTCTGGAGGATCGAAATTGCTGCATCCCTGGAAGAATGGAACCTGAATGCTTCCTGGTCAAAGATGTTGGACTCATCTTCTAACTGCAAGGTTTAATAGTTTTGATTCTCTAAGATGAATTCCCAGTGCTGGTCAGTATAATAGTTTGGTAGGGCTGCCATAACAAAGTACCACAGACTGGGTGGCTTAAACAACAGAAAAGTATTTTCTCACAATCCTGGAGTGTAGAAGTGCAAGATCAAGGTGTCGTCAGGGTTGGTTTTCTCTGAGACCTCTTTCCTTGGTTTGTAGTTGGCTGTTTTCTGATGTCTTCACACGATGTTACTTCTGTGTGTGTCTGTGTCCAAATTTCCTCTTCTTAACAGAACAGCAATGGTATTAAATTAGAGCCCACCCTAACTGGTGCAGGACAGGGCAAATTTCCCTGAGTCAGACCAAGCTCTGTACCGAGAGAAGAGGGTCCTTTGGCGGAGAGTGTAGAAAGAATGCAACATACACGCCAAAGTTAGAGTCAAAGGGGAAGTTTATTAGAAAAAGGGTAACACTCCACAGAGTGTGGTCTCCTCTCAGAGGAAGAGAGTGGCAGGGACAGTGACAGGCAGAGAGAGAGAGAGAGAGAGAGAGAGAGAGAGAGAGAGAGAGAGAGAAAGTAAAAGAACTTGAGAGGGACTCAGCGACAAAGACAATAGAGAGGAGGACAGTGAGAAAGAGAGAATAAAGGCACTGAGAGGGACCTTGAGTGTTAAGGGAATTCAGTTTCTATGTCATTCTTTTGTTCCCATTTCCTTTGATATGGACATACAGTGAGGAAGGGCAAGAGTACACAGCATGAAAAGGTAAGAATATGTAGAGTGACGGGCCTGCTGGCAGTTCTCAGCCTTTAATCCATAGGCTCCCCATGGTTTTAGCCATAGGGAATGACTCTTGGTTCCTGTTTCCCCTTCCCAGGTGTGGGGAATGGGTCGTTAGTAAACCCAGCAGAAATCTTCCTTTGCTCCAAAGGTGTCCTGGCCTAGCTGCAGGGCTGATCAGCATATTGCAGTCTCTGACTGTGGCTTGATTAACATTTCAATTCTCTTGCCTCCTCCCTACATTATAATGACCACTTTTTCCCTTACCTCTTTGAAAGCCCCATCCCCAAATCCAGATCATCACACCAAAGACAATTATTCTCGAGCCTTCAGATGTAATGGGCTTTGCGCTGCTGCATTTTGGACTTGGTTGGGACTCTTCACTCCTTCCTTTCTCCTTCCTCCCTTTAGAATGAGAACGTCTATCTTATGCCTGGCCCATCACTCTATTTTGGAAGAAGCACATAGCTGGTCGAGTTTCATGGGTTCATAACAGGAGAAGAATTTTGTCTCAGGATAAATCATACCTTGAGTCTTACCCATATCTAATTTAGATATTTAGATGAGACTTTGGACTATTAGATTTCAGAATTGGTGCTGGAATGAATTTAGACTTTCCAGCCTATTGAGATAGAATGAATATATGTTTTATATAAGAAAAACATGTGTTTGGGGCAATCAGGGCAAAACGTTATAGACTGAATGTTTCAGTCTCTCTAAAATTTATACGTCGAAGTCATCCCCCCTGCAGTGTGATGGTATTTGGAGGTGAGGCTTTTGGGAGATGATTAGGTCTAAACAAAGTCATGAGGGTGGCGTCCCCATGATAGGGTTAGTGTCCTTACAAGAAGAAAAAGCAAGACCAGACTCTGTCCCTCTCTCTTGCTTTCCTTCTATCTCCCTCTCCCTCTCCCTCTCACTCTTCCTCTCACTCTGCCCTGTGAGGACACAGCAGTCTGCAAGCCAGGAAAAGAGCCCTTACTAAGAAACCCAATCAGCTGGCACCTTGATCCTAGACTTCCCAACCTCCAGAACAATGAACAAAAAAATTCCTATTGCTTACGCCACTCAGTTTATAGTATTTTGTAATGACAGTCCAGAACATAATCAGTAAGATCAGAGAATTGTCACCAACAATCTGCACGTTCATAAACCTCTTAGGCAATTTTTTCCCCATCCTATTGCTTACTTTATTTAACAATTGGTTTGTATTTTCTTGAGGGGCTATGTGACAGCTGGCCTCAAGGCCAGCAGCACATTTCTGCATTGGCAGGAAAACTCATGCATTGATTGTATAATTCAAATTAGTCCAAGTTTAAGAGGTGAAGCCATTTAAATTCTCAGAATAGATCTCTTTTAATTTGGTTAAGCCTTAAGGGTACTTTATATTTTGTAGAATTTAAAATCCATCTTTATAAGAAAACCCAATATAATAGAAAGACTCAGAGGGAGGGTCTCCAGGGCATCTGTTACTGTAAAAAATCTATTTCAATAAATTTTCAGTATTGGCTTAATTATTTAAATAACTAGGATGTGCTAAAAGGAAAATATGTTTGTTTGTTTTTTGAAAAAAAAAATGTTGGGAATAAAATAGGCCAACCAAATGCCGTTGAAGTACACATTGATCTTTGCAGAAATAGCAAACAAAGCCTTTCGGGAGTTAAGTGCACCTTTGTGATTTTTTTCCGGGCAATAATCACAGCGTGATGGTTCAAACTGTGTTCCCTACTTTGAAATACCAGAAAAAAGAGACAAACACCCATTTTCCCCCAAGTAGTTGATGAAAAGTCCAACATAATTGCAGCAATGAGTGTCCTTTCTCCTACATTCAGCGCCCACGAGGATGTGCATTTTAATCATGTCTGAGTCTTCACAGTGAAGTCCACCAGTGCTAAGTAAGCAAGACATCTATCAAATTGTGTTTCAAGTTTCAAGATTTTTGTTTAACAATACCCGAAGGCTGTCAGCTTCCCAGACAGGCATATCAAAATGACGAACCACCCAGGCATGGCAGGAAAGCCTTCATTGGAGAGAGTAGAGGAGTTTGTGGAGGAAAGAAAGACAAAAGTGAAGTGGTCTGTCTCTCAGAGTCAAGTTATCAAAGTGTAGGAGACACTTCGATGGAAGTGCCTAAGTCACTTTTACAATCACTAAAATCTTTTAATTCATTTAAAAATAACAGTTGAGATCTATTGAGTACCAGGCATTATTATGGGCTCTGGAAATTCCATGGTAAGATAGGAGAAAGATCTCCTGGCAAATGCAGTGGTAATTTCTATTCACATGAGCCAAGTTATCTTTTAGTTTTAATGTGACTTGCAAAATTTAAGAAAAAGATCCGGACCCAAAGCTCAACCTGCAATGATTATATTTATATTCCTTCATTCAAAAAATATTTTAAGTATCAGATTTTGGAGTGTTTTTTAAACAAAAAACTTCTTGCTTAAAATTCAGAAGCTTCCAAAATTAAATGTTTTCGAGACTTACTATGATCTTTTTATGTATTTCATTAAGAAAATGGCAATTTTTAATTTTTATTGTTGTTTATATTAGCAATCATATTACCATGACTGCTTGGCCAATGGCATTTCAAATTTTTTGGTTTCTTTTCAAAAGACTTAACTAATTTTAATGACATTTGTTGCACTACTAAATCATGTCAAGATTTGTATTATCATTTCTTCCTATTGAGGCAAATTATTATTTAGCAGATAGCTACATTTTTAGAATAGACAAATCTTGTACACACAGAGAGCACCTTCACCCACATGTTTTTAAAGCGCATTTATTTTCTGACTTAACTATTTTCCAACAGATTCCAACATTGGGTTGTCTTTCATTACTTGTAATGGCTATAAGATATTTTTTTATTTATATGGTTTATCTGATTAAAGCCTCTAGTTCATAGAAACACCAATTCTTTCCTTAAACCCAGACTGAGTTTCTATATCAAACCCATTTACTTCAAACAGTTTAATTGAGATATAATTAAACTACACATGTTTATAGCATAAAATTTAATAATAAACATATTAATATATATCTGTGAAATTATCACCACATCAAGATAATGAATATACCCATCCAAAAAGTTTCCTTGTGTCTTTTCGTAACTCCACCCTTCCGTCCCTCCCTTAACTTTCCCTCTCCCTACCTTTATATCTAGGCAATCATCAATCTGCTTTCTGTCACTATGGATTAGGTTAAGTTTTCTGGAATGTCATATAAATGATACAATATGTATTCAATTTTCGTCTAGCTTCTTTCATGCAACATAATGATCTTAACCTTCATCTATATTATGTGTTTCAATAGCTTTTTCTTTTCACTAGTATTCTATTGCATTGATGTTTATTCACTCACTTGCGGGTGGATATTTTGGTTGGTTCCAGTTTGGGGCTATTACAAATAAAGCTACTACAAGTATTTGGGTATAATTGTTTGTATGGACATATGATTTTATTAATCTTGGGTAAATACGTAAAAGTTCAATGGCTGGCTCATATGGTAAATGTATGTTTAACATTTGAAGAAATTACCAAACTGTTTTCCAAAATGTCTATGCTACTTTATATTCCCATCAGTAGTTATGAGAATTCCAATTGTTTCATATCCTCGTCAACACTTACTGTGGTCAATTTTTTAAATTTAAAACTTTTTTATAAGTATATGTGTTCATTTGCATTTCTCTAATGACTGATGATGTTGAACAACATTTCATATCTTCTTTGGTAAAGTGTTTGCTCAAATCTTTTGCCCATTTTTCATTGAGTTTTAGTTTTCTTCTTATTGAGTTTTGAGAGTTCTTTATCAATGATGGATACCAGTCTTCTGTTAGATATATAATATGCACATATTTTCTCTCAGTCATGGCTTGCTTTTTCATTCTCTTAATACTGTTTTCCTAAGAACAAGTCTTGTTTTGTTTTTTAATGAGGTCTAATTTATGTTTTTATTCTTTGGTAGATCATGCTTTCTGTAGTAAAGATTTAGTGGTGATAAATGCTTTCCACTTTTACATGATCAAACGAGTCTTCACTGGTAATGAATTCTAGCTTGGCAGTTTTTTTTCCTTTTAGTACACTGTTTCTGTTTTTTTGTTTGTTTGTTTGTTTTAGTTTGCATTGTACTGACAAGAAAGCTGCTATTTTTCTTTTCCCCTTTTGTATACAAATATTTTTTTTTCTGACTGCTTTTAAACTTTTCTCTTTTACTGTTTTAATAAATAAATTTATGATATGCCATGATGTCATTTCCTTCATGTTTCTTTTGCTTGAGATTTGATGAACATCTTAGAACTGGGTTTATAGTTTTCATCAAATTTGGAGAAATTTTGGCTATTCAAATATTTTGTACACCCCCTCTCTTTTGGGGATTCCAGTTACATGTACATGTGGTCGCTTGAAGTTGTCCCAGCATCTACTGATGGTCTCTTTATTTTTTATTTTTGTTTTTTCTCTAATTTCATTTGGGATAGTTTCTACTGCTGTGTTACAGTTCACTAATACTTTCTTCTGCAATATGTAACCTGCCATTAATCTCATCCAGTGTATTCTTCATCTCATTCTGCAGTTTTCAACTCAAGACGTTCAATTTGGGTCTTTTTATTTTTCTCTTCCATGTTGCTATACAACATATGTAATCTTTCTTTTGGTTTTTTGAACGTATGAAAGACAGTGGCATGGCTGTTTTTAAATCCGTCTTTACTGGTTCTATCATTGTGTAATCTTTGTTTACAAGCCAAACATTTTGGATTTTATCTGTTGAGTGCTGGATATTTTTGAATTTTCATAAATTTCTTAAGCTTTTGTTCATTGATGCAGTAACAATAAAGTACTTGAAAGCAACTTACATCTTTCTGGGTTTGGTCTTATGATTTGTTAGCTAGGACTAAAGCAGCATTTATTCTAAGTTTGATTTTCCCCTAGTCTTGAAGCATGATGCTTTTCAGATGATTCTCCACTCTGGCTGTTGGAAACAGAACTGTTTTGTCTCTTTGTGAAACCTAGCAGTTTCCTCTAATGCTTTTGGGTGGTTCTTGTCCCTAGTCTCAGTTTCCTTGAGCACACACACCGATTAGCACTTAACTAAATATTACAGATCTCCAGAGTTCACTCCATGCACAGCTCTCTTCTTGTTGGAGCTCTGTCTTGTGAAATCCAGCCTGTAGTCTCATAGTCTTGGCTTGTAGTCTTGTTTTCTCTACTCAAGGAAACCACTAGATTCTGCCTGGATTCCCCTTCCCTGCCCTGCAGACCAGAATTTCCCACACAATAAGCTGAGATAATCAGAGGGCTCCTTTCATTCGTTACCAGTATTTTTGGGATCATTGTCCTTTATTATCTGATGTTCTATGTGTTGAGTGACATTTTTATATATTTTTGTCTGATTTTTTGGTTATTTCAGGCTGGAGGAGTAATCCAGTTCCTGGTATTCCATCTTGAGCAGGAACAAAAATCTCTCAATCTTCTTTTTAATCTTCTCAAGAACACAGAACTTCAGAGGTCATTTTTGAAATTCTGAATGAATATAATATACGATTAACAGCTGTTTACACTTTCTGAATCCATTACTATGCTTTTTAAATATCTCTTCCCTTTAATCTTACCAAATATTTGTTTCAAATTTTGCAGCATTGTTTTGTTCACAGTGCCAGCCTGATCATTTTCTTCATGAAGCAGCAAACTATATTGGACTAAAAAAGTGAGGAGCTTTTTTCACCTTTTTTGTTGTTCTTAACAAATACAATAGTTAAAAAATTAAATTTGACTTAGGTTCAAATACACAAAGAAATCAGTAACAGCACTTTCCTGAATTAGAAATACTTTTAATTCTTTTCTTCATGTTTAAACATTTATGAGTTTAATAATTTTGAGAGAAAAATGCTCCCACCCTTGAAGGAACAAGTAAGGAACCAGCTTAAGGGTAGGATTAGAAATTCAATCTTGATCTTTTGGATTTTCAGCTTTTAGGAATGGCTCTATGCCTGCCTCTTGCTGCTCCACTCCTCTGTCTTGCACAACTATTACTGATGGTCAACCAGCACTGACCCAAAACAAGCTTCCTTTTTGTTGCCCATCTATGAAAATTGATAAGAGTGAAATTTGAGCAAGCTTATGATTTTAGTCAGTATTGCTTAAGGCTTTAATGTCAGGGCATCAGGCATTGGGCCAAAGAAATGAAATTCACCCGGGACCTCACAGTAATTTACTTATCTTTTAAAGCTACAGAATCATTACTAGAAGAATGCAGCCTTGGCTATATTTTGGGTTTGTTTTGCTTTTGTTGGTTTATTCTGGGTTAAAAGATATTAGATTAAAACAACATCAAGGGCATTCCTGAAGGGGGAAAGAATTCATAAACAAGCAACTCATAGCTGAGAGAGAGAAAGAGCATGTGGATGGGAAGAGCTGACTTCCACACATGTCTCCATCACAGCAGGGTCAAGATGGGGACAGAGCCTAAGGTGGCTAATGTGGCAGACCCTCAGTTCTTTGAAACTCACCCTCGACCAGGCTATGCACAGACAGATGTAGCAGCAAGTGAAGTTCAGCCCAGGTCTCAGGCAACCGGTATTGAGTGATCCAGGAGCAGGCTGGGGCAGGTGAGAGAGAGAGTCTGAGGAGAAAATTTAGAAACAAGGGCTAGGGTGGTGAAAGAGTCATGCGTAGAGAGAAAGGCCCTGGTTCTCTGGGTCATCCATTTTATCAACAATTGCTGAGCCCCTGCTCTGGGCCAGGCGCTATACTCTTGATGGAGCGACTGATGAACCAAAGCCAGTCCTTGCCTTCAGATGAAGTGAGGAAATTTCCAGGAGAGAACTATTCCCTGTGTGATCTATTCACCTTCTTGGTGTGAGGAAAGGCAGTGGAAAGAGGTAAACACCAACAGAAAAATCTAATGCGGGCTTTCAGGGTCCATCTTAGAGACTTCTCTCCAGTTCTCCCAGTTCCATGTTTTCTTCCTTTACTCTCTTTCCCCTTCACAATTACATGCATGTGTGTACATGCATGTGTGCATACACACACACACACACACACACACACACAAATGCCAGCAAAAATGAGCTATAAACAACTAACAATAATATAATAGCTGATCTCTCAAAGTGATGCCAGGAAAGTTTATGGGAAACAGATGGGGGAGGAATCAGTTGTTAGAGAAAAGAGGAGGCAGAGAAGTTTCTAGGAAAGAAACATTTGAGCTTCACTTTTTAGAAAAACGCAACTCCCTCAGTGGTTCAAGGAGAAAAGTTGGAATGAAAGCACTGAAGGGAGAGAAAACAACATAGTCAAAGGTGTGAAAAGGCCTAGAGCTTGGGACCGAAGCTTTAGGGTAAAAAAGCTGTGAAGTCGTGTCAGCCGCGGGGGCCCACCAAGCCTTACAAGCTTACCACTGTGTGCGGGCCTTTCCCTGGTGCTGTAAAGTACCCTCACAAGCAGTTCTGTGCTTTAGAAAGCTCGTGTGGGCAGTTAAATGGAGAAAGAAGTGTCACATAAGAAGTAACAGAAAGTAAGGAAATCGATGAGAAAGTTACCGTAATAGTCCGGGCAAAAGATATTGATGGCTTTGCACATCCCAGAATATTCCTGGCATTAGAGTTTTACGAGTAAATGAAATTAGAGCTAACATATGTATGCTCATAAACTAACAGAATTTGGAGACATGAACATATAAATTACCCTCCGGCACCGCCCCCCCTCCCAGCCCCAATTCCTGCAAAAAGAGTTTTCCTTACTATAGCTTTAAATTTTTTAGAAATTGTACATCTCTATTTTTCACAAGACCTAGCAGGGATGCTGGCAAAGAGAAGGAGGTTAATAGATAATGTTGCCCTTAGAGAAAAGTAACACAGGCTAAAATATAACGCTGGGTGCCCTGCTGTTTTTCCACATAAGAACAAACACCACACCCCCCTCAAGTGTCGTTAATGAAATCAGGGAGAGTGAATAGGGCCACAACACACCAGGCACCCGCAGCACTGTGTTCCCAAGGCAGATCAGGCCATGCATTTCGCCTCCTACCCCCAGAACTGGGAAATACAAAGAGATAGAAACAAATGTGCAAAATGAGCCTGCCACCTCACCATCGACTCTCATTTCAAAACCGCACTGAAACTATGTCAGCAACAAAAAAAATCTCTAAAACAGGTGTCAGATGCCTTGGTGTGAGCACTGTTCTGCCATCAGGGACCAACTGGGCATGTTGAGCAAGTTCCCCCTCATGCTAAAGGACATATCCCTTTCCTATCTATGTTTCCTAGATTGTTTTCGAGAGGGTAGTAAGTGAAAAACATAATCTGTGAGGTGAAATGTAAGCGTATAACATGAACAAATAAATATATAAACACAATATTTGACTTTAAAAATTAAAAAGGGCTTTCTTTCCTTTCTCAATAACCAACACATACATGTTGAGTCCTAATATACATTAAGATAATATGACATCTTATTTGTTTTTCTGGGTCCTTCTCTCTTCCTTGTCTGTTTTCTCTCTGTTTTCATTTTCACTTTAAAAATCGTTCCAAGGTACTGAATGATCTTCTGAGAAAGCCTGCTACTGTTTTTTAAAGCCATCTGCCAATTTTGCTGGCTCTTCACTTTTCCTTTCTACTTTTGTGCCCTGTCTCAGAACTAGTCTGAGCCTCAAGGACAATTCGAGATAGAGAGATGATGTCTTAGGACAAGCTCTACCCAACAAAGGAAATCAGGCCACAGAGACCTCTGAATGTAGCTCACATTTGCTCATCCCCTGGGCGAGAACAGCTCTGGTTGCCATTCGAAGCTCTCCTAAAAAGCTTTGCTAGTTAGTCTAGTCTTTGCTAGTATGTCTACTTAGTAGACCAGTTAATCTGCACATCTACTTCAGTGGCTGTAAAAAAATATCACAGAGTTTAATACCTTTATATTTGCCCATGGAGACACACAGATGGTCAAGCTGCTCTTGCCGGACACCAGGCTCACTACACAAGCACTTTAACAAATATAATTTTTGTTCAAGCTACTTGTTCTCCTGGGAAACCAGAGCACAACCAAGGCGGCAAATGTTTGCAAAGTTCATAGAGGAAAAGAGCTCATCCTGAGGCTGAAGCGCAACTTTAAAGCTTGAAAGCCCGATGTTGATCTGTGCACGGTTTGCTCGCATGGCAACCTCAAGTTTAAGATCAACAGTTGGTAATACTTAGTGAAGGCCCAGCTTTGTAGTGGTCTGCAGTTAAGCATCACTCTTGTCAAGGAGTTTTTAAAACACACACTAGAGAAATATGGAGATCTAGAGGCAGATATGCAAAGTATTTGTAGGTATAGCAACAGGTTTAAAACACAATTGGGATCCCAAATTCAAATGTCTTCAGAGCCTCTCGAGTAATATAAATGTGTAAATGGTAGGTTGGAGCTGAGAAGAGAGGTGAGGCCAGCAGCAAAGTGGAGAGCATGCTTTGCTGAAAGTCTTTGAATTCCAATTCTTTTGAACACGTATTTTGAGACACATCTATGTATGGGCTGTGGACCGCAACCTGAGACACCTTGATTTTGATATACTGGCAGAACATTTATTTCTCTGTTGCTATTGTTGACACTAAATCTCATTGCTATGAATGTCATGCAATTAGTCATAAGGTTCATCAACATTTGCTGACTCAGTGGTTTGGGGCAGAATAAGTTGGAGGGCTGCAAAAAGATGCCATTCATTCATGCCCACCAACATAGGAGATGCAAATCCCTGCTATCTAGAAGCTAAGGGGCGATGAGAGGAAATAGGGTTTGTGAATAAAGGGCCAGATTATAAAGCAGTGCCAATGAGACCAGTATAGATCATCCATTTCACACTATCAGAGTGGGAAAGTTTCTTTCCAGATGCCATCAAGTGGAAAAAACATTACTAAAATATTTGGAATTTTCACTATATGTGAAAAATAGTCAGGATTTTGAGATATAGAGATGCAGTAGTGTAAGGTCGGTCTTTTCATTTATTGTGAAAAAGTTTAATTTCAAAAATTAAAATTAGAAATTAACATTCATGATGCCTCCACAAACCAACTGAATTCATCTGTGAAGGCTGATGAAGATGACAAAGAGACTTTAGAAAAGGGTCTCAAAATCTAAAATAGAATCTAGACATGGGTTCTAGGAACATAAATGATCCAGACCAGAGAAAAACAACATAAGGCCTGGGTGGACAGCTCCTCCCCTTCACTGTGAAATCTGCCAGAGTTTGGACACCACTCTCCAACTCCAAGCTACAGTGACAGTATCAACAGCTTGAATAACTCATCCAAAGGAGAGTATAAGCTAATCCAGATAGAATAGACCTGTCAAAATATTTGTGTAAGCCCAGCAACTTCAAACTGCTTATTAATATGGTTTTCTCCAACTCCATTTGCTGTGCAAGATCCCATAATTAACCTTTCAACAATGATTCATTTTGGTTAGATTTAAAAACCTTTGCAGAGGAAACAGAATTCCTGGTCTGGCTATCATCTGAAGATGTCTAAATTATTCGCAAGCATACCCTGTCTTCGTCATTGTGTCCATTAGCGTTTTAGGGTCACAAGCAACCGAAACCAGATCAGGCTAATTTAAGTAAAAATAAAGTTTATTGAAAGGCTCACAGAATAAGAGGCAAGATAAAAGAAACAGATCTCATGAGGGAATAAGAGCTAAATGTTCATCTCTCTGGGGTAATACCCTTGAATGAATGAATGAATGAATGAGCAAGTGAATGAATGAATTAGTAAGTGAATAACTGAATGGATACTAATTATTTACCATCACTGCCTAACATTCAAATTCCAAGGGGAGAGTGTGATCGAATTTGGGATCACATGCCTACCCCATGGCAGGTGAATGGGAGACACCTAGGACACCAGAGCCGTCGGCACTGTATCTGACAGAAGCAGCATTGTTTCCCAAAGGAAAATTGAGGTGCGATTTCAGGAAATAGAGGATGGATGCTCTTGACGATAGAGCATCATGTATAAATATAGCATCATCATAATTATCCTGGCCATGTTACCCATAGCAAAAGGTAAGATTTTTGAGTGTTAAGTCAACTGTAGCAAGGTCATGTTCAAATGCCATCTGAAAAACACCTAGCCCTTGATCACTAGCTCTGTTCTAAGTTACAGCACTGTAAGATATGAGGGTAGTAATAGAAAGTGGAGCCATGATCTTCAGAAGAGGACAATGCTTTCAAACATTAGTGAATCTTCCTAACATCTAAAGGATCATTTAGATGAATTTCAAGGAACAGGCAAAAATAAGAAAACACATGCTTTTTCTGATACTTCTGACTATGGATTTGAGGGAAATGAGCATCTTTTGAAAATTTCTCTTCATGTCTTTTCAGATTTGTTGATTTCAAATTCATGTCATTTGTCATTTGTTTTCAGCTTAATTCTTCTGTCACCAGAAGAGCTAGTGTGATTCATTGTTCTTTTGATTCATAAGAACATAATTATATATAAGCATAAAAAAAAAAAAAAGAAATGCTCTTCTTAGTGAGGTGGTAATTTCCTTCCCCCAAAAGTCTGCCAAAAGACATCTATATTGGTTAGGAGAGAGGAGTCCTGAGTTGTGTTATTAACAGCCTTACTTTACGACCTTCAAGTCCATTTCAATGACAAGAATCATAATGTTAAAACTATTTAATGCGAATATGGAATCTCAAAACAAAACAGGCAGTAATAAAAAGAAAGATATCATCATTTCAGAAGATATCATCATTTTTACCTAAAAAGCGCTTAAATCTTAACATCTAAAGAGGCCTATAAATTGAATTTATTTATGAAAAATTATAAATGATGGAAAGTATAATATGCTTCTTAAGCAAGATAGGGTATTGCTTTTAGCCAGGCTTTTAGAGCAGTTGAAGCAAGTAATTCTAGCCAAAGCCAGGATTTGTAAATGGAAAATGACTTCATTGTTAATGATATTTCTAAGTGCTATACTTTGGTGTAGTAGGAGAGCATGATAGCATATCGAAGCGGACTATCAATTGCACTAAAAAAGGCATTATCCAAAACAGCAAAAATTGAGAACATAAAAACTTTACAGAGTTATCAAAAAAAGGGGAAAAGACTTACAAAAATTCATAAGAATCTTACTGATAATTAGGGATAAATTACTTTTTAATGAGTAAAATTCAAATGCTTTCTAATGAACTGAAATGTTCCTGGTACAAAGCCACTGAAATTCTCCTAGAGAAAGAGGAGATGAAGCTCTTTAGAGGATCTTCAGTTATTTTTTTAAATGCTTAATGAATGGAAACCATCTAAAACTGCCCATCAAGAAGGCCTGGCTAAATGAATCCTGATGTATACATTCAATGACAAAACATGCAAATATAAAAAAGAATGAAGGACGCCATCATGTCCTGATATAGCAACCAAGGTCTAGATCAATTTATATTAGCTGCCATTTGAGGACGAAGAGAAATTAATAAGAGAATGCTTACTCGTTTGCTTCTATGTGCATTGAATATCTCCAAAAAGCACAGCAGAAACAGATAACTGGTTGCTTCCGAAGTAAGTCAGGTAGCTGGGGGACAAGAATAAAGGGAGATTTTTACCATATGTCCCTTACTTTTCCCTTGGATTAAAACAATGTTAATATACTACATACTCAATACATAAATCAAATTAATGTTTAAATTTCTCAATTCATTAAAGTGTTCTTAATAATGAATGAGATCATGGGACATTAAATCCAGAACCGACTGATGGTGTTATCAAAAGGAATTGGGTCAGATTGGTAGAGGACATAGTGGTGATTGATAACAGCCTTGTGCAAAAAGCAAGTGCATTGGTACTGAGCAAAGTCAACAGAACCAACAGTGGAGAGTCTTCCTCCTTATTCTTTCTGTCAAAAGACCGACCCAGGCATAATATGTACAGATATCAGAAACAGGCGTGTAAGATATAGAGCATTCCTTATTTTTTATAATCCAATTTAAACTGTTCTGAAGCCCACCTCACCAAATTCCATATTCCCCCTTCCTTCCCAAGAATGGCATCTAAGGTCCAGGAAGCCTTTTGTTGTGCTAAGGGACCGAGGCAAGGGAGGGAGGTGGCATCTGATTTTCTATATGTCTGTCTATGAAGGCATCTGTTATGATGTCCACCACCCGACTTGGACCCCATCATAGTCTACCCCTTGTGTCTAGGAGGGCCTTAAAGACTCCAAAATAAAGGAGCCTCATCGCTCTCCTTCTGGTTTTCTCTTTCACCTTCCTTGCAGCCTAAAGACTCTTTTTCTTTCCTGGGGGAAGGAAGCTGTGCTTCCCTGTGACTAGGCTGTTTTCTGCCTCCCCTTTTGTCTGTCTCTGCCCTTTCCATTCCCCTGTTAGTCTGCTAAAACTCAAACACCAGGAATATTTTTTTTTCTCTTTGAATTTTTATCCCTTGCATAAGAATCCCCCTGAAAACAGGAATTTCAGTCATTTCAATGGTCGTCAAACTTGGCTGCAGGTCAGAATCCTCCAGCGAGCTTTTGAAAAATAATCATGGTCTCTGAGCCGGGGCCTAAGAATACTGATTTATGCACTGTGGGGGCAAAGCCTCCACAGGGTTAATTTGTAGAAGATCTGAGACAATTCTAATGCGAGGTCAGTCTGAGCACTGAATGAAGGGAAAGTACCAAAAAAAAGAAAAATACCGGGAAAAGTAAATTTGTTAATAAATATTTCATATTACACAATCATATATGAATGCTAAAAGATAAAAAAAAAAAAAAAAGTCCTTCAGAATGACTTTGACTGTATGAAAAAAAAAAAAAGTTAAAAGTAAACTGAAAACCTTACCTACCACAGGCATCTAGTAACATTTTTGTGGCTCAATATATCTGAAAACTAAACACATCCTGGCAGGGTATTGGGAAAATCCTGTTTTCCAACTTACATATTTTAGTTGTCTTACTTTTTTTCTGAAGTCCAGCAGCCAGTTAAGACCAAGCTGGCTTGGATTCTCATGGAAAGGAGAGTGTTCTGGCTTGACTGTGACCTTAACAGGCATCCAAGCACAAATTACAATTGACCTTCGAACAACACTGGGGTTACGGGTGCTGACACCCGCTCAGTTGAAAATCCAACGCATAACTTTTGACTCTACAGCTGGCCCTGTGCATTGACAGATTCAACCAACTTCAGATGGCAAACGGGATTTTTGATCCACTGTTGGGAATGTGAAAATACTGTTTTTGATCTACATTTTGTAGAATGTGTGTATCCAAAACCCACACATAGGAAGGGCTGACTGTTGAAAAACAGTTGCATTTAAGTGGACCCGCACAGTTCAAACTCCTGTTGTTCAAAGATCAGCTGTAAATTCTGACAAAAGCTGAGAGGAAAAAGATACTGATCCAAAACTCTAAGAGCTTTAGGGTGAATACAACGTGCCAAGTTCTAAGAAAGGGAGGGCTCTGTCCTCTGTCCCACTTGTATAAGACTACATCCAGCATTTTTGGAGACACCCCTGAGCATTACCTACGACTCTCAGGAGGTCCTCAGGAGATGCCAACGCACTGATCGATGGGCGAGGGGGTTCAAGCCCACAACATTCCTGTTGGGAATGAATCAGTACAATTGACAGTTTACTCCTGAGCAACAAAACATCATAATTAAGAGGAACACCAGCCTTTTAACTGAAAGCAGAAGTGTACAGAATGTGAGTTCTGAATCCGAGTTCAAACCCTGGCCCTACCATGTGCCAGCTGTGTGACCATGAGCAAGCAACTGAACTTCTCTGGGCCTCATTTGGCACATCTGTAAAACAAGGATAATACTAGCACCTTATTATTAGGGTTTTTATGAAGATTAAATGAAGAAATATTGATAGAAGCCTTTATATGGTATATTCTTTCCACATCACCCAGAAAGTCCTCAGTAAATGCCAGTTAATACAGTTTTTGATTTAGTTACATAGATGAATCCCTTCTATGACATTCCCAGAAAATGGTGAAGATCACCCTCAAAAGTGGTAAGTGACCAGACAAGAGTATGATACCAAGAAAGTGAAGAAGAGTAGCCCTCCTTAACCCATGGCATCGAACGGCCCCCAGCACATCATATAGAGATCATTATTTATGGGACTGTCTCAGGACAGCGATTGTGTTTTATTCACCTTTGTCCGCCCAGAGCCTTGCACCTAGTGTGTGCTCAATAAATAGATCCTGAACTAAGCTCATTGTTTTTTCTTCCCCTTGCAATGGCATAGCACTTCCCTAAACTTGGAAAAAATAGAGAATGACCAAGGAAGCATACAAAAATGTTCTCCCTCTTTTCTTAGTACTGACAAAAACTGCAACCAGTACATCTCAAAGCCATTCCTTGCCCATCTCCACACAGGCTGGCAGAGTATCAGTCAGGCAGGCTGCTCTAGTTCTACTGTCCCTCAAACCCCTTCTCTGAGTTTTTCAGGATTCTCATCAAGGAGTGGAGCTGCTGCTCTGTTTTCTAGAGAACTTCACTAATTCTCAATTCCTCCTCTCATCCTCAAGATTCTAATGCTCAGAAAAGTTTTTTTCTCTAAAAAGAGGGGCAGAGCCCTGAGTGAGGTATTGCTAAGAATTCCATGCCAGATATAAAATAGCTACAACTTTTATGTAATTACAAATTTAATGGTACATAAAATTCACTATTTAAAGTAAAAAAAAAAGTGGTTTTGAAAGTCTTTGAATCTTATTCACAGGGTAAAATATATATTATGTAAAAAGAATAATGTGACAACAGGTACAATGGGAGTTAACAATTATTATTACTCCCTCCTACGTGATTTTTCACTTTTCATCTTGCCCTTGCAATCTAGAGCTTTTCTCTACTTCACACAAACCTCCCTCAGAAACCTGGTGTTTGCACACTGCCAAGTGATACCCTGCAACCTGACCCCAAATCTAATAGAAGTCATGGAAAGAAACTACACCAAAGCATATGGATCATAATTAACAAACAAAATAAATATTCTCCTACGTATTAACTGATGTCTCAGCCGTTACCTGGGAACCACTTTATGAGAGTGTGGAGAAATTCTGAAAGGGTATCTTCTTGGGTATGCAGCTTCATAACCTGGCCTTGTTCGCGGTTGCTAATGGATCCTGCCAGCCTAGAAACCCACAGGCCCTCTGGGGCAATGCTTGGTCAAACTCACCTTTTGCACTGCTGCCCATGTTTTATCATCAGGATGCTTTCTTACAAAAATAGAAAAAATAAAGGAGAAAAAAAAAAGAATATTAAGATGAAATTAATAGGAGGCCCTTGATAATTTTTTAAATTGTCTATTAACTAATGTTTGAGTTATCTATTGCTCTTTACTAAAGCAGCCAAAGCTTAGAAGCATAAAACAATTTTCATTAGCAGGAGGAGGAAAAAAGGGCCTGGCAGTCGATGCTGGCTGTTGGCTGTCAGCTCAGCTAGGGATGCTGGCCAAAACACCTACATATGGCTCTCCAAGGTGTCCTGGACCTCCTCCCAGCTGGTCAGCTGGATTCCTAGGGTAAGTATCTGGGAGAAACAGCCAGGTTATCACCTTTTAAGACTAGCTTCTGGAGTCACACTGTGTCACTTCTACTATACCCTATTAATTAGGCGTGAGCCCATATTAGAGAGAAGAGGAGTTAGACTTTTGATTTCAGGATTATCAAAGAATACACAGACATGTTTTTAAGCCACCACAATTAACATCGTCATACTTTCTTTTGTTTTTCTCTTTCAAAACCATGACTAAATATTTAATAGAAAAACTCTGCAAATATAAGCTTCCAAAATTAGATCTCTCTGCTTCTTTTTGCTCTGACAATTGACCCCTTCTTCTCACACATTTGTTGATAAGTCAAAGCACCTCTGACACCTCCCCCTCTTCCTCCTTTCATGCCCATTTCTAAAGACAACCTCCTGTGGGCTTTCTCAGGGCAAGACCATTCACCACAAGGAAACCTTAGACCAGTGTTCACAGTAAGAAGACTCGATAGAGGGTGAGTTTATTTTCTTCCAAATTTCCTTTGCCTTCAACCACAGCAGTGCTACAGGTAGCCATTGGCTGTGTCATCTTTGAGATTGTTTGCATCCTGTCAGACACCAGTTCCAGAACTAATCTTCCACATATCAAGATATATCCTTTCCACATCACCCAGACTCAGTCCAGAACTCACTCTCTTTTTTCTGAACTACCATCTTTTCCAGGACTGTCTATTTCGTCACTGTCCCTTCCAATTTAGTGACCAAGATATCCTTCCTAAAAGTTGCCAACCTTCCCAATTCTTACAAGACCCAAATATATGGTCATGGATTTCAAAGACCTGATCACTACACAGAGACATAAATGTGCCCTCTAAATTAATTGTGTACCTCCACCAATGCTCTCCTGTTTACTATCTCAACTGCATGTTTAGGAAAAACTTTTTATTATTCTGTCTCCACAAGTAGAGCCCCATTGACAGATTTTTCTTCAATCCATTTTACCCCTTCAGTGGTAAAATGGAAAGATCACAGGATTTAGGAACGAGAGACCCAATTTCTAGTGTTATAAAGCTGAAAAAGGATAGTCAGTAAAATCCTTTGAAGATTAAAATATACATTATTACAATGACCATTCCTTCCATCTTTAAAATTCTTCTCAGTTTTGCTTACCTCATGAATCTTCCACTTCTTATCAAAGGAAGCTCCAGATGTGTCAATTCTCACAACAGCCTTTCCTTGAGAGTTTGTGGCTGTGCACATGAATTCAGTGTTGACAAAGTCCAGCCCAGAGTTTATAGGTCTCTTTGCAGAATGTACAGAAAGCACAAAGGACCAATGACATGAGAAGACTCCAAGTATCTCACAGTAACACATTTTGGACACTGCCTCAGTTCCCACCTAGCTGAGGGTTTCTTAAAATTCCACCTATGCAGCAAAGGACATTTACAACCAATGAGGAAGTCTCAGACTACATCTGGCAAGGACTTCTTGAGAAGGTGAAAAGATGTGGACCTTCAGGTGCTCATCACACCTTCAGAGTGGTAAAGGTTTGCCTTTGAGAGCAGCTAATTTGAATTTTCTAATAAGATAGCTAACATCTGTGCAGTGCTCTAGAAGTTACTAAGGTTTCATGTGAATTCCTTCAATCAATCCTCACCACAATTCAGAAACATATTCCTGAATATATTATTATTTCTGTTCTGTAGGCTCTGTCTCTTACCTCTGCCTGTCTCACACCTAAAACAGTGTCTACCCACTGCACGCCTCAGATGACCACTGAATGGCAAGAACTGAAGTTCTCACACAAGATTATTGGCGTGCTATGTGGTCCAGCCCAACTCTTTCAAAATGGGATTTAAGAACAAACCTCCAACTAACCACAATGCTTCCACTGTGCATACAGCTCCCTCAGGAAACCTGATAAGAGGAGGGGCTGGTGCTCTGAGGGGATCCCTGGCCAAATATCATTAAGTTCATATCCTAAGAATATACCCAACAGGGGAAGTACTCAAATATTGGCATTCCCTGAAAAGAATGACTATGCCCAAAAGTCTAAGTAGGATCCACCTATATGCACCAGTTAGAGAGGATTGATATATGTAAATCTTTTTTGCTACATAAGCATAGATCAACCAGCACATCTGCAAGGGAGGTGGTATCTTTTAAATTTCAGTGACACTGTCAACATTTATTCATTCAATACATATCCATTGAGTACATGCTGTGCTCAGGCATTGTTCCAGACACCTGAATATAGAGGTAAACAGACCAAAGTCCCGCTACGGAGAGTTTACACGCTAGTGGGGTGAGACAAACAACTTAGGTTGGTACTAACCGATAAGTACTGTGGAGAAAATAAAGCCGGGCTGGACAGTAAGTGAAACTGAGGGTCTTTATGACCTTGATTAAATTTAGTTTTAAATCTTAGCTCTAGAAATCATCTCTCTCTCTCTCTCTCTCTCTCTCTCTCTTTCTCTCTCTCTCTCTTTTTCTTTCCCTCAGGCCTGGCCTTTCTCCCGGATAATCAGCAACCCCCAGGCAGCGGAAAATGGTAGCCCGGACCTGACTAATGGTCGCACATTCTGGGTCTCTGGCAGGCTAAAGATAACATCTTGACATAAGTTATGTTTCAGTTCCTGAGTCCTAAAGTGGCATGACCCCCTGGCTACTTTCTCATGAGACCAGACAGAGGGATTCTGGAAAAGACCTCACAACTGTCCTCAAGACCTAATGAAGAAATGATTCATTACCTTTATCTCACCTCTGACCAATCAGCTCCCAGCACAACCTCGAACCCCTAACCCATAGTGTCTTGTGACTTTGCCCTACATAATGTGTAACCTACATGCCATTGGGGAGTTCAGGCTTTCAAGCATTAGCTTTCCGTTCTCCCGGATGGCACCATTCATCAATAAAAGGCAATATTTCTCCACTGCAGTTCTCAATGTTTAGTGTTAAGCTCTGCTAGTCCCGGGTGAATGAACTCTTTCTGTTCTATAAGATAAGGAACGGGTTGTTCTCTATATCATGGTGGAGGCCTCTGATAAGAGGCCATTTGAGCAGAGGCCGAAAGGAAGTATGAGGGTGAGTCACACAGAAGTCTACAGGCAGAGGAGAGAGCATGGGGGAGGGACCCGAGGTGGAGCTGGCTTGGCTTATCCCACCATCACCTCCCACCCAAATCCTAAGCTATTTCTCCCAGCAACTCAGAGCTTTATGACAATGAAGAATTCCACCTCACTTCCTACTAAGATTGAGTCCCCTGCAAGAGCCCAGCTCATTCTCCTAATAACAGACTATAGAACTTAGGTTCTCCCCAAGACAAAATTCTGCCAGAGCCTGTTATGGTGGCTCATGGAGTCACAAAAAGATGATGGTAAGAAAAAGAAAAAGAAAAAAAAAAAAAACAGAAAAATGGAGAACAAAGAGAAAATAGAAAAAGTGAAGGAGAAAGTAAAAAGAGAAAGAGGATTATCCACATGTAATACAGACACCTTTATCAAATCCACGACATGTAACCTGTATCTCTGAGCTGTTGTCTCAAAATGAGTCGACAGGATGTATAGTGTTGACACAGTGCATCTTACTGTGGGATATCATGGCGGGATATTACTGCAATGTCTCTAGAGACAAAAGAAGTGAGGCTAAAAATCTTTGAAATAACAACCTGGAAACATGTAAAACACAGAATTTCACGAACATGGGGTTCGATTTTATTGTTACAAAACTAATTCCTGTATTAATTAAAGCAGTCACATCTTTGATACCTATTTGTGTAAACTAAGGCAAATAATTTTCCCTGAGAATTAATAACTTTATAAAAGTGCATTTGATTAAATGGTGGTTACCGGGTTTTAAAAAGAGTTCAGCATGTCTGTGAATTACCATGAAAAGTAAATATTTTCTTTTTAATCTCTTTAAAAAAAAAAATCCACAGTTAAAAAAAAATCTTTCCCTCCTGATCTATTTGATAGATGTATTTGTTTACGTCAGGTGTATTTATATCTCCTAAGTTATTTACTTAAAAAATACCAAATAAAACTTATTTCTTTGACATATTTCTAATCTTCAAAAGCCCCTTTATCGTATCTAGACAGATTTCTTCAAAACACCATCAAGGATTGTTTGAAATCTAAAAAAAAATAAATAAATAAGTTGAATTAACAAATACTAAAGTCTTTATTTGATTCTAAAGTCTTACTATGATGCTTCTGTGAAACTTCTAAAATGACCTATACCAAAAGCTACTGGCCCTTCAAATATGCTTAATCCCATCCTTAACACCAGCTGTCATTGCAGGAAGCAGGGGTTCTGGGCTCCCAGGTGGTGCTGAGTCCCCAAGAAGTACTTGATAAGTAGGTGTTGATTGAGATGCCTACTCATGATCTCTCTGGCTCAACCACCTGGCAGAGAAGAGGTTGCACTGGCTTTTCTGACTCAGCTATGATTTGGCTGAGAATTCTTATCATTAAGAAGCTTTACCTGAAAGTTCTTACATAAAATAGTAATAAAAATATATTCAAGGAACAATTGCTTGTGATTTTTTCTAGTATCAATGCACAAGATTTACATTCAAAATGTAAAATATTGAATTTGACGTTTGACCTGAGATTTTTCTAAATACTTTTGTACCCAAAGAAACAAAAATTATTTCTAAAGTATTTTCAAAGCATAACTGGCAACATCAAGTTATATTTAATTACCAGAAGAAGTGATCTATATTACAAGAACAAAAATCTAAATTATTTCAAATGTAAGGATCTACAGCAGCCTAGAATGTGGCCACTGAAAAATAAATAGTTAATTCAATCAATGTTTCCCAGAGTTCTGGTTAAAAATGGAGGAATGACATAAAATAACAATAATATTGAAAAAAAAATGAAGGAATGACTCATCTTCTCCATAAACAAACCACACACATAAAAGAAAAAAGCATATTTAATGCACCTCTAATAACACTAGAAGTATGTCATAATTTTGAATCATTCAAGGAAAGACTGCAAAGAGCAATAAAACCTGAACTAGTCAAGGTAAGGGCGGTGTGATGGGGATTGCTCTGTGCTCATGAGACTCATTTCCTTTTCCTGCTTTGCACCCAGCCAGACTACATTTCCCAGCCTCCCTTACAGTTAGCTTTGGCACGCTGCCGAATTTTGACTCACAGTTTGAGAGAGAATGTGTTTCTTCTGCATCAAGTATTTAAAAAGAGGGTGTGCCTTCCTCACTCTCTTTTTCCCACAGCTGGCATGCATATGCTTGTGAACCAAGAGGAGGGGGTAAAAATGGCCACTTTCCATTTTATACCAGATTACTTGAAGGCAGAAGTTTATTTTCCCACCCAAATCTTGAGATTAAAGAGTTTGGTAGTCCTGATGCTCAAATGAGAAATTCTAATAGGAAATATAGTTTGGATCTTTTATGTTCGAAGCTAAGACTATAGCATGACCAGTCTGGGCTCTTCCTACAATTGACCCATCAAGCAGAGGAGAAGATCTCTGTACTGACAAGGTGGCAGGGAGACTTGGATGCTGTTACTCAACAGATTTTATAAAAAGCATTGGTCTGAAACCCAGGAGGCTGGCTGAGGTGCCACTTAATACTTCCTAGCCTCATACTTCTGGTCAATGGAAAACTGAGACAGTGTAATAAAGACAAAAGAATCAAGGTCTCAGATTTCACACAACTGAAGATTTCAGTCATCCCACCAGGTAAAGGAACCTTTGCAGCTAGAATGTTGTTAGAAAATAAGTAAACGTGGAATGGGAGCTCTTCAGCCTTTCATTGCTATGTTGTGCCACCATCATCTTCTGCCTTTGGACCTCTGCACATCCTGGCTTATGGCAAAAACTCCTAATGCTCACTCGATATTCATGTGCTCCTGTACACGAAGTTACCAATATTCTATACTAATTTATCCTTATGAACCTGCTATATAGTTAAAGTGGGTAGTATCTCTTTCAAATTTTTCCTACATTATTTTTTTACATGAGTTCAATGTATTATGTCAACAAGTTAAATAAGAAAAACCATGTTATATAATATACCAAAATATTATTTAGCCATTAAAGAAATCAACAAAAAAAAATCCTGCCATTCGCAACAACATGGATGGACCTTGAGGGCATAATGCAAAGTGAAATAAGCCAGTCATAGAAAGACAAATACTGTATGATCTCACTTGCATGTGGAATCTAAAAGCAAACAAAAACTCATAGAAAAAGAGATCAGATTTGTGGTTACCAAAGGCAAAGTTGAGGGAAGAGAATAAGGAAGAAATTTGGTCAAAAGGTCCAAACTTCCAGTTACAAGACAAATAAGTACCAAGGATGGAATATACAGCATGATACTACAGTTATCACTGCTGTGTGATTTATATGAAAGTTGTTAAAAGAGTAAATCCTAAGAGTTTTCATCCTAAGGATATATTTTTTATTTTTGCTTTTAGTTTTTATTGTATGTATGTGAGATGATGGATGCTAACCAAACATATTGTGAAAATCGTTTTACGATATATGTAAGTCAAACCAATATACTGTATGTCTTAAACTTATACAGTGTTGTATATCAATTATATCTCAATAAAACTGGAAATAAAGAAATAAAACACTCTAAGATAAAAAAGTGGGGGGAGCATAATCATCTCAATAGTGACTAAAAAAGATCCCTAAAAATGCCTATGCCTTTTGACTCAATCTACTTCTAGGAATTTATGAAATCTATGTAAATTATAAATTAAGATAAAAATGAACATACCACAGTATTCATTGCAGTATTTTATATAACTGTCAAAACTGGAAACAACTAAAGCATCAACCAATAGAAAATGGTTAAGTAAATTATGGAAATTTCATAGACAGAATATTATACATTCACTAAAAGTATACTTGCAAAGAAATATTAATGGCATGAGGAGAATGGTTATGCAAAAAATAAGTGAAAAAACCCATATCATGTACAGTCTATATGAGAAAAAATTTTCTAAAATCTATTTGTTGGTATTTTTTATTTTCAATGAGTGCTTTGATCTGAATACGTATGTTTCCCCTACAGACGTAAGAAACAAAACAAACCTGTAGAGGATTTTTATAAGAATTTGAGCCAAACTGATGACATATGTTGGGGAGCAAGATTTCAAACGCTCCTAAGTATAAGTTTTGCAATTGCTATTGTGCATTTGAAATTAAAGAGGAAACATAAGGAAGTATATGTGTTGGTAGGAGAAAGCAAGGCAGGAATTGGATTACAGGATGGTTAAGATTGTGTGCTCTCTTGAGGGTGCGTATAGCTTATTTCAAAGGTGTGTTAACCTAAATGCACAAAACAATGGACGGGGTTTGCATAAGGCAAAGAGAAATCTTTTACTAAAAAGTTATATAACCATGACCTGCCCAGTTAGAAATTTATGATCAGATCACCCTGTGAAGTTACTTTCCATAGAATCCTTTTTTTGTTTACACTCCAAAATTCATATGTTGAAATTCTAATGCCCAGTGAGGTGATATCAGGAGGTGGAATCTTTGGGGGTGTTTAAGTCCTCATAAATGGGGTTTGTGCCCTTATAAAAGAGACCCCAGAGAGCTTCCTAGTACCTTCCACCATATGAGGACACAGCGAAAAGCTACCATCTATGATATAGCAAAAATCTACCATCTATGAACCAGGAAGTCCTCACCAAATACCAAATATGCCAGTGCCATGATCCTAGACTTTCCAGCCTCCAGAAGAAACACATATTTATTTATAAGCCGCCTAGCCTGTGGTTTTTTGTTATAACAACACAAATGGACTAAGACAATGAGCAGGAGCCTATGATGCTTTTATAATCAGGTTAAAAACAAAAAACAAAAAACTACATGACTTTTATCTTAGATTTCCATTTCTGTCACTTAGTTAGAACTTCATGAAGTGCTAGGAATGCCTTCTGAATTTGCAGAATACCTATTAATGACTACACAAGAGTATTTGGGCACATAAATGTTTTAACTCAAAAACAAACACAACACTGTGTTAGTGCCAGAAGGCAGCTAGAATCTACCTCCAAATTCCTTTTATCACTTGAATTTCAAATTTTTAGGTTTATTTCTCCCATTAGGAGGACATTCTATGCCAAACCAATTAATCACAGATTCATGGGCCTCCATTTTCCTTACTCAAAATAAAATGAATCCTATCACATTAGAACTTCAACACATTCTGTTTTCCATGAAAAAATTATTATGCTCATACATCTAACCTCCAAAGTAAGGTTAGTTTTGTTTTCTGAAGGATTTTAGAATGTGACTAAACTAGCAATCAAAATAAATATTAAATGAAGCAGTTAACTTTAAAATTACTTAATACCAGGTTCATGTTGAACTCTTAAGTATTTGCTGTCAACTAAAGATGAAGAATTCATCAGCACTGTATTGTGTTGTAAAGAATATTGACAAGTTTCATTGTTCTCTTTGCCCAGTCTTGTCATACTCCAATTTATTATCCAAGATGAAACCAGAGCAATCTTCTAAAAGCCACAAATCTGATCTCCACACTTCCCATTTTTAGACCTTCACTGGCTCCCATTGTCTTTTGAGTGAAACCCAAATTCCCCAACATGGCTTTCAAGTTCCCAAATTATCTGGCCTCCTGTCTTCACCTTCACTCATAACAGCTCCTCCTTGACCTTTATAGTCTATGTTCGTGCTCAGCTAGGGTTTCTCAGAAATGCAGCATTACCTTCTGCCTATGATCTTTGCATGAGCCGTTCTGTTGTAGGGCTCACCATGCAGCCATGTCTTCCTGTTTCCCAGACCCTATGCATCTAGGAAGATCACATGGTCGATTTTTGCGAATGATGTGGGAACAACAGCAAGAGTCATTTCCAGTCCAAGGACTATAGAACAATTATGAGATTTTCATACTCTAAGTCACCGTTTCTCCCATCTTTGCACCTGGAGGTGAAGGGCTACAGAAGTGCAAGATGGAAGCGGCCTGACTACTGCTTGAAAGAAAGTCATGCTGAAGAGCTGCTTTGTCCACCTTGGACTCGATTTGAGTGAAAAATAACCCTTTATTAGAGTACATCACCGAGATTTGGGGGGTTGGGTTTCCTACTACAGCAGCAAGCACTGGTTAACCGGATTACCTCTCAGCCTATAAAATATTCTCCCATTTTTCCACCCTCACCTCCCACCATGACTAGTTTTCACCTAACTTCTATTCCTCTTTAAATTTCAGCGTAAATCTCTCTTTCCCTAGGATTCCTGTCCTCTCGCAGCAGGTCTCATATTTCTTCAATAAGTTCACTCATCATATTTCATTATAAAGACTCTGTTATAGCTCTTTTTTCCTATATGGACTGTAAGGTCTAAAAGGGCAGGTACTTGGTTTACATTGTTCCTCATGTATCTCCTGTGCTGACATGCTGTGCCACATAGAGCATGTGCTTAACCACTATCTGACAGTGAACGAATAAACAGGGACTGTTTGATTTTCAGCTATTATAAATGTCAATATGATTCTGCTCCTTGAGACAATGAACTTTTGTTGAATATCTAAGAGACTAAATACACAAATGATCAATGGCCAAGCAATATGTAAAAATAGAACTCTGATCTACAACCTGAAGCAACAGGTCCAGGACACCAATCCATTATCTACAGTAATCAGCCCAAGAAACCAGCCAGTCTATAAATCTGTAAATCAGAGTAGTAGGAAGCCAGACCATCATCTCTAGCAACCAGTCCAGGATGCACTATAGCAATCGGTCCCAAATGGCCAGGACTTAATTAATAACTGATAGGTTCTCTAACTTTTGTCCCCACTTATAACTTACGACCAGCCAGGGAAAGCCAAATGTGCCTCCTGAACCAATCACATAGGAAGCCTGCTTCTAATTAGCGCACCTGCAGCTTCCCCATGCCAACAGTCTCTATCGGAGCAACCCTGAAGTGTTGGGAAAGGCAATCTTTGGACCCCCCCCCCACTCATCCACATAACAATGGGACTTGCCCCTGGAATATTTCCTTTCCAAGAGATAAGGAGTCCTCACAGCCTGTGAAGCTTATCACCTTATGTGGGAATATTTTTCCCTTTTTCAAGCATAATGAATGCTCTTTTGTCTGTGCTTAAAGCATGAGCATCATAAGGTTACCAGCCGACCCTAATCCTCCATGAAGAAGGGACAGAGTCTTTCCACTGTAGCAAGAGAGGGCTGCACTTAGGCAAATTGTCATGTGTTGGTCACAGGGAAGGAGCCTCTACCATGTAGAACCAATGCCCACTGTTGTTGCTGATCTCGCTCTGTCTCTTCTCCATTTGAGTAAAACATTGTTTCATCCAGTACTTGACTATGTTGTTTTCTTTGAGGACTCTGCTACCAAGATGCGATAGACAAAAGTGGTTATAGACCTCCCCTGGACTGGTAGATATGCTGTTCCCTTGGGATTGGTAATGGATGCATGGTGCTCTGCTCTACATAAGCCTTTCTATCTTTTCCACTCTAACTCTTCCCCCACTTCTCTGCTTGCTTTTGAGTCTCTGCCCAAATGCAAGTGATGGTGGTTGACTCCCTTGCTACAGCACACTCTGAATAAAGAAGAAGGCCAAATGTAATTCAACCTCCAGTGGCTCATGGAACTTAAACAACAGCATCAGCCTAACCGGGGAACCGATTAGGAATGCAAATTCTCAGGCCCCATCCCAGACTTACTGAATCAGAAACTCTAGGGTTGGGCCCCTAATCTGTTATAACAAGGCCTCCAGGTGCTACTGGTGCTAAAGTCTGGGAACCATGACAATACAATCAGATCTGAATGACCTTGTGTCCTAAGGGCGTTTATCCTTTGGGACCTATTCATAAGTGACACCAGAAGGTTCCCCCCCACCCCCCGCCACACACACACGCCCCATGAGAAGGTCCTACCAGTCTGTTGCTCCCTCAGTCATTGCTAGCAAGCGCCAGACAAGCCCCATCTGAACATCAGGGACAGCACATGCCTTCCTCTGGGATCCATGCCTTTTGCATAACACAGCAATCCCCTTTGCAACATGCTGCACGCATTTCCTTTCTTTCTTTTTCTGTGCCACCTGGTATTATGATCTGTTAGAAGACAAACACACTGATTTTGGCTGTGCCCCGTTACTAACTGTTCTTAAGAACCAGCCAAATTATTCTTATGACATGGCTTCCTTCCTACCGAATGTTGCTTTATATTTTTAGAAATTTCTGAATGTTGGTCTAACATTGAGAAACGAATGTCCTCTAAGCTGAATTCTTATGTTATAAAAGCCAGAAAATTTTGAGTAGCGATTCAGAACCGCATTTGCCAATATTGACGAACTTGTCTCTGGGCTCAAATGCTTTGGTTTACAAGTATCCTGGAACACAGGAGACTAGAAAAGTGAAGAGCAGGAATTCTGCCCTCGAGGTTTTAACTTGAGTCAAAACATCCTGATTCAGAAGACTTATTAAACTAGCTTCTTTTTACTTTTATTTTTTCATCTTTTATTTTTTTCAGGAGGAATCGCAGGAGTTTCAAACAGTTGGAACCAGAAACAGATCTAGGTATAGAAGCTTTTAAAGCTTAAACAATCTCAAGATTCTTCTTTTTTAAAAAAAAGATACAAAATTGGGCACAAGGTGAGGGAAAGCAGAAATCACAAAAAACATAAATTTTAGAAACTGATATATATCATGAGCATCATAAAACCTAAAAGGAAATAACATAAAAATAAATAAAATATAAAAATTAATACAAACTGAAGTCCTGATGGATCTCAATAATGCTCTCCTTCCTACATTTTTGGTTGTATTCCCTTTGATCACCTCTTCATATGACAAAGATGTTGTAATATCAAACACGAGATCAAAGAACTTTTCTCTAGCATGGTTGATCAAATCGTTTTAGTATAGTTTAAAAAACTCTCAGCATCATAATTGATACTGATAATGTTTTAGGAATGGTTGTCAACTGTGAGAAGATTTCTATCCAGTTTCCTTCACATTTGAGGTTTAAAAATTGAAAGACTTTTCCACAGACTGACTTCAAGCTCCCCACCCTTTAGACCATGCTTCTCCCTGCTCACACATTACGAGGACCCCCAGGTCATTCCCTTTGCATCTTAAGCCAGGAGAGTATCAGGGAGGGTCAATCCTCCATGAGAACTGGTTAGCAATAACTGAACTGTACACAGACATGCATGCAAACCAAATGAGTATATTCCATTTAATCTAAATTAGACGTGACCCCCAACTCAACTTTCCCTTAGACAGTTTCCAAACATGTCCTTGGCCACTAGAACTACAGCCATTTGAAAGGATATGTACCTGAAGAGAAGCTGGAGCAGAGAGGCTAAATTATCTGAAGTTTGTACATCTTACAGCATATGACCATGTGGACACACTGCCAAAGGCCCTGAAGCTAAGCTTCCTCAGAAAATCCACCTGCAGCCAAGCATGAGAAGCTGCGTTTGAATCCTGATGTGCCCTGGCAGTCGAAGCTAAATTCTGGGCCTTTAACTGACAACTGAGGGAAAAGGGAGAGTAATAAGAGATAGAAGGAGATGTTATAGAGAGGAGATAAGAAAACACGAGTGGCCTGAGGCTAGTGTATGAAAAAGGAGAAGTACGTTGAAGAATGTGAGTGTTTTTAAAGTGAGAAATGCTCTCCCTTGTTCTTCTCTAGCAAGTTTGCAACACAGAGCACACACATCCACCAAGCAAATTCGTCTTAAATGATTAACTTCTGGAAGAACAAATCATTTGACCTCTCCAGCTGAACAAACACAGAACTGCAGTGACTAAAAAAAGCCAAAGGCAATGCTTCAGCAACACTGAATACATTTTCATGAAAGTCCTGCCATTTTATGTCACAGGAGCCTGAGGAAAGCTTAAATCTTGGCACCTCTTTAGCTGAAGGAAAGCCTGGGGTTGTAGCCACAATCGATGAAAGATACAGAGAATAGCTTCAGATCGCAAAGGTTGATTTCGCCACGGCTTTAAAAACATGGACCCGTGAATTCTTAAAAGAACAGTATGATTTATGAAAAGATTCCAGTTTCTGGAATGTCAACAAAGAAGCTGAATGGAGGTAGCAAAATGGTGCCAGGAACCATCCAGTAAAGCTATGTGCAAGTTTCTAGTGACACTGCTTCTCTCCTAAGCCCTCAGCCATCAACATGTATACAAAATAGCTTTTAACTAAAGGGCTCATTGGGATACAGAATGCAAATGTGCAACCACATTAATTCCAAGTTAACCTGATCCGTGCAGCTTTCTATCACAAGTGGATTTTAAAATAAGGAGTAAGTACCCCTGCATCCAGGGAATTCTTGTTTCACTCAGATATAGGTTTGCAAGGACTTTCACAAATAAAATGCAAATGAGAATAGAGAAAAATAATTAAAAACAAAGATCAAAATACCTTTTTGTTAATTCCTTAAAAACCACAATCCTCCCAAAAGAACATTTGAAGAAATGTTAATACATTAAAATTAAAATTAAAATCACCACTTGTTTTTTGTTTGGTTGGTTTTTGTTTGTTTGTTTGTTTGTTTTTTGTTTTTTGTTTTTTTTGCCGTAACCTTGTTGAACTAAAATTAACAATCTGGTCACCCCAGCGACCACATCTTAAAAGGCATTTTCTCCTATAAAGCATAAGGTCAGAATTCTTTTCTGAAGCCTGTACCTGACTCATAGTTATTTTAAAAAGTCAACATTCTCCCTTTAGACTCTGAAAGCCAGTACCCACTGAACAAATGATTCAACAGCCTTGATGGATTGTTGATTTTTTTGGATGAGGCATCAAATACACAGCAATTGCTGTAATATACCTTTTAGAAATTACTTCAACTTTACTTTAAATTTTATGCATACAATATACATGCATGGTCACATGGTTTGATCTTCAGTTAAAGTTGAAAAGATAGAAATACTTATGAATAATCATTTAAAATAAAATGCATTCAAGTTTATAGCATCTACATTTTATCATTTATATGCAATTCATTATTTTTTTAAAAAAGGTCTTTTTATCACAGAATACTTGGAAAAGAAAGAAGAAAAAAGGAAATCACCAAAATACCCACCATCTAGATACAATCATGGCAACGATTGTCAATATGTGGAGTATTCAAGATTTTATATGCTGATTTTCAATTTTTTCCTGATTATACTTATTGTAGATCATCTGAATAACAGAAAATTATGCACCTAAGATGCCGCCATACAGAGATAAGTTTTTAAATATGCTAGTGTAATTCTTTACATTATTTTTTAACCCAAACAAGTAAACATGTTTACATGCTTGTTTAAAATTTTTTTTTAAGAGAAGTATAAGGAGTAAAACACAGAATGGTCCCTTTCCCCACCCCCATCAATGTCTGCCGCTCCCACTCCATCTCCTTAGGCATTTATGTTAGTCCTCTTTTTTTAATTATAAACAATGCTTCGAAGAACATCTTTGTATATACATTTGTCTACATATGCAAGTATTTCTTCAGACAAACTCCTAGATTTAGAATTCCTAGATCAAAGGAGTTTAATTGTAATAACTTACAATTACTTTCCAATCAATAGTGTGATTGCTTGCTTAGGTATATCCTTGCCCACAAATCATAAACTGTAGTTATAATTCATACTTTCCTAACTACCAGAAAGTTTAAGCATCTTTTCATTTTATTGGCCATTTATTTATTGTATTTATTCTCTCATAAATTTTCTGATTCATAACTGTTCATTTGTATTTTTCATTGATTTTTAAGAGTTCTTATATTTTCTGGGTACTAATAATCTTCTCCCTGCCTGCCAAGTGTCTTAACTTCTTTATAGCGACATTTGTCATAAAGACATTTGTTATTTTTTATGTAGTCATATCTATAAATCTTTTCCTTTGGGGTTCTTAATTTCATATCTTGCTTTAGAAGTCCTTCCCACCCTCAATATTATTTTTAAAGATAAAATTGTCTTCTTCTGATACTTTTATGATTCTGCTCCTGAGGCTTAGCTCTTTATTTCTGTTTCTAATATGAAATAAGGACCTAATTTTATATATTTCCAAATAGCTTAGAGTCCCAACATTTTAATCAAATTGTCCAAATTTGTGTTCTGCATCTAATAGCACATTTGGGGTTGCTCCAGCTTTATACTGTATTTTGGTGGTGAGAGAGTCTCCTCATCCCCCATTGTTCTCACGTTGTTTCAGGTTTCATGACTATTCTGTATTTTCTCTTTCAGAGTAATTTTGTAATGATTTTGTTCATAATTTTACCTGGGATTTGATTGGGAATGTCCTGAATTTATAGATTAATTTGGCAGAGAGTAAGATCCTTATAATACTGAGCCTTGCCATTAAGAGCATGCCATAGTTCCCCAACATGTAGCTACTATTGCTTATTGACAATAATCATGACCATTGTAAAATAGCTCAAAGACAATGAAACTGTAGAGATAATCTAGAAAAGTGTGCTATATAAAGCATCTGGGAATCTGCTTTGCCCATTTCAAAGTCAATCACAATTTTTCTTATGTGGTTACCTTAATAGCTTCAGTTTCAGCTTTACTTCATAAACTGGTAGGAGACTCCTTTCACTCTATACCTCACACCATTGACTTATCTCTTATTTGTTTCCTCTCTGGACTAACACAATATTGTTTTCTGCCCCTCCCCTCACCCCTCCCCCCCCAAATTCTTACCTCTTTCCTTCTTTTTCCTACTCAGGAATCCTTCTTATCATTAAGAAGTAATACTGCTAATCTTCATGTCCCTCCTTTACTTAGCACATTTCAATGGCTCCCTATTTGTTGTAGAATAATGTGCAAACTTCTTATCAAGACCCATAAAGATGTTAAAAACATACCAGCTCATCTTTCTGGTCACTCTTCATCTTGGCTGCTGATGAACCTATCTCTCATCTGGCACATTACTACCTATTTCTTTAGCCTATCATCACTTTCATACCTCTGTGTTTTTCCTTATGCTATTCTTTTGAATTGCAATGTCTTTCCCTGATTCCAGGTCAGATGTGTTCCTCCTCTCTGAAATATTATTCACTGATATCATCACCACTACCATTCCCCATCCACCAGGGAAAATAATTCTCTCAATCAGAATGCATATTCCTCTATTATAGTATATACACCCACACTTTCTACTATAGATAGGTTTATGTTTGTATTATTTTTAAAAATAAAATAGGCTAGACTGTAGTCTGCACATGGGTCAGGGCCCTTCCATACACCTTAGAATTCTTAGCATAGAACACAGAGCCTAGCATGAGGTGCTCAATAAATGTTTTGTTGAAAATCTGAATTAATAAAGAACAGATGTTGAACTCGAGGATCTCACTCTGGGGCTATTTTCACCCCATCTTAATCACTTTGAGACAGAAAACGACAACAAAAACAAAAACAAACAAGCAAAAAAGAAAAGTGGATTTTCCAAAAGTTAGCTTTTTGAGAAAACTGTGTACTTCTCAAGGTCTCCTTAAAACCATAGTAGTTAGGAAATAAACTGCCACACTGAAAACCAGTGGTATACTGGAGTCTCTGCAATTCCCAACTCCATGTTCAGTGATGCCATGAGGGTAGTGTGAAATCAGAATTAGTGGGAGTATTTATACCTTGGCAAATGGTGTACATAAGGTTTGAAGGGAAGTGGGTTTTCTGTTAAGGCTCAGCATTTAAAATTGTACAAGTCATTGTTCTTTAGTGTATTCACTACATTGTGCAACTATCATCGCTATCAAAATTTCAGAACATTTTTATCACCCCTAAAAGAAACCCATACCCATTAGCAATCGCTCTCATGCCCCACCTCCTCCAGGCCCTGGCAATATTTCTTGGTTTTTTCTTTTTTTTCTTTTCTTTTTTTTTTTTTTTTGAGAATTGGTTGTTAAACATTTATAACACACCACTGCTGGAACCCATCTATTTCTACAATAACAGTTACTTTTCTCCTCTTCAGTTAATACTTTGATTCTTCAAGTATGTTGAGGCCTCATTAATGTCAGGGTTAGTATTACAAAGATTTATATATCTTTAAAAAGAAGTTATTTTAGCTCTTGCCTAATCCACTTTATCCATCACAGAATGAGATAAAAAATAGTCATGCATAGACAGACTATCAGGAACTAATAAATCTTTTAAAAGTCTAGATCACTTTCTGCCGGATTAGTATGTGAAATTTACTTTTACATGAGACAATGGGCTCTTGTCTATTTTTAGATTAGATAATGCATTTCCTAGGACCCACAGGAGGCCTTGGCTTCTCTTATTACTGAGCACACATGCAGAGACCAGAGATTTTGTGAAAGGGAAAAAGAAAAAAACAGGAGAAAGGTATTGGTGGTTTGCTCTTTTGACCACTAATGCAACTCCATCAGGAAAGATGAAATAGATGCCCATGAATTTCCTCAAAGAAGTTCACCACACATGCACGGAAATACAGATGTATCAGAAGACATATACGCATGCACGCATTCATGTGAGTGCACTTGCACTGTGATATCATTGGCTAATGTCCTAACGACACCCCCCCCCCCCACCGCCCCCTGCAGCCCCAGTCCCAGAACAGCATCTTCAGATGTGGGCCCCCAGACACCAGATGCATATTACTCATCTAATTAATGCCTGCTGATTAAACTTGTTTCTAAATTTTTTATATTTGCAAGTAGGAAGTGCTGAACTGTCCTCTAAGGGAGAGACTCTAAACCTTGAACTTGAAGTATAGTCCCCGCAACATCAGCATTATCTGAGAGCTTGTTAGAAATGCAGAGCCCCACCCAGACTTAATTAAATTCAATTTATATTTTATCATCATCTCTAGTTGATTCATGTGGGCATTAACGTTTGAGAAGCAATGGACTAAAACCAACGGAAGACTCTTTGATTGGCATCTGTTCTCATCTCACTTTCATGAGTCTGTATGGAGGAAAAATTCACTAAGATTTACTTAGAATTCATTCAAATGATCCCTAACCAGGGTTTAAATGTCTTGAGACTCTCCATCCATCTCGAGCTTTAGGTTTGGAGCTTAAAATAAGAGGCTAATTCTCTACCCAGGTGGGAACACTACCATCTTCAGAAAGGCCAGGGTCCATCTTTACAGATCATGGAAAGTTTTACTAAAAACAATGCTTTTCTAACATATATATATATTAGAATACATATATATTAGAATATGTGTGTGTGTGTGTGTGTGTGTGTGTGTGTGTGTGTGTGTGTGTATTCTAGAGAACTATGGAGAAGAAAATTAAAATCATCTGACTTTCCACCACCCAATATTAAACACTTAACATTTTGGCACTTTTTTCTTCATTTTTTATTATGTGGATGTTACATGCTCTGTTGCCAGTAGAATTCTTTATTTTCCATAATTGGATAAATCCTGAATGAAAAAGGATACATATTCTATATGCCTTTTTTCACGTGTCATGGTTATTCTAATACCTCTAAAAATTCTTCAAGAATATGATCTTAATGGCTTTATATTATTATGCGAATAAAGCAGGTGTTATTAAATATTCTCATATTCTTGAATACTTTAAGATACATTTAACACTTAAAAATTGTGATTAATCATATTATAGTTAGCATCCTTCTATATAAATCTTTCTCTGACTTTCTGATTATTCTGTATAAATTTTCAGAAGTACACTTTCTGATTCAAATGGTGTAAATTTTATAGATTATTGATACATGATGTAGAACTTGATTCTATATCATAATGTGGGGCTTCCCATCCCATCCTTCCATCTCAGCAGGAGGGCCACACCCTTGCTAGCCTTTTAAACCCCTCCAGGTTCTTGGGTGACAATTACTATTGCATTGTTTTAATTTGCATTTCTTTGATAACCAGTGTTTTTTGTTTTTGGTTTTGGTTTTCTGTGAATCTCCTATACTTCTTGGTCTTAATCTGTTTTATTGCTTGGATGCTACTAACAGTAGAGACACTAACATATTCACATCCTTAATTCTTCATCTATCTTACTATTTCCCTATTTTCCCAATTGCCTTTTGATTGTTTTTAAAGCTATGTAAATGTTTTACATTTTAAATTGAATGTAGTCAGAATTATGAATCTTCATGATTATTTCCATGGTGCTTATGCTTAAAAAGAGCATATCTAAGATTATATCTTCTCCACTAAGGAGAGCATAATTAATCTATATATTTTTCCAGAACAAGGAGAAATAGCAGGGCTGATAGTAACTATCCTAACTGTATTCCCAGTCAAGTATTATGTTGTCTTTTACCTGGATCAAATCCTGAATAATTTATTTCTTCCCCATTTTTTGTGATGTTTCTTTAATCACATATTATCTCCTAAAACATAATCAGGAGTCTGTTTGACAGCCAACCTATCTCACTGATTTATCAATTCTCGCTTCAGTATCATCTGATTTTTAAATATGTCATAGCCTTAAAACAACTGGTCGACTCAATTTTTTACAAACAAAATAACTTTTTTATTATTTTACTTTCTAACTTTGGCCCCTTATAGAATAAGTCAAATTTCCAAATCAAAAGCTGATGTGTGGGCCCACAATCAACAAAGAAGCAGTTGTCTTTCATTGTTTTTATGTAAAACATTAGATAATAATAGAAGTAGCCTCTTTAAAGTTCCCTGATAGCTTTACCTTCCCAAAAAAGAAACTGGAATGTGTGTAACTTTTTGGTGTGAAGTCTGGAGCTTCATTATATTTTGCCAGGCAAAACAATATCCACTCTTTGTTTCTTGACACATCTGGCAGTTTGAGGTTATTAAAAAACCTCTTTAAACAACTAGGGAAAAGTCTGTTTATCTTTATAGCTATTTTTGTGGTTAAGTTCAAGTGTCCTATATTTTCTTGAAAAAATCTTTTCCTTTTCCTTTTGGCTCATCTCATAACAACTTATTTTTCAAATTTCTCACAACAATTGTTCTTAAGTAAATCACTCAAGGGGTTGTAAAGAATGATGAAGAGTTTGCCCTCTTCATTATCTTTTGCTTTGCTACCTATAAGATTAAGAAAATAATGGCTCCTGTCTTGTTGAGTTGGTAGAACCATTAAATGAGATTATTCATGGACAATGCTAGCACAAAATCAGCCCAAAATAAATGTAAGCTTAAAAAATAGATCCACTCACCCCAGGGTCTCTTGGTCTTTGCAGATAATCTTGCTGGACTGCTGCTTTACTGAGAAGATGAAATTCTCAGTCAACCCCTTCTTTTATGCCCATCCTTGACCCTAACAATCTTATTTCCTCCTTCTGATCTCAAGAAAATTAGGTTCTCCTCCCTACTAAGGCTTTCCCAATACGTGAGATCATCTTCCAGTGTAGAAGCTATGATACCTGGATAAACTAGCTTTGGATGTCAGTCCCACACTATTATTTCCACTGTATTTATTGGCCTCACACACCTGCCCTGATTCAACATGGAAGAGGACAGCAGAAGTACATGAATACTAGAAGGACAATGATCATGGGGCCATCTTGAGGCTATCAGAGTCCACTGGCACTCTCCCTTCTTTCTTTCTTTTCACATGACTTTGGAAGGCTGTCCACATTGACCACAACTTCCTATCTTCTACTCTTTCCTGACAAGTCCCTATTTTCAAGCAACCAAAGATGACTAAATATTCAGAAGAGGAATTTATTAAAATATCTTTTGGGAAGACTAGAAACCCAGGCTGATTGAAGCTACATTTACAGAAAAAATGCCTAAACTGAGGACACAGAACTGGCCTGATGAGTCAACAATTCCCCTTGCTGCAGCTGCTGTTACTTGCCTTTACTGAGCACCACAGGGAACTGCCATACCCCCAAAATGACAATTTTGGGGCTGGACGGTCAGAACGACAACTTTACAACCATTGCTCCTCAAAAAGCCAAAATCTCTGCTGCCACCCACCCATCAAAAATAACAAAGGATTCTACAAATAGTTGTATTTCTGAAGTTGTTCATTTCTGAAAAGATATTTAATATATGTGTGTCTGATTGGTGCTGTATGTGTCATATTTCTTGTATCCCAACTGCAAGGCAGGCTGGGAATTTCAATTTTCTGAGTTCTGCTTTGGTGAGGCAAGATGCAAAAGGCCAGAGATATCCCAAACACTGTAATGGTTTCAAAAGTGTAGGACACTCAAAAAGAATGATAAATTGCCCATAATATTCACTCCTTTTAATATTGCAATTTATCACAAGACAATAGCTATTTTCTTGCTATTCCACTAATGCTGTTCGTCCTCAATGACATTCAATGGGCCTTTCCATCCTTGGATCAGTCCTCCACATAGCGGGGAAAATTAAAGTCACCCTTGACTAGCATCTTAGGGCAGGTTTCCCAGAAGTGGAGCTAGAGAAGAGAATTTACTTCCAAGTGATTTATTAAGAGTTTCTCCAAGGAACCTGGTTAGGAAGTGAGAGAAGCAGAAAAGAAAGAGGAAGAAACCAATACTGACCCAATTTCAGGTGAAGTCCCATGGAATAGCTTCAAACTGATCTGGTAAGGGACTCTGTGGGGTTATGCCTCAGTGTTGTCCTGAACTGAGGCTAGGGAGCTTTCACAATCTACCTGAGAGAGGCCAGGGAGGGACACAAACTACGAAGAACTTCTAGCTCTTTGATCTTGTAGGTAAGATGGTTACAGTGGCCTGAGGTCAGTCCTCAGAGAAAGAACGCCAGATCTGAAAGAACACCAGATCCAGGCCCCTGGAGATCAAAGTATAGAGATTCCTTCAGGAGAAATATACAGAAACATAAAAAGGACAGGAGGTTTTCATGGCAGAGGACAAATAGCCCAACAGAGTCAGGGATTTCATGTTCACATACACTTTCCCATGGGTACTGCTCCAACCTGGGTCCACAGTCTTGCCGACCAAGGGTTTGTCCTCAGCCAGCCACCATCAAGCAATGCTTTTCACTAATCCCCTGAATCTACTTTAACTTTCATCCAAATTTGCTTACCCCAAATACCCCTAACTTTCCTTGCTCTCATAGCATTCCTTTTCCGATGCCAGGAACGCTCTACCCTCCTTGCCATCAACTACAGAGCTCCCTGAGATACAGCTCAAGCGCTACCTGCACCAGGAAGTCTTTCCTGATCACCTCAGCACTCAAGGATTATTGTCCCTGAACTACAAGGAGACTCTACCTTTAGCTCTTTTAAAAACGTTATCACATACTGTAGGTATTTATGTTCATGCCTATCTTCACGGATGAATTTTAGACTCCTGAGGACAAAGACTACTTTTTACAAAACTGTGTTTACTGGATAGCACTTTATTAATACTAGTCACTTACACATATTTGTTGAACAAATCCTGTTTCTGAGTTCATGCAACATCCAGAACATTGCATTTTACTTTTAAAATAGAGGATTCCCTAAAGCAGAACCTCCAATTATTAACTTAAATATAGTCCTCTGTTGAAAGCAGAGGAATAATATAATACATCTTTATGCAATTACTCCTGGTCTAAAAAGTAAGAACTGAAATTTTTAAAAAATTGGCTCTGGAACCCCAAATAAAAAAAATCTGAAAACATTCCTGAGCCTTTTAGACCATTCTTAATTAGTGAACTTATCTTCATGTCCTACTAAGGCGGGGCTGATGCCTTTTTCCCATGTTGGGGACTGGATGCCTTCTTGTGTCCTCATCTACTTAAAATCCTTTAGTAGTCTCTCACTGTTCTCAGAATTCAATCCAGCGTTCACAAGGCCCTATTGGGTTGTGCCCCATCCACTTCCCCAGCCTTGCCTCATCATACTTTCTCTTTGCTTGCAAAACTCAATCTGCCACAATCTGTTCCTGCTGCTACTACACACCACGTTTTTTCTTTGCGTCAGAGCTGTCGTCCTTGCTATTCCCTCTGCCTAAGTGCCTTTCCCTCTGGCAAGTGACATGGTTGGTTGGCTCCTCTTCATCCTCTAACTCTCAGCTATCTTAGCATTCTATCTCAAGCGGCCCTTTCACCCCTTCCCCAGGTGATGTCAATCAAATCAATCTGTTTAGGTCCTTCAGATCCTTTTACGATAATCCAAATTATTTGTTCAAATATTATTTCTCCCTTTTCCAACTGAAATTAAAATTTACCCAAAGGAGATTTCCTTTTATATGTATGTGCAAGGCCCACGACAGTCTTCAATCAGTGTAGGCATTCTGTTCATAATTGTTACATGAAGGAAGGAATGCAAGAGTATGCTTTGGGGAAGGAAAGTCTTCTTATGCAAGACAACAAAACGCAAAATTATAAAGCAATAGCTAAATCTAACTTTATAAAATTTTAAAAGCTTTTACATGATAAAGTTTGAGTAAACCCAAGTAAAAAAATGAAAAAAAAAATACTTGGAACACACATAACAGATGATAGATTCATTAATATCTCCCACCAAGTTAAGTGAATGAGGGGATTTTACTTTACAAAAAGTTAAAAGGGGAGAGCGATTACCTTAATGATGATAAGAAAGTTAATTTGTCCCAGATCGACAAAGATGATTTATGGTGTCACCAGTAAATCTCTACTGAACACTGGAATTATTTTCCTGCCCTGGCCCCCCCCCCCACTTTCTGACCCAATGTGTCCCTGAACCACTTGTGTCTACATAGAAATTTGCACGTTCTCCAGAGAAAGGCACCAATCACATGGTCTTCCAGCTAGATATCTAGGTATCTGTCTTAGAGAGCCGCAGGAAACAAATGATGTCTTGTTCATCATTGTGTCCCACAGCCAGCATGGTGTTTTCATAAAGTAGGTAACATGGTGAGGAGGAGAGTGTTGCAGGGTGGGATTGGGGCAATAACTACAGGAATAAAGTCTTTGAACAGGTAAGAGAAGATGAAACCCAAGAGCAGAGCGAAGGTGCTGGTCTTCCTTCATACTAATTAATAAGAAGTATGGGGAGGCAGAGGCAGACAATTTTGCCTCAATTGAGTATGAGGCAAAAGAGGAAAAATGAAAAAGATTTGAAGGGAGAAATGAAGGTGTGAAACAGTCATACAAGATAGTGGGAAAATAAAGACCTTGGAGAAGCTTAATAAGGTTACCGGGTAGCACTGAATGTGCAATTGAAGTTTCTGGTCATGAAGTGAAGCAAGAACCAGTCAACATAGTTATGTGTTATTTTCCAGCAATAATCAGCTGCTCAAGTGAAGGTACAAAGGAGGTAGAACATCGGGCTTAATCAGTATTTTCAGGTTTGCTAGACAAATAAACCACTGCAGAGAGGGCCTGTGAAATTCATGGCCTATGCAAAAGGGGGTTATAGTGATGACCCATGGACTGTAAATGGCAATATGATAAAGTGCCAGATTGTGAAAAGTCTTTGTTGAGGCTGAAAAATTGTTGGAATGGAGATTCTAGAGAAAGCGGGGTAGAGAATAGGAGGTGATAGTCAGAAAATGGGATACTGAAGTTGATTTTCAGGAACCATGAATTTAGAGATAATGAAAAGTTCACATTGTGACCATGGTATTCAGTAGCTTAGGTAGATAAAAGAAACTAATAGATGTGAAGAGGAGAGAAATTGAAACTTTAATGTGCAAGATGACTCATTCATGTGGTTGTGAGAATCTCCAAGAATGCAGTAGAAAGGTGAGTTTTGAATGGGTGAGCAATTAAATGTCTTTAGGATATGGAGCGCATTTAATCCTCTCGATGATTTCACATGGCATAATATTTATATTCCCACATTACAGAAAAAGTTACCTTGAAAAATAACCTAACATCACTCAGAGAGAAAGTGGTTGAGCTAGAATTTGAACATAAGTCTCTCTGGATCTAAAGTTGATTATATTCTTTCTATGCTAGTCTGTGTCTTCCATTTTTCACTAGTGAGACTAAGCAGAGGGTAATTAAGACATAATCCATGTCATTCTTGGACAATGAATTTTAAGCCCAGAAAAGAAAAAGCAACCCTAAAATGCCTTGGGGAAGAAAAATAGGGCTCTGGAAACTCTTAAGCTTATTAATCTTTTAAAAAATCTCATTAATCTTAATATTATTAATTTCTGGATACCACGATCCCAGTTAGAAATATGGCTTAACTATCCAAAGGAATAACTAGGGCTCTGGAAATAAAGGTATATAATTGAGACATAGAATCTTAGAAATCTTAGAAATCTCCGAGAAAGTACCTTAAAAAGTGTTTTGTCCAACTCGTTTTCTACTTAGAAAACTGACACTCAAAAAAAGCTACGTGCTTTGGTTACTATCACAAAACTAGGTGGTAATATCACGTCTAACCAGGCCACAGCCAACCCCATGCATCACCCATACTATGGCTTCTTCCTCCTACCCCAAGAGTACTTTGAGTCAAAATCTTTGAGACTGTGTCTTTTCTTACATCAGAGTTGTCATGAACTAAATCCACTTTGCTTGGGGGTCTTCTCTGCAGTACATTTGGCATCATTGACATCCATATGGGCCCTTTTTTAAAAAATATATTTGCTGATACTGGCCTTTTCTCAAATCTAGGAACAGCCTACTTCACAGAAACCATGACTGTAATGTACTCTGACCTTGTGGTCAAATCTTGCCAGAGGCAAGAGTCCTGTCCCTAATAGGCTCTTTCGCATGACTGGTCTCTTGAGAAACTGGAAGTTCAGGTACCTGTTGCCAAGAAGTCCAAATCATTGAACACTAAAATGTAAGACATTAGAGGACTAACCACTCACTAACAGATATTTGGAAAGCCAAAAATACTCTGGGCTGTCTTGGCTTCTTCGGTGAAGCCAAATTCAACTGGGCGTTTTTCTATACCTTCCAGACTCATGCTTCTCCTGTGGTTGAGAGAAAGAAGCTGGGGTGAATTGACCTAGAGGAGAAAGAGAGATGAATTAGAAACTACTTTTTTTTCTGCAAGCACTTACTTCAGGAACAGTCAATCAAGGTATACCAACGTTGGTAAACATTGTGTTGAGCATCCTTCGGCTCAAAGGCATCAGCTTTCTAAAATGAGGACTATTAAGGCGAGTGGCTGTGTGGGGCTCATAAATTATGAATTTCCTAGTCACGGATGAATACAGATAACCCTGCAATTAAGAGACAGCTGGTAATTAGAAACAATTCTTCTTTTGATTCAGTGAACCACCTGAAGAAATTGTGTTTTGATTTTGATTTGTGTTTGAATGCTATAGTCTCCTTTAATACAAAGAAAAATAATAACAATTCTGAAATGTAGATTGACAGTGGAGGAGCTCTCTCGACTGTGGTTAAACATCAATGAATTAAAAGAAAATTACCCACCATGGGTTATTGTTGTGAATAATTGTTATTGATTAGATCAGGTGGGAGGATGGGACAAAATATCTTCCATTTCTGAAATCTGATCATCCCCACAATTGGAGACAGCCTCCTGCTCTAACTGGTTTGATGAAATGGGAACCTAAGGTTGGGAGGCCACCCAATGATTTCTTAGCAAGCAGGCTGCAGGCCCAAAGTTGAAACACTGAGCTCCTCACGTCCAATCTATTCCTCGCTCCTGTAGCACATGACACCCCCAGATGTTCAAGGGGGAGAGAAGGAAATTCATGAACAGTTCTGTATTAGATCCAGTTGTCCTTCCTGAGCTTCCTACCCTACTGACATGTTAGACAGAAGCAGAAGGCGTTCCTTCACCTTCACTCCCACTCTTCCCCAAAGTCAGGTGCTTTAATAAAATCTAAAAAATGTGGTCAGCATCCTAGAGGAAATGTGTTGCCTAGCAGCAGTGGCCTTTAAAGAAAGATGAAATAGATTTTTTCCTAAAGGTTTTTCAGGATATTTGCAGCCAAAGTTCCTGATGATTTATCTAAATATAATACTGAGAATTTATCACCTGTATTATTAGAGAGAGTCTTTCAATACTCAAGCTCCACAAATAAATATTAGTAATGGCCATCATTTACTTGATGCATTGTTTCACAAAGTATGGTACAGTACCTGTTCAGATATCATAGGTACCACAGGTGGTATGTAAAGTGATTTTAGGTCCTATCAGAAGAATATTTGTTATTTTAAGGGTTGCAGATTGGTTTAAATGTGTATTTAAAGACATAGTCAGCTCACCGACTCAGTGATTTAATGAATATAATTGCTTGGGAAGAAGTTAAGTTTTAAAAATGGTTTAAATTAAATCAATTAAAATATTTAATAACAATACATTCAGTACTCAAATGCGGCTGAAGCTTTGCAAGTAATAATTTAGTATTTATTACATTCCAGGCACCTTGCTGAAGGTTTGGTCTCCTCCATTCCTTGCTTCAAGTTCAAGTTAATCATATCTGTGAGTTAGTAGAACCGAACTGGCTTTGGTTTCATTTTCTTTTCTGAACACTTTAGCCTTTGAACTAAATCTTCTTGGAATCTGGGTTTTGTAGAGTTATTGGCAGATGTCTGAAACTCTCCTACTTTAAACAATAGCTTCAGAACTCTTTCGTGGTGCAATAGAGCGGCTCATACCAGCTCACATGTTACGTGCATCTCTTCTCAACTCTGCATTCAAGGACGACACTTGGGTAGCTTGAGAACTGTCCATAGTGACAATATTTACACCGCAGATGTCGGAAAGTGCTATAAATTAGGCTTGGGTTTGCTTTTGCTGGAGAACCAGTTGTTAAACATTTACCAAAATAAAATCGTATTCGACCCTATTTTAAAGTCCACTGCGACAAAGCACCTGCACGACCAGAAACATCAGCCTACACATCTGCCATGAGTATAACAGCAGCAGGGTGCAGCACAGAATGAGACCTTCACAAGGGGCAGGAGTTTTAGATGTTTCCTTTTTAAAAACTCTTCTTCCAATCAAGACATCTACTTTTGTTACATGGCCAAAAGTGGGTTGTTAACTTTTTAAAGAGCTACATGAATTATATATTTTCCAAAAGACACTAGTAAATAAATCATCTCTCTACCCTTTTATGTTACACATCACTCCTAAAATATTGTATCTTGACGACATCTGATTCATAACAAACATCGAACTAATATCAAAAGAGAAAAGAAGTGAGAATGTCAGAAGAAAGCAATAAACAAGAGGCTCTGGAGAGGGAGGGGAATGATGTTGCTAAGCAACTGTCTCAGTAGTTCATTTGCATACATATATGAAAGCCTCAAATTTTTCTCAGCATCAGCTGGCCCTCCTGTTTCTACCCAATCTCCTTTAATGTTCCTGTAGCCTGCTAGAAGGTATCTCTGGAGATCCTTGGAGTTCAGAGTTCAGGACCTCAGTGTCAGCCTGAATGGCTATCCCCTGTAGAAATTAAAACTTCAGAACATGTGTAAGCATTCCTCTTTCCTCTACTTAGATTTATATTTGCTGCTTCCCACTTGACAAATACCACAATCTCACAAGCATAAAGCTCAATACAGCAGGACTGGCTAATTCCCAGGTGGGCGTTTTATCACTGACTTCAACATACACTATTGACTATGAGTTACACCTTGATTGTGGGGAGGGCAATCAGAGATCATTGACTCCAAGCAGAGGAAGTCACGATTCTTACTAGACCCCACCATCGAGGCAAGTCAGCAACTGCAAGCCCTCCACATGCACTCCAGGGAGTCTGCTTTACATTGTCGTCTATGTAATGGCAACTCCTAGAGTTGTACATTGCACACAAATTATCACACCCTTTGCAGATGAAAAAAGCACGGTCTTTAGAGAAGATGACTTCTCCCAGTTGTTTAGCTACAAATAGTAGAACCAAGATTACATCCCAGGTCTCTGGATCATAATCTTTCTAATACACTAAATTGCCTTCCATATATTAATAATAACAACAGAAAATCATAGTGCTGTCTTCCTATATGGAACATTTACTATGTGCCAGGCTCTGTATATTTAATAATTTACATATATTTTCTCATTTATAAATATGGTGACTGGAATAAGCTATGGGCCCTGAGGGAGTCTGAATCTATAATATGTTGGCCAAGTCATAAGAAAGGATTGGTGATGTTTTTAGAAAGCCTCAGTGTGAGTGCAGGAGGACTCAATGTTTCTCCTTGCTTCAAAACACATACAGACTTCTCTTATCCAATAATCTGAGGAGTGACAACTTAACTGATTGGTGATACTGGGCATGTGCAGTTCTGCCTCTATCTCCTCTGCTTCTTCATGTTTATATCTTACCTAGGCAGGATTCTCCTGTAGAGAGAGCCCAGAATGTACAGGAACATATAGATGTGCCTAATTTGGGCCTCCTTGCTGCTGAGAGGCTTTGGTATCATTTAATTATTTGTTGTACTTATTGCACAAAAATAAACCCTTACATTACCAAGCAATGCCAATTGGTGTCCTTTCCACTGTGTCCCAATATCACCTCATCTTGTCCCAGATACAATAATGAAAGAAAACTGGTTTAACATTTGGAGACTAGATTCTAGTCCTTCAAGCCTCTATCCACTAGTTCATCTTCACCCACAGAGATTTTTCAGTTAGAATTGCATTCAGCCACATAGACCAGAAACCAAACTCTTGATTATTAAACAAGTAAGAGGTTTATTTTTTTCATGAAACAAGAATTTCAGAGGTGAGAAGTCCAGAAATGATGTAGTGGGTTTGGGAAATCATCAGAGATCTAGGAACCCCCAAAGTTTCTTCTTCTTTCATTCTTTGCATGAAGTATTCATCTTGTAGTTTCAAGATGGCATCATAATTGTATTTAGGCAGGAAAAGAGGGATCAGTTGATGGACAAAAGTGCGGAGTCTTTCTTTTTATCAGGAAAATAATAGCTTTTCAATAAGCCCTGCCAGTGGTCTTTCAGATTTATGTCACATGGCAATCACTAGGGACTCCCTAAAATAAAGTGATTTGTAGCAGGGGTATGTGACATCCTGAAAAAAATCTAGGCTATGTCAGTAAAAAAGAAGAAGAAAATTAATATTGGCTGGTATCAATTCCAAGACTAGAGTCCTTCCTTAGAGCCCCGACCATCAGTCCTGACCATCACTGAGTGCTTCTCCAGCTGGAGTTCTACTAAATAACACTTCATATCTGATTTAAGACTCTCTCAGACAAACAAACCCACAGTGTCTTACCTCTCTGTTAGCTTTGATCAAAAGCCAAAATATAAGTTGCCCGTTAAGCCTAGAGACTCCCATACTATATTGTGCTCTATAAATACAAACTCCCACTGTTTTCCTCCCTCCCAAAACTTTGACAGCTCCTTATATCCATGATGTCTTCACTGATTGTAGCCTCAGCCTCCATGCCCTTCCCTGAGATTGAGGGTCTCCTATGGCCTTCTTAAGTAGAGGTACTCTTTATTCTATACCCAGGGAAGCTCAGAGCACTTCCAGACAAGTTCTCTTCCACCATTCAAATGAAACATAAAGATTCTTACACTTCAGGCCCCTTTCAAGAGGCTCATGACTTCTCCAGACCTCTTTGTCCAAATCTTCCAATCTTTCTCTTTCCAAACCCCTAATCATCTGGCCAGAACTACCATCCAGAAATTGAAGAAGATCCTCTTACTTCAGATAATGTCTCCTTATTGGGAAATAGACAAAGAGATATACCGTTCAAAATTCTGCCCACTGGGAACGTGTCCCTTCCTCACTATCCTCATATTAAAATGTTTTAGTTGCTCACTTCTGGTAGAGGCTGGCAAGTCTAGAAGAAACATCTGTGAATATAATCAAGTTGAGTTTTTTTAAAAAAAATCTTCAGTCATAGGGATTTCTCTATGTGGTCACAAGTGTGGGCTAAAAGAAAGGTGTGTGGCAGGAGTAGGCACATTGAAAGTGTGAACCACATGGTCATGTAACTTATTGGTATTTTCAGAGCCTCCCCATAACTGCTTGTCATAACTGCTTGATGACCGAAGGCCTGATTTTGTGGTGGGATAGGTCAGATCATATCCAGTGCATTTAAATCAAGCCTCGTTAGCAAATCAGCAGTTGTTTTTCAAAGAACAATAGTTACTTACTTGAGGGAGCATGACATTGTTCTATAATCCTTAGAGTTTTTGTTGTGATTCTCCTGTCAGGACTTACCACAAGTTCCATATACATTCTGATCTGCCACAACTTCTCCAAGAACCATGGAATAGTCTGAGCCAAAAGAAAAAAATAGAAGCAGGTCCATTGGAGTCATATCTTTTCTGGGTTCCATACAAAGCTGACAGGTTTGGGGACCTTCTACTAAACTGGTCCAAACAGAACACATGATACCCAAAGTGGTTCATTATGTATAATGCTTTTTTTTTTTTTTAAACTTAGGAAACTTAATAATAAGCAGTATGTGTTTCTATTGAAAATATAATAACCCAATATTCCTCATACCACTTTATACAAGTTATTTTGCGATATCTTTGATTCATGTATCTTACCAAGATGACTAGAGAACCTGCTACTTCTTATTCTCCAGGGTCTATCAGCATAACATCATAAGTGTAGGCATTACTGGTATATACTATAGAATGATGATTTGTTTGCAATCTTTATGGGCTAGATTATGTCACAGAGTCAGAGAGTTGATACATCTCTAGGCAAAATGGCAAATGTATGTTGCTGGCCCTGTCAAGTAAAAGCAAAATATTTTTTATATTCTCCATTTATTGAAGCCTAAAAACATACCAGTTGAATAACTGCTCATCAAGTACAAGAATTTTATAAATTTGTTTCAATAATAAAACTCTATATGGGTAAGCATCCACAATGAGAATGCCACCTAATTAAATTTATAATTTACCACTAATATACAGGGTCCGTCAGATTTTTCATTTGTTTTTGCATTTGTCAAACTGAGAATCATATTAGAATGCAATAGAGAATGATTACACATTCATACTCAAGTTTTTAGTTGTACAATAATCTCTGAAATTCCCCAAAAATAGAATTTTGTTTTCCATTTACTATTCAGTAAATTTGGCTAATTACTCTCATCAATAAGCTACAATGACATTCTATATTACCAAGAATTCATTTAATTTAGGTATATAATATTTTCACTAATAAAATAGCCACAGTTATTTTGGGGGATATTGGAAGAACCTTATTAGACATGTGTAGAAATATAGCACAGCCCTTCATCAGTGGTACTCAGCTTCATTTAAAGGGCTCTAGATTTTTTAACTGGCTCATATAGTGGAATTGAGCAAGATGTCAATGTGTAGCTTGAGCCAAATTTCTCTTTCCTTCCACCCATAGACTGCCTATTGATTTCATGTCTGAGGACCTCACAATTTAAAAACCACAGCCAGAATTTATACATGTTTGATAATCTCTCAAATCATTCACAAAGTGCTTGCCTTGTTGCGTAAAGAAATGACCACATGCACTTTGCCTCTGCTGTCATTTGGACTCAGGCACTCTGAGCTCCTTTCAACCACACTGAAACCAAGGAGACCATTTTAATTGCAGCATTTTTCACCAGCATTTTTGATCTCTCTAGGACAGATAGTAAGTTCTTTTTAAATATTGTTATGCTTCTCTCATTAATGTAGTGTTCGTGGCAAGGGTAAAGGGAGAGACTTCTCAGTTCTTTCTGCATATGTAATAAAGGGCAGACAAAGCAAACATAACAGTTCAAATTCAGTGTCTGTTACACAAATTCTTGAATTTACTACTCCTGCATTATAGTAAGACCCTTATTTGTCTTTCTGTGTTATTTAGCATGGGCCAGCATTTAATCCAAAATTATAGAAGTTAACCCAGGAAACTGGTAGAACCAGAACTGGTTAGCTAACCCTAACCTACTTTAACCTGAATCTCTAGTAAGTACACACATATTCATACTTTGGGTCCTATCTCTGGTGAAATATTCCTTAAAATATATTTCAAAAATTATGTCTGAACTTTTAATGATATAAAATTACTAATCCTTTCAGGTTTTCCCAGATGCGACATCTAAATTTTACACTTCATCCTCCTGACCCTATTGTGTTTGAATCCTGATTTTCTTTAGAGCATCAATAAGAGATGGGACATTTGGAAAACTATTCTTTCTTCTACATTAAAAATGTGGCTTCCTCAATCAAAGGAAATGCTGTAGACAGCATTTAGAACCTTTGAGGATCTGAAAAGCACCTCAAATTTTGCCATATATCCCATCCTAATTTTGGGGGGCCCTGGTTAAAGCCCTAACTTTTTGTAAAACACTAAATCAGATTGTAAATTAAACTAGTACATTAATTAGCAAATAGCAGAGTCAATATGTAAATTTTGGTTTTAGCTGTTATAGCCCTATGTCTACAAGCCAAAAGCAAGCTATAGGTAGTCAGCATCGTTCAAGCATTTTTGGCCATAATCTACATTATAAAATAAATTTTATATCACAAATAAGTTCACGTATACATACAGTTGAATTATAAATTACATGAAATATTTTTTACCCCTACTATATATAATGTGCTTTGATATTTTTTCTTCTATTATGTATTATTTTAAAACTCTTGGTCATGACTGTATAATAATGGGTTTCAACCACAATCTGATAAAGATTCTGAGTTTTATTTCATGTCTTGAGTTAAGAATTTCAAAGTTTAATATAGCTATTAAAACATTCAATGATGTTAGAAGAAACCATCCTATTCTTATGCTCTCAGCATTTCTCATTCTCTTTAAATTGATTCACAGTCGTGAATATCCAGTTCCTAAGAGCTTTATCATCAGTGGTACATTGTATCCTACCTGACCACATGTGGTAATTAGATTGGCAGTTGTGCCAATCTGTCACCTGCTTCTATACATTTGGGCACACAAATGATAACTTATCATATTTTTTCCATTTATGTTCAATAATTAGTTCTAATAAACCACATTTCCTTGAGGATCTATAGCCTGCAACTCATTCTCCCTTGTTAATTTTCGTATGAATTAACATATTTCAATGTAAATAATGAAACCAATTCTGATTAATTCGAAGAAGAAAAAGGAGTTCATTGGGAACATATTCTGTAACATAAAACCAAAAGAACTTCTTAATACCCAAACTTTGAAAAAAGTAGGAACCAGATAAGTTTCAGGATCCTCAGTTTGAGAAATGTGTAGATCCTTCTGAAGTTTCTCTCCAACCACATTTGCTAAAAATTCAAATTTGTGAAAAGAGAATCTGATTGACACAGCTTGATATAGTGTGCCAGCCCTATGGTGGGTATGGCAACAGGTTCTTCCAATAGGCAGCTCCATCAGAATCACATAAGGATGAGAAATATGTCCCAAAGGAAGACATGTCCTCAGATACACATAACAGATGTTCACTATTGTAAATCATAAAATCAGGAGAGTCATTCAATGCAGAACTAGGGTTCCAGAAAAAGTCTAGTTCAGAAAACTTCAGAATCCTTCCCCAGCAACTCAGAAAGAAAGTTGTCTCCCATTCTCAGAGTAGGGACAATGATTCAGTGACAAGGCTCTGCGATTCAGGCACTGATGGAGAATTTCAGATATTCCAGCAGACCCTACTTCCCTGGTTGTGCTAATGGAAATTGGAGAGGGTGGCATTCTCAATGCTGTCCCCCTTGCTTGTTTTTGAGATAAGGTTGAAGCATTTCAAAAAATTTCTACATTAATCAGAAATGTCTAAAGAACAGTAGTTCTCAACACTGAATGTCCACCAGTATGAACTGAGGCGCTTTTCCAAAATACACATGGTCATAAAAGCACCTCAGAGATTGTGATGGAGCCCAGATAATATATATACTTTTGGACAGAGGGATATTTTGATTCTTAAGCACAGCCAGGGTTAAAACTCAATGACTTGGAAATTAGAGCAGCCTAAAGCCTGGGGGTAAGAAGGCATTGTTTAACCCAGCTCTGAAAATCACAGGAAGAAAAAAGGGAGGCAAGCAAGTCAAGAGACTTGGGGAGGAAGTGAATACAGTGCGGTTTTCCATGTTTAAAGTATATTTACCTAAAAATTTCTTTTTTCTTCCCACCTTATCTTAACTAAAATTCTGACTTTAACAAACTGTTCATCCTTAAAGTAACCCTTTCATATTAAGCCCTTTCAGTCATTAACATGTTAGTAAAAAAGGTGGGAAAATTTAAGGAAAGAGCTGGGAATCAGAGACAGGTCAGGAAACTTTTGCTATAGAGTAAGAAGATGCATGAATGAAAGACTATAATAGTTGAAGTAATGTGTGGCAAGGACCGCTAATTGTATGTGCAATATCCATTTTCCCCTCTTTCTAACTAATAGAACTATATTATAGCTTAGTTAAAAGACTCCATTTCCCAGACTTCTTTGACAGTAGGGGTAGCCAATGAAATGTAATCAGAAGTTGTTAAGTGGTGCTTCCATGCTCCTTCATATAGGGGACTGACTAAGCTTTTCTTCATCAATTTTTTTTTTATCAATTCCGCAATGAAACTCTGATTTAGAAACTAAAGTTCCAGATGCCATTTTGAACTCCGAGGTTATCTGAGTATGGGAAAGTGTTTGCTGAGATAGTGGAACAGAAGAATGAATGGATCCTGGCTCCTTGATGAAATGAATTTCAACGGCCTAATCTCAGCCATTTCTGCCTACCTACAGAACCTTGTTACATACAGGACCTCTAGTTTGTTATGTTACATACTGGGGTGTTCAGTTATTTGCAGCCAAATTTAATTCTAGAGGAGAATCTGGAATATGGACAAAAAGGTCATTTTCAGGAGAGGCCGTCAAAAGGAAAGCTCTGAAATGTCTTAATTTATTTTTTAAAAAATTTAACTTCTTTAAATGGAAGGTAAAAGAAGCCTGTGGTCTCTTTTTTGTGGCATATCCAACCCACAGCATAAGACAGGCTACCATAGTATGTCTGTTTGCAGTCAGTCTTGCAAGCTTCACCTCAACAGTTCTTCTCCCCAGTACCAGGGTCTCTCTCCCATCTAACTAATCATTTCTTCTCCATCCATCCCTGCCCCTCAGACCTGAAGCTCCTTATAGTTGTTCCAGTTGTGGCTATGGTCTTCCAGGATATTCTTCTCTATCCCAGCCCCACTGCTAATGCCACTTTGTCTGTCTGTCCAACCCAGCATCCTCACCAAGAGATGAACTTCCCATCTGTGTATTGCACAAAACCTGGACAATATTCAACAAGGAGAAGTTAATACGGTAATGGGTAAAGGGACAGATTAGAACTGACCTATTTTCTTAAAAAGTTTAGAGCTGGAATTAAATTCTGTAAATGAAGATCTCGAAGTAAAAACTTAGTATTTTGAAGATTGTTTTTAGTTGTTTTTACGTGTATTTAGATATCTTTCCTAAGGTAACATCCTATAAAGTTAAAAGTTATTGATGACTAATAAATTGAGCTGCTAAAAGCTAAACTTTCCCATCACTTTGCAACTCTTCATAGTGAGCAACCAGACAACCTGCGGTCTGTCTTGACATTCCCCTGACCTAGCAGCCAGCAGAGTCTAGAGATGATCTGTGGGCTACATGGAGAACAGATGCTCTTTAAATGGTCCAAGTGGAAGCTGATGGCAGTCATAGCCACGTCGTCTCTTGGATAGCTGGGGTTCGGCACACTCCAGCTCCACCCCCACCCCCATGTCCCTATTTCTGGTCTCTTTCTGGTGTGTTTGACAATATTGTTTATATGGCTGGACCCTATTTGTATTCTTCATTGTCCCTCAGATGTATTCATAAACAGGGCTTTCTGCATGCCCAAAGCATTCCATGGTCTTCCCTCTACACCTTGGCAACCACAGTCTCTAATCAGCTTCCCAGACGAACTTGCTTCCACCATCAAACACAAATGCATACCTCCCTGCACTGGCTCTCAAAGCCTATCTCAATCTAGCCTTATATTTCTGTGCCCCATCTCAGATATCTCCTCCGCTCACACATACCATCTATCCTTGAAGGCTGGCACATCTTAAGCATGTTGACCAGTATTGGTTTTGGCGTTGTCTAACAGGGGATCTTAGGTGAATCATTTAGTCCTTCCCATCTTAGTTTCTTCATCAGAAAATGATGGGGCTGAACACTGAACTTAAAGATCCCTTTCAATTCTGAAAAACTGCCATATTTTGAACACAAATTATCTTATCCATGCTTATATCTTTCTTGATTAGTAATACAGATAATAATAATGATAACTGACACAGAGCACCTACTATGTGCCAGTCATAGTGCAAGCTGCTTGACATGCTTTATGTCATTTGACCCCTCTTAACTAATCTTTAAAAGGTGAACACTATTACTCTCTTTTAATCGATGGAAGGCCAGAGCGTTAGGTAATAAAGATTACAGCCAAGAATGGACATTGAAGCTGACCCCAGAGCTCATGCTTATGACAACTGCACAGTTTTAGAAACTGTGTCAGCATTTAGTAAATGACCAATTATTATCAGCTATTTTTCTTGTTGTTCCCAAAGTTCTTCCATTACTGTTTCCTTCTAGAAACAACGAATTCCACTTGGCTACGATATATAGAGATGACCTCTTAAAAACAAAGAAACAAATTTAAAACATCACAGAAGAGGGAACTCCAAGAGAAAAGCAATACTAAATTAGTCCTTGGAAGAGGAATTCATTTTTCAAACCTTGACATAATTCGACCTCCACAAACTATAGTTGTTTCAGAGGAACTTTTTTTTTTAGAGGGTGGGTGGCAGGAAGACATATGCAGAATTCAAAGAATTGATTTAATAAGAATTTGAATTCCACTTCAAAACTCTACACTGTCAAATAACATGTTCTGCAGATATGCTATTGGGTAAAGAAGCACCACTGTTCCTAGGCAACAGACTAGAGCAACAGAGGAGAACTAAGCAAACAACTCAAGCTCAAGAGCTGTGAATTTCATCTTCTCTGTTACTTCTATGACCTTGAGCAAGTCACCAGCTCTATGTGTCTTTTGCTCCTTATTCTGTTAAATGGGGATAACAAGTTCAGCTTTGTATTAAGAAGGCAATTTCTAAAAGTAACCTGCCAATAAAATGCATAATTAAAACATTATTTAGCCATTAACATAATTGTCTACTCATTAATATACATGTGTGGTCTTGGCTTTCACGCATTAATTATTAAGAATTCTTCAATCAGAGTTTTTCAGAATATAAACTAGGGCCAAATTTGTGTTCTATATTAAGATCAAAAAATATGTAAATCTCAAAGGAGCCCAGGTCTTAGAGCTATAATTTATACAAGGACACAAATACCTTTAATATAATTGTTCCACTGCCCATAGTTATTTCTGACTAAATTAGCTTTAATTTAGAAAGATCCTGAAAGCTATTTAGCATCTCAATAGGGAGGATGGCTCAAGATGCCTAAGTTACGTGTATCACTCCAGCATGACTAATAATTATCATCCTTTTTATTATCAACCACAAAAGAATGAAAACCCAACTAATTACCTAGTAGCCAAGCATCAGTAAACATTGGGAAGCCCTTCCATTTTCCTTGAATTGTTATTCAATTCAACAGTGAACAAGAAGTTTAACCTCACAATACTTCTGCTTTCATGTTGATGGAGATAAAAGAAAAAAAAAAATCAGCCCAAATTAGAAATAAGACCTGGGGACATGTTGCCCTTTTCTTCTGAGGAGTAACCAATTGTAAAGCTTGCAGAGGGTCTGACCTGGTTATTTCTGTATTTGAGAAATTGGAGAGGAGAGAAACATTGAAAAAGACCCCCCAAAAATTTGCTTACTAAAGGTTAATGCCTAGTTTATCTATTTCCCATAGTCAGGATAGTAACCCAGAATTTCTCTTACATGTTTGTATTTTCTTTGATTCCTTCTTCTGAAAGACAGATGTAGTTCTTATGAGCATCTTTGGAAAGACTCTCAGTCAGAATGTTCACCTCAAAAGAGAAGACTGAGTGGGATCACTTCCCAGTAGGAACTGAGAATAGTGTGCCTGGACTTCTTCATTTCTTATATTGTTTTGTTTGTTTGTTTGTTTTAGTTTTTCTTCCTTCTTTTTTTATAATTTTTTTATTTTTATTTTTAGCTCTCTCTTACAAAATGAAACCATGTCGACTTAGAAAGTTTACAATAAATAGCGTTTTATTTGGAGATTTTTTTCCCTTTACTTTAAAGATGACTCTGGTGAGCAGAACCCTGTTTAAGTCAACAAAGCAAGGAGGAAAATAACTCTTATTAACAGAGCTCTCTCTTCAGTTGCCTAAATATAATTCATAATAGCCACTCAAAGCAGATGTTTTCTCATTAAGAGGTTAGTAATATGTATGCTGGAGGTATCAAGTTAAAGAGTGAAGTCAATATTTGTCTTAGTTTACATATCCAACTGGAAAATCAGACAAACAACTCTTATTATAACAAATGAATTGGTCACAGTAATTTTGTTATGCCATTTTGACAACAAGGCCAGCAGGGCCCCAGGAGGTATTTTCCAAAGAAGTCAGACATAGAGGTAACATACACTTACGTAAGACCACAAATGTCATGAATATATGATACATACTAACTAGTCCACAAACCCATTCTTTAGGTGTTGACAGAAAAAGACAGCCACAATGCATCTGAGGACTGAGATCACCTTTGTTTACCTTCAAGTGCAATGGGAAATTACCTGCACACAGGTAGAAGCAGATGTTTCTTGATGGAGGCAACTGCCTGTGAGAGGCAACTGAGTCACCTCACCAAGAACCTCCATCTCGCTTCCACCCTCCCATTACTGAACACCTACTTTACAAAGCTTTATGTTCTTCAGTTAAAAACTTGTCATAGTAAAGGCTCTTGAAAAGGTTCACTTTTCAATCAATTCCTTTTTCACTAACATAATGGGGTTTTTTTTTTACCCCCAAATTTTCTAAACAGCAAACAGATTGCCCAACATCACAGCTCAGGCAAAGGCACACTAGTGAGTTTACTCAGAGACTCACGTGTGAGGTGATTTAGGATCATGTTCCACGTTTGGGTAACTCCAAGCTCCTTTGCTCTGCCTAGTAATGCCAACTAGAAGCATGAAAAAATAACAGCTTCTGTCATGTTTCTACCTCTGTGTTTCATTCCAACACTTTCATTTAGTCTTCATTTTGCCCAAAAGATTTTTTCTAACCTATAACTTTTTTCCTGCAGTTTTAGTGCAAGATAATCATGGGCCCCAAAAGGTTGAAAAGTTAATGAAGAAAGTGGGACAGAAAGGAGAATGTGCATTCTAGAAAGCTTCCTGGCATCTTTTCTCCAACAGCCATCATGAGCTATCATCTTCTCTTCCTTCTTAGGAACCATTCACCTTTAGCACGCCATATGCAAACTATGCATGAACCTTCAAATTATTTTTTAGAATACATATAAAGGCGTCATTGTTCAATCGATATGTTTTTCTATCTGTGAACATTGTTTGAGCATCTTAGCTCTGGTCTGGAACATATTCTAATGTTTCTTATTAAAATTAATGGAAATTTCTCTTCACTTAATGGCTTTTTGCTTAACAATAGAATTTACAGAAATGAATGGTACTTGCTAAGGGAGGAATAACTATAATCTAGTTTGAATCCGATATATACAAATGCATTCTTGTACTTTCTCAGTGGAATCTGTTCTCTCTAATCTCTAATTTGGTACTTTCCCTCAGCTCTAAAAGTAGTTCTGTTTTCCTTGTCTCTTTCCTTTCAGAATGTTATTCCCATTCCCTGGAATTCTCTCTCCATGCAGGTCACCCTATCCAAATCATGCACAGGTGTTAATATCCTACTCGAATGTCTCCACCGGCCACTGCTTTCTCTGACAGCTGATAGTCTTACTGGCTGCACCATTCATCTTCCCACATAAGCACATCTTGCTAAACGTACCATAAATCTTGTGCACAAGCCCAAGTCCTTCCCCAAAGTTAGACTGCAAATTCTATTGTTTTCTCTCCCTACTACCACAGATCCGCCCTCACAGCACCTACTAGGGAGCTGAACAAAGTGTAGATACTCAATAAATACTTATTAAATTGGGATTCAACAGAATTATTGTTTTCTAGTCCAGCATACAATAGAAGCAAAACCCATGCACATCCAAATCATTTTTAAAAAGTGCTCTGTTGTATTTCTTCCAATTTCATTCATCATCTGCAACATGTCAGCTGTCTTAACGTGCTTTGAAACTGGAGTCCGTGAGTGCCTCATGAGTAGGAGTTGGGTTGTACTTGTGTTCCCTTCTCTGCACTTTAGCCTCCCTTTCTAGCAGTTTTACTGTTTGCTCTATAAGCTACTCCTGTGCTTCCAGAGAGATCCAAATCTTGCATGAGAATCTCGGGGCTTCTACCTTAAGGTAAGATGGAGGATATCGTGGAGGCATTGACTGAGCCAGCCACAGCAGTTGGACTCCTTCATAGATTGAGTCTGTATCTGCTTCCTCTTGTCACTAAGTTACATAACTTTATAAACATTGGCCCTCCAGAGTTTATCAGCACTTCTGTCAGCTTCTGTTTGTTGGCCAGGGATTTGAAAAATTTCCTCAGTGTTAGGGAATGTGCCTGATTCACTTTTCATGAGGCATTTTGGTCCCGTAGAGGTTGAATTGTTCTCTCAGATCCAGAGACCAGCCGGCCTCTGGTTTCGGCCCTGCTCACTGCTTTGTGTTTCTGTCCTATGTTCGGGCCTAGAAAGATCTTTGTCTTCTTTGAGGGAAGAGGCATGCTTTTATTATTTATTTATGCATTTAGTATTTTGATATTGTCATGTATTACTGGTGTATGTCTGGAGCTACCTATAGGAAGGAATGGAGAAGGAGGGAGTTGCAGGTGTTTGAAATCACAATCTCATCTTAACCTGCAAGGAGAACAGACAAAGGCATACTGAAGGAGGCACATTCGAGCTGGGCTGTCGACCATGGATTGCAAGAGATGAAGAACTGGAAGCCAACCCCAAGGAGAGGCATGAATTTTCATTTGGAGGCAGAAACAGGTAAGCCATAAGTCGGAGAGGGCAGAGATTGATTTTAATTGCTACAGTCTGTGTGTGTGTGTGTGTGCGTGTGTGTCAGAGGGTGTCAAGGGAGTTTAAACTGAAAAGGGAGACAAGAGCAAAAATCAAAGCTCAAAAAATTTAAATGACCTACCCAAGGTCTTTGAGCTCTGTCCCCCTCGAGGCACCTAACTTGAACAAAAGCACATCAAAGCCATAGTAGAGGGCAGACAGCTATACAAAGAGAAAGGAGGAAGAGGAAGAGAGGGAGAAGCAGAGGAAGACAAGCAGTAGAAGGTAGAGGGCAAGGAACAGAACTAGAAGGAGGAGGTAGTACTCTTTCCACAGGGAGTTTACCCTTCAATTTCGAATAGATGACATTCATAAATAGCATAATATACAAATTTGATTCTCAAGATCTCCTACAAAGCAATGTAAGATGATTAGTAAAAATGAGATAAACAATGTATGCAGGGGAGGAGGTTTCCTGGGGAAATGAGAAGGAAAAGAAGGACCACTGGGCATCACTGGAGAGTATCCATTCTAACCTCTGTATTTTATAGATGAGGAAACTCAGACACAGAGAGGCTAAGTGACTTGCTTGAGGTCACGTGAACGCAGACCCAAGATTAGCACCCCAGGCTCATAATATTTATGCAATTTTCTTCTCATTTCATCATCGGATTAATTGAGAAATATTCACTGGAGCAGATACATTTTGAGGCAATAAAAGGAAGCAGCATTTATAATTTGGTTCTTGCAAATGCAAATTTTGTAGAATACTGTGTTGGTGAGTCTGATGATTTGGGAATGTAATCGAAATGTCTTTTGAGCAAATAAAAATGCATTTTATGTGAATATTCTACATTCTGGAAAATGACATCATTGGCAGAAGGAAGAAGAAGACTTCATGGGATAAAAATGGGGTAACAAGAAACCCTCACTGGTCACAGAAAATTATTATGATAATGAGTGATAACAGATCAAGAAGGCAGTCAATGTCTAACTGATTTCTTAGACCATTGGACACTGACATTCCCAGTTTGGCTGTTGACCTCCAAGACTATTGTCCTGAAGAGGCAAATTAACTTCAAAACCGAATCATATTTTTCCTTCAAACACAACCTTAATGAGTAGATATGGCATCTTTTTTCTTTCTGATCAAAAGCTGACCTTCTCTACAAAGCCTTAGTATTAAATTTTGACATTTTAGTAAACTTTGGTTTGGTTTATAAAGCAAAATTCAACACTTAATACCTACTTTAGGAGACACTAATAAAATAAAGGAATTCATTGCCCTATCTTATTCATACTATATTTCTAGAAATAACGTATGGCTAAGATTATCTTTTCCCTGGAAAGACTGCAATTTTATCAGTTTTGAAGTTCTATATATTTTTTAAAAATAATAAATTTAGGTATTTTAAACTAGCAATTTCCTTTCTAGGAAGCAACTTTAAAGAAACAATCAGAAACTCAGATTAATACACAGATATGCCCATCACTTAATTACCTGTCATCACAAAAAACAAAAATCAGTCTAAAAGTCAAACAATAATAGAATAATTAAATTATCATGTATATATACACTATTCGGTACTATTGAGTACTATTGAATATTAGGAATATTAGGTACTATTGAATTTATGTTTCCAAGAATACTTGAGAACATAGGACGATATCTCCTGTAGAATGTAAACTCCATGAGAATAGACCAAGTCTGGGTGTGCTTAAAATTGTTTTCTCAATTTCTAGCACAGTGGCTCAATGAGTATTTGTTGGATGAATGAATGAATGAATGTATAAAAATATTAAGTCAAAAAAAGAAAGAAGAATTCAAAGCTATGTATATATTGTAAATTCTACTATTTCTTCTCAAGTAAAAGACTCCAAAAAGATGCTGTCACTATTATTACAAACAAAAGCGAGATTACCAGAAGCATTCTTTCTTGTGGCTTTATATAATATAAACATAATTAAAACGTATTTGCTTCTGAAAGCAAAAATATGTTTCTTGGGTGCTCATGTAGAGTTTTAGTGCATATAATAAACAAGTTGAGAGTAAAACAAAAGATAAACAGTTTTTATTTTAATCAATTTTCCCCCTAATTCTATTATATTGAATGCTATTTTTCAAAATTTGTTCTTTGTTGCCATAGTGATCAGCTCCCAATGTGAAATTATATCACACTGGCTTTCTTTCAAGTTTCAATAATGTGCCGTCACCGCCCACTTCTCTTTCAACATGCTCAAATCCTCTAATCACTCGATACCTTAATAGCCTCACTTTTGGGGGAGCTGAAGTAGGAGTGGGGTGGGGGAGCAGTTAAGAAAGTATTATATGCAGAGAGTGAGAGTAAAATATTTTTAAAAAGTAAAATTTGAAAATAATCTAATTTACCATATAAAATAAGATCTGATCTTCTCCACATAACAATGTACTCTTCCCAATATACCTTGAACTTTCATTTTATAAACGATATGCTAATGGTGAATTGAACCTTAACTTTAAATGATAGTAATTTGAGAATAAAGGTGTATAGTCTGCATTACAACTGATAGGTTATCCTTAATATAAAAAGACTCTACAAAGCAATGATAAATTTTTTCCCAGTAGAAGAATGGGGGAAAGATATAGATAGGCACTTTACAAAAAAATAATATGGTCAAAAAATGCATAAAAAATATTCAATCTTGCTAATAGGCAAAGAAATAATAATAAAATGATACCATTATTTGGTGAGTGGTAAAAATTTTAAAATAGAATAATGCTGGTATAGCTAGAGTTTAGAGAAATAGACATTCTTATACACTATGCTAAGAATGTAAGTTAACACAGCCTTTCTAAATATCTTTTAAATCCAAATGTCCACTTCCAGGAATTTATCTAAGAGGAAAAAATATAGAGAAATAGAAATACATATTTACAAATATAGATAGACAATGATATTCTCCTTAGTTTTAATTTCAGACATAAATGGAATCAAGCTCATTGTCTGTCAGTAGGGAATAGTTATACAAATTATGACTTAATCATGTGATAGAATGTGAAAGTGATGATCTAGATCTATATTTCCTGACATGACAAATTCTCACATTGACATGAAAAGATATCCATGTAATAAGTGCTAAAAGAAAAAAATAGGGATTTAGAAGACTTCTGAAAATACCCTAGGAAAAATAAATGTGTGTGAATCTCCACAGAAACAGGTCTAGATGCTGCTATACCAAAATATGAACTGTGGTTATTACTGAGAGATATGCTTTCAAACGATTTTTATTTTATAAATATCTATTAAATGAATCAATAATTGGTAAATTGAAATAGGAAAAACAATAAAGATGTTTCCATTTTTGCGACACACTAAGTATGTTTCTTATAGAAATTGAAACGTAAATTAGAACTAAAGTGGAACTTGGAAGTCAGATAGCCCGAAAATGCAGTGGTGATGATCTGGTCAGGAAAGGCTTATGGAAAAGCCTGGCACAAATCTGTTACTCAACAGGTAGTTATTGAAAAAAACCCTGATAAGAATGTAAATTAACACAGCTTTTCTGAGTATCTTTTGAATTCGAATTTCAAGTTAGCCCCCTTATTTTATAAGACAGGAAGCCCAGGCTCAGAAAGGTGAAGGGGCTTGTTCAAGGTCACGCATGTAAGGGAGGAACTTAAGATTCCTGACTCTGGGTCTCTTGATTTTCCCCACCCAGGAACATGCTATTCCCCTAGTGCAAACTGACTGCTGCCTTCAGCAATTTCTGGTGACTCCCTATTGTGTACAGCCAAAGGTGTTTTTGTTGTTGCTGCTGTTTTTAATGGATGACAAATCTTGAGCAAAGAAAGAAACATAGCAAGGCTCAGTGAGCTGAGTTTACACAGAAATTATAGGCTGTGCTCCTGTTCAGTCAGAGTTTGGAACTAATTACAAGGTATTCCCCAAACCACACCTCTTGGGGTGTCACATGCATTTCTGAAGATTTCCTGCTGATGACTGCTGGCCACAGGCACTTCTCCTGTGAAAATCGAAACATTGCTTATCTATTAGTTATGTTCCAGTGTAAGATTTCTAGAAATCTTTCTAGGAACCAAAGGCTTACCTGGATGTGTAGTCTCTCACCACTATCTGTTCGTTCAGGGACACTAAGGAAGCACTTCCATGGCTAAAGTAAATCATTATCCCGAATAGAAGTGATTCCGGTCTGCTCGCCTATAGCATAGGAAATAAATATAAATGGAATCATATTAATAAGAAAAGCCCAGATCTCCCTAGGTCTTGACCTGACCTGTTCTAGACCACTGAAAAGTGTTACAAGTGATGTCTGGGTGTCCTTGGCTGGTGTCTTATCTGGGCTTCCAAACCTGACCTTTGGCTACATCCTCCAGGGTTTGGGAGCACCCTCACATTCCTCCTCTGCCTGGTCTCTTCTTTGATGCTCTCTTCCTCCAGAAACCTCACCCCTGCTACCAGCACCCACTCAAGGAAGATTTAAGTCCATTATAAGGCTCTCTCTGGATGCTCCCAGGTATACCAAGCCCCAGTGATAGTCTGGTGATGTCCCTGAAGATTGGGGAGAAAGCATCACTGACTCTAAGTCACATTTTGTCACCAGGAGCTGAATCTCTCACCAATGGCTCCACCAGGGCCAGAAAGGTAGAGGCTGAGCAGGCACCAAAACACCTCCCCATAACCCTTATCTCTCCCACTCCACCAGGCACCCTCCTCATTTCTACTGCAACAAAAACAGGCCAGATGCAGAACAGCTCATGCAGGTCAACTCATCCCGGTGCCTCAGACAGGTCTGAACCGTCTAATGGCTCAAGCAAGGATCTTGGCTACAGACATTTCCCTTGTCAGTTTATATTCCAAAGCAAAAGCCTATTTTGAAAGAATGAAACCAGTCTGCATGGTGTTAAAAAAAAATTTTACATCTAAATATTCTAAAATGGTCTATTGATTCAGGTCAAGTTCACTGGGAAAGAAACACCAAGCAAAACCTGTAAACAAAGATGTGAAAACCAAGGAAGACACAAGAATCCAGCAATCAAAATGTTGTCCTTCCTTTTTGACTTAAATTTGTCATTGCTGTCAGATCAGATCAAATCACTATTCAGATAGCTTTTTAAAAGTTAGCAACAGTTTAAGCTTAATTTTATTTCAGCTTTCAAAGTGAACTTAAAGAAATGCCTTATGTAACATCCATGAATAGATTGAAACACTAAACACATTATGCAGTGGCTGGAAGAGAGGATCAGACTCCATTTCAATAATATATGGCTAGGCCTACGGGGACATGCTCAGATCAATCTCAAACATCGGGGATTACCTGCACAAACACAAGAAATTTAGCACTGCTGAATTTGACCACTCAGACGTAAATGCAACTGTTCTCTGAAAAGATCAATGTTTACAGCCTTAAATTCATTCAATATTTAATTTAAATGCAAGCTGGTTTATGCCTGAAGCCAAAACCTGACATTTCAGGGTTTTGTTTTTTTTTTCTTTTCACCATTGACAGCAAAAAGCATCACATGAACTCAGGTGCCAAGAAGATTTCAGGGCTGCAACCACAAGGCCCACCCGATGAGGGGCCCAAGAATAAGGTAGAAAGACATATCCACATACCCAACCTAGTCCTGCTTGCTAGGAACACCAGCTTCCTAACTAATTTCTCTGCTTCCCTCTTATGCCGCTCCAGCAAGTCTTTATGGAGCTGTCAGGGCCACCCTTTCAAAGCTACATTTCCAAGGGACAAAGACCGGAAACATTCAATCTACCATTCCATTCAAAGACCAGATAAACACTTCAGGAAAACATTGCCAAAGAGCAGAACGGGCTGAAAATTAGGAGAATCCAAACAAAAACTCCAAATAACTCTAGATCCAACTTTTATATTGTTTCTTTAATTGAATTTTGTTTTGTTTATATTTCAAAGGCCATGCACGCTTAGCACAGAAAATAGAGACAAGTAAACAACATCTTTATATTAGAACTTGCATTTCCTGGGATGGCATATTTGTACCTATCCTTCAAAATTCTCCCTCATGAGCACACATACATAATGTTCCTTGTATACTCTGATAAACAGGCCTCACTTCTTTAGAATTTCTGGAACTAGAACCAGGCATTAGTATTTTTTAAAACTCCCTACCTCTATCCAAGATACCAAAAAGTTCAAGAACAAAACTTTTATGAAGGATATCAGACTATGCCACCCCAAAATATAAATACACATCTTTCGCATAGGGATAATTTTGAGAAACTGTAGACACTTCAGATGCTCTGAAAACCTTTTATTAAGGAACATTTACATTTATAAGGGAAACCTCTATCTGTAAATGTGTCTCTCTCTCCAGACCAGACAGAGAAGGATAACTTTAAATCTCCAAAAATTCCAATCAGTGGAGAAGGCAGTTTCAGCTATACTCTTGTTTACTGTGCTTTGCCTAGTAACCCTCCCATAACTGGGCTCCCCACCTCAACATTTTCTTTTGTCTTTAGCTGAAGATGGTATAGAAGGTGATGGCGTGGGCCATTCAGGAAGAGTTACTCCATTTGGGGGAGTATCTCCCACGTGTATGTAAGGTATACATGCTAATGAACTTCTGTTTGTTTTTCTCTTATTAATCTGTCTTTTATTACGGGGGGTGGAAGGGGGGACACAACCAACAACCTAAAAAAGTAGAGGGAAAATCATTTTTTCTCCCCTACACTTACAGAAAGAACTGGGAGTGAGAAGATTAAGTTTGGGTGAAAGAGAACAGTGGTTATCAAACTAGGGAACTTGGAGAAGATACATAGTCCTAAGCTCTCTCTCCTACTTCTATGAGCCTTAGGTAGTGGGTTCTTCATTAGTTCTCGAGACACTCAGATACCACCAGTGTAGGTGACCAATCTCCTATTGTGTGACTGCTCTTAGATGACCTACTCCTTTCTCGTGATCATTAGACTAAGCTTCAGGAGCTGGTCTGTTCTCTAAGGCAGGAGCCACTAGCCATACTAAGTTATTGAGCACTTAAACTGTGTTTTGTTCCAATTGAGAGCTGCTACAAATGTAAAACAAGCACTGGATTTCAAAGACTTAGTGCACATAGAAATCATAGTATTTTTTCTATATTGGATTCCCTCTTTCTTTTCCTTTCTTTTAATGTGGATACTAAGAAATTGAAATTACACATGTGGGTCACTTTAGACTTCTCAAGGACAGAATGATCTAGGGAACGGGACCTATGTCTATTCACTACTGTCTTTCTAGCATCCAGCTCAGTGATTTTGTATCAAATAGGCACTCCATCAATAATTTTTTGACAGAAGGAATGAGTCAACGAATTAATGAATGAACACAGATATATGGTAGCCCAGGCGTTCACAGTATTGTTCCACAGACAAAGAAGAAACTTTTAAAAATAGACACTACTTTGTTTTTGATACCCCTAAAGGTGTCTCTGAGATGACGCTTCATGTGAGAGTGACATATTAGGGAAGGGATCTCCAAAACACAAGTCGGGAAGTGAAGAAGTGAAGCTGAGGAGGGAAGGAAGCCAATAAAGAATGTGTTCTGGAGCCCATTACCACTGTGGTCTTGATCCTGCTGGAGAACTTTAAGGACCAGTACAGAATTTGTGCCTCAAAGTTATCTCTTCCCACCAGAGTGAGGGAGCCGGGGTATTTACACACCATTTCCCATCAGTCATTAGATGAAGCCTGCTGAGATGGATGCATGTGCTAGTCCCAGGCCCTCTGTCCTGTTGTGTGGAGCACACAGAGAAAGCCTGAACACAAAAAGATATCAGTGCTACCAGATAGCTTGTGTTAACATGGTACAGCTGAGGAAACAGAGGCATAGCCAGTGATAACTATAGTTTCCTTCTAAACGAGCCTATTAAGTTCATCATCTAATAATTAGAATTGGTACCACCATCCCCCAAGGTGGTCAGTAAATGCCCTTATGGTCCTTTGCCAACTCTTTCTTTATTGATCTCACTTCTTCCTCTTCCATCCTACCTAAGAGGTGCCAAATAGATGTGGGGGAATGGGTCCCAGTAATGAGCCCAGTGTGGGTTGATTAAAAGTTGCTCAAGTTTATTAAAGATAGTCCCAGCCCCTCTGTCACTGAGCCCATGGCTCTGCTCTATCTCCTGTTGTTTCGCCCTACATCGATATTGGTATGCAATTTTCTTTCTTCTGATTTCTTTATTCTTTTGCAAACTCACTCAGGGATGTGGCTAACTCTTGTGTCTGAATTGTCCACAATGCATGCATATGGGCCTGAAATGGTAGCAGCTGAATGTTTTAATAATCTTAAACTTCTGGTTTCGGAAAATATAACTTCACTTGGTATTAAATCATTTCACACACACACACACACACACCATCATCATCATCATCATCATCATCATCGTCGTCATTGTCGTCATCATCATTGCGGGTCTGTTTGGGGAGGTTAATTCAGTCTAGTTCTTATTTGAAATGAATTAGGAGAAGCTCTAGAATAATTTCCTTAAGCAGAGTGGAGCAAAGCAAATAAGACAGAAGTTGAAAAAAATTGAAAACGACAAATGGCTGTTCTTAGGGGAATTGAACCCAAAGTACTCCCAAGTTTTTACAGTAATTTTAAATCTATTTGATAACATAAAAATGTATCTGTATTTTCCATGAACAGTTCATTTCGGTCCAGGCCTTGGTTTCTTTCAGAAGACTTAGGCCAAACTCCTGTCACGACCTGACATTTCTGGAAGTTTATATTCAAGGCTCTTTCTCCAATCTAACGGCTATTTCCCTCTTCTGGAATTCAGATAGTATAAAATTTTAAGTTATTTAATTAAAATTTTAAGTTTTAAACAATTAGGTTATTTAATTTAAATAGATGATTGATAGATAATCTCATAGATCCTACAAATAGTTGCGCCACCACAACTTTAAAAATAAAATTGGATATTCCAATAAAAATAATACAAATTGAAAAGAATCCCCTAGTCATTCTTCTTTCTCAACACACATGAAACATTAAGAGTTGACTAACACAGATGTCTGCAGTCAGGTGTATTAAATAACGGCCCCCATAAAGCTCCACCAACTATCGTCATGAAAAAATATGGAGTTCATGTTTTCAAATCTATCGATTTTACAAGGGAAGCCAAATCTCCAAATTTTTCTGAGAAATAGTATTTTTTTAAATGGCTACTAATTTTTATAATTTTTAAAAATACTATACAGACCCAAATGAAAAGGACAGAGCAGAGGGCAGGCAAGGTTGTGACTTTGAATCTGCATGGGGCAGATACGGTCCTCGGCAGTAACTGGGTCATTCATTACAAAGATCTATGGACATGTCCTGCCCTCCAGCAGCTGTCTATCAAGGAGTTCAGATGATGTATATGATGAAAATTTTCATACAAAGAGAAAAAAAGTGAGGGTTGGGTAGGATGTATTAGTCAGGGTTCACAAGAAGAAACAGAACCAATAGTTTCTTCTCCTATTGGTTCTATATATGTATGTGTGTGTGAAAGAGAGAGAAAGAGGGCGGGGGGCGGGTGGAGAGAGAGAGAGAGAGATTTATGATTTATTTTAAGGAACTAGCATGGAGATGGCAAGTCTGTAAACAGAGCAAACTGGCAGGTTGGAAATTTAGGCAGGTGTTGATGCCTGAGGCTGTAGGCAGTAGTCTGGCGGCAGAATTTCTTCATTTCTGAGAAACTTGTTTTTCCTCTTAAAGCCTTCGACTGACTGGATGAGTTGAGCCCCACCCATATTATCCAGGGCAATACCCTTTACCTAAAGTCAACTGACTATAAATGTTAGCCACATCTACAAACACCTTCCCCACAACACACAGATTTGTGTTTGACTGATGTAACTGGGTACTACAGTCAAGCCAAGCTGACACGTAAAACTAACTATTCCATGGGATAAGTGCTGTAAGAGAAGTACAAAAATTATACAGGAGTTCAGAAGAATGAAAAAATCAAGAAGGGTTAAAAGGGTATAAAATAATCCTCACGATAAAAGACTAACGAAAATATGGACTTCTTAATACAGAAGACCAAGAAGAAATACAACTAATCAATAAAAACCAATCACATTGTAGTTGTTATTATGTGTTATTTCATTTAATCATCTCAACTCACCCTAATGGGGAAGCAGCTATCATTATCCCTGTAAAAAAAATAACATAAATTGAGCCACTTTAAAATGGAGTCAGAGCTGCCATCTCAGAGGAACTGCTTTGCACATCTCATGCCTCAAACCTTTGGAATGTTAAAACAGGGCAAAATAATCTTTGGACTGAGCCTAAAGCAACATTATGTACCAAAAAAACTGTTTGCTAGGATAACAAGAAAGCAGATGACTACCAGGCTGATCACTAGCAGTCTGAAAATTAAAAACATTCTTTAGAATTAGTGTCACTATGTTAGTTCAACTGCATCAATAGAAATGCCTTCCTTCTAAACGATGTAATTGTTCCCCTTCCCTTTCTCATAAATACCTCTTGCCTTTGTCTCCTAATCATTACGCCACTTGAATTTCTGCCTGAATCTATGCTTCCCAAATAGCTATTCTTATTTTTTTTTAATCTCAAATAAACGCTTGTTGCCTGTCCCTTTGTTTTTTATATTTAGGTTAACATCTCCATTTTATAGATGAAGCCCCCAAGCCCAGTGTCTTCAATCTCATATAACTACAAAGTGATGGCAATGGGACTCAGAGTCAACCGTTTTAAAATCTTCAGAGTCTTAACCATACTTGTACCACCTCTCCAATGAACTCATACCCCATACATGAATTCTCACAAAAGCCCCATAAGAAAGATATTATTATTATTATTATTATCCCCATTTGACAAATGAGGAAAATCAGTTTAAGAGTACAAGGTGGCAGCACATGTTAGATCCCGGCATATCTGATTTTGAACTTGTGCTTGGACCACTGTCCTCCCACCCCCTCACTCCACCCCCCCCCACACACACGCACTGCCCATCTCCCACTTCAGTTCCAATTATACAATGGAGAATGCGTCAAGTGGTCTAGCTTGTGTTCAGTGGCGACCAATAAGAGGAGTAGGGCTTAAATTCAGGTAAAAAAAAATGTTGGTAGAACATTGGAAGTATGCACTTTGACTAGGGAAAGAAGCATTGTCCTCAGAGATCCTGCTGCTTTCAACATTAACTTCCCTGAAGACCAGAGATAAAGTTATAATCATTTAATAAGACTGAATTTTGATTATCGATTGGCAAGAATAAAAACACATCACTTTCCACCCACATAGAAAACAACAGGAAAGTTGGCTTCTTGTACATGAAAATATTTCCTTGGCTTTCTTTGAGCTACATATTTTTTAGCAAAAATTAAACATACACTGCAAATCATGCTTTCGTTTCTTGGGTAGGAAACAGACTCATTTCAAAGGAACTTTAAAGGAGCAACCAGGAAACTTTTCTTTCCTAACCCACTTTGAAACACTCCTACACTATTTTATCCTTTTCCTTCTCTGAGTTATTTTTTCCTTCCTCAGAACGTAAAGTATGTGAGAAAGCTGTATGTACTGTTCTATTTTTGCTGAGGAATGAAGTTTGAGCTCATAAATTGTTATCTATTTATTTGTTATTCCTTCTCTAGACCTTTATATTAGAGCCAATGCCAGGTCTTTGTTTCTCCTGTGATCATAATGATAACAGGAAATAATAGGGTAATGATTTAGCCATTGTCTAAGACTAAATGATGCCCTTTCATTGTAGGTATTATTTTTTATTTTAATTATATCTCTATAAAAGTAATCATCCAACCCCTCATAAATTTATTGATGGCTATCATATTGCAGATCAAATAATAAAAACAAAATCTATATTAATTAAGCCCTACTATTTGCTAGGCACTGAGCTACTCACACATTTAAAACTCATAAGGTACATACTAATTGCTGTCCCCATTTTTCTAAAGAGAAAACATCAGTAACTGGCCCATGTTTACCCAAAAATGGAGCTGAGATTTAAAACGAAGCATGTAACTGCAGAAAAAAACATCTTTGGCCATGACAACATGAACAACTCCCACTAAAAATAGTGAGGTTTTGTTTCCTTGTTTTACTCTTCCTTCTTGGGTGTTCAAAACAACACTAAATGGCAGAAGAAATAAATACAAAACTCCAAAGGGAAACACTGTGAATAAGTAGGTGGCTTTCAATATCATTCAGGGGAGATGCCAGCCAAGAGTTAGGTTGTGAATCTGCTCCTGAGAATAAGCTATCACATGGAAGGTAAAGGTTTGGGAGGCACTTCGCCCAAACCACTGGAACTTAAGGACCCTAAAAGGATCTCCCTGATGTAGCAAACTTTATGAGAAATCAGAGACATAGAGCCTGACGCCTGTCTTAGTTTGTTCAGGCTGCTATAACAAAATACAATAGACTGGGTGGCTTACAAATGACAGAAACTTATTTCTTACAGTTCTGGGGTCTGGAAGCCCAAGATGAAGGTACCAGTGTGGTGGTTTCTGGTCATAGTTGTCTTCCAGGTTGCAGACTGTCAACTTCTCATTGTATCTTCCTTTTGGAAGGTACTAGTGAACTCTCTAGAATCTCTTTCCTGTGGACACTAATCCCATTCATGAAGCTCTCAACCCTCATGACCTAGTCTCCTCCAAAGGCCCCACCACCTAATACCATCACATTAGGTGCCAGGATTCAACATAAATTTTAGGAGGACACAAATATTCAGTCCACGGCAACAATCAATCCAATTCCCTCTTTTTCTGAAGTGATAAGCAAGCTCTAAAGCAGGCAAGTGGTTTACCCAGATTCCATTTTAGGTAAAACTAGAATCGTTTATCCAGTTAACCAATTTCTCTGCACTATGTATTTCAAGTTAAACACAGAGCTGAGAATATCAGTGTAGCAGACATTCACTTTCTCCCTGGCACTGAAGAAGGTTTCAGAGACATCTCAGCACCTCCAAATCTCTGTTAACTGGAACTTCTATAAAAGATACTCATAATTCTTCAAGATCTCATGGTGCCTTCTGAATCATTACAGAAAAAATAAAATTGTGGTCAGGGTAGTTTTGCTGTTCTGCAATCTATTTTATTCTGTCTCTCCATATGGCATTTTATCTTGTGTCTCCTAAACTCGAGTATGCTCATTAACCAAAATTGCCAGGCTGAGCAGGAGCAGTTAAAAGTCAATGGAGGTGGATCGTCCTGTCTCTCCGGAAAAGTCAGTGGGTTCTAAGTATAACTGGAAGAAAACTGGGGCAAAATAACAACACAGAGAAAATAGTTATAATATAGAATCAAGGTCTCACAGGCATGGAAATAAAATTTCTGCTTTCACGCAGAGGGAAAGCTTCCTTAAGCTTACATATTAAACCTCAAAAAGTGTACCTTTTTCTATATATTTAAAGCTAAAAAACTCAGTCTTATTTCAAGAAATACTTAGAAAGAGGGTGGCAGAGCCCCACAAAAAAATCCAGGTGGCTCTGAATACATAAAACCAAGAAGAGGATGTCATACAAAAGCCCTGCAGACCCAGGGATCAGTGCATGGGGCAGGCCGGATTCCCTGGGACACTGCACTGAGGAAATATGCTTGCAGAAGGTCAGTTAGTGAGTGCTTTTTGAGATCAACATTTAAGGAAAAGGGAGGCAGGAGAGAGAATTGGGCCGAGGGCAAAGCTAAGCAGCCAAAAGCCATAGACAATACCAGGAGGTCGGAAGCTGAACTAGCTGTTCAGAGTTGTCCTAAGTTCCTGCAAAGGATGAATGGGTCTTCGCACCCTGCCTCCACTGGTCACTGGGTGCTGTTCACCCTAGCCAGGGCCAGGAATCTTCCAGTGGGCTGACAGCTAAAGCTTTTCTGCCAGGAGTAGTCCCAGGAGCTGAGATAGTCAGCCCTTTGTTCCTAAAGGCCGCCTGGGGGACATATCACAATACCATCCCAGGGATCATGCTCCTCAGCTTGAAGCAAGGCCTCGCAAAACTAGCAAAGATATCAGGACTGCCCCACCCACACCCCCACCCCCAAGATAGAGCTCAGGGTATGACTTCCATCCCAAGAGCAAAGGTGGTGCCTGGACCCTGGAAGGTGAATCTGTGCCTTATAACAAAACGCAAACTAGATACAAGGTCAGGCCTGTAACAAGGTCAACCTAGACAGAAGAGATGCCAACTTGGAGGCTATGTGAGGGCTGGTGGTATGACATGAGGCCCATTCCCTGCTGCCCTCTCTCCTGGCCCAGCTTGGTAATAAGGAAACACATTGAAGCCCCTAGATGTCCAGCAGGACTGTCTGGGCCACAGACTCAGTTTAGGGCGTGCGGCTAAATGGACAGTTGCAGGGGAAGTGAAGGTAGATTACTGATGTATTGAGTAAGGAGAGGGGCCAGGTTAGTGGGGATGGAGGTGTGAGGGGGCAGTATCTCAGTCTGACCAGCTTTAAGGAGCAAAGCAAGGCAGGAGAAATGTAGCGGAGGTGGACAAGTAAGTAATTAATAATACTTTACATCTACCAGATACCTTACATTTTACAAAACTGTGTGTGTGAGAAAGATCTCATTTTGCTAGTTCTGCCCCTGGAATGTTAATTTTTAAAACAAGTTATCTGTGAATAAATTCCCCCCACCCCCACCCCGGATCCACTCCCCCCCTTCCCCCCGCCCCCCCCCCCACCCTGGCCCCTGCAGAGTTATGAACAACCCTCTGTGCTTAGTGTCTGGAGTGTGTGATTTTTGAGATGGCTGAGCCACTGCAGATTTCCTTGGCCAAGTGACCACTCTTGTTCAGGAAGTCACCTCCAGTGGCTGTTTCTTCTCTTTACCCTTCACTGTCTTCATTCACAATGTTAAATGACATAACTGGTTTATTTTATTTGTTTGTTTGTTTGTTTGTTTGTTTGTGACTCATCCGAACTGTGAAGATGGCACGGTCACATCACCACTCCGACGATGACTTCATTTTACCGTTTAACCAAACTAGCCGTAAGTACTGTCAGCAACAACCTCAGACAGCTCCGAGGAAGTCTCTTCTTGTGTCTGGTCTATGGGATCAAAACAAGTGTTTTGTATGAGAAAACATAAAAGAAGCTAAGATAAGACCTCAGCAGTCGTAACTGTCAATCAAACATCACTCTGCAAGAGATGATGTTAGGAAGAAAACTAGATGTCTACCATGTTAATCACATCCTCTCATTGTGGGACCAAAGCATAAGGAAGGTAAAAAATAGGATTGCCTATTAAAATGATGGGATGGACCAACCACAACCCCATCACTGTAGACTGGTTTGAATGCCTTGCAGAAATGGCAGACAACAGAAAACCATATACAATAACCTGAGAAGCTAATTGAAACTTCCATTGCTCGCTGCTCATAAGTGGTTCTTTGAGGTCACATCCTTGTTATCTTAACAGGTGTAACATAACCCTTCAAATCCAATTAACAAATACTTTATGCAGGTGTTTGTTTGCTTATAACTACTGAGGAATGTCCTTGCACGGCAGCATCCTGCTGTCTATTTTCAGGGACAGTGCCTAATTAATGGCCTTGCTGCAGGATAAACACATCATGTTTTCAATAAAATGATAAAAAGCTTTTGGAAAAAAACATATCTTGCATGTCGTTACACTTGAAATTGTCCTTCAACACAAAATTGTGAACAATTATTTTAAACAAAATTATGGTAGTAACAATTGACGAAGATGTGAATTCTGTCATCTCTGACAACTAATTTAGCCATACCTCAGAGATTTTAACAAGATGTTTATAATATAAATTAAATGTAGTATGATATGTCCCATCATGTCAGAGGGGTACCCACCTTCGAGAATTTCAAGAGCACTCTCTATGTCACTCTGGATAAAATTTTGCACTTTTTTTTTTTAATAGCTTTAGCAAAATTCACTGGTTTTAAATGCGCAGTTCAACGATACTTTGCAATTTCTTTTAAAAAGCAATTATTCCTGGTAAAAGCATGGATCGAGTTTTCCCTTATCATATGAATCATTTCTAATTCAGGTATTTCGGGTGCTCCTATTTCTAGGTTACTTATTTGTGCAAACTCCCAGCTCTTGCTAGCTAGAAGATTGAGAGGCCTGGGTTTCTGCAATGACAAATTTTAACAAATATTTGGTTGTTTCTGTATTGTAATCAGAATACTGAGAAAGCCTCCTGGCTAATCCTATTTAACACCACAATAAATAAATAAATAAATAAATAAATAAATAAATAAATAAATAAATAAATAAATAAGTCCAAGGGCAGACCATGATATGTTAAACGTTTGCAATGCTGCTTATAAATCTATCTTGTTGCAATTATATTTTTAAACGGTTTATTCCACTGTCAAAATACAATGCATTCAGTCATCATTAAATAAATTCTGCTCTGCTTTTTTGGCAGATGTACAACCTATGAGTCATTGGGAAAGATAAGCATGATGCATAATTTGAAGGTGCTACAAAGTCTTCACCTACAAACATTTGTGCATTAGTGCGCTTTACCAATTTGCAGTACGTAGAAGAAGCCACTACTGTGATCCACTTTGAAAATCAAAATAACTGTTATACTTCAATTAGCATATATTTTAATCAAAAGGTAAAGGAAGGAAGGAAGGAAGGAAGGAAGGAAGGAAGGAAGGAAGGAAGGAAGGAAGGGAGGAAGGAAGGAAGGAAAGAAGGAAGGAAGGAAAGTCAGCCTAGGAAAGATATAATTATTTAACAATTTTAATTAAAACCTATATGTAGGACACTCAAATATAAGGCACATTCCTGAAGAAATGAATTCCATGTTGAGGGATCATCAAACATGGTATAATGAAAGCTGTATGAGGCAACAACTCTATAAGGATACATTGCATAGAAAGAGCCAAAGAGTCAAAACAGTTTAAAGACAATAGATAAATAAAACCATAAATGTTAGAGAAATTTTCATGGAGTGAATAGGACATGAGCTGTCCCTAAGGGATGTTTAATAATCCTAATGGACAGTTTCCTAAATTAGGAATATCTTGGTACATACAGGCATAATTTTGATAGAGTGGCATAACAAACACGAATATCCACCTAAATTGACTTAGAAATACCACATAAATAGAAATGTATCCATATGGTTATATGCAGAACAATGGAATTAAAAGATAGAAAAGTGGTTTGCCAGCATCTCATGTTCCTAGATATTTTCATGTTCCTGGGCAAAAGTGGAGATCCAATAACTTAAGGAGCGCTGGATCACCAAGTTCTGACTTAGGGCACTGCCACACCATGAGGGTATTAAAGCTCTGAGAAGTGCTGAAGAGAAGCCATTTAGCCCTATTTACTTTAGAATTCTCCCAAGCTTATCTGACCATGGAACCCTCTTCCTCACAGAATACACCTGTTACACAGATTACACATGTAAAGAAGCTGAACCCCATGGAACACAGACAAGGAAATAATAATCCGCAATGATAAAAAAAAAAAAACAAGCAACCTGAATAAAAAAAGAAAACTCAAGGCTTTAACAGACATTTCACTAAAGGAGAGATACAGATGGGAAATAAACACATGACAAGATGTCTGCATCATATATCATCAGGGAAATGCAAATTCAAACAACAATGAGAAACTAATGCACACCTATGTGAATGGCCAAAATCCAAAACACTGACAACAGCAAATGTTGACAAGGATATGGAGCAACAGAAACTCTCATTTATTGCTGCCGCAAATACAAAATGGCATAGCCATTTCAAAAGACAATTTGTCAGTTTTTCACAAAACTAAACAGAATCCAGCAATCAACCATGTTCTTTTACCCAAAGATTCGAAAACTTATGTTCACATAAACACCTGCACATAAATGTTTATAGCAGCTTTATTCATACTTGTCAAAACTTTGGAAGCCACCAAGATGCCTCTTAGTAGGTAAATGGATAAATAAACTGGTACGAACAGACAATAAAATATTATTCAATGCTAAAAAGAAATAAGCTATCGAGTATGAAGAGACATGGAGACGAGTTAAAGACATATCACTATGTTGCAGGAAGCGACATCTGATGGAGGAATTTGGATGCTCAGACAACTTTGTTAGAGGGAGGAGAGTTTATTAGGCTGGCAGAGTGTGTGAGGCTTTAACCAACACAAAAGCAGGATCTCGCCTTGGTTAGATTTCTTACAGCTTATATACCCGGGCAGTGTCCATGCAAGGGGCGCATGATTCCTTCGTCTGAGGGTATACGAGCACTTTCTGACTCAAGATGGGAGGGGGAGTTTCAGGTGGAGGCTACAAAGGGGAAGGAATTTCCGGAGCATCAATCCTATCTATTTACAGAGCGTTTCTCACATAGGTATGACAAGTTTCCAGGAGGCCATTCAGAGATCTATAGGGTGTGGTTAATCTACAATCAACTGAGTCGGTCATTTCTGCAAACCTTTTCCTTTGCATTTTTCAAATGCCTCTTCTCTTAACTAAGTGAAAGAAGTCAGTCTGAAAAGGCTATGATTCTAACTATATGACATTCTGGAAAAGGCAAAACTAAGGAGATAGTAAAAAGATCGGCGGTTGCCAGGGGTTAGGGAGGAACGGGTGAAGAACAGAAGATTATTAGGGCAATGAAACTACTCTGTCTGATACTATAATAGTAGATACATGTCATTATAAATTTGTCCAAACCCATAGGATGTATGCCACCAAGAATGAACCCTAATGTAAACTATAGACTTTGGGTGATAATGATGTGTCATTGTAGGTTTATCACTTTTAACAAACCACTCTGGCGCAGGACATTGATGATGCTGAGAACAGGGGAGGCCGTAGATGTGTGGGGGCAGGGGCTATATGGGAAATCTCTGTACTTTCCCCCTCCATTAAGCTGTGAACCTTAAAAAGCTCTAAAAAAGAAAAAATCTAGATTAAAAAAATCTAGTCAGGCTGGCATTATGCACCAGTGGAACCTGGTCCCACACATATTTTGTTTGCTACTTTACTTACTTACGTTATCTGTATGGTGCAAAGCTTTTTTTTAAACAAAAACAGGAAAAAAATGTTATTGAGAGCTGTAACACAGCTCTATTAAGGATACAGTGAGTGATAGAACCCAGGTTTTCTCAGCTCTAGTCTTGTGCTTCGCCTACAAAATCCTACCGTATCTACACTCTGAAATGCTCAAAAACACAGGTGAACAGATTAGAGCAATGTCACAACGGATCTTGAGTGGAAAAAAGCAGGAGCCTAAAGTATAAATGACTCAAATGTAGTTAAATACAAACAATTTTTTTTAAATAATGAAAGAAAAATGTCATGACTTTAAAAAGGTACAAAATGTCCAAATGGGGTCATAGAAATGATTCCAAAAAGAATTTGCAATTACTAGCCAATTCCATAAGGATTTCTGGAATTCTTTTTAACCACGTAAATCTGTTATTTCTCCTTAGAGACGGAAGCACTTCCACCCCATTCTTGCCTTGAAATAACAGACATTAACAAGAATTCTGGCTGAATGCAGTTTATGGAGAAAAATCCACTTTTTATCTTTTTTTGTGTTGAAGTTCTTGCATTCATACCGTAACCTGACAATCACCCATAACACTTTTTAATTTGGGTCCTTTTAACCTTTTCAAGTCTGATTCCTTCTTTAGTGTCTTTAATCATTTTAAACATTCTTGTTTTATAGTCTCTATCCAACAGTCCTGTTATCTGAATTTCTTGGGAGGGAAGGTCTCCCTGCTATTTATTAAATCTGATGATTCCTAATTATACTGGATTGCTTCTTTGAGGGTTTTTGCAGTTTTCTATTGTGAGCTCGTCATCAGGGCTTTGAGTATCCTCCTTGGCATGGAATGAGGGCAGGTCATCCCAGAGGAGTTTACCAGTACAGGACCACTTTTGTGGCATAGATGTTTCTGAACCAACACAAAACAGAAATTTTAGACTCAATTCCTTGTGGGAACAAGGCCTGAGATTACAAATCCTCACACACTTTATGGCAGATCAGCTTTTTGTCCTTGGACCATGTAAGTGGGTGAATTTTTATCCCTCTCACCTATTATTGAAGTCCACAATCTTACTCTCCAAGAGTGTCTGTTGTATCCAAAATTGCCAAAAGTCTCATCTCCTGTCCCACTTGAGTATTAAAAGTCTGAACCTTTATATTCCTGAGGCTGACACCTTTCCCTACCACTGTCAGGATCCACTTATATCTTCTTTATTTGTTCCTTTAGTTGTATCTTTCTTACTCCCTTTGGGTGAAGATGTGCATTTAAAGGATGCTTATTATATGTTATTGATGTTTCTAGTATTCTACAACTACAGGATTTTGGTTTCTCATTCACATATTTCCAGATTCAAAATGCCTTTTAGGCTACACCGAGCAGCTGCTGTTAAAGCCTGAGAAAAAAAAAAAAAGCTCCGATGGGTCAGACTTTGTTATATGCCCCGTTCAGCAACTCTATGAGAATACATAAAACTATTCTCAGCTCAAAGTTTCCCAATGAACTGGAAATGTCTGTTGTATATTTTTTCTGGGAGCTTTTTTCATATTTAATTTATAAATGGCATTTGTAAACAAATTGAGGATGCAGCAAACAGTGAAGAGGAGATATTTTTGGTCAAATTTGAGATCCTTAAAAAAGTACTTCTCTGTGTAGCAACCATAGATGTCGACAAGTAACGTGTGTTGAGTACCTCATACTACCTTTGAAGCAGTGATGATGATTTTCAAAGCTTCTTGTTGCTTTAAAAAACTTTCCTAATAGTGAAAGGGAAATCATCTCAATAATTCTTCTTGAACAGATGATAGAAATCTGGCCCATGCCAATTATCCCCTAAAATTCCTTTCAAACTCTAAGAAGGTAAGCACACTTAGTATTGACTAACTGTTTTAATTATCTTCCTCAGCATACTATTTTAACTAGAATTTATACTATAGAGCTGCACTTTACGTGATATTATATATACATATATGCACTTATCTATAACAATAGAGTGCTATGATGAATGTGTCCGTGCATTTATGCCCAATTTATTAGGCTTGGAGCATAGTTTTACTGTTCAGTATTTTCATAGGGTTATAGTTGCTGAGTCTTGGCTTTTATGACATTTTTTTGTTTACTGCCATGATTTATGTCATGCCAAATCCTTGGTCAGGAGGACAACCTCCAATTATCACACTCTTCCCATGGATAATGAGCTGTTTTATCAAGCACTGCATGCATGATGCTCTAGTTTCTTGAAATGCATTTTAGTTAAAAGCAAAGACTATCTAGCCTTTGGCCATGCCACCCTGAACAAGCCTGATCTTATCTGATCCTGGAAGCTAAGCAGGGTCGGGCCTGGTTAGTACTTGGATGGGAGACCACCTAGGAAGACCAGGTGCTGTAGGTGTACAAAATAAAAAACAAGGGTTGTAAACTGATAAGGTCCTTGCAATTTGTGAGGTCTACCAAGGGTTGCCTCGCCTATATAAAATAAATAAAAATAAAAGCAATGACTGTATATAAGAATACTATTGTAACAAATTAATTACTGAAAGGTCATTAATCAAAGGGAATATATTTACTGTATGCAATCATGTGCCTAGTATCACGCTTTTTGGGTCCTAGCTTTCTGAGATATTCTAAAAATATAAAACAGACTTCTAACACTTAAGAAGTCTACAAGTATTTTAAAAACTTATAATGTAGCTTATAATCAAATACTTAATTGAATTATTCCAGAGGCAAAACCATTTTAAAAAGACATACTCAAGTCATTAAGGTATATTCAAATCAATTAAAATGCATTTTTTACTATATAAACGTATCTAGTTACTATTTGAAAATTAAACACCTATGCAAAAAGTTAGGTTAGGATTGGGGGAGGTCTATTTTTTAAAACCTTAGGAGAGTGTGGTGGACTGGAGAGAGGGAGCAGAGGTGTACAGAAGAGGTGAACAATGTATTTTCAACTATATACCTTTCCTTGGGAACCTCAACTAGGAAATACTTTTATTGATTGTGATTGGAGAGCTCATTTGAGGGATTTCTTCTAGGAAAAGTAAGCAGGGAATTTCAGAAAAGCCAAGTAAATCTTTTCTTTAAGAGGGATCTAAAGAAGTATAAAATGTGGCTCCTCCTCCTCCTCCTCCTCCTCCTTCTTCCTCTTTTTTAATTTTATAAGTTTCTTTGAACCAAACTGACAATATATGCTGGGGAGCAAGATCTCAAATGTTACAGAGAATAACAGTTTTGCAGTTTCAAAATGTGGCTACTTCTAAATCATAACTCCTTGGGTATGTCTTATTCACCATTACTCTTATCACTCAATAAATAATTACATGAATGAATGAACATTAAATTAGCAGGCATAATTCTGGATTCCTGAGATGTTATGAACTCAGTCAAGTGTTCTTGAGAGGTATTTCCTCAGAAATTTTCATCTCTAAATTTCTTAAGCAATAAATGAATTATGCTAATTATCTTCATGTGATTTTCTTAAAAAGAGTGTATTTGAACTTATTAACCATAAATAAGCAAAAAACACCAATATTTTAGGTATGTAAATTTATAAGAATATATTGCATTGAAAGGGTAAAAGATTATTGTTCTATTTGCAAATCTTCAAACTGACAAAACCTTCAGGAAGAATTTATGACAAGTTTGTCTTTCTAAAGAAGCGGTTTCTATAAATCCTACCAAACTGCTATAAATAAGGCTGTAAATCACTCCACTGACTTGAGTAATGGGACTTGTATTTCATGAAACCATTTCAAGAAACCTAGAGGCTTTCATTGATATTGAATCTTGTGTAATTTTAATACCTATCTGCCCCCCCAAAAAAGATGAAGTTTTACACTGATTGAAATATTTTTGCCATGATTTTCGCCAAAAGGAAAATAAATAGAAATCAATGGTATAAGTCTGATGGTTCTAAAGAGGTTTAATAAGCACCAGCAAAAAATAAAAAATAAGTTAGAAGCAACAGAAAATAAATAAAATTTCACTCACTGGATCACTGTGGCTGTAAGTTCAGATTTTATCTATAAGATTTGTACAACCATTTTGAATGGATGACTACTATTGAGTGTTTCTTTTTGAATGACTTTTTTTCGGTCTTACTTTAAATTTGTTTGATAGAACAGAAATTCTTTTGAATGTTTCACTCTTCTTCCCAATTATATCTATATAGTCTCATAGAGAAACAAAATCTGGTAGCTAAAGCATTTAATATTCACTAATTCACTAACAAGAAATTACTGTGGGGAGAGAAGGGTACCTGTTATGTTTGCATATACTAGTAAAATGAGTGACGTGTACACTGCTTAGAGGCAGCTCTATGTATCTTTAGTTAGGAACTTGACCGACATTCTGGGCCATGACTTTTATAAGCACTCTTCAGTATTACCAATTTTTTTTTTTTTTTTTTAGTGTCAGAAACTAAAAGGAATCGGGCCAGGCATAAAAGAAATAAGGCGAAAAGCAAAAGTAAACCTATAAACTCCAGTGTTTATAATCTCCTTTGGCCTTTCAAACACTGGTTAGTGATTCGTATGTGTTTATTTACACCCTGCCTGTTTTTACAAAGGATTTGGTGAGGATTAGAGATGCATTCAATTACTACAGGTCACAATAAATAAAAATTGGAAAGAAATTGAGTCAGAGGGAAAGTAGGGGTAAAGAAGTAGGCAAGCTCCAACCCCTAGTTTAGAGGTCCAGGCAGATAATGTGAAGCCCTAATCTTTATACCCATGTGCTACAAAAGGTTGTGTTTCGGGGGCACTAGTGGGAAAAGGAGTCAGAGAAGTGCTTCAAATAACTCACAGCTCAGAAGGAGGTGTGTAATGTGCCTTTGCTATTTTGTGAATATTACAGTCTGCTACTGAAAACAAGAAAATAAATGGGATGAGTGATACTCACAAGATGTGTTAAGCATACATCAGGAAGTTAGTAACATTAGGTCAAGAAGGCAGCAAATTGTAATTCATGCTGTAATTCATGATACACACACACACGCACACACGCACGCACGCACAGGAAGCACTGGTGATGCCCATTCTGGTCCCAACAAAAACAAGTAAAACCAATAGCTGTTTATGAGACTAATAGGCAGTATATAGCTACTGGCCAGGCATACTTGCCTTTCTGTATTTGCTTGGATTAATATGCTTCTTATTTCTAAGAGTTCTTCCCTAGCGCTCTCCTTTTTAGCCGTACGTTCTGTTTCTAGGCAATCTCATCTACTTTCATGCTCAAGGGTATCCTGGTATACACCAGAATCATCCCTATCTATCCCATAGATAACCCATCTCCACTTGAGTATCATCTAGATGCTCTATGGGCACCTCAAACTTCATATCTCCAAGACATCTTCTCTTCCCCTGAACACCTTGTCCACCTGTATTTCAGCCAATATGGCAACAATATTTATCTAATTACTTAATCAAAACTTTTAATATCACCCATACTCTGTTTCCCTCAAGTACCAAGTCCTATGATTTCTTCTTTCTTAAAGTATCTTGTTGTTTTTCTCTAACCACCATCTCTGAGGATGTGCCAAATTAGCAGTAATCAATCCTGGGTACCAAAGAGTCTTCAGAGTAAAGACCCAGGTGGTGAGCATGATGGACAAGGACATAAAGATCTACCTTGATTTACCTCTTTGCTCGTATCCAAGTCCTCCTCTCTATTTTTATTTCTTGCCATTTCACTGCATGAGCTCTGACTACTTGCAGATGCCTGACATCAGTGGTTTTAGCCTCATTATTTTCCTCCCTCTAGATGTCTTCTTCTCCCAAGCTTACCATCCCATCATTCATAATTTTTTTCTGCTAACTCTTAATCTTCTTTAAATGTTTTACTAGGAAGTCAGCTCCTCTAGGAAACTTTTCTGAAACCCCAGGCTCACCCTCCATCCCTGGACTTTATCTGAATTAAGTGCCTTCCTTTCGTGTCTGAGATTCCTCTCATATTATACTATCAATTAGGTTCCCAGAGGAAAGAGAAGGCACAGTCAAATGTGGATGATTCAAGGGAGTGTGGGGGAGGTGCAGGGGAACCATAAGGGATGGAGCAGGAACTACAGGTATCCGTGGAGCTGACACCAGCTCCAAAAAAGACAAAGAGAGAGAGTGGTTGCAAAGCCTGGACAGAGAAAACTACGTAGAAGAGGTTACTTGGTTAGGAATTGTGACTCTTGTGTGACAGCTACCCAGGCAACCTTGCAGCAAGAAAAGCAGGAAACTAACTATCCTGGCCTCATTCTCCTCTCTTCTACTTGACTTCATGCCAGATTTTCCCACTGGCCAAATGGACCAGGAGCCAAAGGACAAGGAACTTAGTTAGAATAATCTTACAGCTCAGCCTACTTATTTGTAAGGGTGAAGAAGTATACAGAAAGTAAATCTAGAGAAGCAAATGGATTTTATCTGACATAATCACACTTGAATGGAATTGTCTCTCTGTTCATCAGTCTTCATCACTAGATTGGATTCCATGAGGACAGAGAATGTTTCTTTTATCTCTAGCATCTAATATAAACTAGGTAATAAATGCTTGTTGATTGACTCAGAGAACATGGTGGATTGGATATTACTTGGAGGACTGTACTTTCTGAGCTTGCCAAATGCTTTCTGGAATCCAGAGGAAAATGGAGAGTAGAGTGAGCTCTATAATTTTTGTTGTCTGACAAAAAAAGATACATTAGTTGGTCAAGAGAGGCAAGTTCTCTTAGCAGTCAGTGCTGGAAGGAACTGGAATTAGTCATGTGACCACCTATACAAATAACTAATTTATAGTTATTTGAAGATTAACTGTATAATGGGCAATATCTTCAACAGGAAAACCATGGGTGCAGAAACATACTTCACAAGACTATTTAAAAATATTGGTCCATTTTGATTGATCTAAGAATATCTTGCCCCCCTGAAATGATTAAGCCTTAGGCTTCAAACGTGACACCCTAAAAAATCTCCAGTTTGGTCCTCTTCTCTCATTTGTCAATAGATGAAAAAGACCAACTGATAAATTCAGATGCACTGAGGGACAATGTATTCATTAAAGGGCAGAAACCTGGGTCCCTGGATACTATGTGGAGCCCTCTCTCCATCCCCTGCAAAAATCTGTGCTGAGACCAAGAAACAAACTTAATCTGTCAAAACTCTGAGATGTGTTAGGTTTTTTAGCACTCGGTATCTTACCCTGACTAATAACAGATATAAAATAATGTTCTAAATTCTACATTTGGGTTTGTTTTCTATGCTATCACCATGATTATCATAATCTATTATATATATCAGTTATTTTCATGAAAGTCCTTTCCAGCTTGAATCTCATAATTTTAGGACTATGATACTGTTGTCTTCCACTTGAGAGATGTCCCTTAGAGCCCTTCTTGCTTAGAACATGATGAGAAATATAATACCAACATTCTGTGCATTTTATAATGTATAGAGCCTTGTTTCGTGCTTGTGTCTTTAGATTCTTCCAACTATTCTGAGGAATATATGTGTCTATTATTATCCCCATGTTGCAGGTGATAAAAGTGAGACTAAGAAGTTTAAGTATAAAGTGGAAAAAACAACCAATTTATAGTTATTTGAAGATTAAGCAAGAGAATAATTTAGTCTTCTTGGAAACTGGTACATGTTTCAAGGTAATTTTCCTACTTTTTTTGTAACTTTCTTATAAGTTATCTATTGCTGTGTAACAAAAATATTAACAATTATGTTCTGCTTACAAAACTTGAGCTATAAAGACACGGATAGCTGGGGTTGGGGGTAGGGCTGGAACAGCCGGCTTCCTTGGGCTTCTCTCCTTTTTGTGGTTTTTCTACATGGCAGCCCTGAGGGAACCATGGTAGCTTAATGAGTGAAGAGAACAATACAGTGTGCAAGAGTGACAGAGAGAGAGACAGATAGACAGATAGACAAGCAGACTGTCAGAAGCTCTAAAAGTCTTATGACTAGGTCTTGGAAGGACATTCCATTGTGTCACTTTCACCACATTTTTCTTAGAAGCAAGCCACTAGGGCCAACTCGTATCCATGGGAAGAGGAACTAGACTCCACTACTTCTTGATTGAATTTTTGGCATGTTTTTCAACTTCTGCATTTTTATTCTCTAAAATGCTTGCCTAAATTAAGTGCAGACATGAAGCTCTGGGGTAAGTTAAATGACACATCCAAGATCATTCAGCTGTTAACTTATTCCACCAATACGAGGCCCAATTTTGTGACTCTCAAGTTCATGCTCTTTTTCACTACCCCGGAAAAGCTCCTGTGATCAGTGAGTGGAATAGGGTAGAGAAGACATGCTAGTTCCCAAATAGAGCCAATTCTTTTCATTGCCTTGGGAAATACACATTTATTTTGCAGGGAAAGTATCCATAAAGCAGTCATCCATAAGCACTTTCCAAGTTTCCCCCCAACATCTGTGTTTTAATTTTTTTTCTAACAGATGTATTCATTTGCATTTCTCCCAAATGAATCACTTTTTTGTTGTTATTTTTGACTGTTTTTCTCACCTCCCAAGATCTTTTTGTATTAATTATCAAACCCACCCCTTAGGTTCATACCACCTCCCAATTGGGAACCTTCTCTTGATTCCATCACTGTGAATGTGCGCCCTTCCTGTGGGCCATTAAATGAAATGTCCTTTGAGAGGAGAATGTGACATAAGGTCTGAGGGGCACTTTTTTTTTTTTTTTGAGAGGACAAAATTTCTAAGGTTGAAATTTTCTGTTGAACCAAAGAGGGTTTAAATCATTCCATTGTAGAAAATCTGGGAATCTGAACAATGCTGTGGATTTGAAACCTCAGAGATCTCACAGATCAGTTTTTGTAATTCTAGGCAGCAAGATAAATTTCCCTGTAGGAGCTTTTCCCTTGGGAATCTCCAAAAGTCCCTACAGGGAACCATCCTTTGTGTTTCCCACATCCAAAGGCTTGGTGGAAACATGGAGTAAAATGTAGAGAATGGATTAGGGCTCCCCACTAGATATGGGTTCTCTGTGTATGTATATTAGTTCAGCCCACAAAAACATAACACAAGCCACGCTGATACTGTTGTATTTTCGAATAGCGGTAGAAAGTAAAAGTGAAATTAATTTTAATAATATATTTTATTTAACCTAATATATTCAAATCACTACCATTTGAACATGAAGTTAATATAAAAACATTGAGATATTTTTCAGTCTTATTTCCATACAAGGTTATGGACTCTGATGTGTATTTACACTTACTGCACACCTCATTTCAACTCATCCATAGCCAGTATTGTATTGAGCAGCACACATATACCCGTGGTTTCTGTTGCTTCATTGGGTCTCTGATACCTCAACCCTTTCTTCTCTGGTTGCATACCTTCTTATAGTTCAGGTATCAGCTTGAAACACCTCTCCCGGAGAGGAACCCACTCCTTCCCCGTCATTCTCTATCCCATTATCCTGTTTTATTGTCTCGATAGCTCCGATCTCTTCTAAAATAATCTTATTAGTTTGCTTATGTCTTCTCCACCAGAATGTAAGTATCATCCGGCAGGGATTTTTAACAATCTATTTTGGTCTTGGTGATTTCCCCTCGCGGAGCACACAGTCCCTGGCACACGGCCGGCGTTCAAACACTTTTTCGGCTCGAAGAAAACGCATTTCTCTGGAAGCCAGCCAAAGCGGGCAGCGTAGCGTCATGTCACGGGTGGGGTGCCACGTTGCGCAGGGCTGCGTTGAGTACCCTCACGGCGTGGGTGTGGGGTGAGTGGGTGTGTGCGGGGTGTGCGCGGTGTGCGCGGTAGAGCGCGCCCTCGAGCCGGGAGCGCTGAGCAGGGAGGAGCACCGAGCGCGGAGCACAACCCGCAGCGCCGGCCAAGCTAGGCAGCTAGGAGGTGGGTGGGCCGTACCGCCAGCCCGCCCGCGGGGTCCCCATTGGTCGCCTGCCGGTCGCCGGCCGCCCTCCGCCCGGAAGCCGGCGAGGAGCCGAGGGGCTGCTCCGGAGCCCGAGCGGGAGAGCCCGGCTGACCCGACGCCGGGGCGGACGCGCGGGGTCCGCGACCTCAACCCGCTCGCTCCCCGCGATCGCGGCGCTGCCCCGCTCGTCTCCCGCGCTGGCGCCTGCGTTCGGCCTCCGACAGCGCTCCGGAGGGACCCGGGCAGCTCCGGGCGCCCGGGTGAGTGGCCGCGCGCGGCTCCCCGGCTTCTCCCCGGCCCCGCCGCCCGCTTTTGCTTCTGCGGCCGCGGCGCGGCGCGGCGGGGTTTGCATGGGCAGCGCCCTGGGCCATCGGGAAGGCCAGGGCGGGGAAACTTGTTTGTGGGGAGAAGTGGGATCGCTGCCAGGGGGCGCCCCCAGCCCCGCGGGCCGGGTAGGAACAGGTGGCGCGGGCCGGGCCGGGCGCTTTGTGTCAGGGCGCGGAGATCGGCAGCAGGCGGCCGCGCCTCCCTCGGCCGCTCCCTTCGCTTCCCTCCCCTGCTCTCCCGGGCGGCCGCACGCCGCCGGGTCGGCCGGGTAACGGAGCGGGAATCGCCAGGAATGTGCCTCTGGGGACTGCCTGGCTCGAGGGAGGAGAGGAGGTGGCCGCGGAGGTGCGGGAGCCGAGAGGTGGCGCGGGGGCTGCACCGCCCGCAAGCTGGAGAGGGGATGCTTCCAGCGATGCGCGTTCCGCCCGGGCAAGCGCTTCATTCTTCCGCGGCGCCCCTGGAGATGGGGAGCTGGGTGGGCGTGTGTGCAGAGAAAGAGGAGCTGGGGAGGCCAGTTACCTCCGGAGCCGGTTCTGATCGGTGCAGAGAGCCTGCTTTCGGGGTCGTGGACCTTGGGGTGCCGTTGTGCCCGGCTCCACGCGCGCCAGTGATGTGGGTCTGGGGGCCTCCCTGGCCCAGATTTAACAAAGGGTGCTCCTCTCCACCCGGCGGGAGGGGCAGCTCCGGAGAAGTGGTCTTCAGTAACGGGTCTTAGCTCTGAGGAGGTCTACCTCCTTTTTGAATTGTCATTTTATGTGTATTATTGCCTTTTTTCATATTTTTTCTTAAAGAACTGGAGACTGATGCATGAGGGGCCCACGGAGGCGCAGGAACGGTGGTGATGGTTTGGGAAGCGGAGCTGAAGTGCGCTGGGCATTGGTGAGGAGTGACAGTTTATCATGACCGTGTTCAGGCAGGAAAACGTGGATGATTACTACGACACCGGCGAGGAACTTGGCAGGTACAGGGGGTGCCAGAGGCGCACGCTACTGGGTTATGGGAATGCATAAGATTGGGGGGCAGTGGGCGGTGAACAAATGCAGTTTGAATGAGGCATCTCCCTTTCCTTTCCGGGAGATGCGCAAATTATAGGGAAAAAGAGTTACAAACCCAGAAAGGGCTAAGGACCAGAAATATACTACCTTCTCCAAGGGAGTGGGGGTGGGGAGGCAGTTTCAGTGTTAGATTATGATGCAAAATATATTGATCCAAGACCCTTGGACAAGAACAGGTTGAATTGTCTGCAGTAACTTGTCAGCTTTTGTCCTTCCTACACAACAAGGCAAACGCTAAAATGTAATTGCAACTGGAAATGAGCTCTCATGTGAGATTTAAACAGGGGATACTAACTAATTAATAGGCTTGCAAAATCTTCCTACTTTCCTTTTTTTCTGAAATGTCAGGGTAACATGCACAAGTATTGGTAGGTCTTAAATTGGAGACTTGCCAGATGTTGATGTTGGGCTTGGATTTTGAAACTTCCTGGAATCGGGAATTTAATTACCCAGTTGGTATTAGTGGTGGCTTTGGTTTCATTCCCAATGTTAAATTTTTAACAAATCAGTGAGTGAGAGTCTAATATGGCTATCTGGATTCAGAGCCTATCCATTGCTGGGGGAACTGTGATTCTGAGTGTAAAGTCTTTCAGTTTCTAGGTGAATAGATTTCTTTGGGGGCATCTAAGGGCTGAATTGGTTTCCCCTGGACTGGGTATTTGACAGTTTGTTGAGCTCTGGCCTAACTATAGCAGAAAACTCAGTTTTCAGACCTAAATTTAAATTCAACATCTGGAATTTGACTGCAGTGTATTTGTACTCTGAGTAAAGTACACAAAAGAATCTTTAAACAAACAAACAAAAAACTATGTATTGACTCATACATGTATCAAAATATGTATTTTTCCACATACACCTGATGTCCTGATACAAAGCTTCCTTTTACTTCATGAAAAGGAAATTCACAAATACCCACACCCTAGATTACCTAATGAAAATTATGAAAGTTGAGCTTACCTAAAATATTTTATGAATCAAAGAGTGTAGAATGCAAGCAGTTTTAAAAAAGTTTCTGTAACAGCGTATTTCTGTATATGTTTAGTATTGACTGAGAACACTGGTTTAGGAATTGCTCAGTATATATTGGAGATTTACTAAGCAAGGAAGAAGGAAAACCCTCAAAAATAATTTTTCATGGTTATGTTTAAGACTAAGGTTTAAGAGTATGTGGTTGAAATACTTGGTTTAACTAGAATTTAATCACTTTATCCCCATGGTTTTCAGGAAGATGAGTGATATATGGAGTTCTCCTTTGGAAGTCAGGGGAAAAAGGTGAAAAAATATATTTTAATTCTCTTTGTATAGTATGACCTGATTTTATAAATTATGTTATAACAAGAGATGATTAAAATTAGGTTAGATGATGGCTTTGTTAATTAAGTATACTGACCTTATTTTCATTAAGATTTTTTGGTAGTGTTGTGAGAAAGAAAAAAAAAAAAAATGAGGCCTCCCTATGGCTGGCCCAGGGCATTTGTGATCTTATTTTGTGGATGTGATGACAGTCTTCTGCCTCTGCCCTGGGGAATGGTTTGCAAATTTGTCACTAGCATCTCGCTTTGATTTTGGCTCTGTCTACACTTCTGTGTGTGTGTAACTTTCTCCCTATACAAGACTAATTGACAAATTGTTTTTTGAATACTTTAATTTATGTGACCTATGAATTTGAAAGAAGTGCTCTGAAAAATTAAGAGTTGGGGATTTTTAAAATGAAAGTATATGTACCCATCTAGCTGCTGTATCTTTTGGTTTTGCTAAAAATGGGTTAAATGGTTGGTTTTTAAAAGTTTTTTTAAGTCCTGTGATTTTTATGTCTGCCTTGGAGATAGCCACTTCCTGAAAACAAATCCTAACATAAGAAAGACAAATAGGAAAAATACTGCTTCATGTGTCACAGAGAAGATTGGGAGTGGAGGCAGGAGTTTAGTGGCAGAAAATGGAATGGACAGATCGTAAACACAAAAGCAAGGTTATACTAAGCAGTGAGTTATACATCTAGATTTAAAGCTTTATCTACATACTGCATTCAGTGTTCATCTAAATAAATGTACTGAGACAATGTCCACAACTAGAGCAGGGAAGGTAGGTTTTTGAACAAGTAGAATACAGTATTATTACTATTATTATTATTATTATTATTATTATTATTTCACTTTTAGGAAAACAGAATATGTCTGTTGGAGGATGAGTATGTGGGTGTGTCTGTGTGTCCGGGTCTGTCTGTCTTTGTGTTTTTATATGTGTCTGTATGGACTGCCCAGGACAGCTATAAAAGCTCTCTGTCAGCTCTAAAGAACTTCATCGAGTATTGATTGTTGCAGTAGCAATAGAGCAGACAGACCACTGGACCAAAATCATCTTGGTCCAAAATCATCTCTGCATCTTGCTAGCTTTATAACCTTGAACAAGGTCACTTACCCTCCCTGACCCTCAGGATCTTCAGCTATAAAATGAGAGGCCCAGTGCTTATTTCATGGCTGTTGTGACAACCAAGTAATCTAACACATGTAAAAGTATTTTATCAGCAGTAAAGTGTTAAACAAATATAGATATCATCTGTAGGACCGTCTGAGACATGGAGTGTTCCAGGCAGTCTCATAACTTGGCTGGCAACTCAACATTCTTTTAAGTATCTCTTTACCACTTTTGGGAAGGGAGGACCTCTGGGAAAAGGATCATAGGGAGATGCATTGCTACCAACACTTGGCCTCTCCTCTCTGATTCCGAATAATGCTGCTCTGGCCTTGAACTTGCATACTTAAGTGAATGGACCATCATCTTTAAAAGAATGTTTGCTGACCTATGTTGACTCCAGGAGGCCCCCTAGGATCTCACCTTCTACCCCAGGAGGTGGAACAAAGCACTGCTTCTTTCACAGGTAGTAGTCTCTGGGAAGAGTTCTTATAAATGCAGATTTCTTCATCTGCTGTTATGCTTGGGTCGTTTTAATGCCCTAAGGTGCCTGAGCATCTCTTATCAGTTGGCACTTGGGGCAGCTGCAGGCTGACTTGTCCCACCATTGGGCTCCGCTTACACCCTTGGCGGAGGTTCAGCGTAACATGTGAGCCTTCTGGGCACCTTTCCTGAGTGCCTGGCCTTCTTTTCTCTTCTGCTGTCTGACCTCACATGATCTCAAGACCTGAGTCCCACCACCTGAATATATGCCTCCATGACGCTTTCTCTCTTTTAGGAGCCAAATGACTTGTGTCTGAAGCACTCCACTGGTCCATAACCACAGACTGCCTTATGCCATGCTCCATCCTTGCTTTGTGTTAGTATTATCTTTGTATTGCTTTTATAGTCAGCTTGAAAGTTCCTTCAGGTGGTCTTTTCTTCTCCAGGGTGTGCAGTATGCTGCATAATACCAGGCAAAGTTTGATCGATGCTTGAATGAGTTAATGCAAGTTGGCAGGTGCAGTATTGAGACCAAAGTGGGAACTGAAGATGCAAATGGTGATGCAGATGCTGTTGCTGATAGAGAGGCAGTGTTCAGTGTGGTTCAGCCGCAGCATACTCATTTGGAAAATAGGGAATCAGCTACCTTTGCAGGATGTTGTGAGAATTAGAGACAATGGATGAAAACATCTAACACAGTCACTGCCTAAGATATTGTTTTTAATAACCTGTTTTCCCCATCACAGCATTTACCACATTGTATAGTTATTACTTATTTGATTATCTGCTTTCTTCACAGGTTGTCACAGGGTTGCAACCTCGAACTTATTCATCATTTTTATCTCTAATGCCTAATTAATGCATGACACTTACTAGGTGCTCAGTAAATGCTTGCTGATTAAATGATTAAATTAAATGAATAGATGTAAAGCGCACATACACACACACACGTGTGTGTGTAAATATGTATATATGTATGTGTGTGTGTGTATATGTGTACATATATATATACATATATATATCCCTCAATAAATAATGACTCCGGTGGAGATGAACTTAGGACATGAAAGGCTGCAGCTCATAAAATAAATAAAAGCTGCTTTGCTTTTGCATTCTCTGTGGCCGAACAGTAATATGCACAGCAGCCAAAATTTCTGATCACAAGACCCCTTTAAACAAAACAAGGTTAACATTAAATATTTAACATTGGCTTGGGTGGTCTCTGGAAACTAATAATTCAGTTTTAGGGCATTCGCATTTTGGCATAAACTCTTTAGGCATTGTAATTGAAGTAGGGAATGGTAAGAACCCCTGACAGTCCTAGTCCCTTGTACATCTTTCACTTGGTTCGCTGTGGACTGCAGGAGCGAGTCCTGAGAATTCTGGCATTCCCCTGTGGGTGGACGGAGGAGAGATTTCCCGGCGTGGGAAATGTAGGCCCGTGAAGTCGACTAGTGAGAGCATCCTGTAGGACTGCGCTGAATGTGATTTTTCTCTTTGCCTCTTTGCTCCCGCGGGCCCTCAGGTATTTCCTCTGGTTGGAAAGGCTGCAAAGTTTTAGAGAGATAAAGTTCAAGTATATGTATTAGAGGTAACAGTCAGTGATTTTTAAATTCTCTACCTAATAATAGTCTTCTAGGATGTGAAGGGAGGGCTCGACAGTGGTAGTGAGTGGCAGTTTGGCTGAATGCTTGCTTGTTTGCTAGCACTGGGAATGCATCTCTGGACCACCCAGCAGATGTAATTTAGGAACCTAGAGTGGCAAGGGTCTAATTAATGGAGAAATCAAGGAGCATTAAGGCTGACTTCTTGGTCTCCCTATGGCCTTTTATCCTAACCTTGTGTCTTTTTTTTTTTTTTTTTTGTAATGTTTTGTTAAATTTTTCAATTACAGTCGATATACAATATTATGTTTCAGGTGTTCAAAACAGTGATTAGACATTTATATAACTTACGAAGCGATCACTACAGTAAGTTTAGTACCCATCTGACACCACTAAGCTTGTTTCTTACCCAGCCGCTGAGGAGCCTTAAGGCTCATAACACTGTCACGCCCCTGCAAAGCTGTGAAAAACACATGCAATAAGCTTATGGAAATGGATGCTCAGATGAATTTCAGTAATTACATATATTGGTTATAGCTGGAGAGGTAACATTGTCAGACATATCCTCTTGTCTCCCAGCAAAATTGTAATCCCTAAAGGCAGAGACTGTTTCCTTCCAGGTAGGGTGAGGGGAAAGAATCCACCTGGAAGATGAGGCACAAACGTGTGCTGCTGGATTCCTTTGGAGATGGGATGTATGTGGGGAGGGGTGGGGGGCGGGGCAAGGCCTAAGCTGTGAGTGACAAGGTTAAGGTTACATGGTCTGATCTGGCTTTCTGCTAGGAAATGTGTTATGAATGTTCGCCACTAATTCTCCCGAAATGCTGTGTGTACCTCACCTATCCAGGCTTTTTGATCTCACTAGTCAACCTTGTGAGCCTGCAATCCTCCCTTCAAAGAGAAAATACCTCAAGAAGTCTCTCCTTAGTAGAAACTTAATTCTAATCAGGAGACAAAGAAAGCCACATACTGGTGGAAGGCTTCTGTTGGTCAAAGGCCACCCAGAGACCCTTAGGCATCCAGACCTTGAAGAGACCAGAGTTCTCAGCATGTCCCCCTTCTCATTACATTCAGCTGATGCTCAGACATGTCAAGTGTCTTTCTCAAGGCCACTGGTTAGTAGGTAGCCAAGAGATGGGCCGAGAATCTTGGCAGGCTGTTTTATTATGTTCTCCACACTACTTAGGGTTGGGCAATTCTCCTTTTTTGGAAGCCCAATAAAGTTGACCTTTAAGAGAGGTGATTTGGGCAGCCATCTAAGACTAATACATTTTAACATCTTGCATCAGAGAGGATGGTTAGGAGTAACTGGTAACCATTTCACACAAGGTTTTCATTTCTACCTGAGCCAGAGGCTGCCCCTTGGACCTCAGAATTCGCACAGGCACTTTACTACACACAGGACTGTCTTTCCTTTTCCAAGTGGCTTGTGCCCCACGGTTAAGAATGGTCTTAGTGTGTGGCATAGTCTTACCCGAGTCTCAGAGTTAATAGTTTAGCTTTTCAGAAAGTTCACAGAACACTTTCATTATTATTTAACTTTTGAGTAATGTGATGTGTACAAAAGAGTCTTGGCTCTGCCTGGTAGGCCACCCACTAAAAGACAGTTTTTCATTTCATTAAGCATCACTAGTCTGGTTTAGGGTAAGTGTTTGATTGTTTGAGACTATGTGAAAATTAATACTTAATTGTTCTGCTTTGGTTTGTTGTGGTAAATTATCAAAACAGAATCATCATCTCTCAGCCTTGAAGGAGATTATATGGAAGTATAATTATTTATAATAAATCCAATTTATCACTTTGTCAACATTCTAAATGAATACCTTTACATGTGCAGTTAGGAGAGAATGGAGAAAAAAGATTGACATTTGGTTTTTCTACATCTTCTAACTAAAACGAGTTTAAAATAGCTTTGTCTAACTCGTAAACTTTTATCAGGTAAAACAAAAAGTGTAGTTATACCCTAAGTCTAGGTTTAATGTGCGAGGAGGGTTTTTTACAATGAAAAAGTCTAAAACCCAAAGTAGTTTGTGTCTTATTTTCACTTCTAGTCCAAAACAAAAGTCATGTGCTAGTAACTAATCTCTGGTGATGGCTGACAAGTGTGATCCTTAGTGACTCTTGTTTATCACTTCTGTCTCTTCGGTGATGTTGAGAGCTAGTGTGGCTTACAGATCACACTGCAGTCATTTAAGTATAATGTTGCTTACCTCTGAGAAGTGACCATGGGGTTTTCCCCTTATTGTCCTACTTGTCAACATTTCAATTATGAACTTGAGAAATGTTATTCAGTAACCTAATGTACATTCAGAGATATCAGGAGGGGAAAGAGAGGGAGGAGAATGTTGTCGATTTTTTTTTCCTCATTGTAAACACAGTCAACTTTTGATGAAAAGCATAATGTTCGAACAAATAAATGCTGTAAACTGTGGATCTCTGGTGTTTGAAAAGTTTATCTTGATGATGCTTACTTATAGTCATATGCCCGATGGTTTTTGCCTGGGAAACTTGGCTCTGAGTATGGACTCTAGGGACACATTTTATTTTCTGTTAAAACTATCTGTTTGTTATTTAGATATAATGTAACGATAGGGGCTGGCTATTACATATCTCAAGTACAGCTGATATTGTAAGTTTTAGCCTTCAAGGAGTGAGCCGATTTCCATTTTTGCCCGTTGTTAAATAGTTCTTTCTATATAGTTCATTGTCAGAAAATGGTACCTTTGAAACTATGCAAACTTTCCCTTTTTAACCAGTCCTCCATGCTCTTGTTCCTGGCCCCTCAGTGTAGAGTTTTCTAGTTGAAAAAGCAATGTAGGGAAATAATCAATGCCTCATTTTATTTTATTTTTATTTTTATTTTTGGTCCCATCATGAAAAGGATTAGCTTTTCCTCTGAGTTGCCTGTGTGTGTCTGTCTATGACCAGACTGTAAACGCAGGGGGGTAGATGTGACTTGGGTGAGGCAAGAAAAAGTGACAGAGGAGTACGCTGGCACAAAGAGTGGCTTGGGGGAGAGGAGGGCAATTATAATGTTTCTGTTTTCCGAGAAGTCCTGAATCTGTACGGAGCTCAGTTTTTTTTGTTTTTTTGTTTTTTTTTTTTTCTTTTTCTTTTTTTGCCATTTGTGGCTTATGGGTAAGCAGTAGAAATATGTATCTCTGGGAAAGTGATGAAAGGCTGCAACATTTTGAGCGTAATATTTAATAGGCTGGGAATGACAAGCTGCTTCGCTTTACAAAAACAAGGCTATGGCATTGTAGGTATATGAATACTGTGGAGAATAGACTTTTAACAGCCAACTGCTGAGATGGCCGAATTGCCCATGATACACAGAAGACCTGTCCTTAGAAATTTGGTAAGCCAAAAAGTGCTAAGAAGTTATTTGCTATCTTACAGATACTCTTTTATTGGTATCTAAATCAATATAATTGAAAGCAGAGCCTGCCAGGGGTGTCTACTGTACACCTGGGAAGTGAATTTAGAAAGTTGTCTTTAAATGTTGTCTTCACCACATGGCAACTTAGTGGAAGTTTCCCACTTCACTATCAGCACTTCATCAGCTCCTCTGGCTTCAGGTAACCATGGGTTTGCTTCCTTCCCCACCACAGCCTTTGGAGCAGCCCCCTTCCTGGCCGGTCACTCCACTCTGCAGACCGGAAGTGCAGTGGCCCCAGCGTGCTCAGGACCAGGCCTGGTTGACATAAAGCACTGCCGTTCTTTTTTTTCTCCCTGACATCACCTTTTCCACATTGTGCAGTCAGAATGAAGTGGAATCCTCGCCTGTCATCCATTTGGTGGTGAACTTGTAAAACGACTGCTTGGGGCTCTGTTCTTGGCATCTCTTTGCACTGTAATTCAAACAAGTTCGGGATAAACGGGAGGTATTTAGGTTTTTTCCATGTAGAATTGATAACGGCTTGCTCCACGCATGGTGATATATTCCCCTTCATGGTAGAGCTTCAGCAGCTGATTCAATCATTTGGGGAGGAAGTGAATAAGTACAAGTGGAATCGTTTCTAGGATGAAGTGTTATCAGCCTGCATTTTCCGTCCCACCCTTCCTTTGGCACAGAGAGCTAGGAATGCTGGCGTATATGGCCGTGGACAGGCGAGATAAGCTTAATGGTGGTATGGAAGGCCTTCGGTTTTGCTCATTGTTGTTTGGGAACAGAATGAGTATACCTGTTTTATGAATATTACTAATTAATGTGGACCGGCCTTTGGAGGCCTCATGTTCAGAAGCAACATTCTCTTTAATACAGATAATTAAAACAAAAACAAAAACAAAAACAAAACTACATCAGAGAGAAGTTATAACCTGGAGAAATAAGAAGCAAATGTGAAATGACCTGGGCAGTTTCAGCCCACAGCCTTCTCCTCAGCATGTCCACTAAGAAGGCTCTTTTTCTTAGTTCCTGCATCCCTTAACAATTTGGATTAAGTAGCTGGCCACTTTGTATTGTATTCTTTTACAGTTAGTTTATGCATGTGATCCTTGGCTCTCTCTATGGGCTACAAATTTTCTGCTAGTAGAGAACATGGCTTTCTGTGTCTCTTCTGTTGAGCAGGAGTAAGTGAAGCACACAGTAGGCCTTGTTTATTTGCCTTATGAAGACACATATCTAGAAATTAGAATATGGTTCAGAGCTTTGAACTCAAATCTCTGATCCCGCAATGTACTGTTATCTTGGGAAAGTCTCTTGACGTCTGTGAAACTGACTTTTCTCATCTATAAAATGGGGATAATGATACCTCATAAGGTTGTTGTGAGGTGTATGTAATATATGTAAAGTGGTTGGCCCAGTTCCAGGTACACAATAGGTGCTCAAGGAGTGGTGGCCCTTAACAAGTTAGGGAGAGGGCGTGAGAGAGGCAGAGACTGGGACTGTATAACATGCTTCTGAATCTATGTATCTGTTCATTCCTCATTTCCTTTCCCAGGAGAAGGATGAGGGAGAGAGCTCACTTCTCCCCAGTTCCACCCTCACTCTTTCTCTTCTTTTCTCTCTTCTCCTCTTGGGTGCAGCCCGCAGAGTGGGCTCATTCTGCCAAGTTTACTTTGTTTATCCGATCTGTGCTTTGAGGTGTGCCCGTACCATTCTGGTGGGCTCGGACTCAGGTCTCTGACCCAGGTTTATGTGCCGGGCACCCTCAGCAGACCCCATGAGAGTGTGGTAGATGATTTTTAGAGTTCCTGAGAAACAAATTAGCTAGGAATTTAGCTGTGCATTCAAAGGCTGCAGGAGACAGGGCTTTAAAGAACTGCCATTTTCAAAGCGCACCTGGATGCCAAGGGAAGAGGGCTGGAGAAGCTTATGTTAAAGAGGCTCCATTATGATGGAAAGAGATGCTTTCAGGGAAGCAAGGGCATCTAAAAGCTGCTTGACGGACAGCCAGGAACTAGCTGCTAAGTGAGAGAGCTGCTTTGAAATGCTTGGAGGGATGGTCTTGCTGGCGCTATCAGGAACCTGAGATGTGTCAGCATGCACATTTATGATTTGATACGGTGTACTTTTAAATTTGTGTGCCCGAAAAGTCATTGTCATTTTTCTAGCTGCTTTTTAAGTTAAAAAACCTTAATCTTAAGCGGCCAAATAAGACGCTACTTATTTGATCAGAGAAACAAATCGCCGATTTTTGTAACGCATGTTTATGGAGAAAGGAGCTGAAACCAGCGTGTAGGCCCCTGAGCTCCTGACCAAGATGAGCTTGCTACAGAATGCAAGATATTCGGCAGATCGGAGCCTCCGTTCGTTTCTGACACGTACTGATTTAAGATGTGAAAATGAGTGTTTGGCCAAGCCAAAATTGCCCGTGCCAAGAAAAGCCTATTAGGTTAGTAGCTGAAAGGCCGAATTGTTAGGGTTTACTTAATGGCGAGGCTGTGCCAGCTGCTGTGAGTAAGTGCCCACTTACACGTTCAAGTGCCCGTCCGTGTCCCCCTGGACTCTGGGGTCTTGTTTGTTCAAGGAACATGGCTGCCACACAAGAGGCCACTTTCAAAGGATGCTTCTTTATTCTTCAGGCCCATTTAGTGGATATCTTTAGTTTGTAAAAAGTAACATTAGGCGCTCACAAATTTTAAAAGGAAAAGGCGTGGAAATCGGGTCTATGAGGCGAGTTCAGGTGAAATACCAAGGAATGACAATATTAAACTATAGTCAACATAAATAGACTGTTAAATAAAACTATCATGGGAACCCTAATATTTGTCCATAGTTTGTCCATTCATCTATGGTTGGTTGGACATTAGAATGATATGGCACTTGCTGGGGTGTTGGGAAGAACCCTACATCTCAAAAAGTTTCTAATTCGGTAGGGTAGACAGACTTCGCACATCCAATGATAATAAGAAGTGAGAGAAATCAAGTGTGAAAAACTTTCTGGAATTCAAGCAAGGAGAGGTCATTCTGACTTGGAAGGTTTATTCGCTTATTCACTCATTCATTCAGATTCCTGTGGGACCATAAAGAAGTAAGGAGGTGAGTGTAGGAGCAGATATGTGTGTGCCTCTACCCGGGTAGTCCCTGGAAGAAACTGGAAATCAGACATGACAAAGGAGACAAGGAAACTTCAGATTTACTGGAAACCCATTCTAGACCAGGGGCTGAAGGTAGGAATTTAATCCACCTCTTATAGATGAGTAAACTGAAGTTCAGAAAGACCTCAGTCTTTAGAGGTCTTTAGATAGTGTATTTAAAGTGGTGGCAACCGTGGGGCTAAGATGTGTCTGGGAATTGGGCGATAGGCTGTGCAGTTCACTTTATGTCCTCTTCCTCTGTTCCCATCTCAGAAGGGAAATTTAAAGAACTCTCAAGCATTTAGCACAGGACCTGGCTCATACAATGTGTTCACGACCTGTTTCCTTTATTCCTCTAAACTAGGAGTTCTCGACCTCAGCACTAGTAACGATTTGGTCAGGATAATTCTTTGCAGTGGGGGTCCCGTGCACTGTACAATGCTTAGTGGGTTCTTGCCTCTACCCATTGGCTACCAGTAACACCCTCTCCCAACTGTGACAACCAAAATGTTTCCAGACATTGCTCAAAGTCTGTTGAAGGGCACCTCTGACTCATTAAGAACCACTGGGCTACAAGACCATGAAAGGGAAGTGTTGACTAATGGGCCTAGAGCTTGGAGCTGATAGTAGGCAGGGAGGATCCTGCACCCAGTGGGAAAGAAAATGCTCCAAAGGAAGATATTTACCTTGAGTGCCCAGAGCTGGGGAAGGAAGAGAGAAGGTGTGAGTGAGAGGTCTGGGCACTTGCTGTTTTAGTCTGACTTTTTTTTATGTGCTGTCCTGGGAGGGAACAGGTCTGCTGCGTCCCAGAGCACACACAATGATTAAGACCTAGAAAGGGCGCTCGTCAGACTTCCGGATGTTATTTGCCTGGTGTGAAAGGCACCCAAGGCTAACATCGCAGTTTCCGCTGTGCTCCTCCCTGCAGTGCAGGCTGCTGTGAGTCATGGCCCGGAGCTGGTTCCCATCACTGCCTGACCTCCGTCCACCCTGCCATGAACCGTGGCTGTCATCTTGATCTGATTTTAACCTGGTTTAATGACTGTGCTTTATTTCGTGCTGATTCCTAATTTTCAGTGAAAGCTAGATAACTCCTTACTTTTTATTTTCTTTTCATTCTTAGGCCCCCAGTATCTACCTTTACAGCAGGCTGAATAGTATAGCATATTGTGCGATCAGGGGGAGCCCATGTGGCTTAGTTATTACCTCACATATCCCCTCTTCCCAGCAGGGCTTCTATGGGTAGAAGGTCAGGTCTGGGAACCCCTGGCAGAAGGTGTGAAGAATGCTTTCTGCTCTGCCTCCCAGCTGCCTGGGGAAGGGCGCTTGTGTGGAAGTCAGCTGGGGGAAGCTTGTCAGTGGAAGAGCGTGTGAAAGGAAGGGCTGATTTGGAGGGCGTGTGTCAGTCAGGGTGCTGGCAGGAAAGAGTCCACTCCCAACAGTCCAGGTGAAGGTTAAAAGATGGCCAAGAATGCACTGTCTGAGGATCCCATACTATGCCTAGGACTGAGTTGGAGCCACCGAGAAGGGCCACCAGCTCCTGCCACATCAGGGGAGAAACACCCACCTCTCTCTCTTCCTGCCCTCCCACCTCCCTCCAATGCCTCTTGTTAACCACCTGCAGGGAGCCAGGGTGGGCAGCCTCCTGGCTGGGCAGAGAAGAGTGAAGAACAGATTGATGAGGGGGGGAGGGTGGTGTAGTGTCTGTGGACAGATGGAGGAGATGGAGAATAACCAAGAGAAGGATGTCTGCTAGTGACAATAGTGAAATGATACTGGGTTTGCTATGTGACTGCTCCCCTCTATTGATACATGTGAACAGAATCTGTACTATCAATATTCGGGACCCTCCTCTCTCCTCCGAATACTAGGTTTACATTCCATTTCTCTCCCAGAAGTCATTCCTGACCATCTCCCTTCAAAACAATGCCCTTCTCTTACAAATAAAATTCCCGTGCCAGGCACCCAGCATTTAGACCCCACATTGCATTGCTGGCTGTGTTTACGTATGTGTATCTTGTCTAGATTGTGAGCTTCTTAAGGTGTTGTAATTCTTTTGTTCCTAGCATCTTGCAAGGAGAAAACAATCCAGAAATGTCTGTTGTTTGATGATCAATTCCTTTAACTGGTCATAATCACAAATTTCTGAAATGAAGGACTATAACCATAGTTCCCATGAGTTGTAAAGGTGGAAGGGTAATCACTAAAAGATTCCTTCAGATGCTTAGCATGTTTTCGTTCTCGGAATAGCACTGAGAGATATACCCCCCTGAAGGTGCAAAGTCGGTCCCAGTATCACTCTGTTAGCGGAAGAGCAAGACACGAACAACATAATTATGCCCTTTCCTCTGTGGCATGCTGATGACTTCCCCAAAATCTGTTGATACTTTTTACCATGTTACTTATTCTCAGCGTCATATATATTTTAAAATTGTAAAGTAGAGGGAAAGAGGTGAGTCTCCTGGGAGTAAAACATGGTTGACCCCATTTCAATTACTGGAGTGGAAATAGGTGCCAGAAGCAAAGGCATCAGGTACTGACCCGCCGCGCATCACAGCTAGCTAGCACGGTTCTCAGAGAAAGCAGCATCCATCTGTGCCTAGCCTGTGGACACAGCCTCTCTACAGCACAGCACAGCTGTTCGCCCTGAAATATTTGCAAATTAAAAGTGAATACCTAAGGGACTGGATGTTAAACCTCTTTGGGACTGGCAATCTCCCTGCTGTCAGTCAATCCTGTCAAATCTACTTTCTTTTATTATGATGCTTAAAAATTGGGGCTTCAAAAAGGAAAAAGGAGAGTCTCGAGACAGAATTGACTTCTTTCCCAGTAAATTTTAATTGATTCTAGGACACGTAGAAAGCCGTATCATGCATTCTGAAAGGATAGGATTTAATTATGGTTTAAAATTAGTTCTATAGGCAGTGCTTGGAGTTGCACCCAGAGAGAAGAATGGAGGGTTCCAGCGGAATTGTGTAAACGGCTTGATGGGAAAATAGGCTTCTGCTGCAGAGGGTTTGGGAGCATTGCCAGTGTTACGACAATGTGTCAATTGGTTTCCCTGTACTCTGAGCAAGTGGAGGAACTGCCTGCCAGGTGTGAGGATGTGAAAGGACTGTTGGAAAGCTTGCCTCTGAGCAGACAGAGACACGAACCGCCGGACACAGCAGTTTTCAACGCAGTATCACTCTTGTTCCTTGGCTTGCACTTCTTCTGGTGACACTAAGAGGTTAAAGGCAGTTGCCTGAAAGCCAAATGACAAGGGGAAAGTTGTTAAGAGCAGACATTTAAAAACCAGCCACTGTGGGGTGGGAAGAATGAGGATATTGGTAACAACCAGAGTTCAGCTTGAGAGTTTATAGTTTCTCATTGACCCTTGCATGTAGGTGGGAAGTGTTTTTTTTTTATGCTTCTCTTACAGACTGGGAAACCAGAACTCAGAGAAGTTAAGCTTGAGGTAGCAGGATTCAAGTCAGTATGAAATGAAATGTGTGTGTGTATGTATATACATGTGTGTGTGTGTAATACATGTGGCCTTTGAACAACGGGGGAGTTGGGGTACTGACCTCCCATGCAATTGAAAATCCATATATAACCTTTGACTTCACTACTGATAGCTTACTGTTGACCAGGAGCCTTACCGATAACATAAACAGTCAGTTAACACATATTTAATATCTGTATTATATACTGTATTCTCACAATGAAGTAGGCTAACAGAAGTGTTATTAAGAAATTCATAAGGTCAACCGTAATTGAAAAAAAAAAAACAATGACAAAAAACATCACAAGAAAATCACAAGGAAGAAGAAATACATTTATAGTGCTACACATATTTATTGAAGAAAAAATCCACTGTATAAGTGGATCTACACAGTTCAAACCCATGTTCTTCAAGGGTCAACTCACACACAATGTGTATATACATGTATACATTTATTATAAATTTTACTCATATAAAAGATGTATAATACAATTTACAAATAATAACGAAATATACATACTCTTTTTTGTGAATTCCACATAGCCAGCTGAGTGTCACAGAATGCTTTCGTTGTTTTTGTCACGACTGACTTATGGTTGACGATGTTTTGACAAATGGAGTTGCATCCCGCTCTGCTAATTCTTTTCTCAATAAATTTATTGCCATAAAATCTGAAATGTGATCTACTGTTAGACCCTCACGCTTGTACAAATTGTATTTATTAAACCGAAACTTCTTTTAATTTCAGCACGCCTGATTGCTGTAGTGCTATCTTTTTAGTTTTTGTACAAAACTATGATTTCAGTGGTGTCATTGCAAGGATTGAACATTGTTTGATTGTATATTATTTAAAGCCGGGACCAGGAGCCAGTGCATGGGACTCCACTGTGTACTCCATAAGGACAAGGTCCTTGGTGGGCAGTAAGGAAACTTGGGAGGAAAAGGACACCAGACACCGTCTCCACCATCAGAACCAGCTGATGGAGCCCTGCTTTCCGGCGGGATGGTAGCACTCGGGCAGTGAGTGTGACACGAAAAAGAGGGAGGGCAGCATCTACTTCAGGGCCCCTTTCTTCCAGCTTGATTTAATCTAGCATTTTCTTTCATACTGTTAGATAAGAAAACTTGGCCTTTTCTTATATCTAAACTTTTAGAGTTCTCTTCTATTTTTTTTTTTTAATTACAAATCTGTAGTGAATACCTTTTCTAGAAAAAGCCAAGTTTTCTTATTTAACAGTATGATAACTTCCAGTAGTCATCATACCCAATGGGGGTGACCAGTCACGGGGAACAAGAGTTGTATCCCTTTATGCCTTCTCAAAGTAAACAGGTAATTCATTCATATGACACGGAAGTCAAAGAGAATACACAAGGAAAGTCTGTGTCCCTCTGTCTGTCTTTCATTCACCAGCTCCTCAGCCTCTTGGGGATCCTTCCAGACTCAGTTTATGCATATTTAAGCCAATAAACTTCTATTTTTATGTTCTTTACTGAAAGGGTATCATGTTATACACATTGTTCTGCACTTTGCTTTTTTTCACCTCACAATAGATCGCGAACATAATTCTGTTAACTGTACGAAAAGAAATGTCTCTTCTGTTATGAGTTTACCATAATTTATTGAACTCTCTCCTTATCTATGAACTTTTAGAGTTCTTTTGTATTTCTTTTTTTAATTACAGATCTGTAGTGAATACATTTATATAAAATGCTGAAATTATCTGTAGCGCAAATTCCTAGAAGTGGAATTGCTGGGTCAAAGAGTATAAGGACTTGTCATTCCGGTAGGTATTGCTGACCTGCTCTTCATAAAAGATAAGTCCAATTACAACCAAACTACCCACAACTGAGAGAGCTGATTTCTCTACCCTCTCCCACAAGTATTTGGTTCTTGCCACTTTGATAAGTATACTTTCATTAATCTTTAAATATGAATGAGCATAAGCATCTCTTCCTGTGCTTAAGGGCTATTTGTCTTTGTCATGAACTTTCACTTCATACTATTTACTCATTTTTCAATAGCTTTTGTAGACCTCTATTAATTTGGAGAAGCTCTTTATATATTAAAAATAGCTTTATTTCGACAGCATGAGCTGCACATCTTTTCTCAAGGTTGCCATTTGTCTTTTGACTTTGTTTCTGGTGTCCCTCCCACCCCCATGGATTTGGTTTTGGTATTGTGATAAAATATACATAAAATACAATTTACCATTTTAAGCATATTTAAGTGTACAGTTTAGTACATTCGCATTGGTCGTGCAACCATCCCACTGTTACCTCCAGAGCTTTTTCATCATCTCAAACAGATATTTTCTAAGTGTCAAATTTATCAACTTTTTTCATCTTTTGCAGGTTTTGTGACATTGCTAGAAAGTCCTTCCCACTTTGAATTTATTAAAAAAATATTCTCTGTGGTTTCTTCTAGTACTTTTATGTTTAAATAGATGATCCATCTGGAATTCATTTGAGTGGAAAGTGTGAGATATGGCTCCAAGTGTATTTTTTCCAGATAGTGAGCCCTCCTTGATTGCCATTTGGTCATCAAACATGGTTTGTTTGAGGACTAGCTAGATTCAACTGAGGGGGTTTCTGGCACTCTTGGTAACTACAGGAAAACAGCAAAGAAGCCATTTTTAGCAGTCCATGTGAGTTGGGGCAGGGTCGGGGGTGGGGGTGGGGCTTCAGAAATTAAACCCGACCTAGAGTGATGACATCTCATTCCAGGAAAATACAAGCTCCCAGGAATTTATGTTTACTATCTAAAATAAAATCACAGACGTGTCAGTCAATATTTTGTGTGAACTTGCTGACGGATGGTCTGTCAGCATCCCCACCAACAGAGTGGGATAGGATGGGTTTGGCATACAGGACAAAACTTCCTGTCTCTTAGTCCTGCAGGATGAACAGCTTACGCACAAAGGCTCTGAAGGAAGCTAGGATGCAGGGAAGTACAGGACTGAGATCCAGCTGATGCTCTGGGTCCTCTGCCTGGAGGAGGAGGCACCTGTTTCTAACTCGCCCAAAGTCTCCAAATAGGCCAGAGGTACCCTAACACTGGAAGTCAGTTTCCCAAGTCTCTAGGCCCAATAGCAAGCACCCTTCTGGATCTATCCTCCCAGTCTTCCCCAGAGGAGAGTCAAAAAGCCCCCCTGGCATTCCATCACCCTCAGGGTGGCTGGGCAGTGCCTGGGGCATCGGACCCCCCAGGCTGGTTATCTCAGGCTGTAAACAATGTAGACATCATTTCTGTGTGTTTTATGAGGTGGCATGGAAAAGGCTGGGAAGCACAGACTTGACACTTGGAGCTTGCAACTTTCTCAGGGGTGGGTTCCCTGCCAGAACCACTTTATAGAATTCTAGGGTACACCAGTCACAGTTCATTCATATCTAAAACAGTGTGAATGGTGCACCCTGCAGTCTCTCCATCTTGTTTTATCCCATGGAAACCTATGCATGACCCTATGGAAGAATGTGTTTTTCTGCATGTGGGAATGAGTTCCAGGACTTTCTGCATCTCTGTTTTTGAAGTAGTTCTTTTGTAAGAGTAGCCATGTCTGTGGTGGGGTCTTCTGGTCTACCGCCTCCCTGAGTTTTCATCTCCCCTGTGAGCTCTCCAAGGCCTGGTATCGTGACTTCTCTGCTGGTCGCCTAGCTCCTCTCACTATGCCTAGTACATACTAGACGCTTAAATCTTTTAAGAAGCTTAATTACCTATCCCTCTTGCTCTCCCTATGGGGTAAGGAGTCAGTTTTTCTTAAGGACACTGAGCCGCAGGTGTAAAGAGAGATGTTTGTTTTTAAATATTAAAATAAAATTTACCTCAAAACAGTAAATACTTAATTCTTTGTTTAATTTTGCTCTTTTTCCTCATTACTACAAGGTTTTCTTTGGCCTTTTTTTTTTGCACGTATGATTTGCATACAGTAACATTACACTTTTTATGGTACAATTATATGAGTTTTGACAAAAATACATTGTCATGTAATCACCACTGCAATCAAGATGTACCGTAGTTCCATATCCCCGAATTCCCTTGTGACCCTTTTAGTTAAAACCCCCATCGCCCTCAACATCTGTCAACCACTGATTCATTTTCCGTTCCTAGAGTCTCTCCTTTTCGAGAATGGCCTAGAAATGGAATCATAACAGATGCCTTTTTTAGTCCAGATAGCATAATGCTTCTGAGATTCGTCTGTGTTGTTGCTATATCAGTTCATTCCTTTTTATTGCCGAGTAGTATTCTATGAATATGCCACAGTTTCTCTTTTCACCAACTGAAGGACATTCAGGATTTTCCAGTATATTGTTAATATTTTGACTGCTTCTATCTACTAATGGGTGAGAAGAGTTCTCGAGAAACTTTGTGGTACTAACGAAGTACGTTTGGCATCCTTTGGGGGTAGCATCCCTCGAGACACTGTGCAATTGTGCACCACGTGGGCCTGTAATACGATAGTGGTAGTGATGGTGTCAGTGCCTCGCCCCTCAGCCATCCTTGATTATTTTCTGCTGCTCTCTCTTGTGAGTGATATGCCTTCTTTGATGTTGAGGCCAATTAGAAATGTTATAAAAGTATTTCTCTGAAAACTCAGAACCCAAACTAAACCATCTCCATATGCTGTTTTCTACTTCAAAGACAGTTGGAAGATAGTTCCACACAGTTTCTTCACATTAGAATAGGGGGAGACTCTTTGCAGTGGAGCCCAAGGAAGAAGGGGCCAAGGAGGAGGGGGCAGAAGGAACCAGCTGCACACACCATCTCAGGCAGGCTGTGAAAGTGGAGGAGGAGTGGCGGCCCAAAGACATTCTTAGTTGTCTGTAATTATTTAGCTGATGGAAACAGAATTCCATAAGCATTCCGTGAGAGCAAGCCCAGTATACGATTTCAGTCTCCATTGAGGAGATCTGGTGTCAACATACTTCATTGATAGGTTGTGTCATTTCGGGCAGCCTTTTGCCTTTTTAGGTGTTGGTCCCTCAGTGACTAAAAAAAATCCAAGAGTGCATTGAGGGGACACAGCTTTTGACCTTGACTTGTATGCTCTCCAGCATTGTGTGTCCTTTGGCAGATCACTTGCCCTCCAGTTCCTCTCTGCTAAGAGGAAGGGCTTGGAGGGGACTGGCTTCTTGGGTCTCTCACACTGATCTCATGCTCTCAGAACCTAACACATAATTGTTCTTTGCCTCTGCTGGGTCTGCAAGTCCAGAAATGACAACTCAGTACCACAGGAATGTCCCTGCTGCCTTCATTGCTCACCAAGCATCAAGGATACCTATGATCTGTTGTGTGACCAGCCCGGACTGGCTGAGCCAGCCTGCTAACAGGGTGCAGAGAGAGCTTGCTCCCACTAAGATAAACTGGGGAAATTTTCTGATGCTTTCTGAATCTAGGCCTGTGAGGAAGATGATCTGGCAAAAAAAATTCCCAAAACCTTTAAAAATCCTTTATGTTGATGTTCATGAGATACTGTCTTCCATTACCAAATATATCAAAGCACAAACCTAATGTTGTCTTTGGACCATTTCCAAATACTGAGCTTCTTTCTGAGCTATTACTTGCTGAATTACAGGGACTTCCCTCAGGTGGTTATTTCATACCCTCCTTTCCTTGCAAGTGACATTTGAAATACTTCTCCTTTGAAGCACGCATGTTAATCCAGGAGAAAATCCTAGGATGGGAAGGGATCTTTTGGCCAAAACCTTATCTGCAAGTGGTCATTTCCTGACTGGAAAGCAGAAATCATTAAATGTCTTTTGCTGCTGCATTCTAATGACTCCGAAAGGGAAAGTCGAATTTCAGAAGCATTTCCAAGGCATGTATGCCTCCCACGTTATTTCATATACCTACGGACATAAGTAGCTTGAATTTCACATGTCAGTATATCAAGCCACATTTGACTAGATCATGCTGCTGACACTAACACCAATGAACAGCGTGAGACTAACACCCATGCTTTGAACACTCACATTGATCAGACTTGTGAGAACTTTAGTGTTCCTGAAATGTGTTGGCTCGTTCATTTGGAAGTTTATTGTTAGAATGCGTTGTCTATTTTATTCTTCCTGGGGCATTCTTCCTCCAGAGAGCCATTTCGTAACCCTCACCTCCTTCAACATTCACTCAAATGTCACTTTCTTAATGAAGCTGAACCGTACCGCTCTATAAAAATCACCTCTCAACCCACACTGTACCCCATTTTCTACCCTACTTTCCTCCAGCACTTAGCATGTTCTAATGTACTTCTAACATAGCCTTACCATCTCATCTTTTTTAAAATGAAGGGTGTTATTTATTCTGTGACTCTTTGGGCAGAGATTTGTTTTATCTCAAAGGGTGTCTGACTTGTAGTAGGCGCTCAATAAAAAGTGATGGACAGATGCCTGCATGCGTTAGGGGATGCGTGATATAGTTTTTTGTTTATTAGTTTGTTTTCATTTCTTGACCACAAAACTGGAAGAAAGGCCCAGATTACATTGAAGGAGAAGGAGCTTCAACAGCACGTGGACTGTAGCCCACATCCCTTTTCCTGCAAGGATGACTGACTGCATTGAGGCTGCCTGGAGGAAAGAAGCCACAAGCCCAAGGGGCTCAGGCTGGCCCAGTAGAGCCCTGGAGGAAAGTTTCTGGTCACTTACCACTCTGTGCAGGTCAGATCTGCTCTCCTGTGCTGGGATCTGGCCTCATGCTGTAACTCTCTTCCTTGTCATCTGTGACTCTTTAAATTCGGTGTTTCATGAGAACGCTTGGTGTGGGGGAGTATCTGATGCCTCCCTAACTTCTCAGAGCTCCCGATTCCTCATCTGCAAAATAAGATCATGAGAACTGCCTTAGAGATCTGTGCACATTAAATGAAAGAATGTGCATGACTTCTTATTGCAGTGCTATTATTATTTTAAAGCTTACCCCCACCCTCCTCCCTGTACAGTATTTAGAATTAAAAAGCACAGCCTAATCTTGTCCCCTGCACCTCACCCCCAAGAATCTGTATGGTTTCTCCTATGTTCTGTTGTTATTACACCTTTCACTATAACTGGGCCGTAGCACTACAGCGTCTTCCAGAATGTGAGAAATATGCTGAACCTTGAGACTGTCACTTTCATGTGGCTGTCAGAAGTCCCGAAGCAACTAAGAGCTCTTATAACTTTTAACATTAACCTCAGAGACACTGCATTACCAACACAGGTTGTATCATCTGTCAGTTTATGCATTTAGTCCTTCGGAGAGTAGCTTGATTTTAAATTTGTAGATTGTTTTCAAGTTTGTTTCATATGCACAATTTATATTTAGTGCCATTAACAGTGTCAGTCTCTCTGAGGGTCAAATAATACGTCTGCTTTTCTGGGTCCATTTCGAAATTGGAAGAGAAAGTTCATATGCAGCTACGTGCATTACTTAGTTTTAATAATGGATGAAAAGTTCTTTCATGCACTGTACTTCTTCAAAAATTCCAGAATAATTTTCCTCTGTTAGAGGAACATTAATTTGGCTCTTTAAAAAGATAAACATGTTATTTAATTTTTAAACTTCACCTTTATTTGGAATTCTGACATTTTGAAACAGCCTGAGTTAGAAGATTTTCCTTTATGTCGACCTGGTATGGGTGGTGTCAACATGAAAAGGATGAGCGGAGGGGAGTCTTCTGTGGCAGGTGGGAACAAACATCCAAGGAAATCCCTAAGGAGCCCTTTTGAAGGTCAGCTTTTCTGGAACAAATGTAGTCATTGGGGCCAGACCAATGACCTCTCCATATTCATGCAGGTCTCCCCTTCAAAGGAGGTTTTTAAGTAATTTCCTTCCCCATGGGGATGGAGCAGCTGTGAGCCAGGGATTAGCATCAGGCCTTTTAAAAATAGAGACTGATGAATTTCAGAAATGCTTACCCTTTGGAAAGTCAAGCAGACGTATGGATGTATTTTAAAGTATCTATCTAACCCTGTCTCTCAAATAAGAAGAAAGAGGCAAGAGAGTCAGAGAGTCTGAAAGCAAAAGTTTAGAGAGAGAAAGATGCGTTTATGGAATGGGGTGAGGAAGGAAAAAAGAGAGAAATGTCAGAGAGACCTTTGTCAAAAATATTATTTAAGGGAAAAATGGTTTGATCTTTTCATATTTCAAGGCATGCAGTGAGTTTTGTTCCAGTGTACTTATCCTCTCCTCCCCACCATGGGTCATGGCTTGTTCACGAGCACCCCCCTTATGCATGGTCCCCTCTGAGTGGAGGGCTGTGCCCCCAGCCCTGCTGCCAGGAGTGGCTGGAGTTCATTACTGGTGCCACCAGACTCTGGTTATTCAGAGAAACAGCATTTGAAAGCTGGCCTGATTTTATTCTTTAGGCTTTCCTATGTTTTCTTCGCTGAACATGTATTATTACTTTGTAGCTGGAGAAAACAGAATAAATAGCAAAAGGAAGGGTCATGAGGTGAGAGACTATCTGAAGGCTTTGTAAGTGGCGAGAGGGAAAAGCAGGGGGTGAGAGCACATTCACAGGGCAGCAAAGACTGGTGTGTTTCAGACTTGTGCAAACCTCTACTAGAATGGTGACCCGGGACAAGTAGATAGAGGCAGAAAAAAGTAGCCACTTCAGCTGAATGCTAAGAAAAAACAACCTCTTCCCCAGCAGAGGGCACGGAACCCCTCAGGATTTCATACGGGACTATATACAGTTGACCCTTGAACAGTGAGGGGTACCCACCCCCGCGCAGTTGAAAATCCACATAAAACTTTCGACTCTTCCAGAACTTCACAACTAAAAGCCTACTGTTGACTAGAAGCCTTAACATAACAGTCAGTTAACACATATTTTGTTTGTTATGTGTATTATATACAGTATTCTTACAATAAAGTATGCTGGAGAAAAGAAAATGTTATTATGAAAATCGTAAAGTTTGTGAGTTTTTCAAATTATCGCAAATCTCCAAAAGTTTTTCCAGTAATTATTGAAAAATATCCTCGTGTAAGTGGACCCTTGCAGTTCAAACTCATGTTATTCAAGAGTCAACTGTATTGTACACAGTTGAAAAAGCTAGTTGCCTGAAAGGTAACTAGCCTTTATTGTTTGCTGTGGCATGCAGAAGTCACAGAATATTGCAGAATATTGAAATACAGGAAGAGGGGTGTCTGAGAGAGGGACCTCAGATCAGAAGAATCCTCAGAGATTCATTCTCTGGGCCGATTTTCCATGAAGAACATGTTTATCATGATAATGCTGAGAGCGTTCAGTTCTCTTGGCTCTCTTTGCAAGGCGCACTCATCATTAACAGCACATTCCTCAACAAGCATTAGCGCTGAGGAAGGCCTGCTCTATTTCTGGGCAAATTGGGATTAATGACACCCTTTGATCTCCTGTTGGTAAGCACATGTCCCCTGATTAACTGGTGCCAGACATGACCAGGGTCCTGTGGTTTATATCAGGGGTCACAAAATAGGACTTTAAGGCCCTGTCTGGCCCACTGCCTTTTTTGTACAGCCCACGCACTGAAGATGGTTTTCACATTTTTAAAATGATTGGGGGAAAAAGACAATATTTTTTAATGTGAAAATTACATGAGATTCAAATGTCAGTATTTATAAATAAAGTTTTATTGGAACACAGCTACACCCATTTGTTCATATTTGGTCTATGGCTTCTTTCATGCTACAGAAGTAGAGTTGTATAGTTGTGACAGAGATCTGAAATCTGAAATGTTTTAAATTAATTCCATTTATACTATAATGTAACAATTTTTATTTTGAAAGCACTTTTCATACCTCCTATAAAAATCTGAAAAATCTAGACAATGAAATAATATTTAAACTGTTGAATACACAGAGCCTGGTATCTATTACACCGCCCTCTGATGCTTTAAGAGAAGGAAAACCTCATCCCTCTTCCTCTACCCCCCTTTTTCTTCTATAGTATTGTTATGGGCGTTTTCAAATATACAGAGAACTGTATAGTAAACACCAGATGCCTACCACCTAGATTCTAGAATTGTTGACATTTTGCTTTATTTCCTCTATCATATATCTATCTTTCTATCCATCCATCCATCTACCTTATTTTTGATGCATTTTAAAATAAGTTATAGATGTTACTACGGTTCAACTTAAGGGGTACTTTTCATTTCTACTGTTGATTAGGCATAGCCTGAAGGACTATTTTAAATCTCTAAATATTTGTATTGTCTACATATTTGTATTGTCTACATGGAATAAAAGGGAGATGTGAAAAGCAGATGGGTGCAAACAAGAAGATATAATGTAATTAAAGTGTGCGTGCGCGCGTGTGTGTGTGTGTGTGTGTGTGTGTGTGTGTTTCTGAGTATAGTGTTGGGGAAAGGGAAATTTCCCTCTACTCCTCTTAGTTCTCTTGGTTGGTATAATAATAAAATTGACACAAGACAAATTAACAAGAGAAAAAAAATTTTTAATTTCATATATACAGGGACCTAAAGAAATGACCAAAACAGGCAGCTTTTCTACTTTTAGGCAAAACAACAATATTTGTGAGTAATCGACAGGACAGAGAAATTTAGGCTTGAGTACTTAATAAGTGAGGCATCTAAGCAGGGTTTGGGCCCGGGGTAGTAAATTATTAGAGAAATAACAAAGCGTGTTTATATAGGATTTTTGGCCCTAAATTCCCTATCTGTGGTAATAAAGATGGCTCTCTACCTCCTGGTGCAAGAAGGGCACCTTTCACATGGAAGATTTATCGCCTGCTTTTAGGGAGACAGAGAGGAGGGTCAGAGTGTCCTTCTTGCACCAGCTGTTTCTCAAGTAGTTTTAATTCAAAATAATCAATATGCTATTGTGGCGTATTTTGGGGTGTCCTGGCCTGAACCTCAGCAATATATATGCACACACACATTGTGAATTTTTGTATGTATGTGTGTTTGTGTGTGTACATATACATATATGTGTGTATGTATGTGTGCATTTATGTCTACATATAAAATCAAAAAAGAATATTGTCCTTTATAGTAAAGTAGTGGAGTCTTTGGGAAGCAGATTCAGAGGCAGCTGCTGAGAGAGAATGATGCAGTGCTTGGAGACTGGTATTGTGAAATTCAAGATGCCAGAGGCATGTCCATGTTGGATGTCTAGACGGTGAGCAGACGTGTTTTTAAGCACCAAGGAAACATGTGGCCGCCTGGGCTGCCTTGTTTCTAACCAGGGCAGCCTCGACTTTTCTGCGCATCACTGGGGAATCCTTGAGAGGCCTCTAGGACTCCTGCAGTTCTGCCAAACCTGTTTGGCTCCACTCCAGAAAAGTAGCCAAGGAGCAGGAATAGGCAGGAAAAGTGGCGTTGGTGTGTTCCAGGCGGCGTCAGATGGGCCAGAGGCTGGGCCAGCCCAGAATGCGCCTGCACACTGGTGTGTAAGGAGCTGCCAGGGGGACAGAGATGGGATCCTGGGAAAAACGTTTAATATGCATTAGACAACCTGCTACTAGAAGGACCAGTGAGAAAACTTTTGTTGATTAAAGAAAGAATCCTTTTATGACAGAAACAGTGAATTGTTAATTGTTATTTGTGTCCCTTCATTTTCCTACCATAGTTCTCAGGTCCCTGTCCATAAGACTTGTTAAATGCAAATTCGCATAGTGCTTTACAATTTTTAAAGCACCTTTCAAGAGTCCTATTGGTCTTCAGTGTGATCCTGTGGGAGTTATTATCCCAATTTTTCAGGAGTATTTTTTTTTTTAATTTTGCAAACTTTTTGAATTCTTGGAGGAAAACGTATAGTAAACCCTAGGGCCTATTTATCAGTAAATGTATGCTGTGGTATCTACCCTTATGTGGGCAAAATGTAGATAGCTTATTTTGGCAATAGTTTTTTGTTTGTTTATTCATTTTTTGTTTTAATGCTGCAATGTTATTCCAACTGGTTTGGCTTAACAGTTTTTAAATTGACATTTTTTGTCTTTGCTCCTGAGAGCAGGAGTACCAGTTTGGCATTTCATGGGATTTTCCAAGACCCCTAACACAATACTCTGTAAATGTTTACTTCCCACTACGTTTATTTTGAGTCGTTGGTAGAATGCTTTAGCTTTGGTTCCATTTTCTACCCAAGGACCAGGAAAAATAAAGCATACTTGGTGTTCTTGTGGGTAAATACTGTTGTGGACTAGTAAAATACTTTCTTGCTGGGTGCCCTTCTTTTTTAAAAAAGTATTTGGTGTACTTCCTTGATTTATTTTCTATAATTGATTCAATTTGTGCAAATATATTTCTTAATATGAAGAGCACTTTTTTGGGAAGGCATGTTATTCAGAAGATTAACGATAAATAAAAATACTTTTTGATTGTAAACTGTATTACAAAGCCATAGTAATCACAACAGTATAGTATTGACACAAAAATAGACACAGACCAATGGACCAGAATAGAGAGTCCAGTAATAAAAACCCACACATACATGGTAAATTTTTGACAAAGGAGCCAAGAAAATAAAATGTAGAAAAAACAGTCGCTTCATTAAACAGTGTTGGGCAAATTGGACAGCCACATTCAAAAGAATGAAATTGGATCCCTGTTTTATACCATACACAAAAATAAACTCAAAATGGATTAAATACTTGAATATAAGACCTGAAACCATAAAATTCTTAGAAGAAAACATAGGGGTAAGCTTCTTGACATCAGGCTTCACAATGATTTTTTTGGATTTGACAACTAAAAGCAAAAATAAACAAGTGGAACTATATCAAACTAGAAAGCTTCTGCACAGCAAAGAAAACCATCAACAAAACGAAAAGGCAAACTACTGAATGGGAGAAAATATTTGTAAGTTATATATCTGATAAGGGGTTAATATCCAAAATATGTAAAGAACTCGTCCAACTCAATAGCAGAAAAACAAACAATTTGATTAAAATATGAGTGTAGGAACAGAATAGACAGTTTTCCAGAGAAGACTAACAAATGGCCAACAGGTACATGAAAAGAGGTTCGACATCACTAATCATCAGGAAAATGCAAATCAAACCCACAATGAAATATCATCTCACACCTGTTAGAATAGCTATCATCAAAAAGATAAGAAATAGCAAGTGTTAGGAAGGATGTGGAGAAAAGGGAAGCCTTGTACACTGTTGGTGGGATTGTAAATTGGTGCAGCTACTGTGGAAAACAGTATGGAGGTTCCTCAGAAAATGAAAAATCGAACTGCCATATGACCCAGTAATTCCACTTCTGGGTATAAAACTGAAGGAATTGAAAATGAGATCTCGAAGAGGTAGGTGCATTGGCATCCATGTTTATTGTAGCATTATTCACAATAGCTGAGATATGGAAACAACCTAAGTGTCTGTCATTACATGAATGGGTAAAGAAGTGTGAGATTATATATATATATATATATATATATATATATATATATATATACACACACACACACACACACACACACACATAACTATATATATGACTGTATATAACTGTATACATAACTGTATATAACTACATACAACTATATAAAACTATAATAGAACTATATGTAACTATATGTAGAACTATATAGAACTATATATACAACTATATAGAACTATATATATATGAGAGAACTATATATATATATATAACTATATCTATATAAGTATATAGAGAGAGAGAAGGGGCTGGGGAAAATCTTGCTGTTTGGAACAACATAAACCAGGGAAGGGCATTATGCTAAGTGAAATAAACCAGACAGAGAAAGACAAACATTGTATGATGTCACTTATATGTGGAATCTAAAAAAAAAAAAAAACCCTCTAAGAGTAGAAAAGTGATTGCAGGGGATGAGGGATGGGGAACCTAGGCGGAACGTAGGGAGAGATTGATAAAAGAATACAAACTTTCAGCTATAAGATGCGTAAGATCTGACATGGTGACTACGGTTGACAACACTGTGTTGTTTGATTGAAATTTACTGAGAGTAGAACTTAAATGTTCTCACTTATTAAAAAAAAAAGAAAAAAGAATAAATAAGAACTATCAGTTCTTAGTTTCTGGAAACCACATGATATAACTAGATAAACATGTGACACAGAGACCTTCCAATTTTTCCATGTTCTGTTTGTTTCTAGCCCCAGGCAAATCCTGCTCCACCCATTGTAATGGCCCCTGTTCTGAGGTCATCGGAGCTTCTGAACTGCATTTCCATTAGCCCCCCTTTTCTGGGTTTCTTTGACCCTGGATTATTGTTCCCTAAGCAGCTTCGAACAGAAAAATCAGCAGAGAGATAGATGCTTGTGAACATGCTGTATCACCAGTGTTCTTAGATTTATTTTAGTTTTCAATTCTTGTATTTTATACAAAACTGATGTTTTTGATAATGAATTACATTAAAATTATAAACCCTACTAAGTTTTGAGTGTCGTTAAAAAAACCCTAAAGTTTGAAACTTGTTCTTGTATAGAATCAGCATTTTATATTTTAAATTATAGACACAAAAAAATTACAAAGTTCAGTTAATCGTAACTTGGAGTTCTCATGTGTGAAGGTGTCCTTTGACATCAAATATGTCCTTTTAATGTAATACTATAAAGATGATTTTTTTTTCCTCCAAAAAAGGTTATAGTCTCTGTCCTAGTTAATTTAAATATATAGTCCTTCCGAGTTTTATTTCCCTTTATATCATAAGAACATTATTCTAAATCTTGGAAAGTTTTCCAGATCCATAAACTTTCTCCACTAATTCTTTACAAATATTAGATAAAATATTACTTTCAATAAAATAGATGATGGTATAATAAATGTAAAATCAAAGATGGAGAAGAATCTTAATTAACCTGAATATTGCATATTTTTTATAATGCAGTAGCGGTGTTTTATCATCTGGTCAATAATAGTTGGTTTAAATTAATTTTTACTTTGAGAAACTTGATATTGGAAAAGTGAGGTTTTGATGTGTTTTGCAAATCTTGTTTAAATAGTACATCAATGTCAACTGTTATGCAGCAAATTTTCTTAGCTCATTCTGTTGGACAGGCTGGGGGCCCATTCTGGGTGTGGTACGGTATATGTCTGTGTGTGTGGTATATGTGATACATACAGGATGTGTGTGTGGTGCATTGTGTGTGTGTATGTGTGCCATGATGTCTATAGGATGTGCTCATATATATATGTAATATGTGTGTATAGAATATGTGATGTATAGGGTATGTGTTGTGTGTGTTTATAGAATCCTTGATATATATGGCGGGCGCTTGTGTGCATGTAGAGTGGAGTGGGTTCTGTGTGTACGTGTATGTAGAGTGTGGGGGGTTTGTGTGTGTGTGTGCGTGTGCGTGTGTAGTATATGGTGTGTGTACATGCGTTTTCAGTAAGAACAGTGAAAAACACCATGAAGGATGCATTCCTGACTCGGCTTTTAATGGAGAAGATTTTCTGGAAGCAGCAGGTGGTATGAAATGTGCAGCTGTAAAGTTAGAAGATAATCTTGGTGAAAACCAGATTGGTTCTGAGGCCAACGAAGGGGCATCCTCATAAAATTGACTTCCTAGAACTCTAAACCTCAGATGGTGGAGCCTGAGGCCACCCAGAGGGTTGAGACGAGCTGAAATGTGCTCTCATTCACGAAAGTAGTGGCTGCTAGCTTTTATCCACAATCCCATAAGAATTGCAGTTGTTTTACTGGTCCACAATACTTTGTACTTCAGCGGATGGCTTGAAGAATTCAGTATCTTCCCATTTTTTACTTTAAGGTCAAAGGGATCCTAGTTAAAGCTAAAGCTACAATCTCAATGTCATTGTTGAATTCACCAAGACTATAATTGTAGAATCTTTTTAGAGGCAATTTAACTTGTTAATTTCCTACAGAGGTATAGTGTGCTAATAATTGAGACAAATAATGACACTAAAGACGATTTAGGGATCTGCCTTCTTGGAGTACATATTTTTTAAAGGAAGATATTTTTCCTAATTATAAAAGTAATACATGGTCATTATAAGAAAGGAAGGGAGGGAGGGAAGAAGGAGAAAGAAGGAAAAGAAGAAAGGAAGGGAGGAAGGGAGAAAGGCAGGAAGGGAGATTCCCATCATCCGGAAGAATTATTGTCAATATCTAGTCATTTCCTCATCATATTTGTAGATGTCTCAATGGTAGGTGTGTGTGTGTGTGTGCGCGCGCTCGTGTGTTGGTTTATTTTGCAGATATGCTGTTCATGCTGTATGTATAAAGGCTAAGATGTTTCCACTCACCTTAAAATTCTATTATTTTCTCCCTTTAAAAGGCCTTTATCTAAAGTCTCCTGAAATCCTCGATATGTCATAGTTCACATGTCTTGAAGACCTATTGTTAGATCAAACATTTGAACATAATTCTTTTAAAATACTGGCATAAAGAAGAACCCAGTATTTAAGGAAGTCCACTGGTTGAAATATGATACCAGAAACTCCTTTATAAGGGTCAGTTCAGACAGCAGGAGCACAGTGCAGGAGGCTTGCAGTTCAGTGTGTGGCTTTTCCCTGAAATGCAGCCTTTGTTAACGATGGCTCCTAGACTCTTGTTATGATTTTGGGCCCAATTAACCATTAGGATTCCTTCTTGGCAGGTAAGGTATATTTCTTCTTGGGGTCAGCAATACCAAAATTTAGTTGCTCACTTAATCTGTCTCTTTCCCACACTCTGAGACTCTTAGAAGAAGAACCCGTATCTTAACCAATTTTTAAGCTCTTGTTCTTGAAATATAAATAGTTATGGAATTAATGAAAAGCCCTCTCATTGAGCTTTTTTCTCTTTAGGCAAGTTCATTTGGACCATGACAAACATACCACAGAAATCTGTTTCAATTTTCCATGCCAACCTAAACCTCACACAGAAATGAAAATAATTCGAAAGACTTTTTGGGTGCATTCTCATACTTTACCACATTTTAATTAAAATACTTCAAATTTTCAAAAAGCAATAATATTTATTATGTATAAAGTATCAAAACTATTTTTAGAAAAGACAAAATCAAGACATTCAAATAGAATGTCCTTTTACTAAACATCGAATAATGGTTAACTGCTTTTATTCCCTGATCAGCCATTTCTGGTAAATGTTTATATATTCCTATATAGTTTACATCCAACTTGAGCGTAAGTAGTTCTCCTAATACTCAAAGAATGATGGAGAAAGATAACTTAAGGCAGTAGAGCAGACTGCATGCATTCCACTAAAAGAAATATGTGACTTTCTGAAAAGTTCCTCAAAACACTCTGGTTAACCATTGAAGAAATGAGGAAGAGGAAATGTGAGATTTATTTTCAAACTGAAGACAGAAAGGAGATTTAGAACCAATCAAGGATATATTTCCACAAACTACTATTTATGTATTACATATCAGCAAATATTACTGTGATCTGTATGGCCATTATTGTTACTAATGTGATTGACTAATTTTTCTGTTATATATCTATCATCTATCTATGTATTCCATATGTATTTATGCTTTTCCAGTTTTTTTACAAGTAGATTTTGTCGCTTATATCTCAGGTCAGAGAAGTCTATTACTCATCTTTAAAATGATGTGTTGATAGTGCATTTCCTCGCTCTCGCCACCACAGAGTGCATTGAAATACATGAAATGTCATCATGATCATAAATAGATAGACGTTCAAGTAATGTGGGTCATTGTTAGCATGTCTTTTTATAATTAAATATCTTAATGTGAATAAACAGATGACAAATTAGAAACTAAATTCTTATTGCTTCTACAGTGAAACGTGTAGACATTTGGTAATAATTATTTTCATTAATTAGTTATTTAAAATATAGCGTGTATTGTCTAGAACAAGTTAGAGAATGCTAACATAAAAGGGTTTTTAAAACTACCATTTGAGAATTTACACTATGTGCAAAATATATATCATCTTTGGCTTTGATAGTTCTGCTTGTCTGAAACAAATGATCTAATAAGGCACATGACTTATCCCTGAAATGGAGGGAGAAGAGGAAGCCTTTGCAAAAAAAATTAAATCACGGGGGCCTCCTCAGCTGGCATGTGGTTAAGTCTTTCTCAATGCTCATTGCTTACAAATCACTTTTCATATAGACAATTTCCATTGCTCACCAATTAAGTATAACTATTAATAATCTTGAACTCAATTTCTTTAAAGCACAAAGTTATTAATAAAAGTTTTCTGGCATAGGTAAGTGGATTCTGACATAGTTAATCAAAACGATACAATCAGCCAAAATGATTCTAAGGATTATCTTTTCATTTCATAGAGCTTTCTGCAAATTCATTTGTCCTTATCTGGGTTTTTTCTGCAGTCCCTTTATTAAGCACTGCATACAGATTATGAGCTGGATAAAGTGATGCCAACTTGGAAAAAAATGTAAAAGCCTCACTTTTTAAATATCCAGATTAAATGCAATATAGTCTAGTCTTGTATGTTTAGATCTTATTTATTATAACATTGTGCTGTAGGTTGAAGGATTGAGGATTTAGAAGATTTCATGTGGCCTTAATTAGCAATTGGTCATATTGAAAAACAAATTTATGTTGAGATAATAAAGGTAGAAGCTGTTATATGTAATCCCTCGGAAGGCAGGGTTTATCCATAAAATTATTTTAGATAAAGTTTCAGGAGAGCCATATACATGACTAAGTATATAAATATGTTAGCTTAACTTAAAAAATTATATAGGTATCATATTAATTATCCAAACTTGGAAAAAACAGAGGGAGAAATCAGGGCTAACCCCACCATTTCAATAAAACCTGTCATGCTTTTGAGTTATTAAGTGCTTTTTGACAATGAAGATCAACCATTGAGCTTATCAGATTTTCATTTTTAAATATTGTGTGCATGAATAGGGAAAAATTTCATAAATACCATACTGAATAATATACGGTACTTGGGAATATATAGATGTGCACATATATACATATAGGAGTGTGTCTGTATATATACACACATAACTATACATATACACACATATCAGAAAATTTGTCTTAACATTCTTCCCAAAAGGCAATCTACAACTTTCTGATAATAAGTATTTTTGCAATATATTTAGTGACTATAACATAATTTTTAAGATTTGAGTATCCCTACAGCTGGTGCTGCCCTCTAGGCTCTCACTGGTGAGATGGATCATAAGGCAGGAGGACTGGATAATGTTAAATTTTAAATGAGAGTTTAAGATTGACGTAAAGGTAGTTTATAATTTACCCACCAGTGTCCAAAATACAGGAAGAAGGATGAAATTGAAAACGATGATTTTATTTTGTACCCCCTCCCTACCATTTGGAACTAGCAATACAGCTTGGTTTTCTCCTAGGTAAAGAGTTTCATGCACCTTTGCAGCATGAAAGGTGGTACTTCGCATGCAAGGACAGAACACCTGAGGAGCAGAGCTTGTCAGACCAGCTGCTAAAGTGCTTAACACCTTTTGTTCAGAAAATCAGAGACTTCCGGTAGCCTGGTCTCCTGTTTTTCCCGGACCAGACTCCCTGGTGAGGTGTTAGGAAGTGTCTAGCTTTATTAATGGTTCCTGAACCACTAATTATTATTAATAAAACCATTATTATTAGTTATCTTGACTCTAGCAGTTACCTGGATGAAGAGGTCTTAATGACTGCTTTAATTGAAATGTACATGATACTGGAGGTTTGGTAGACCACAAGCAAGAGTGTAAGTCATTTAATTCGTTTCTTTCGATTTTAGGTGAATGTGGAACAGTCTGAAAAACATGCTAGACAGGCATCAGTCAGAATGTTTTAGTTCAAATCATAGCTTTGCTCCAACTGGTGACCTTGGGTAAGAGGTTTCAGCTGTAAAGTATGGGATTTATCTGATCATCTGTTACCTAAGTTTGAGTGATTCTACATGGTCCTGTAAGACAAACCATTGTGCATCCCCCAAAAAGTGTAAAAGAGGGAGGTGTCTCCCCCACCACATCCTCATTACTTCCTACAGCACAGTTGAATAACATAATTCAGCTTTTATTGGCTGAAAAATTGACTTTTGGTTAAATAAACGAGTTTTCCTGTGGCGAGACTGGGTGTGGTAGAGTAAAAGTATTTTAAAATATAGATTTTATTATTATTCAGATACGGTGAGACCTACAGTTCAGCAGACCACTGCCACTGGAAAGAGGAGGGGGCACACTACGTCATGGGGGGGGTGCCACACGGGGAAGTACCCAGGTGGGTCAGGAGGCAGGGAGACGGGGAGGAGAACTGGACAAGAGTCTTTATCGTGGTTTTCACAGGATAAGCAGGTTTAGGATTGGCTAGTTTAAGTAATTTTAGGGGGCTGGGGCCAAGGGCTGTCTGATACCTGGCCCCTGGGGTGACCGAGACAGGGGAATAGTGGCTTGTGCATATAAAAGGGACACTGGCCGGTGAGTTGTTTACCTTCTCTCAGAATTGGCCAGCCCTGTGAGGGGCAGTCCCTCCAGGGTGTGCAAGGCCCCAGATGTCAAAGCATCAGAATCCAGGGAAAAGAAAGGTATGATTAATAAAGACAATAGTTGACATTGGATGGCAAGAAGCACGTCCCTTTTCTCCCCACACCCTCTCTCTATGCACCTTCCTTTCTCCTGCCCCATTTTCTTTCCCTTTCACTCTTATCTCTTTTTAACTTCCTCATCCTTCCTTTAAATGGAGGACTCAGATCGGGTCAGAAAAAGCTGCACTGACTACAGCCGTCTACATTTCATTTTACCTTTATAAGTAAAAAATTCACAGGGAGCACTTGAAAACCTTAGATGATGATGATGATGATGATGATGATGATGATGATTAGTGGTGCCAAGAACCACGTTGCCATCTTTTACTTATGAGCTAACCTTTTACTTATGAGCCCCTGGCTTCTCAGGACAAGTTTCATTCATTTCCTTCTATAGATGAGCACTAGAAATGGAAATTACGGAAATACCCTGTTATCTGCATTGTGCTGTATGGTAGCCACTAGCCACATGTGGCTAGTGAGCATTTTAAACATGGCGAGTGAGACCAAGGAAGTGAATTCTTAATTTTAGCTCATCTAAAGTTAAATTTAAATAGCTACTCCCGACTGGTGGCTACAGTGCTGGACAGAGCAGGGACCATCTGCCTGTTGGAGTGCTGGGCATTATTCCAAGCACTTTACTTGGGGTTCCATCAGATAAGTGCTGAGATATATTCTGTAGAAACATTAACAAAGCACAGAGAGAGTAAGGCACTGGCCCAAGGTCGCACCCCTAGTACATCAGGATTCACACCCAGGCAGTTATGCTGCAGAGGCTGGGTTTATGATCCTCTCTGCAGGGTCTCCCTCAGCTTTGACAGGCAAAATTATTTCCTAAACACCAACCTTTTTTCTCACGTGAGCTGAAGTCAGAAGGCCTGCATTAGAACGCTGGTTCCCCTTAAATAGCTGTTTGATATGTATATCTCTGAACCTCTCTGACCCTCAGTATCATCATCTATAATGTAGGAATGATAATTCTCTCCTTCTGGGTTCTTTGGGAAGGAAGGGGATAGGTGGGTCCTGACATTTTGTTTTCATTTTCTCTCTCTCTCACCATTTTGTGGACTACATTCTTCCTATTCTAGCTACATAAGCTTGATAACATTATCAATAAAGAGGACATTTACTTGGTTATTGAAAAGTTAATTTACATTCTTATTTCTTTAATATTAAATGCTGGAATTCTTTGATTCTAAATTTACATACTTGTAAACTAAAGCAAGCATACCTTGCTTGCTAACAGAGGAAAAAGCATGATTTTGTTTTTATTTGTGTGAGTTTTTTTCGGGGGAGGGGGGAGAGGCGGGGTGTGTTTGGAGCTAGATTTCCGCATGTTTAGCTATATCCTTGGGGAGGGGAGCACAGTGTTTACTTTCTTCCCAGGCTACACCTCTTCCCATGTGTGTTTCGGTTTCTGGTTCTGCTTCTGGGGGCTGCCGTCAATCCAAAATCTTCCTATGAGGTGGTAAAGAATGCACCTTTTGGGAACTCACTACCGAATGTCAATTTAATTTTATGAATGTCAATTTAATTTTATGTCGTTGGTTGGTTTGGGTCGTCCTCAGGGCATTTAAGAATAGGCATCTCTGAAGTGAAGAAAAAGTTCTTGATACTACCTATACTCCATTCTGTTTTTAAATAGGCATGTCACACAACTTAAATTAGTTTTACAAATAGGTTAGAGTGGGAAAACATTTCTTACCATTAAGAGTATGTATTTCAACATAAAATAATGTTTCTTTTCTCTAAGATTTAAATTTTATTTTAAAAAAAATACCTTTTACTAAGCTGGCTTTTAGATCCTTAGTAGCACTGTCATGTGATTGTAATGACAGTGGAAACTCGAAAGACATCAGACTGTGGGTATAGTAACAGTTGTTCACATTTTATTTTGAAAATTTCAACTATATAGAAAAATTTTTTTTAAATATATTGAGTGCACCCTTGTGTACATGACCTAGATTCTACAATTAACATTTGCTACATGCCCCTCGTCACATTATCTATGCAGATGTATTCATGCACCTCGCCTTCTATCAAACTATCTTCATTTTTAAAATGCATTTCAAAGTAAATTGTGGATACCAGTATACCTCACCCTTTAAGCATTTCAGTGTGCATACCATCCCTTAGAGTTCAGTATTCATTCGTGGTTCTTTTCTTGTGTGCTCAATTTTACATAGAGTGAAACACACAAATCCTAAGTGCGCCTTTTGTTGAGCTTTAACAAATGCATACCCTTGTGTAACCCAAACCCCTGTCACGATAATCATAGAATATTGACATCACCCAGGAAGTTCCTTCATGCCCCTTTTTACTCATTCCCACTCCCATCCCTCCAAAGGGTGTCCTTATTTTTTTCACTATAGTTTGTTTAACCTGTTTTACTATAGTTTGTTTAACCTGTAGATGAAATCATATGGTATATAGTTTTTCGGGTAAGACTTCTGGAGCCAACTGTATTAGTTTGCTAGAGCTGTTGTAACAAAGTACCGCAGACTGGGAGGCTTAAACAACAGAAATTTATTGTCTCACAGTTCTAGAGGGTGCGAGTCCAAGATCAAGGTGTAGGCAGGGCCCCGTTCTCTGTAATGGTATTAGAGAGGGATGTATTCCAGACCTCCCTGCTACCTTCTTTCTGGTAGTTCCTTGGCTTGTGACAGCATCTCTTCAGCCTTCATACGATGTTCTCCCTGTACATGTCTCTGTGTCCAAATCTCTTATTAAAAGGACTCCAGTCATTTGGCTCCCTCCAGGGGGAAGCGATCAGGACCTTTTAGGGCAGCTCAGGTCCTGATACATCAGCACAGAGAAGCTGTAACAAAACCAGAGGTGCAGCCACAGAGCCCCAAAGGAGGATCTTGAAGATAAGCATCACCTAGGTGCTGTCATCTCCCAGGAGCGAGCACTGCTGATAGACACGCGAGCCTGAAGCAGATGCAGAGTTTCAGATCCCTCTGTAGGAAGGCGATCGGCAGGGGAATCTAGATGAAGTGCACCCGGATAATCTCAGCTGCCAGTAAGTAAGCCCAGAGCTTCGTGGGCGCGGAGTCTGTGATAACAGATCAAGTTCTGAGATGACCAGGAGGCCCGTGTAACTCTCCCGTACAAGCCCCTCCACCCAGGTAGATCACTTTTCAGACTGCTAGTCTGAGAAATGTGACACTCTCTGGGGCCCACACTCTCCAGGACCCCGCAGGAAACAGGCAGGAGAGACTGCTGCTGGTGGCCGGTGGCCGCTGCCAAGTGTGTGGGGACTTGGTTAGATGAGGCTGTCCAGAACACCACAGCCCTGCTCAGGGCCTCTCAGGGCTTCATTCCCATTCCTGCTGGTCGTCCCAGAGAAGGGAAGGGAGCAGCATGTGTTGCCTGAGCAATGGCAGGGACACCACTATCTGGAAAAGGGGGTGTACACTAGAGTTTGTGAAACTCGTCAGGCTCATTTTCTCCAGCACCCTGGCAGAAATGGGCTCCAGTAATGTCTCTTTTTGCCAAAGATATACCAAAAAATCAAGACTACTTTTTTCCTTTGCATGGCAAAATGTATACTCCATGAAGTTTACCATTTTAACCATTTGTAAGTATGTGGTCCATTGCCGTGAAGTCCGTTCACATGGTGCCACCACCACCACCGTCCACCTCCAGAATGTTTTCATTTCATCTTCCCCAACTGAAACTCTACCCACAAAACATTAACGCCCTGTCCCCAACCCTCCTTCTAGCCCCTGGTAACCACCATTCTGCTTCCTGTCTCTCAATTTAAGATGGCTTTTGAGAAGATTTACTTCACCCTTGACATTGTTATTTAAATTCTAACCAGCCAACTAGGCAAGAAACCAAGCAGAACGCTGTTCATCAGACTCTTCGAATATATTCTTGCTTGTATTTTGTGTGTGACCTAGGGTGGGGTTGCGTAATAGGGAATGTTTGACATGTACACGGCGACCTCTGACCCTCCTCCTCTAGCATTCTCTCCATATGCTTTTCAGAAAGTATTACATACATTAAATTACCTATTCATGCGTCCTTTTCAATGAGCTCCTTGAAAACATGGACCCTGTCTACTTTGCCTTCATATCCTCAACACTGGGCACCATGTCTGGAATGTACGATGCTCAATATTTATTTTTTTAAATAAATATTCCCCAGATGAGGGTGACAAGAGGAAGAGAGTGGATGGGACGCATGGCCCTCAGGCTTAGAAGGTGAAGCAGGAAAACGCCCCTAATAGGTGCCTTCCTTCGAACTTTGACATACTCAATGAGATAAAAGGAACTAGATTGCGAAACTTTGCTATAAATAAGTAAGCTCTAAACTTAACATTTTGGGGACCCTCTTTGAGAATAATTGAGAGCTATATCCCCCTTTCTCAGAAAAATGCCCTCAAATACACAGATACATAACCCATATTCTCAGCCGACTCACAGATGCCCAGATCAGAAATCCTGTCTCAATGGGTAAAATAGAATTTTTATTTTCATCTAAGTAGCTTAGCTCATAAAGAGCTACTGATTCATTAAAATTTTGCACTTGGTTTTGCTATCAGTAATCTCTTCAACAAGCACAAGGAAGTCAAAGGAGTTTATTCTTGAATGTAATTACACTGATGCTTTTAAAGCTTCTTGTTGCTGACTACCATTCTTTAAATTATGATCATCCCCATCTTCCGCTCAAGGCATTTTTTTTTTTTTTAGCTCAGTAGCGATCATTAATTTAAATAATCGTGAAATACTAAAAGAGGCAGTAAAAATAATGTAATACCAAAAAAAAATTTAAGAGCCAAGATATCTTCTCTTCATCTAGAAAATTCAGTTTAAAGGAAAATAACCCTTTCTCTCTAAACATAAAATGACTATGCATAAGCACTCCCTCTAACTCAGCAGGAAGATGTGGGGAGCCCAACCTAGCAACTCTGTACACAAAGCCCCACCCCCGCCCCACTGCCATGTGACTTAAGGGTGCTCACTTAGCATCCCTGTCAGGAAAGTTCCAGTTGGTCCTATAGTGGGGGCATCCAGGGGGACCACATATCTCCATGGCAACCTGGACCCTAGTGAGCAAAGCCTATCAACTGTTCTGGGCCTGCTGACTACTCTGGCAGGAATGGAGGCAGGCATCCCACCTAGCTTTCTGTGCCACTTTCCCTGGACACCTGACAGCACAGGGCTTCTACTGCTTTTCCAGGAGGTCTTCATAGAGAAGCTCAGTTGGTGACAAGTTCTCTGCCACGGCTTGCAGTGAGGTTGTAATGATCACTCTGTAGGTGGTTCAGCAAGCCAAGTGACATGCTGGAACAAAGGAAGAGCTGTGGATGTGGCTCTCAGAGTCCTCAGCAGAGCGAGTGGGGGAGAGCTGTGTGCTCAGGGCAGCCTTGCTCACCATTATGACTTTTAGGACATGGGGGTTTATGTAACATCCCTTTTTCTCAGCAAAATAAGTTCCTTATTTCTGAAACTCATGCTCCCAGAAGACCCAGTTCCTGATCAAGCTATCCCATTAGAGACTTCTGTAATATAGCATGCTTTTAAGCGGGTGTTAAATCAGGAAACATTTAGGTCAGAACTGAGCCCAGTCTTAACCTTTCAAAGCAATATATCCGTCCGTCCTCGGAAATGTTAATGAACGAAGAGCAGAAAAATGTAAATTAAAAAAATTTTAAACCCCAAATTTAAAAAATTAAGTGCTAGAAGCACCTAAAACTTAACTTTTGGACTATAGACTAGTGGTTACCAGAGAGTAGGCAGGAGGGGAGGGGGGAGAGGTAGATGGGGTAAAGGGGATCAAATATGTGGTGACAAAAAGAAATCTAACTATGGGAGGTGAACACAATATAAATATATATATGCCTTACTATTAAAGTGTACAGATGAAACTTATTGGATTTCGTTAACTAATGTCACCATAAAATAATTAATTAATTAAAAAACAACTTTTAAGCACAAATATGCAATCATGCAAGAGCACACTATTGGGAAATTACTGGCAACTAAAAGGTAGGTGAGCTCCCTATCAATATGACTAAACAATGCACAGGAAAATTATTATTTAAAGGAATGGAGGTAGTCACACGCTGTCACTGTGGGAGATATTGTCTTATTCTTAAAAAGACAAATGAGAAAATTAGGTATTGTGGAGGAAGAAAAAATAATGAATGTGACCATCATAATTAGTGCTGAGGAGCAGATGAGGAGCATTTATTTGCATTCTGATCTTAGTCACTGGGACTAAAACAGGAGAAGGCAATTCGTGGTGGACGTTTCATAAACAGTAATTTATGTGTCTAAGCTCCTGTGTGCATTGGACATGGTGCTGAGTGCTTTTTCATGTATTATCTCGTTTAATCCTTACAGCAGCCCTTGAGGAAAATCTAAGTATTATGTTCATTTTACGGATAAGGAAACTGAAATATGGAGAGGTGAAATACTTTGCTCAAGCTTCCCTGGTCAAAGGTGTCACGGCTGGGGAAACGTCCCTGTGAGCTGATACCCACCCACCTTGCATGCAGCCTCTATTCTATTCATAGTGGGCTTCAGTTTGCTTTCTGGCTCATTGATTTATTCACCAGATATTGATGGGAAAGTTTCCATGTAGATAAAGAAATTGTAAATTTAAAATAAATGTCCATAGCTCTTATTGACCAATGATTTTGGAGACAAAGTCATTAAATTTGTTTCTGTCTTCCACAGAATGCCCTCTTATTACTTAAAACATTGAGGAGTATTCTATTAAAAGAAAAATGTGTTGGGTTTTTAAAATACCTAAACCTTTAGGTAGGTGTGTCTCTTGGATAAGTCAGCAATTCTTCGAGTGTTTTCCTTCTTTCGCTTACTTAGCCATAATCAACCTTTAATTTTCATTTTAATGATCTGGATCGTGAGGAGGAGCCTAATGTGGTAGCTGGTAGTTAGCTCATCACATGTCCGATATCTCCCCCACTCCTTGGAAGCCAAGTGCAGGGGGTAGGAGATCTGTCTGGTTTCATATCTTGGTCACAGAAGCTCCCAATAACTGGCGTCTCATCTGTACAGCAGGTCACTTAGCCTGCCAGTGCCCTGCCTAAAGCATCCCAGGAAGATGCAAAACACAGTGGGTCATGTGCCCTGTGGTTATGAAAGACCCCCTGGGCCGTATCACAAAACCCAAGGATAAACCCATAGACCAATGGGAGAAAATAAAGCAAGCCTAAAAAAGAAATGAAGAGATATATTCTAATAACCTTTAACTAAAAATCTGAAATGAATAAAGGATCTTGAAGTCACTTGACTGTATGCCCCACGTGTATAGCTAGATACACATGTGTATACACCCACACAAATATACACATGCACATGGCTATACACACAAATGTGTGTATGCATTCACATGGATACAAATGGGTATATGTCCACACATAAATACACACATGCATACACATGCATATACACCCAAACATATATATCTGCACTCATAAATACGCACATGTGTATATGTCTGCACACATAAACACACGTGTATATGTCCACACACAGAAAAATGCACACACGTAGCAGTATATAGATATGCAAGGTGCAGGCAGTCATTGCATGTAAACGGCCCTTTTGAATGAAATGAATCGTCAAGTAGTAGCTGGTCTCTGGGTTTCTGTTATTGGTCTGTTACTGCAGTCACTGTAGGGAGGGGGGTTCTGTTGACACAGGCAGCGGTTTCCTTCTGTGGATCATTGAACAGCCTGCCGGGGCCGGTAGAGACTCACTCACAGCCCCGTCTGCGCTGCACCCACCCATATGGGCTCCCATACATGGTCCCCATTCCCACGCTCCCCGTGGGCAGACTCCTGGTAGGTCAGTGGGAGATGGAAGACAGATTACTAGAGGCCTGATCACAGTGCCTGAAACCTGGTAGGCCACCTGGTACAGTCCATTTCAGTTGTCTAATCGAATTTTCTACCCTTTCTGCAGGTGGGGAGGGTGGACGGTGGTAGAGAGTGGAACGATTCATGGTCTCCCTCTGTAAGGAGTCACAAATGTACATGTGTTTGTGTGCATGCGTGCTCCAGCTACACCCTCCTCCCTCCTCCCCCCCCCCACACCCCAGAATAATAGCTAGCAGACGTGGAGCTCTCACTGTGTGCCAGGCGTGTGTGCTTTATATGTATGATCTCATTTACTCCACTTAACCCTGTAAGTTAGTGCTAATACTAACCTCATTTCACAAATAAGGAACAGAGAGAAGCTGTACGTCATCACTAGTACCCCCAAGAATCCAATATCATGGGAAGACTTCTTATCATCACAGTATAGTGTATGGTGTAGAGTCCATCCCAAGGCTGTGCAAGAGAACTTTCTGCAATGATGGAAATGTTCTGTACCATCCAGTGTCATGGCCACAAGCCACACGTGGCTATTGAGCACATGAAATGTGACTAGTGCTTCTGAGGAGCTCAGTTTCTAGTATTTCTTCATTTTAATTAATTTAAAGTTAAATTTCAGTAACCACCCCCTGGCCAGTGGCTACAGTACCAGACAGTGCTGTGCATGGGGCCCTCCTCAGAAGCTCTCTAAGGAGGATGTAAGAGGCTACTGATTTAGTGGCCTTTGACTGGATTGGTGTTATTCGTTGATTGATTGATTTACAAGATCCTCTCTGAACCTCTCTGGGGTACTAGACAGTTCAGGTGATATGAAAGCAGTCGGAATCCCTATCTGCGTAGAGCACATCCCACGGTTCTTTTTGAGCTGAGACCAGGAAGCAGCCGAATGTCTGTAACAGTCATGCATATTTGAAAGGACTGACATGGACCTTTGACATCTGCGGCCCCAGCCCCCAGCGAGTCACCCAGTCTGACACCTCAGAGCTTCCCATTCTTTATCTCCTCTGTTTCTATTATCCCCCTCCCGGATATGTAATGTCTCTTCTTCCTTCCGATGCTCTTCTAACTTTAAAAAATTTTTATATTTTTTTTAAAATTGTAGTTATAGTCATGTAGCACTAAATTTACCATCTCAAACAACATTTTTAAGTGTGCAGTTCAGTAGAGTTAAGTATATTCATATCGTTGTGCATTAGATCTCCAGAACCTTTTCATCTTGCAAAACTGAAACTTTGTGCCCATTAAACAATAATTTCCCCTCCTCCCAGCCCTTGGCAACCGTGTTTCTACTCTCTGTTTCTCTGATTTTGACTACTTTACCTCGTCCAAGTGAAATCATACAGCATTTATCCTTTCGTATCTGGCTTATGTCACAGTGTATATTGTCCCCGAGGTTTATCCATGTTGTAGCACGTGACAAGATTTTCTTCTTCTTAAAGCCAAATAATATGCTATTGCATGTATATACCACCTTTTCTTTATCCATCCATCCTTTGATGGACATTTGGGGTCCCTTCTATCCTTTCTTCTTTTTCTTCTCATTTTCCTCAAATATTTAAAATATCTAGACAGTTACTGTATTAGATGAGGAGCAGTTTGTGCTAATTTCATATTTTAAGAGCAGCAAGAGATGCTCTTCCCCGTCGTCATCCCAGATGTACCCAATATGTTTCACCAGAGTAGTTTTTAGTCTAGTGAAACCTTCCACTGATTTTTAATTTCTCTGGGTCATCAACTTTCCATACACCAGAGAAATTCCCCAGGCCTGCCTAAGCAATGACCTTGTTCAAATGGTAGGTTGGACAGGCATTGCATTTGGATAATGTTTGGGTATGTTAGGTAACAATAGTTTAGGCAAATTAAAGGTCAATTTTTTTCTCCTACCGAAGTGGAGAGGTGGTTTGCCTAGTGTGACATGGCAGCCCCTCGATGCCATTGGAGACTCAGGCTTCATCCTTCGAGGTCGCTGTCATCAGTGAGGTTCCACAATGGCCATCAAAACCCCATGCGGTTTGGGCAAGAGGAAGGGAAACAGAAAAGGCAAAAGAAGTGAGTGCCTGCTACATTTGCCCCCTAAACAGGCTTCTCAGAAGTGCCATCGGGGCTCCGTTCACGTCCCATCAGCCAGAGCGTGGGAGATGAGGCACATTGCTGCCCTGAATAAAATTTAATTACGATGGAATGTGACTATGAGAGGTGAACACGCAATGTAAATAGATATATGCCTTACTGTTAAAGTGTACAGCTGAAACTTACTGGATTTCGTTAACTAATGTCACCATAAAAAAAGTAATACATTTTTAAAAATGAAAAAATTGCTTCAAATTTAAAACCGTCCGCTCAAAGGACAGTTTTAAAGTTAAAAATAAACTTTTTTATTGTCGCAAAAAAAAAATTTAATTATGATGAGAAGACAGAAGGGTGTGAACATAGGACAGGCAGCCAAAAGCTCCTCATTCACCTGGTGGTCTTCAGCATCTGCCCTCTTAGGGTTCAGGCCATGGCACCAAGAATTTGGGGCACAGACTCCTATCAAATAGCCTGCCCTTGACACTAGAGGCATCTGACTGCCTTTTTTGTTTTTGTTTTTGCTGCTAGAGGATGCCAGCTCCCCTTTGTGAGTACAGACTCTAAATTCTTCCAAAAATAGAGGAAAGGGTGTGTTATATCTCTGTCTGGTCTCAATTTCTTTGTGTGTCTGGTCATGGAGAAGTGTGGGAGAAAGTAGCTGCCTGTGAGCATTCTTGGATGGGTCTGTTTTAAAATTCTTGTATTTAAATGGGTTTTGAAATGTGAAAGAAAAAAAAAAGTCTCTTTCAGATGATAGTTCATCAAACTGCAGTTTAATAAAGACACTCATTCATACTAATTAGGCCTTCATTAAAAAGGATGGGGAGAGTTTGCAAGAGGCTGCGATGACACAGATGCCCTCGTGGTTTGAGCAGAGGTGTAACTTAACCTTCCTCCCTGCTTCACTGTGGGTCTGCGAAAGATGCGGTGTGCAAGGAGTGCGGGAATGCAGTAAGTCTTGGTTCCCCAAAGGAGTGAAGCAGGAACTGGGTGGTGGGGGGACGAACCCTACTTCTGAGGATTCATCGGGAATGCCAGAGAATCTAGTCATGGCTTCATTTTTGGATCTTTGTAAGCAGAGCTTGCAGGCCTTGGGTACCCAGGAGCTGGCCTTTCTGGAGATGCAGCTGTAAGACCAGGGAAAAGAAACCTCACAGTGGGGACAGAGGAGACGCAGGCCCAGGAGCCCTCAGACCAACTGCACACAGGCAGAAAAGCCAAGTTCAGACTGCAAGAGAGAAGGCAGACAGCAACCGGGATCCACACAGTACCTACACTAGTATCGGTGAAGGGTCCGGGCTGCCTGATGTGGGCCAGGAATGAGCCCAGGAAAACAGCCTAGGTTTTAGAGACCTGGGTTTGCTCCTTACTTTAGGCAAGTGGCTCACTCTTGGCCCTTTGGGGTCAGGACCATGAATTCTCGATGGCTTCTGGTTTCATGATCCAGACTTGGGGATGGCTATGAAAGGAGTAAAAGCAAAGGTCTTGTGGCAGATAGGGAACTTGTTATGTCCCAAGCTCTCCCCCTTACTTAACCCAACAGCTTCTGTGGGTTTCCTGTGAATAAAGAAAACAAAGCAGTTTCCTAAACTCAAGGCAAACAAGAAGAGAGAAGTAAAAGTGATTAGCCAGAGGGAAGCGGGGAGCAGCGTAATTACTGGCATTTAAACTGCTCCAAACCCAGGAGCCATTTTGCTTAAAATGGGCTGTCACATTCTGCAACATAGCAGTTAAAGATATTTATACATTCATCACAGTTATATTAAGTTAGGATGGGCAAAGTTATGTCACTGTAACAAACAATGCCAATGGCTAATGTGAGTCAACTAGAGTCTCTCTCACACATGTCCTGACTGCAGGACCAAAGCTAATGAAGCCTCATCATCTGGAAAATTGCAGTCATGCTGATAAGGGAAGAAGATATGGCAAATTGAGGGCTGGCTCTTGATGCTTTCATCTGGAACCAACACAAGTACTTCGGCTTACATTTTGTTGGCCCAGAGAAGTCACATGGCCATACCTAAGCTGAAGAGCATGTGTTGAAAGAAAAGGACCCTTAAGTAGTGATGAATAGCACTGCCATGATCATTATTTTAATAGAGAGTTATATTTTTACAGAAAAAGGGTCAGGAACTGGGTCACTTGCTAACCCCAGATCCCCACGTTATTTACACTCGAAGAAAGCTAAGATTGGCACATAACCTCTGACCATACTATTTCTCTTAATCTCAGGCACAATGTCCAGAAGGAAATAAATCTTGCCAAGTCTAACTTATAAAATGATAGCTTGTCAGCTACCCAAATTAGAAAGACAGATTGAAACAGCAGCCTGCTGCTATTGCAGAACAGACAATTTGCCGTGTATTAAGCTTAACGAGTGATTTAAAGAGGATTCTGTCCAGACATGATGACTTGCTCTGCTTTTTTATGGAACCTGAAGCAAGAGCTGACCTCTTAGGCTTTTTTACTTCCTTCGTGACAAATGATGGGATTTGGAATGAAGGTTGGAGAATGGAAGGAGAGCGACAGTCTGCCTGCGGATTTGTTACTGGTGAATTTCAGGGCAGATTCTCTTTGTGAAATGATCATATTATTATTCTGTCTTTCTGAAGTTTTTTGTAAAGAAAAGAGACTTTTTCTTTATTAACTGTATCTGTAAGCATTCTCTCTCAGTAAACTCCAATTCCTATGTTTATAAATATGTGCATTTGTGAGAATTGAATTAAATACCCACTGTGTGGAAAGAGCTATCAGGGCTGCAATTTGGGGTACAAAGGAAAATAGGATTTTAAGCTCCTTGAATGCATTTGAATTTAAGGGACTCACAGATAAAATGTGAACACATGCATTATTAATCTCTTTCCACTCTGGAGTGGATTATAATATTCATGGTCCCCAGGAAACCTCCCTGTGTCACACCCCGTGGCAGTTTGGCTTTGCTGTTCTCTCCCGCCCCTTGAATCTGGGCTAGCCTGTTGCTTGCTCTAACTAACTGAGCCCCGCAGAAGGGATGCTATGTGACTTTAAGGCTAGGCCATGCTCTTGAGATACTTCAGTTTCATGTAAAGAAGCTCTAGGAAGCTTCCTATTGATGAGAGCTATGTGGAGGGAAAGGCCCAACTGACAGCCAGCTCATACCACCAAACATGTGAACGAGGCCATTGGACCCAGGCAGCCCAGCCAGTCCCATCAGACTGCATACGTGTGAATGAGCCTGGGTGGCACCACGAAGAATGGACCATCTACCTAGCTGAGCATGGCCAATATTGCAACCCTCAGAGCTGTGAGCAAGACAATGGTTGTTGTTTGGGTGTGTTTTATGTGCCCAGTGGTTGTTCTTTGCCCAGCCCCTGCACCAGCCCTGCACTTACGCTCTGTGATGGCCACACAGACCTTCTTGCCATTTCCCAATGTAACGTGATTTTTAGCACCTTCCTGGACACGTTATCTCTTTAGTCTAGAATGCCTGCCTCTCCTTTCCTTCCTTGGAACTTCTTTGTCCTATATTCAAGACCCAGGTGCCTCTCTTGATTCCACCCTGGAGCCCTTCATACACATCTCCTTCACTGGTACTTTTCTCCATTGCCCTATGGTTGTTTACAGGTTAGTATCACCCATTGGATGCTGATCTCCTAGGAAAAAAGGCTGTTTCCTCTCTTTTATTGACTCTTGGGCCCCTACTCAGATCTTGGGGCATGGTAGTCCATTGGATGACGAGGCCTGGAAAACAGCTATGGAAGGGCGAGTGCCACACTGGGAATTGATGCTGTCAAGTTTTGGATATAACTGGATACCATACAGCGTGCTTCTAAAACTTCAGTGATGCGCACGTGAATCAGAATGTTCAAATACACATTCTGATTCAGTAGATCTGGAGAGGGGCCTGAAGGTCTGCATTTCTAATAAGTTTCCATGGTCCATACTTTGCATGTCAAGGCCGCAGAAGATAACCCCAGTGCCCAAGAAAGATGACCAGTCCTCAGTGGTTCTTGGAAATAATAGAGATGAATTTTGACAGGAACGTGCCTATGGCCACAGGGTATAGGATATGACTAAAAAAGTAAGCCTGGTCATTTTCAGGGTGCTTCAATTGAAGAGAAACAGTAGAAGGAGGTAGATATTTATTGGGAAAAGAATGTGCTAAATAAGCTCAGATTTTTAAAGGACCTACCAAAATTAAGGCAGGGAGAGTCAATTATATAAGTACTACTGTAGATGTAAGTTCTGAACAAGAACAAGGATGAGATCAACATATTGATTGAGTTCTTAAAAGCATGAGAGGAAAGCAGTGAACGCTAGGGAGCTGTACATAGCAGGCTAATCTTATTATTTGAAAAGATCACTAGACTGCTAGAACAGAGATAATGTAGTCGTGGCATACAGAGCATTTCAGTAGGGTGTTTGACAATGTCTTTCCTGAGACAGATCCTGTGGTCAATTTGAAAGAGCATGCACATTTGGAAATGTATAATATGTACATTTGCAAAGATACCTGTACATTTTAGGGACTAGTTGGAAAGCAAAATAATAAGAAAACTGATTGAAGGTTTATCAATGCAGAAAAATGCCCCAGAATTTATGTTGGTAGTTTGTTTGAAGATATAGGTGGACTACCTATGAAATCTAAAGTTTCTTCCAAAACAAATTATTGTAAGATTAAAATATACTCTTTCTATTGGAAAAATGAGTGAAGGCAAAATCAAGGGGACGTGGTGGACTTTAGAAATGCTGGCATCTCATCCCGTGGTTGCTGGTGCCAAGTCAATCTGTAGCTGATTATTGTTTTGAATATGTACTCAAATTATCTGTGTGGCAGGCCATCTGCCATCTCCTCCAGTCTTGGTTGATAAGTCCTGGAAAAGAGAAATACTGCCAAAATGCAAATAACCTACTAAACTGATAATATTAAGAAATATAAGGTCTGTCGTGGGGATGGAGAAGGATGGAATTAGTGATTATCTTCTTAGTCCTTTATGTCTGTCTTTCCTCCTGTGTTTCTTCCTGGTGGAGAAAGACAGGTCAATAAGAGATGCTGGGTCAGACCAAAAGTCACAAGGGAACAAGGAGACTCAGTTGTGAGAATGCATTTTACAGCTTCCCAGACTAGTCTCTTCATTAAAACTCAACAACTGGCATCCTCTTGGTTCCACTGATGGACTTGCTGTGGTGGGAATTTTAGTCATATTTTCTGGTGCCGGGGTTGCAGTTTCTGCCCTAATGGGGCTACCACCTAGGTTCCCTGGGTTACCTTCTCATTAATCCATGAGCCTAATCCTGTCTCATTGCCCATGTGGCTTCCCATCCAAGCATGACTCAAGTTTTTTGAATAGTAGGCTTTAACTGATTGGACAACTGTCATTTACATGTGCATACTGCTTTATAGTTTCCAAACATTTCTATATTCACATTCATTTCCTTTTAATACTCATAGACACCCCCAAGGAGCTGTTACTGTTCAATTGGAACAATAATGCTAAAGCAACCAAGACTCCACCAAGGAGGAGACAGTGACCAACTAAGATCTCACGGCTAAATGAGTAGAAGACCAAAACTCTGATTACTCACCCTATCGCCAGTTCTTCCCCTTCAGAGTGAGTCATTGAATAAAGAAGAGTTTGCAAATATTGATTGAAGAAGAATTTGCAAACTCCGGTGCCTGCCTTGGCTCTGCAGGTAGCAGCAATGAGTGAAGAAGACCAAACATAAAGCTTTAGGGAGCAGTGAGGCCCATGTCCAGCTGGAGAACAGGGGGCCATCCAAAGAGGGCAGCCATTGTTCACTGTGTGATTGTTTTATGTGAGGATGTGGGCCAGCACTGCCAGCTCTTCCAAGTTTAGGCAATGCTGAGAATTAGAGTTTTAAAATATTGACAGCGGATTCAGTTCTTTCCAAAACACTCTATGGCTCAAATGAAAATCAGCCCTCCAGTTTTGATCAATAGATTACAGTAACGCTCCCTGGTGAGTGAGGCTTAGCGTTTTTTGAGGGTGCTTGCATTTTTAAAGTTTGTAGAAACAATTTCATTTCTAATTAATGCAATCCATGTTCTTTCATTTGTAGCACCTTGTTGTGCCTGCCCTGGGTCCCCCAGCTTCAACGAATTTTGGCTAAAGAGAGTGGGAAAATAGAGACGCAGTGTGCACAGTGTTGCCTTGCAGCTAAATTACATTTCCCCCATCCTGACTGCATGCGGGTCTGAACCCCTCAAGGTGGCAGCCCCCCAGGATATTGAGGGAGAGGCTATCTAAAACATACTCTGGGAGATACACAGAAGTCATTACAAGGCATTTTCTATAAATTCTCGAAAAGGGGGGAAATGGCTGTCTGAGCCTTAGTTTATACTTTGGGGGCTGTTGCAAAACAAGTCCACCGTTAAATTGCAGTTGTTAATCTTCTATGCCTAGGGTTTGAAGAAGGAGCTCCACACCAGACAGGGTTCGGTTTCATCCTGGGCTGTGCGGTGGACCCATGGTGAGCAGGCTTCATACTGAGGAAGGAGTTTTAGAGGACCGTAGAATCAGCTCTGAAATGAAGTGTCCACCCAGTAGGAGTGATTAAAAAAATATTTGGGGGGAGAAGGTTTACCTTGATAGAGGAAACTCATTAAAGCCTCAGTGGTTCTCAGCCTTAGCCCTTCAGAATTTCTCTGGAGCTTTAAAAACTTTGACTTCCTAGGCCCAACCTCAGAAATTAGGATTTAATTGGTCCAGGGTCTGTCTGGGTACCAGCTCCAAGCTCCCTAATTAAGAACCAGTACCCCGAATCTCGAGTTTCAGACTTTCACTGTGTCAGAGCACCTGGGGACTCTATCAAAATGTCAGTTGCTGAGCCCCAGCCTATCTTCTGAATCGGAACCTAAAGGAGGCCCTGGAATATGCATTTTTAAAGGCTCCAATTTCAGCCTTACCCCAAGTGATCTTTGGCTTGATTGTGAGCAGCCCTTTCTTAACCCTGGAGTATGTGCCCACATACAAATACACACACGAACATGCTATTTGCAACTAATAAATAGACACACTTGAGTGTCCCACTTTGGACAACCATATGAGGGGAAAGTAGGGTTCCTGAAATGGAGGTCAGTTAAGGGACAAAGGCTGTGGCTGCCAATTTCTTCACTGCTGGGGAGTGGGGTCGGGTAGGTTTAGTTTTACAAAGTGGGGGCAGGCGAGGACTGGATCAGGCCCAGCTGGTAGCAATGGCTTTCTGGGTAAACTCAGGTCTTCCCAGCAAGAGGTCTTCAGCCCACTGAGCTTATGTCCTTGCTCCTACCTGGAATGGTGGCTCATAGAAATGGCACCACATAGCTGTCAATGCAAGACTGAGGGTTGTTTGTCCCCTTTGCTTTGTTCTTTTTAAGACTCCAGAAAACAAGTCTACTGGCATGCCACCCTGAACAGGCCCGATCCCATCTGATCTCGGAAGCTAAGCAGGGTCGGGCCTGGTTAGTACTTGATGGGAGACCACCTAGGAAGACCAGTTGCTGTAGGCATAAAAAATAAAAAATAAGAGATTTTAAGCTGGCAAGGGTTTTTGCAATCTACGAGGTCAACCAAGGGTTGCCTTGCCAAAAAAAAAAAAAAAAACTCCTGAAAACAACTTTGCCCAATATGATAAATTTTTATTTATTCTCTATTGATTAAAGAAATGACCATCAAATACACCTTTGAGACCTCTGAATGTCATGATTTTATTTCTGGCAATATAATATTTGTGTTTCTGGGTATTAATGGGTTAGAAAAGCTTATGAAACAAAAGCAGTTTGTTTTTCCTGCATCTGATTCTTATACCCCTTATCTCAAAATTTGCTTTGCACTTTCAGTGTTGGTCTTTGCGTAACTGAGTTACTTGCTAATTTTTTGTTGTTGTTGTTGTTACTTTGTGATAAGAGAAAAATTTCTGTGAGCTGCAGTCTGAGAAAGAGAAGGCACAAATATCAAATATCACCTAAGCCTGTATGGACTCTTGGTCTCATTTTCCACCTGTATTTACAGGAGACACTTCATTCTAACTGTTTAGGCCTGTCTGTTAGAGATGTCCTTTCTGATTCCAACCATGTCTAATTATTAACACTGAGCTTTACTACAAGTTGTCAGTTAGAAAAGAGGGGAAAACTTACGTTTAAGTAACTAATTTTATCGCATCTCAAAATGGCCTTGGTGTAAATCTACCACATGTGTCTTTTTATAAATTGTCAAACACTTTGCTTTAACTCCAAGAGTAACTCAGGTTGGGCGATGTCTTTTTTCTTTTTCTTTTTTTTTTTTTTGTTGTTGTTGTTATTTTGTTATGCCAATAAACAGTCAATTTCACATAGCTTTATGCTGCAGAGTGATGTAGTTCCTTTGACACCCGCACAGGCAGAGAACTTTTGTGCAGGGAGTAAAATGCCCACTTAATATGTCCATTTCTCATGCATTTCTTCATGGAAAGGAGTCATTATTTATGGCAGCCATTTAGGAGATTTTATTCCCAAGTCTGAATTTCTTGTCCATATATCCAAAATACCTGATTCCCCAGATTTGGGGGACAGAAGAAACCATTCAGGAACACATAGGATATTGAGTAAGAGTGTCAGTGATTTTTTTTGTGGTTGTTCAAAGTGTCATATGTTTTGTTTTCCTTGCTTACATGTGGAACTGACCCCTAAACGTGCTGATAAGAGAAGACTAAGTAAGCAAACCCTCCCAGGGTTTGAGGCTAATGTAAAAGTCACTTGGTTTCTGCAAACCAGACTAGAACATGAGCCTTTTGTTTGCTGTTGAAAGTTTAGCACTTGAATTTCGGGTTGGGCCGTTCGGTTCATTAAGGAAAATGTGGACACCTCATGCCAACGCCTGTTTTCTTTAGTGCCTCAGAATGGAAGGCATTGTGTGTTCGGTACACACACAGAAAAAGCTAACAGGGACTCAATTGTGCCCTGGGAACAAAAGCTCTTACCTAGGGACAAGATGGGAGACCCCAGGCTTCTGCTTGCCCTGCTTCATGCTTAGCAAAGTCTGCCTTGCTGGAAACCCCAGAGCAAATGTCTGACCTGTTGCTGGTGTTTGCATGTGAAATTAATCCATGGATTGCGTTCCCCCAGAGTTTACAAATAAGAGAATGTGGCAAATTTGGAAGAGACCAAGAGTCCAGGCCCTAGGCCCTCTGACAAAGACTAGACATTAAGCGGAAAGAGGAGACTAAAAGGAAACAAGAGAGTTTGGTTCCCCCTGTCAATCTGCCTCTTTGCAAATGCCCCAGTGACACATATTGATGGTTGCGTCATGTGGCTTCACATCTGCATGCCAGCATTCAGCTTTGGTTAAATCCATTTTAATACCATTTACCCACTATCCAGTTGTCCGCAGCAATCGGTGAATGAGAAGGTGAGAATTAGGGGACATTCAGCATTGCAGGTGAACAGAGACAGTCCCTTGGTTCTTCTCTCACATGAATGGGATGTCACCGAATCTCCTTGAATGGTGACAGTGTGGGTGCAAGCCTGTTTTCACTTGAGAGTGGCCAGGAGTTGGCTTTGTCGTTGGCTTTGCTGTTGGCTTGAGCCAGTGCTTTGGTTAATGACCCTGAGTCTCAAGACGTTGTATTTTTTTTTTTTTTTTTTACATTTGGATTATCAGTCAAGGTCAACATTTTGAGTGTTCTTTGTTCATTGGGGAGAATGTTGGCTTGCCCAGGGTTGAGAATACAGTGTCACAAGCAAAAAGAGTTGCTTCAGAATTTGAAATTCCTGTTCCCCCAGTGGTTCTCTTGAGTTTTGGTAAATCTAGACTAATGAATATAGCAGCTAATAATAATAGCGGTAGCGGAAACAAAGCTAACATTTACTGACCTTTAGCGCTTTACCATGCCCTTTATAAGCATTATCACTTATAATCCTTACACTAAGTGATTTTTATTTTAAAAATTAGGCAAAATGAAAAGCAAGTATTTAGATTGGGTCCCAGGACAATGTCCAAATATGTTATATTCTCATCGAAGTCATGACATCATAGATCAAAGCCAGCATTTTCCCAACTTCGGTGTGCTCATGAGTCTTCTGGGATCTTGCTAACATGCAGGTTCTGATATGGTAGGTCTGCAGATTCAAAGAACATACTGGGAGGCAAGTTTCTAAGTCAGACATTGCCGATCCTGGCCCATCATTGGAATTGCCTGGAGAGATTCGAAACACACAGCTTCCCTCTCACCTCTGAGATGATAATTCTTAAGAAGCTAGCCTTGCTTTTTCAAAACAGTGAGCAAACTGGGCCCTGAAGGCATCTGTGATCTATACGGGATCACACACAGTGAGAACCCAGACTCTGGGGGCCTGGAACGCGCTCCTTCCTCATACTACCTATGACTTAACGTCAACTGGTCCCATCTGCTGAAAAGTGCACACAGGTCCCCCCTGGCGGGCCCATCATGCACTGCACATTTCTCTCAGGTGTACTACAGCTAACACTCTGTCTCTTCAGGATGGAAATGCTGCTCCCCAAAGAGGCAGTGACACTTGAGTTCTGTCTTTTGAACATAGCCATTTATTTTTACAACATCTGGTGTTGATATGAGGAGGAAGGGGAGAAGGGGGGAGGTAGACATGAGTCTGGGGTGGTGGGGATATGTGGTTCTGAAGGAGACTGGGTATGTTTGCAGAAGTGGGCAGCACAGCCGGGGGACTTCCCCTAACATAGCTGCATTGTTGCTGCCTGTCCCTGACCAGGGAGGCTCAGACTTCTGGAAGTACTCCCAGCCAGCTAGCATTTATGTTATTTCTTGTGGCCTTAGGACTCTGACCTTCTCAAGGCACTTCTTCACAGCTCCAGTGTCCAGGAACTCGACAAGCTGTAGGAAAGGGTCTTGCAGGATTCATGCCCCTGATCTCCAGGATTCTAACCCAAACCGACCTTTGATCATTTGGGATTTTGAAGGTTTCTTAAGAAGTATTTTCATTATTGAATGTTTGTTAGGGTTCGTTTTGGCTGCTTGTTCCAACAAATCCAAAATTATAATGGTTTAAAGAAAAGAGGAGTTTATATCTATCTCACATAAATGAGTCCAGAGCTGATATGGCAGCTATGTGGTATCAAGGACTTGGCCTCCTTTTATGATGTCACTCTGCCATCCTAAACATGCGACTTTCATTTCAGAGTTCAGTATGGCTGCTCATGCTCCAGCCGTCACATCTTCACTCCATCCAGCAAGAAGAAAGGAGAGAAAGAAGGCCATGCTCTTTCTCATATAAGACTTTCCTTGGATGTTGCACATAATACTTATGCTTATATCTTATTGTCCATAACATGGTTACATAGTCACAGCTGGGTAGTTATGGGCATAAGAAAGGCTAGGAAATGTGGTCTTTATATCAAGTTGCCAGGTACTCAGCTAAAAATTGGCAATTCTAGGACTCAAGACAAAGGAAAGATCAAATATTGGGATAGATAACTGTCCCTGCCTCACCAGGGTGTTAAGGTCATTTCCAAAGCCAGGTAATGTTTGGGTTATGTCCACATGTTTCAGATCGATGCCTCTGAGCCATTTTATATACCACAGGGGGGGTCGGGATCATGCTGGATCTCTTCAGCGTTCTTCCAAGGGGAGCAAGAGCTCACCATTTTAGGTTTTATTCCACTAATTATGATTTGATGATTTAATTAATTAGAGCTGATGTGGAATGCAGATATAAGGAGAAAGTTGCTGGCAATAATCAAAGGCTAAAGTCTGAAGGCAAAGACTCATAGATTCTAGCAGTTTCTCTGGTGCTATCTTTAACTTGCTGGGGATGCGCACGTACGTTTGGAGCCCTAATAAGATCAACGACAGTAACCACAGCAAGAACAGAAAAATGGACGAAGTCTCAGCGCCAGAATGGATGTTTGGTTCTGAGTCAGCATTGGGTAGTTTCTGGGGCAGGATGCAGCCTACGAATCTTAAAGTGTGGTTGAGTCCTAAGATCCTTATTTTATAAAAAGAAAGCCTAGAGCTGGACAGACCTGGACCATCAGTCTTCATAGAGGTTTCAAAGGAGCCATTTGAAGAGTGGTGTCTATATAATTCGAACATTGATAATTTAATAGGTTTCTAGGGCAAAGAAGGCCATTCTGTGTTCTTTCTAGAATGTTAGAATGTTCCACCTCGTTCCTAGAAAATACCAGGATAATTCCTGTACAGCTGAAGACTCATAAGTAGGCTGAAGGCTGTCACCTCTCCCACCCCTTTTGTTGTCGTTGTCGGCCTACCAGTAAACACAAAGTTTTCCCTTTAGAAGGGAATGTGTGAAGAGAGGTGAAAGAATTAGAATAACTTTCTTTAACTTAATCACCCCAAACTTGAACAAAAAACCTTCGCATTCACAGGCATTAAGGAGCTCTCCTGGCTAGGGAAACCTGGGGCAGAAAGGAAGATGTGGGTGTGGGCTTAGCATAACGCACGGCCTGGAGGCAGACCCAGCCCTGCCTCAGGAGAGCCTGGGAATAATAGTTGAATCCCGAAACCCAAGTAGCCAAATCTCACATGTTTTACAGAAGCTTTCCGTGGTTCGATGTTTTGCCTTTGCTAACTAGCTCGTGATGTGTGTTTTAGTGTAATCTTCTTTAATGTTAGCGTTTCGCGTATTTCAAACTTGAGTGGATTTTGGTGAGCTCATTCTTCACACATATGCACATTCACGTAGGCCAGAGTAAATGAAAAAGTGTTCGAAGTGGTGCTAAAGGCAGGCTGAGCAAAGAAATTTTCCTGTTCTGAATTCACGCTTCTTTATCTATACTAATAGTTTTAAGAATAAAAAATAATAATAAAGTATAATGAACTCATGCATTTGCTCTTGTGTTTTTCTCATAGTATCGAAGAAGTCATGTCTCTTTAAGCAGCATGATGTTTGCCTATGGAAAGGTTTTGCCTTAAGCGTATGTCTGTTCTCAGAGGGAGAGAAGCCAGGACTTGGGCATCTGAGAGTCCTTGGTTTCATCCCCACTAGCTGCCTATTCCTAGCAAATTACTATGTTTCTCTACATCTCAGTTTTCATTTTCCTACAATAGAAATGGCCATGCCCTTCTCGCAGGAGGACAAAATGAGTTTTACTGGACGTGAAGGGTCCAGCCTAATGCCTGGCTCCCCCCTGTAGCTGCCCAATGATTTTCCCTTTGCCTTCTTTAGAAAAAAAAAACCTTCCAGTCAGTGTTTAAAGGAAGAAATATCAATCTGTCACTAAAATTTTTATGAGCACCTGCTGTGGGACTCAAGGTCAACGGGGCAAATCTAAGAAGCTGTTTTTCTACATTCATGGTTCTCAAAGACTGGTCCACAGCATCAACAACACCTGAGGACTAGTTAGAAATGCAGACTGTCGGCTAGCCCCAGACTGATTGATAGGAAACTCTGGGAGTGGAGCCCAGCGATTTGTGTTTTAACCAGACTTCCGAGTGATCTGAATGTGTACTAAGGTTTGAGAAACACTGATCTCTACATCTTGGTGCTCAGACCTTGCTGGACCTTAGAATTTCCTGGAGAACATTTTAAAATACCAACACCAGGGTCTCATCCCAGAGATTCTGATTCAGTGAATCTGGGGTAGAGCCCAGGCATGGGGATTTTTAAAAAAGGCTCCATGGATGATTCCAGTATGCAAAGGATTGAAATTCTCTGCTTTAAAGAATTTTATCTTGTCCTCTCTCTTTCTCCTTCTCTTTTCCCCTTCCTCCTTCCTTCTTCCTCCTTCACGGGCTCTTTGGGGTGGGAGGTTGGAATCGGGAGGTTGTAACATCAGCTAACGGAGCTTCCGGGGACTGGGTGAGATGCTATCCACAGGCCATAGAAAATTTTCATTGTTTTTGCCTCATTCCTACAGTACTCCCATATCTTTGGACGGCAGTCTTCTGATTTTAAATGTAGCAAATGCCCATGTAGAAATTTTCCAAAAAAAAAAAAAAAAAAGCGAGGAAACTTTGAACGAGTAAATAGAAAGCTCTTATAATCCTGTTCCTTCAGAGATCCCATTAAATAGTAACATTTTGCTGTATTAGCCTCTAGTCTTGCATGTATATGTCATTTTAATATAAAATTAGGGTCATAAATATATATATAGTTACATATTTTGTTTTTTCACCTAAATATTATGATAATTGTGCATCGTATTCTTTGAATTCCGTTTTCAAAGCCAGCATCGCATTGCACTATAGGAATTGGCTCAGCCATTTCTCTCTGGTTAATTACATTTTCTCCCCATGATAAACATCCTTGTCATAAATCTTTGATCGTTTTTCTCATTGTTTCCTTAGGATAGATTCCTGGAAGTAGAATCCCTGAGCCAAAAGTTACAAACACTTTAAAGGTTCTTGTTACATAGTGCTAAATTTGTTTCTGGAAGGACTGTGCCATTTCTACTCCCACACTCTGAGATCATGCCTGCTTCCTTGTACTTTTGTGAACATTGGTTATTATCTTACAAAACAAACAAACAAAATACCATAATGTGTCATTTTGCTGATCCAAGTGGTCCTGCCCTTATTTAGCAGCTCTCTGTGAATGTGGTCACAGGTTTCTAAACCCATACATCTTTGTCTTCCTTTCATTCACCGTTTGGAATCATGTTTATCTTTTAGTGTCCGACAGCTCTAGTTTAGGGATTTTTATCTTAACCTGGGGATTTGAGACCATTTGGAATTCTCAGCTGTCCTCTCTGTAGCTCCATCCTTATTGTCTCTGGGCTTCATCTTTAATGCCTTTTTGCCTTTTAACCTATTCATGCCACACCCACCAGCGCTTACCAAGCAGACAGTTAGGACAACACCCTCCCGAGAACCTTAACAAATGCTCTGGCATATTGCAGCAAAAGGTGTACATAGCATTACAGTCAAAGTTTAATTACTCTGGTTCACCAAGGCATATGTCATCTATTGTAGAAGTGACACTGTGTTCCCACCCAACACACACACGCACACTCAAGTGCACTTCTTCAGTGCATCAAGCAGGGAAGTCTTTTAGGCCCCCCAACTGAAATAATCAGAGAATCCATCTCCTTGGCCTCCCTTGACAGATGATATTTGATTGAAGCACTGAACAATGTGCACTTGTAGGCTTTACTTCCAAACCGAATGTGCCTTTCTTAGATAGAGAAAGAGGTGAGAAACTTTTCCATTGTCCATGTTTCACATCTTGCAGCCATTCCAGCTTGTCACGATGCCTGAGCCGTGGAGATCTAGCCAAGATAATGTGTCTAGGTTTGGGACCCTCTTAGGAAAATCTGTGTGCTAGAAGGGCCGTGGAGACACAGTAGGTCATCATTATTCTCATTTGCATTTTCTGGCAACTTAGCATCCTAGGTGTTCCACCTTTGGAGGTGTAAACATCTACTTGCCAGCTTGAATTCAAGCCTAGAATATCTGGAGTCTGGGAAGAAACACAACAGAGGCTCAGCTGTTGGTGAATTCCAAGAACTTGACATTCTTTGGGAGGTCCGTGGTTATGGTTAGCAAATTGAGAGGTGCAGTAGGCTTGGATAATGGCCCCTAAAGGTGTCCTCCCCCTAATACTTGCAAGTATTTACCTTATATGGTATAAGGGGTTTTACAGAGATGATAATTGGAAACTAAAAATGGAGAGGTGGGTGTTCCAATGCAGAAACAATCTCAGATATTTGTCATTTTACTTTTTAGAGTACATGTCTCAGTTTGGGTTAGGAAAATATAATCTCCATAGCATATTACATGTGAATGAATTCTGTCCTTCATTCCTGTATCTTTGGAGGAATTTTTTGCTCCTGTTTCATTTATCAGATGTTATTGAGCACTTTCTGTATACAAGGAGGGCGTAAGAGCGGCTACACAGATTGATGCCTGCCCCTGCTTTGCATGACCTTACCACCTGCTCTACGACTTTTTCATTTCTGTCCCCTGTGGCATACCAAAAGTGATTAGGTCACTCCTGTAAAGGTAGCACATATGTGAACCTCCCAGGTAACAACTGAGACATTGAACTTCTGAAGAGGTTTTCTGAAGTTTTAAGAAGCAATGCTCAGAGCATGGTTCTGACAGCAAGTGAGGACATTTGACATGAACACTTGATCATTATTTTGGTATGTGGCCTTTATACAATTTGGTGTTGACTCTATTGTAAAATACAGACGATACAGACCTCTGTGGGACCACTATACCCACTCCCCCTAACTACAGAGTCAGCGTGCCGTGAACATGTCTTCCAGGGACATGTAAATCAGATAACTTATCTGAATTGCTTCTCTCCACCTGCTTTCAGTCTCCTTAAAACTGCTCTTGAACTCATCATCTAACACCGCAGACTGTTTCAGCTGTTCAGACCAGCTTCCAAAAGCTCATAGCTTTTGGAGATGCTCAGACATATTTATTATTCCTTGGACACAAACTGTATTGCTCAAATTGCATAGTTTTATTGTGCTTTTGTTTTCATTTTCCTTCTGAGGGGAGGAACTGGGAATAGCAGTGAGTGATGGCCTGCCCGGGAGTGTCTTTCCTGCATCCCAATTAGCATCCTTAAAGCTTATCTGTCTGGAGGCGGATAGTCTCAGCTTTGCCTAAGCACAAGCTCTGATGATGGAACCAAGCTATGACTTTTTTAAAAAACTTGATTTAACTAACAACAATATCCTGAAATCAAAATGGATTTAAAAATTACATAGTTATCATTATCAATAGTAGAGAAAGCTGTCTACAGAGCCTGCGTTTTAGAGGTGTTTAAGCCCATTTCAGTTTTGCAATCCATACGTTCTGTGTGTACTCGTGGCTAGGTTGGGTTGTTAATGAGAGTTGAATCTTTTTCCTAACTACCTTTTGGCCACATGGAAGGTAAGCTATTGTGGGTCAAAAGCAATGCGCTCACATGACCAGCCTGCAAAACAGAGCCAGCCTTGAAACCTGCCTGAACTGGCTTGGAAACCTGTAGAAACTTTACCTAGTGTGTAGAGAGTCTGTGATGAGGGAACAAACCAGCAATTCATCTTACATCCTTCACCTGGAGTAGAGCACATGACCGGAGGTCATATGTATTTTTACACATTTATTCCCTTCATTTTTTTTTTTAATTTGAAACTCATGGGCTTAATGTAATAAGAAATTGTAACTGAAATTTAATTTGAACAGGGCCTCACGTCCAGAGTTTGGTACTGTACAAAAAATAACTAAACTAAAAGAAAAAAAATGTAGAAGGCCTTAAAAGCTATACTAATCAACTTCATGTTTTCAACAAAGATGGATTTTGTGCTCTGCTGGAATGTGGCCCCGTACCTGGTACGTTCTTCTTCTCCAGTTTCTTTCTTAATGAGCCGGAATGTCCAAATGAGATCTGAATTAAGCATACATAAAGCAATACTGAAAGAATCACTACAATCTTGGCAGCTTTTCTGACTGTACCAAATGATTTAAAGCAAAGTGAACTTGGAGGTGTGTATTAGTCAGCTTGGGTCGCCATAACAAAATACCAGACTAAATGGCTTAAACAACAGAAATTCATGTTCTTACAGTTCTGGAGGCTGGAAGTTTGAGATCAGATGCAGCGTGGTTGGGCTCCGGTGAGAACACTCATTCTGGCTTGCAGATGGCTGCCTTCTTGCTGTGTCCTCACATGGCAGAGAGAGACAGCAAGCTCTCTGGTGTCTCTTCTCCTAAGGGCACTGATCCCATCACGAGGGCTCTACTCTGTTGACCTTGTTTAACAGTAATTTCTTCCCAAGGGCTCCATCTCCAAATACCATCACACTGAGGGCTAGGGTTTCAACATATGAATTGGGGGGTGAGGGTAGGGGGACAAACATTCAGTACATAACAAGGAGAAGTGAGTTCAAAGGTTGGACATGTTACCAAAAAAGGCCAGTAGAGAAAAAGCAGTCATTAGAATCTCCGGGACTGTATTATTTAGCCTTTGGAGCCCAGCGACAGTTGACATTTGGTGACGACTGTGCTTCAGTCAATAGAAAGGACAAGTCCTAAAAAATGTGATTGGAGTGGCTAGCAAGTTTCCTGAGACTGACACCCATTTCAGTTGCTTCTGCCATGTTTTTCCGTGACCATGAAACTTTCCTCCCACCATGATCATACTTTGCCAACAGCCTCCACTTCTAACAGAACCGCAGCAGCACCAGTGGCTACGTCCATGTTCTTTCAAGAAGAAACTGATCCCTGGGACCTGGGAACCGTCTTCTCTAGGTCAGCGGTGGATACAGTTGTCTACTTTATGATATTTATCTTTTTTTTTTTTAATAGGGAGAAGGAAGGGAGCAAAGGAATGATAATAAACCAGGAGAAAGATTGCTAGGGATTGTACTTCTCAGCTAGGAAAAGGAAGAATAACATTTTATTGTTAAAGATTCTCCTTTGGAGGGATATTTTGGGGCAGAAAAAAAAAACCCATCATACTGTTCCCTACACAATGACAAGTGATCAAGAAAGATTCATTAAGTGAGTGAATGAGGGAATGAAAGAATGAATGAATGAGTGAATGCAAGTAGCAATCACTTAGAATTCAGGTAAAGACCCCAAATGTTCCTCAACATTTTTAAACTTGCCATTTGGCAGAAGCACTGAGCACACGACGCATAAATGCCCACAGCAGATTTTATGAGTCCCTCATGACAGGCTTGTTAATTCTTATGCCTTCCACACGCTAGGGGAAATAATAGCCATCAGTACTAGGATCTCTCACGAGTGAAGAAGAAATGAATCAGCCCTGTGTGTATGGAGCATAGAAAGGGCAGATGTCTGTGAGCAGTGAAATTCGGGGCTTGCAAACTTCCCTCTCACCTCTCCCCTGCCATCCTGTTGGGAGCTTTAACCTCCTCGAGGATGATGTAACCATTATCAGCCTCCTACTTTGCCCTCCTCATTTCCAGTAACCTTTTCCTCTGCTCCATGGCAACACCAGAAGCTGTATTCAAACCTCCATTTCCAGCCAGCCAGTCTCATAGCACTTCCTGTCCTATCCACCCCTTGTGCCGTAACCACTCTGTGGCCTCATTGGAAACTTGCTGTCCATCCACCACTTTTCACTATCCGTCACCACTTTCTTTTCTCCTGGGGTGGGAGGAGGGGGAAACTATGAAATAAATAAGATAATATAGAAAATCAATTTACTAGATAGGTTCAGACTTTTAAAATGAGCTGAAGCATAATCTCTGTTTGCATTTCTCACTGGGCTGGATACATTTTTGTAGCCTCAGAGAGTATGCTGCATAGAAATCTTGATGTTTGCCATTTTGGAGCCACAAGCTCGTCTGCATGAAACAGTGGTTATACCAACAGGACTTCACTAGAGAAGGCTGTTTGGTATTTGACTTCAAGTACATAAATGTCTGTTAGAACATGTAGGTTGTCCAGTTGACCTCCACAGTCCAAAGAGCAGAAGTATTTTTGAGAAGAAAACCATCTGCATGCACATAAATGAAGAGTTGAACTTGTGTTTGTATATTTTTAAGAAAAATATCCAGAATACATAGTCTGGGTGAGAACTTTGATCTCTATTAGTCTTCTAATAAGTTCAGCAATAGTATCTTTCCTCTTCTAATGATTGATGAGTTAGTAATGGTTCACCTTCCAGTGACTTTACAAGTATCCTTTCCACGTCCCTTCTATAAATAAAATAATCAAGCTACATTCCAGTTTTATATTATAACTATAAAATTAGCCAGATTTTGAAAGATGGCTTGAAGTATGGCTAGTCCAAACTGAGATGTACTATGGGTAAGGCACATGTTGGGGTTCAAACACCAAAAAAAAGTAAAATATGTCACAATTTTTAATCTTTACTATGTGTTGAAATTATAATATTTTGATATTTTGGGATAAATCAAATATATTGTTAAAGTTAATTTTACCTGTTTCTTTTTACTTTTCTTAATGTGGCTACTCAAAAATTTTAAATCGTACATGGGGCTTGCATTTGTGGCTTAATTATATCTTTTGGATAGCTCTGTTCTAAATAAGTCATTGTTTTACTTTATACATATTTACTGCTTAAAACTTAAGTTTAAATGAATGTCTTAATTGTGAAGAATCGATATTTATAACTCCTTGTAATAAAAATTATTAGACACATCTTTTGAACAAATAATTGTTACTAATACTTAAGTAGAGTACTGTAAATTCAGTCAACCTTAACATGGTCAGAAAGATTGTAAGCCTTCGAAGCATTTCTTTTGTGAAATTCTGTCCTGTTTAAAAACATATGTTTGAGGGAAGTTAGAATTTTGGAACCAATGAGAAATTCAGTTTCGTTTGCTTTATCCCAAACTACTGTCATTAACTCTTCTGAGCCAGTTATATAGTGACATGACACCCAGCTTTTAAAGTTAATTCTGTATCCTGAAAGTCACCTCCTTCAGTTTGTTTCCATGTGTCTTTTTCATATTCTATGGACCTAGGAATCTAAAACATCTAATTAGCATTCTCTTTAGTGATTGGGCCAAGGAATCAAAAATTAACAGGAGAAACTTGGAACTGCAAGGCCCACATCTGAACAAATGATTCATCTACCTATTCAACAAACATTTGCTGAGAGGAAGAGGGAGGTAAGGTGTGAGTCCTGGAAGGGTTGGAACTTTCTCCCTTCCCTTTTGTGTAAGCTCCATGGACTCCTCCCAGACAGACCCAAAGGCATAGACTTAGAAGTATGCAGTATATTGTAGTAGCTGCACAGGTTGCCTATTTCATCACTATCAGCCCTATGGGAACAATTTTTAAGCTAGCTTCTGGGCGCCAAGCTTTTCTCTATATTTCCTGCCTTTATATTGAGTGGATGACAGTATTTCACATTTATGTTAATAATAATGGAAGGAAAAACAAGACCCGATCTTTCTCTCCTCCCTTCGCCTAGTCAAAATTTTCTTTTAGCACTTTGTTTTTTGACATGGAGCACTTCTTTGCCTCAGGAGAATGCTAATGTTAATTTCTATTGTGCATAATAAATGTTGGTCTTGCCTGATCAAAGTCACAAAGTTAGTTTAGGAGATTTGAGACTTCTTATACCATGTGCAAACTCAAGTTAGAAACAACCTCAAACAGCCTCAACTGAAGTCTTTCCTCCGTGACGGTCCACGAGATGAACCAACAGCATATAACTGTCCCAGGGTGAGATTGCCTCACAGAATTTGACCATCCACTCACTTCTGAGCCCATCAGGCCAGAAAAGTGTCAGAATAATATTAATCAAGGACCCAAGACCTAGAAATCGGCCATTTTTGTTCTCATGTTTCCTTCTCTTCCCCCTGAATATTTCAGAATTTCCTAAGCCCAAGCAGTTTAGTGCCATCCCCATATGCCAAGGCGTTCTGAAGCCAGCAGCCTTCAAGGAGATCCACTCAGCAGCCCGTGCTCAAGAGGGCTTCTCCAGAACAGGACACAGAACTTGCGTAGATTTTTCCTTCTCTTATTTTTTCTAATAGGACAATGTACGAGCCCTTGGCATGTGCTTAAGGGATACAGATGGTTTTGAGCAACCGTATACAGTAATAATAATTCTAATTACAATAGTGAGCATATGGCTCATATTATCTGTCAGGCACCATCGAAAGAGCTTTACATGTGTAACTCATTTAATCCTTACAATAGTCCTCTAGTGTAGATACGGTAATGACACTCAGTTGCTGATAGGGAACCTGGGTCACAGAGAGGATGAGTAACTTGCCCAAGATCACACAGCTAGTAAGTGGCAAAACCAGGATTTGAAACCAGGCCCTCTACCTCCATTGTTTAAGTCATAATCATGCAGAAAATTAATTTTATCTGCCTAAATATTTTAGTTTTGAAAGACTTGAAATGACTGTTTCTAAAGCCTGCTTAAAAGAATCCTTTTCCTTCCTCCGTCATCTCCTCTTAGGCACTGACCTAAACTTATTAGAGATCTTCGGACATAGACATGGGGGTTTTATTCTCAGCTGTGTTACCACCTAAATATTAGCATTATATTTTTTTGATAGTAGAGAGTATGTAAAACACAATCACATATTTTTACCTCTTGAGTTTTACAGCGGTCCTATAAATTAAGCATTATTAATCTCAACTGTGTTTTTTTAAATTTACCAGTGACCATGCTGAGGCTCAGAAAAGGTGATGAAGGACCAGCAGTCCCACTGACAGTAGTCAGGAAAGCGGGATCAGTACCCACTACTGCTGTCTCCTGGCCTAGCATGCTCCCTTCTCCCCATGATGCATTTCTGCTCTTGTTCGTGTTCTCTCACTTCGCAAAGTTAATCTTAAGGTGCCGACGCATAAAATATATTTCCAGATAGAGTCTAGAGAAGTTGATGGCGACATTGCTTTTATTTTGAGTTTCAGTCTGGAAGGATCATTAGGAGATTCAGAAAATGCATGAAGAAGAAATTTTGTTGTAGGATTTCAACTGTGTATATGCTCAACAATATGTTTTCTTTTAGTTAAGCAAGGAGTACAGCAAACCAGAGCCTGGATTTCTATAGCCCCTAGAAGCAGAGCATCTTAAGGTTGGAAGGAATCTAAGAGACCATTGTCCAACCTCCTACTCCTTCCTGGCTGATGGCCTCATTCCTCTTGACAACCTTTCAGATAGCAGCAGTTCTCATCCCCAGAAGCAAAATCTTTTTATTGCCCTGTTCCCTGCCTCTGACTGCCACCTACACTCTCGGCATCTCTCCTACCAAGTGTGAGTGCCCATCATGGGGCCCAGACTCGTACTGAGTGCAGGAGCACTGCACTCAAACACGCAGGGGCTGCAGTGAGGTTGTCCTGTAGTTGTGTCAATTGTAGTCAGTAAAACCATCAGGTATTTTCTGTATGAACTGCTGTCATATTAGGTTCATTTCTTTGGACCCCCAACTCTAGGCATTTCTGTTTATTTCTTTTATGAATTTTATTATTCAGCCTGAAGGATAATTTAAATTCTAGGTTCTGACAGTAAATTCAGCCATTCCTTTTAAATTAGTTATTTTAAAATGTGGTAAGTGTGCTTTTATCTGATGTACTGAAAAATGTCTTGTCTAGGACAGTGCTAAACTGGAGAGCCTTATGGCCTGCCAAAATCCACCACATGGTGATTCACCATTTCGTCTACAAAAATATCATGAAAAATATGTCACGGGCCTTGCTGAAATAAAAACATTTCCTTTCTTGTCTATATAATTTCCCATTTCAGCTTGTCTCATAATACGATCGGGGGAAAGGGGAAAAGTTCTTGCTGATTGTGCAATCTGTTGATCACCTGCTATTTTTAATTCACCCGATCAATAATCAATCTCAGTTTTTGTTGGTGACTAATAACAAGTTAATTGATCTTACAGAGGGATCCATGTGGGTCCTCATTTAACAGTAATACAGCATCACTTATTAACATTATTCCAAGATTACCAGTAATGACTTGAGATTTCTTCTGCCACACTAATGTTCAGCTTTCTCAGACCTGGAGATGTGAATTTCTTTTAAGTACCTAGCTAGGTAATCTTTTGTTATCTCTTTTCTAAACTCAAGTTTCAATTTCACCCTAACAGGGTTTTTCCAACTTTTCCCTAGGTGAAGCTCATTGGCTGAACACACACAAAAAAATGGAAGCTAAAAAGAGTTTTGTTTCCTCCACCATTGATGCTGACCAGCCATTTTTAGTCCTTTTCTATCTATCTTCTTACTCAGAAGCTAACTTAAGTTTAGGCTTTTTTCCCCTCTTCCAAATCTTCGAATTAATTTAGGGTTCTTGAATAAGTTGTACTATTTTGTTGTATTTATACAAGACCATGAGTCATGCCTTCTGACTTTTCATTCGTTAGAAATCTGACCTCATGGAATTTGCAAATTGCATTGGCCTTTCAGGGGCCAATTACAAACAGCTTAATGAGAAATTCTTATTTAAAAAACTATTAAGGTTGTGTTCCAATTGGGGAATTTACCCAGTTATGGCCTAAGGCAACTGCTTACGCAAAGCACTTGGCCCCAAGGAGACTAGGAGAATTCCCCTGCAGCATCAATAGCCTATGTGACTGTAATACACTTTTGCTTTTCAAGTGAATATAGGTGATCACATATACTGATTGTCCCCTTGACAAGCTTATAAGGCAGGTGGGCAGCTTCCAGGGGACCAGTTGAGGCCTACCATAAAGCTAGAGCCCAGTGAATGTTTGAGAAAAGTAAATGCATATGGACTGCCCAAGGCCAGGATGTTTTTAAAGCAAATGATAAGATATCTTGTGTGATCATTTTAATACTGGAGCAACTGGCTTTCCCTGTCTAGAAAGTTCCACAGAAACAATTTAAATAGGTAGTCAGCATATAAATTTAAGGTAAGCATAGGTTGAGTTAACATGTATGAATTCTAAAATGTTATTGAATGCACGCAATGTTGGGCTCTTGGCACTCAATAGTGGTGTTAATTTTCTGAAAGAATCCTATATACATGTGTAATCTAAATGATTTTTTAAAACCTAATATATTGCTAGATCACTATGAAGGGAATTAAAACTCAAACTCAATAAGCCAATTCTTCTAGTATTATTTCTCTGTGATTCTAAGTGTAGTAACTGGTGCCGTATCTCTCATAAATGCCTAACAAGTCATGAAGTAGCCAGAAAAATTTATTTTTGTGCCATTCACTTGCCCTTCAAGTGGAAAGTAATCTCTAAATTGTGTACATTGGGCTTCTACAGCTTCTTAGTTAGTACCTCCCTCTCAGAGCTCACTTTCATCATGAAGCTACCCAGCTACATCAGAGTCCAGCCGCCTTCGCTTCTAGAGTTGATGTAGAGCCCCCAGAAATCAGCACCCTAGAGTGAAGGCCTAAACAAGTGTTTGTTTCTTCTTGTCGGATTGCCCCTTGCTCCAGGGCTAGCACTACTGTTTCCTCTGGGCCTGCTTACCTGCCTGGAAGTGGTGATGGTTCTCTAAACCAGATAGGCTGCAGATAAACATAGGCTCTTGATTTAAAGAAGCAAGGCAGTGTAGACCTTCGGGGAGGCGTTGTGGCAGTCTCACTGAGCTCCGCAGATTAAGGTGCAGTCAGTGTGGGAAGGGGTGCCGAGGCCCTCAGGCCTTCAACACTGTAGATGAGGAAGCGGCTGTCTGCAAGCGGAATGGCTTCTCACCCACACCTCAGAGGCCCTCACCCTATCACCCTGAGTGCCTTCCTCCCTCGCCTGCCAGAAAGTTCTGTTTCCATCAGACAAAGCTTCGGAAGCCTTCTGTGATTGATCACTTCTAGTCTCCTTGAATTCAGATTCCACATTTTCTTGGAAAGTGACATCCCGTGAAAGGTTGTTGGGTTTACAATCCCAGCTTCAAGAAGTAGCACTTTCATACCTCATACATGGAAATTTTTCATTTTCCTGAGTATTTGACCTAAAACCAATTAGTAACACCTGCTCCTCCGAAGTCTCACTTCCTGGGAGAAGTGACATCATCCATGTTCTCAGTCTCTTGGCTGTGGTATTTGCAGCCTTTCCCTGCCTCTGACATAAGCTTCATGTTTGCTGGGTCCGATCGCAGGGGTGAGGTCAGCCCACACAGCAGGCGTCCAGGGAGCTCTGCTTCCATTGAGGGAGTACTCAGACTTCCCTGGAGCTCTGGTTTCTCTCTAACTTATCATCTTTCAGTTTTATCTGCCTGGCTTTCTCTTCGGGTAACTCCAGCAGTGAATTTCCCTGACAGCCTCGTTTGCCTAGCCTGAAGTGACCCCTCAGTCCTCTGCCTGTTTTCTCCTCTCCCCAGTCTTTCTCTGCGAGGTGAGTCCCCACCTGATTCAGAGCCAAGGTGACAGACAGATCTGTAGACATCATGGGAAAGGTCTTGGCCAAGAACGCTGTGAAAAGGATTCCTCCTGGCTGGGCTGACAGCCAGGCAACCATTAGCTGCCTCGTTGAGACCTAGGCCTGTGACTCTTGCAACTACAGAGAAGGAAAACCCAGAAGAACCTGCTCCCCCCTCCCCTGTTGGAGTCAGTCTCCGGAGCCAGACAGGCCCTTGTACGACATCTCTGATACACGTCAGTCATATGGCTGCACTAAAAGCCACATAACACCACACATATTTTAATTTCTTCCAAGTCACTCAAGTTTAAACTCTTCACTAAAACAGACCTGACTTCTTCAGATAAGATGGAGCTAATTCTTCCAATGACAAAGCACGGCAGAGTCCTAGACCTGCCTGTGAAAGCACACAGGCAAATAGTATTTCTATCTAAGCTCGGAGAGAAGACATGAAAATATTCACATGTCTTTGTGCACTGCCTGCCATGCTCTAGAGCTGGGCAGAGAACAACATATCGGGGAGGATTACCCCACAGTTCCTATAAACTACCTTTAATCTGTGCAACTTAATGTAGTATTTACACATTTATGACTTATGCCCATCAGGCTCTACCCAACTTTTCCTTTCTCATTACCTCTAGCTAGTTTTCTCCATCCTGAATCTTAGCATCTTGAATGATTCTTTCTTTTGGGGAGGCCATGGAATAAGGAACTTACACTCAGCATCTTGTCTGTCTTCCCTTTCACCATGAAGTTATATGAACCTCCTGCTCCCTTTTCCAACTTTTTTTCCCCTGAGAGCAGCTTGCAGAGTTGAGAACAGATCGTACTTATGGCCCAGTTAACTTTAGCCCAGTAGCTGAAAGGGGATTATATGACAAAGTCAGGATGATAAAATAATGGGATTGGCCCAAGGGATAACATATTGAAGTCAGAATGATAAGCACGGGACTGACCACTCTGTGACTTAAGAGGGCCCCCTGTAGCTGGAACATGGCCTTGGGGCAGGAAGCCCTGATCCCAGTGATGGGGTCAACATTGAATAAATGGGAGAGCTGTTTCCAGGGTGACACCCTTTCCTTATAAGGTCATTTTGTTTTCCAGAATACTGGACTGCCAGGGTAATCATGATTCCGATGTGGGCTTCTATATTCAGAGAAAAGATTTGAAGCATTGTCACGTTTTTTATTTGTTTGGTCCATTGGAGGTCTAACTTGATACAGTTTAGACTGTATCAAATGACACTTTACCAAGACTTGTTTTCTTCTTCCATTCCCTTTTGGTTATCAAACAGCCACCGAGCACCAAGCCTGTGTGCTGTGCCCAGCCCTGAATTAGCTACCAGGGGTGGTGCCAAGCGGAGTGGGCAAATGTTCGCCTGGCCCTCAGCTGGAGCAGGACCCCTGCTCGCTCTGCACACCTCCTTCACGTAGCACCGGCAGCTCTGTTTTATGGCAGTGTCTTGTAAATTCCTAAAGCCACAGACCAGATCTGAATGAGGCACAATCAGGCATGGCAGCAAGTGACAAGAACTAAAGGAAGGGCAGTTGGAATAAGATGACAGTGTGATCCCCAGACTCATGTGACTCCAGTGCCAGGGAAACGAGTTGGGACACACTATGAGGGATCCACAGGCTCCAGGCTCCTCATCACCACTGCACTTTTCTTGGGCTGAGTGAGGGGGCTCATGGCCAAGGTGGCTTCGAGGGCTCAAGAGCTCACCTATAAACCAACCAGCATGTATCACTGTGCTCTGCCTCAGGTCTTCTACTCTGCCTCCTCTCAGTTGCTACCAAAAATACCCAAATCCAGCTGACCATCTGAAAGAAAAGAAAAACTCCCAATTCTCTGCTAATCTCAAATGGTACTGGGCTTCCAACGGGACTAAGACCATCACACGATTGCCTGTCTCTTCTGTGCAGCGCTTGACCAGCAGCCAGGAGGCAGAGGCAGCAGACGGCCTCCTCTCCCAGGCCTGACTCAGTTCCCACCCTTCTCATGGTCCCCCATGTCCCCAAAGGGCCTGAACCCTGTGCGCATCTTCCAACCTTAGTTCTGCCCTCGGCTCCATCCAGGACCAAAGGAGGGCACTGTGACTGGCATCATGCCTCAGGAAATAACCTCAAAATTCAGCTGTGTGAGAATTAAAAGGAAACAGCTCATAGAGAGCCCAGTCCCGGCTCTTAAGGAGCCAGCCATTTAATTAATGGAAGAGAGGACCAAACCAAACTTTAAGAAAACTGGATTTCAAAATGCTTCGTGTCTACGGCCATGCCACCCTGAACAAACCCAATCCCATCTGATTTCGGGAGCTAAGCAGGGTCGGCCTGGTCAGTACTTGGATGGGAGACCACCTAGGAAGACCAGGTGCTATAAATAAAAAATAAGAGATTGTAAGCTGACAAGGTCCTTGCAATCTGTGAGGTCAACCAAGGGTTGCCTTACCTAAAAAAAAAAAAAGAACAAAACAAACAAAAAAATGTGTCATGAGCAGGAAAAAAAAGGATTTGTGGTAAAAAAAAAAAAAAAACAACAAATAAAACAAAAAAAAAACAAAGAAAAAAACCCAAACACTCTGAAGCACCCCTTGGAGAGAGCGGGATCTACTGAGTCCTGCAGGTAGAGACCTGTTGTGACTCTGAACTTGCTTGGCCATCAAACCCTTTCTCTAAGTAGCATCTCTTTATTTGGAAAGTGCTCCTACAGATGGATCTCAGATATTCCTCCTCTAAGAGGTCTCACAGGGACAAGTGGAGTGAACAAACGCACCCACTGCTATCTTTCTAATCTTCCTTGTTTCTGAGTCCTCACTTGCTCTGGTTTACTAATTCCTTAATTATAAAAAGGCTGCTCAAGCTACCTGATGCTCTGTGTATTTGGTTTCTTTGACCTGCTGGCAGCACCACACTTGTTTGGAGAGCCAGACCCTTGCCCTCCCCCACCTTAGATCCTGGGTTTCGCCTTGTTCTCCTGGGCAGGACCACTCTTCTCTTTGTGGTCCTGGCCTCTGGGAGGATGCTCTCCCAAGGGGTCTGCCTCTGTGCCGGGCCTCCTCTGTCAGGTGTGTTACTCACGTGCTTCCCAGCCGGCCCTTAGGCAGCACTTCCCATTCTGCATCTCACTTCTGATTCGCATGTTGTTGCGGTTCCCTGGGTGACCCATTGCTGTTTATCCCCTTGGTAAATTCTGCCTCTCGCCATCGGCACCCTGGCAACCTGCACTGCTTTCTCATTGGTGGGAGGACCCCTGTTCTTCAGATTATTGCCATTTTGACAAAGCCCTGGTAGCAGTGCACACTGATTTTGGGAGGGTTTAAAATAATAACAATGATAATGATAATAAATCACTAGCTTTGCTTTTTCGTAAAAAATGGTTTGCCTTCCTGTCATGCGTAACTTCTCAAGGGGCAGAAAGAGAGTAGTCCCGAGTGTGGGCTGCACCACGGGTTTGTTCCAGAGGAGCTGAACGTGATGCTTGAATCATCCGGTCCCCCTGTGAGCTTAGCCTATGACATCACCTGGAATTCCTGCAGCTAGTGGGTTAGGATGGAAGGGGAGGTTTTCATTAAATGAGGACATAGTGCTTCTATGTCCTCATAGTGCTTCTCTTCACAGGCACCCCCTAATGGTAGTGGGAAACCCTGGGCCTTCAGACCAATCAGAATGAAGAATAGATAGATAGTGGTGTGTTTACTGGGCCCTGTTACAGCATTTGGTTTTTGAGTGTTTCCCAGGGTGGGAACCTGCTTCTCCACAGACTCGGAAAGGTGAACTGGAGGTGAGCATAGCTCAGCCAAAAACCTGTGAAGGCATTTCAGGGAGAGTCTTTGGGGTTTGTTGTTGTTGGGTTTTGGTTCTGGCACAGCGGTGCCTCCTGAATGATGCAGCACTTTCCTTGAAAGATGAGGGATTGCTGCCAAGATGAGAAGTGAAGAACCTGAAAAGTGAGCCCACACACGCGGAGGTAACGAGAGGGCTAGTTTATGAGACTGGGGGGGACCTGCTTTCAACATGGTCTGGGCACTGTCACTCCTTGTTGCACTCTTCCCTTAGGCCTGTCCGCAACATTGGTCACCTCCTGGCCCCTCACCCTCCGTATCGAATCCTTCCTCTATACAGCTTCCTGGACCATCTGTTAAACCTACCGTCCAAAATATTCCAGTGGCTATTCCAGCTGCATAAAAAACAAACTTGGTAGCGTAAAACAACTTATGATTTCTTGTACTTCTGTGGGCTGCCTGAGTGTTCCTGCTAAGGGTCTCTCATATGGTTGCACTAAGATGTTGGCTGGGACTGGACCCATATGAAGAGTTGATAGGTCAGACATACAAGATGGCCGCTTACCTGGCCAGCCGTATAAAGCTGCTGTCAGCTGAGCAGGAGCTGTTGACAGGAGCACTTCCAAGTGGCCTTCTGCCAGCATGGTGGTTGGGCTGCAAGAGGGAGCTCCCAAGAATGTGTGTTCTGAGAAACCCAGGCAGAAACCTCAGAATCTCTTCTGCCACATTCTGTTGGTCAAACAAGGTTCAGATTCCAGGAGACCAGGCTGAGAGTTCACCTTGTGATGGGAGAGGCAAGGTCGCCCTGAGAAAAAGTATGTGAGATGGAAAGATATGGCTGAGGCCATATTTGCAAAATGCAGTCAGCTTCACCTGCCCACAGGCTAAAACTTCAGCATCCAAGCAAAGCCTCAAGGTCTTTTGGAGACCAAAGGGGACATATCGATAGGTCTCTATTCAAAATGAAAATAGCTTTATTAGTCCTAAAGGAGAAATAAAAAACTAGAAACTTAACACATAGATTTCAAAGTTGTCGGGTAGAAAATGCCAAGAAATTTGGTGCTGCTTTTCAGCCGCTGGCACATTGCCCTCTGAGCTTCTTTGAAGAGCACGAAGCTGAGACAGCTTGTTAATTTCTTCTTCTACATGTGCTTGATGTGCTTAGAGAACCCAGCTTACACTCACATGCATGACCTTATTTCTTGTTGTTATCACTCGTGCACAGATGGGGAAACTGAGGCTCAGAGCAATTCCCCATTTTCCTATGTTGTTGGCAAAGCTGAGGCCGTCATTGCTCCTTTCCAGGCAGGGCCCTGAACATCTTCCCCACTGCTCCCTTTTCTTTCAGAAATTCTAGGCAGGCTCTCTTATGCCTCCTCACCTTGGCTCCCCTGTGCCACTTCTTAGATCCTGTCACTCTGCACATACCTTCTTCATTTCCTGACTTGCTCTCAGCCTTCAGGACGCAATCCGGATCTCCTGACCCCACGCTCTCCCCGAGAGCGGCCCAGAGTGGACACGTCCTTTTTTATGACCCTTCCTACATTATGGTGTGAGGTGCTTATCTCTCCCTAAGTCTATAAGCTCCTCAGGGTCTTTTCCCCAGCCATAAATACGAACTATTATCAAATGTTAACTATCTTTGAACAATCATTTTGGTCACCTCACCTCTTACTTAAGACCTGTAATTCCAGTATTCCAGCAGGATTCAAGCCACTACCCTTTCTTCAGGAAAAATAGTTGGCCCATAAACCAGCACTAAAATTGTGCCAGGGGGTCGATATACAAATTCAAAAGTAAAAATTATTTTGCGTTTATTAGAAGCCTTACTGCAAAGATTTGGAAGGAGGGCAGAGTTGAAACTTATCAGCTGTTTGATTTAAGCATTAATGTAGGGAATTCACAATAATAAATAGTTACCATAAATAATTTTTAATGGCCATATGTTCTGGAAACATACATATTTAGAAGCAAAGAAAAATTATATGCCATTTTAGTCACTTCTTTTTTTTTTTTAATCTGCACGGACCTTCCTGGGTGGTAGTATGTTCTAAGTGGCATCTGCATCAAGGTCAGTAATGAAAATATGAGAGCCTAGGTTAGACCAACCAGCCCATATGGGAGAAAAGATTGTCACGTCCAGCCAGCTCGCTCTTCCTGCATTCTGAATGCAACATCTCCGACATTGTATGTCCATCCCATCTTTCCCCAAGTGAGAGCAAAGCTCCCACAAAGAAATGAATTTGAAAATTAAACTCAAATGGATTAAGCTGAGTTCAAAAGGTTTACTTTTAAGACCTCATGAAATGTATAAGACTGACAAAAACGTGAATGCTTCACCAATTTCATGTCACTCTTGTGCACTGACCTTGAGAATCTTCTGTGGTTCTCATGATCAGTATTGTGCTTCCTAAGCACATAAGCAAACGTGGCTTACTTTTTATTGCAGAGTGCCTCCGAGCACGTAGAAGCTATGGTTTTAATTAATTTAAAATACTTTATGAGTTTTCAGTGGGGAGGAGAAGGCCGTATTGCCTAAACTTATTTGACCACAAACCTCCTCTTTACCTTCCCCTCAGAAAGCTCTTTCCTAGAATGACGCTCCAGTCACGTCTGCAACTTCACAAAGGGGTGGCTTATATCTCAAGCAAAATGGACACAAGCCCAGCATAGGAACCAGGCTCAGTGAATAGAGCTTTAGAGCAAATACACTTGGGTATGGAGTCATTTCTCAGTTATGCAAACTTACTTGCTGAATGAATTGGGGCAATTTTTAAAACATCTCTCTGAGGCTTAGTTTTCTCATGGATAGTAGAAATGACAATGGTGTGAATCTCATAGAGTTGTGATAATAAGGTGATACGTATAAAGAGCCTTGCATAGAATCCTGGTTATAGCTTATTGAGTGACTACAAAGATACTGATCAAATTGGATATATTAGTAAGTCAGACAAAGAAATTAGATGGCAGGTTGTCCTTTATGAACTTTTTTCCTTTAACTAAAGTTTTTCTCTTTTTAATAAATTTGTAATTATGTTTGAGTTAGTTCTCTTTGTGGTATGAAGCTCTTTCAAACAAAGATATGTCTCATTGTCTTGTGTCAGTAGTTAAATGTTTATTACACTTAACTGAGCGTTTATGTGTCAAAACGAATTTGGCTCTCTCTACCTAGTGCAACAAACTGTTCTTTCAGTTATTAGATAACAGAGAATGTTAGTTCATTGTTTAAAAGATGACATACAATTGATTCCCATTATTCATGAAAGTTTTGTCCTATAAATTTACTGCAAACATTGAATTAGTGAATACTGAGCCATTGGTCTTAGAGAAAATACAGGGTTAGGTTCCTGCCAGCCTCTGGTCACGACATTTTAATAAGAGATGCATGCATGTTTTATGTGTGTTTCTGTTTGATGGCACCGTTGATTCGTTAACATTGAACTCATAGCCCACAGCACTAAAGCCATGCCTAAATGAAGCTTATCTGACACACATATTTTCTCTGTAAGGCACATCACAGCCTCTGTACTTAGGAATGCTGGACAATACTTTAGCACTATACTTGAGGACCATTATGAATAGTGAAATAACCAACAAATACCACAAAATGCGAAAAACATGGCACTAAACAGACCATAAAAAGGACACTTGTTTACAGTATGAGAGCTGAAACAAGAAGATAGAACGTCACCTTGAGCGACCTCAGATGGGAACATGCCCATTGGGCAACTCTAGTCTGCAAATGACCGTGAAAGCGGGGCAAGTGTTGATCATGAGGTCACAAATAAATTTTAAGCAGGTAGGTGAATCTGCAAATATGGATCCTGCAAAATATGAGGATCACCTGTTCTTTGTTTTGTCAATTTAAATGTCCCCATATACAGTGAGTTTCTATTTTCCAGTAAGGAAGCTGCTTTCCCCCTCCCATTGAACCGTGGTTTCAGCCATCTGTCTGGGTGCCAGTCATGGAGGATCCTTGAGTGTTTGTAACAGGAGATGGGGACTGGGGTGACAGGCGGTCCTTCAAGTGCTCTGCAGTGGTGGCCTTGCTTCTCTGTGGGCATTTACTTCTCCCAGCTCAGAGCTCACCCGGGAGGCTGTCGGGCTGTTTACTCTGGAACTTATGATTTAGAAGTTCTTGCCAACTCCCCCCCAACCCCAACCCCATTCCGCCACCCCCACCAAATTGTTTTTTTCAGTTGGTGTAAGAGGGGGGAATTTGGAGAAGAGGCATTGCTCCCCCGAAGTGCTATGAGGAATGGGGGCGGGGCTGGGCCAGCTGCCCAGGGAAGAAAGGATGGGAGCAGCAATTAGCCAACAGTCCAAGTCGAATTAGGCCTCACAAAGCAAATTACTGTTCTTAGAGAAAAGTTTCTTCTGCGAGGTGTCTGTCCTTAGTTTGCTGGCTGCCTGCAGAGATTGCGCTGGGAAAATTCCTGGCCCGTGTTACCAAGTGTACCACAAGGCTTCCGAGCCTTGAGTGGGTGTCCTGCCTGCCCTTGGGCTCTGCTGTGACTCTGAGTTCCCAGGGGAGGGCCCAGCGGCAGTGAGCAGCGGTCAGCCCCAGCGCGCTCCCTCTGAGTGGGGCCCAGAGAGGAAGGGAGCAGGATGATGGGTTTCAAGGCGGAAGCCCACAGCCAGATTTAGCAATAGCTTTACACACTTCAATTATGTAGTTTTCCTTATGTTTCCCTTCAGGGTTCTTTCCCCCCTTGGCAGTTATGAAAGGTGATATTTTGGGGCTTATACTGCAGCGCTTTGAGATTTAAGCAACCATGAGCTAATGACAATAACTCCAGTTGTCAAAGATGAATCATAGCTAACAGTTATTGAAGACTTACTACTTCGAGATGCTGCTCTAGCCACTTTATGCATTGTAGCTCATTTAATCCTTCCCCTTCCACTCCAGCTGCCCTCTCAGGCAAGCCCTGTCATTATACCTACTTTACAGGTAGGAAACTGAGGCACAAAGCGGTTAAGTAGTAGTGAGCAAGCCCATGGTCACACAGCAAGTAGGTCATGGAACCAAGACTCAAACACAGGCAGTCTGTGCCCTGAGCCCTACACAGTTCTCCTGAATTATGGCGAAGCATCTTCAGTTTAACACCTCTGGTTTTTAGGATTATAGCTTCAGAATGCAGCATTGTGCATGGGCCACCTGAGAAGCTCCACACCCATTGCCTCTGGAAATAGAAAGAAGCCCTTAACTGCCTTCTGTCCTCCAGGAATTTCAGTCTTGGGAGGGGAGGAAATAGCCAAGAAACAGGCAGAAAAGAGCAAGTGCCTCAGAAGGGTGCGAGGTGCTCTGTGGACTCAGGAGTGCCAGAGAGAGCACTGGTTGGAGCCAGGAGGTGGGGGCAGGTTGTTGGAGAGTCAGAAATAAATAGCGAAAGATGTCTTTAAAAAGGCATCTTTTTTGAGATGGACCTGGAAAGCGCCCCTCAGAATCATTTTACACCTTCTTTGACCCTCTGCAGCCAAAGTTAGCCTGGACATAGCAGGTACTCATACAGCGTTAGAATCCCATGGGGTGGGGGGAGGGGGTCCTTCCTGCCTGCTAGCACTTAGCCCCTCCTTTCTCACCAGTGCCCCCCTCAGGGTGACCCCAAAGTGTGAGTGAGGGATCAATTGTCTGGTGAGGGAGCGGGCTTCCAGATGTTTTACTGCAAACCTGGGTGACACAGTCAGCTTAGACCTGTGCACACACTCCTGGCCGTGACACACAGGATGTCTGGGACTTTAACCCCACCGTTAGGGTTGGCAAGCCTTGGCGCCCTCACCTCCCCATAATGAAATGGGGAAAACAATCAACAACAGAATACTTGACAGAGAAATTACTCAGTTCTATGAATTTAGGCTTGATTTAAGTTCTTTGTAGATCGCCTGCAGATTGTGTGTGTGTGTGTGTGTGTGTGTGTGTGTGTGTGTGTGTGTTAATGCAATGTGATTCAAACCATAGACTCTGCCTTGAGTCTTTACAGCCCAAGACAAGTTGCCATGATGGTGACTGTGACCATGACTGTGTGAGAGGCAACCCGGACAGTCCAGCCCCTGGAATCATGGTCACTTATGGTTTTGAGGTGCCTTGCTCTCCTGAGGCGCCTTGAGATGGCTCAGTAGGAACATGATATCATCTTTGTGGGGAGTGAGGCTATTTTCCTTCTTTTCTCCATAAACCCCATTCTGCTGTCTACCTCCCTCCCCCCCAATAGACAGGAAGACCAGTTCTTCACTCTCCAGAGAAATTAGAAAGTGGTTGTAATGAAGTCATAGCAGATCCCACGACTCTTTAAGGCGGCGATTTTATGGGCATTTGGTGCCAGCATTCCAGTGTGATTTCTTCTTCTCCGCTATCCTGCTATAGGGGAAAAGAGTATTAATAACCTGTCATGCAAAAAGTTTGACTTTGCTATAAAAGTAATCCTTCGCTATGTGTTTTTTCCTTCACTGGCCTCCCATTGCTAAAGTAAATGAGTTACATTTTAAATATTCATTCTTTAACATCAAAATATTACCCTTAATTCGAATTTTCTCTTCCCCTTTTGTCTTCATGGGAAGAGAATGAAGCTAGCTAAAAATAAGTGTAATAATTCTTTACATAGCACTTCTCCAGCAGGTGCCAAGATACATGCAGATCCTGTGATGGGTGGATCGACCCTGCCTTGGGCACTAGGGAAGAAGTGATGGTAGATGCAGGAAGTGTCTTTCTATTATGTTCACTTATATTCAGACCCTACTTACCTCTAAAGATCTCCCCCGCTCACGTATTTACCTTTTATTTTGTGTCATGTTCTTTTATATATGGATAGGAGGATATGGTTACATTCTATGGCATAGAGTGTATATGTTGCTTTCTTCTGCAAGAAATAGAAAATACAAATCAAACTGGCTTTAGCTGTAAAAGGAAGTTATTGGCCTACGTTGCTGAAAAATCCAAAGGCAGATGGCTTCAGGCCAGGGTAGATCCAGCCACTCCACTATGTTACCCCAGACCTAGTTTCATTCCTTCTACTGGCTATGCCTCTGCAATGATTGGCTTTAAACCAAGAGTGGCTCTCCTCATGGTCCCAAGACGGCGGGCAGCAGCTTTGGGGGATCGGAGTCTCAGAAAAAGTCTTTGTTTTCACATTCTCTGAAAGATCTTACTTAGGTCATGTGCCTATCAGAGCCATGAGAATGTAGTACACTGATTGGCTTAGCCTAGTCATATGATCTGTATCTATAGTTGGGGTTGGAGTCAGCTTCCCAGAACTACAAAGATTCATATGTGTGTGTGTGTGTGTGTGTGTGTGTGTGTGTGTGTGTGTGTGTGTAGTCAACCCTGGAGCCTGGTCAGGAATCGACTCTGCTTTGCCAAGTTCAAGAACAGTGGTGTGCTGCCTGCCCTGAGGCATAGCTGCAATCTAGAGTAATTTTGTGTGTATACACACACACACACACACACACACACACACACGCACACACGCACACACATATATATGAAGAGGAGAGTGGCGACGCTGAAGAAGCAACCAGCAAATGTCTAGTACATAGGGCTTATGAGCACCTGAAGTGTGAACAAAATATATGGCATTTTTTGTCCTGGGTGTTTCAGTTGATAAATATTGGTGCTAGAAATATGTCATTGGGTCAGGTCCCTGTATATTTTTCTGCCAATTCCCTGGTCTCAATCCCTTGTTTTCCTAAACACAGGAAAAAAGCTTGTCAGAAATGAGGTCCTATCGGGAAGCTCCTTCTTGTTCCCAAATCTGAAATGGGAGAGAGGGTGGCAAGCACAGAGGTGGAGGCATTTTACACATTCAGTAAAGCATAATTCAAGAAAATGATTTTTATTCCTTGTAATATCGTTCATAAAGAAACAGGAACTAAAATGTAATAAGAAATATCCTTATTTAATTTATTAATTTTCTACAATTTGGACTTTCCTACTCACAATGTCATTGTCTCCCCCGTGCCACATCCCTGCTCAAATCCTGGTTTTTAGTGAATCAAAGGAACGTATAAATATCCTGTGACCTTTTTCCATCTTCTCTCTTCAGCGGGCAGTTTGCAGTCGTGAAGAAATGCCGTGAGAAAAGTACCGGTCTACAGTATGCCGCCAAATTCATCAAGAAAAGGAGGACAAAATCCAGCAGGCGGGGCGTGAGCCGTGAGGATATCGAGCGGGAGGTCAGCATCCTGAAGGAGATCCAGCACCCCAACGTCATCACCTTGCATGAGGTTTATGAGAACAAGACGGATGTCATCCTGATTTTAGAACTGTGAGTGCTGTCTGCGCGGCTGTGGCTGTGGCTGTGGCTGTGGCTGAGCTGGGAGGGGAGACAGGGAGCGGGGATGAGGGTGGGTTAGTGCAGTGGTCAACCCTGGAGCCTGGTCAGGAATCGACTCTGCTTTGCCAAGTTCAGGAACAATGGTGTGCTGCCTGCCCTGAGGCCTAGCTGCAGTTATCTAGAGTAATTTTGAAGAGCAGCTTCCATTCACGAGGTCATGCTTATTTTGCAGGAGAGAGTTCCATAATCTTGGGGTTCTTCTTTATTTGTTGGGAGGTCAGCTGTTTTCCGAGTGTTATGTTAATTCTAAGCGTATGTCCTTTTCTCATGCTGTTCCTGTGCCTTCCCTCTGTTTGCCTACTTCTCTTCCTCCATTCTCTCTCTCTTCTCCTCTCGTCTCTCTTCCTTCTCTCTTACACGCACACACTTCATTTTCAACTGTTGGAACTGTAAATACTCATTATGTGAAAAAGTAAAATTGAACCACAGTCGCTCAGAGGTGATTATGAAACTTGTTTTTAAACCAGTTTGCTTATTTTCTGAGGCGTGCCCTGCCTGTCGGAAGTTATTGTGGAGAACTGAGTGTAGCATGTTATTCTGTGACTGTCTCCCTGTTCCCGGCAGCTGCCTGAGTGCCCCACTCCTTGTGATGAGTCCAGCAACAAAGGCTGGCGGGAGGAGAGAGGAAGCTGTCCTCGAGTGATTGACTGGGAATGTTTCTGGGCTATTTGGAGGGAGGAGATACATTAGTGCCCTGAGTGTGGAGGGATGGGCGCTGCAAAAGGAAACGAGGGACAAACCAATCCTGGGTGGGTCTTAGTGATACCAGGCCCCACCCATTTCCTGGGAGCCTCTAGAATTTCCTGCCTTCAGATTGGATCTGAAACATCAGTTCTTCTGGGTCTGCAGCTGGGCCCGGCTGACTCACTCTGCAGATCTTGAGATTGTCAGCCTCCATGATCACGAGTCAAGTCCTTATTTTAAATCTCTTTTTCTCTAGTTATGTGTATCTGTTCATCATCTTGGTTCTGTTTCTCTGGAGAACCCTTGTATGCTGGAACTAAGTACTGGGGAGGGAAAGTGCACCTTTGTTTTCATATCACAAGCCTGTCCCATTCTGTATATATTTACTTTGTAATAAAGAGGTGTTTTGATTTTTAACAGACTATTCAAAATATTAGATCTGCCTGGGAAAAACAATCACCTTTGCTTTTGAGAAAGTTATTGTCATTTTGTCAAAGTAAGAGACGTCCAAACTTGAAGAAAAATTTTGTAAGCTAATTTGAGCCAAAACTGATAACAGTTGCTAGGAAGCCAGATCTCAAATGCTCCAGAGCGTAACAGTTTTGCAGTTTCTTTTATGCATTTGAATCTTAGAAAGAAAGTAGGGAAGATTGTATGAAAGTGACAGACAGTAAATCAGGGATTGGATTACAGAATAGTTAACAAGATTTTGTGCTTCGGAGTGGTTCTGGCTTATTTCAAAGGTGTGTTAACCTAGGTGCATAAAAGCAATGGGCATGGCTCGCTTAAGGCAAAGATAAACCTTTTGCTAAACAAGTTATAGGCCTGAGGTGTGACTATCCCCCATGACCTGCCCAGTTAGGAATTTATGATCAGGTCACCCTGTAAGGTTGCATTCCAAGAACCCCTTTTTTTGTCTACAGTTCTAAACTCTAACAGTTTTAAAGGAAGACTTAGTCATCAGTGGCATAGTCGCTCTCCTTTTTTCTCTCTCAGGAATGCTAAAGTACAGTGGTTGTTCAGGAGAGGATGAAATTTAAGACTTTTTCAGAAAATAGCCCTATGGCATAATAGTGGCCTTTGTACCGTCTGGCACAGTAATCTTTGAGTAGATGTATTTTATGATTTATTGCTTCGGGGTGAACCACATGGCAAGCGTGAGCACACTGATGATGTTCGTCCCCTCGTTGAAACCTTATTTACGTCTCCACTGGTGTGTGTGAATTTTCTCCTCTAAACTCCAGGCCCATTTTTACTGCTAAGATAAAGACACTCCAAACCACCACTCCTCTCACTTTTCTATGAACTACTCCCAGTATCTTGGTGAGGTACAGAAATGGGATCTTTTCTGTCCTTTGTACAAAAACTATTTGGTGTAGGCGTTAAAAGCACAATTGTCAAATCCTCGTCCAGGACCTGCCCTTTAAAAGTTGTGAAAGTAACTTTAAAGAATGACTTTTCCCCCACTCGTTTTACTGGGAAATAATCTTTTCACAGCTGATCTGCTGTCACAGCTCAGCACAGCATATACATGAAGGAGGCATATGTGATGTCTCGAAATCACGATCTCATATCCTCCACATCCCATTGTGCCCTAACGAAGTCTGCCTATACAAAAATCTCTCTGTTCTGTGTTACAGCTCACCCACGCGTTGTCGCACGGGCAAGGCACTACAAAGCTTTGATCTTCAGTGCCTGAGTCATTTCATAACTTGCCCTGTTACCTGATGAAAAGTGAAGCTAAACTCTCAGAACTCAAAAGCCAGTGCTAATCAGAGTCACTGGCTTCCAGAATTCTGTTCCTAAGCTTGGTGCTCAGAAACAGCTGAGTATTTCAGGTTGTGGATAGTGATGCATTTTTCTATCTGTCCAACTATGGTTCAGACCCAGATGCATTTAGGGACCAGACAGGTGATGTAAAGGAGAGAGGTTGGTGTGCACGAATGAAGCATAAGGTCAGGGAGGCATTAGGGAATGGTGAGGACTGTGGCTAACTGGAACCCTTATGCTCCACCTCAAAGAGGCAGCCACCAGTCAGTTGACTATTGCCATGTAGAATTTTGAATCTAGTGTTACCAGATCCTGCAATTTTTTCAAGAAAAGTCTCTAAGTTAGGTTTTTAGTGTTGACTGTTAGTTCATAGTATTCATGTGCACACAAAATAAAATCTATCTGAAGGCCACATATGGCCTATACAGACCTCTAGATTCTAGCCTGCTTTATGTAAGCAATAAGTTAGTTGCTCACTACAGTGGGAGAAGCAACGTGGGATAAATACAGTCAGAAACAGCCCCAAATGGCTTATGATTCTGTTGGAAAGGCAAGATATACACGTAGCATTCCAAAATGATTTTTTAAATGTACTGTATGGTTTAAAATGGTGGTTCTCAAACTTTAGCATGCATCAGAATTACTTGGAAGGCTTGTGAAAATCTACATTAATTGCCTGCACTTCCAGAGTTTCTGATTCAGTGGGTCTAGGGTGGAGCCCAACGATTTGCCTTTTAAATAAATGCCCTGGTGATGCTTCTGGTCTGGGGTTCACCTTTTGAGAAGCTGTTATAGGTTGAATTATGTCCCCTTGAAAAGCTAGGTTGAAGTCCTAACCTTAACCCCTTTTACCTCAAAATGTGACCTTATTTAGAAATTGGGTCATTGCACATGTGATTAGTAAAAATGAGGTCATACTGGAGTAAGACGGACCCCTAATCCCACCTGACAAGATTCCTTAGAAGAAGGCCATATGAAGACAGAGACACGTGGAGAGTACCATGCAAAGTTGGAGTCTTGGAGTGATGCATCTCTGAGCTACTGGGAGAGAGGCTTGGAACAGAGTCTCCCTCAGAGAACCTCAGGAGGAACCAAGACCACCAAGACCTTGATTTTGGACTTCCGGCCTCTAGAACTATGAATCAATAAATTCCCATTGTTTCAAGCTGCCCGACGTGTGGTACTGTGTTACAGCAGCCCTAGCAAACTAATATAGAAGCACTAGTTGAGTAAAAACTATAATTCCTAAACTGGGAGCCTACTCACAGGTTAATCTACTATTCTCTAAGGTAGTTAAAACCAAAATAAAACACCTAATCCAGCAGGCAACTGAGAAATGATGTGACATGTGATTCTTACTGCCGGCCAAAGACCTGGGCAGAGGAAGAGTAGAGAGGGGCAGGTGATTCTGAGTCTGACGTAAGGCAAGAGTGGACATCACCCCATCCTGGCTCGCTTCAGGATAGTCACCTTAGTAGCTGTGAAGCACCTATCTGAAAGGTTACCCTGTTAAGATTTAACATAAAAATTCTAGAATTGCTATGTACGTATTGGCATAGTGGATTGTTCCAAAGAAATCAAGCTAGTTCAGGTTCTCCAATTCTAAATTTTACCTTTATTAATTCTTGAAATTTAAAATCGATCTTTAATTAAAACTTTTTATCTAACGTACGTGTGTTCTCTCTCTCTCTCTCTCTCTCTCTCTCTCTTTCTCACTTACTTAGTGAAATATGCTATGGTTATATCCAAGTGCAAGGCATGGAATGAATAATGCATTCTATTTTTTATTTAATTTAAAAAGGCAAATTTTATTTTTGTATCACGGTAAAAAAAAAACACAACATAAAATTTACCTTCGACCATTTTTAAGTGTACAGTGCAGTAGTGTTGGTTATATATACCTCGTTGTGCAATGGACCTCTGGAACTTTTTCATCTTCCAAAACCGAAATTCTATACCTATGGAACAACAATGCTTCTCTTTAGCTCTCTTTTCGACTTTGACTAAGTTAATAATTTCTGAGATTCAGTTTGTTCCTGGCAAACAACTACCAAGCTGTATTCAAACATTTATGCAATATTAGACCACTTTATGCAGGATCATTAAGTTGGCTCACTCTCTTTTTCATAACCAAACCGAGATGCAAACTCATAAGAATATGAATATGAATTTTTTCATTGTCTGTCAGCACAGTGTATGTATGTGGATGAATCCATGCCGCACTGTCAGCAAATCCAGAATTACAAGAGCCTTTCCAGAAGCAAATGCAGTGATTGAAAAGATGGTTTCAGGCTACCTTAAAAGTGACAGAATTGTACTCATTAAGCTGAATGCAGTCATAGGGACCTAAATTATGCTGATAAATGTGCATTTGATGCGAGAGGCCTTTCAGCAACCTCCCCCACCCCCAACCCACGCACCTTCTCTGCTCCTCTGCTGGTCCTTGCAAGGCTCAAAAGCACACTCAGATTTCTTAAATGGTATTTTTTTTTTTTTGCTGCTGTATTTGTTCTCTCTTCTCTGAGCTCAAGCCAGCTCTTCTGACTTTTTGAACTTTTGTTTTTATTCACAAAGGTAATTTCGAGAACTGTTCTGAGTTACACTTTTGGCATCGAGCTCCGCAGATGGCTACGATTAGGCAAGAACAGAGATCTGAAGTGCCTTTGGCAACGGTCTCAACCTTTCACAACACAATTAAATCACGTAAAATAGGTGATTTTCCATCCAGGCGTTCCCTTGAGAAATAAAACCCTGTACGTGTGTCTTCCCCAACACTCTTAACTTCTTACTAGTTCAGTTAAAAAGTGTTTGCATAGTGTTTATAAAATAAGTATTTTTAGTCACTTAAAGTGACTAAAAATTTGATTTCTGGATGATTTTAGAAAAATTGGGACAATGGAAATCATAAAAACAAACTACATGTGCTATCTGAGCTCATAGATCTGTAGTTTTTATCATATATTTGTGATTTTAATATCTGGCTTGATGTTCTCTGTGCTGTATATCCTGAATTATAGATAGAAGGGATTTGGGGTCTTGCTTATCTCCAAGAAAGACCTGTAATTGTTAGTTAAAGTATGGTAAATTGGGGTAACATTACTCCCCCCCAGCCGGCCTTAGGGGCTTTCATAGCTCTAGCCCTGGTTATTCTTAGACCCCTGCCCAGGAACTGCAGACTTGACCTTATGACTCTCAGGGGTAGTTGAAATCCCTGAGAACTGTTCACACTTCCTCTTGGAAACTCACAGCCATGTCACAAATCTTATTCTTCCTGTCTTTGCCAACCACTCTCCTAACCAGCGCTTAGAGGAGATGTCACAGAAGAGAACTGTGTGGGATTGTGGCTTCAGTTGACCCGTCAGACATTCTGGTTTCCCCTGTTCCCTTTTCTTTGCTGGCCCGTTTCTTCTCTGCGTGGCAGAAGCTGTCCGGGGCACAGGCTCCCTGCCTCACTCGGCTACCTCTCCACGCCCAGGCCAAGGGCTACGAGTTTGGTGACCTAGGCTCAGCCCAAACTTCCTACCTGGCTTTCCTCCATGCTGGTCATATGCCACCTACATCTAGACACTGCTGCACCCAGAATTCTGGAATGGTGGTTGGGGTCATCTTTGGAGACAGGAAGCTGGGGAGACTTCACTTCCAGCCGGTGCTACAGAAAAGAGACCAGACCAAGGCGGGATTCCCTTACTAGGCCAGTGTTTAGGGAAGGTCAGGAACATCTCTTCCGACCATCCTTGAGCCCCTCGGAGCCTCCTTTCTGCCTCATGTCATTGCAACATGTTGTTTAAAAAGCAAATGGATGTAATACTTCCAAAAATAACCTCATATTGCTTTTTTTCTCCTCATTTGTATTTCCAAATAATTGAGTAATACCTCATCTTCTTAGGTTTAACCACTTTTTTTTGTATGTGTGTAAGTTGTTTTCAGTATGGCCAAAGTTAATGTAATACAGATGAGGAACCTCAAGCTCTAGTGGGACAGTAGTAAGTATTTGTCCCATTCTGAAATGTGAGTTTCGTTTCTAGTCTAGAAGTGAACGCAGTTACTAGGCATGGCTACCATGTGACGTGAATGCTGTTCTATTGATGAAATTAGATATAAGTGATACATGGATGGGCTAAAGGATCTGGTATTCCCTAGATGACAGAGTATCTGTCACTTTTTCCCCTAATATATTGACAGAAAATCAAGCAGAATTGATTATTTCAGAAGCATAGGATAAAACGTTCACTTCTTTTAAGGCCCTTCAGTTTGGTGTGGATCTTCACAAACTGCCTTGAGAGAAAGGATGCAGATAAAGGACAAGAGAGTCTTTCCTTGGATACGAAAGGGGAGCTGCACTTCATTTCATTCTTCAAGTCGGCGTGGTGGGGCTCCTCTCTTACATTATCTTGTTTAATCCTTTGGTACAACTGCAGGAAGGTTCATTCCTATTTGCCCCTAAAGAAACATACTGAGGAGGCAAATATGCATGTATAGCTATAACTAGAGCCCTCACGAAGCTGTCCTGCCTCCCAGAATTCATTCCCACAGGGACACTAGGACTTTTTGCCTCCTCCCAGTGTCATGGAAAGGCTAAGGAGTGAAGGTCAAGAACAACATGGCTGCCAGAGGAATAGTGCCGGAGAGAGAAATGGAAAAGGTCCTCAAAGTCCAGGCTGACTTTCAGGAACTGCTGACTTGGAAATCAAGGACAAATGTGGCTCAAGAACCACTGGAGCATGAACAGCACTGCCTAGGAGGTTAAAGGTCAAGATGACTGGCCACCTTAGATGAGGAGGGGAGTGAGCGGGTCAGGCTGGGAATGTCCTCCCTGCTCCAAGGTGGCCTTTTTCATTTAACTCATCTCTTCTGTCCCCTGGAAAAGTTCACAGCTTAAAAAAGATAGACAATGGGACTTGTAGGCTAAGTCCTATATGGGCTTAGCAGAATTTTAGAACTCAAACAAAAATATTCCCTCCCCAAAAAGCTGCTGTGTGAGAATTAAAATCCCTCACCCTTATATCTGGGTAGAATAGGAGGAGTTTTCCAAACCTGGAGGCTGGGGACAATATCAGCCTCCTGCAGTTGTACCCAGGGATTAATGGAAATAATGTAAGGGCGCCTGTGTTTCTGAAAACATGCTAAGTGAAAGAAGCCAGTCTCAAAAGACCACGTATCATACAATTTGATTTATACAAAACGTCCAGAACCTGTAGGCAGAAAGATTAGTAGTCACCTAGGGCGGGCAGGATAGTGGTGGTGGGGAATAGGGAGTGGCTATCAGTGGGTATGAGGTCTTCCTTCGGGGCTGATGAAAATGTTCTCAATTTAGATTGTGGTGATAGTCGCACAACTCTGAATATACTAAAAACTGTTGAATACTGAACTTTAAAAAGAGTCAATTATACGGTATGTGAGTTACATCTCAGTAAAGCTTTAGAAAACATCTCTGATGACTCCCTCCTGCCCACGGAATGAGGCCCACGATCTGTAGAATTGTGTAGGATCTTTGAACTTATGTCCAGCCCCTTCCTTACATCCAGCCACTTCCCCTTCACCTCTTTCGTCTCTGCCTCTGATGTTCAACCCACAGAGAATCTCTCTCCTTTACCAGATGGTGCTATGTTCTTACACACCCCGCCCTGTTGCTTAGGCTGTACCCTCTGTCTGACAGGGCGTGTCTACCTAGAGAATTCCTACTCATCTGTCAAAGCCCAGCTCACACAGACTTAACTGCTTTCTTATGTGTGTTTTCATCACCTTTTAGAAATGTGTTTAGTATAGCACTTACCATACTATATTTTAAATGTTTGTGTATCTTTCTCCCGTAATGGACCATGAGCTTTCCAGGGGATGTGCCATCATTTTACTCATTTCTCTTTCTATCTCAAACATCCAGAAGAGGCCACGAGTACTACCAGCACATACACAGTCAGTGTCCCCAAAGAGTGGGTCAAGTTGAATTCAGTCAAGGGGACTGTGGGAGATCTTGACGAGCAGTGATGGGGATGTAAATAGGAAACAAAGCCAAAAGTTCTGCTTCATTCATGACCTGCTGAAAGTAGCCCTCTATCCTGACAACAGAGCAGGTTGTCACCTTAGCTAATTTCTACTTTGGGCCTGAAAGGGTTGAGACATTGGACCATAAGTTTAAGTTGGGTGCATGGAATGAGGGAAAGAGTAAGATAGAAAGAAAGCTGATGGGATTCCGAGGGACAGGAGTTGAGAACCTACAATATATAACCTGACATTATGATGCTAAATGCCAATGACAATCAGGGGTAGGAGGCTAAAATTAAAGCTGCTGATTGTCATTGGCATCTAGTATAATAATCCCATCACATGGCAGGTACTCAGTCAATATTTATGCAAAAGAAGAAAGGAAAGAAAGAAGATGAGCTCTTCAGACAATCAAGTCACTTTCATCCATTACAGCCTTCTGCATAGAGCCAACCCTGCTCAAACCCTGGCATGGCCCCAAGCTGACTGTGTTGTTGAAAGAAAAATCCCGACTCTTCTCCATCTTTCTTAGAGACCTCTGGGGGGAGGGGCTCTTTGCTCTTATCCTTCTATTCCACCACAGCAGGGTTTTAGGGTTTCTTCCCCGACCCCTTTCCCTTCATGGAGGTGGTCTGTAGGAGGTGCTCACCTCCATGCCCCTTCTCTGCCCTATTCCATGTCTTCTGCCAGTGGCCAAAGGGGGAAACTAAAGTGATCTGAGAGCCTCACCACCTGCTGAGTGAATGTCAACTCTCTCACCTTTTCTATCTCTTCCTCCTCTAACCCTCTTCCTTCTCAATCCATACTGAACTCAAGGGAAGGACCACTCTGCTCTATGCCTCTTTTAAATCACAGCTTTCCACATCTCAGGGGTTGCTAAAGAACAGACAAAACCGTCCTTCAGGTTGGCTGGCGCACGTACCTGATGGGCCAGGGGTCTTTCATCTGGGATTTCCAGGCCCTAACCAACAACCAGCAGGCTTCGCCTGAGCTTTTTGGGCTGGACTGTCAGAGAGAATAAACCTGATCAGGGGCGGGAGGGGTAGGTCCCTGTGCTTCCCCAGATAATAACCTTCTCTTGTTTTCAACTAGACAAGACAGATTTATTTTGAAATAAAACTGCATCTTTGGCCGTTCTAACTTGGTTTACTTCCCACGGCCTTTGTTCTAGCACCAGTTATAATGACCCAGGCTGAAGCGATGTCTGGCTGCCCTGGCTTTTCCGTTTGCCCCACTTTTGATTGGCCTAATTATTTCTATGGGTCTCCAAAGCTTGGGCTGAAGCCATTAAAGTAAAAAGAGGCTCGGCATATGCTGTGGTCAGTCTTGCTGTTAGGTTTCTTATTTCTGTTTACCTAGGGCCTTCTTTGGTTCAAGAAATCTGCATGGGTTGATTGTAAAGTGGAACTGCAAGCCCTTCCCTAGCCCCGCACTCTCCCCCCGCCTGTTGCCTCTAACGGTGCTTCTCATCTTTTTTTGTCACATCATACCGGTGCACACCGCACTTGATCATTTGTTCAGAGCAATACAGAAAAAGAATGAGGCTGTTCGTGGCTGGAGATGACCACCTTCAAGGTCCAACCAGGCACCTTTGGCCCCATCCAGATACCTGAAGGTTGGAGTGCCTGTACCTTTGCACACCTGCACCCCATTTGTGGTAACTCAGTTGACTGGCTCAGCCATTGAACTCTGGGGCGCTATGCCTGGAAGGCCATATGCCCAGCCCAGGATTCCTCCAATCCTGGGGGGCCACATGTGCCCATCATTCCTGCATTTCTGGGCCTCCTAAAACTTTTTTTTTTTTTGCTAGGAATATTTATTTGGTCTATTAATACCAAGATTTGCAAAATCTTTACCATTGATCCTATGTGTAGCACCCTCACAGTCAGTGTGGCATTTCCTGAATATTCTCCAGACTCTGCATCTCTCATAAAATGTGGCATCTAAGACTGTCTGCAGCCTTCAGAATGCTGGCTGATGGGGAACCCGCCCCTTCCTGCAGGTTTTAAATCCACCCTGCATTCCTAGCACTAGTAGCTAAGGACCCACTCTGACCCTGAGTTCCCTTTCTGGCATGCTAGCATCTGCTTTTTTTCATCTGAATTAGTATCATTTCTCCTGGGGTGGACATGTTTAACTTCCCTCCCCTATTCTCCCCTTCCACTTCCTGACCACCCCCATTAGAACCGAGGCCTGGATGGCTCCAGATCCGGGGCTTCTTGTCACTCTAATGCAGAAACCTGAGGTTCTCCAGAGGTCTGTGCTGGGCTGCAACGTGCCCTTTCTCGCACACTCTCACTTCTCTCCAAGGGCATCGTTTGGTCTCATGCAATTATTTGGGAAGCACATTGAGCCACTGCTCTACAAAGGTTTTCGTTATTGCTGTCATACTTTTCTTCTATTTCCCCTTCCTGAACTGATGGCCTCCATCGTTTTTGGTTCTGGTAGGTTTGTGGAAGCTTTAAACTGATTTTATCAGTTTGAAATATTTTTATGTTACTTCCTCTATCCATTTTTCTTTCCCATGTCCCCTTTCTCTCTATCCAATATGGAAACAAAAAAATGCAAATAGAGAATCAGAAAATGAGCAGGTGCTTGGTTGGGGGTGGGAGGGCTGTGGCTCACATTAGCTCACTGTAGGTGTGATGACCACCTACATAAGACATTCTGTAGGCGTGGCATGTCACCCCACTGCCTGAGCGGCAGGCCTTGATCACCCCCCAAAAAACCAGCCAATTAAGGTTTTCTTCTGCAGAGAGAGCAGGCTCTAACAAACCACATCTCTAAACATATAACATATTTTCAGGAGTTGGCAATCATTTTGGTCTAGTCAATGGGTAGAGGACAAGTAGATTCTGTTCGCTGAAGGAAAAAGAAAGAAACCAAATTGGGGCTTGTTGGCTTGTTTCATAAATGCCTCATTATATTCCACATAAAGCTTCTTCAATAAAAAAAAAATGAGATTCTTTTTCTTTTTCTTTTTTAATTTATTTTGTGCAGGGGTGGATTTTTTTTTCTTTAGTTCCATGTCTAGTTGATACCATATCAGGGGACCACGCAGACTGGAGCGCAGTCATTTATTTTGCTTTGTCCACAACTACTGCCACCTTCGTAACAGCTGAGTAATGTGGTCTGGTCCCGTGTCGTGCTGTGCTTGCTGGTATTGACAAATCTTGATGCATTTTCTATTTACCAATCCAACACTCTCTTTCCATCTTGGATATTGAAAGTCACGATTCTGCTCTTTTGTTCTGAGTGGAAGTGATTGCTTTAAAACCTTTGTTTTTCCACGGAAGACACACTTTAATCTAGTTTCACAGATTACTTAGTCCTTCATGGCAAAAGAAGACCAGATTTTTGAGGCAAGAGACCTTTGAGGGATCTCAACTTATTCCCAAATATGGGTCTTTCTTACAAGACTGGAATCTTTCTGTTTTTTGCCACAGCTGGCAGAGCTAACAGATTTGATACCTCATGCACAAAAAGCATATAGACTCACTCTCTATTTATTCGATACCAGTTCAGGTTTTATTGCCAGTTGCAACAGTCTGTCCTCCTTGAATCATGGAGGCCCCATGTCCATGTGGATGCAAAAGAACTGAAATAAAATACTTTTCGGAGATTGTGAGGATCAAGCAGAGCTGCCCAGATGGAATGGTTACGTGGTGGGCCGGAGGGTGGGTTGGGAGAGAAGGTGCAACATGCGTTAGGTTTTGTGAAAGTTTCTGGGCACCAAAGCAGAAAGATTTTTGACGTTTCCTGAGCAACTACTATATGCCGTACTCTGTGCTAAGTGCTTTTTGTTTCATCTCATTTAAAGAAGAAGCCATGAAAAACATCAGCCTCTTTAGAAAACTTTGGCCTGAGGACCAAACTCGCTGAGATAAGTAGGTAAAACCTTTCCCTATCTCTGGAAGGGAACTCAAGGAGCTGTATTTTTTTCTGAGTAATAATTGCCATTCATCGAGTACCTTTTATGTGCCAAGCATTGAGCTAATCACATTATAGATATCGTGTCATTTAATCCTCTCAAAAGCCTGAGGAGGTAGGATTCTGAGCTCCATTCTGGGTATCTTTTGCTGCGTAACAAACCACTCCAAAGTTTAATGACTGAGATGGCAATGGTCATTTGTTTTTGTCATGAATTTATGATGTGGGCAGGGCTCAACTATGCCAGCTCATCGCTGCCCCCTGAGGCACGAGCTAGATGACTGCCTGGGGCCCTGGATCACATAGCTAGCACACGGATAGGTCCCCAATGCTTTGCTCCTTCTAGATCCTGTGACACTCCTAAGTTAGCCAGAGCACTTGACTGACAGTCCAGGTTTCTGTACCTTTTCCTGCCTTGACTGGACCTGTAGTGTCAGTGCCTACCACGGCTACAGAGGCCCAGTGAAGCAGATTCTAGAAACATTTCTCAATCCCTTCACTGTATTTGGAATTGACTTTAAGAGCAACCCTGGCAGAATCTTAGGCTTGAGAAGAAAAGACCCGGGCATATGTGAGAACCATCTTCAGAAGGTGATTGTGTAGGTCACAGAGTGGCTTGTATTCTGTGACCTATGTTGTTCATGAATGAACAGGGCTTGGCAAACTATAGCCAGTGGGTCTGAGGCTGCCGCCTGTTTGTGTGTAGCCCTCAAAAAAAGAAATAGTTCTACATTTTTAAATGACTGAAGAAAAAAGCAAGAATATGTAGCAGAGTCAAATAGATGCAACAGAGACTGCAACTATACGGCCCACAGATCTTCTGGAAAAAGTGTTGACCTCTCTTCTAGAAGACAGACTCAGGACCTGTGTGACTGGACCTGGATTTCAGGTCTGTGCAAGAAGGAACTTTCCAGCTAGACTTGTCCACGAGTACAAACCGCAGCCGTTAGTGGAAGGTTGTGCAGGCCCAGGACACGGCAGGTCAGCAGTCCATGTGTAGCAAAAGCCCTGATTTGTAATGTTTGTCTCTTTCTATGATGCAAATCCCACCATGGCCAATTTCTAGTCTTGATGCGATGTCACTAAAGGTGGAGCTGAGCGGAGAGCTCTGTGTCAGAGGTTCAGGGGATCAACAGTATGTAATGCTGCCCCCAGGTGGCTCTCAGTCCCGGGAGGTGTAGCAGTTTGGGGAGAAACAATAGTGCTGGTAAAAAAAAAAAAAAAAAAAAAAAAAAAAATCTTTAAAATTCCATTTGCCTCTATGGGCTCACAGGCAGCCATCATCAACACCTGTAAGTGCAGAAAGATTAAATACCTGGCCCGGGACCTCAGAGCTGCTAGCTTCCACCTGCTAGTTCATTGTCCTCACATTTGGTTCAGAAAATCTTGATTTCTACAAAGATTGGTGAGTTTGACTGCATCTAAGTTTAGAAGTTCTGTTTCACAAAATATCACCCTTAGCAAAGTTAAAAGGCAGATGACAGATTGCGAAAAATTTGGAATACATAAGAGATCAAGGCTTGGTATCGAGACGATGTAAAGAACACTTATCAATCAATTAAAATTAACGATAATGTCAAGTCCAATGGGAAAGTGGGCAAAGGGTATGAGCAGACAGTTTATACCCACTCATATACGAATGGCTCATAAGCCTATGAAAGAGTATTAATTAGTCTTGCTACCAAGCAGGGAAATGTAGGATAAAACAATGACTCATTTATTTCACCCATTGAATTGGGCCAAAGTAATAATACCAAGCAAGAAGCTGTAGTGATGCAGCATGTTCCTCAAATATATAAAAACCAACATAACCTATCGCCACAAAATTCCAAATCGGGCTATATTTCCTTGGGCTGAGAAAAACTCACACCTCCAGGGGAGGCAAGTACATCAGGCAGCATGAAAAGGAAGACGCAGGAGCTCTCTCCCAGCAGGCGTTGCTGGGGTGAGAGCGAATTGCAGAATGGCACATGTAGTTTCACGCCATTTCTGTTCTGAAAATGTAGCCAAATTGGTGCTGTGCAGTTCACGAGACATGCATAGAAAGTTCTGGAGGGCTATACACCATATTCATAAAAATGTGTACTTTTACCAGGATTGGTAAGGAGGGGACCTTGTCAGAAGGGACTTTAGTTTTATATATGGATGTTTTCATTTTTCTTAAGGAAAATGTACTTACGTATTTCTTGTGTAATATTTGTAAGAGACCAAATTAAAGTTCATTTCTCCTCAAATTGAACGGCTTCCATAAGAGTGTGTGCCACCACCCTGGGTAAGCCCAGGTCTTCTAGGTTGGCTGAGTAGGGGCCACATGGTGGGGAGGGGTGTCTGGATTGTGCTGGTCATTTTGGCCTATGAGGTTGAACTCCCCTTGAAGACTCTCTGTAATCACCTCTGTCACTTCTATGTAAGCCTCGGTGTTCCCATAACACTCACCTAAGCAAGAGACCACTTTTGTCCTAATATTCTGTTACACAATTGAGACTGGACTAAAACATGTTAAATACATATTTATTTAGCAAGAGGGAACTAGGGTCACATTGAACAGGCGGTGCTGGGTGGGGGTTGCCAGCACTGCCTTCTGCTCAGCCCCAGCTCGCCCCCTCCATCAAGGTGTCCTTTCTCCCATCACACCTGGCTGCTCTTAAGTATATCTAGATGCCTCTATGTCCAGACTCAAGGAAAGATTCAGAGAGAGGTGTTCTCTCTCCTACAGAGCCAAGGCCCATCTTCCAACTTACTTATTTCATGTCTAAATACCCACCTCTTCCCCAGATTTTCGGCCCCAGGAATGTCCACCCATTTCAGAAAAACCCTGCTGTGTGACCGCAGGCACGTGTGGCCTTATTCCATTGTTAGCATGACAGCCACATGAGAACCTCACACCATTAGCTAGCATCTGGACAAGAGATAAACACAGAGAGTACCTTAAAGAGTTTTTCCCACCCCACCTTTGGCTAAGAGTAGTTCAGGCCAGATTGGCTGCATGGAATATAGATATATTAACCGTGTGCCAGACACTTATATCCTAAGTCATATTATCCCCACTCACCCCATACCCCATAGTAATATTGAACAGTATGTATTAATATTCCCATTCTATAGACAAAGAAACTGTGCCTCAGGAAGTAACTTATCTGAGATCACAGAGCCCAGATTTGAAACCCATAATGCCTGCCTCCAACACCTTTTAACCTTTGGGCAATATTCTTTTGGGGATTCCATTCTAGAATCCTTCAGAAGGCTCCTGCCTGCCTTTTTGTACAACTTCCTGGGTAAAATGAAAGATCACTTCCACTGTGAATTTTGAATGCCAGGGGTTCTCTTCCATGAGAATCCCCTAAATGCCTTTGAAGTTGAGGCAGAAAATTAATTTTCAGAAGTGGCTTGCATTTTGGACTCAAAGGAGGTGTGAAGATCGTGAACTTCTTTGGTGGTATTTGTATGATTTGGGGACAACAGAGTATATATAAACAAAGAATGGTGTTTGCAAACCCACAATCTACTTTGGACCTTAAAGTCACACCTATTTCACAAATGTGAAAGGGTGTTGGGCGTCTTTCCATCTTTCCCTTCGGATTCCCCAGCTTCATTTTTACATTCCACAACGTCCTCAGTGACCCAAGGAATTTAAATTAGAATGGGAGAGGTGAGAATGTAAAAACCCCAAGATTAAGAAGATAGTCTACACATGAAATAAGGACAATGAGGCGCTGAGGTTCAAGTTTTGGTTTATTTAGAGGCAGAGCCAAGAAGTTGTGGGTACTTTCTTCCCCTCACACCTTTACATCACAGGATAGTTAGATTTTTAAAAAATCATCTCAGTGGGTTGAGGAAATTAATTCAGGACTGGAGCATTATATGCATTTCTCACCCACATTTTTCTGGCCTGAATTGGAAAGTTTTTAAAACCAGTTCATGAATGAACCCTTCCTTCATAGGAGAACAGTAGCAGATTCTAACCACCTTCCCTGTCCATTGCTTCCTCTCCTACCCGAGTTGCCTTAGCCATCCCCTAACATTTTATTTGCAGCCTGTGAGCAGTTACTACCTATTATGGGTTGAATTCTGCCCCCTACCCTCAAAAAAAGATATTTTGAAGCCCTAACCCCTAGCATCAGAATGTGACCTTATTGGAAAATAAGGTCTTAGCAGATGTGATCAGTTTAAAATGAGGCCACTAGGGTGGGTCCTAATCGAATCTGACTGGTGTCCTTATAAAAAGGGGACAGTGGGACAGACAGACATGCATACTTGCTCCCTGAATTGTGCCATTGGCCCCCAGATCACCCATCGCTTGTACTCGCTCTGTGACACCCAATGGGGACAACCAGCGCGACGGTGGACAATCACGGTGTTTGCCTTGAAATGGCCCCTCAGGTGCAGTTAGCGCGTGGCCAAGAATCTCTTGCCATTTAGGTTATGACCAGACCTGATCCAGAATCAAGTCTTGTTATGTCTTGTACAATTCCTAGCAAGAGTCAGGGACCCTGATGGTATTTTAATTTAGAAGCTGGAATCCTGTGACAATTTCTCTTACATCACTCTGAAGGCCCACTTTGTTTTTTAAGCTGTAATGTGTCCTAATTACATTCTGTTACGGCTAGCTTTTAGGGGAGGCATTGGTGGGAGTGAAAAGCATGGGAGGAGAGAGAACCTTCATATTTTCCAGATCTCTTGGCGAAAACAGCCAGTGCTTATTAGCATTCATTTCACACAATTTCCATGATAATGCTATAATTTAAAACACTCTGACTCAAAGACCTAATAAAAGAGGTTAGACTTACTTTTCTAAATTTACTGCACAGATTGCTCATCTCTCTCTCCATCAATCTTCCTTCTCTTAAACAAAATGTGAAATTTGGAACAAAGAGTGAAAGTGCCAAGGTTTGACTGATCTTCTTGTTAAAATTATTCTTTTGGTAACAACATCGTAGGCATTGGAGTTCTGACTCTACGCGTGTATGGAAAAGCGCCGATGTGAAAGAAATCTTCAAGTCACTTTCTATCTTCTGAGATTTGGGGGCTCAATGGGGCGGGGGCAGTTGTAAATTATCAAATGGTACTTATGCTCCCAAACTGTGGCAGAAATCACTTATTTTCAATTCCTTTGATTTAATGACTAAAGATATTCTAAGTAGAAGTTCGTGGCTAAAACATCTGCCTTCCTGTTTTGGTGTGAAGGAGGATGAGTATGCACTGCACGCAGGGCCCTTCCGGCAGCAGGTGACTGTGACGGGCCCAGGCGCAGTGAGGTAGGGGCTGTCCTGAGCCTCCTGATGTCTCGCTGAATGATTTGGTTCCTGGGACAGATGACGGTGTGGACCTCTTCACAAAGAGCATGAGACTGGAACAGGAGCTGCAAACAGGGTAGCTGGAGAAAACTAGATGTGACCCTTCCTTTCTCTCGGTCGGATCAGCCACTGCCACTTTGCAGGCTGGTCTTTCTCTTGGGGGCTTCAGGGTTGATCTTGGTTCTCACTTCTGTTGGTGTTGAGTTGCTCAGCGCAGGAAGACTGAACAGGGCACAGGGTGATCAGGCCCAGAGAAAGGCAAACCTGATTGCCGTTGCCTGGGCCTCGTGAACGGACCCAGTTCAAGATGGTGTCATCTGTTGCTGCCTAACAAACTTCTCCCAAGTTTAGTAGGGTGCAGGGTGGGTTCACTGTGAAGTGGACTCTGACATGGAGAAGAGCATGCGGGATGTTCCTTAAGAACTGCCTGAGACTTAGAAGGAGGGGAAGGAGCCGGAGTGGGCAGAAGGAGAAGTCGCACTGCCTCTTAGCTCAGCTCCAACGCCAGCTGGCCCAACAGCGAGTTCTGGAGCCAGAATGACCCTTGAGAGTTTGAGCTGAGATGACCTGTCCTTTATATCAGGAGTGGGTAAACTGTAAGCCGTGGGCCAAATCCGGGTTGCCACCTCTTTTTGTAAATAAGGTTTTATTGGAACATAGCCATACCCATTCATCTAAGGCTGCTTTCACCCTGCTTGGGCAGAGTTGAGTAGTAGTGATAGAAGCTGTATAGTCCACAAAATCTGAAATATTTCATATTTAACCATTTATTTAAGTTCATTGTTCCTACACTGAGCAGCCATCGGCTATGGACTTCCTGGGAAAGGACGTGACCTTGGGCAGCAGCTCTGCAGCAGAGGCAAGTCCTGGGGAGCCAGAGGCTGAGGAATGGGGGTTGTGCTGGCTCTACCTTCAGCAGTGGACACAACAGGTCCTTCCTCCAAGGGAAACATGGACAGTGCTCACGGTGTCCACCACAGTAGCTCAGTGGCACAACTTTGTGGATCAGGAATTCTGGAAGGGCTCAGGTGAACATTCTGACCTTTCCAGCCTCAACTGGGCTAGAAGGTCCTCTTTCGAGATTCCTTCCTTGCTCAGTCAATACTCCTTGGCTTCTTCCTCTTAGTACAGGGAATCTGAACTTCAACATTTCTCTGCACTGCACAATGATTTTGGTTGGGATCATCGCATATCTTACATGAATGAGGGAGGGCTTCAAAAAGCAGGACGTAGAAACCCCAGGCCTATGAAGACACACCAGAGCTGGCACAGTGTCACTCCGACATGTCTTATTGGTCAGAATGGTCACAGGGCCTGCCTGGATTCAAAGGGATGGAGCCACAGATGCAAAGTCCTGGCGCAGAAGAGCACACGGCAGGAGACGCTGTTACGCCATTTATGGAAAATACAGAATGCCTCAACGGGCCTCGTAGCTGGCTCGCCCAGGTGACAGAGCTGTTGGTGCACATCCCTTCCTAACTCCACAGTCACCCTCATCACATGGGTGCCTTAAAATGACCACGGTGGGAATATGACACCTCAGGAATAGGTTTTGCCCCAACCCCAACCCCAGAGAGCTCATTGTTAAACACAAACCAGCACACCACTGCTCTGGGCGGACTTCTGGTCTGAAGCCAGATCAAGAAGAAAGCAGTGTTTATTGAACGCCGAGGCGCTCTACCCGGAAGCTCGGAACAACTCTTTGGGGTGCGATCGTCTCTTATTTTGCAGAGGAGGAGTCCAGGTGCAGCGAGGTTGGGTAACTGGGCAGGATTTGAACCGGCGTCTCCTCACCCTCTGCCATCCTGCCTCACAGAACTTGGAGCCCTCTGGAGAATGAAATAGGCTACTCTTAATTGACCTGAAGGAAGCTTAGGTTAGACGTGAGGGAGGGAAAGCCGACTGAAGAAGAGGAGCAAAGGCCTGGCCTGGGCTGGCCTGAGCCGGCCTGGGGCAGCAGTGGGGTACCTAGGAAGGACTCTGGCCTCCTCACTGCACTACACTATTCAGGTGCTCTAAAATTCACCAAACAGCAGCCAAACCCGAGCCGTTTCTCCTTGTCAAGAAACCAGCAATCTGCGAGCAAGGCGGAATGGGGAAGCCTCTGAAGAAGGGCAGAGAGAGGAGAAGTTGGGGCGGGGCGGGCACCATTGTCACAGGAGAACCTCCCCCACCTCACGGGAGTGCCCCAGTAAGGCCACACCAATGGATTTGAGTGGGGAGAGGGAAGAAGCAGGGCAGGGTGGGGACTTTCATGTCGAAGCCTGCCTTTGGGCAAGTGGTATTCTACAGGAAAGGCGATTTCCTTCCTTTATAATAGCACCAATTTCACTTACTGGGCCTCAGTCTTATGCCAAATCTGCCAAAACAGCTTGCTTTACATATATTTATTATCTTTAATCCTCAAAATCCTGAAACTAATAGTTCTGTTATTCATGCTTGATGAGGAAATGAGGCTCAGAGAGAAGGGATAAACTTCGGGCTACAGAATTAAGATTTGAGCCGGATGTGCCAGCTGTAGGCCAACCCCCACTGTGCAGCCTGCGGTAGCTTCAGACACCCTAAGTGACGGCCACCAGAAGCAAACGGGCGATGGGGCATCTTTCTCAGTTTGGTTGGCAAACAATTTCCCATTTCTCCTCCTTTTTGTTCCTTAGAGTTGAAGGATTCCCTCTGCCTGTTTTGTTGGTTTTAAGAGAAATAAGAAGGCAGAAAAGAGAGAAGTGGAGGGTTCACGGAGTTGAATGAGGAGCCCGTGTGGGGCGCATGCGCTGTGGAGAGGCGAGAGCCGCCAGGCTGGGAGGGTGCAGGCAGGAAGACCACTCCCCAGAGACTGTCACTAACGGCAGGTCTTTGCCAGCCTGGCCTTTCTGGCTGGCTCAGGCTCTGCATGTCGTTGCAGATCTGCCCTAACCTTCTGCTCAGGTCCCAGGGGTGGAGCAGTCACCTTGCCCTCTGGATAAATATCCTCAAATTAAGTATCAGAGGGGGACCTTGCAGCAGGAGCATGTAATTAAAACTTTGACAAAGGGTCCTTACTCTTTAGTGTGCTAAGAGTCACCTGGGGCGCTTGTTTAAAATGCTGTGGTTTCCTGATCCTCACTCTTAGAAACTCATAGGCAGCAGTTCAGAGTGAGGCCCACAATCTGCATTGTTAAAACGCCCCAAGCAATAATGATGCCAGTGGATGGACCCTGGACCAGGCTAAGAAAGACACCGACTTGGAGGGTAAAGGGGCAGGATCCAAAACTTTTCTTTAAGAAAACAGTTTTTTTGTCATTATTGTATAATCTCATGAACACCAGTTTTCTTATTTTGGATGTAGATGTGGTAGGTATAATGTTTGTGGAGCTGTCTTGCCGAAAGAAAGATAATGAACACAGCAGTTATGTGCATAATTGCAGTTAATTATTATGTTGCGAATGTATGGTTAAAAGATAAACGTTAACTTATAAAAACTCTTATTAAAAGTTCCCTGTTATTTGCCATTAATCACTACCGTGGATTTTTTAGGGGAGTTTGTTCATTTATCCACTTGATAAAAAAGTTTTGAGCTCTTGGTCTGTAGCTGGCACTGTGCAAGGAGGTGGGGGACAGCGGGGGGCCAATGGCTGGGAGCTGACCTCTGCCCTTCAGGGACTTGCACTCTGTCCAGGGAGATTGATTAAATAAATCCCCAGCAACCACGTGCATTTCAGTTTTGTGTAAGTTTATTTTTATTATTTAAAGTATTTGTTAAATGCATTGCTAAATATGATTTTTATAAATATATAGGGATTTGCATATAAACAAATACAAAAGAAAAAAATCCTTGTCCGGCTATATATAATAATTCGAGGATTTAAAATTGATTAACTTATAGATTATGAACTTCCCAGGTATTCTCTGATCAAGCTTAGAAGATATATTCTATAAATTCTATACAAAGCTGGCTTATAGTTTTGTTTATTAGTGAGTCAAGACTTCACCTCTGAATATGTTTAATTAAAATGCTTTAAGGATACATTGATTTTTTTTTCTCATCATATCTCTGTTCTCTCTCTTCATTTGTGAGCATAACACCATTAGGAAAATGGTACCCAAGTGCTTTTAAGTGATGAGAAGCACGGAGAATTCTGATTGTACGCTTAGAGGTTTTCAGCATGTCTTATGCCATTCTCTTGCCTGAAATTGGAGTGCGCCAATAGTTTATGAGAGAACAAATCGATATGAAACAGGATTGTCATCAATAACTTCTGTTTCTTGGTTTTCAGCGTTGCAGGGGGCGAGCTGTTCGACTTCTTAGCAGAAAAGGAATCTTTGACCGAAGAAGAAGCAACTGAATTTCTCAAACAAATTCTTAATGGTGTTTACTACCTGCATTCCCTTCAGATTGCCCACTTCGATCTTAAGGTATGCTGCTGAGTGTTAGCCAGATAGAAGCGTATGGAAACCACAGCATCGGTTGTTTGTGTGCTAAGAAAAATTGAGGCATCTAAAAGAGATAACGTGTGTTTTCCCATATGGGTTTAACAAATGGAGTTGTCAATATAAATCAGCTAGTTTACAATGCATGCCTTCTGCAGAGATTCCCAACCTTTTTGTGGGATGCAGGCTTAAAATTAATGATTGCATTTGAGAATCCCTGGGGAAGAATCAAGGGGTCTTACTATTCAGATATTTAGGCAAGGGAACTGCTGTTGCTAATGGTACATTCTCATCCTAGAATGGCCACTGGCTGCCCGGTTTCTATAGAAGGTGCTTTGGTCTCTGCTCTCCCTCTTGATGCAAAGGCTTTTGGGCCTGAATCTGTCACCAGCAATCAATCAAACCAAACTCTGAGACTAGCTAAGTAAGGTCATGCCTGGCTGGGGCCAGGGCATTTATGGGAGATAAAAAGGCATGTTAAACTCCCAACCATCACAGAGGTTATGGTCTCTTTAGGAAGGGAAGACACCCATGAGCAATAGGAAGTGACAATGTTAGGATTTAAGGTATAATCCAAGGCAGTGAAAGACTGTCACAAAGCAGCATGTGATCAATTGCCAAGTGAATGGTTCCAGTCATTGGAGCTAGAACAGGACATCAGAGGAAGGATGATTTTCTCCATACTTGTTATAGCAGAGCTGTCAAGACCCCATCCGGATGCCCCCAACACACAAATACACACGCCCAAGACTGCTGCTGCAGACACCCGCCGCTCCCTGCCTGACGTCTGGTTTCTTGCCTGGCAGCTGGAAATGCCAAAGAGTAAATGCCCGCAGAAGCAGCACTTAGCCATGGAGGATGGGGAGACGGTGGATAAACACACTAACTCCCTCGTGTTTTAGTTGGGAAACTCTGAGTGCTCCTCTTTCTCCCCAAGTTCCCCCAAGGGATTAGGCTCCAGTCACCCCACCTTGATGAGACACCTTGTATACCTTCCTCCCTTCCATTTCCTCCTCCCCATTCCTCTTCCAAGTGTTCCCCCGGGGCTCCTCCCACTTAAGCCACTTGAACCCAAATCCCTGTCACAGGTCTGCTCCTGGGAGAACCTAAGTCAAGACATGTATTTTTCCTGGTGTACCCTTTATGCCTATTTTTTGGTTTTTTCAGGAGAGAGGAAGAATTATTCTGCCACCTTGTCCTCAGCATAACATATCATACATAGTTGCTATTTTCGTGTGTGTGATAAAATAAATGTAATGTAAAATATATCATTCTAATCATATTTTTTAAATATGCGTTTCAGTGGCATTCAGTACATTCACACTGCTATGCAACCATCACCACCATCCATTTCTAGAACTTACTGATCTTCCCAAATTGAAACTATGTGTCCATCAAACAATAACCCCCAATCCCTTCCCACCCCCACCCCCCAGCATCGGGCACCCACCATTCTACTTACTGTCTCCATGAAGTTGCCCATGCCAAGTCATATAAGTGGAGTCACAGAATATCTGTCCTTTTTGTCTGGCTTATTTCAGTTAGCATAATGTTTTCAAGTTTCATCCATGCTGTAGCATGTATCAGAATTTATTTCCTTCCTATGGCTGAATAATAATTCGTTATTTGTATAGACCACATTTTGTTTATCCATTCCTCTGTTGATGAGCACTGGGATTTTCCCACCATTTGGTTATTACAAATAATGCTTCTATGAACATTGCTGTACCATTTTCTTTTTTTAAGCCCGAAAACATAATGCTTTTGGATAGAAATGTCCCCAAACCTCGGATCAAGATCATCGACTTTGGGTTGGCCCATAAAATTGACTTTGGAAATGAATTCAAAAACATATTTGGGACGCCAGAGTTTGTTGGTAAGTTTCTTTGCTCTTGTGGGCATTTATTTCTCATGAACATTATGATGGCAACATTTCCCCTGCTGTAGCATCATTTTCCTGGTACATGTTTCTGGTTTATACATGAAGATAATATCTCTTCCTTCCAAAACTTAATGTACATTTATTTCCTCTTAGCTCCTGAGATAGTCAACTATGAACCTCTTGGTCTTGAGGCAGATATGTGGTAAGTCATGAACCCTTGATTTTGTCATCTTTCTGATTTATTTTATTATTCTTCTGACATGTGTTTTTGTTTCTATTTTGTGTCTAGGAGTATTGGGGTAATAACCTATATTCTGTAAGTACCAAAATCCACAACTCATAGTCTTTCCCTTTTTTCTTCGAGAGCCATATGTTTTATTAACCATTCTGTGTGTCATGTTGATCTCTTCAGCTTATGTATGCTTTTTATGTAAACATATTCACTTTACACCCCCAGAACACGTTTAGTTTATACTAATTAAACCTTTTCTCCTAATTCAAAATGAGTCATCAGAAACTACAACATAGTCACTAGAAAAAAAGCATGTCTGTCTATCACTGGAAAAATAGGAAAAAGATTTTTTTTTAACTACTAGATGTTGTTCCAAATTAACTTTTTAAATGCATCCTTTGCATTAAGCTCAGGCTTTTGTGCATGACAATTAAATGCCCCATAAAGTGTAATTGAATTCTGTAGTGAGTGCCCAAGCACTAGATTATAGTCTTATTTCTCACTCCCCTTGTTAGATATTATGGGAATGAAATGACAGCACGAGAGGTAATTGTTTATGTTCTGTGCTCCTTTATTAACAGCCTAAGTGGGGCCTCCCCGTTTCTTGGCGACACTAAGCAAGAAACGTTAGCAAATGTATCTGCTGTCAACTACGAATTTGAGGAAGAATACTTCAGTAATACCAGTGCCCTAGCCAAAGATTTCATAAGAAGACTGCTCGTCAAGGATCCTAAGTGAGTGTCCATTATTCCTGAAAAGTGCTCAGCTATGACCTCAGCTAGACGAGGGTTCACACGTGGCCGCGTTTATGAGACCCTGGTAGTTTGCGTCTGGCAAGGGGAAGCATGCCATGTGAAACACCTCAGAAAATGCAAGCAGGGTCTTTTGTATCTGCTCAGTCAGTCCTGCAGGCACAGTGAAATAATCACATGAAGACTGACATTTTCAGCTCTCTTCCGTGAAGCAGGCCCCAAACTGCATTTTTTCTAGAGTATGTGCCTGGTAGCCCCCACTGGCATAGAAACAAACTTAATTGTTTGCTTCTGTGGTCACAGAATTTTCTTTTCTTTTCTCTCTCTCCACAAAGGAAGAGAATGACAATTCAAGATAGTTTGCAGCATCCCTGGATCAAGGTAAGTTGCATATTGTGATTGGTGTGCACGTTATAGGGCATCCTGGAATTCATTTGTTCTAGGGTATTACTAGTTACTGTGGGTTCTAACCACATGTCACATCTGGAATATTGTGTTTGCTATTGGTGCCATGTGTTAATTCAACTGACAGATGAGTGTATGCTAATGATAATGAAGGTGGAGAGGAGAAAGCTATCATAATGCGGGATTGTAAATAGGGAGCTGAATGAAGTTCAAGTCTACTCAACAGCTGTATTTGGTTTGACCTGTGGGATGTTGGCCCAAACAATATTTTTTTAATTTTTCGAATTAATTTCTAGCATTTAATTATCATATCAAATCTGGCTTGAAAAATTTGAAGAACTACCAAAACTGAGCCTTCATTTCATAAAGCCACCAGAAACGTGGCACAGCTGCCTTTTTGCCAGGGCCTGCAGCCTCCCTCTAGCCTGTTACACCTTCACCTCACCTGCCTGACACCTGTCGGCATTTAAATTAAAGAAATGAAGTTGCTCCAACTAGAACAGAAAGGACTAAGAGTGGGGGAATATTGCAGTTACAGAATAAAATTGTGGAATCAAGAAGTGAATTGCAGTGCACTAGCTTGCATTACAGAAGTAGGTTTGGGGCAGGTGGAGAACTCTTTGCCTGTATGAGCTCCTGACAGTTGCCTGGGCTCCCCTAAAAAGCAATAATGTGTCATTCTTTCAGAGGTAGAGCCATACAGCTTCCTGAAAAAGATACAGTAGAAGGCATTCTAATGCTGTCAGACAGACTGAATTTGCTGGCCTCTGAGGTCTCTCCCAATTCTAAATTACTCGATGATATTCGAGTTCAAATTCCTCATAACATGGCCTCATCATGAATCTTGCCATTCCCAAACTCTCTAATGCAAAGTTGTTATTCAGCTTGGCCCAAGCTCCACTTTTCAGCTTTTCCCCAAGATCCAGTCTTTATGGATTGTATCAAACTCTTAGCCACAAGAGTTAGCCTCTGCAGCGTAGGTTCCTAGATTTTTCTAGCAAGGTGAATGTGTAAGCAAGCATCCCAAAAAATGGGAGGTTTCAAAAAAGTTGTCATGTAACACATTTCTTTAATTTGAGAGCTCTAAATTTTTTTCTTGGATTTTCATTTCAGCCTAAAGATACCCAGCAAGCACTTAGTAGAAAAGCATCAGCAGTAAACATGGAGAAATTCAAGAAGTTTGCAGCCCGGAAAAAATGGAAAGTAAGATTGTTCGATATGGCGGGGTTAACTAATTCTATTTCCTGTTCATTTCCAACACTGTATCAGTTTTGATAGTCACATTATCTACCATTACCAGTTCACTTGGGACCAGAGACACAGAGCCAAGCCCTTCGTATACCACACTTCTCTCAGGGGAAACATACAGGGGGGTTGCTGGGGTAAGCTGCCATTCCTCAGAGAGGAGAGAACCAAATATTGAGAGTAAAGGGATATAGAAAATCCAGTTCTATAGTTTAATAATGAAATGTAGAAGGAGACTCTCTCTCTATCCTGTTGCCTTTATTTATAAGACTTTTGGAATTATTCTTCAAGCAAATATGATCCAACCTACTTGTTAATTCAACCTAGTTACCTGCCCCTGAAGAATTCATATTGTCAACAGAGAATGCTGTCTCAAAGGCTGTCATTCGCACTAATTTGAGTTCTGTTACCAAAGTGCCCTCTCCTCCTCTCTCCCTGCCTTTATTTATCCTCTTTTTTCTTTTAAAGCAATCCGTTCGCTTGATATCACTGTGCCAAAGATTATCCAGGTCATTCTTGTCCAGAAGTAACATGAGTGTTGCCAGAAGCGATGATACTCTGGTAAGCAAACCTGTTTGCCTTGGTGAGGTTCTTTCTTAGCACTGTGTATTTAGAATGTCTAGGTTGTTTGATCTGTTCAACAACCCAGAAAACCTGAAGTCATGTAAATGTCAGGCCTGTTCTTCCTCCTCTCGAGGTGGGGAGATGGGGTGGCTGATTTGATTACTCTGTTGCTTCTTTTGTCCTTTTTTCTTTTTATTTTGATTGGGACTATATACCTATTCTCGCCCCACTGTCTCTAACACTATCGCCCTCCCACTCCCTCCTCCCATACACATAGCGTGATGAAAGAGAGGCTGACCAGTAGAAAGGGAAGAACTAATTCTAATTTTCATGAACTCAAATGAGAGCCCTGTAATGCCACTGACCTTGGAGACTCTTGGATTGTAATGGTACAAAATAGGCAGACAATCCTCTCCCCAAACACACACACACTCCAGAATATCAGGGAAAATGCAGTGGTAGACCAGAAGGTGAAACCTACTTGCTTATTGATATTACATTGATCGTCCACGACTCTAGAGAACAACTTCATAATTTTTTTCCCCTTAATTCAAACTGAAACCTAATCACAGATTAACTCTTCAGATATGACTGACACATCTGAACTCAACAAGACTTTCCTCTGACAGTCAGACAACAGGGCTTTGTTAACCCTGGAGGTAAAGGGGACTCCAGGAAAGGCAGGAAGGGTGATTCTGTGGGAACCAGGCTGCTCCTGTAACTGAAGCCAGTGTTTCCTGAGTGGAATCCGTGGACTCCAAGGGTGGGATCACACATCAGATACCAGCTTTTTTTTTTTTTTTTTTTTTTTTTTGCCTGAAGCTAGTAGTTTCACCAAAGCTTCGGGTCTAGCCTTGTAGAGTGAAAAGAGATAGGAAATGTTAAAAAGAAAAAAGGAGTAGGAGAGAAAGTTAGAAGGGAAGGGAAGGCGAGGAAGGCTGGATTGGGGAATTGTGTGAAAATGGCAGTGGAACCCAAGAAAAAATATAAACTAAATCTAAGTAAGATTATAAGAATGATTAAATATTATAAATTAAAATCATCCTGAATAATTAGTTGGGAGAAATTATATTTTTTGTAGTGAAAAGTTTCAGGTAGGAGAGGGACCCAGGGTCGTGTAGAAACTCCGGGTGGAAAGCCCCCTCCCAGACCTCAGGTTCTCTCACTGTCTCAGTATCCTGCTAATCATGAGGACATGTTGTAACAATCTCTTGACTGTCTTTCTCAAGGATGAGGAAGACTCCTTTGTGATGAAAGCCATCATCCACGCCATCAACGATGACAATGTCCCAGGCCTGCAGCACCTCCTGGGCTCATTGTCCAACTATGATGTTAACCAACCCAACAAGGTCTGATACTATTCTATCAGGGATAGGGGAGGAGAAGGTCATGGTGACTGTGCACCTCCAAGTCCCAGATAGAAAGGCCCCATCTGCTTCTTCATTCTCCCTTCCATATGCAAACTCCGTACTGTGAAAAAACTCACTTCTGTTTACAGAATATAGTGACTTAGAAATAAGGTCTTTTTGCATTCGGGGCCTTTCTTCATGCAAGGTCATTCTACATGCACTGATTATACCTCTAACGATGAAATTTTAAACCTATTCATCCTGCAAATGAAAGTGTCACCTTTGATTGTAAATCCAAAAAAGGAAGGGCGCTATGTTCTGACTCCTGTTATGCAGCAGTAGTTAAGCGCCTACTGAGACATAGGAAGGTGTGTGGGAAGCAGTGAGAGTTGGAGCTTTGAGCTTTTCCTTTCCTACCAAACCTGAAAAATAGGGGTTTTTTTTGTTTGTTTGTTTTCTTGCCTATTCCAGCATGGGACACCTCCATTACTGATTGCTGCCGGTTGTGGAAATATTCAAATGCTACAGTTGCTCATTAAAAGAGGCTCAAGAATCGATGTCCAGGATAAGGTTAGAATTCTGTTTTATTGCAAATAAGTTCATTTTTTAAGTATTTCCAAATGTCTCTAATCTAGAGGTAACAGAGAAAAGTAACATTTGTGTTCTACTTCATTTCTCAGTTTTCTACAAAGGAAGATGAACTGTTTAAATAGCCTGGTTCCATCTGAGATATGTTATCAAGAAAGAGGCAGACCGTGGTCTTTCTCTGGGCTCTGTTGCTGGACATCAGACTTTCTTTGTACACCGCCCCAGATTTTACTCCTCACTGATCACATTTATTCAACAGGGTTCTTATGAGATGTCACATTTGGAAAAGTTTTCCTTGGCTAATTAATCTCAGCAGAAATGTCTTTGCCTGCTGGCTAATTAGGGCCACAGAGTAAGGATGATAAGTGGATTGGAAGTATAGACACAACTGATTAATAGTTAATAGTCATTATAATGTCTCTTATCAGCTTCCATAGACTGCATCTGTAAAAGTACTAGATCTGGCCCTTGGCAATAAGGCGAATTCTAACCAGAGGTTGAAAAGAAAAAGAACTTTTTATTTCGAAATAGTTATAGATTAATTTTAAAAATCTGCAAAGATAGTACACAGAACTCCCTTATTCCCTCCTCCCAACTTCCTGGAATGTTAATGTTTCACATAACCTTGGTTCTTTTGTCAAAACTGAAAATGAAAGGGGGGTGTCATTCCTCGTGGAAGTTGCTCCTTTGGAGTTCTTCAGCACATAGGAAGGGAAATGGAGCGAGTCTGAGTGACGTGCACATTCAGATCCATCGGCTCTCTGGAAATGTGACTCCGCATTGGTTTTTGTACAGGGTGGATCCAATGCCATCTACTGGGCTTCTCGGCATGGCCACGTAGACACCTTGAAATTTCTCCATGAAAACCAATGCCCTTTGGATATTAAAGACAAGGTAAGGCCACTTTTCTTCTTAGGGACAAGGGGAGGTAAGAAAAGGTCGTATTTAACGTTGCCATGCCATATGCATTGGGACCCAAAGAACAAAGATTCAGGACCAAAATCTTCCTGCAGAGAATTTAATCTAGAAATTTGTTCTTTTCTGGTGGTTTGTTCTAATATTAAATTCTGCTTTTAACTGAAACCTGCCAAGTAGTTGCCATACTATGCAAGTGTGAATAAAATGAAAACTCAAAAGTTCTAGAAGAAAGAGACCAGAGTCCTGGTCCTCTCATTAACTCTCCAAGCACGTATCTCTTTATCATTCTCTTTGTCTTTAAAGTGGCTGACAGTGCTGACTTTACCATCATTGGCACTAGAAGGATTAATGAGACAATGCATGTAGAGTAAGGTTTTTTTTGGGCAAAGGTGTTATAAAAATTATTATTGATTTGGCAAGATACCTTACTTTCATATGTAGCTATTTCATTCAGTCCACACAACAGTCCTATGAGTTAATTAGCAGGGCTGGGACCTGCACCTAGAATTTCTATCTTTACATCCATTATAGATTCCACTGTGCAACCTTTTTCTGCTTCTAACACTTGTAGACTAATTTGTCGTGGGCTGCCATGTACAGTTGTATGGATTGTGTACTGCACCATATCTAAGAATGACGTTCCCATCAAAGACACGTATATTTATTATGGCAGTTTTATGTCAGGTGGCAATAAAATACCTTGTTTTTGTTTTTGTTGGTTTATTCTGACAATTCTTTGACAGATATAAGTAAAATACCTTATGGAAGCTGCATTTATTCCTAATTCACTGGAAGTTATTATATGGGCTAAATAGTGATGTTTTTTAAAATCTCTGAGAATATAAGAAATAAGATTTTAAACATAGACAATGAAATCAGAAACATGTTAATAAATAAAACTTTATATTGAAATATCTGCTGTGTAATGAACATAGCTAGAAGCATCAGTAGACAAAGAAGTTTAAGAACAGCCATCACAGATAAGGGAAAGCATTCTTACCTGGGGGTGGGGGGGCGGGTATAACAAACAGGATGAGCCAGGTGTGTGAGTTTAACACTAGCTATATGGTAGACACTCCACCCCAGGTCCCTGGCCCAAGTGGGCCAGACACCCAGAGGGGGGGACACAGAGCCAGGCCTGTGTGGAGCAAGCCTCCAGTCTTGTGCTTTCTATACCCCACAGCTATTCACAGGAGTACTCTGAATCTTTGGCTGTTTCTCTTGCAGTCTGGAGAGACAGCCCTTCATGTGGCAGCTCGCTACGGTCATGCCGATGTGGTTCAGTTACTGTGCAACTTTGGCTCCAATCCCAATTTCCAGGACAAGGTGGGTCATGGTAGCCTCATTTCCTTCTGTTCTTTGTGTGGATGTACAGGCAGACCATCATATGGCCTAGCCCTTGGAGTTTTGTCCAAGTTTCTGCTAAGATTCAAAAGGGCAGGGACTCAAAATCTAACATTCATTAATCTATTCCCCTGGATAAGCTTATGAGGTAGGTTATCATTACTATCATTTTCATTTTATAGAGGATGAAACTGAGGCAGAGAAAGGGTCAGTAACTTGCCCAAGTTCACACAGTTCATAAGCCGTGGGGTTGGGGTTTGGGGTTCAAAACCACACGATCTGGTTCCAGAATCCATGTCAGTAACCACTAGACAGACATATGTGGCTAATGATGTTGATCATGGATACATAGACCTTATGACCCTATAGACCTCACAATCAGCCCTTTCCCTGATTTATTAAAGCATGGTTACCTGGGTCACTTCTTTGCCACAGCAGTTAATACCTTTATGTGACTCATCTTTATGTCATATGCATAACGAAAAGCTTGAGGCATCAGAATTGTTAGAATTCTTGTTCAGAGAAGTACTCTCCTACTGTTAGTCATCTCGGATAAAGTAAACGAAGGCTCTTTTACAAGGAAGATGCTATAAATCCACCCACACTGGCGCTTTGTTGTTCAGAAGAGCTGAGCTGTTGGTTCCAGTGGGCCCCCAAAAGTCATCTGTCGCTCACATACTTAGAAAGCCAATTTCATTCAACATACAAGTGTTGAAAGAAAACTAACGTAGGAAAGTCATCAGACCCATGTCCATTATTTCAAATTAATGTTTCTCTCTAATAGCTAAGAGTTCTTTCTCTCCACCGCCTGACTTTGCTGCCAGATTCAGCAGAGACTCTCACCACGCCTGTGCTTTCTTTCATATCACTGCATTCTCCTCCTCTATGTGCTTGTCTCCTCGGCCAGGAAGAAGAAACCCCTCTGCACTGTGCTGCTTGGCATGGCTATTATTCTGTGGCCAAAGCCCTTTGTGAAGCTGGCTGCAATGTGAACATTAAGAATCGAGAAGGAGAGACGCCCCTCTTGACAGCCTCTGCCAGGGGCTACCATGACATAGTGGAGTGTGTGGCTGAACACGGAGCCGACCTCAATGCCTCAGACAAGGTGCTTTGTGGGTGAATGCATCACACTCACTGAGAAGCGATCTAGTGGGCTGAAGGGACCATAAGACTTCCTCAGTGGTGGAGGAAGGTGAAGCCAGACCCACGTGCCTAAGTGAAAATGCTCATGGCCCCTGATGTCTGTTGCAGGATGGACACATCGCTCTTCATCTTGCTGTAAGACGATGTCAGATCGAAGTCATCCAGACTCTCATCAGCCAGGGATGTTTTGTCGATTTCCAAGACAGGCACGGCAACACCCCGCTGCACGTGGCATGCAAAGATGGCAATGTGCCTATCGTGGTGGCCCTCTGTGAAGCCAATTGCAATTTGGATATCTCAAACAAGGTAAAGCTGGAGGGAAAGATTCCTGAGGGTCCAACAGTGTCATTCTGTCACCTTGCTTCTGGATTTGGGCCAAGTTTCTCTGCATTTCTGCATCGTACGAAGTCGGTGTTACTCATATGGACCTGTTGTTTTTTTTACAGGGCTCTCCACTATAAGTCATATTTTACATATGACTTTTGAATAATTTTGTAGAGTGACAGAAAATAATTATATTAATAAGTATTTCTGGCCTAACCAGGTTTACTACTTAAGAGTTACGATTTGATTGAGATTCCTAGGACCATATTTCTCTTTTTAGGTTTTCCCCCATTGAGAGTTTTATGGTCAAAACTTCATTACACCTTTTTTTATGCTAAATGAATTTTGTAAGACCAAGGGGATGTTATAATTGGGTAAATAAAAAAAGAAGTGAAAATAAATAATTCCATGTTCCTATGCTGATTTTTTTAAATCCCGTTATGTTGACTTCTAGAAGTTAGCTAACACCTATCCTTTTCCCTGAATGCCATCTAGATTTTCATTACCAAATAAGGTAGAATAGTTGGATGTTCATATGGTTTCGACCCTGTAAATGTATGAAAGGCAAGCATTATTCTGTTATGATTATGTGAAAAATAAAGTCCAAGCAGAATTATTTTGTTTTAATTGTGGGAAACATTTGTTTATAAATGGCAGACATGATGCCAGCAGAATTTTACTATGATTTGTTTGAGGTGAAAGAATTAATATCTGAAACAGCTTGGAAAATTATACTTCTGCAAAAAAAAAAAATTATTTCTGTTGTATTTTTATGATTAATTCTCATATAAATTGAAATTGGTAATCTTCACATTCTAGAAATACGAAAAGGCAATACTGGGTCTTAGCCATTAGCTGCTGGTTGCTTTCTTAGTTTATCCCATTCTAATCATGCCAAGTCAGTTATGTAAGTGGCTTAAGGCGAAAGCCAAATGTAATATTAACCAGCATCAAGACCTTGGCTTTCCTTCTAGGAGCCTTTAAATAAAGAAAAAGCAGCTTCAAGGAACTTTCTGGCACTCATCTGAATACATTTAAACTTGGCCATTGTATGCACAGCTGACCTACTGTGTGCACAGCACCTGGTATTAGCCGTCTCCTGTAAGGTGGAGCAGTGTCTCCTGCTGTTTTGCACTAATCTGAAGAAAGGACAGGAAGTTCGCCTCCTGCCTAAATACAAAAAATACACTTGTTAAATATGCTCAATAAAATACCCAGCAAGGTAATCTTAGACTTTCATATTTAAAAACAGCTGGCTCCCTTCATGGGAAAGCCTGTACGTTTTCGATACTGTAGAGAGCCATCATGGTTCCTATACGCTGACATAAACTTTTATATTTGTACTATATATGGCCCAGCAATGGCACATGCAACGGATGGTTGTGTCATTGAATTAAACTCAGCTGAAGCAAAACTCATTAGTGCCACAATTTCAACCTTTTGAAATTAGCAGCAAAGTTCAAACCATTTTTCAGAACTTGACTAGGTCAGCAGCGTGCTACTGATACGCAGCTCTGCATTCTTGGACCTGCAGACAGGTTGTCTTTGGTGCTCAGAACCTCACCGATGATGATCTATGAGTCTCCTACCTTCCTAGGGGGACTGGTGTCAGCTTTGTTTCTCTGTTCCTTTTTTTTGTTTTGTTATGTTTTTATTTTCAGAAAGATAATGGAGGTTCTAGAGGAGCTGAAAAGATGTGCAGAAAAGTAAGAGGAACGCCTTATTTTGCCAGAAAGCACACCTGGCTTTACATGGACTCACCCTAGTAACCTGCTGTCAGGATGAACATTGCACAGTGACAGCCCACGCCCTGCAGGCAGACTGTCACTCCTTTCCTGTGGTGTGTCCTGCCTTTTCCTTACCTGGATTCAATTCCTCTAGAGACAAAAATGGCCATTCATAGCCTACCCTGTCACCAGAATGTGACAGGAACTTGTCACTATCTTTGACACTCGTTTGCAGTGTAATGGACATTTCTCAGCCTTCATTTGTCTCATATGAAAATCAGCAGAGTGGCTATTGAAGTTGCCCATGTTAGGTAACACAAGAGAGAAGAAATAGACGATGCAGAGCACGTAGCCCTTAACGCTCTGTTCCTTTTGTATTGACTCTTCCTATCAGTGAAGGCAGAGAAAGCATGCTGTACACAAGCACAGCTATATACACACGTGAAGGTACACACAGACGCGCACCCGTATCCGGGAGCGTGAGAGGAAATTTTATGCCCAGCAAGGGTGTATTAATGCTCTCTCTAGCAGCACTGTGCCAAGCACAATGTGAGGGAGCTTGTGGATGGCAGAGTAATGGTTCTTGCCCTCAGGCTGCTTTTTAATATGATGGTGTCTCATGTCAGAACCACTGATTGTGGCAGAGGCACAGGTGTTATGGAAATGCTGACATCTCAGCATTAAAGAAACAAGGGAAAGCTTTTCAGAGGCGATCATTTAAAATGATTGTTTTGACAGATGAAGAAGAGGGGAAAGCGTGTTGCAGACCTAGGAAAGCATATTGCACACTGAGGGACGCGTACGTGTGTGTTTGGGGACTCTCGGGATGCCCCTGTAGCTGACATATGGTATAGGTACTTAAAGAGAGAAAGAGGGAAAGAGAAAATGCAACTGAAAGGGACAGTGGGTCCAGGTGGTGAAAGACCTTGAATCTAATGCTAAGGAGTTTGTTTGGGTTTTGTTCTATCAAAAATCAGGAGCCTTCAAGAGTGTGAACTGCTTAGTCCTTTTTCTTCCTCACACTTCTCCTCATTGCCCTTCTTTCTATAAAACTATACATTCTATAACCAAGGTTGTCCTCTTTACATATAAATCCAAATATTTCATCCAAATCTTCCAAAACTTCTCTTTTCCTTATCACTTTAACTTTAGGATATTTTAAAGTTTAATATCCGCTTCCTAAGTCACTCCAGAGGATAATAGTAGACAAAACATTAATATATACACCCCCCACAGCATTATTTATAATAGCAAGGCATGGCACTACATTAAATGTCCATCCTCAGCAGGCTGGCTGATAATTATGACATATCCATGCAGTGAAATTATTCAGGTATCCAAAAGAATGTCACAGATATAGTTACAGACATGGAACAGCATTCACAATCTATTATTAGGTGAATGGAGCAAGTGACAAAATAGAATCTGGAGTATGATTATATCTTGACTTTTTAAATTATTTACCTCCTCTTGTGAATTCATAGATAAAACCTTGGAAGGAAATGCCCAAAGTGTTAAGTAGGGTCAGCTCTGAGCACGGGGGACTCAGGCGGAATGGGAAAGTTGAGAGGAAGACCCGATTTCTATCATTCAATCCTTCTATGTTGTTTGGATATTTTAAATGAACATTTAACTTCATAACAAAAGCCTATGTGTATAAATAAACAGCGTAAGACAGAGATACCCGAACTTTCTCTGTTCTCAACGTCTATAGTGTCTCAGCAATTTTTTCATGGTTCCCCCAGGGCAAAAGAAATACCTAACTGTTCTGTTTAGTAAGTAGATCAGTCTAAATAACTTAGTATTTATATCCTAACAACTTTGTAGCTGTTGGAATGAATGATCCACATAAGTTGAAAGAAAACTAATATTTTAATTTTATTATTACATAACCACAGTTTTGTACTAATGGGATGTGTGTGCTCATTGGGCACCTCACGACTCCTCAAACCTTGGACTCAGATTGGACACTAGCCTTATTTCCTGTTCTACATAAATTTTCTTGAGATATTTCCTTCCTATCACAGCAACCACCAAACCCTCACTGTGCAGACATGATGTCATTGAGAGGAAGACAGTGCAATCTAATCTTGAGACTCTGAACTACCTGGAGCTAGTAGTTCACCTGGTGTCCGAACCTGCCGATTCCATTAAAAATTTTGAATATTTATCAGAACCCTTCCCCCCCCCCCCCCCCCCATGAATTTACTGTAGTGCCCTGAAGTGCCTTGGCACAGTTTGGGAACCATAGGCATTAAAAAAAAAAAAAAAAATGCTGGGCACGGCCTTGGAATGTCACCTCACTAGAGTCTTTAATGGCTGTCCTTCCACTTCCATCGCTTCTCCCCTTGCTGTGTCTAAATTTGAACTTTGGTGCAGATCTTTCTGGAACTTTGGGGCTCTTAAGCCCTGACTCAACCCTCCTTTCTGCCAACACAGCAGGAGACTTAATTACCTTATGATAAGCCTCCCACTCTTTCATCCTTTGAAGTTACTCTTTTAACTGAAAAATCCTTGAAAACATTTTTGCTTGGCTTGTCTTCCACAAGAGACAGCAAGCTTCTGGAGAAGGCAGACAGCACCTCCTGTTTCTTTCTGGTGGATCCCGGATCCCACACATGGTGCTGGTCCCATGGAATAGGCTCCATAAATGTTATCCTTAGGCACTATCATGAGAAAGACTCATTTGTGTCTTTTGATTGATTGATTGATTCATTGTCTCTTCCAGTATGGACGAACACCTCTACACCTTGCAGCCAACAATGGCATTCTTGACGTGGTCCGCTACCTCTGTCTGATGGGCGCCAACGTGGAGGCACTGACCTCGGTGAGTAGCCTTCTGACAGGAGAAAGCGATTAAACCTCCAGAGCATGAGGAGAAATGCTTGGCAACTGCATTCTAAAGTAGACAAGCTGCTAGTAAACTTCAGCCCCTCCACTGCAGTTCTCTGAACATTTGCCTACGCAAATCCAGGGTAATATCTAGTTACTGCTTCATCCTCTTCTTCTCTCACCAGGCCCACGCTGCCGGCAATGCCTGCAGTTTCCCACTGGCCTTTTTGTTTCCCGTGTTATACAACAGTGCATGTTCTCCTTTCCTAAAGGCTCCCCCCTCCACTGCAGGGCACTGGAGGTGCCATGGGCTTACGGGGAGGGAGGAGGAAGGGGCCCTGGATGTGTGGTGAACAACTGACAAGAACCGCTTTCTCTTGTTTAAAAAGTCTGGCTTTGCTCTTAAGCTTGCAAGCTATTTTTCAATGAGATTTATTTCTTAAGTTCCCCCACACCCCACTCTGCATTCCTGACCTGGTACCTCCCTGCAGAAGAAACCGTTTGATTCTCATTTCACGAAATACCAAAGAAGAAAACATTTCAGCTAATGAGATAAGGTTGTCGTTGTTAGCTGCAGTGAAATGTTATCATTTGAGTTTTTTCTGGCCCAATAATGAGTTGCCTCTCCATTTGCTCATGTGGGAGATTCCCGACATTCACTAGCACTTTGCTGACATGAAATGTTTTCCTAAGGCAATCCATCGGAGTTTTAAAATATGGCAACCGACCTGGGGAGAATCAGGGTGCAGAAGCTGGAAAGGGTTTTTATTTCTTGGAGTCATAGAGGAGTTGACAAAGATCCATGAGCCAAATTCAGCCACTGCCTGATTCTGCAAATGAGGGTTTATTGGGACACAGCCAAGCTCATTGTTTTTGTATTGCCTATGGCTACTTTCATGCTATGCTAGCAGTAGTGAACAGTTGTGACAGAGTATGGCCCACAGGGCTCAATATATCTACTGTCTGGCCCTTTACAGAAAGTGTTTGCTGACCTCTGGTCTAGGACACAGGCATATCTCAGAGATTTTGTGAGTTTGGTTCAGACCACTTCCAGAAAGCCAATATCACAATAAAGCAAGTCTCACGAATTTTTTGGCTTCCCAATGAATATAAAAGTTATATTTCCACTACACTATAGTCTTTTAAGTGTGCAATAAAAAAAAAAAAACTGTACATACCTTAATTAAAAATTCTTTATTTTAAAAAAGGTTAACCATCATCTGAGCTCTCCGTGGTCATAGTCTTTTTACCGGTGGAGAATCTTGCCTTGTTGTTGATGCCTGCTGACTGATCATGGTGATGGTTGCTGAAGTTCAGGATGGCTGTGACAATTTCTTAAAATAAGATGATGAAATTTGCCTCATTGATTGACTCTTCCTTCTATAGATAATTTCTCTATAACATGTAATGTTGTTTGATAGCATTTTACCCACAGTAAAACTTCTTTCAGAATTGGAGTCAGTCGTCCCAGACCCCGCTACTGCATTATCAAATAAGTTTCTGTAATATTCTAAATCCTTTGTTGTCATTTCAATAATCTTCACAGCATCTTCATCAGGAATAGATTCCATTTCAAGAAACCACTTTCTTTGCTTATCCATAGAAACAACTCCTCATTCTTTAAAAGTTTTGTCTTGAGATTACAGCAATTCAGTTACATCTGTGAATGTAACTCTGCTTCTAATTCTAGTTCTCTAGCTATTTTCACCACATCTGCAGTTACTTCCTCCGCTGAAGTCTTCAACCCCTCAAAGTCATCAATGAGGGTTAAAATCAAATTCTTCCAAAATCCCCTTGATGTGGATATTTTGGCTTTTTCCCATGAATTATGAATGTTCTTAATGGCATCTAGAATGGTAAATCTTTTCCAGAAGATTTCAATTTACTTTGTCCTGATCCATCAGAGGAATCACTATCTATGGTAGCTATAGTCTTATGAAATGTAGTTCTTAAATAATAAGACTTAAAAGTTGAAATTACTTCTTGATGTAGGGGGTGCATAATGGATGTCGTGATAGCAGGCTGAAAACAACATAAATCTTGTGGTACGTCTCTATTGCAGCCCTTGGGTAACCAGGTGCATTGTCAATGTGCAATAATATTTTTAAAGCAATCATTTTTTTCTGAGTAGTCAGTTCAAACAGTGGGCTTAAAATATTCAGTAAACCATGTTGTAAACAGATGTGCTGTCTTCTAGGCTTTGTTTCATTTTTAGAGCATAGGCAGACTAGATTTATAATTCTTAAGAGCTGGAGGATTTTCAGAATGGTAAATAAGCACTAGCTTCAACCTAAAGTCACCAGCTGCATTAGCCCCTGACAAGAGCGTCAGCCTGTCCTTTGAAGCTTTCAAGTCAGGCATTGACTTCTCTCTAGCTAAGAAAGTCTGAGATGGCATCTTCTTCTAATAGAAGGCTGTTTAATCTACATTGAAAATCTGTTGTTTAATGTAGCCACCTTCATTAATTTTCTTAAGTAGGTCATCTGGATGGCTCGCTACAGCTTCTACATCAGCGCTTGCTGCTTTACCTTGCATTTTTATGTTATGGAGATGGTTTTTTTCCCTTAAACCTCATGAACCAGCTTCTGCTAGCTTCAAACTTTTTTCTGCAACTTTCTCACTTCTCTCAGCCTTCACAGCATTGAAGAGATTTTGGGCCTTGCTCTAGTAATCTAACTTTGACTTAAGGAAATATTGTGACTGGTTTAATCTACCAGACCAATAAAACTATCCATATCAGCAATAAAGTTCTTTCGCTTTCTTACCATTTGTGTGTTCCCTGAAGTAGCGCTTTTAACTTCTTTTAAGAACTCTTCCTTTGCGTTCACAACTTAGTTAACTGTTTGGCAAAAGAGCCCTAGCTTTCAGCCTATATTGAGTTTCAACATGCTTCCTCAGGCTTATTCATATTTCTAGCTTTGATTTAAAGTGAGGAATGTGCAACCCTTCCTTTCACATGAACGCTTAGAGGACATTGGTTATTAATTGGCCTAATTTCAGTATTGTTGTATCTCAGGGAATATGGAGGCCTAAGAAAAGAGAGAGAGAGACTGAAACAACAGCTGGTCAGTAAAGCAGTCAGAACACACACAACACTTATTAAGTTCATCGTCTTCTATGGGTGCGGTTCATGGTGCCCCAAAACAATTATAATAGTAACATCAAAGATCATTGATCATGGACCACCACAACAAATATAATAATAATGAAAAAGTTTGAAATAGTGCAAGAATTACCAAAATGTGACACAGAGACACCAAGTGGGAAAATGCTTTTGGAAAAATGGCACCGATAGACTTGCTCCACACAAGGTGGCCATAAACCTTCAATGTGTTTAATAGAAAAGGCAGTACCTGCACAGCACAATAAAGCAGAGTGCAATAAGACGAAGTATTCCTGTACTGCCTTCCTGACTGCACAATGGTACCTTGATGTCATTTTCTCCCTGAAAGTACTGGATCTTTTCTCTGCAATGTTGAGTAAGCTGGGCATTTCTACAGCTCAGTGATGGCCAGTGTTCTATGTGAGACTGTCCCCTTGATAGGGCATCTCCTCATCTAGCACAAACACACACACATGGCCATGCATGGACCTTTAGGCCTGATGTGCCATTACCAAACCCTGCCCAACCATGTCTTGGCACACAGTTCAGTTACTCCTCCACAGAGCATGTATATGTATTTTTATGAGGTAAAATATGTCATTCTCAATATTCTAGTAGCCACATCCAAAAAGAAAAAGAGGAAATTAATTTCAGTTCTATGTTTTATTTAGCACAAGATATGAGAAACATCATTTCAACTTATAATCAGGATTTTAAAATTATTGAGGTAATTCACATTTTTGGTTTGCACTAAGTCTTCGAAATCCAGTGTGTATTTTACACCTGGAGCACATCTTACCTCAGCCACATTTCAAGCACTGAGGAGCCCCTTGGTGGGGTGTGGGGAAGGGGAGTGAGGGGGCTTCCCCCTTATTGGACGGCACAGTGCCAACCCCTTTTCCTCTGCCAGCTTTTCTCCCTCTGGGGCAGCGAGCGCCGTTCTTCCCATTCTTCCCCCACGTCCCTTGACCCTGCAGCGCCCTCTAGCGTTGCCTTTTCTCTCACTCTGTTCTCAGCCAGGGTACCTTGAAGAAGTCCTGTGAGTATCTAGTCCTTTCTTGTTTCTTGTCTCTTGCCCCTCCTCCAGCCTCCACAGTCTGTTCTCAACAACTTGTGGCTCTCAGCAGAGTCCCCAGTCTCCTCCTGGTAGCTCTCTTCAAAACTTTTTTTATTATAAAACACAGTTTAATAAAAAAACATGAACAAAAGTAGAGCTTGATGAATGATTAAAATAAACACCTTTGTAACACTACTCAGGTCAAGAAATAGAACTTTTGAGGGCCCCCCACCACCACCAGAAGGCCCCAGTGGCCTTTTGCTGGGTGACCCTTTCCCACTCCCTGGTGTAACCGCCCCCCGCCCCTCTGATTTTTGTAGTAATCACTTCTTTGCCTTTCTTTACAGTCTTTCTCACCTAAGTGCCAGTAGCTCTTTTAAATACTATTTCTACAGTTACCTCTCCAGGACTTGACACTTTCTTGACACTCTCTCCTGCCCTGGATGAGAAAGTCTTATTTGCTCCAGCTTCTCCTCCAGCCTCTGCTCATCCTCCTCCAACTCCATGTCCTCTTGTAGCTGCTCCATCCCGGATGGCCGGCTGCCCTCCCCCTGTCCACCCACTGCTTCTCTCTCCAGCCCCTGGGCTGCACTGCACCCAAACTCAGGCCCACATCCAGGTCTCCAGCCTCGCTTGCTCCCCAAGCGCCACACTCACACACAGCCTCCACGCACTCTGTGCTCTCCTCCAGGTCTGCTCTTCTCCCCAGTGTCTGACGTTTGCAAAGGGCTCCAGCATGTGTTCAGGTGCCCGGTCCAGGAGCGTGGAAGCTCTTTTCCCCGGCATCGTACCAGTGACCACATCCTGGATTCTTCCGGAACTTGCAGCTCTCCATCCTCTTGCCTCCACTTGTGTGTTTCCCCCGGGACCAGCTCAGTCTCAGAACTGGTCCCTGACTTTAGCCTCATGGCCGCCAACAGTTCCATACCACCACACACGTATGGTTCTGGGAAAGCCAACGTGCAGTATACTCTGGTTTCAAATCATCTTGGGGCTCTGTGATCTTCAGAATGTGACCTCCATGACCTGGCCCCTGCCCACTGCCCAGCCAAACACCTCACCCCTGCACCCCCTCAGGAACGAAACTGTTTGCAGGTCCTGAGTCCTGGGAAGTCCCTTGATCACTCCCACCTCATCAAGTTGGCACATGCGGTTCTTTCCCTCTGAATCTCCTATTTCCACCCTCTCCATCCTCCCTACACATAGTACCTTCTAATACATACACATCACACCCTGCCATGAGACAACATGATGTGCTGCTGCCTCAAAGTGAAATTAATGCTTTAATGGCAGGCATCTGGGCACGCAGTAGCTGATGGTATTAATGGCAAGAAGATTTGGGGTCCCTAATGCCTCTCATCTTTCATTATTCCACTAGAGTCCCAGGAAGACTCCTCTTTTCCAGCCCACTTCAGCAGATATGATTTGTCCCTTTCTTGCTATGTTGGGATTGACTTCTGATTATCCCAGGAGGCTGTGAGCCCTTGGCTGTGATCACGTGTGATCACAACTGGTCTCCCTGCTTCCAGTTCACCTGTCCACAGTCTGTTCCTCACGCACTAGCCTATGTGGCCCTGTTCAAACGTAAGTCAGATGATGCCCCCCTCTCCAACCCTCCATCAGGGTAAAAATCCTTACTGTGGAGGGTTCCTCTGACCCCGTCTCTTGCTCCTCCTCCTCCTCCCCTTGCTCCTCCAGCACCAGCCACATGAGCTTCCTTGATATTCTTCAAACATGACAGTTACCCACACAGCAAGTGCAGGACTTCCTCCAGGCATGCAAATGGCTTGTTCTCACACTTCCTTCAGGTTGTGACTCAGATGTCACTGCTTGGTGAGGCCTTCCAGGACCACTGTTTGTAGCAAGGAGGACAGTGAGTGTTAGGATGGCTCAAGGAGTTAGCACTTTGCTCAGAGGCGCATGGTAGAGCAAGGCCACAGTGCAGAGACTCAGCTCCTACCCTTCTCCCTCTTGGACAGAAAGCCAGGGAGTTTGGGGAAATTCTCAGCTCTTTTATCAACTACCACTGCTTGCTTTTTCTCTGCCTGCCAGTTTGTTGGTTCTTTCCGTTTGGTTTCCTCTAATCTGCTCAGAACCTGTGCAGTGTCTGTTCCTGTCTGGCAGATGAGGAAACCCAGGCTCCGTCTGAGAGGTTGAACGACTGACTGCACAGCTGGTGAGGGGCAGAGTCAGGACTTAAACCTGGACCTTCTCACCCCGAAGTTCAAACTCTTCCCACAACCCTGGGAAATGGTTCTTTTGGAAGCCTGAAGAGTGTCAATTAGAGCGATGTGTTTTGCAAACTGTAAAGTGCTATGCGAATGTAAGGACTGTTGTCAATGGTAGTTTTCCTGTCATTTGAAAGCCTTAATGGTAGAGAGTAGAGTCATCTTTGTCACTGACCATCCTTAGCCTATCGTATATGCAGATCTGAGGTCTTCCAGAGAAGTAAATGTTATGGCCAGGCACACCAGAAGACCAAATTTAAGTCAAGGCTCAGATTCCTTCCAGCAAGAGCAGTGGTTCCCAAACTGCTACACAAGAGAATCACCTTGGAGGGCTTAGAACCCCGATGCCAGAGTCACCCCAGATTGGGGAGAGCGGAGTGTGCGGGTGGGAGCCAGGCAGCGGGAGTTCATATAGAACCCCGGTGGCTCCAGTGTGCGGCGGAGCTTGGAAACCACTGAGCTGAGGCCTTTGCTTATCACAGCAGGAAAGGATCTAGACGCTTTGGCAAGAATCCCTGGTTGGGGATGTGGTGTCAGACACCCCAAAGCAAAATAGAAGCCCACGCCAACCATTGGAGACTTTTGGGGGCTCTGAGGGAACGCAGAGAGATGGCGTGTGACTGTGAAGCATGCCTCCTTCCAGAGAACCCACCTGAACTTCCAGCTTCAGCCCAAGGCAGTGGTCCTCAGCTAGGGCGGTTTCGCCCCCAGGGAACATTGGGCAATGTCACCAGTGAGGAAACGGGAAGGAACGCTGCCGGCGTCTAGTGGCAGAGGCCAGGGATCCTGCAGTGCACAGGACAGCCGCCCACGACAGAGAATTGCCCCGCCCCTCACGTCAGTTGTGCTGAGGTAGAGAAACGCTGGTCCGATGTGAGCCCACACGTGGCTCAGAGAGTGACCTGAGTTGAGAACTCAGAAGGCGTGCTATTAAACACATTCAGGCAGGCATTTCTAAGCTTCCATGGGAATGGAATTCTGTTACCGACGAACACTGAGAGATAGGCCAAACTGCTTCTTTTAGTTAAATAAATATATTGCTTTCATATTGCTCCTCATCTTGTCTCCTTTTAAATTTCAATGGTTCCTAAAACTGCAGCAGAACAGTCCCTAAGCCTTTGCGCCCTCCTCAGTGATGTGTGACCAGCCATAGTTCCCAGCGCCCAGGAGCGACTCTGAGGGTCAATGCACACAAAATACGCAGGGCTCATTAAGAGGTGCTCAGCACATGTTAGCCATTACCGTGCATATTCATGGTGGAGAAACAAATGAATTCGTTCGGTGTGAGACTGAAGCCCTGTGAAAATTCTCTAATTAAAACGCGAACGCCAAAGTGCCATGGAGCCTTATTTCCTCCTTTGATGTTCACTGAAAATCTTTAGATAAAATTGTCTGTAAAACTAAGGCTTTTCTTTGGATGTACAGTAATTACCCATAACTAGCATGATACCAGAGCTGAGGTTTGTCTATGGATGTATTTTGAAACATTAGCCGGCACTAACTGGAATTTGGCATCTAATGACAATCTATGGTCTGCCTAATTGGAGAGAGGTTCGGTTCACCGAGTAATCTGCCTTCTAACGAGGTGCCGGCTTTGATTAAAGCCTGTGTGCCTGAGACATCTCACCATTGGACCTCAAAATACCAATGCACGGTTTCCCCCTACTTCTCCTCTTCCTTTCCTGGACAGTCAAGTAAAATAAGGATGCCACAGAAAGGGAATAAGCCAGGATTATTTTTCCACCTTCTTTGCTTCTGACTCCTATTCTTCTTGTTTCTGCCTCCAGTGACAAAATTGGTGTATAGAACACACAGGTCTCTGTTGCAAAGGAAAGAAACTAATCATTTTTCTCCAATAGGATGGAAAGACAGCAGAAGATCTTGCTAGGTCAGAACAGCATGAACATGTAGCAGGTCTCCTTGCAAGACTCCGAAAGGTGAGAAATTCTATTTATCAGTCTGAAATTCTGTTTTTATGTGAAAATGTGTCTTTTCCCTTGTGTAAACTCTGAGAATGAACAAAAATAGGCTTTGAACACACTAGTTGAATGAGAAGACAGCTGTCCCCGTCCCATGGTTTGCATATCGACTGGCATGCGTGCATCAGCTATTTGTCTGCTTTCTTCTGTATCCGATGGGCACTGTAATGTACAACATGAGGATGTGCCTGCAGGAAGCCAGCCTCGTGGAGGTGAAGCAACTTGCTACTTAATGCAGAGCCCAGATTCAGACCTGAAATAGAAATGTCTGCTTGCCATCGTCCCTCAGAGGGTTCAGTGCTTCTTCAGTGCAATTCCTGGCCAGTCGGGGACGGTCCTCTCCTGCACCGAGCTCGCCTGCATGTTGTGTGGCTGCACCAATCTCCTTCCCCAGGCCCCGTTTCCCTCAGCAGACTCGTCCAGACTCCGTACTCAAGAAGACCCGTGTGTTTGCTTACCTTAGTCATTCCCTCTAAGGATTCTAAACCTCAACTTCCCGAAGAGCCAGAAAGGGAGGATTTGGCTGCCAAGCATTTCTAACTGCATTCTAGTGTGCTCGCATGGATGGGACTTCCTGTCCTTGAAGGATTCGAGGACCCCTAGCATCTCGTGTCATAGGTTCTCGTCCCCATTCATTTTGGAAACCAAAAGAGGCCTCCACGTATTCCCTGACACCCTGTGGGGCGGTGCCACCCTCTGAAGACCCACTCATTGACTCTAAACACATTCCTGGGGAGAAATCTGTATCTGGGACAGCAGTGGGGTTGGCCTTAAATTGCTGTGCCATTCCATTTGGTTTCCAAATGGGCCAAATTAGCAAAAGAAAAGCTGCCTGAGTTTTCTCCTCCAGTCAGCTGACATGCCTAGGAAAGTATCTCTCGATGTTTTCTAGGGAGCTTGAGTCTTTCTGCTTTTGAAGAACTAACCAAAGCCATCTCGTTGACCAGCATGGGGCAGCAGAGGACCTGCCAGAGGAGAGTGAGAGGGCATTTCCGTGTTTAGACAGCACAGAGGGCCGACCCATGGGGAGATGAAGTCTTGCAGCCAGTGCATCTGGGCAGGGTGAGGGTGCAGAGGCCGAGCTTGTGCGGAGAGGGAGAACACGGCACAAGCCTGAGTTGAGCAGGGTCCGCTTGGGCCCCGTTCGACACAAAGGGATTGGGGGTAGTGATGGGCTGGAGCCTCTGGTGCCGTCTGGAAGAGCCCGCCACACACGTCTCTTCCCAGCTACGCGTCAGTGCCTTCACGTCGGGGCCTCGAAAGCAGCCATGGTGACAGTGTTTGCACCTCAGGAATAGCAAACATGACAGACTGGGGCTATCTTTGCCCCTAGCAAGTTGGTTAACCAGCACGCCGTTGCTTTGGGGGTCTTTGGAAGCCCCCATAGTCACACTTTGGGTTCTAGGTAAGAAATGTCCAAACCTGTAAAGGAATTTTATGCGTTTACTTGAGTCAGCTGACAATTGCCAGTACCAGTGCCAAGCAAAATCTCAACCAATGGAGAAAACGCTCCAGGGAATGGCAGTTTTGTGGGTTATTTTATACATTAGAACCAAAGGAGGAGACGTAAGGAGAGTGACATGAAATCCACTGGTGGGAGATGAAAAGGGCGGGAGAAAGCAAAGCAGGAAAGTCTCTGGGACTGGACAAAAAGCAAAACAGAGAGACACATCTTTCTCTCACGCTGGTGGGTACAGGATTGGTAATAACGTTTATAGCACATAGAGGTGATATTTGGGGAACAAGATAACCATGAGGGGTTCTGTGCTCTCATGCTCAGGTGCAGTAAGTGTGCCCTGAGGGGTCCCAAAAAAAAAGGGATTACTCTGACATCCCACAGGTATGTTACCTTAGACGCAAAAAAGACAATGAACAGGCTCACTTAAAGTAAAGATCGACCTTTGTCAGGGAAGCTACAGGCCTAGGATGTGACTACCCGCCATGACCCGCTTTCAGTTAGGAATTTTTATATTCAGACCATCCTGTGTGGTTACTTTCCATCTCTGAGTTTGTAGGACATGCCATGCTGGCCTCCCCTGAGCTTGTCAGGTTTAGTTTGTGGCCCCTTTTTTGTCTACGCTTCTTACAAAAGAGGAGCTACCCCTTCTACTCTCCCAGGTGCTCGCCCCACCTCTAAACAAAGCTCAGTTCAGCCCTCTAGACCTGCCCAAGAACCGTGCTGTGCTGCTGCTTACCAGACAAGTTCTCCTCCTAGAAAAAAAGTAGAGTGCTCATTATCAGGCATACAGAGACCAGGTTGCACTTAGATTTTTCATCAGCATCCATTTTACTATCACTGCAAGTCCCATTTTTATCTGATTTTAAAATACTAGTTTCGGGGGGTTGGGGAAGTTGGCTTCTTTTTATTTTGTTTGATTGTTCTTCTAATCAGATTTTCCATAATTTGATATCAGAAGGAGTTGCTTTTCCTAAGCCTAAGACTAGACAGTGAGAAAGATGCCCAGAAATATTTTGGAAAAAGAGGACAAAATTGGGAGTTTGCCCAGAATTTAAAATTCACAAGTAAGCTGCATTTGCATAATTAAGAGTTGCTGCTCCATCAGTGCTGGGTCTAATTGCATCCTGCCATTTGCGGAAGCCACGTCACCTCCCCATGCTCTTATCTGGCTTTCCCAGATTGCAGGATGCTCTTCCCTGTCAATCAGCAGATGTTTAGTCATCTTTTCTGATGAGAAATGAAAGCTAAATTTCCAGGGGGAAAAGTTGCTGGAAAAAAGGAAACTAGAAACCAAGATTTACCAGGGCTTTAAAGAACAAAGCAGTTAACAAATAATATTCATTTAAAAGATATTCACAGTGTCAACTCTATGCCAAGAACTGTTCTAGACACTAGAGAGATCACAGTGAACAAAAGAGGCAATACTCAGTCAATAAAAAATAAGAAAAATGCCAGATAAGGTTAGATAGAAGTTGGCAAACAATGGCCAAAGCCAAAGCTAACCTACCACCTGTTTTTGTAAATAAAGTTTTATTGGAACACAGCCATACCCTTCATTCGCTGGTTTTTGAATACAGAAGTCCCAACAGAGACCACCTTGCCCTTTACAGAAAGGTTTACTGTCCCTGGTGTAAGTGCAGGGGACTCGAATAGGATGAAATGAAAGTAGGGGATAGGGGTGGCACCTACTTTCCACTGACTGGTCAGGGAATGCCTCCCTCTCTCATGGTGACATTTAAACCTACACCTAAAGGACAAGAAAGAGGAAGCAGCCAGAAGGGGTTGGTGGAAGGCAGAGGGACTAACAAGTACAAAAGGCCTGAGGCATTAAACAGTTGGGTATGTCCCAGGAAACAGACCGGGCCTGCTCCAGAGCTTACGCACAGTGTTCTAGGCAGAGGATGATGGCCACGATGGCTGAGGCCATCTGATCAGAGAGGTAAGCCAGGCTTTACAGACCTTGGTAAGGAGATGAGATTTGCTCCAGGTGAATTGAGCAGGTGGGAGCAAGATCTGACTTAGTTTTTAGGAATTTACTGGTCCAACAGAAGGACCAGATAGAAGATAATCTTGGTGGTCAGGTGAGATATGAAAGTGCTTGGACTGGGGTTGTCCAGGCTCAATTACTTCGTGAGCCTTGGGCAAGAATACAAATGCCTGTGTAAATATTTAAAGTATATGATTAAAGGTAATGAACGGAGTGGGTCGAAACTCCCACTTTTACAGTACACCTTTATGACCACCTGGAAGACTGGGTCCTGGTTTAGAATTTTGATTCCTCAGCGTTCGATACTGCTTCTCTCCCCCTTCCCAAGCCTAGCAGCCCTGCATGCAAGAGACCCACACCCAGACACCCCGAGCCCCACGTCTGCCTTCCAGCCATACCCTTCAGCCCGAGGAGTTCAGTTGGGGGACACAAAAAAGAAAATATTTCAAGTCATGAACCAGAATTTAGAGAGTACAATATTCTAAACTGTCCACTCCCCTGGCAGTATCACTGCATGAGGGCCTGGCCAGGCTGGGTTTTATGGCCAGCCTGGGGACATACAGGGTGATCTTGCGGCTCCTATTAAATACAGACCATGAATGGAATGTTATGCCTCCCTCCAAAGAAATTGATATTCTCCCATCTTCAGAGCTAACCAAGAGCAACTCAATATCGTCCTCCAATCCTCTCTCCGTTAAAACCTTAGTCTGCATTGGAGAGCACACTCTTATTTAAGTTCATGGAAGCTGCCTTCCTGTGGACGCTGATCAGTACCCTGCTGCACCATCTAGTGGTGAAAAGTGAGAGCGCTCCACCCACCAGATACAGAGGGATTGCAGAAACTTCTGTCTGTCCTATATATGTCTGTATCAAAATCGATTGTGTTCAGATTCTCCAAGGTTCCTAGTGAGCAGAAGGAGGGGTCATGCTGCAGAATGAGATTAGGTTTTCTCGGAAAGGAGACTCTTTTTGCTTTTCCTGGCCTTTGAAGATTATGGCAGATTCTGTCAGTCTTAGTAGAGAGCAGTTTCCTGACTTAACCTTCGCAGAGACAAGGTGGAACGTGAGTCATGCCCAGCCCAGGCCAGCAGCTCCTCGTGGAAGGGGAAGGCAGGGACCGGGAGAAGTCCCCTGGGCAGAGGACGGGAGGGGAGAGTGGGACACCTTGACCCCTTTTTGGCTTTGAAATCTTTTTCTCACCTGCCGTTCCTCACCCCCATTCGGAAGGAGAGAACATGTGAGTGTGCATGCTTATATGACCATCTAGAATTGAGGACATCATGAAAACTGAGCTGTGAGTCCAGCAAAGCAGTATTTTCTTGGGGTGCGAGGGAATGATTTCTTGCAGACGGTTAACATTTGGGAAACAGCATGTGAGCTTGTAACACATTCTGAGATGAGCAGAACCCCTTCAGATGAAGACTCAACAGTTTCTGATCAAGAATTGAAGCTCCCTGCCCCCCGCAGCTCCCAGAGGACACTGGATATGCTAACAGGCCAGCAATCCAAGTCAGTTGCTTAGGAAAAAAAGAGGTACTGAAATGAGATGTGCCCTTTGTCTGTGAAAATTCAGAGCAGGGAGGGCCCCTTCTCATTCTATTTGCCTTTTTGTAGCAGTGACTTATACATCTTATTTTAAATTGAAATGCCCCTGAGGCAACATGGCACTGGAGACTTTGCACTAACCGGGATGCGTCTTGCATCTTCAGGTGGGTCGAACTGGAAATGGCCCTCCTTGTCTATTCTACCTTGCTTGTAACTCCCTGCAGCGCATCCCCACTTTGAGGGTCTGCCCTCAACTTGCAAATCTGTATTTCTCCCTTTGTCCTCCTGCTTCTGGGGAACCCTCCACTTCCCTTTCAGCAGCAACAGTGGTAGAAAGAAAATGTGCCGGTGAGTTCTGTCTGTGCCTGGAGGAAAGTGCCTTGGCATCTTTGTGCCTCAGTTTCCTCATCTGAGAGGAAGAATGACCACATTAACCACAAAAGTTCCTTTAAGGTTTAAATAAGAAGTGTGAGTGGCAGCACAGTGTAAGCTGAAAGATGTCATACGCAGGAGTGTTACTGCCGCAGACAGGAAATGAACTTGTCTGCACTCCTCTGGGTGCTAAAAAATAATACCTGACCCTTGCTAAAGATGGTAGGGCGACTCTATTCACAGGGCACTGGAGTGGGGGTTTGTAGCAGAGGAGAGAGATCAACCCGACTCTGACTCCAACAAAGACAAGTGGAGATTTATAGCCAAGAGGCAGGGTGGGGACTATGGGTGGAAAATTGCTAAGAGCAAACATCAAGGCCAAGGGACCTCTTGCTGGACTGACTGCTTTAGATTATTCTACGAGATGGTCAGCCAGGTGCGGCCACGAGAGGAGGCAGAGGGGAAGATCAAGAGAAAACATTTCTTATTCTCACAGGTCTTAAGAGAGACAGGAGTCTCTGGAGAAGGGGGTCACAGGACACAGGCTCCACCAGGTGGGAGAAGCAGAGAGGACCTGTGACAAAGACCTTTGTTGGGGATCATGGCAGGGTATACAAAAGGGCATGGGGGAAGTCGTTGGTGACTTTGAACATCAGTGGGTCACAGGTGGGAGAGTAGGAAGGGAAACTTATGGAAACAACGACCTTATCACACTAGCGGATCTGGGTGGATGCTCAAAGCCTGTGTGGTGGGGATATTGAGGCATCAGGAAAATAGGACACTTTAAAGATTACATTACACAACTCAAGAGGATTCTTGTTTAGGGCAGGCAGGGTGAACAGATATCAAAGGTGGGGGGGTGAACGATTTGATCAGATATCAAGGGGGTGATTTTCACTAAACTAACCGAGCAGGATTCTTGCTAAAACTAGACTAACCGGACCAGGGACACAGCCCAAGGTTAGGACCTTGAGGGCTCACTAGAGTCAGGACAAATGGAGAGTCTTCATCACCAGCTGCCTCTTCTCTCTTGCCCCCATGTCTGGAGCTGGCCCCAGAAACAGGCAAACAGATTGCTGGCAGCTTCCGGTCACCATTTCTCTGGCGGAATTCGAAGGAATGAGAGCTGTACTCTTAGTCGCACGGGCAGCGCTAAGAAAGGCACCGAAGTGAAATATTTCTCAGCTGCTCAGGAGCAAGCAGCCTTAGCTCAGAGTGGCTTCTGGAAGCACACTGGGGTGGCAGCAGTGTCAGACGGGTAGCATGGGAGAAGTCTGGTCAGAGTGGAATGTTGCGGGATTCTCAGACAGACGGGACACCGAGGTTATAAGCAGGAAGCAGTGTTTTCTGATGCCAGTACCAGCTCAGCGGATTCTTATCCAAAGGCTGAGCACCAATTGTAACATAACAGGCAGTTTTATACAGTCTTGTAATCCCTACATAGCTGCAGATATAAGGAAGAACGTTAATCGGTTGGCAAGCTATGAAACAACCGATGTTAGTTGGAGAGCCCTTGAGGTGGGGGAAGGGCAGTCTGGAACAAACTCGTTCGAGCAGGAAAAGGCCAGGCAGGGTCAGGCTGCCACAGAAGGACTTGTGAAACTCATGCAGAAGAGACAAACATGCCCTCACTTCTTCACACAGGACAGACACAATGGCCAAAGCATGAAATCACCAAGTGGCAAGATCAACAGGACAAGAAACAGACAGAAAAGTCCCCCAAGCCCATTCGTTGCACAGTGCACCCAGGATCCAGTGAATGGAGTGAAACCCAGGCAGGTTTTCTGCCTTTCTCCTGTCTCAGGAGTAGCAGACACTGGCTTCACACAAAGGATCTGTGTGTGTTAGGAAGCTGTGTGTCACGAAATAGGTGAAGAACTTTTCATCCATCTACTCAGTGAGATACTCAAAATGGAAGGTGATGCCCACGGGACACTGGTTGCAGTTCAGATTCTCACTACGCGATGGAAGTGTGAGCATGGTGGCCTGACTTAAATGAAAGATAGAAAGTCTAGTTTGGAAGGTTAAATTAGAATGAAGGAAGGCAGATTCGCTTCAGGGGGTTGTGGGCTTGCCTGTAACAGGATCTGGCATCGGGAGATAACCAGCACCCCATTTCTTCCACCTGTTTGGTGGTACCCCAATAAGTGATTGTCTCAGAATAGAACCTTTTCAGCCTTTGTGCTGACTTGGGTAATAATTCAAGGAAATTGCTGGCAAGATACCCCAGCCCTTTCTGTCCCCTGTGGCACTTTGTCTTTGAGGTTAGAAGAAGAAATCAGAGTAAGGACAACTTCATGCCCTGCAGGTCACTATCCAGGCCATGGCCGACCTAACACCATATAGCATACATTTAGTGATGCCTCCTTTACCCTCCTAAAATAAAGTTCACGAATAACAACGTACCTACTCAGATAACTTTAAAAGATTAATAAAATACTTTAGCAGAGACATCGAAGGAAAATCTTTCCAATAAAATATAGTGTGTTTCAGTATGTAAATTCTGGGGCACGAGGCATGAGGGGGTGTAATGAAATGGGCAGATACGTGGACCCATCTACAGACTGACGGAACGCAACACCTGCAGACACCCGTGAATATCGGAGGGCTGGGACGGCAACTCAAACGCTGTAGCAACTACTGACGTGATTTTCAGAAATGCAAAGACAGAGCTCATGAAAATCTGAATTATATGTATTTTTCCACCAATTTTTAAAATGATAGCATTCCTGGAAAACTCAGTATGTATTAAACCATGCACACACACACACATACACACACACACACACACGCAAAACCCTCTGGGTTATATGTAAAATGTTGCAGTTAAGTCCTAAGCTCAGATAGTCACAACAGGTTTATCTGCTATATAAATGCTCAGCGGACACTCAGAAGTCAGTAGGACCTAGGAAAATTCTTATTGCTCAAGACGTCGTGTGTACATACATGTTCAGACACCTAGCACCCACCAGCAAACCGTGAGAACTAAAACTGCTGCTGCACGGCTCCTAAATACCTGTTAGGGGACAGTGTTACTCTGCTGAGAAAGGCAGAGCACAGTTTACCAGCAGAAAATGGGGGTGGGAACGTTGGAGCCTGAATTCAGGAGAGTTGTGAGCTTGTTGTGTGAGCTTGCTTGGTCTTCACTGAGAAAAGGAACAGTGGCTCAGCAGTTAATCAGCCCCTCCCAGGATTTAGAACTGGAGGTATCAACTGGCCAGATCTGAGATCACACCAAGACAGAAAGGAAGGCGCTTACCTCCGAAATGCAAGGTCTTGCATGGGTCACCTCTGAGTCAACTCTTTTATATCACACCTCTTTATTGGGCATCCTACCTGAGCTACGAGCTGGGGATGCCATCTCTCCCCTCAAGCTGGCTCCTAGTCTAGAGAGAGAGAGTTCAGTCCGACCCCGCCTGCAGTCTGGTGGGGTCACAACGGAGAGCCATGTGTGGGCCTGAGCGGCCAGGGAGGAAATTTCTGGGAGTGACCACAGCAAGAAAAGTCTCGGAGATGCATGGAAGTTAACAGGCTAGAGCAGAGGGGATCGTCCTGGGTAGGGGAGAAGTCCAACTCAGGCTGCACGCCACAGCTCCAACAGGGCCTTGTTACAAAGCCAGACCCAGGCTGGGGTAGTAGAAATAAGGCAGCGTATGAGACAGGGTGGGACCAGGGTGCCATGATCAAGGACCCACTACGTAGACCACTCTGGATGCAAAGAACACTTTGCCAGCACCATCCCATCCCAAGGTCCCATGTTATACTTAATGTCAGAGTGTTCACATGTCTGCGTCTCCCCAAGACCATGGATATAAACCTTCCAGTTGTCAGCACTGTGCTGAGCACACGGGAGGCTGTCCACAAATGTTTGCTGATGAATGCATGAATATGTGAATTATCCCACATTGGGGAGACTCCTGCTTCTCCCTGTAGGACTGGGAAAGAAGAAAGTGGAAAGGTTATTGTGTCCCCGGGGCCCCTCCTCCTCTTATCATCGCAGTGTCATAAAGGAAACAGACGCCCCCTCACCGAGAGGACCAGGTGCCCCTGGCCGGTCTCACAGGGCTGACCCTGTATCACAGGAATCGCTCGACCCAGTTCATTCATTATGCCTCATATGCAACGGAAATCAACAGATCTGTGGAGAGAGAGCAGATGGGAGGTTGCCAGGGGCCAGGCAGAGAGGGGAGTGTGAAGTGACTGCTGACAGGTGCGTCGGTACTTTCTGGGGTGCTGAAAACGCTCTGGCGGTGGCGGTGCAGCATGGTAAACGTACTAAAAGGCTCTGAACGGTACACTTTAAAATGGTTAAAGTGGTGAATTAGTTGTTATGTGCATTTTATGTGAATTTATGAACAAGCAATAGAGTCAGAACAAAACAGGTAAGTTCTGCAGGCCGGGAAGCCGCAGCCCGGGGTTCCGAGCCCTGGGAATCGGCATTGCTGCTTGCTCAGGTCCTCTGTCTCTGTGACTCACGGGCCCTCTGTCACTGTGTCCAGGATACTCACCGAGGACTCTTCATCCAGCAACTGCGACCCACCCAGAACCTGCAGCCGAGGATCAAACTGAAGCTGTTCGGCCACTCGGGGTCTGGGAAGACCACCCTGGTGGAGTCTCTCAAGTGCGGGCTACTGAGGAGCTTCTTCAGGAGACGCCGGCCCCGCCTCTCCTCCACCAACTCCACCAGGTTCCCGCCGTCGCCCCTGGCCTCCAAGCCGGCAGGTAGGCGCCTCCAGCCCGGCCGCTGCCTCTCCAGTCGGTGCTTGGCTTTGTCCTGCCTTGGGCCAATGTCTAGGATGAGTGGTCTCTTGGTCCCAGGCTGACCGGATGCCACCGCCTTGGTGGCTTTCAGGTGTGGTCTAGCCCGGCTGTGGGCCTTGTGTCCACATTTTGCCCCCAAACCCCCACCTCCCACATTGCCCAGAAATTGCCTGGGCATGACAAGGAAAGGGTGTCACTGAACTCGTGGTCACAGGCACGAAGGTCCACAATGGCAAACGTGCCAATAGCAGATTTGTGTCATGTTCTACTCGGGGACCCGGCCCCTGACGACACAAAGAGCTTGGACTAGCACTGGTTCCAGACTGCACAGCATGAACGGCGGCGCCAGGCTGGGTCCTCACACTCGCGTGCTTTCTTCTCGGGAGGCTGCGGGCACACCCAGAAACGCAAGAACACAGAGCAGCAAGCTGGGGGTCACGTGGGAGCGCTGGTCCTGCGCATCGCGAGGTTGGCCGGCGGGGCTGAAAGGCTCCTTGCTGGTTGCCATCGTCGGTCTCTCCACCCACGTGGACCCTCGTGAGGAAGCGGGCTTTGCTGTCTTCCCCCACCTCTCGCAGACACGACTGTTGGTGGAGTCACACCCAGAGCTGCAGGGTCACCTGTCCTTCCCCAGGGAGACTCACCCGCAGTGAGCCCCAGGAGACTGTGGCCTCCGGGTGTTATTTCTCCTGAACCCCCTGTAGAGCGAGGAACTTAAGATTGGCAACGGTAGGAAAAGAGATCTGCAAAGATTTTCCTAAACAGTGTCAGTTTTGAAGCCTTGTGCCTCAGATTCGTTTTCCCTGCATGATGTTACAAAGGTGTCACACCTGTTCCCGAGGTTGAAATCAAGTGTTTTCAGTTGGTTTCTGTGTAACTCTTCTCTCCACGAGGAAGGCGGTCTGGGAGCATTAGTGTGGGGGCGGGGGGCGTGGACAGTTGACTGAGCCTTATGTGCCCTTTCGACTTGTTTTCCCTGAACACAGTAGTAAAATGGAAACTTTCAGAGAAAAATAACCAAAATGGACTTACAATCAGAATGATTATGACGTTGCCAGCACATACTGCCGATACTTACTGGGCACTAACTGTGTGCCAGGAACTGCACAAAATGTGGTACGCGCGACACCTCATTTCATCCGTGAGCCGGGCTTTCAGGGTAGTTTGACCACCGTTTTACTGAAGGCCTCAAGGGGTCAAGTAGGCTGCCTGCAGTCCCACAGCTGGCATTCGTGAAGTGTCTGGCTCCTGAGTCAGGGCTTATGAATGACACTTAGAACTCCCGAGTCAGGGCATTTGTGTGCACACATTTTCCGTTTTCCACTGTAATTTTAGCTGAGTTTGGGGATGTCAGATGGGTTGCACCTTCTCTGAAGTCAGTAGTTTCCCCGATTTAGTGATGAGGTTCATCCTCGGGTATGAACCTGGCCAGTGTTTCTAGTTGGTCAGCTTCTCTGACAGTTCATGTTGTCACCCCTAGAGGGAGCCAGCCCTGTCTCGTTTAAGGTCAGTCTGATCTGAGCCACTATTGCAGGGGTGGGGAGGGAAGGAGAGGGGGTGTGTGTGTGTGTGTGTGTGTGTGTGAGAGAGAGAGAGACAGACAGACAGAGACACAGACAGACAGAGAGATAGAGAAAGTTAATGACAGAGAGAGGCTGAATGAGATGGAGAGAGAGAGACAAAGAGGTAGCTTCCTGGATCTTAATCTGGAATTTTTGAAACCTCATTGGGTATGAACATTATGCCCCAGGAGTCCTTAAGCTGAAGTGAACCAGCCATACATCAAGCATTAGAGTCCCCAGGATAATAAGATTTTATCTGCTGTTCAACCCTCACCTCTCAGTAATATCTTCATTCATCTTTTTCCTTGTTATTTTCTCACATCTGGAAGAATCTGGAATTAGATTCTCGATACAGTGCGGCTCAGGATGGCTGGTTTATTAGCAGGTGTCACCGTGAGTAATAGCATCCTTCATCTAGTGCTCAGAAAGACTTGGGTCACAGGGCTCAGTGACGGAAGATTCTCTTATAGACCATGAACACTGTGGACCAGACAAGCCACCTCAGCTGCAATCAGCATAGAGACCCAGCGGATCTCATGGGGAGGCTGCTTCTCATGTTCTCTTAGCCACCTTGGTTTAGAACTGCCTTCCTGGGCGTGGCCCTCAAATTTCTATGTCAAGGCAACTTGTTAGTGGGGGCCCAGCTTCTCCAAAAGGACTGTTAGGAGGTAAACAATGCTATTTCTTATATCCAATGGGACTTAGTTTTTTAGAATCTCTCTGGTGTCCCGTGGTCTCAGACGATGCTGGATTTCTGACCTGAAGAAACCGAAGGGAGAAGACTCTCAAAATGTATCCCCTCCCCTGGGAGCTAATGTCACTGTTCTCTCAGGAAGCTCAGCTCTGCTCTCTGTGGTCACTTGACTAAACGGAAGTTGCCTTGGGGATTTGCAAGACTGAGGCAAATAATACATGCTGGGAAGGTGTGAAAGAAGTCCGATATATGAGAGAAGAACCAAATAATTGTTCAGCTGGCAAAGTTTTTACTCCTTGGTGAGACAAAAGCAAAACCTAGGTAGAAGCAGGAAGGTATGGACAAGCGCGTGTGTGATGGGCATAGTCTGTGTTGACCTCTGTTCTAGGTGCTGTACACATATCATCTCTCTGGAGTCTCACAACTTTGTGAGGTTGTGTCATAAAACCCATTTCAGAGAAAAGTAACCCAGGGCTCTCAGGCATAAGATGTTTTGCCTAAGGCAGAGGCCGAAACCCAGCAGCCTGGCAAGCTGCAGTTTGTGCAGCTTGAGGGAGGGGAAGGAGAAAAATTGAATTAGCTGCCAACATTGGAAAAATCTAGAGATTTCACCTAAAAAGCTAGATACTTTGCTTTTTGTTGAAAAGCTGAAGCTCTGGCCACACTTGATTCATATTCCTGCCTGGTGTTGGTTAGTGGGGAAGAATGTGGCTGCCCCATATATGGGGGCACAGGCACCACATTTCACCCCTTCTTCACCCAGCCCCTAAATCACCCAGCCCCCTAAATCCGAGAGACCCATAGACCAGGAGAGAGAGCTCAGAAGCAGACTCCCCCCTGCCCCCCCCCCATGCACGAAATTTTGCCCTTTGATAGAAATGGCATTCCAGAAATGAATGGGACTCCTGGGCCACATTGACTCCTGGGGAATCAACGTCAGAGGTGGAATTCGGTCTCAGTTCTGTCTGGTGGCCTCCTAGAGGGCCTAGGCAAGGATGGAAAAGTTGTGTAACACGTAGAAGCCTGTGTTGCTTAATAACAGATGCTTGAGATGCTTGGTCTGCCCCAGTGGGGGCCGGGGAGCGGGGCGGGGTAAAGATTCAATGTAGTCCTTAGAAGAGACAAGAGTCAGGTTAAATCTAGACCTTTCTGAGGCCTGGGAAGGGCGGGGAGCTCTGCCTGTAGGCACTGTAGCAGGCCTTCCTCCTGCCCGGTGCGGAGGCAAGCACACCGTGGGTCAGGAGAGCCGCCGGCAAGAGGCAGCAGCACACAGGGCCTGGACCCTGCTAGCTCTAATCTAAGCAGCTCACCCATCACTTCCAGGCTCTCACAAAACAGCATTAAGGGTGTCCTTGGAAGAGCAGAGCTTGGCACAAATACGTGGTGATAAGACGGCCACCTGAGGAACACTGGGCCGGGGAAGGGTGCAGGCTCTAGTGGGGGGCTGCGTCCTCCAGGGAAGGATGTCTGCTTCCAGAAACAGCAACATTGTCACTTCAGAGTGGCACTGCCTGTGCCTATGGGCCATGCCCTGCTCTGTCCCAGATCAGTGTACTGGACAGCCGTGACCTCTGCTAGAATGGTCAGGCCTTTTTCCTTTCCCAGGAGAGATGCCTCTGTGGGCACATTTATTATCATTTCTATCACTCAGACAGCAAGGGCTTGTTTGCCTTAAGAAAGTTAGCCCTTTGCATTGTCATCTCTTGAAAAGACTGGAGGCTACAGGCTGATCCACCAGCCAGGAGACAGGACCAGGTGCCGTGGGTGGAGCTGGTCCGTCCCTGCCTGGAGCCGCTCAGAGCACAGGGTGGTCTACCCAACCCCCTCTTTGGCTGCCACACACATACTTGTTTGTGACCAGCTGGGTGTTGAATTGTGGTTCTATGGTAGGAAGGTAATACCCAGTATCAGTGGAGGAGCCAGGCTCCAGGAGGAACTTGCAGGAGACTGTCACCCGCTCTCACCAGAGAAGAGCATGTGGGAAGAAGTCTTCTGACCAGAGTGCAAGTGGCTTCCCCATTGGGCCTGCCACTTTTTACCACACTAATTACCAAAAAAAAAGTTTTTCTTCCATGATGTCAATGTTTCCCAACGAAACTGTTATTTTAATACTGAATACAAACCCTGCCCTACTGTTTTATTCTCCAAACAAAAATGTCTTCACGGCACAGCAATGCCTGTTACTTCCCATATTCTGGTCAGCTCACCCTTGGCAAGCAGGAGCCCACAGTGCCACCAAGACAAGGTTTGTTCCTGACAGCAATCATCCTGGACACAAGGAAATGGACAAAACCCATTCTTGTGAAACCCCATACCTTTTTTCGGACCTGGAGTAACAATCTGCAGAGAAATACACTAAGATGTCAGCCACATTGCCACTGGGAATAGAATCATTTTTCTTTACATTTCTGTTTGCCGAGTGTTCTACTTACATAATCGGAAAAAAACACAAATACGTATGAAGAATTCTTCCCACCTTGTTGCCCCTCCTCCTGCCCTTGAGCTCCACTTTTCTCATCCTCATCTTCCCCTCTTCCAGCGCCCATGCTCTCAGTCTGAAACCTTTTTGCTCTTTAAACAAGGGGTTACCTTTCTGTCTGGATCGCCAATCTTAAGGTCAGGAGGCCCAGGTGAAATGCTCCTTTCTTTTGTGCCTTCCAATGTCCATGGCTGTTAACCGTGAACCATAGTACTAGCTGTAGGGTACAATTCAGCTCACGGGGCCCCTCCCTCGATACACTAGCGGAGCCCACACTTTGGCTGCCCCAAGTCCGAGCGCTGAAGTGGACAGACCGGCTCTGCCTTCGCAACTCTGCTGGGAGAGATGAGCGGGCCAGCGAACAGTGTGACAGCGAGTGAGCACAGGGTACTGTTCCTGGAGACCCACGGGCTCTGCCCTGACACAGGGGACGCGGACCATCTTATTCAGCTGTATCCCCTCAAGTGTCACTCTTATTATTTACGTACTATTTGTTAAACCGATTCACTTCTTTATTTGCTAAAACACATTGCTTTGAAAATGAAAGTTAATATCCTTATCATCAAAGGAAAAGCAATACCACTGCCATAAATAAAATAAATGTAATGAACAGCAAACAATGTGATTAAAATCTAGCTCTATACTGTTGCCTGCTCCCTCTTTATTAAAAGGGAAGCTTAGTAAGGATTTAAAGAGGTGCTGAAGACTTAATGCCACATTGAGACTGTCTGCTACAGCAATTCGAAGGCCTTCAAGGGAATTTAAAAAGGAATGATTTTATCGTGGGATTCAGCATTATTGAATGCCGTGGCCTGGTACTGTCTAAAATCATTTTGCATTCAATGTAAAACAGTCAGTCGTACCAAAGTGGCACTCATCTCATCTGCATCAGTCAGGGTCCTGCAGGGAACTTTAATAAAAATTTGGTCACAGGCAAAATTCATATGAACATCCAAGAGACAGTGAAGCGTCTGGAGGTTAAGCACACAGGGGAGCTGAAGAAACAAGAGGAAGAAATCATGTTTCTGGAAAAGCTGGAGCTCCAGGGTGAAGCCTCAGCTGGAGTGGGGTGGGGGTGTCTGGAGTCAGAGAAACACACTGGTATCAGAGAAGCAGCAGGCGGTGAGGAAGGAAGAAATGCCTCGGCCTTTCCCCCCAGCCTCTCCAGGGCCTCCCACTGACCAGTGGCAAATGGCAAGCAAGTCAGCCCCTCCTGGCACAGAGGGCACAGGAAAGGGACCTGGGAGGTGAAGCAAACAGAAAGAACCAACACAACATTTCTGGGAAAGTCGCTGCACAAAACAGCACGAGGGGCACACACACAATCCCACCTGAAGCAGGAGCGGGGTGGGGACAGAGCGTCCCGGAGCAGGACAACACATAGGCAAGGGTTGGGAGGGAGGGCAAGTGCGCACACTGCCCCGTGCAGCTCTAACGGCTCCTCTCTGGCCTGCAGTCTCCGTGAGCATCAACAACCTGTACCCGGGCTGCGAGAACGTGAGCGTGAGGAGCCGCAGCATGATGTTTGAGCCGGGCCTTACCAAGGGGATGCTGGAGGTGTTTGTGGCCCCGTCCCACCACTCGCACTGCTCTGCTGATGACCAGTCCACTAAGGCCATCGACATCCAGAACGCCTATTTGAATGGTATGTCCTGCCCACTTCCAGAGGGAAGGCCCTCAAGTGTCCTTCTGCCAGTGCTGTAAGTAATTGCCCCACGGAAGCCTGTCCCGGTGGGCATCCATCACAGCCCACAAAGCACAGAGGGAGAGCCAGTGCAGTGATATTGGGATTGACCCAGGACTGAAGCAGGGCTGGTTGGTACCCCTGAAAAGTAAAGCTAGATGTCTTCCGTACCTAGAGAAGTACTGGGCACTAAGTAGGTGCTTAATAAAGAACTGGTAAGTTAATACATTATTTTTTTAAAGTAGAGCTAGAACTGTTGAGTAAATTACTATATCTTTTTAAAGTAAAGCGAAACATCCAATTGGATGGGAAATCTCATGAAATGCAATCCCTCTAGCAGTTTGATATACCCAAGAAGAATTATTTTTAAATACATCTAAAGCCATGGCTAATGCTCTAATACAAACACAGGCAATTTCTTTTCCATAAGCAAAATTCCAGGTATGTTCTTTGCTCTCAGAAATTCCCAAGGGGTGAAGTTTTTAACGTTACCAGAGCTGGTTTACTTCTTCCAGCAACCACTGCATCGTCCCTATAACACCCCCGGGTGTCTCCCCCGCACACACACACTCCACCCCCACGCCCTGCCCAGGACTTCTACCTGCACCCAAGTCACTTGAACACGGGCTCCTGCCTTGTTGAGACCCAGTTTTGAGCAGGGATAAAGCAATTTCCTGAGACTCAGTTCACTGTGAGGACTTTACGAGCTGATGTTCATTAAGGGCCTAGTACAGCATCTGGCACAGGGAGGCATTCAAATAATGGCAGTTGGGAGCATCTTCATGAAGGCTCTTTTATTATCCAAGACCCAGTGAGAAAAAGACTACTCTGTGTGTGTGGCCTAAAGCAATGGTCCTTAAACTCCTGGCGGTTTTGACGCATGAGAATCCCCTGGAGGCCTGTGAAAACAAGGACTGTAGGCCCAACCCCCAGAGTTTCTGTTTCAGCAGGCCCAGGGGATTCCCAAGTGATGTTGCTGCTGCTGGTCCACGAATCCCACTTTGAGAACCACTAGCCATAATGGAATAGAATGAAAGTCCATGGTTATTAGGTCAGAATTTCACCCACGGACACTTCTGTGAAAACCAGCCGCACCCACAGCTCAGGTGTGGGGGAGCAACTGCCCACCACTATACGCAGTCTCCCAGCCCTGCCTGACCTGTCAGTCAACTACTGCATCTTACACTTGCGCAGGCAGCCCGCCTGCTTCCGACTGACATGAACATGTTGCTCCCTCGCCTGTGGAAGATGAATTTAGTCACTATTTAACCAAGATTAAGGTTACATTTCATAGCAACTTTTATGTTCAATATTTTATACAGTCATTTTCCAAAAAATTTATACTTACTTAAGGATACAAAGCTCATCACATGTTCTTTCACTTTGTGAGTTCAGCTATCCATTGGGATGTACAGTAGCATAACTCACACTTCTGTGTAAGGGACATGATGGATGTTTGTTCTTTCCCCAGATGGTTCTTTCTTATTCTTTATCTACCAATATATATATATATACACACACATTTCCAAGTGTGATTATAAGCATGCACATGTGAGAGAGAATATTATATATGTGTGTGTATGTGTGTGTGTACCACTCAAGGTACTATGAGTAAATATGGTAGAAACATGGATACAGATATAATAATAAAGATGTTTAGGAAAATGGATAAGCAGATACAGATAGATTCACAGATACAGAGATGAAAGCTATGGATACAGAAACAGATAAAAGTATATAGCATAGAGCTATGTCAGTATTACATATGTAGATCCACACTTAAGTAGATGCATAGATAAACAGATGACGCTGTCCCTACTGGCAACCCCTAAAGTGCTAAGAAAAATTGTGATTGAAATTTGGTGGTGCCGTTTCGCAAAAGTAATCGCTGTTTTTCTCTGTAGGAGTTGGCGATTTCAGTGTGTGGGAGTTCTCTGGAAATCCGGTATACTTCTGCTCTTATGACTATTTTGCTGCGAATGATCCCACATCAATCCATGTCATCGTTTTTAGTCTAGAAGAACCCTATGAAATCCAGTTGAATCAAGTGATTTTCTGGCTCGGTTTCCTGAAGTCTCTCGTGCCAGTTGAAGAACCCATAGGTAAGCTGAGACTCCCCTGGGTGAGCGAGCACCTTTTCCACTGGCCTTGCACCCTGGCCTTGCTTGGATCCTATAACTGTGGCTCCCTTCATTCCTCCTTCCTACTAGAAGATTTCCACTCCAGAAGTTCCCTGAGGGCCAACTGTTCATTTTGTTCTACAGGGAGTTGTTTCGTGATCATACTGTTTTTGTGGCAAAGACCCAATTCTGAGCAATTACTTGAGAGCTGTTTCTCTCTCTCTCTCTCTCTCTCTCTCTCTCTCTCTCTCTCTCTCTCTCTCTCTCTCTCTCTCTCTCTCTCTCTCTCTCTCTCTCTCTCTCTGTATATTAGAGCTTTGATCACTTGTGTTGGGTGCAAAATGGAACACCTTCATTGATAGCTCCTGCACCTTTACCTCATGGGTACATAATTCACAAGCAGAATGAGCTCTCCTTCATTCTATAGTTCCATTGAGAATGGAAGAAAAGGGACCACAGTGGCTGAATGCATCATCATAACTTTATCTTAGAGGAGAAGATAGTACAGAATAAACGTCTTTTGTTCTTTTCATGCAAGAAAAGCAGCAGCCCTCTCTGGCAAAACACATATTCAGCAGTCAGTTTTTTCTTTGAAAAGTTTCTAATAATCAAATAAACTGAGCTTAATTCCCCTTAGGGTACCACTACTTTATCTCTTTGTTTCTTTTTTTTCTTTCATGTTTTCGTCTTACGCACTCCCAGAAGTGAGAGGCTCTCTGCCTGTGTAAATTGCAGGAGTTTCTCTTCTGAGTCATTTCTGTGGTGTTACTGCATTCAGAGGGCTTTCTTTGGTCTTGTGAAGGGCGAACCCCTGGTCAGAGGTTAGATCTCCCCTCACCATGCAAGTAAGGCCTATTTGGAGATAGACCTGAGAATCTACCTTCTGTTCTGTGGTTGGTTCTGGTCCATTTCTGAACAACTTTCCTTGAGGCCCAAGATATAGGCTCATTCTGTTTTTGGCCTGGCCTGGGGCCCAGAGGTTACTTGACATAGCAGGCACAGGGCCCTCAAGTTCTCAGGCAGTTGCACATCTACCTGCAGACAGCTTGGGCCTGAGGCCAGCGAGCACACTCTTCCTCCCCTAGAAGGAAGAGGCAGTCACGAAGGGGGACCCGTCTCTAAAACGGTTCTCTCTCTGCCCCCAGCCTTTGGCGGCAAGCTGAAGAACCCACTCCGAGTTGTCCTGGTGGCCACCCACGCCGACATCATGAACGTTCCTCGTCCAGCTGGAGGCGAGTTTGGATATGACAAAGACACAACATTGCTGAAAGAGATCAGGAACAGGTAAGCAGCAGATGCTGGGTCTTCAGGGAAAATACAACCAAAGTCCTGTGAACAGAAAAAGGAATTAAAGAAATTAAAGGCCTCTTGTCCCTGATTGCTTTTTTTGTTGTTGTATTTTATATTTTTACCAAAGCATGAATATTTTATGGCTTTTTTTTTCCAGTTTTATTGAGTTATCATTGACAGATAAAAGTATAAGATATTTAAAGTGTACATTATGGTGATTTGATATATATTTACATTGTAAAAGGATTTCTACTATCTAGTTTATGAAAATATCCATCAGCTCACATGTTTATCTTTCTTTCTCTCTTTTTTTTTTTTTTTTGATGAGGACTTTTCAGTTCCACTCTCAACAAATTTAAATTATAAAATACAGTATTATCAACTGTTGTCACGCTGTTCTGCATTAGATTCTTAGTTCTTTTAGTCTTAAAGTTTTTTGATGATTATCATGATAACCACCGATCAATAGTTCTCAAAATATGAGTTGCAACCCACTAGTAGGTTATGAAATTCATTTAGGTGGTCTAGATCAACTCTTTAAAATGGGATAGAGTGGGATGGCATAGAGATTATCTGAGCACATTTCATGACAAGTAGTTTTGTAAAACTTCTGTTTTACTTCTAAATATGGATGCACACAGGATCACCATGTAAAAAAATACATATTTCTACTGAGTGTCTGTCCACAGAAAGTTTGAACCTGCAGCTCTATATAATATGCTAGTAACCGTAGCATAATATACAAATAAAATTCTGCTTATCAAATGAAGACACTTATTTGTTATCTTCCTGATATGAAAAATAGGACTTCTACTAATATTTTTAGATCTAAGTTCTAACTCTCATATTCATCCCTCTATTCTCACTCCATCGACTGTAACTGTATCTTGTCTCTACTTGTAAGGTGAGCACATAAGGCCTCACCTTTCCTTTGTCAGGGCAGCTGATTTCTTCCCATTCTGTGTTCCTGCCATTTTGTGGGACCCACTGTGCCCATCTGCATGGCTGAAAGCTTGCGGGTGTCTTCAGGCCTCTGCCCCAGTGTAACATTACAGTGCCCAGTAAACAACAGGGAGGGGGTTCTTCACCAGGTCACCAGAACTTCCTGGCCTCCAAGCCTTTCAGGCCAGCAGGAGGCTGGTCCAGCTATGGAAACACCTGGCGAAGCTGCATCACTCTCCTGAGGCTGCCTACCACTCTTCCCTTAGGTTTGGGAACGATCTTCACGTTTCAGATAAGCTCTTTGTTCTGGATGCTGGGGCTTCTGGGTCTAAGGACATGAAGGTACTTCGAAATCACCTGCAGGAAATACGGAGCCAAATTGTTTCGGTGAGTATGGCTGGAGAGGGAGGGAGTCCACACTTTGCCCAGCCCATCCGGTGACCCCGGAGGGCCTCTTTGTGCTGCCCTCTTGGTTTCGTTTGGGTTCCAGGGGAACCAGTACAAGGCGGCTGCTTGGACACATTTTTATTCTATTGCTCTGGGATGAGGAAGGAGGAGCAGGGAAACAAGGAGATGGCCACGAAATCAAGGGGTTATGGGCAAAGTAGACCACCTTAGAGTGTAGGAAATTCTGACAGTTTCAGTGGTCTGCTTAAAAGTAAAACTGCTTTTTACAAATTACAAAAGCCATTCAAAAGTGACTTATTGTGAAATATTTAGAAAACGCAGGAAAGTAAAAAAAAGTCATGAACAACATTTATTGAAGGGCATAAAATAATAGATGAACAAATGGAATGAGACCGTGTTCTTGGATGACAAGATCTTACTAAATGTTTCGTTTTCCCAAATTATACAAACAATACAATTCCAGTTAGCACCTGAATGGAATTGAGAAAACTGTTTTTTTTTTAATTTTAAAGTTTTAATAGAATAAATAAAACATAAAGTCTCTGTAATCAATAAACCAATAAATTTATGAAATAGATTATTGAGTGTAGAGGCAAATCACATCCACAGAAATTTAATAGAAAACAATGATATTATTTCAATTTAATGAGGAAAATGTTTATTTAATAAAGATTTTAGCACAAATGGCTATTTGCCAGAAATAAGGTTGAACTCCTAATCACTACATAGCCCCAAATAAATTCTAGGTGGATTAAAGCTTTTAAATGTTAAACAATAAAACAATATCTTTAATGGAAATGTAAGAGAATATAATTTAAAATAACTTAGGACTGCTTTGAGAAACCTTTCAAATGCAAATATAAAAGTTAAAAGAAATGTCTGGCAAATAAATTCTAAAAACAAAGTTAAAAGGTGAGATAGACTAGGGAAAATATTCTCAATGGGTTTGACACATAAACGATTATTATCTATATTATTCAAAAAGCTTGCTTTCTGATGGAGCCCCATTATGGCACAGTCGACAGGTGGGTAGTCATCTGGCAGGAACCTGGTCACAGAAACCAGTGGGTGCTGATCAGGAACAGTGGTCTGTGAAGGGCTCCCAGTGCCTCCCCACCCACGGGATGAGGCTTCCGGGCTGTAGGGAGTCCTTGAGCTAGGGGTGGCATTATGTCTGCTTCGCACCCCACCACCCTTAACTCCTGAGGTCAGGCAGTTGGAAATCACCAAACAAACTGCCTTTATCCCTGAGAATTTTGGGTTTTTTGAATAGGGAGTGGAATTCAGCTGACTTAAAAGCTATGATCCAAGAGGGGACCGCCTGATGAACGTTGGAGTGCTGCAGTGTATGTCTGGTGTGGTTTTTAATTAAGAAGATGTGTTGAATATATGAGTCTAGAACATAGACTGACTTACTGAACCAAGTTAAAAACCAATTTCAAAACAGTTACCAAGAATTAGTCTAAATTGAAATAATCTTTCAACAACAGTCTCCATGAATGCCTATCCAGGCTCCTCCTGAGTCCCCACAGCTGTAAATTGACCTATCCCATCCTACATGTCCTAGGTCTGCCCTCTGATGACTCACCTGTGTGAGAAAATCATCTCCACGCTGCCTTCCTGGAGGAAGCTCAATGGGCCCAACCAGCTGATGTCACTGCAGCAATTTGTGTATGATGTGCAAGACCAGCTGAACCCCTTGGCCAGCGAGGAAGACCTCAGGTGCATAGCCCAGCAGCTCCACAGTGCCGGCGAGGTAAGGGCTCCATGAGTCCATGCAGGATTCTGAGAGGTAGTAGCAGGGTAATACTAACCTCATAGAATGAGTTTGGGAGCTTTCCTTCTTCAGTTTTTTTGGAATAGTATAAGAACGATAGATATTAATTCTTCTCTGAATGCTTGGTAAAATTCACCTGAGAATCCGGCTAGTCTTGGAATTTTATTTGTTGGAAGTTTCTTGGTTGCCAATCAAATCGGGAAGAAATGGAAAATCTGAACAGACTGGCTACTAGAAACAAAATTCAGTCTTAGAAGATCATATGTTTCTAGGAATTTATCCATTTACTCTAGGTTGTCAAATTTGTTGTTGTGTAATTGCTCATACTATTCTCTTATAATATTTTGTATTTCTGTGGTGCAGGTTGTCTCTTCTCTTTCTGATTTTATTTATATGAGCCCTCTCTCTTTTTCCTTGGTGAATTTGGCTAAAGATTTATCTAGTTTGTTTATATTTTCAAAGAACCAGCTCTTAGTTTCATTCAATCTTTTCTATTATTTTTTAGTCTCTATTTTATTTATTTCTGTGTTGAACTTTATTATTTCCTTTCTTCTACTTTGGGTTTTGGGTTTGGTTTTTTGTTTGTTTGTTTTTTCTAGTTCATTAAGTATAAGTTTAGATTGTTTATTTAAGATATTTTTTTATTTCTCGTTTCACTATGAATTTTCCTCTGAGAACTGCTTTTGCATCGTTGTTGCATTTTCATTTTCATTTATTTCAATATTTTTTTAAATTTCCTCCTTGATGTCTTCATTTACCCATTGATTGCATAATAGCATATTGTTTGGCCTCTACATGTTTATGTTTTTTTCTAGTTTTTTGGTAATTGATTTCCAGTTTCATACTGCTGTGATTGGAGAATATGCTTGATGTGATTTCAGTCTTCTTAAATTTACTGAGACTTGTTTTATGGCCTAACATGTGGTCTGTCTTGGAAAATGTTCCATGTGCACTTGAAAAGAATGTGTATTCTGCTGATTTGGGCTGGAATGTTCTATAAATATCCGTTAAGTTCATTTGATATAATTTGTCATTTAAGGCCACTGTTTCTTTGTTGATCTTTTGTCTGCATGATCTATCCATTGACGTAAACAAGTTTTAAAGTCTCCTTACTATTATTGCAGTACTGTTGATCTTTTCTTTTATGTCTGTTAATATTTGCTTTATGTATTTAGATGCTTCTATGTTTGGTGCATAGATATTTATAAGCATTATATTCTCTTGTTGGATTGGTCCCTTTGTTACTAGGTAATGCCCATCTTTGTCTCATTAGTCTTTGTTTTAAAGTCTGTTTTGTCTGCTATAAGTATTGCTATATCAGGTTCTTTTTTTTTTTTTTTTTTTTTTCCATTTTGATGCAATATCTTTCCATCCCTTCATTTTTAGTCTGTGCATGTGTTCTGGTCTGAAGTGACTCTTTTATAGGCATCATATGCATTGGTCTTGTTTTTCATATATTCGGCCACCCCATGTCTTTAGATTGGAGCATTTAGTTTAGTTACATTTAAAGTAATTATGGATAGTTATATATTTGTAGCTATTTAATTAATTGTTTTCTGGTTGGTTTTGCAGTTCTCTGTTCCTTTCTTCTTTAGCTGCCTTTTCTTGTATATTGATAACTTCCTTTGATGATATGTTTGGATTCCTTTTTTAAAAAAAATTTTTTTTGTGTATCTATTATAGGTTCATGGTTGTGGTTACCGTAAGATTCATATGTAACAAGCTATGGTGATAGCAGTCTATTTTAATTTGGTGGTCTCTTAAGTTCAAACACATTCTAAAAGCATTAGGTTTTTTTACTCACCAACCCCATTTATGTTTTTGACATATTTCACATCATTTGTGTGTGTGCGAGTGTCACTTAATTCCTTACTGTAATTACACATGCTCTTACTACTTTCGTCTTCTAAACTTCATACTAGTTTTTATGGTTGACTCACTACATTTACTAAATGTTTGCTTTTATCAGTAAGATGTTTTTCTTTCCTATATTTTCTTATTTTAGTTTTGGCCTTTTCCACTTAAAGAAGTCCCTTGAACATTTTTTTTTTTAAGTCAGTTTAGTGACAATGAACTCGTTCAGCTTTTTTTTTTCCTGGGAAACTTTTTATCTCTCCTTCAATTCTGAATGATAACCTTCTGGGTAGAGTATTCTTCATTGTAGATTTTCCTTTTCATCACTTTGAATATACCATGCCAATCCCTTCTGGCCTGTGCATCTATTGCTGAAAAATCAGTTGATAGCCTTATGGAAGATCCCTTGTACGTTATTAGTTGTATTTAAGATTCTCTCTTAATCTTTAACTTTTAGCATTTTTATTATGATTTGTCTTGGTGTGGGTCTCTTAGCATTCATCTTGTTTGGGACTCTCTGTGCTTCCTGGACGTGGATGTCTGTTTCCTTCACCAGGTTGGGGAAATTTGCAGTCATTATTCCTTTAAGTAGATTTTCTGTCCCTTTCTGTCTCTCTTCTCCTTCTGGAACCCCTATGATTCAAATGTTGGTGTGCTTGATATTGTCCCAGAGGTACCTTAAACTATCCTCATTTCTTTTTAATTCTTTTTGTTTTTCGCTGTTCCAATTCGGGGATTTCTGCTCCTTTGTTTTTCAGCTCGCTGACTCATCCTTTTGTGTCAGCTAATCTGTTGTTGATTCCTTCTACCGAATTTTTTTTTCATTTCAGTTTCTGTATTCTTCAGTTCTGATTTTTATACTTTCTTTTTGTTCAAAATTTCACTGATTTCATCTATTTTTCCCCTTGTTCATTGAGCATCCTTATAACCAGTGTTTTGAACTTTTTATCTACTAGATTGCTTATCTCTGGTTCATTTAGTTCTTGTTCTAGGGTTTTGTTCTGGCTTTCATCTGGAACTTACTTTTCTGTCTCCTCATTTTGGCTGTCTCTCTGTGTTTGTTAATATTAAATTAGGTGAAAGAGCAACCTCTCCTGGTCTTGAAGGAGAAGCCTTGCATAGGAGCTTCTCTTATGTAAGCTGCATGTTCCAGGTGTCTGTGGCTAGCCAGCTGTACCTTGAGCTGGAGGGGGTGTGGGCCGCCAGGAGACCTGGGGGCCTCATTGTCAGGCTGGTTGGGGCAGGAGCAGGAACAAACACTATGGAGTTCTGGGGCGAGCCTTGCTGAGGCTTAGAGCTGGAGCTGGAATGGGCTTGGGTTAGGAGGCAAGCCAAGACAGAGACCAGAGCTTTAGCTGGAGCAGGTACAAGCCGAGGGGAGTTCCCTGGGCAAACTGCGCCAGGGCTACCTCGGTAGGCCAGTTGGAGCTGTAGCTAAAAGCACTGTGGTCTACAGGAAGTCCCTGGAATAAGCCACATCAGGGGTCTGGAGTTGTAGTTGGAGTGGGCGTGGGCCCTTAGGAGGCCCAAGACAAGTCAAGAGGCTAATGTGAGCTGCGGACCTGGTGTGCATTCTGACAGTCTGGGAGGGCTGGCTAGAGCACCTGTATCATGCTTCTGCCCATGCGATCAAGGGGAGAGAGCCACAAATGACTCTCCAGTGCCTCTGACACAGTCCCCCTCTCATTTGGCAGATGCTCTAGGATTAGTTAATGGATTTCCTTCCCATACAGATTAGAAGCCCTTTAAACTATTTTTTCACTGTGCCCCACATTCTGTGTACAGCCTTTTCAATAATCTTTCCCTGCCTCAGGTAAGTGCTTTGGGGGTAGGTTCCCACAGTGCTTCATCTCCGTCTTTCTTACCTGTTTCTATGCGGTCTCTCTCTCATTTATTGTGTGGGAGCTTTTTAGTCAGCCCTCCATTCTTCTTCAGGGGGAATCACTCTGTACTTGTCAATTTGATGTGTTCTTGGCAGCAGGTGAGTTCAGATTCTTCCTACCCCATCATCTTGCACCCAAAGTGTACCCTCCAAAAATTTTCAGTCTAAGGTTCGATTTCGAACAGAATTCTATATAGAAGGTGTCTCAAAGATTTAAACCAGACTATGGGCAGAAAAGTACTCCTGCTGCAAACAGGTCCAGAGTCTGAGCTTCTGTGTGAGAAAAGAGCTCGCCTTGGAGCACCATTATTTGTAGAATTAGTCCTGACCGGGAAGGGCGGAGAGGAGGAGTAAGGGTTCCGTAAAGGGGGAAGTTGCTTCTTTTTTTGGTCACATTTTTTTCTTTCTGACTTTTGTTTTTTAAAGAAATAAACATGACCAGTGAAGCCCAAGTCCTCTCTGACCACCACCTCTAGTCTCGTTCCTCCCTCTTTCTTCTCTCCAGGGCCAATCACTGTCATGGTGGCGTGTCTTTCCAGAACTTTTTTATGTTTGTTTGTTAAAACTTTACAGTACAGTATAATATTCTCAATCTTTTTTTGAAAACTAGCAAGCCTTCGGAGAAGTCGCAGGAATAGTACAACAAACCCTCATGTACGCTACACCTAAATTAACCTAGTCATTTACATTTTGCTACATTTGCTTTAATCCTCGCTCTCTTTTATTTATTTACTTTTTATTTTGCAAGCATCATAACATTTCTCCCCTAAAAATTTAGCCTGTATCTCCTAAAGAAATGGACATTTTTCCCACATTACCACAATATAATATGTTATCATATTCTGGACACACAACATTGATATAGTATTACTGAATATATAGCCCTTATTCAAATGTTTGTCACTTGTGCCAATAATTTCCATTTGGCTAGCTGCCATCTCTCATTTTTTGGTTGTTGTCATCTTTCATCACATTGATCATTTTTAAGAATCCATGGTCTGTTCAAAGTATCTGTGACCTCAAGCTGGTTTTTTTGGCTTAGTAATTGACGTTTGAGATCCAGCCACATGAATAATCTGGGTCATTCCTTATGACATCTGCTCGGATTTTGTCACTGCTCAGTCTCTTTTGTTCTCTGTGCAGCTGGCCCATCTATTCATTTAGGTTCCTATGTGTGACCTTCTGTTGTCCCCTCTGGCAGATCAACATCATGCAAAGTGAAACAGTTCAGGACGTGCTACTCCTGGACCCCCGCTGGCTCTGCACCAACGTCCTGGGGAAGCTGCTCTCCGTGGAGACCCCACGGGCCCTGCACCATTACCGAGGCCGCTACACCATGGAGGATGTCCAGCGCCTGGTGCCTGACAGCGACGTAGAGGAGCTGCTGCAGATCCTAGATGCCATGGACATCTGCGCCCGGGACCTGAGCAGCGGGACCATGGTCGACATCCCTGCCCTGATCAAGACAGACAACCTGCACCGCTCCTGGACAGACGAGGAGGACGAAGTGATGGTCTACGGTGGCGTGCGCATCGTCCCCGTGGAGCACCTCACCCCCTTCCCGTGTGGCATCTTTCACAAGGTTCAGGTGAATCTTTGCCGGTGGATCCACCAACAGAGTGCCGAGGGAGATGCCGACATTCGCCTGTGGGTCAGCGGCTGCAAGATCGCCAACCGTGGGGCTGAGCTTCTGGTGCTCCTGGTCAACCACGGCCAGGGCATCGAGGTCCAAGTGCGAGGGCTGGAGACGGAAAAGATCAAGTGCTGCCTCCTGCTGGACTCAGTGTGCAGCACCATCGAGAACGTCATGGCCACCACGCTGCCGGGGCTGTTGACGGTAAAGCATTACTTGAGCCCCCAGCAGCTGAGGGAGCATCACGAGCCCATCATGATCTACCAGCCGCGGGACTTCTTCCGGGCGCAGACCCTGAAGGAGACCTCGCTGACTAACACCATGGGTGGGTACAAGGAAAGCTTTAGCAGCATCATGTGCTTCGGATGTCACGACATCTACTCACAGGCCAGCCTGGGGATGGACATCCACGCGTCTGATCTGAACCTCCTGACCCGGAGGAAACTTAGTCGTCTGCTGGACCCGCCCGATCCCATGGGGAAGGACTGGTGCCTTCTCGCCATGAACTTGGGCCTCCCTGACCTTGTGGCAAAGTACAACACCAATAATGGGGCTCCCAAGGAGTTCCTGCCGAGCCCAGTCCATGCCCTACTCCGGGAATGGACCTCCTACCCTGAAAGCACAGTCGGCATCCTCATGTCCAAACTGCGGGAGCTGGGGCGCCGGGATGCTGCAGACTTTCTACTGAAGGCGTCTTCTGTGTTCAAAATCAACCTCGATGGCAATGGCCAAGAAGCCTACGCCTCAAGCTGCAACAGTGGCACGTCTTATAATTCCATTAGCTCGGTTGTATCCCGGTGAGGGCAGCCTTGGCTTGGGCAGGGTCTCTTCAGAGGGTTGCAGCCCATCTTTCCCCTTGGAGATTCCGGGTGCTTCCCTTCCTGTGCCCACACACAGAAGGATGCCACCCTCCCTCCAGCTTCACCTATTTCTCTCCCACTTCCTCCTTCTCTCTCATACATTCCATCGTGAGTGGATGGTCTTTCTAGTTTACGAGCCAACCATATCCTTTACTTTGGCCATTTGAAAAGCTACTGTCTCTCCTCTCTGTGTTCTGGACTCCATCTCTCAGCCTCTAATACCTTGCTTCTTACTGATAATTTCACTGGAATTCCTAACTTTTCAATGAAAATTTTTTAACTACTATATTGATTGTCCTTTAAATAAAAAGCGCACATTTATCCAAAATGTGCATTTCTTATACTCTTTTCTTTATTACACCATGTCCTCAGCTTATCTTTTTTATATTTGTAGGAAAACCCCCCATGTATGGACTCCCACTGTATGATTTATAAATAGACAATATGTGAGTGCCTTTTGCAGATGAGGGTGTGTTTGCAATCATCCAGGTCAGCCAGGAGCTGTCACGAAGGAAACGCTCCCTCTCTGTCCCTTGCTGTATGCTGATCATCGCCAGAGGTGCTTCACCCTGAGTTGTTGCTGTCCCCCGGCCCCCCCCCAGCAATGTTTATGTTTTATTTGGCAAGGAAAGGGGAGAAAGGAATCCTCCTCTAGAGTGATTTCATGGCCAGTGTTGTTGCTATGATAGGACGTGTTTGTTAGCTTTTGTTTAAACGTCAATGTGAACGTCCACATGGAAACCACAGACCATCATGCTTTATCATTCCCTCTCATCTCAGGTAGAAGGTTGACACAGTTGTAGGGTTATGAAGAGCTGTATGAGAGTTCAGACAACCCCTGATTCATGATTTGTGGCAGTCTGTTGTCATTTGTGCATAGCAGATGGTTCTCCACGTTTAGACCCTGGTTTGATAATTTCCTGTACTTGAAGTCTAAAAAAAGAAAATAAAGGAAACAAGTTTAATCTTGCAGTGATTTTAAATCGTGATGCAGTTTTAAATTCATATGAGGAAATGTTCTAATTCTTCTGTCCTGAGAAGCATGTAATTTTAATGTTATATCATATGTATATATATATATGCAGTATGTATATACATATATATTAATACAAGTATTTTTACTCAATCTATAAGATGTAGTAAAAAGTTGTTTTTCTTTTCTTTTTGTTTTATTTTTTCCTTTTTTAAAAAATAAACTGTTGCTTGTTGCATTAGTTCGTTGGTCTTTAATTCAAAGAAATTTTTTTTCTTTGTTTTGTTTCTACTCACCAGTACCACACACTGTGGCACGGGCCAAACTGAAATTCAGAAAACCATTAAACCTAAACTCCCAGATATGAAAAATAACCCAGTTTATTTGAGTGTTTAATTATTACTAAAATTGGGTGTGGTTTGGGGAAGAAAAAAGAGCCCAAATGATTTTCATATTTGTTCTCAGTTTAAAGAAAAGGCTCCTCCCATTTCCCTTGGGTGAAACAGAAAAACCAGTAGCATCATTTAGTCTTGGCAGTGTAGCAACATAGGAAGCTTTCTATTTCTGTACAAAGGTGGAGGAGATGGTGCCCTGTAGGAACAAGAAAACCTACTGCAAAACATACATAACTTCTTGCCCTCCTTTAAATATAGACCAATTTGATTGACCCCAGGCCATCAACTAGAAACTCTAGTTTTGACCTGCATGGTAGCTATAAGACACTACAGCTCTCAGTAACAAAACCTATATTTAGTAAAATCTTAAGACTGCTTTAAAAAAAAAAAAATAGGCAAAGAAAATAGATTGGAAGGAAAAAGACTAAAATGATAATGATAACTTAGTGGAAATACAGTTCATTTCTGTTTTGCCCACATGGTCTACAATGAACATGATTTACTTTTATAATGAAAAAAGAAATATTAATGAAATTAAACTAAAAGCTACACATAGACATGTCTAAAAGGATGACACCAACTGAAATCGTGGTCGCCTTAGAAGAATGGAACCTCCTTTTCTTATGTCGACTCCCTCCCAAATGCCAACTTTATTCTTCTCCACTTTACATCACAGAGATATAGCATCAGGCAGCTAGAACCAGGATGCAAGGCGTTTGCCTCTGGCAGCATCTATATGTAAAATCCCAGAGAAGAGTTCTGACTGGTTCAGCGTGGGTTACTGAGCCATCCCTGGGAGTTAGAGTTACATGCTTGGCCTGGCCCCAGTGACCCTAGGAGGATGTTGGGAAAGGACCATTTCTCCCCAATGAAGGGAGCTGTGTTAACAGGAGACAGGCTCCGAGGGAGGATACTGGGCAAATAAAAGCAAAGTACTAGAACAGTCTTCACACTTTTGTTTTATGTAGGTACTGGGACCGGCACCTGTTTATAAGGTTATAGGACCAGCTGGGCTCCTAAAATGTTGAACCCAAATGAAAAGAGCTTAAAGACCACTGGGCTCATCGTCTCATCCTGGGAAATGCCTTTTGGCACCTCTATTGCCATGAACTCTGGTCAGGCTGAAACTGTCTGACAAAGCCTCGCCAGGGACAGCTGGCTCTACCTCCTACAGGAGGGAAGAAACCAGACCATGGCTTACAGTGAGGCTCAAAAGGAGCAAGTTCTTAAGAGCCAGAAAGAAAGCCTTTCATAAGACCCTTTTTCCTAGAGTTGCTGTGAGATGTGCTTGGGAAACATGTCTCTCATCCCCTCTGGGCTGCAGCTGCCCCACCCGCCTTAGTACAAAGTCCCTACTTGGGCTGCCTGGGTGCCTGAAGTCTCCATGTGGATTTGTCTCAGGGACCCAGAGCCTCTACAGCATGGGCTGGAGGGCACTTCTGGGAGTCCCGATTGGTTCCAAAATTTGGATTCCACACCTTCAAAGATGAATTAGAACTGTGGGTTGAAATACTGGTAGTCTTTTTCACTTTTCTTAAAAAAGGAGGGTTGTTTACAATTACAAATACAGGATTCCCTGTAGTTGTAATGATACAACTACATTTGGCCCATCCATGTCTAGAGAACACATGGGTCTGTGGATGAAAAAGGGGTTCTATGGAAAGTAACCTCACAGGGCGATCTGTTCATAAGTTCCTAAATGAGCAGGTCATGGCAGGGAATCACACCCCAGGCCTGTCACTTCTTTAGTAAAAGGTTTTAAGCCAGCCCTGTTCATTGCTCTTGTGCATCTAAGTTAACACATCTTTGAAATACCAGAGTAATCCTCTTTCTCAGACTCCTTGGAGGCATAACCACCTTCAAGGGAGCACATAATCCTATAACAAACCATCCTGTAATCCAATCCCCGCCTTGCTTCCTCCAACCTTCATGTAATCTTTATGTTCCTTCCTTATCTGCAAATGCATAAAAAACTCATTCTAGGAAGCATTTTTCTCAATCTGTTGACATCTTGTATCCTCTGTTTGACTCAAATAAATTTTTATAACAATTTTCTACAGGTTTGGATGTTCTTATATCATCTCATATCCTTTCCAGCATTTGTTACTTTCTTCGGTCTTGCAAATGGACTTTGCTTTAGTCAAGTGACCACAGAGAACAGAGTTGAGCTTCCTGAAAGAAAGCTCCCAGGAGAGGAGATACATTTTGAGGGTTTTCTCCCTTCTGTTTCTTCTGGTCAGAAAGCCAGCATCCTCTGAGACCACGGGACACCAGAGAGATTCTAAAAAACAGTCTCATTGGATATAAGAAATAGCATTGTTTACCTCCTAACAGTCCTTTTGGAGAAGCTGGGCCCCCACTAACAAGTTACCTTGACATAAAAATTTGAGGGGTAGGCCCAGGAAGGCAGCTCTGAACCAAGGCGGCCGAGAGAAAGTGAGAAGCAGCCTCCGCATGAGACCCGCTGAGTATGCTGATTGCAGCAGGGGTGGCCCATTTGCTCCAGAGCGCACATCATCTGCAAAAGAAACTTCTGTCACTGAGCCCTGTGACCTAAGTCTCTCTAAGCACTAGCTGAGGGATGTTGCTATACACAGTGACATTTGCTAATAAACCAGCCATCCTGAGCCACATTGTATCAAGAATCTACTTCCAGATTCTTCCAGAAGTGAAAAAATGGTCAGGAAAAAAGATGAATGGAAATATTATACTTGGAGGGCGACCAAGTCCAGGGCTCATGCTGCCTGTGCGGCTCAGCCAATAGATCAACACAGGAGTTGGGATATTTAAATAAGCGTTTGTTGTCAGAGCACCAGTGATCTGAGAAGGCAGTGGGTTAACACCTTCAAAAACTGCCTTGCCTTCCCAGTCCGGCTTGGCGTATTTAAGGGAAAATCTGGGCATTATTCCAGAGCCTATGTGATAGTTCCTGGGGGTCTGTTATGCTTCACGGAGCCATTCCTCTGGCAACGTTGTCCTCTGGTGGCATCAGCAACCCAAGAACAAAGATGGGAGTACTCTGGAAAGAATGCTGAACCAGAAGGATTTGATCAGTAGGCATAAAGGCATTAATTATAAGTTCAGGGCAACTTCCTAAAGCAGGGGACGTTCCAAACTCTGGGTCAAGCTGCTAGGGACAATCTATTGTGAAGCCATAGAGCAAGGAAAAGTGAAGCTGAAGACGCTGTGAGGCCTCTACTACGGGGTCCCCAGAGGCCCTTTTTCAATACGACTGAGGTGAGGGTTGAGCAGCAGATAAAATCTTATTATCCTGGGGACTCTTATGCTTGATGTATGGATTGGTTCACTTCAGCTTAAGGACTCCTGAGGCATAATGTTCATACCCAATGAGGTTTCAAAAATTCCAGATTAAGATCCAGGAAACTACCTCTTTGTCTCTCTCTCTCCCCATCTCATTCAGCCTCTCTCTGTCATTAACTTTCTCTATCTCTCTGTCTGTCTGTGTCTCTGTCTGTCTCTCTCTCTCTCACACACACACACACACACACACACACCCTCTCCTTCCCTCCCCACCCCTGCAATAGTGGCTCAGATCAGACTGACCTTAAACGAGACAGGGCCGGCTCCCTCTAGGGGTGACAACATGAACTGTCAGAGAAGCTGACCAACTAGAAACACTGGCCAGGTTCATACCCGAGGATGAACCTCATCACTAAATCGGGGAAACTACTGACTTCAGAGAAGGTGCAACCCATCTGACATCCCCAAACTCAGCTAAAATTACAGTGGAAAACGGAAAATGTGTGCACACAAATGCCCTGACTCGGGAGTTCTAAGTGTCTTTCATAAGCCCTGACTCAGGAGTCAGACACTTTACGAATGCCAGCTGTGTGACTGCGGGCAGCCTACTTGACCCCTCGAGGCTTCAGTAAAATGGTGGTCAAACTACCCCGAAAGCCCGGCTCACGGATGAAATGAGGTGTCGCACGTACCACATTTTGTGCAGTTCCTGGCACACAGTTAGTGCTCAGTAAGTATCAGCAATATGTGCTGGCAACATTATAATCATTCTGATTGTAAGTCCATTTTGGTTATTTTTTCTCTGAAAGTTTCCATTTTACTACTGTGTTCAGGGAAAACAAGTCGAAAGGGCACATAAGGCTCAGTCAACTGTCCCGCCCCCCCGCACCAATGCTCCCAGACCGCCTTCCTCGTGGAGAGAAGAGTTACACAGAAACCAACTGAAAACACTTGATTTCAACCTCGGGAACAGGTGTGACACCTTTGTAACATCATGCAGGGAAAACGAATCTGAGGCACAAGGCTTCAAAACTGACACTGTTTCGGAAAATCTTTGCAGATCTCTTTTCCTACCGTTGCCAATCTTAAGTCCCTCGCTCTAAAGCGAGTTCAGGAGAAATAACACCCGGAGGCCACAGTCTCCTGTGGCTCACTGCGGGTGAGTCTCCCTGGGGAAGGACAGGTGACCCTGCAGCTCTGGGTGTGACTCCACCAACAGTCGTGTCTGCGAGAGGTGGGGGAAGACAGCAAAGCCCGCTTCCTCACGAGGGTCCACGTGGGTGGAGAGACCGACGATGGCGACCAGCAAGGAGCCTTTCAGCCCCGCCGGCCAACCTCGCGATGCGCAGGACCAGCGCTCCCCCGTGACCCCCAGCTTGCTGCTCTGTGTTCTTGCGTTTCTGGGTGTGCCCGCAGCCTCCCGAGAAGAAAGCACGCGAGTGTGAGGACCCAGCCTGGCGCCGCCGTTCATGCTGTGCAATCTGGAACCAGTGCTAGTCCAAGCTCTTTGTGTCGTCAGGGGCCGGGTCCCCGAGTAGAACATGACACAAATCTGCTATTGGCACGTTTGCCATTGTGGACCTTCGTGCCTGTGACCACGAGTTCAGTGACACCCTTTCCTTGCCATGCCCAGGCAATTTTTGGGCAATGTGGGAGGTGGGGGTTTGGGGGCGAAATGTGGACACGAGGCCCACAGCCGGGTTAGACCACACCTGAAAGCCACCAAGGCGGTGGCATCCGGTCAGCCTGGGACCAAGAGACCACTCATCCTAGACATTAGCCCAAGGCAGGACAAAGCCAAGCACCGACTGGAGAGGCAGCGGCCGGGCTGGAGGCGCCTACCTGCCGGCTTGGAGGCCAGGGGCGATGGCGGGAACCTGGTGGAGTTGGTGGAGGAGAGGCGGGGCCGGCGTCTCCTGAAGAAGCTCCTCAGTAGCCCGCACTTGAGAGACTCCACCAGGGTGGTCTTCCCAGACCCCGAGTGGCCGAACAGCTTCAGTTTGATCCTCGGCTGCAGGTTCTGGGTGGGTCGCAGTTGCTGGATGAAGAGTCCTCGGTGAGTATCCTGGACACAGTGACAGAGGGCCCGTGAGTCACAGAGACAGAGGACCTGAGCAAGCGGCAATGCCGATTCCCAGGGCTCCAAACCCCGGGCTGCAGCTTCCCGGCCTGCAGAACTTACCTGTTTTGTTCTGACCCTATGACTTGTTCATAAATTCACGTAAAATGCACATAACAAATAATTCACCACTTTAACCATTTTAAAGTGTACCGTTCAGAGCCTTTTAGTACGTTTACCATGCTGCACCGCCACCGCCAGAGCGTTTTCAGCACCCCAGAAAGTACCGACGCACCCGTCAGCAGTCACTTCACACTCTCCTCTCTGCCTGGCCCCTGGCAACCTCCCATCTGCTCTCTCTCCACAGATCTGTTGATTTCCGTTGCATATGAGGCATAATGAATGAACTGGGTCGAGCAATTCCTGTGATACAGGGTCAGCCCTGTGAGACCGGCCAGGGGCACCTGGTCCTCTCGGTGAGGGGTCGTCTGTTTCCTTTACGACACTGTGATGATAAGAGGAGGAGGGGCCCGGGGACACAATAACCTTTCCATTTTCTTCTTTCCCAGTCCTACAGGGAGAAGCAGGAGTCTCCCAATGTGGGATAATTTACACATTCATTCATTCCTTCCTTCATTCATTCATCAGCAAACATTTATGGACAGCCTCCCATGTACTAAGTACAGTGCTTACAACTGGAAGGTCTAGACTCACTTCAGATCTGTGGTCTTGGGGAGACACAGACACGTGAACACTCTGACATTAAATATAACAATGAGAGCTTTGGATGGAATGGTGCTTTGCACCCAGAGCACCTGCCTCAAGTTCTACATAGTGATACATTGATCCTGCCATCCTGGAAAATGTAGAATTTTAGATATTTGCTGTGAGAACCTGCACAGGTTCCTGGAGGTAAAACTCGCAAAATTGTGAACACTCCTCAATGACTGGAACCCTCTCGATTTTTAGCTCAGACCTCTTCATTCCTCCAGCAATTTTTCAGCTACCGTTTAATTTTCCTGCCCTGGTGCTGAACCCCAAGGAGGTGTTTGCTCATGGATTTCTGCTCTTATCAGTTGTGATGCTCTGTGTTCGCTTTTCTGTCTCTCCAACTCTGGAGGTAGAGGTTTGCCCTGTGACCGTAATTCCCAGATGATCTAGGATGAGTTGTGGAATTTTGAGTTTGTTCAGATTTCTACTTGTCAGGACATATGGACAACTTCCAAGCTCCAAACGTGCTGTACTGGAAATCAGAAGACTTCCTTATAATTTATAAGCACAAAATTAAGATCTCAAAAGTAAAGTTTTTCTCTTTGCTGCTTCCGTTTTAGTTTCCACAAGTCTTGTGTGATTCGCAGTCTATTTCTTTTCCTGAATGTGGAAGAAGAGGAAAAGGTATAGAAACTGGAGGAAAGGACAATTCTTTTAATATCTCAGCATCCTGCCCCACTATTGGGATGTGGGGTGTGTGGGGTGGGAGCAGTCTTGAGGGAGAGGTAAAAAGAACAAATGTTCTGGAATTCTGACCAGACCTATTTTGCCTCTTCACCAAAGTAGTCTTATTAGAGCATTGTCTCTTATGATAATGCCTTGACGTCCACCTCTCCTTTAGCTCTTAGCAAGGTTGTCTCCCTGTTTCTCTTGGCAACAGCCCATGATTTTGTGCCACTAGGCCCACAGCTCTCAGAGAAGGGCATTTTGTGTTACTGAGGTTTGGATGGATGATGCCGAAAGACAGTTGGCCAGTGACAGTTCCTTAGTGTGCGCTGTGTGAATGGAATGGCTGAGGAACGTCAGTGTGAATCTCAGGCGGATTAATCCCCCAAACTGGAGATTCACCTTTATTCATGCTAAAGACAGTTCCTTTCCCCCTCCTCGTCCTTCTTCTTCTTTACCAATTCTTTAATTTTTTTCAATGATGTGCTTCCGAATCTGTTACCTCATGGATATTATAAAAGTTCGTTAATTTTCTAAAAGCTGAAATAATACAGTGAAAAGAAAATGACCCCATTTCACCCTCCCAAGTATAAAATTTTGAAATTCTGCTCAGAGGGCTCTTGCACAGGTTCTCCCCTGACTCCCAGAGGGCACCGAGTCCCTGCGTTTTGCTCCGATTGTCCTGTCTGCTGCATTTTTAGAGCCATCGTCATGCTTTAGTGGCACTTGGATGAGTGTCATGCCTTCATTTGCTAGGTCCCCAGCAGTAATATGAGTTCTACATGGAGGGATTGTGATGATTTTTCTTATTCTTATGTTCACAGACCCAGCACAGTGATATCATGTTGAAGGTGGACAATATACTTGTTGAAAAATTAATGAAAAAAAAATAACCTTAGCTATGTGAACTATGAAAATTTTTAATGTAGTGCTGAAGAAAAGATACCATGGAGTAGCTCTTGGCAATACTTTTACTTTTCAACTTCTTTACAAAAATAGGTGACAGTGAATATTTGTGAAACTCGGTGTTTAAAGCAATTTGTCTACAGCCATGCCACCCTGAACGTGCCCAATTTCATCTGATCTCGGAAGCTAAGCAGGGTGGGGCCTGGTTAGTACTTGGATGGGAGACTGACTAGGAAGACCAGGCGCTGTAGGCGTTTAAAAAAGAAAATTGAATAAACAAACAAACAAATAAATAAGTAAATAAAGTGAAGCAACTTTACATATATTTGCTCTTTAAAATATAAAAAGTTATTTTTTTGTTTTGTTTCATAGATCTCTATGTCAGTCTAAAGGGAAATGAGTTTTGAAAACAAAATTTCTCTTAATATCTATACAGAAATACCCAAATGTAGCCTAATTACCATTAATGTTTTCTTCTATCATAAAATGTTGGAACAAACAGGAAGCTTAAAATTGTAACTACATTTTGGTGATAATGATAGAAATACATCTGCTGCTTTGAATGGAGATTTCCTGACTATTCTGAGTCCTTTCCTTCCCGTAAAATGATATCCAAGGTTGTAACTACACATCCACATAACCGAATTCCCATTATAATATTTTAAATCACTTGCTTCCTTTGCAATTTAAGCATAATAAAAATTATGAAGTTATGTGGAATATAGAAAGCATCGATACTAAGTTTATGCTACTGACATAACTTATGTAATAATCAAATTTGTTTTCTGCTTTATTTATTTCATATCTACTGGCTTCTTTTAAAACTTTTATGAGATGCAGCTTGGAAGTTTTCACAAGTGTAAATAAATATAAATGTCCTTGAATCTTCCAATATCTGTTCAATAATTTCGACATCTGAGAGGTCTTCATACTTTCATTCATATCAGCACCAAGACATTTTCTTAGAGTCTTGGGCTGAATTTCCAGGATTCTGTGGTCAGCCATCTGAGCTAGCCTCTCATGGTGAAGCAAGGTGACAGTCACAAAGAAGTCTTTCCTAGTGGATTTTCAGAGACTGAATGTGGCAGATTGCATTTTCCAAAGATAGCAACAAACATATCTTCCATCCCACATACCTTTCTGCTAAGTGACCTCACCACTCCCATTACGAGGTAGACTCACAGCCCCTTCTGGAACCTGGGCTCTCTCCGGTGACCTGCTTCCAGCAGAGGTTTCACTGGGGACTGAGGCCAGGTCATAAGAAGCCTTGCAGTTCCTCGTTGAGTGTTCTGGAACACTGTATCTTGGGATATTATTCTCAGAGCCAGTCTTCATGCTCTGAGAGCCCAAGCCAGAGACCTTGTAGGTGCTCCAGTCAGCAGCCCAGGCTGAAAGCCCAGCCCATACCAGCATCTAGGACGGCCATGTGAGTGAGTCGCTTGTATGTTAGCCGAGTCAAAGCTGCAGATGATTCCATCACATATGAGAGACTTCTAAAAGAAAACCATGCAGCTAAGTCCAGTCAGGAAATGGGAAAGGTAGGCTTTTTAAACAATGTTTCTGGGAGTTTGTTTTATAGTAATAGATAACTAAAAACATCAGTCACGCTGGACTCCCCGGTGGTTCCCCTGCGTCTGCAAAACCCACGTGTGGACCCAGCCCCATCTCCTACGGTCAACTCAATCACTTCCCACTTTCTTCTAATGCAGTTTCTCCTTTCTCAGGAGTTTTGACCCACAAGTCTCTGCTCAGACCCTGTTATCCCATCTTTTTGACTAGCTCCTCTGGATTCATATCAGACTTCTCTTCCCCCTGGTGTTCTCAGCTACCTCCCTCTCCCAACAGCACCAGCCGCTTCTTGAGATTGGGAACTGTCTCTCCCACAAGGTGATGACTAGGACACAGTGGGTGCTACATCAATATGGTTGTTTCAATACAGGTCACAACCAGCAGAAGGGATTCAGCTCGGGAGCCTCCCACATCTTCCTGAGGCTGCACTAGATAGTACTATCACAAAACCCACAGAATTTCACCCAAAAGACATTTGTCATTTGGGGTCAAAAAGTTAAGATATTTAAATACCTACGAGGGAAGGCCATATCGAGGGTCCAGCACGGCATGTGGTCCAGTACAGATTGGCTCGACTAGAGGCTGCTGGGGGCCCGTGGGGTGAGAACCCAGTCATCTTCCACCTCATGTCCTCAAGGAATTACAGTGCCTATTTCTACCTACTCTTTATAGTTCCTTGAATGGGAACATGTGGATTTTAAACACACAAAGAACAAATGGAATTTTTATGTTGTTATGTTTTTAAATTTTTTATGCTTATTTGAGCCCAACTGACTACATATGCCAGGAAGCAAGATCTCAAATGCTCCCTTTAAAATATATATCTATTCAGGATTAGGTTGCTAAGCGTAAATTAGGACTAAGACTATCACTTTTAATTCTCTCTCAGCTACCTCCTACCTCTGAAGCCACGACACTATTTTTGAAGCCCAGACTCCTATCCGAGAGTTTATCCTTCATCCTTTATGGACCCAAAGACATTCTTGGCAATCCATCATGTCTAGTCCCTCCTCGACAGCAAAGCAACCAGGTGGTCTTCACTAGCAGTTGGGGAGGATGCACCAGAAACGGGTTCTATGACATTTAACCTGTAACTTAGCTGGGTGATAACCATCTTGGGTCAAATGATCATGATTTTTAAGGCCCTTTTCTAGTCTGGTAATCCTAGGTATATGTGCTCCTTATTAAAATAATTGACCTTTGTACTTATATATCATTTCTCAAATTTTGCTCCATTCAAGGATTGGGTCAGACACACCCAATGGGCAACTGGTATAAGGTCTGTATACTTATAACTTCAGTAGCCAGAAGGCCACCAGCCTTTCTCCTAATGGACCACTGGTGCACATTCAGTTATGTCTTTAGAGCCCAATTACATTTTCTCTCCACAGAAAGCTAATGTATTAAAAACAGAAAGAATACCACTTCTGCATACAAAATTAAGTTTTATTTTAAAAGATAAAACTTTTACATGCTCTTGAAACATGACATTTTAAAATTATTAGGAAGTCGATCTTACAAAGCTATTTACAGCAGTAATTAAAGAAGCGGCAACATTTTACCAAGATAAAATTTCACGTAATTCAAATCACAACTTAGATCTTCAATGATTCAATTGTTTTATCCCCCACAATAAGGTATGGTCAGTTTTAAGACAAAATTTCTCCTCTGGATATCCTGTTCTCAAGAAAATCTTCCTCTATTGCCATCATTTCACTCAACAGGATAGCTGGCCGAGGTGGCAATTCCACAGTGGTTGTTCTGGTCTTTGGCCATCTTTATGTAGCCATTCTCACCTCAAGCTATACCCCAGCTGAAAGAAGAGGAGATTTTTCATTTATACAAAGAATCAAACACATTTAACTTTATTAATAATGACAACTGCTACTTAAACAGTGCACCAGAGGTTCAGACATATTCAGAAAGCATCAGGGAAGGCAGTTCTTGTTCTTGGTTGAGTTCTAAACCTGCATATAACTTTTATCCCCAAATCTTTCACAGAATTCTGAAATTGGAGAAAGAAAAAGGGTTCTCTTGGGGACAGATATGTTTCAGAATTAAGAACATTTTAAATTTAGAAATGTAAATACTATATCAATACTCCAACAAGCCGAGACAGAATCTTAATGTTATATAATCAAACATTCACATGTCTGTGTTTACCCTAAGTGAGATAAAGATGTCTGGGATTTCATAAGTGTGCTCAAGGGTTTAAGAATTTGTATCCAAATACTGATTCCAAAAAAGATTCCCTTTTCAATTTCAACTATAAGTATTTTGGGCAGTTTATACCTGTTCTTGACAATCCAGTATTTATTGTTATCTGATTCTACTCCTTCAAATACCATAGCTGACCACCAGAACACCGTGATTCGGGTCTTTGCTGCTGTACTCTGATCATAATAAATGCCTGGAGAAGTAAAATTCAATATGAGGTGAGGGCCTCCACGTGACATGTGACAGTAACCCAGCATATCAACCACAGTAAGGGAGGCTTCTTAAAATTTAGTTAAATGATATAAATCGAAATAAGATTTGAAAACAAGATTTCTTTTTTCACTTAGTCTAAGGATTTAGGCCCTCATCTGATACTAGCAGAAATATAAATTGCCACAATCTCTTCTGTAAATAACGTGTCAAAAGGAATAAAGACACTATTGGAAGTGCGCCATTATATTTTTGGAATGTCAGTCTAAGGAAATAGCACTGAATACAAAATTACTTGAGCTAATGGGTCTTTACAGTTTTAATTACGATAGTAAAGTTCTTCGGAAAAATTTAAAAGTCTAACAATTAGAAATAAGTAAATTAGGCTATACCAATGAAATTATGAAGCCATTTAAATATACTCATGACGTGTTAAAATTATGGGATATGGTTCAAGTAATGTCAAATGGAAACATCAGGCACAAATAATACACAATGAATAACTATGTAAATTATACAGACTCAGAAATTCTCCATTATATTCTACAAACCAAAAAGTCAATCTTGCTGTACATCACGGTGGTTTTCCAATTGTTCTGCCTAAACTTCCACATAGTCAAAAGCTTACCTTCTTCATAGAATTGGAAGCTATAACGGCTTGCATCTACAGCAACAGAGGGGCCCCATAGTTGCCACTGCCTTCATAAGGGACCTCTCCTGCTGATGGATGTCCACGGAGCCAATGTCATTGGCAACAAATTCCTTGAGCTTGTATTTGCAAAATTCAACCTTTCAAAGATAAAGGAGAAGAGATTTGATGACTACCTTCCATTTCCTGGGGAACATGAATTTAAGACAGTTTTCAGCTTAATGACTTCCAATTTAGGTTTGTTATAAAGCATCCCAGGAGATGAAATGCTATTGGTTGCTTTGAAATTGAAAAATTAACTAGTTTTTCAATGAGACACTGGGTCTACCCATCTATAAATTTTTCACTCTGGAGAAATCTGTACTACATATAGAATGGTATGTATATATCCACATAACATAGAAATAAAAACTATTATACGGTTATGTGCTCGCTTTGGCAGCACATAAACTAAAATTGGAATAGTAACTATCCAAACAGAGAATTATTCAAGGCTAATACATTTTAATGAAAGTTCTGACCGTTTGCATATAAAGACTCTAGAATCTAATATGCTAAATATGCTATCTGTTTGCTCTAAAGTTTTTAACTTTCAAAAGCAGAGCTGGAATGATACAAAGATAAGGATTTTTTTTTTATCACCTTTGCATAATATGGATAGAATTCATCTGAGTCCAGGCCCGAAAGGCATTATCCATTAGGCCTCCGTTGCAGTCCTCATTGCCTCGAGACTGAGCAGTCCACAAAGTTCTGCTCGCTCAGGGAAATAAGTTTGCTAGTTTTCCGGAACATCTGTCCTTCAAGGGCACCAGTTGCACTAAAAGCCCAACAAGAACCACAGTGACCCTGAAAACAAAATTTAAAAGCAAAACATATAGCAAGAATTTGACAACAGCCAAGATATCTGAAAACTCTTTAAAAACGGCAAACTGAATATTGTTCCACAGTTTACCAAAGCAAGGATACCAAATCTTTATGGCTTTACTCTTGGAGAAAGATCTGCTGAATATTGTCATACCTGATCCTTCACAGGAGCTACATAGCCTTCTTCTCTCCAATCCACAGATGGGAGCATCTCAGCAAAGAAAGGTTCCTGGAACACTTACTCTTTCTGGTTTTGAAGGCCATTCGTCACCTGCCTGAATTCTTCATTGGTCTTCAAGGAAAATGAAATAGAATGTTGAAAAGCAAGAGATTTTGGTATGGTACTGAGAGAAAACACAAGTTAAGCCTCCCATGACACACTTACCATGTCACCAAAGGCGTTCATCGCCATGTTTCCCTTGGTTGTATTCCTGGTTGTGCAAGTTGATCATGTTCATATTCTTCTCCTATACTGCTCTCCTCCATTTTTCTTCATTCTAGATGCAAACATATAACCTATTCTTTTTATTTCTATTTAAGACCAATTAGCCTTCACCAAGTGGATTTGCAGACAGAAAGGAAGACAAAGTATGACAGCAATGTATGACAGTTCTAATTTCTCCACATCCTCGGGTATTTATTGTCCATGTGCATATATTCTTTGGAAAAATATGCAAATCATTTTTCAATTTTTATTTTTTAATTAAATCTATTAGGGTTGACATTGGTTATAACATTACATGTTTCAAGTATATGATTTTATAATACAACATCTGCATATTGCGTTGCATGTACATCACCCAAAGTCTAGTGTCCTTCCATCACCATATATTAGACCCCCTTTATCCTCTTTCTCCTCAATTCATTTTGCTCCCATCACTGCCATCCATCTCCAGAATTTTCCCAACTTGAAAAACTAAAAATTCATACTCCTTAAATAATAACTCTCCCTCCCCCAGCCACTGGCAATTATCATTCTACTTTCCATGAATATACTAAAAAAAAACATTGAATTATACATTTTAATATGTTGAATTTTATACATAAATTATATCTCAATTTAAAGAGAGAGAGAGATTGATTGAAATCAATGGGCACTCAATGATGTCTCATAACATCGCTGTAGTCTAGCAAGGTTGACCAGCAGTTAGTTGTCTGCCTCTCTCCTGAGACAGAACTCCATGGAAGAAGAAGAAGGAAGAAGGAAGGAGGAGGAGGAGAAGGAGAAGGAGAAGGGGAAGGGGAAGGGGCAGGGGAAGGGGAATGGGAAGGGGAAAAGGAGGGGAAGGGGAAAGGGAAAGGGAAAGGGAAGGAGAAGAAGGAAGAAGGAAGGAGGAGGAGGAGAAGGAGAAGGGGAAGGGGAAGGGAAAGGGGGAGGGGAAGGGGCAGGGGAAGGGGAAGGGGAAAGGGAAGGAGAAGAAGGAAGAAGGAGGAGGAGGAGGAGGAGGAGGAGGAGGAAGAAGAAGAAAAGAAGAAAAGAAAAAAATGAAAAAAAAAAAAAAGCTTAGTGCAAAGACTCACCTTAACCAACTGTCTCATTTAGTGATTTCCAAGACTACCAGCATCATATAAGCATATGGTATTATATTGTTGTGTTTACCCCTGTTGAACACTCTGAAGATCTAGATGTTTCTCCCAACAAAACCTTTCTGTAAGCACAATGGGAAGTTGCCACCTCAACATGGATGGTTTGATCATGTTACCTAATTGATGTAAGGGGAGAAAACTGGGGACTTATCTGAATGTTCGTGTCTGTTTTATCTGTTTGGTTTTCCTTTTGGATTGCAGAAGCAATGAAAATCACTTATGCTTTTTCTTCTTCCCATTTATTGCTTTGATTGAGGTGAAAGAGAGCATTGATGATCGTGTTTTGCCAGAAAGTGGAAACTTTGACTACCAAAATTACAGAATATCTCAAAGCTTCCATTTTAAAACTCTTCTTTGTTACCACCATGTCTGCATTAAAACAGTCAGTAGAAAAATGACAAACCGGTAGAAACGTTTTTGTACCCATCTTCATGGCCCCGCCCCCACCTCCATACCGGATGCCCAGCCTTGCAGAGGGAGCTCTCGATCACTAGAGTTCTGGTGCCATTCCTCTAGGCACAAAATCGGCAGTTTCTATATTCTATATTTTTGTTAATCTTTTTCTTGAATTTGGAAGCTAGAGTAGTGAATGTTGGTTTTTCACTCTTAGCCTCTAATGTCTGGCCAAACACAAACAAGTCTTCTTAGGAGTCTCCTGTCCTCTTTTTTGTTCTTCTCTGTTATCCTTGGTTCATTGAAACCTTGCCCTGAGGGTCATTTGCCCTTACGTGGGTAGAAAAGAACTTTTTCAAACTTCAGATGGCAGCAGTGAGTGTGATTCTTCCCCTCTCCCCTTTCCTTTGGAGTGAATCACTCAGACACCTCGTGGGCAGGTCAAGTCTTGACGGTTTTTCATTATGTACATTTTGATGGATTGATATTAAAGGAATGTGAAGTTTTCTTTTTACTGTCTTCAAAATCCACCCCCCTCCCCCAAATAATTTTAATTTGTCAAGAGTATAACTTTGGATTTGTTTTTGGAGAGAGAGACACAGTACATTTCTAATTTGAATAAGATTAAATCTATTTTCAAGGAAAACATTTTGACTTCAGAATTGAATTCTGCTGTGTACGCGGCTACACTTTGGGGATATATAGGGCAGGGTGAATCTCAGACTGCAGCTTCCAAAAGCCTGATGACCTTCACGTTCTTCTGTTTTTAGCACCCCATCATTGCTGTACAGGTAAAATAGAAGTGTTGAAGAACCAACACATTCTTTGCCCTGTTAGGGAGCAGGTAAGAAGGTTATAGTGGCAATCATCTAAGTATGGTTAGCAGATAAAAACTTTTTGATTTTCATGTTCTATAGTTTTCTGCTCATATTTATCACTGAAGTTGTTTCAGGGCACATGGCTTGTAGGTTTCTCCAGCTGCCATAACAAAATATCATAGAATGGGTAGCTCAATCATCAAAAATTTATTTCTGGAGTCTAGAAGTTCAAGGTCAAGTTTCCAGCCAGTTCATTTTCTGTGAGAGCCCTCTTCCTGCCTTGCAGATGGCCACCTTCTCACTGTGTTCTTACATGGTCTTTCTTCAGTACATGCACCCAGAGAGGGAAAGAATTGGCTCTCTGGTGTCTCTTCTTATAAAGGCACTAATCTTATCTGATCACAGCCCCACCCTTATGACCTCGTTTGCCCTTAATTACTTTTTCAGAGGTCCCATCTCTAAAGAGGCACGCTAGATTTAGCGCTTCGATGTATGAATTTTTTTCATGGGGGGAGGGTGGTACACAAACATTTAGTCCATAAAAAGGCATCTTACAGCTTATAAATTAATCCCCTTGTAATGAATTTTAAATCTCAACTCTAGCACTCAGGGGATATGGCCTGGACATCAGAACACTTAGGATTGAGTCCTATCTTCACCTCTTCCCACATCAGGGGAAGACACGTTATTGAGCAGCTCTGCTTCTGAGGTTCTAGGATCTAGGATCTAGATTGTGTTCGTGAATAAAAACTACAGACAGAATCTTGTGACAAAAACAGCCTGTGACCCTTGAATTAGTATCAGTCCTATCATAAAAGTACTAAGAACAGCTGAGAAAACAGACCTCCACCTACTCAGCTTTCCATTACTGAGCATTTGGGGCGCATCCATCTCTCAGCATTTGGTAGTTATAGGGACAGTTCTTGCGGTTTTGACTTCTGGAATAGGGTCCCCTCACTTCTCAACTCCCTTCCTCTACCTCCAAACACACCCTCTCTCCTGCTCTTGGCCAGTATCGCTTCTTGCTCATGACAAGGCTAAATAAGCAAACCCCTTTTACCTGTATCTCAGGAGGCACTGGCCCTCTTACTCTGTAAATTACTAGTGTGCTGCTCTTGCTGGTCCCCGTCCTCCTTCCTCTCTGTGATTCCCATCATGTTTGTTCTTAGGATTATCCAAATCCATTATTGCCTGATCTCTCCTAGGGAAACAAACATTCTTTGGTGTGCACAGTGAGTTAACTGACAAATGTATTTAATGGAGCAAATAAACACATGCACCCGGATTGGACAGCTTTATGTAGGTGCAGAGTAATCTAGGAGAAGGATGTATTTATTAGTTATGACTTTCTTAGCTGTGGTGTTAGAAGCATAACTCAAACTGGATTAAGAAACTACTACTACTACTACTACTACTACTACTACTACTACTACTACTACTACTTCGCTCATAAAACTTGAAAAACAGCAATAGCCATAGCCACAGGCTTGATTAGATCTAATGACTCATGCTCAGGTTCCCTCCCTAATCATTTCCCCTCTTGTCTTACCTTCTCTTCGTAATGGCCTCATTCTTCTAGGCCACTCCCTGTACCAGGAGACATGGCCACCCTAGCAGTTCTGGGGTAATAGTTAATAATTTGCGATCTTAAGAGATTTGTCACCCAGTATTGCCCAAGCTAAAAATATTGGGAGTTTCCTAGTCATTTAAATGAAGAACCTTATTTTTGGCAGTTTCCCTTTCAGGGTTATGTTAGGACAGTGTGGAGTACCCTGCAGGGCTGGCTGCATGGGAACAATGGAAAGTTACTTCTGAAAAATAGGTTCCACTGGCTGCCTTCTAAGGAAGTTACTAAACATTATGACCACAAACAATTTAATACCCAAGTCATTTTTGTTCACTCAGTGGGCCAAATTATCACGATCAAAGATTATATAATTATAGATGATATTTTTAATGGTTTTAATAATTTGCATCCCAAGATCTGAGGCCTGCATATTAAATACAGATTTGTTGAGTGAACTTTGTAGTTTTATTACATAGTATGATAAAACAAAGTTACTGGTATGATCCTGAAATTAATGCTCCAATTTGGTTCTGGTTGCCTAGTCAGCAGCATCAAGGCTGGACACCTCTGTGCTTCTGTAGGATGTTAACAATGTCCCATGAATGAAAGGGTTCCAGCGTCAGTGTATTTAGGAACTACTGGGTTAAATGGGTCTTATTACCGTAGAATAGACACAATCACACAATGACAGCATGTGCTGTAAATCGCTCATTTGAGAGGAGAGGTGGCCGCTTATTACACAGAAACCACAGAACGCTTTCTTTAGAGCATCTCACAGCACTTGTGTTCCACAGGACACACCTGAGGAAAGGTTGACCTGATGGTTCATTTGTTTGTTGTTTTAAATTAAAACATTAATATCAGTTTTAAGGGTGAGAATTAGTGTTTACTGACCTTGCTGCACAAGCAGGCATTTGACTGAAGGCAACTTTTCATTTCAGGTGAAATATCAGAGTGTCAGCACTGGCAGGAACCACAGAGATAACAAGATCCTGTGGTGTGTATGTAATGGATTGCATCTGAACCACCTGAGGATTCTAATATCATAATTTTGTGGCAAAATATCTAGGTCCTTCTGCCATGTGGTCTCTGACCCCGCTCAAGTGATTAGGCCATTTTGCAGTTTAAACTCAGACCCTGTCTACCTGACCTACTGCATTCCTTGAATTGTATGTTTTACCACAAATCTTGTTAGGCCATTTTGCAGTTTAAACTCTGACTCTGTCTACTTAACCAACTGCATTCCTTGAATTGTCTGTTTTATTTCAAAGCTTGTTTTTCCAGTTTATTTTACAGACCCCCAAGGGAAACTGAGTTGGGCCATCCCTGCGCCCTGCCCCCCTCTCCTGCTGACCATGTCTTAGGACTCCGACTATTGGCCAAATCCCATGACTAAATGCTGACCATGAGTCAACTGAAACTACTCATTTTTCCTATCTCACAACCGCATTTTCTGACTGCTGAGTAGCACACTCTTGAGAGTCCAGTTGCCCTGACCAATCAGATGAATAATGTAAGTTTATGGTCTTGTTTCCCTAGCAACCCATCCCTTTGACTCTCTCTTTTAAGATCCTTCCTTTATTCTTCTCATCTTAGAGACTGTCTGATTCATGCTGAAGGCTATGTTCTCTGATTTGCAAATCCTATCAGCAAAAAAGTCTTTTTAATTACTCAGAATTAAATGGAACATTCATTCACATACTTGAGGAACTTCAAAAAATGTGGCTAGACACTTTTACTCAACAGGCCAAAAGCAGCAGAGAGCTCAGCAGGAAGGACTCAGAAGTACACAATGAATCTGGAAAACAGAGTCACTGGTGAACTTGACAAGAACAATTCGAGTAGATTTTTAAGGGCAAAAGCCAGTTTACAGTAGAATAAATGTTTATTTATTCATCCCAATGTGCAGTGGGTGACTACTGGGGTGTACTTGGTAGTTGGATCTAAAGGGAAGGACAGAAAGAGAAGTTAAGGCTTTTTAAGTTTTCCCAAGTACTTAGAGCTCTATTGGTATACAAAGCATTTAGTGTTGTGATTCACTTGCATGTGCTTTACATATGTGATAGAGTAGAAATTACTGCAAACAATTAACAGAAGGTGAATTACGTGATAGATATTCAGTATATAACAAGTCTTCAGTAAGTATCATCATGGTGGTGACAGCCATTTAGGATTCACCCACAGTGGATAATTTCTTCTTCATGCAAGGTCACCCATTCCCCATAGCTAAAGATTAGAGTCCTGAGGTCATTTGGGCATTTCTGCAACATCGAATGGGAGTTTCTCAAAATGAAAGTCCCTCCACTTTGCATAGAATCTCTGTGCTCCAGTTGCAATATCCTCTACCACGAAACTTTCAATTTTTATAAATGGAATCTCAAACATCTTATACTTCACACAGATTCCCCAGTCATGGCAGCAGTCTTGTCTGGCACAGAATATCTTTGCTTTCTTCTCGAAACTCTCAAATTTCTTTGGTTTGGGGTGTGATTTTCTCACAAAGCACTCCTTGAAAGCCTCTCCCACCACGGTGTAATGGCATTCCTGCAGATGAAGGGATCAAATAATGTGCAAAAGAGAACATTAGAATCAGTATGTAACCGTGTTAAAAAAAAAACAAAACAAAACTCCACAATAATACAATAATCTGAGATGAAGAACAGGTAGGAGCCCACTCATGTTACAGATGGGGAAAGAAGGATATATGGATTCGCCCCAAGGTCAGTGAAGAATTCTTACAGCCTGACTCTCAATTACATGGGTGTAGATGGAAGGGCAAGTGAGGTGATAGGGGACATCTCCTGAAGAGGAGGAGTAAGAAGTTTCCCGGCAACCTAGCTTCTTAAAGTAGCTACTCTATTCATTCAGAAACAAAAAGGGTATTTGTTTGGAGATTCGTGAAGCCTGAGTTCACCAGTGGCCTGACAGGCATAACCCAAAAGACACAGCAAAGAACAACAAAGGATCACTGTGGACAACAAAGGGTCACTGTGGCTCTGAACAGGGTCTAGGACTGATATGTCCACAGGCCCCACCCACAGTCAGCTTTAGAGTAAACCTGAAAAAACTCCACACTGCACAGAACAAATGCAGATCTGATATACTAGTCCCTCGGGAAAACTTACAGTCTAAAAGGGCTATTTTCAACAGAAAAATCGCCCCAATTGGAGTTAAAGAAACAGACTTAAAAAGGCCTGGGAACTTGTTAGTATCACCCCTAATATGCTTTCAGCTTTCTGAAGACCAAACAAAATTCTGAAATAATAACTCATCATCTGAACCGGCCCACGCACTCCACCCGCCCCTCCATCTGCAGTGGTAGAGTTACATCCAGTTTTTGTCTTTGGAAACTTTTCTAACCCTTATCTAAAAGTATATGGAAGGCTAACCTGTAGATATCATGTTTTGCAAATTAGGAGATATTTTGTTTTCAGTATATAAGTGATCCATATTCCAAAAAGAAAGTTCAGAAAATATTTTTAAAATCATGGAATATCATTATGAAATATCAATACATTTTAGTTTGTTTCCTTTAATCTTTTTTCTGTACAAAGTGTTTTGATTTATGTTGGTGGTGGTGAAGGTGGTATTGCTGATATTACTTCATACAGCTATAATCATAACATATTTACAATTTTGTATCCTGGTTATTTTTTCCACTTTACCATTAGTTTGTAAGGAGTTTTTCATTATACTATATAAGCTTCATAATCATTTTGTTTAATACACTTTACTTTGGAATAATTTTAGATTTACAAATAAGTTGCAAATATAGTACAGAGAATTCCTGTATACCCGTCACCCAGATTCCTTTAATGCTAACATCTTACATATCATAGTACATTTGTCAAAACTGCAAAATTAATATCAGCACATTACTATTAGCTAAACTACAGATTTTACCACTTTTTCCAGTAATACCCTTTATCTAGTCTAGGATCTAATTAGGAAACCACACTACATTTAGCAAACCATTATTTTTAATGGCTACATAATATTTAATTAAGTGGCTGTGCAGCAGTTTTTAAAACAATTTCTTTATTATTTAACATTAAGGGTTTCTTTTTAACTGTTGAGCTTTTGTAAAATACATGTACCATGACTATGATAACCAGAATAACGGTATTCTTACTATAAATACCTTACTGATAGTAAGCTTTAATTAGTGCTAAAAAATGACTCGGTGCTGTGAAAAAGGCTGCTTACCTCCACCACTCTTATATCAGCTGTATAACAGGCAAAGGCTTTGCATTTGCTACAGAGAAGTTTTTTATTTTTCTTATCGAGTATAGGTTTTACTTCTCTTTGACTATCCCTGATGAATTTTTCATGAATCTGAATCTGGCAAATCTACATGGGAAAAAACAACACATCATAAATGTGATTTGAGTATAACTAGGATATATATAATCATTCGTTCTTTATTTATATACAACTTCCATGACCATACCTGTCTTTGTTTATAAAAATCCCATAGATAATTTTATTGATCTTACCCTCTTTGTTAGTCAACATTTAACTGTGGCCTCCAATTAGTCTTTTAATTTCCTCATCAAAGATGCCCATAAAAGCATAAAAGATGTTCATAAAATAGTTATGTGAACCATGCTTTCTACTTTAATAGCTGATAAAACTTAAAACATCCTTCACAAATAGACATATGATATGAAATGACTGTTTCAGACATAATTACAACCACTTCTAGGGCATAAACCCATTGAATGGAATAACAGGCATAAAATCTTTTTCTCTCTCCCCCATCTGACCACAGAGTATTACTGAATTACAGTAAAGTATGACTGCATTCTATTTCAAAATTTAGTCTTTGGCTAAGTACAACTAAGAATGCTGGACATTATATTTAAAATAAACATAAGGAGATTCTAAAAAGTGGAGAGAGAAAAGCAGACCAGCTAGGAACCTCAGGACTCTAGGAACAACATGGCAGTAAGTTTTCTGGGTTTTCTTTTCATCTCATATATCCCAGATTGGAGATGAAGAAGCTGGCGACCAGAAATGCCTATGAGCACAGCTTGTTACCTGTGAAGGGGATAAAACTCATGCCATGGGGATTAAAGCTAATAGGGTTTTAAAGCCTTTACTGGTAACATCCCCACAGACTACAAAATGGGGAGGTGGCTCAGTGAAAAACCTCTATCCTTTACTAAAATTAAGGAGAAAAATTAAGAGAAACTAAAGAATTTCCCTTCTCATGAAAATGTGGAAGAAGTGTTTTTAAATATTTTAGTCTCCAAACTTTAGGAAGAAATGTTATTTAAAATGAGTAAAACGCTGACATAAAGTTGTATTTTTGTCCTAAAAAAAATGGTGTTGATTTGCTTTACGTCACTGTTTCTCAATACTTTTTGAGCATAGGTATTATAAGTTTTTAAAATTATGGACACTGTGAAATTGGCCTACTAGATCGTAAGGTTCACCTTTATGAAGTTAAAGGATAGCCCCATGCCTCTGTCCAACAATAACTCTCATTTTTTTGAGCACTTATTTTACGCCAGTCACTGTGCTAAGCAATGCACACATCTCATTCTATCCCCAAAACTGCCCTGTGAGTTAAATACCATTACTATTCCAACTTTCCAAATAAGGAGACTGACGATTTAAAAGACACACCTTGTAAGTGGCAAAATTAGTACCGGAACACCTAATTTCAATGTTAAAGCTTAAACTCTCTCCCAGCCTTGCAGTATTCAACATTTCCAGAGATTCAGAGGTGAAAATCTTTGCAGAGTCTGGGGAAAGTGTGAGTGTGCCTGCCTGTGTGGGCACGTTCATGCATACACACGTGTACATGCACAAACACATGCCTGTGTGTGTGTGTGTGTCTTTTTTTTCCCCCAATTTGCTTCCATGCTTCAGTGTTATAAAGGAAATTACAATAAAATGTAGTCACTACCAAGAGGCTGAACCAAACTCTAAGGCACGCATTATTACCCATGGCTACATTGAAGCATTCCGACACCTTCACAGTGCAATGGGAGCCTTTTTTTGAGGACTCCAGATGTTAGAAAGAGAGAGTATTGTGGAAAAGATTAAGAAGGGCTCTGTCCTGTAGTGTTAGGGTGCTGTTCTCAAGATGAACTGTCAACTTAAGAGCAATTCTAGGTCAGTTTGCCTAAAAACATAACTTTAGGTATTAGCATTAATAAAATATATTTTAATCTCATTGAGACTTAAAAACAGAATTAATTTGATGTTCACTGCGGATAAATTTTTAAGCTTAAACTTGCTGTTCTAATACAAAGCTCAGAGCCATCTGATAAAATGTACCGACCATGCTCATGCTCCCTGTTTGTTAGTTATGGTCAGATTCTAAAAGAGTAGCACAGATGAAAAGACTTACCTTTTCTTTAAATACTGCTTCATCCAATGCCTGAAGTCTTAAAATGGAGTCATTCATCATTTTTTCTTTGTATATGTTTGTTTTTTCTTTTTCAATTACATCAGAATTACTAGTCAGAAGGAAGCACTTGCTACCTCTTGCTCTTCCTCTGCCTGTCAGAAAACAAATATTTTATTTGGTGTCTTTGATGTAAAACTCTGATAAATCTGATAATAGGTAAGCAAAGGAATAGGGTGTACCTAAAATTTAATTTTGGTCACTTAATCCCACTTTCTAGGAAAGCTAAGCTGTTAGGGCATGGACTTAAATGCAGGTGGGCACCTGAGCATTAAACATGTAGATAAAACTAGGAGCCCACCTTAGACTGGTTTCCTTGGGGTCTCCATGGTGCAGTGTGATCAGTCAGACATATTATCAGAAACACTGCTTTAAAACAATCAGACATAAACCCTCAGGCTAACACTGTGAGGGCTCTAAGATGAATAATAAACAGATCCTTTTTCAAGAGCCTTCTAGGAAACGGGGAAATGAGATATGTTCACAATCACCAGAATATAGGTAGAAAATGAGAAGTGCTGACAGATAGATATAAAAGATTATGGACATTTAAAAGAGAGATTATTTCCAGCTGGAAGAATTAGGGATAGGTGACAAAGAGGCAGGGGAAGAGGTAAAATGAAAATCATCCTTCAACAAGGGAAAAATGAAGTCGGGTTGGCTGAAGTGAATAATGAATAATGGGGAAAATGAGAAATAAAGTTGGAAAGATAAGAGGATGCTGGATTTGAAAACCCTTTAACATCAAGTAAATTGGGGAACCACTGGAGTTTCTATATAGGGAAATGACATGCTCAGTAAAGGTAATGTGGCAGCTGTTGTTATGGAAACTGAAAAAAGGGAGACTAGTAAAGAGGCTATCTAGTTCAAGTGGGACAGGCAAGCTCCTTGGAGTACAGGGAGCCCATTGGCACCATAAGTATGAAAGGCCCACACGCTGACTGCCAAAGTCTCAATCCAAATGAGAATTTTCCTTCCGTAAATATATCAGTCAATGTTGGTCAAATAAACAGTATTCATTGTGAACAAGAATTCAAATAGGGTATATGTTAGTGAACAAAACTGTGGCCACTCAATCCTGATTAAGTAAACTGCCTTTAGGGCCAGTGATATCACAGACCACTGTGCCATAAGTCATACACCCGAGCATGGCTCAGTAAAGGAGAAAGGCTGAAGTGACAGATATCCACAAATCAGACAAATCGGCAGCTACTTCATAATGGTATCGAAGCTTCTCTCACCTCTGGTTTGGATCATTGTGATGACATTGCCCACGTACTCATACAGGATGACCAGATTGCACTGAGCAATGTCAATGCCTTCATCAGCAACTGAGGTGGCAATCAGAATCTTGCTCTCTCCACTGGTTTTGAATGTATGCAATACACCTTTCTGTGCTGGGAGGGTCATTCCTGTGTCAAGGCCAGAAGGCATTATACAACTTATCAAAGAGGGAATTTTACTCTTAAAAAAAATAGCTATTAATTATGGAATGCTTATTACATGCCAAGTACTGTGATAAGTGCTTTATATTCATGATTTCTCAACATGCTAGGCAGTAGGGCCTATTCTTACCTTTATTCTAAGGAGGACATTTAGGGGGGCCGCAAGACTGCCAGAGTTCAAATTCCAGCTGTGGCATTTACTAGCTGCGTGGCTTTATTCATGTTGCCTCAAAACAAAATATATATATTTTTTCTTTTGCAAAAATATTAACTAATCATAATGCCTCTGCATGTATATAGGAGTTTACAGCTGACAAAACATTTTCACATCTACCTCCTTATTGAAACTTCACAAAGCCCTCTTAGGTTGATGTGGCTAAGTGTTATAATTTCCCTTTGTAGATGAAGACCTTGAGGTTTTGAAAGTATGGTAAATCAACAGTCTAGTTTGCAACAGAACCGGACCTTGAATTTTTAAGTCTAGGACCCTTGATTGATACAGGAATTAAAAAAGAATTTGAATATATCCTATATATTCTTATATATAGTATACTATATATAAATACCTATGTTCTGTTTTGTTTTGCCACGTCCAGTCAATATGCCAGGTTTTAGAAAGCTAAGTTTAGGATTTTCTTCTATCCATTTCTTTAAAGCCTGAAAATGAAAAGCAGTTGAACACTATTTGTATGCCATTCGTATTAATTCAATATTGAAATATATTCGAGAAGAAAAAAATTTTAAGCTAGTATACAGTTTTCAGACTGACAAACCTGAGAACAAAAGCTTCTTGAAATTGAATTCTATGCAATAATTAACTATAAGATATAAATCTTTGTGATATGAGATAGTTTAATCTCTGAGATTATTTTTCAAATAATAAAAGCATAGTTCAGAATAGTGGGTATGTAGAACTAATAAGAGAATTTAGCAAGATCTTAGATCACGAGATCAATATACAGAAATCAGTTGTATTTCTATATACCAGCAACAACAAAAAAAGGTTAAAAGCACCATTTACAACAGCATTAAGAAATACATACTTAGGTATAAGTCTAACAAAATATGCCCAGCGTCCTTATAGTGTAAATAACAAAACACTGATAAAAGGAACCAAAGAGCCCTCAATGATCTCCACCTTCTGGTATTCAGATCCTCGTGTCCCCTCCCCCCAAGTGTGAACTGAACTCACTGACTTGTTTCTAATGAATAAAATATGACAAACATGATGGGCTATCACTTCCAAGCTGAAGTTATAAAATGATGGTGACCTCCATTATCAGGTACCTGCTCTCAGTCTCTCTAGGATCACTCACTCTAGGGGAGCCAGCTGCTCCGCTGTGAGGCAGCCCTGTGGAGAGGCCCACATGAATGAGCTTGGAAGCACATCTTCTGAGATCTGCCAACAGCTATCTAAGTGAGGCCGAAAACTGATTGATTCTCCTAAGTCAAGCCTTAAGATGACTGCAGCCATAGCCAACACTTGATTGCAGTCTCATGAAAGACTCTCAGTCAGAAACACCCAGTTAAGATTTTCCAGCTTCCTGACCCATAGATATTGTAAGATAATAGATGTTTGTTGTTTCCAGCCACTAAGTTTTTGGGCAATTTGTTATCAGCAATAGGAAACCAATACCGAAGTCCTATATAAATGAAGAGATATATAATCTATAGTCATGGCTGAAGGTGATATAATTAAGATGTCATTTCTCCTCAATTTTACTTAAAGATTCAATGCAATCCCAAAAGAAATCCCAGCAGATATTTTCATAGATGTGGACGAACTGATTCTAAAATATAAATGGAAAGGCAAAGGAAGATAGCTAAAACAATTTTGAAAAAAAGAAAAAGGTTGGAGGACTCATGCCACCTAATTTCAAAACTCATTATAAAGCTACAGTAGTCAAGACAGTGTGGGATGAGCGGAAGGACAGATGTATAGATAAATAGAATAGAATGGAGAATACAGAGATACAGCCACACAAATACAATCAGCCGAGTTTTGAAAAAGTTACAAAAGCAATTCAATAGAAAAAGGATAGTCTTCTCAACGACAGTGCTGAAACAACTGGATGTTCGCATACCAAAAGAAACAAAAAGCACCTCAACCCACACTTCAAAATGGGCTGTTGACCTAAATGTAAAATGTAAAACTGTAAAACTCGAGAAGATAACAGAGAGCAAACCTTCATGGGCATGGGTAAGCAAAGGGCTTTTAGATACAATACCAAAAGCACAATCCACACCAAAAAATTGATTAACTGGACTTCGTCAAATATTAAAACTTTCAGTCTGGAACAAGTACTGTTAAGAGAATGAGAAGACCAAAAGAAAAATGTTCAAATCGCATTCCTGACAGAAGATGTTTTTGTCAGAATATAAAAAAAGAACCCTCAAAAACTCAACAATAACATGATAAACGATCCAATTAAACCAACTTTTGAAATGGGCAAAAGAGGTGAAGACATCTTTTTCTTCACCAAAGAAAATATATGGGTAGATAATAAGTATATACAAAATGCTAGACTATACTAGTCATTAGTGAAATGCAAATTAAAACCCTAGTGATATATCACCATATTTCCACAGAATGGCTAAAATATTTTTAATTGACAAAAATAATTTTTAAAAGTATTAAGTGCTTGCTCTACAGGTATCAAGACTTATCATAAACTAATTAAGACAGTGAGGTGTTAGTATAAGGATAAACTACCAAATAATCAGAATAGAATATAGAACCTAGAAACAGACCCACACATATGTGGACACTTGTCTGCAGAGCACTAAAGAAAGGATAGTCCTTTCAACAAAATGGTACTAAGTCAATTTGTTATCCACAAGGAGGAAGAAGCTTACATCCACAAGTGCTCTGGTTTTCACAAAGAGAATGGTTCTAGTCTCTGGGTTTAAGTGGTACTCCTCTTGCAAGACGAAGGAGAGGTCTTGGAGTTTAGGGTTCTCGTTGCTGGGATCCATGGAAATGCTTTCTAGTTCTTGCAGCTTTTCTGCAAAAGGAGAATGTTTTATAAATAGCTGATAAATTCTAGAAATTTAGAAAACATTGTGACCTTCAGCTATCGTTCAGTTAATCTCTCAATCTTTGACCAGAATTTTAGTAGCACATCACTGGGTTACATATATGTATAGCAAATACTTCAGTGTAGGCCAAAAACAATTATTAATGGTAATTACCTTTGGGAAAAAAATTGGGGGGAAGAGTAAGGAAGGCTTACTTTTCATTTAATATCTGCCTATATTTTTCTTAATATGAGAGATGCAGAATTATGAGCTATTTGGGCTTTTTTCTTTTTACAGAAGTATCTATAAATTATAGCATTTTTAATATCATTGAAACACACTTAGGTATTTTTTTAACCTTTATAAAATTACTAAAAGTAAAACCAGAAAATCTTATTATTAACCATTTCTATGAATGTAAACTTTGCAAATCCTGCTATGTTTCCTTCTTCAAAATAGGAACTAGTATAAGCAGCAGATTCTTTCCATAAGTACCAGGTTTCACTGAAGTTTAACAGTCCTGCCATCTATAGTATCTTCTTAAGCCCAGGACAACTCTCTGAGTATCACCATTTGCTAAGCAAATAAAAGTATGCTGCCACTGGATTTCATCAGCCCACTTAGCTTCCTCTTCCGGAAACACCACCCCACCTTCGAATCTCCGAGTGAGATCTTGCTCAGTCTCATCAAAACCTGCTGTTCGAACATTACGGAAGAAGTCTTTCAAGTAATCCAGAGCATCTTTCACCCGTGCATGCTCATTGATGATGAGGGCATCATTAAATTTCTGTTTAAAATGAAAGCTGAGTATTAACCAATGTTACCCCAATAAACTTAATAAAAAATAAAATAAAAACCGAGTTTCATTGTGTTTATAATGTCTACTGTGTTTGCTGTACTTACTATAGAATTAATTTTAAGAATAAACTTTTCTCAAATCTATTCCAAGTTATTTATGATGAACAGCCCCTAACTGGTGTTGTAATAAAACCTTTGAATCAAATACTGTTTTTTAAAAAAGTCTCAATTAGCTAGATCATTAATTAGAATCACTTCAGATTCTAGAATTCTACATTGGAAGAGAAAAAGAAAATTACAAGAAAAATCTACATCAAAGTTCAAAAACCAAAAAAATGAAAACAAAGCAATTTCCACATCAACCTGACTCATAATTAAGGCATTCGATTTAATCTCTTTATACATGTAAAGCTATTACTGAATTATAATTGCACCTCTGTAGAATGATGGCACTGACCACCTACCCCAAATATTCGATTAAGTTCATTAAAATTCTATAAATGCATACTATTGAGTGCATTTTAAAACATTTTTATCCGACGTGTGTATATGGCTTTATCAAAGGTAAGAAAACATATGCGTCAGGACAGGGCAATAGAAGCCGCTTATTTAACTTTAAAGACAGCGGTCACTGGTCACGTGTCTACAAGAATGCTCACCATCCCCCAATTTTTTCTAATCATGTCAATCAATCACGGGACTGTTTGAAGCACAGCATAGAACCTCTGCCTCTGTGTCCATCCTGCTGCTTCTAGTATTGTTTCAGAAAACAAAGAAGATGCTGAATGGGATAACTTTTGGAGTTTGCTTCATTAAGAACCTTCTACAAAGTTCCTAACTAGGCTGTTGGGGCCAGGATAAAAAGTTGATGTTTCATCAGCTGCCACAGCGCAGCTCCCAGTAGGTGCTACGACTAAAATATGCCTTTCCAAAGAAGCAACATACCCGCAAATGTGAAGTGTACAAAAACAGTGCTTTACAAATCCTGCTCTCTTCATCTTTGTCTGGCATCTTTAACACCATGCACTTTTTCTGAACTCCAACAATCCACTGTTCATAATTCTGTGTGCCAAAACTCCTGTTTTGAATTTGAGAGAAGTTTTCTAGAAAAAAAGAAAAAGTTTTTGTTGTGCCTTGAGTCAGTCATTTAAGTTTCTAAGCACGCCCTGCCCTCTAGTTTTCCTTCTACACAGAGTAGTCCTCCCATAACAGTCTGTGTTTTCAGAGGTCTGGGCTCTGTGCAGGGTGCTGGGGATGAAAGGATGAGTTCTTAAGCCGCTCAGTCTGTGTGTTACTCAAGGATCGGTTATCCAGGGCTCTTCAGGAAGAGCATAGCACAGTAAAAGTTACAGGCAAGAGCTACATTTCTGGGTTAAAATGCTCCTCTTTATTAACAAGAGGAACAAAGGAGGCTACCCAGACAAGTAGCACTGACATGTTTCTTTCCCAGCCTCAGCTACAAATGAAGAGGCCAGCAGCAAACTAAAGGAATCAACAAGTATTAAGTGAACTTGGGTAACTGTGGAAATAAGCTAAGCAATCTAAAATGAGCAATTTTCAGCATTTGGATTGGTGTAAAGGTGGAGGTAGGGTATTAGGGATGGAAAGAATAAGAAGGTAGAAATTCACGTCCCTCCATCCTTCTGCTACCTCCCCAATTCGGACCATGTCATAATGTTCCTGGTATTATCTAGGATGTATATATATGATGGCCTCCTAACTGGGCTCCCCACTTCTTGCCTGATTCCCTCCAATCCATTCCCCACTCAGCGGCTAGACAGAGTTTCCAAATTGGAGATGAAAAATTAGGCTGCCCCACTGCTTATGAGCCTTTATTGGATTCCTCTGTCCAAACTCCCTGCCTGGCTCGCAGGGTCCTCTGTGATCTAGCCTCCACCTGCTTCTGGTCTTCATCTTTAGACACTCCCCTTCCTATATTTCACAGGACTAATGGAAATTCCCATACTCTCTCTATTCACCTGGCCTTTGCACCTGAAGCTCTCTCTGCCTAAAACATACCTTAGTACCACCACCCACCTACCCAATCCCCTGTTGCTTTATTTTTTTTACTACTTACAAATTTTGGCTTTACCGTTATACTGGAAATTCTCTGAGGGAAGGGGCTGTGGCCCAGGGTCCATGCTATATTTCTATCACCTAGCACGCTACCTAGCAGTGAATAAATGAATAAGTAAATGAACATGTTCAAGGAACTCAAGGAACTGCTAAATCACAGGATTCAAATAGGGAAGTAGTGGAAGGTAAAACTGGAGAGATTGAGATATGCAGAACTAGATCGTGCAGGCACAGCTCAGACTGTCAACTTAGAAACTTAAAGAGCTTTGCCTGTAAGGCAAACGGATTCAAGCAGGATATTGACATAAAACTGGTATTTCAGGAAGACTAACCAGGAAATGGGGGGCTATATAGAAAAGAGCGGAGGTAAGCAAACCAGCTAGAAGGTTGCTAGAATAAGTCTTAAATCAAGCTGTGAAAGAAAAGGAAAGAGAAAAGCAAAATGAGTGAGAGAAGTTAAGACAACATGAATTATCTAGCAGACATCAGAAAGTCAACATCACCAAAACTCTAAATTCACCTTGTACCTGCCAAAGCTGCTCCTAATTCTAGAACCAGTACTGCACACTGGCATACACACAGGTACCCAAGCCAGAAGCCTGAGGGAAGTCTTCCACTCCCTTCCCTCTCTCATATCCACCCAAATCCAGTTAGCCATTAAATCTGAACACTTCCTATTGGCAGCTCTGCACAAGCCTCCTCCCTTCACCAACCCATCTCAACGACCTCTGTTTGGCCCTCTTCCTTCACTGGTATGCTTATCATATCACTAATCAGTTTAAGATCTTCAGTTGCTTGCCCTTGCTTCTAGAATAACAGTTAAACTCAGCTTGGCCTTCCAAGCCCTTCCCTGTCTGCCCCCTGCCTCTCCCTTTAGTCTCACTCCTTTCTACCACTCACACGTTAGAACGATCATGAAATGCTCACAGTTCCTAAAACTCACTGTGTGCTCTCTTCCCTCTATGCTTAATTCTTTTTCCACCTCACTTGATTATCTCTCCTTAGCTTGGCTGACTTCGAGATTTGTCCTGGGGGAAGCCTTCCTTGCCAAAATCCCCAGGTATTCCCACGGCCTCCAGTGGGTAACCCAGCCTCATGGAAACCACTCACACCTGATTCTCATTATTTGTCTGGGAGTTCCCTGAGGGCGGGGACTATGTCTTTAATCTTGTTATTTCCGTTACCTAACACAATTTCCTGGCACAGTAAATATCTGGTGAATGAATGAATAAATGAATAAAAAGGAGAAGAATAGAACTTGGTGACTTCATGAGAGAGTCTCAAAAGGAGAAAGAATCAAAGATCACTTCTAGGTTTGAATGTAAGCCATCAGGCAGAATGATGGTTTCATTCATGTAAGGGGGAAGTTGGGATGGAAAGCAAATTTGAGAGGTCAAAAAAGGAAGAAACTGTTGAAATATAATATTTTCCAGATGTGTGTGTTCAGATGGATTTACTTTGTATTTAAACAGGAAAAAAGTGGCAAGAGAAAATAAAGGAGAACTTAGAAGTTTCCTTAATAATCTGAGTAACATATAATCAAGAATGTCAGCCTCTGGTGTTGGCCTCGACACTCTGAATGAAGGAGAATGCAAACAGACACTAGTGGACAATATTTGGCTATTTCTAAATGGAGAGAATACAAAATGAGATTTATCTTACCGAGAGTTACGGTATCAAGTTGGTCAAAGATACTCTTTGCCAGACCCTCTATCTCCCTCATCAGCTGAGAGATGATGCATTTAAATTTGTTGGTAGTCCGTGATTCCACTTTCCTGAAAACTAAAGCCATCAAAAGAAAGTAAGTATTTTTCAGAAAGAACACATCAGAATTCAAAGTGGGTATGTCTAAACTTCTGTTACTTCCTCTATAAAACCTGAGACTCCAAGCTCACAAGGAGGCAGTGTAGATGCTAAAACAAATGCTCAAAAACCTTGTAACAGCTCCCTCCTACTGCTTAAAGCACTGATTCTAACATCTCTGTCTTTCGTGTTCTGGGTCTAATCCAATTTCTCATCTGGCTTTCCTGTTACTCAACACAGAGCCTCTATTCTGATGAGGCTGGTATCCATCTTATCTGTGCAAATGCCACACTTTTTAACTTGTCCAGTTCCTTGATCCCTTCCCACCCAACCCTCAGGAGTATTCACACTGTCTCTAGCATTCGTTATTGCATTGTTTCAGCAGAAACTTATTAATGGCCTACCACGTGCCATGTTCTGGTGATAAGACAGTTGAAAAGAACACATTCCATGCTCCAGAGAGGTCTGTGTTTTTAGGGGACAGAAAGATATGTAGCCAATAACCACAGGAGAGTGCTGTAACCTAAATATGTACAAGATCATGGAGGGGAGGGAAAGGAATCTCAAATTCTTCCACAGGAGGTGGTGGTGTGGGATAAGCAGGAGAAGAGGAAAGGAAGAAGCAAACACAATCGTGTACAAAGGAGGACAGCATGGACAAAAGCTTAGAGAGAGAGATCACATGACATATTCGAGGATCCCACAGGAATGTAACATGGTTGCATTTGTGGGAAGTGGAAGGAGATGGAGCTCAGAGGGCAGGGGGACCATATAATGAAGAAATTTGTACTTGATACTAAAAAGTTTAGTTTGGGCACTATCTCTAAACCCCTTATAGGCAGCTCCCAGAAAGGAATTTAACTGCCCTTTCCCCTACTATTTCATGTGTTTGTTCTACCTTATATTCATACAGTCATATGCTATTCAGGGAGCAAGGATGAAGTCATGTCTATCTTCTCTCCCCTCTCACTCTTGCTGGGTTAGTATAGCGTTGGGACCCAATAAACATTTGTGAGTCAATTTTATTTAAAAAAACATATTCTGATCTTTTGCGCAAAGACATGATGAGTTCAGATTTCATTTCAACCAAAATGACTAGCTACATATCGAAATAATAATGGCACAGTAGCCTTTTCAGGCGTGAAACACAGGGAAGGACTGAGCTCCGCTCTTGGCTGTTTACATACTTAGATTTTCTCATCGCCTCTCTCTGATTGTTAGTATTTTTGTAAGAGTTTTATGGAATGGAAGAAGTAAGAATGTTTGCTTTCTCCAGGCCATTCCTGAGGTTTATTCATTGCTTGGGGAGAGAGCTCAGCTGAAGAGAGAGACCCAAAATGTGATTATTTGCAAAGTTTGGGGTTTGGAAACAAAGTTTCTACTAAACAGAGGTAAAAATTCATTTTCATCCAAATGGCTGTGAACTAGGAATAGCAGGGTATAACGAAGTTCCAAAGGGCATGTAACTGGATTCCACTTACACTTCTGGGGCTTATAAACAACTTCCTCCAGTTCCTCCAAGTTGTCTTTGACTGTTGCTACCACTGATACGTCAAGAGAAGCACACAGTTTACAGATATATTCCAAGGCTTCACTTGTGCTTTTGGCATCCCCAACGCCAACCGAGGCAGTCAGCCCAACGACCTGTGAAGAGCATTCCAAACTGTTAAATGTCTGAGAAATACAACCCCCCATGTAACTCTCTTCTACTAAAGTAGGTTTTTTCCCCCTAACTTCAGATAAAGAGCAAGAACATTTTTTCTGAAATTCACAATGACATCACATATGGAAAGGTCCCCATTCAGCAAAGCACTGAATAAACGCAGGAGTCACGAAGCATCAGCTGAACACAAATCAGCACAGAAATAAAGAGAGGAAACCCTTTCAAGGTAGGACTTCTCTCTTCCTAACCCTTGTGTCCCCATGATGTATAGAACAACACACTGAAAAGAACTGAAACAAGACACACTTCCATTCCAATCTCAGCCATGTCACACTGAACAAGCATCTTCAGCTCTCTGTAAAGTTGGGTAACAATAGCTATTTAAAATGATATCTGTGTGAATTCAGTATTATGTATTTGTAAAGACTTTAGCTTAATGGTCATCTTATAAATATTTCTATCTAATAGCCATTGAATAAATACTGAATAATTGGCTCATTAGCAAGGAAACTAGTCAACTACCTTTTTTTTTTTTTTTTCTAGAAGAAAAAGCTGTAAGAAATGTGATTGCTACTGAATTTTGTCTATGGGCACCATACTGAATTTCTTCTAACCTGTGTTTCCTAAACAGGTAATTATAAGGGCTAAAGAACTTAACACAAATGTGAGATTGGTATATTATAAATTCATGATTTCCAACCTCATTTGGGCCCCCAATCTGACCCATCAATTCTTCTGTGTACTCCTCTTAGGTCTCTCTCTCATTTCAAATCTTCTCCATGCACCTTGAGCTCCCTCTCTCATCTCCATCTTGATTATTCTCAGCAAATGATCTATCTATATCTCTCACATTCAAGAGAAAAGAGAGGTTATATTCCAGGAATTCCCTATCCTTTCTGCTTTCATCTCGACTCTCCATCTTGACTCTTTTCGCACCCTCCCTTCTAATGACACCAAAGTGGTGTTCCGTCTACTCTCCCGTACTAATCCATCTTCTTGCCTACCTCTCCCACTCTCTCTGGTCTCTCCTGGCATCCCGTTCCATCAGTCATTCCCTCTCTCCTATTCTTCCTCACCTACTGCTATTCACTACTTCATATTCTATAGTCAAGTGATATGAAGAGCGTCAAGATTCTTGAGCACACCATGTTCTTTCATACTTCTGTACCTCTGGACAAACAGCAGCCTTTAATGAAAATCACCCAACTATTTACCTTATAAACTTTTGTTAGTCTTTTAGGTCTTGCCTTACTTTCACAGCACACTTAGGAACTCTTACTTCTGACTGCACCTTGTACTCACCTCCACAGTGTGCCATCATGATAAATTATGATCTAATTCTTGCATATTTGGCTCCCTACGAAACTTAAGCTGTTTGAGGGCAAGGACTATGTCTTTTTATATTTGTATCACTGAATACATATCGGTTAAGTGGATAAATGAATGAATGAATCAAAATTAATCAATGAGTTATACAATATGGACTTAGGACTTGAGAAGGACATCTTCACCGGGGCTAGTGGGGATGGGGGCGGGGAGGTCAAGAGGATTTAGGAATATCACCGCTCTTCTGAGGACCCATCGGACTTTGCAGATACCTGAGGCAGTGAGTCTGAAGATCCTCCAAGTTTCTGATCTAAATAATTAAACATGATCATATTGTAAGGATGGTGTTTACTGGTGTTGTGGCACTCGTCAAATATCATCAAAGTAAAGACTGAGAGTGATGGAACAGTCCTATTTTTAAGGCTGTTCACAAGAATCTGTGGAGTTAAGATGATGATGTCATTGTCCTCAATAATCTGTTCCACGGAGACACTCTCAGCTGTTATTCCAGAAATGCCTGAAACTTTGTACCTGGAAAATGACGAAAGTTGCCTGTTACTAACTACAGTGTGAATGAGGAACCACAAAAATAAGAAATACTAGATCAGAACATCAATTGATTAAATTCTCCCTAAGTCCAAAAGGAGACAAGTGCTTAGCACAGAGACTCACACATGGGTAAGTGATCAATAAATGCAAGCTAGTTAAAATTGCTAGTGGTATATATTAATCGTTTCAAGCCACTGAGAAAGAAAAAGTATCTAAAGAATAATATTAAATGAATTATAAAATCACTAAAAAGTTAAATGTGCCATTTAAATATGAAGTTTATCTCAAGTCATTTATTCACTCTCTAAGAGCTAACCAAAGGAGTTTAGGATTTCGGGTATATCTAACAAAAAAGACCTAAATCCATGACGGAATTATATCTAGACCATATAAAAAGCTCAATCTATTATAATTGTTTGGTTTTTATTTTTCATGCCTACAGCACCTGGTCTATCCTAGGTGGTCTCCCATCCAAGTACTAACCAGGCCTGACTCTGCTTAGCTTCCAAGATCAGACATTGGCCCTGTTCAGCGTGTCATGGCCATAGACTATGGACTATTGCTCCACTGGGGTGTGAACCCAGGACCTTCTGCATCTAAAGCAGACATGCTAACCACCACACTACAGAATTACATTTAATTATTATAAATTTTTGAATAATGGTTTTCCAAAAACAAAACAAAGCAGGAAGTACATGAATTACATGAAGCTAGAGAAAAAGAAATTGGGTCAACTGTTATACCTACCCACGTCTTTCAAAATAGTCTGAGAACACGGATTTCTGCTGTTCATACACTGGAATTTGATTAGCAAAAAACACAACCTTCCCTTTTTGTCCTTGTGGAAATTTCTGAAGATGATGTTCACATATAAGAAATGCAACAAAGGTTTTCCCACAACCTTTAACATATAAAGAAAAAGAAAACATGTAACTAATATCATGCTAAAATATTTCTGTAGAAAGGTAATTATTTTTGACTCTCCTAAAACTACTGTGCAGACTAGTAAGTTGGTAATGTGGCTGAGTTCACAATGTCAGAATTTGCACTGTGACTCAAAAATATCAAGCCATATCCTAGGTAATATGTACTCAGTCATGGCCTGAAACAAGCTAAACGATGGTATTTTTCTTTTTCCTGATGTTCCTTAAAATACCTTGAGATTATTAATGGGATGGTTTTCTCAAAAGACAAATGGAACAAGGAAAAAACTGAAACTTGGCCATTTTATCCAGTATTCAATAAAAGAAATTAAGAAACAAATCATATAAGTAAGTAATGGCAATCAGCTTACCAGTAGGAGCGCATATTATTGTGTTTTTTCCGTTCTTAGCAGGCAAAGCAAGCTCTAGTTGGTAATCTCTTGGCTTTATTGGGCTGTGAGTATGAGACACTTCTGAAACACAAAAGGAACAAAATTACCCAATAGTTACTACTTTCAGGAATCAAGGCAATAGTTATCTATTGTCAAATAGACAGGAATCCCAATTTTAGCAAGGGCCTCAAGCAGGAGAGTTTAGAACCCTGTCTCCTGTTAACCATTTCAGCTTCTCCATTGATTGGAAGTTCAGAATTCTCCATCAATGACAAAGTGCTGATGGCAAGAAGGAAAAAAAAAAGAAAAAAAAGAAAAAAAACCAGAAAAAATCAAATGGCTTAATTCAGGGCAAGATAGGTGGCTATCAGTTAAAGGAAATGCTACATGGAACGAACAAATAGCAAAAAATCCCTCCAAGATCTCTGAAAACAGCAGACTGTAAATAGTAAATTCCTAAAGAAACCTCTTATTGAAGAGCAACTATACTTTGTAATTCTGCTCTCACATGGTATTTTCTTTCAACAGAACCAGAAATTTAAAAAAGTAATCAGAGGCTTTTTCTCACTAATAGATAAGTATATAGAATGTAAAGAACTACAAAAGACCTTGGAAATCACTATTGAGTACAACCTATTCATTTTTTTAAAAAAGGGAGAATTTCTGAAACATTAAGAGAGTTCACTAAGGACTTTTAAATGTAAGAAAAGTTCAAAGCAACTTAAATTTATTGATTTTATTCTGGTCGCAGAAGTAATCTGTAAATTTAATTCTTGTGGTATTATCATCAAGTCACATCTTTCTTCTAACACTACTTATTATCAATCATAATTTCTTCCCTGATGCCCTTTGTAAATAACGTTTTACTATAACTTACTATGCAACTTTCTGGTCTCCTCATGAAAATATCCTTCTAGAAATATAAGGTGGGCCTTAGAAGGCCACAGCTAACTTACACAGGTCTTTGTATGAATTAGGAAAAGTGCCCCTCAATGCAGTTTGACAAACAACACAGGCTGGATCTCAGCCTCCACTCAACCTCCCAGCTGGGCACATACGTGCAGTGCACAGATTTTATCAGCTTACACTGGGATCCTAAAAAGAGATTGAGCAAGTAACTCACAAATCGTAGAAGTATTTCTTTCGAAAGCAAATCTGATTTTGGAATTCGTAGACATTCGGTTTCTGGAAGAACTCTATGTGCATTTTCAATGTAGACATGCACATACTTTCTTAGTGATAAAAGAAGACAAAAAGAAGATAAAAAGAGGGAGAAGAAGCTGACAATAGTTATGGAAGGGAGAGAATGACATTCCTAATTATAGGAAAAAAGTATCAACTGTAATATAAATTCACTTTACTTATGTTTCCTTAAAAATCTTTTCGTAAGGCTGTGACTTCTGGCACTGAAAAACGTGTCCCTACATAAGCACTTGAAGTGCACCATCATGGAAAAGAACAAAAATGGTGCGTACCTGAAGGTGGACATGAATTCTGACTAAGATTCTGGCATTCTGGTTCTTCCTTGTAGAAAATTTGTACTTCGGAAGTTTTCATTTCCTCATCCTCAAGATCTTTCAATTCAACATCTTTTGCACCTTAATGAGACAAAAAACAGCTTAGATTTTTATGTGATCTGATTACAATCCTGATGGTGAAAGCCCTACAAAAAAGAGGCCATAATAGTATATTTTAAACTTCCATTAAGATTTCTCACAACCACCCCCTTCACCTTTCAAAAGAATTAAAAGAATCTTTTTGAGTTTGATATCTCAGTTTAGAGTTTGAACTCCAATGTCATTTCATACTTTATTAATCAAAATGTAGAATTTAAACCAGGAGTTTCGGGAGCTTGTTGGACATGCAGAGTCTGGAGCCCCTACTGAATCATAATCTGATTTTAAACAAGATCCCCAGGTGATTCACATGCATGTTAAGGGAGAGAAGCAAAGCTGAACAGATATTCACGTCTGCCATTGTTGACCTGACTCAAGAAATCAGATGTGTATTTTATACAATTTCTGGAACAACTTGTGACCTGAAGAAGCCTAGGAAAAGCAAAGACTAGATTCTCTGAAAGTTTACCAAACTCAGCCTTTAAAATAATGCTCTGAGAAGATGTTAGCTTCAGAAAGTCCAATGATGGCTCCGATATTTAATCACAATAGATTATTTTTTTCAATCCTGTTCTGGCTTCTAGGCAAGAGAACCAAGCAATTCCTATTGTGAGTCTACTCTGAAAAGGGAGTGAGTCCTTTAACTCACCTTTGAACCTTTACCTCTAGAATTTTCAGGCTATTTCTCTCATCATCTAAATGCACACAGTGAGCTCTGATTCTGCCTTCCCCAAATCCTTTGGACCAGATGGGCTAATTCTGAATGATAACAGCTTGCACTAGTCCATTTTTAGGGGTTATATGCAATCAAACTACTTCCTAGGCAAGTAGCCACTTGCCTTCCAGAATTCAGTTTCATGCTGGTCTCTAACATTAAGATTTAGCCATGGGTATCTGACTGAAGAAAAATGCCTCTGACAGTGAATGAAAAACAAGTAAGATTGAAGGAAGCCCTGAGTAGAACTATGAGGAAGGCAGAGCATGTTTTCAGATACTCCTTCCTCTCAGAGTTCTTCCTTGAATAGCCCACCTTTCTCTATAATCCACAGTTCACTGAACTTGCTTTCTTCTTTCTCCAAAGCAAGTTTCAAAGATTTAGGCCAGTTCTCCTTGTCGGATCTGAGAAGGCATTCAACCATTTTCTCTGCACCAGCCATCGGCCCCTTGTTGGAACAAACCTAAGCAAGACAAATATCGTTGATGGATCAATCATTTCGTTTTCCATTTATGAGTTTTTACTGAAGAAATACTGATTTAAGTGCTATCTGATTTAAAATCATTGTATATTATGGTTCAGTAGGTCTTCTTCATGACCAGTTTTGCTCCATCCAAGACGGTCTTTTACGATGTCTATTCCTTCGTCCTTATCCTCTACATGTTATGTCACTATGTCAAGCCAAACATTCTTACTTCCTCTGTAATCTTATATCCAATCATCATCAGCAATACTAGAAAAACAATCCATTTGACAACCACTCAGAATACTGGCATAGAGAAATATTTGGAAGGATATAACCAAATGTTAACAAATATTTTTTTCAGGGTAATGGGACTTATATGACTTTTATTATTAATCATAATAACTAAAATTTATTGAGCACTTATTACTATGTGCCAGGCATATCTAAGCACTTATATTACCTCATTTAATCCTTAGAAAAATAGAGTAATAAGATACTATTATTATTTATATTTTATACACGAAGAAATAGAGGCTTAGAGAGACTAAGAAACTTGCCTATGGTCACACCATTAGTAACTGGCTGAGGCAGCATTCTAACAAAATTTATGTGTCTAGAGTCTGAAACACTAGAGTTTATGGCTTTTTTCTTTTTATTTGCTAAACTGCTTAATTTTATCTAAATTTACGTAAAACATTCACATAAGTAATAAAATAATTTTAATTGAAAATAGGGCAAATCTGAAAAAAACTTGTCACATAATTACTCAATTCACAATTAAATGTATTTTTCTAAGTAATTCTACCTTAAATTTGTGGACTTTTGTGGACTTCAGTGATTTTTCTTAGGTTTAAAATAGTATATAAAACAGAAAACATTTTCCATTTTCAAATTATTTCCCCCAAATTCAGTACTCTAATTAAATTACCTGTATAATTTCTTCACATTCCTGATCAATTAAACATTCGGATATGTCAGGAAGGATGTCATTTGGGTTAATTCTGGTTTTAAATTCTGGCTGCAAACGCTTTAAAAGCAATCTATACTCCTCCAACTTTTCAATTTTTTGGAAATCCCAATTCTCAATGGCTTCATAAAGGCCAGAATAACCTGAAAAAAAAAAATTAGCGGTTTTTATGAGACCATCTAAAAAATACTTTGAGATTACTATCATAGGAGTCATGTGTGAATGTATAGTGATAGAACCCCCAAAATATACATAAATTGCCTTAATTATTAATGATCTTTCAAAAAGAAAACTCAATATTCGTTTTAGACACCCAACATTTCAGGTCCTCTATCAATATTTATCATCTTTTGGGAGAAAGAACTAAGGATAAATGTGAAGTCTTGTATCTGGCCTTAGTGTAAAATTTTCTTCCAAAGTACCCCCACAGACAACTTACAACCCCTGATTTGTCTTTCAATGAGTCAAATCATCATGCTATTAAATATCTTGTCAATGCAAAGTAGTAAAGAAGGTAAAAATTAATATAAATATTAATTCCTGTCCTTCAGGAGCTTACCTCCTATATTATTCAAAAAAAAAAATTAAGCACAATAAGAAATTTGAGGTGGAAAAAAATTATTTCCTACTGTAATAATCCAAGATTGCTTCACTCTAAGATTCTCTGACTTTAAGAATTACCAAGCTTGCCTGATTTTAAGGCCCACACTGTCTCATTAGGCTATAAAAAGCAGAGCAACAAAATGAGCACATGTAAGCCCACTACCCAACTTAAGAACTAGAACATTCCAATACATGTGTGGGTATGTGCCTCCGTTTCCCCCTCCTTCTATCTCCCTGCAAATATACCACTATCCTGTTTTTGATGTTTCATTCCCTTGATTTTTTTAATAGTTGCATGACATATGTTTGAATCTCTAAACAATATATGATTTAGCTTGTTTGGAATTTTATAATTAAATCCTACTAAATGTAATTTTCTTTGGCTTTTAAAAAAGCTTAATATTATATTTCTAAGCTTTCCCTGTGTTGTCATTTGAAGCTTTGTTCATATATTTTCACTGGAGTGTAATGAACCATTGCGTGAATATTTTCAAATTTATTTACCCATTCTCCTCTTCAAGGATACTGGGATTGCGTTCGATTTTGTTTTATTGCTTGCTTTTGTTACTACAAACAGTTAAACATTGAACATTCTTGTGTGAGTATTCTGAAATATATGTATAATAGTTTTTCTAGGGCACATATTTAAGAGTGAAACTTGGATAAAAGGATCTTAAACTATAGAAGATGATGCCGAATTGTTTTTCAAAATAGTTGTTTCAAGTTACACTCTGTATTGTGATATATAAGATTTCCCATGAAATGTCCTTTTCAAACCTTAACACTGTACTTAAGTTTTGCTATCTAGTAGTTATAAAATGTATCTCATTGTGTTCCTAATTTGCAATTCCCTAATTGCTAATTCGGCTGAGAATCTTTTCCGGTTTCTTAACCTTTCATGCTTCCTATTCTTTGAAATATAAGTTCATATCTTCTGCCCTGTGAATATTCTCTTTCTTTTTCTGATTGATTTTAAAGCTTTTTTAGAATATTCTATATAAAATTCTTGGGTTATTATATATTTTACAAATATCCTCTCCCTATTTGTGACTTGTGTTTTTACTTTCTTTATAGTATGCTTTGATAAACAGATGTTCTTAATGTCTTCAAATTTATCAATCTTCCTTTTACGGTTAATGCTTAAATGTCTTATTTCATAAATCCTGCCATACCCCAAGGTCATAAAATATGATTCTATGTTTTCTAAAATTGTTAAAATTTTGCCTTTTAGAATTAAGTCTTTCATTCTTATGAATTCATTTTTTGTTTATATGAATGGAATGAGGTAAGGAATACAAATTGATTTATATCCACATGGATATGAAAGTTAGAGTTTGTTTGGTTTTTAACATTATTCTTTTTAGGTTATCCTATTTACAATGGCCCATTGCGATTTATCAAAAAGCGCCTCCTTTCCTAATGATCCTCTTTTCCCAGTGCTGTCTAATATAACAGACTTTCATAAATACATAAGCCTAATTAAAGGCTCTCTTTTCTATATCAGTGGTCAGTTGGTCAATACCAAGACCAGAGTTACATTGTCTCAATGTCTATGGCTTTACAATAAATCCTATTATCTAGAAGGGGAAACTCCAGGCTATTTAATTCTTCTTCTTTAGGGATACCTTGACAATATTCTTGGGTCATAATTCTTCCATATACATTTTAGAATCAGCTTGTCAAACTCATGAAAAGGCAGGTAGGATTTTTATTACAATTATATTAAATATATAGATCAATGTAGGGAGAACTAACATTTTTGTGATAACAAGTCTTCTCTATGTAACTCCACTTAGATAGGACTTCTTTAATACATTTCGATAATATTTTATCATGTTCTCCATTCAGACTTTACACATCTTTTGCTAGGTTTATTCCTAAATACATTACAACTTTTGTTACTATTATAAATAATATTTCATTTTAGATTAGATTTTCTATTTGTTTCCATTGGGTAGAAATGCAACTAACTTTTGTATACTGATCTTATATATCTAATAAACTTACTAAATCCCATAGGTTACAATACTCTCTGTAGATTCCTTTGGATATTTCAGGTAGAAAATTATATTATCTGCCTGAAAATAGTTTTTACATTCCCCAGATTAAAAGACATGAGCTGTATGTGGATACCTCAAAATTAATAACATTTCACTTGTACAGCATTCTGAAATAGTCGGGCAATATACTCTGATTTATGAATAAGAACAAACTAACCCGCATGGTTAAGAGCATCCATAAAGCCACGGAACCAGCCTTCTTCTTGGAGCTCCAATAGGAACCTGAGAAAAAGTGAGGCAGCCTCCATTGCACCCCTGTTGTTTTTCTCAGCCTGAATATACTGCACTTCATCTATAAACAGAAGCAAAAGTGATTCATCAAACTGCAGAACCATTAATCATCGGAAGAAAAACTGGAAAAGAGTTGTCAAACCTTTTCAAACAGGGATGAAGACTGTAACAAATCACAGCAACAGAAAGAATTGCAAGAAGGCAGCAAATTCTCTTCCCAGGCAGATGACACCCATTTTTCACCAATCCCCCACCCTGCAATCTTCTCTGGAAACTTCTCCTAGTTTGGTATGTAAATGTGGGAGTGCACTCTAAGGCAGTCCTTAAGAAAAGGAGTTCTTTAAAGATGTATGAAAGAGTCCCCACAACGAGGAAGAAGTCATGGTAGCTCTGGATTAGGAGGAAGAGCAAAGGCTTCCTCAAATATTTTGATAGCCTCTTGTTCGAAAGTCAGAATTAACTGAAGGACTAAAGAAGTGTGAGGATAGGACCACTCCATGGCACCAGCAACATGTACAGTAGACTCAGCAAGCAGAGTTAGAAATAAACAGAGACACCTTGATGGTCATTTTTCCAGGCTTCTGCTAAGACAGTAGGCAATATGGCAGAAGAGAGAAAGCAAGAAGAGTTAAAAGAGAAACACAGTGAGGCCAGGCAGCAAAAAACTATCCACCAATCTGCTGGTGGTCATACTGACTTTGTACACTAACTCCATGTCTGAGGTGGTAACCAAATGTTGCTTTCATATGAACTGACATTTGGTAATCTACCATTTTTCCCCATTTTTAATGGCATGTAAATCCCAAGGGAGAAGCCAGTTTCTCTGGCTGGTTAACCACTGTATTCTCAGCGATTACCAGAGGCCCAAACATAAAACAAACACTCAGTAAGGTATGTTGGAAGAAAGGAAGGAATGCCTTCCTTCTCTGCCAAGGTCTCTGTCTTGGCAACAATAAAATTAACCCTTTTAAAGTGTAAAAATTCAATGGTTTTTCGAGTTGTGAAACCATCACCACTATCTAATTCTAGTACATTTTCATTACTGTAAAAAAAATCTTATAGCCATTAGCAGTCACTCCCAATTTACTCTCCCTTTAGCCTCAGACAACCACTAATCTATTTGGGTCTCTAAGGATTTGCTTATTTTGGACATTTCACATAAATGAAATCATACAATATGCAGGTTTTGTGACTGGGTTCTTTCTCTTAGCATACTGTTTGCAAGGTGCATCCATGTGATGCTATTCCCAGCTTTCCAAGGTAGAAGGTCTTGATATCTTTCTATGCTTTCTGTCTCTTTGCATGTCTCTAACCGAAGCACAGACACTGCATAGTATACACTAATTGTTTGAGGGTCTGTCTTCTCTTAAACTGTGACCATGGACATGTATTCATCTTTGTATCCTAAACATCAACAAAGTACCTGGCTCCAAAGTGCGTGTGTCCAGAAAATGTTACTGAAGGAATGCATAAATACTCACAATACTTAGCTTATCCATGAGGTTTCAAGGTAGACCTAGGTTTGGGCTACAGATTTTTTGTAATATCCCTTTGGAGTAAAAGGCTAACCCAGTGCCCCTCCAGGACATGGGTTAGCCTTTTACTCCAAAGGGATATTACAAAAAATCTGTAGCCCAAACCTAGGTCTACCTTGAAACCTCATGGATAAGCTAAGCAAAGCCCTGCAAAATCCCAGTGATCATGCAAGCTCTCCAGAAGAAACACAACTTCAATGCTCCTTTCCCAAGATGCAACCAGTGTATAATATCCAATACATGGAGGGAAGAATTAATTACAGTAAAAGAGATACAAAATATTGCTACTATAATTTAAATATACTGTGTACATCATAAACTACAAAGAAATGAACAGGAAAGTTATAACCAATTAAATGACAACAGTTGCCTTTGGGAGAGGCTCAAAATAAAACCTGTATGGTACATTTCACATTCAAAAAGAAGACAATATTATAGAGTTCTTCAGCTTTTTTTGTTTTTAACCTATCTCTTGGTATTTTTATTGTGGTTGCATTATAACTATAAATTAAAACATACATTAAAAACTATCCTATCTCTGCGTACCCACAGCACATTATGGTTTGCCATCGAAGCACTTATTACACTTTAATATCTATTGCTTATTTAGTTAACCTGCCTCCACATATGTACTCTGATCTCTGCCAGGACAGGGACCACTTCTATTGTGTTCACCACTGATTCCTCGGTTCCTAACAAGATGCTACCTGTTAGATAATGTGTGTAGTGATATGTGTAAATTATCTCCAATGCTGGCATAATGCCTAACACATATGAGTTGCTCATTTATTGAATCAATACATGAGCGTATGCAAGAATGGAATTCACACCAGTTTGTTTCACTCATTCCAAGAACTTCTAAGAGATGTCTTGCAGGGGCTTACATTCTTCAGGGACCAAAGTTACTTTGTGGTCCTTAGGATAGTGTTTTATTACTTCATCTTAAGCACAACTAGAAAGTGGCAGTCCACTTTTGTTGGTGGTACTTTTACTCATTCCACATCCTGTGGTTTGGTTTTGCAGAGCAATTAGCAGGCAAGTTACCTGCCTGCTTTAGTTGAATTTGCAAAAAATGTCTCACATCAGGCAAGATATTTAGGCAGTTGGAATCTGAAAGGGAATTGCCAGATCCCCTCTATCATCTGACTCCTTCCAAGCACCACCTTCCTTCTCCCCAAAGTCTCTGCTCATCTCCAGCACAAAGCACTACGAGACAAATGTACAAAACGGCCCATTATTCTTCATCATATGTCTCAAAAGCTAGATGGAAATACCTGAATCGAAGCCAACAGCCACCTGGTCCAAGTCTTGCTCCTCTCAAGCTCCGTTATTAGGAAGTGGCCAGCAGAGTAAGCATTAACTGCCTTGTAGCTCTGACATTATTTTGTAATCATTTGTATACATCTGTCCTCACTCATCTCCCACCCCCAAAACCCTGGGCTGTAAAGTATTTTAAGGAAGAGCCTGTATCTTCTGAACCTCTCTGATGTCAGCACAAAGCTGAACGCACACAGTAGACATTAAATATTAATAGAAACAAATAAAATGAACAGCGACTTGTTTCTCCTGTCTTTGAACCTAAATAGATGTGCGCCCTTAAGCAAGTCATTTCACTCGATGGGACTCAGTTTTCCCATCCGGGCTTCCAAGGGCTCCTCAAATTCTGACAATCTCTAGTCTAAAATGCTGTCGAGATTTTGCTGCAAACCCGACGTTCCCAGCAGGCTACCCGTACCAATTTAAAAGGAGAAAAGCAAAGGGGAAAACACCTGTTTCCCTCCCTCAAGGGGCGCGCGCCGCTGGGGACCACTCACCCTCCTTAAACCAGGGGGTCATGTAGCTCAAGATGTAGGTAGGGTCCAGAATCTTCGTGACATAGTCCCGGAAGGTGTGCAGATTCCGCCGCTCCTCGGCCGTCATGCTTGCAGCTCAGCTCCCCGCCTTAGCTGTGCTCCTCTCTCTTTAAAGCCCAGTGTGAGCCTGGAGAGGTTTCCCGAAAAATGGTTCCAGCACAGAGAGGCGGAGCTGCTAGGAAACCTTAACTACAGAGTTAGAATCGAAACTGCAACTGGCGGCGGGCTTGGGCGGCGGAGGCTGGGCTGCCGCAGGGGACAGCGCCCCCGCTCGGGTTCGATTGGTCTCTGGTCGCCTGCTTTTCCCACCTGTCAGCGCTCACTGATCCAGAGGGACCGAAGAATTGATGTTTCGATTTTCATTTTATCATATATATATATATATATATATATATATATATGTTTTGCTTTTATAGCGGTAAAGTTTAGGTTCAATGTGTACCAATTCTGAGTTTTGAAAAATGTGTACCATGGAACCGCTTTCCCCAGGTCGTGTGGATCGTAGGGTAAGTGTGTGTTTAACGATATAGGAAACTGCCACCTGTTCCAAAATAGCTATACCCACAAATGGCCTTTGGCATTCCCACCGGTAGTGTACGAGAACTCCAAATCCAGTAAACACACACGCAGGTCAGTTAGTTTGTTTGCTACTCTGGTTAGTGTGAAATGGTCTGTTACTGTGCATTTAATTTTAATCCCTCAAATAATGAATGATGTTGGGCACATTTATATGTACTTATTGGCCAGTCATGTCTTTTTGCGTGTGAAGCATCTGCTCTGATCTTTTGCCTGATTGAGTGGTTTTTCTATTATGGATTTACAAGTTACATATTTATTCTGGATTCAAGCCCATTGTCAAATACATGTATTCCAAATATCTTCTCCCAGTCTGTGACTTACATTTCATTTTCTTAAAGGTGTCTTTTGAGCAAGAAATTCATTTTGGTGAAATCTGATTTATCAGGTTTTTTTTCCTTTTGTTTACAGCTTTTTGCATCCTTTAATAAATCTTTGCCTACTCCAAGGTCATGAAGATGTTCTGTGTTTTGTTTTAGAGTCTCTGTTTTTAGCTTTTGCATTTAAGTCTATGATCATCTCTAATTTTGTCATGGTGTGAGGTAGGAGTTAAGGTTTCATTTTCTCCTATACTTCTAATTGTTCCAGCACAAATTGTTTTAACATTTGATGAAAACCTTTCCTTCTCCCATTGAATAGCCTTGGCATCTTTGTCCAAAAAAATCAATCGACTGTTATGTGTGCAGGTCTGTTTTTAAGTCATCTGTTCCATTTATCTATTTGTTGATACTGCTTTATTCTTATTTTGTAAAGACTGTATTTGCTATTTCAGGATCATTGCATTTTGCTATTACATAAGAATCAACTTGTCAGTTCTTACACACATGCACACTCACACAGATCCCTATTGGGATTTTGATCAGGACTACATTGAACCCATAGATGAACTTGGGGAGAATTGACATCTTAACAATATTGAGTTCTAATCCATGAATTCATTCATTCAGGTCTTCTTTAGTTTTTCATTTATTTCTCTTTAATTTCTCTCAGCAGAATCTTATAGTTTTAAGAGTAATAGGTCTTACATATATCTGTTAAATTTATTTTGACTATTTCATGTTCTTTGATGCTACTCTAAATGGAATTGTTTTTAAAGTTTCATTTTCAAATTTGTTGCTAGTATACAGAAATACAACTATTTTTTTGTTTTTGCCCTTGCTTTATAAAACGATGCTAAATTCACTTAATAGGTCCAGTGATTGTTCTGTAGATTTCTTAAATTTTGCTAGGTAAACAACCATGCCATTCGTGAATATGATTTTCATTTCTTCCTTTCCAAACTTTATGACTTTTATTTTGTTTCCTTATTGCACCACCTACGACCTCCAATTAAATGCTGAATAAGAGTTGGCACCCTTACATTATTACTAATCTCAGTGGGGAAACAATCCAAGTTTCACTTTAATTACAATATTGGCTGTAGGTTTTTCTTAGATACCTTTAATTAGATTGATCTTCTCTTTTATTCCTGGTTTACTCAGAGTCATCATGAATGGGTATTGAATTTTTTTAATGTTTTTTTCTGCATCTAGTGAGGTGATCATATGTTGTTAACATACTGAATTCTCATTGATTGATTTTGAGTATTAAACCAACCTAGAATTCCTGGGATAAATCCCATTTGGTCATGATGTAGCATCCTGTTTTTTAATATATATATTTCTGGATTTGATTTGCTAATATTTTTATATCTATGTTCATAAGAGAATTTGGTCGGTAAGTTTTTTTTCTTGTAATGTCAGGGTTATGCTGGCCCTTAAAACAAGAGTTTATGTAAGACTGGTATCATTTCTTCCTTAAATATTTAATAGAATCTACTAATGAAACCATTTGGAGTTTTCTTTGAAGATTCTTTGTAACAATTCGATTTCTGTACTAGATATAAGGCTATTCTGATTTTTTATTTTATCTCAAGTCAGTTTTGATAAGTTGTGCTTTTCAAGGAATTTACCAATTTTAATTATCTTTTCAAAAAACTAACTTTAGCCTTAGTTTGTAAAAATTGTTATTCTATTTTCTATTTAAGCGATTTCTGGTCTAATCATTAGTCTTTTCTCCTACTTACTTTGAGTTTATTTGCTCTTCTTTTACTAGTTTAAGGTAGACATTTAGATCACTGATTTTATACATTTTCTTTTCCAATATAAGCATTTAAGGCTATAAATTTCTCAGCTGAGTTCTAACATTCTATCAGTTTTGATATATTATTTTCAGTGTCTTTCCATTTTAGTTTCTAATATCCCTGTGATTTCTTCTTTGACCTGTGAGTTATTTAGAAGTGTGCTATTTATTTTTCAAATATTGGGAATTTCTTAAACATTTTAGGGTTATTGACTTCCATTATTGACCCAGCATATGGACTATCTTGATGTATGTTCCAGATATACTTAAGAATGTGTATTCTGCAGTTTCGAGTGTAATGTTCTATAAATGTCCATTAGTCAGGTTGCGTTATAGTGTGATTCAAGTCTCCTATATCCTTACTAATTTTCTGTGTACTTGTTCTGTCACGTACTGAGAGGGGGTGTTAAAATCTCCAACTATGATTATCAATTTGTCCACTTGTCCCTTTTGTTCTATCAGTTTTGCATTATAAATTTTATTGCTCTGTGATTAGATGCATACACATTTAAGGTTATAGTTTCCTGATGAATTATGTCTTTATCATTATAAAATGTCTCTTTTGTCTTTGTTAATATTTGTTATATCAAAATCTACTTCATGTGGTATTCTTATATACATAACAGCTTTCTTATGCTTACTGTGCATGGTATTTCTTTTTCCACCCTATTGCTTTCAACCTCTCTGTTAATATTTAAAGCATATCTCTAGTATACAGATTATAGTTGGGTCTTCCTCTTTTTTAAATCCAGTATAACAATCTCTGCCTTTCAGTTGGAGTGATAAATCCATTTATATTTAATTATTGACATGGGTTTAAAACTGCAATCTTGCTGTTTGTTGCATCCAATTTTGTTCCTCTGCTCTTCTATTCTTTCAATTTTGGATAATCAAACACATTTTTACTTTTATCTCTTTTAGCTATAGTTCTCTGTATAGTCATACGCCACTTAATGATGGGGACAAACTCTGAGAAATGCCTCCTTAGGCAATTCCGTCATTGTGTGAACATCACAGAGTACATTTACATGATTTTAAATGGTATAGCCTACTACATACCGTGGCTATATGGTATAGTCTATTGCTCCTAGGCTATAAGCCTGTATGGCATGTTATTGTACAAAACAACGTGAAAGTAAGTCAAGCCCAAGAGAAAAAGATGCAATCAAGAAACACAGTAAACATGAGTTGTATGAGTTCGCTACTGGTATAACAGAGCGTACTGTTTTACAGCAAACTTTTTTCTTTTTTTCATAAGTAGAAAGAGTACACCATAAAATAACAATAAAAAATATAATGTAGTAAATACATATACCAGTAACACAGTTATATATTTTCAAGTATTATGTACTGTACATGATTATATATGACATACTTTTATATGACTGGCAGTGTACTAGGTCTGTTTATGCCAGTATCACCACAAACAACTGACTAATGCATTGTGCTATAATGTTACAACTGCTATGACATCCCTAAGCGATATGAGTTTTTCAGCTCCATTACCATTTTATGGGACCTGTCTTATATGCAGTCCATCATGAACTGAAACGTCTTTATGCAGCACATGACTGTAGTCTTTTAGCTTTATGCCTCTCTCCCTTGTCCTTATGTCAGTCTACTTAGACTATTATACCACAACAGGTAAAATATAAAATCCTTACAACTACATCATTCCATCTACCCCAGCCCATCCTTTGTGCTATTGTCATAATTTTTACTTCCTTATGTGTTATAAACCACATAATACAATGTTATAAGCTTGTTGTAGTCAGTTGTTGTCTTTTGTATAAAATAACAAAATTATAGCCTTTTCTATTTTCCCATCTATTTAGTATTTCTGGTAATATTCATTCCTATCTGTAAATACTGGTTTCTATATGATGTCATTTCCCATCTGGCTTCTCCAATATACTAAGGCTTCCAGTGAATTTTTCACTTCAAATATTATTTTTAAAAATTCTGAGATTTCCATTGGTTCCTTTTTTTCAACTTTCCGTTTATCAGCTGAGAACCTCTGTTTATTCATTGTAACTATCTTTTAAGTTCATGTACATATTTCTAATAGGGTCCTTAAAGTCTTTGTCTGCTAATTCTATCATGTGGATTATCTCACAGTATGTGTTTTTAACTGCTTTTCTTTACTATAGGTACTTTCACCTGTATAGTAATTTTTTATTTTATAATAGACATTATAGATATACTTTAGGATCTCTGAATTAAATTATTTTACTCTAGGGAATGTTGTTTTTTGCTCTAGCATGCTAACTTAACAGCTACTTGTTCTGAATTTATAGAGGCTTTGTTTTACATAGTGGAGAGTCTGTTTAAGCTGTGCCATCAGTGCAAAGTGAATCCCTGAGTCCTGGGTCATAGTCTTTTCCAAGGTGTTACCCTTTAGGGGTTTCCATGAAAAGCCTTATATGTTTCCCTGCCCTTCTAAGTTGGTGGGACTCAGACTCCAAATTCTGTATTCGCTGTAGTGGCAGCTGAAATGTCATTGAGCTCTTTTAGCCCTCTGGCTATTGCTTCCCTGGGCTCCTTGGAGTCTCTCCTGCATGTTTGCATTTCAAGGTTAGCTAGGATTTGAGTGAAAGTTATATACAAATTTTAGGGCTTTCCCTTTGTGTTTCCTTTCTTTCTGAAATTTCTCCCTCGATATCATTACTCTGGCAGGCCCAGGGTTTACCTTCTAATTCGATGACTGCGGCTTGTATTCTAACTTCCATGTGGACTGGGGAAAAGCCAAATAAATGCAGTTTTCATTGATTTATTGCATGAAATGAAATTTCATGCACCTATTGCATGAAATAAATGCAGTACAGTTCCTATCTCCCGATGGTATAAGTCCCTCCAGTTTTGCCTTTTAATTTTTCTCCAGTGCCTTCAAGTTCTTGTTCTTCACATCTTGTCCATTTTTATCTATCATACAAGCTATTCTTCCACTACTTGGTTTTGGATTTTTAACTGAGAAAAAGAAATCAGATCCGAAATTTCTTTAAAGGGATAAACACATGCCTCCTTTTATGCTAACAGTGGGACATAACATAGTCTTGAATAACAATGCACTTATTAAACATCCAGCAGTTATAGTGTTGACTGAATCTGAAAGAAATGAAATCCCAGAAATGGAATCATTTGGCAAATTTGTAGGTAAAAATTTTACCACGGCCAGAGAAGAAGGGGAGTGTCACAGAATAACAAGAAGAAAAAACTCACTCTTAGACCCTTTCTTTATTTGGACATTAATTTACTCAACACATTTACGGAGTATCTGCTATATGTTGGGTATTGTGAAAAGTATTGGGTGTATGGAGATAAGTGAAAAAGAGTCTCCCTCATAAACTTAGAGTCTCTTGAGGAAGAAGACAGACAATAAAGATGTAAAAACACAAACAATTAAGTGATTACCAAATATGAAGTGATACAAAGAAAGTAAATGGAGTTGTAAGAGAAAATAATGGAGACTGAAAAGAACTTTTAATATTGTGGTAAGGGAATATCTTTCTGAGTAGGTAACATTTCAGCTGAATCCTTAAGAATGAGAAAGAATCAACTATTCAAAAAAAGCAGGGAAAAGGAGATTCCATGCAGGGGGACAGAATACACATACAGGTAAAAAAGAAAAGGTGAAAGACATTTGTAGATGGAACTTCATGAACATGGGGTAAATGGTATGTAGTGTAGCTGAATAGGTAAACAAGGCCTTATAAGGCAAGGAATGGAATGCAATGGGAAGGAACACACTGTAGGGTTTTAAGCAAGAAGTAACATAATGTGGTCAAATTTGTAAAAAGATCTCTCTGCTTCTTATGCGGAACAAGTAGATCAGTTGATAGGTGACTCACATAAGAGATGATGCGGCATAGATATGGACGGTGGCAGTGGAGTGTATAAGAAAGGAATTGCTTGAGATATATTTTAGAGATAGGACTGAGTGAAATACAGTGGAAAGGAAAAGAAAAAAATACGGCTACATTCCAGGTATCTGGTTTGAGCAACTGCAAACATGAAATTGAGAAGACAGGTTTAGAGCTTATCACATTCTAGTGTGGGAGACAGACAAAGAAGTAAGATATTAGGTAATAGTAAGTGGAGTGCAGAGAAATAAAGCATGATAAGGGCATAAGGAATAATGGGGGCTGCTTCTATTAGATGAGTTGATCAGGGAAGACCTAAATGAAGTGAAAGCCATTTGGGTGAAGAGCATTCTACCCAAAAGGAATAGAAAGTGCCAAGTCCCAAAGGCAGGAGTGAACTGAGTCTGCAAAAGAACAAGAGGTGAGCATGGGTGCTAGAGTGGAGTGGGCTGGAGAAAGAGAAAAGGAGACACTGGCCACAGCAGTTCACGTTTAAGACCCGACAGACCAGGGTAAGGATGTGGTTTTGACCCTAAATATGACAGGGAACCACTGTAGGATTTTGAGAGGAGAAATAACATGATCTTGTTTTTAAAAGATTACTGAGGATGCTTAGAGGACAACAAACTGCAGGGGTACAGGGTGGAAGCAGAGTGACCTGGTAAGAAGCTATAGCACCAAGTGAGAAATGATGCCTCATGGATTAGGCTCAAAGCAGGGGAAGTGGTAAATTACAGTATATGTAATCCTAAAATCCCATACAATTTGCTGATGAATTGGATGTCAATATGTAAGAGGGAAGTCAAGGAGAACTACAACTTGTCTAACCTGAGCAGCTACATAAATGGTGGTGCCATCTATTAACATGTGACACTGGAAGAGGGGCAGGCTTGGAGAAGGAAATCAAGAACATGCTCACTTGCTTACTGATGAAAATGATCCACAGGCAGTACTCTTGAACATTAATGTGCATACGATTACCCACGGATCTCGTTAAAGTGGATTCTAATCCAGTAAATGAGACTCTGCATTCTTAACAAGCTCCCAGGTGACACTGGTGTTGCTGGTCCACAAACCTCACTCTGAGTAGCAAAGTCACTAAAAAACAAGAGATAAAGAAAAAAGGATGACTGAAAGATTATTTTTTATTGTTATTAAAGTGAGGGTAAGTGAAATCCAAAGCACATAGGAAGGGATAAGCCTAGAACAGTGGTTCTCAAACTGTGGTTTGCAGGACAGTAGTATCAGATCCACCCAGAAACTTGTTAGAAAAGCACATTCTTGGCATTCTAGACCTTCTGAAACAGAAACTGTGGGGGCGGGGCTCAGGAATCTTTATTTTAACAAACCCTCCAGATGATTCTGATGCATGTGAAAGTTTAAGAACCGAAGGCATAGAGGAAGAGGGGTACATCTACTGAGTGAAGAGATGTTAGACATTGTGGTATGTTGATTGCAAAAATTACGACGGTTCTTCACTTTTCACATTATTTACCTTTTACAGTGGAACTTTGCACCTCTTCCCATCAACAGTGGAGTGTCTTTCCCTCCCTTTGAATCTGCCTGGCCTTATGATTTGGCTATAGGCAACGGAATATGGAAATGACAATTTATCAGTTCTGAGCGCAGGCATCAAGGAGTCTACTCCTTCTCAGACTCCTTTGACTACCATGTAAACAAAGACCAGGCTAACATGTTGAAAGATGAGCAACCACATAGAGAGAGCCCAGTAAATCCAGCTGAGGCCATCCTAGGTCAGCAGACTCACCCAAGTAGACTGAAGACACACGAGAAAGGCGGTCAAGACCAACTGAGCAGGCAGTGTCTCTAATAATGTGCTAGAAGTATCGTTTTTGGTAAGCAGGCAGGGTTTGTATTTGTCTGACCTTAGTGCTGACCAGAACTGCCTAGCCAACATAAAAAGTGTGTGGTAGGAAGAAGTGGGAAGTTTGAGGAGGAAAAGGTACGTGAAATAGCCACTATACCAATGAGCAAGAATACTAAGGAAACTTGTCCACTAATATGTTCCTGATAAAGTTGAGGCTGGTGATCTTGTTTTTATGGTGACACCAATCTACAGTTGATTTCTTTCAAAAATACTTAGCAGCATGCGTGTAGGCACAATTGAAGAGTTAGGTTCATCCAGACTGAGGCCTTGCTAGGTAATCGGATAGCAAACTCTTGCTTGCAGGATGAATGTGGCACATGGCTTGTTTTGGCCACTAGCTAAAAATTGTTTTAACATTTTTAAAATGTTGTAGAAAAAAAAAAAACACTATATGACAGACTGCATATGGCCTATAAATCCTAAAATATTTACTATCTGGCTCTTTATAAGAAAAGGCTGCTGACCCCTAAACTAGGTGAACAAGGAAGAAAGAAGGGAAAGAGAGTTAGAGGGTATTGCAAAGGAGTGATTTAAACATAATCCAGAAAATCATAGCTGGGCATGAATTAAAGTATGGAGGAGGGTGGTTGATAGAGGGTCAAAAGATCATACTTCTTAGTCCTGTATTATGTCTAAAAAAATTAATTTTAATTAATTCCTGTTTTAACTAGTCACATTTCCAGTGCTCAATATCCACATGTGGCTAGTAGCTACTATAATGGACAGTGCAGCTCTAAGCAGCTCAGTTTCAAACCGAATTCATTTTCCTCCTCCAACCATCCTATTCCTGTATTCCAACCTTGAATATTATCACCATGCAACAGCTCTCTCATGGGGAGAAAAAGAAGTCTGGTCATACCGGATTTCTCCCTGTGCCTCACAGCCCATCCTCATCTAAATGGTGCCCCAATCTTGAGCTAGCCTACCTCAGGAATCTATGAAATCCAGTCTCTTCTGGATCTCTATTGTCACTGTTCTTTCTACAGGCCCTTCTGATTTCCGGTTTGAGCAATGAGTTTCTTAGTCTTTTTTACTGAGGCTCTTCCCAGTCCAAATTTTCTTCTACATTAGTGCTAATTGTTTCTTAAGAACCGATCTGACACATTCCAGCCTTCTTTAAAATGTCTATTGGTTCCATACTTTCATGCATATACCTCTATCATTTAGCATAGTCTTAGATCATGTGCACTGTGTTTGGTGAATACATGAATTTTAGTTAGAAAAGCAAAGATCTTCTTTGCTTAGGAGAAAACTGATTACTTATTAAAATGCAGATGGTCATGCAGGGAAGCAGAAACCAACCTACTAGCAAATATCAGATGCCCCTTCATGTTTATAGAAACATATATCATCTAATGTTCTGACAAACATCGTGGTTGCACCTTCTAATGGAATGAATTTAAACTTAATTTCAGACCTTGGTCTAACTTGAATGGCATTTTCCTTGCCTCTTTTTTCAGGCACAGAACCACTGGTTTACCTCTCCCAGTATTCTTTAGGTAAAGTAAGATAGATTACTGACTTTCATGACACTAACAGCCAATTTCACTGTACTTAATGAGGAAATAATTGATTATTTAGCAAGTTTTATTTATCTTCTCTGTGCATATGCTAGCTGCTATAGCAGAACATAAGTAATAAAGGACAAGATATAATATCTGTGACACAACTAACATTTTCTTCTTCTCCTCTATCTCCTGCCATCACCCACAGTGTCTTCCATGTAAAGCAGGGGTCTCCAACCCCCAGGGCAACGGACTGGTACTGGTCTACGGTCTGTTTGGAACCAGGCCGCATAGCAGATGCGCAGCAGGTGAGCGAAGCTTTGTATTTGCAGCCACTCCCCAGTATGAACATCACCGCCTCAGCTCCACCTCAGATCATCAGGCATTAGATTTTCAGAGGAGCACCGGTCCCTGGTGCCAAAAAGGTTGGGAACCACAGATGCAGATACTTACATTCAGCCTTATGGATTATCCTCAATTTCAATAATCTCCTACACCCTCACCTGTTTGTTATTTTCAATCATACCTACAACTGGGTGCTCTCTAAAATAATTTTCCAGTCTTCTCACTCCTGCCCCCACTGTATCTACTTGAACTGCATTGGAAAACTAATCTCAGGGTATCTTGTTCTCTACAATAGTCACCTCATAGCTTACTTCCTTTCCTACATAAGATACCAGAATGCACCAATTTGACTATACTGACCAGTATTTCCCTCATTTCCTTGCTCTTTTGTTTTACTACTCACATTTAGTAGAACTTCAACCGTGGGTTAAGCCATCCATTTATTCATTCATGGTATAAATTCTGAATGCATACTACATCTAACGTTGGTTTCTGCTTCTATTTCCAGGGCTAATACCACCAGAACAAATCCATCAATCTTGGTGTCCCATAAATTTAAATATCCCTTATCTCAGGGGAAGGCTCACCACTCATCACTAATTCTTAGCTAACCTCTCCATGCCCCTCAAGGGACACTTTTTCCACTCTTGTGCTCAAACCCAATCCTACTCATGCTTCATCTTTCTCAGATTGCTTCTAGTTCAGAGAGGCTTAAGAGCATGAACTACATCTTAATGCATCTCCCCACGACGACTTTGTGCATATTACCTCCTTTTGCCATTTTAGAATAAGTCTTGCCTGTTTCTCCATTACTGATTCATTTACCTGGGGCTCTAGGTCCCCTCTCCCACTCAAAGAACTTTGCCGTATAGTTCTCTCTTTTTATTTTCAACTTTTCCTGTTCCATGGGCTCCTTCCCCAAAAGCTTAACTCTCCTTCTCATCCTAAATTTAAAAAAACAAGAAACACCCTCTCCTATGATTTTATTCCCTCACAAGCTTAACTATAGTATGTATTTAACTGTGTATCTCAGACTAAGATCCTCATCTTCACAGGCCCCACCTTATAAATGGAACCAGAACACTTGTCTATGGAGTGATTTTGACTCTTACAGAAAAAGTGCCTTTAATAGTCACTACATTTGCCTTTGTGATTTTTTCACTTTTGAATATAAATAACTGATAACTCACTGATTGACACTTTCACATACAGGCAAATTTGCAGGACTACAGAAGCACTTTTGACTGTTTTTGAAATTCCTAAACTTACAAAAAAATTACTAGTACATTCTTGCATTTTTACCCTCATTCACCAATTTCCAACATTTTGCCATTTATCGTTCTCTCCATCTATATTTTTCCTGAACCATTTAAGAGGTTTACATACACAATGATTATAATTTAGCTTCCCTTGTAGATTTTCCTAAAGATGCCAATCACTGGACATGTCTATACAAAATCTGATTGCAGTGACATCTACATCACCATGGTAATTTAATGTTAACATTTCAATTGTAAATAGGTCTGAGCTTTATGTTGTTCTGAATGGATCTATGCTCTGAATCCTGATGAAATCTGGTTTGTGAAGAGAAACCCCTCTCCACTTCCCATTCCCTCCTGCATTGGTGAGGACAATGGGGCTGGTGACAACCCAAATCAGGGTTGTGCGTGGTTTCCAGCACATAACCTAAAGGACCTTCTGAAAAGCTAAGTCCAGGATTGCACTACAGGCTGGCTGTGTCCACAACCTACACTAGCAGAAGGCTGCAATTAGTCCCCATGATAGAAGAACTCCCAGTTAAGTGTGGGTCATCAGCTTACCTTGCATACATCTTTGTCCCTTTGTACACACCGTCCATCATTACAGATTAGATGGGTTAGGGAAGCCCTTAGATTGGCTCCCCTAAGAGCTGAAGTTGAACTTGACTACTCAGACTAGGAAGCAAAAGTAACGAATTCTTCTGTTGCTATTCTGAGGAACAATGAAATGCTTGGTTGCATTTCCTTTACACAAAGAAAACAAAGTCACAAAAATAATGAACCTGAGATAAAATGTCTCATGAACGCTGAACTCAGATGAACAAGTTAAAAGAACATAGTATTAGGCTACAAGCTTATAGTAAGAGTTCCCTGAAAGCAGAAAGCAGGTCTTAGCTCATTTTAAAAAATCTCTAGCACCTACTCATCCAAGTGATCTAAACTTCTCCTATATGATATATAGAGAAGGGATATAGCAATACACATACAGTGGCTAAAGAACCTTCAGGCAAGAGGTAAAACATTTAGTAATCAGTAACAATTTGTGATACATGCTCTGAAGGAGTCCAGGGTTAAGACGAGTAATTGAGGGAATACACTGGGGAGACGGAACACACTTTAACAGAAACCTACTTTAGCCAGGATGGAATTCAGTTTCCAGCAGAAGAAAATGCCATGTACAAAGGCTCTGAATAGGGAGCAGCACCTCCATAGACTTGAAGCAGGCTAGTGTGGCCACAGCATAAATGAGGGAAAAGCTAAAGATGGACCGGAACCTGATTAGGCAGATCTGTAAACCATATTATACTGGATTTTTGTTTGCTTCAATAAATCTCTTAAGAATAACTGCAAGCTACTAAATGATTTTAAGTAGGGGAATGAAATGAAAATAAAAAATGTGTAAGCTCTTTTATTAAATACTAATTAAGACTGGATGGAGGCAAAGAGGTGAGTGTACAGTAATAGGGGGCAAGACCTTTTATGGTAATATGAGTGATCAGATCTACCTTGACTGGATGATGGGAAAGACACATTAGAAATATTAGAAAATTATTTAGTGATCAGGATTTGGTAATGGGATAAGGGGGCCGAGGGACAGTGACAAATCAAAGACTTAGAAATTTTTGGCTTGAACACTTAAGAGGATGATGTGATAGTGCCGTGTATTAAGATGGGTTTTCATTAAGTGTTTAACTGAAAACATTATGTAAAATCAGAATGTGAAATAAAACATCAGTTTGCAATACTTAAGAAAAACTGCAGTCATTTCATAATTTCAAATTATATTCTTTGATCAATAGTCCTCCCACAATTTCTCAATGTCTGAACTTACTAAAAATTGGCAATGTCAATTTTAGACTCTTGTCATTTAAAATGTTTCCTACCACCCTAGGTTAAAAACAAACAAAAAAACCCCACGAAACTCTAAACATAGCCTACAAAGCTCGGCCCTATACTCTTTGTCCTTTGGCTAATCTTACTTTCTTTTAATTCTTAGAATATGCTAGGCTTCCCTTCTGCCTGTGGCTCTTTGCACATCTTTTCCTTTGCTAAAAGCAACTGTACTCCCAGTTAATGTTTGATTTGTGGATTTCTGATCAACTATCACTTCCACCTGAGATTGAGACCCCCATTGTATACTTTTATAGTAAATTATACTTTCCCCAGAGAATTCAGTCACACACACACACACACACACACACACACACACACACACACACAACCTGCTTTATCACTGAATCCCTAAAAACCTAGTACAGAACCTACCACCCAGCCAGCAGTCTAATTTCTGTTGAACAATGACTGACTTTGGTAGCAAGGCAAACTGGAGGCTAAATTTAGATTTAATCCAAGTTCTGCTGTTCACTGGCAATCGCACATTGGGCTATAGATAGAGCAATTTTTATACTGGTTAAAACATAAACATAGCCACTTTGTGTAAAAAAAAACTACCAATGTACAAGTGTGGCAAAGGTTCTTTCATTTGCTTTTAGTAAACTAAATGCTACATAACTGCATTTTTCTGTAGAATGCAAACAATATGCTCTTCATAATCAGATTGAAGAACTGTTAAATGCAGCTCACCTGAAATTCAGTTTATGACAGAATTTAGCCATATTTTCACTAAAATAATTTGACTTAAAGAACATATCAATACTGCATAGGAAAATTTCTGGATTCTTGTTTTAAAGTGTTACTGTTTTATTTTTTCTTTTGTTGAATATACATTTGTTTTACTGGCAGTCCAGATAAACAAGTATATAAAGGAAATATTTAAACTTTTCTTTTGGTAGAAGATAAACTGTGCAGATTAAAATGCCTCAATTTAACCTGAAGAAATGGTTTGAATCATACAAATTTTTAAGAAGAAAAATAAAGACTGTCCAAAGGGATTCTCCTAGCTTATAACACATTTCCAGAATAACTTTCAAAAAAAAAAAATTCAAAAATACTCATTGGCTACTTTAAAAATATGTCAATACCATATGGCTTTATGAAATAACTTCTAAAATTTATAATTTTTTATTTAAAAAGGATCCCAAGTTTTAAATAAACCACTAGCAATATCATTTTTTCACTTAAAAGTGCGTATCTCTGAGGGTGGGACATACATACTTTTCCAACAAACAATTTTTACAAATTTTTAACACACAAAAAAAAAATCACTTAAAATATTTTTAAGGGGGAAAAGAGTTTTCACCAACAGTCATCTTTAAATAGACTGCAATAGATGACATTGTTCCTTTTTCTTTTTCGTTTCATGCCATCAAAATTCTCAGTAAGATGCTTTGGCAGTTCTAAGACATATCATGGTCTCTACCAAGAGACACTGACATTAATGATGTCCGTGGAGATGGCAATTGCCTTGATGGCTCAATATGAATAGAGACATTACTGGGCTGGGTCTCCAAATCGGAGGCAAAGATGCTCTCTTCTCTTACATCAAGAGTCTGTTCAATTGAAGCTGCCTGGAGTGGAATATTATCTACAGTTTTGTTGGCATTAATTAAATTGTTATTAAGTGTGGTAATATCACATTCTTTGTCCAGGACACCAAATTCATCTTCTATTGTAACTATATCTTCAGTTTCAAATGTTTCCAAAGGAGCCAAAAACTCACTTTGTAGAGGGTCTTGAGGACCACTATTGTCACATTCTGCACCCTCCTTTACTTCAGAATCTTTATCACTATCACTGTCAATGGTAATTACAACTGGGGAACGTGAACCATTATCTCCATGGTGTTTCTTATGCTTCTTCTTATGTTTCTTCTTTTTCTTTTTATGATGTCTAGTTGTATCAGTAGCTTTCCCTTCATAAACAATCTCTACACTCGGGCTCCGGGTCCTCCTTTTTCTCCTCTTGTGTTTTGTTTCTTTGTCTGATGATCGGCTATCTGAAAAGCTGTCACTTTCATTTTTGTAGTTTCCATCCAATTTTGAAGATTTTTGGTAATGACCTTCCTTCATTTTAGAAGCAAATTCATGAGATGGTTGAGCCACTTCATTAGTACCCTCTAAATGCCGTGTTTTGTACTTTCGTTTCCCTCCAGGCTTTTCATTTCTCACTCGGTCAGGGCCTGTAGATGCAGTCTTTGATCTATTACTAGATAGGCTCCTTGATCTGTGCCTTTCATAGTAGTAATATTTCCTTTCACTGTGACTGTTTTTTTTCCTGGCATTTGTTCTTTCAGAAAAAGATTGAATTCTAAATTCTGGACTTGAAGATTGTCTAGAATAGTGAGCTCTAGATAGAGTTCTCCTCCTATAAGATGATTCATAGCCATCCCTATCCTTGTTTCTACTATAGTAAGTATACTCCCACTTATATCTGCTTCCATAATTATTCCTTAAATAATAACGATCTCTAGTTCTGCTCCGTGATCGTCTTTTACCATGATCATTGCTATGAGATCTTGATCTGCTTGTGCTTTCACTACTTAAAGACAGGGTTTGGCTTCTCCTTGACCAACTACTCTCTCTAGTTCTTGACCTTTTTTTGTCTCTCCTACCTCTAGGTCTGCTACTCTCTCTGCTTCTGGATCGTTTTCTTTTCATTCTCTTTTTTCCATGATGCTTTCTATGATTCTTCTGATCATGCCCACTTCTACTCTGGGAACGTGAATCTGAACTTCTTGATCTTCCCCTCCTTCTGTGTCTGTGGTTATATGGAGAATACAATCTGTCTCCTCTGATAGATGAGCTCAGGTCTCTGGGAGAGGACAATGAAGTAGATCGTTTTTCTTCCTTCTTTGATTTGATCCTTGTAGCAGAATCACAATGACTTTTATTGATTTGCTCATCCTTTCCAAGGGTGGAGCGTGGAGATGAACATCTACTCACATCACTGTCACCAGAACTATAGGACTGCTCTTGTTCTTGTGTCTTTACTGTTTCCATTTTCTCATAAGATCCTAACTCCTCAGAATCGGAAGATAGTTCAACAAGTTCTGGGGTCCTCTCAGCTAGTGGTTTAACAAACCCAACAATGATACAATTATCTGAAGAAGAATCACTGTCATTATTTAGTTCCTCATTGGTTTGTACTCCTTGTATCTGGGACGTGGCTCTTCCTGTTACAAGTTCTTCATCTGAACTGTCAGAAGTATTTAGAAGGGAAGACATGGCAGCATGTACTTGCTCTGAGCTTGAGTAAGATGGCCCTGGAGTTTCATCATCCCATGGTGCCTGACTAACAGTGGCTACATTAATATCTAGCTCTTGGGTCTCAGCTTCATCTGGAGATATTGTTATGACTGAAGAATCAGAATGGCTACCTTCTTCATAGGAAGGAGCAGGGCAATCATAATTAGCATGCTGGTCAAAGGCTGCCATATTAAAAGGAGATCGAGCAAAACTGATAAATTCATGTATAAAATGCTCAGTCCTATTAAGTAAAAATGGCCTTAAATCAGACACAAATGCCTGACTCTCCAAGTCATAGCGAGTAACATTACTCATGATGATGTGCTGCACTATATTCACTAAAGATCCATGAGCTCCAAAAAGAACTGTAAGTTCACGTTTTAACCAAGGGACTAATCTGTGAAGACAAGCTGGATTTCTACGGAAAAATTCAGCTGAGATATCCCTGTAGCGACCACCATCTTCAATGTTTCTAACACGAGCACCAGCACGATAGAGAGTTCGCCTAAAATTAATAATATCCTGTTCTTGAATTTTCCGCAAAGATCTTTCATCAGCAGTAGTTGGCCTCCTTGGAATCTGTCTCATAAATTGAGGAATTTCACCATGTCTAGGTCTTGTTGAAATGCCTAACCCTTCAAAGAGTACTCCACTATCTGGTGGAGTTGTTGTTCTTCTATTCATGGTACTACTGGGTGAATATACAGAAGCATTTCCGTCTCTGGTCATAGTTGTACGATACCGGAATCGTCGAACATCAGCAAAAGAACCATTATATGGAGGCCTTAGGACGTACTCCTTGAAGTCATCTTCTGCCCTCACAGAATGGAAGATAGAATCAAAGGGCTGTTTACATAGTGGACATTCAGCTTTGTTTTTAGACCACTCCTGTACACAGCGAAAACAGAACTTATGTAAACAGCGGTCTAAGTAAGACACATTATCAAACCTATCCAAGCATATGGGACACTTAGAATCAGGAGATGCATCAGCTGGTACTGTCTGTTGCAATTTGCTAGTGCCAGCTTTAGGTGAAAAGTTGTCCATTTTAAATTCCTTAGCGGCTGATGCCATTATCTGCAAAAGGGAAAAAATTACATCAGTAACCTGATAAAAGAAATGACTAAACCTGAAAAAAACCTCAAATGACGGAAGCATACTCTGGTGAAAATAACTGAATAGTTCAATATCTTTGTAATATAAAGGGGCAGTGTAGCATGGTAATATAGTAAATAAATACAAGCTCTCGAGTCAGATTTCCTGGGTTTGGATTCTGGTTCCTTACTAGCAGTGTGACTGTGTACCAGTTACTATCTCTATGCTTCAATTTCATCTGTAGATCACTGCCCCACAGGGCTTGTGAACAAGGCATCCTTAGAAAAGGTGCCTGGCATAGTAAGTTCTCAAATATTATATAACATTTTATTATTCTTTTAAAACTGATTTAATTGAGAAATATTTGGTATATACAAAAAAACTAAAAAAAAAAAAATTATATCAAGAAAATATACCAAAGTACCCATGTATCTACCACTTGGATTTCACAACTAACATTTTTTTCAAGGTTATTCCAGATTTTTAAAAACATCCCTTGTCTTCTCCTTCTAGGCCTCTCTAAAAAACAAAAAAAAAAAAACAAAAACATCTGTTCTTAAGTGGTGTTATGGCTATCTACAGTTTTATATCTTTCACACATATATTCCTCAAGACAATATAGACTACTGATTTATTTTATTTATGGTAAGTATTGTATATGGACCTTTAAAAATAGTGTTAGCAATAACTTTGTTGACAGGTGGTTACTAGACTTATCATGGTGGTCACATAGTAGGTACATAAATGACGAATCACTATGTTGTACACCTGAAACTAATATATTGTAAGTCAATTATAATTTTTAAAAAATGTTAGTGAGATAATCTGCGTACCAGAAAGTTCACTTGTTTAAATCAACTCTATGGTTTTTAGTGAAAGATTCCTTCACACACAAAAAGAATTTTTAGTCAAAGTTAAATATTAAATGTAAAGTGCCTGGCTCAGCAAATGCTCATTAAATGTTAGTTGCTGTTGTCAGTACTATGATAACTATTATTACTACACTATTATATATATTCAGTTCATCACTGATTCCTTTCAGCACCCTTAAGAAGTCTTTCTTAGCCTTTTTATTTAATCCAAAGTCAGCCCAAAGTACCTTGAATCATGCTTTCGGTCCCCTTCCTTTATTATCTTTTCCCACGAGGATCACAAGAATCTTAGAGATTAGTTTGTTTTCTTTGAATTTATCAGTTTATATTGGCCCATAACTTAAAAAATGAATTTGCCAGAGCTAAAATCTAGTTTGTGTTACATTTTGGCCTTGTTATTGTATAAAATCCTTCCTTAGCCACATTCTACACTAATTATTATGTAGTTTCCTCCTTTATGTTTTCCTGTGCCTATTATTCATCTTTCTCTACCTCCTCTATCACAGAAGTCCTATCATTAGTCAATCTCTATCAAGTTATTCAAATAATATAACTTTGATTTTCTCAATTCATTGGTCATTCCAAGTTCTAACAAAAACAAACCCACGACAAAAACCTGACATTGTAAAACATAAGTTATTTCATCATAGATTTCAAATTAAACTTGCTCATCTAGGGCATCTTAACTTTATCAAAGCCATAACTTATTAGGGAGTAGATTACTATTGAACAAGTTTTTTACGGCGTTCAAATATGTATAGTCTTATAGTCTTTAATTTCTCTAGAGCAGAAATTAAAAATTACCACTGTCCTTAAAGAGAATAGAATTATAAATACATAATACCAATTGCTTTTCTGTCAATATATTTAAATTCTGCAACCTGAATATTGCATAAATTTGACAGTTTCCTCTAGCTCTAATATTTTTCATTCTCCTACTCAGGAAAAAAAAAAACACCTAAAAACAAAAAACTGTAGGATAAGAGCTAGTATACGTGTGTTAGCAGAAGGTGTGAAAAGTGGAAAGAGAACTGGAGAGGTTATCAGGAGATCTGGATTAAAGACCACACTAACTCTAGACTTTAGTCTGCCCCTTCTATATATAGTAAAGGGATAATTAGACTTTAAATAGACTTGTAAATTTCAAGCTAATACATTTTATCCTAATTTATGTCTCTGGAATAAAGAATTTTAGTGTTCACTAACCATTTCCAGTTCACATAAAAATTACAACCCAGAATGAATTTGTTAATGAGGTAGTAAACTTGAAGTTCAAATAAAACAAAATCTAAACTATGTATGATTTTAAAAAAATGACACCTTAGTATTCCCTCCTCTAGTTTTATAAGCCTGTTAATTACTTGGACAGCTCAAGTCTAAAGAATGTCCAGTAATGTCATCCATAATAAGTAAAAAGAACTAATAGAGTTTTGTATTTCTACAAAGGGATACAAAATATTATGCAAAGAATGGTATTCATCCAAAATACCAAATAAGGCAACAAATGTAAATCATCAAATCAGGAATCTGCTCCTTCAAAATCATCACTCAATAGTATTAAAATTAAAATATTTGCTAAGATACAAATGAAGCAGAATTATCATATGACCCAGCAATCTGACACCTATTTAAGAGACATAAAAACATATCTCCACACAAAAACTCACTAAGTGAATATTCACAGTAGCATTTGTCCTAAAAGGTCAAAAGTGAAAATAACCCAAATGCCTATCATCTGGGGAAGATTAAAAAAAAAGGAATATTTGGCAATAAAAAGGAAGTACTGATACATGCTACAACATGGATAAACCTTTTCATTATGCTAAATGAAAAAAAATCCATCACAGAGGACCACATATTGTATGATACCATTTCTATGAAATGTCCAGAATAAGCAAATCTAGACAGGACGCAGATTAATGGTTGCTGAGGGGAGTGGGAAGGATTACGAGGTTTCTTTCTAGAATGACGAAAATGTTCAATTTGATCATAGTTGCACTCTGTAAATACACTAAAACTACTGGATTACATATAATAGGTGAACTATATAGAATATAAATTATATCTTAACAAGGCTGTGTAAAAAATACAAATTATGGCATAAAACAGGATGACAAGAGACAGATAAAGATTTGTAGGTTTATAGACAAGGTTCTGGTTTTAGGTAAGCAAAGGTGGACCTGATGGTAAATTCAGTGCTTCGGGTTCTAGAAGTTTGTGATAAAGGTTTCCCTACCCTAGCACTCTAGGAATTAGGACTTCAAATTCATTTCCCCATAGGGGAGAAGATTAATCAGTTCTTCTGATCCCATTTCCTCAGCTGCCTCCAAAATTCTAAAATTTATCACCTTTAGAACAAACTGGTTAAGCCAAACCTTCCCTTCCCCAAATCTTCAAATCTGTTGGCTTTAATAAGGATAAGAACCCTTCGTGCCATATTTTCGGGGTAGTTCAGATAATCAATAGGCAAACATATCTATGGAAAAACAAATTGGAGTGAGGAAAAAGAATCAGGAGGCTGAAATCCAAATAAGACCATAGACTGACTAGACATAAAAACCACATAGTGATATAAACGAAGTAGAAATATTCTGAAGAATTAAAAATTTTATAAAGCCAGACTTCTTATAAAAGTCATATTCTGTGGCATTTCTTAAATAACTGAATAGAAAATTAAATCACCAGCTGATTACATCTGGAGGAGTGATGTTAATTCTAATGCAGAGCCAAGGCTGAGAATCAAAACCACAGAACAGCTGTGTGATCTAGAGGAAGTTATTTAATTTCTCAGCCTTAAATTTTCTCAATTTCAAAATGAGTTAAGTAATAATACCCTCCAGAAAAGGTGGTCATGTGAAGAAAGATATTCCACATAAACACTGAGGATACTGTTTCTCCATGTTATGTAAAAATAGTTGTTTTCATCACGCATAACTGATTGATTATAAAGGCCCAGAAAGATAACAATCTATAACAACTAATCTTCATACTTAATATAATTATTGTATTTAATATATCTAGGTAGAGTAACTAAAAAGGGTTCACAAATAAACTAGAAAAGTATTAAAAATAATCTGGGTTCTGCCTCTTGTGATCGTAAAGAAATCACTACCTCTCTTAACTGCAATTTAATCAATTCCAAAGATCATATGATCTTTTATAGGATCTATTGACCAGATCCTATAAAGTTTAATTTCAATTCCAGCAATAAAAAAAAAAAAAATGCTTGAGAACCATTCCCCTCTAAACACACTCACTCTAGACAAGCAAGATTGTTTTTGCTGACTGCATAGCTTTGCATGTTATTGACTAATAAAAACAAAACCCCCAACCCTCACCACTATTAACTTAATGGATAGCCCCTTCCCTTAATTTATTTTAACCTTGAACATTACCTACCAAATCTGCTTCATTTTTCCTCTTAAATCACTATTTGCCTCATGTCAGTACTACCCACTTCTAGTCTAGGAATCTGCAGCCCACGAGGAAAGCTGCCCCGACTGGATGGATGAATAAGTCACTCGATGTGGAATAAGTCCACAATGTGTAACTGTGCAGACAACTCCACAGTCACGGTGACAGTCGCTTCCATTGCTTGAAAACTGCCACCAGCCAGGATCTAAGACAAGCACCACGTGCATTACATAATCACAACGAACTAAAATATTGTTATTCCCATTTTACAGACAGGATCAGAGAGATCTGAGGACCCATTCAAGGTCACACCTGACAGTGGAGATACCACGATTCAGATTCGAAATTTTGTTTTGTATTGGGTTTCTTCCCCCTGAGACCAAGCTCTTTCCAGTACACGGCTATGCTCGCGCCTCTCGGGAGCGCTTCTTGGAAACGCAGCCCTCCCCCCACCCACCGGAACAAATCCACAGGTGTGCCGCAGGTGCCGCCCGCCCGGTCCCCTGCCTCGCCAAGGCTCGGACGGCCTGGCCTCTCAGCTCTCTCGTCCCTGGGCCTCGCTCCAGACGGGAGCTCCAGCTGGCCCAGCCCTTCCGACCCCCGCACCCCATTGTTCCCGATCTCACTCACCTCGGAGGATGCTGGCGCAGGCCGAGCTGGGGCGCTCGTGGCAAGCTCCCGGCGGCTCAGAAAGCTAGGTCGGTGACGGCAGGATCCGCGAAGGCGTACCCGGCGACTTCTCCGCCGGCCCTCAGGAGCGGGAGCAGGCGGGGGCGCTTCACCCTCCTCGCGAGACAGCGGAGACCCCGGCGGCTGCTGCGACCCCTGTGACGTAAAGCGCTCATCACCAATGGCAGCTTGGGGGCGGCGGTAGGAGCAAAGCCCACCCCGCGGCCCTCGGCGCGTCAAAACACAACACCCGCCTGCGTAACGCATGCGCAGTAGAAAGGCGCCGGCAATGAGGGCGGGGCTTACGCGCCCGGCCAGAGCCCTGGCCCTTCCCCCACAGCCCCTCTGTTCCTGGAATGGGAGAAACAAGACACGGAAGCAGAAATCTTTATCACCGTCATCATTCTCTGTAACTACCTACCAATCTCTGGGGTTAGAGGGGCACTAACTTAATGTTCGCTCCTAACACCCGGAAAACACGACAACTAGCTTAGTCTCATTTAAACCTCACCAAACTCTGCGAGAAGTTAACTAAAATTATCTCCAGTGTATAAAGAACCCGAGTTACACGGAGATGAAGTGACTTCATCTCTTGTGGCACAGCTAGGAAATAACAACACCAGGATCAAATGGAACTCAAAGCGAGAACTCAACCAGAATCCTACATAGTGTTTAGAGAGAGATCTACTTCAGTCTGAGGATGAACAGGGATTACCTCCAAGAGAACAGAGCCTTGAAATCTTCCCAAAACAGATAACACTTTCTCTCTCCTCCCCCTTGTCCCGCTCCCCGAAATCAGGATTAAAACTCTATTTTAGATGACATCTGAGATGTACAGAGAAAGAACGTCTGATTCTAAAGGGGCCCATTACTCCATTCTACCCTCTGGCCTCAGATGGGAGCGTCCCAAACATTCTAGAACTGAATTTGGTAGAACCCGCCAAGTGGCAACCACCAACCTTTGACTTAGTATTTGATACGTGCTACCGTTCTAAGCACATAGTAAACGCTCAGCAAACACTTGTTGATTGGCAGGTACGTTATGCCAGGTAATCAGTGCCAAGTTATTTCTTCTCAGAAGTTATCATTTACATCAACAAGCCGCTGCGTTGTTTCTTGAAGACGGGCTCAGTTTATAGACAGTCCCACGATTCGTCAGTTATATAAAAGTGGGTGGCATTTTTATTTACGTCAAAGATGAATACACGAACGCCTATCAATATAATGTGGGAACAGATGGGAGGCGGTACGTGAATTCTTCCACCGTTAGACGCCGGTGTAGTATTTAAAACATGGACTAGTTTTCCCAATACACTTTTAAATGTACATTACGGTACATTATCCTGCATTACCACTGCTCTGCAACGAACAAAATGACGAGGTACACTTACCTAGTGCCCAACAAACCATTTTTAAACATTTTCTCATTTCTCATTCCGTCTCTGAAAGGCGGGCTAGGCCTGCGATCACGTGAGCCCGCCCCCAGCTCCGGGCGGAAGAGGCTGACCCTGCGGGTGGGAAACGCTACCGGAGGCGAGTGGGCGGGCGGCTGTGCCAGGCTGAAAGATGGCCGCCGCCACCACCGCCGCCGCCCGGCAGCCGCCGCCCCGGAGGTTACTCTAAGGCCTGCAGGTTCTGCGCGTTCCCACGGACCGTTGTCGCCTTCTTACCATGAAGCCAGTGGGTCGCCGCACGCTGGACTGGATTTACTCGGTGGTAGGTCCCGGCTCTGATGAGGCTCCACGGTGTCGACTCCCTAGGCCCGTAGGCGAAGCCCTTCTATTCCTTCAGCGCCCAGAAACTCTAAAATCCATTCCTGAATTAAGCATTTCACTCCCTTCACCTTAACTCCGCCTCTTCCTGAGGATACGCTCTTCCGCTTCTTACGTAAGGACAGCTGGGTGTACTCGCTGCCGGAATCCCTTATTCGCGTTTATCACTATAATTTCCACCTTAGCAACGTACATGGCAACCTATGGGGGACGAAGAGAAGTAACACTCACATTACAGTGAATTTTTTGCTTCTTCCCCTCTTCCATTTTTTTTTCAGTTGCTCCTCGCGATCGTATTACTCTCCTGGGGATATGTAATCTATGCATCAACAGTAGCTGCTCGACGACAGCTAAGGAAGGAATACCCTGACAAAATTTTCGGCATGAATGAAAATTTGTAATTCCTCCCAGTTTTAATCTATGCAAATACTTCTCTGGCACGTGTCTAGATTTAAAGTAATATCCATATAGTTTCCAATTTTATTTTTGCTTATTGTGCTTTATAATAAACCACTAATGTGCTAATTTTTCAACTATTTGTCTTTTACATTCTCACGTAACAAAGCAATCTAGATCTGACAGCCTTTGAGTATCAGATCATAGATGGAGTGACATGTTTTTCAATTTATAGTTTATAAAATACTTTTTAAATGCCTCTGAAAGCCACCTTTAAAACGAATGTGTGGAATTCCTATCCTTATGTTTATTGTAACATTTCATTCTGTTGCATACTTACACATCAGACTAGATTAAGTATTATATAAGAAAAAAATCTGTCTTGTGACTATTTTTCTACATCCTATTTTTCAAGTCAAGAACAGCCAGAAAATGTAGGTGATCACTCTTATATTTTGTTACCATGTCCAGTTCTTACTTATTATTAAATAATCAAGAGTCTCAAATTGTAAAGTTTTTGAGGAGAAATAGACAACACATATCTGAGAGTAAACTTTATTAAAGTTACTTTTCCAGAAAATACATTCAGTAAATATGGTAATGTAGCAATTTGGGCTCATATGCCTTTGAAATTTTAAAGTAATCTTCAATGATGTTGATTAGGAAATTCTTTCATTGGTGGAATTACTTCTCCAGTCTCCAGAATTGTATCACCCTAGGAAAACAAACATGCATTAGTACAAAAATCTTGTCTGCAGAGGTATATCCACTTGATCAGACCTCACACCAAAAATCTAGTTCAGCGTTGGCATTCACACTATAAAAGAGACTTAGACAAAGTAGAGGCAGTCTAAAGATGAGCAACTAGTATTCAAAATATTAAGGTATAAGTGAAAGAATAGGGGAGGTTCCACTCAAAATTACTAGAATGGGCACAAAAGTGGTCTCTTCACAAAGTGATAAAGAGATCATGTTTATTTGCATGACCCCAAGAAATAGGAGAAGCCCTAGAAGTTACAGGGAAACACCTTCAGCTCAATATAAGCGTATAAAGTATTCCCAGCAACTAAATGTGTCAGGCAATCACTAGTTTACCATTTGGTTCAGATATTAGAGACAAAATAAATGCAAACTTTGCCTGAGCAGCTGATTCAGGTGTCTTTTCAAACCTAGAAATGCCCATGAGCTTTGGAGCCAGAACCAAGTGGTGAGAATCCTGTAACCTCCACTGACAAGCTATATGATTATAGGCAAATTACTTAGCTTTGTTTTCAGCTTTGTGTTCAAGAGAGATTCTGTCAGACTGACAGTCTGAATGACTGGGTAGGACAGAATTTTGCCCCAATCCCCACCCCTCCCATTTCCTGACCTGGTAGAGCTTAGGACTGTTATCTGATGAAGAAATGAACTATTATGTTTAAGCCATTATACATTTGGAGGATAATTTGTTACCACAACTAACATTACCCTAACACATAAATTAGTACCCTAAAATGGTAGTAATGCTGCTATAATAAAAACTAAAACACATGGCACTGACTTAGCAGTTTGAGGGCAAGGACACTGGCATTAGAGGCTAAAAGATGGAGTAATAACTTGGAAGCAGAATCTAATGAACTTGGGGTTCTAGAAGAGGTATCTGGGGAAAGTTATAGTATGTGTTTGACTACTGCTTGCTCCCTTGGGAATGTATTTTAGGAAGCATGAGCTCAGGCAAGAAGTAGCTGATTTGAGAGAGAAAATAAAAATGGAAAATAAAGAATATCAGGATTTGTGGGATTGGAACATCAGTTTGCTTCTGGATCTCTAAACAGTTAACACTGAAGAAATTCTGGGAAACAAGCCAAATGAAACGCAATAAACACAGAGACTCAGCCCTATGACAAAGATCAGACTGAAATGAAGGTAGCCTATGAACCAGAGTTCCTTTCAGATGGCCTCCACATAGCTGCCATTGAGTTGAGAGGTAGTTACTTGAGGACAAAGAAAGGACAGAACTTGGTAACTATGCATAGAAAGGATACATGCATGTGGGACTGACTAGAAGCAAATAGACTCCTACCAAATATTTTTCTTTTTATGCCTGCCAGGTGTGGGAACTAGAAGGTCAAAGAAACCAAATATATAGGCAACAAAGGCTTGTGAATGTTTCATCTTAACACAACCTCTGGCACTAAACCTGTGTACAAGAGGCAGATTTAAAAGGCTGTACAACACTAAAAAGGGCATGCCTGCCAGAACCCATTTTAGATGTGGTCTAGGTTGATAATGGAAAAGAGAGAACTTCCATGGACAGAGCTGGAGGCCAGAAAAACAGTGAATAAAGGTTTTACTTCCAGAAAACAAAATCAGTGCCCATTCAAGACACTTCCTACTCACGAGGGTTAGGAGTCTTTATATTGACCACAGATTTCAGAATTGTTAAGAATCAGTGATTGCACTATCTGAATGCCACCACTGAAAAATGGGTATGTGTGGCGAGGGGAGGGCGGGGACAAGGGATCCGGTTAACTTGCCTTCTTAGTTCATTGGTCCTCAAATCTCCAATAGAAGTCACATCTAAACTTGACAGATAGTACTGTGCTTCATTTGGAAATCTTGGATTTGGTGCTGGTTGCAGTGATGGAATGAGACTTTGCAATTGCTCACTAGGGAAGGAACTGTGTTATAGAGTGGAGCGAAGGAAGCAAAGAGCTATTTGATGACTAGAAGGATGGATTGTGGCAGAGGTTTCAGGCACAGGATGTTGGGAAATTTTTTTAAAAAGCACATAGCTATTTAGGACAATGAGAATGAGTTCTGGCCAACAGGATCTAAGAGAAGTGATGTAAGTACTTCAATGATTAGACCTTAAAAGAATACCACTGTGTACAGCCATGCCACCCTGAACATGCCAGAAATCGTCTGATCTCGGAAGCTAAGCAGAGTCAGGCCTGGTTAGCACTTGGATGGGAGACCACCTACGAAGACCAGGTGCTATGGGAAAAAAAAAAAAAAAAAAAGAATCCCACCACGTCCAGCCCTCTCTTACCCTAACATGATCTTGGAAGCCTCATATTCCAGACGGCATAACTATAAGATTGAGGAAGATGGCTTGATCCACATTAGTTTGTGATACCAATAAGAAATAGACCTTTGTTTTATTAAGCACTGAGATTTGGGGTTATGTTTGCCACTGCCTATTCTATTCTAACATATGTACAAATGAACTTTCTTCATGTCAGCAAACAGGAACCTTCTCAAAGGGGTCAGTGATGCAGAAATGGAAAGAACCACAATGCCAAAAATACAGAAGTAGGAGAAGTGCCACAGAATCACTATGTGGTCTTTAATGAAAGCCCTCCTTCTTTTCCTTTGAACAGTAATGGTAAAATAAATAATAAACAAATACATAAATGGAAGAATAAATTATCCAACTGGTAAAACCAGTAAGAGTTTCCTATTTTGAGACTATCTAGGCCCTGACACACATCAACCATACACAATGAAATATAAAGAAATCCCCTACTATTTCCCAAAGCAGAGTTCCAACTGGACGGGTAGCCAATTTGGTGGTTCTCCCTAAAATTCCTTTCTGTTGCAGTAGATAATGGATTATTGTGACTATGTCATTTAGCAAAGAATTTTTAAAATTTTAGAGCTTAGAGATTGATGGTAGTTCATTATCTGTGACTAGAAATGGGACAATAACATAACATGTATTTTATATGTCAAATAATAATAACCTCACAAGCAGTAAAAATACCAATACCAACTGACTTCTATGTAATCTTGTAATGCTGAAAAGACTCATTTTTAATTAGGATAATAGCTTACATATTCATATTATAAAATTTAAGCACACATTACCAGATTTTAAATTACCAGACGGAGAGGTTAAAGTCAAACTGATAAAAGAAATGATAGTTTGGAAATAATAACAGAGGTATTCAGTTGCGATTACTATGCTCAGGTGTCTGCTTAGGCTGGTGCCCTCCCCATCCCAAGTCTTTAACCCTACATGAAACCAGGGCACCTACCTTCAATTCACTTTAAGACTACAAAGATCATACAAGTGTTACAGCCAGGTTGAAAACAAATGTGCCCATCTCCCATTTTCAACTGCTACTTTACACTATTTCCTCTTTTAAAAACAAAATAAAACAGAAAAAATATACAAAGCAGGCACTAAAACTAACAGCGAGAAGGAACATTTTAGACTAATGATCACTTGGGGAGGGAAAAGAGGGAGAAAAATAATTAACAAAAGAAAAATCAGAGACATTTTAAGACTTACTGGGAATATTCTGGGCTTCCTTTCAACAATGGCATATGGTTTTGTCTGCAATAAAAGTAATGTCTGTTAATTACGGTTTTAGAGTTTCTCCTAAAATAAAATAGATCAAATCCCAAATGTTTAAGTCCCAAATTTTCACCAAACTACAGATTCATACATCCAACTGTTTAGTCAAGATCTCTGCTTGACTATCAAATTGGCATCTCAAATTTAACCATGTCCAACTCTTAACTTCCCCTAACCCCTAACTATCTCTTATCCCAGTACATGACCCTTTAATTCTGCCAATTAAGGAGGCCAAAAACATTGACTCCTCAGCAGATCCTGTGGCAGCCTGACCCTGCCTGGCCATTTCTTGTTCAAATGAGTTTGTTCCTGACTGCTGTCCCCCCACCTCAAGGACTCTCCGGATAACATCAGTTTTCTCATAGCTCGTCAACCAATTAATGTTCTTCCTTATATCTGTAGCTGTGTAAGAATGACAAGACTGTATAAAACTGCCTGTTATGTTACAATTGGGGCTCAGCCTCTGGATAAGAATCCGCTGAGCTGGTGCTGGCATCAATAAACACGGCTTCCTGCTTATAGCCTGTGTCCCGTCTCTCTGTTCAAGAATCCCTCAACAATCCTGTTGAGGTTATATCCTGTTGAAATCCTACCTTGAGATCATATCCAGAATCTGCTTCTCACCACCTCTAGTACTACTACCCTTCATCCAAGCCTCTGTCATTTTTCATCAACTAGTCTCCTGGCTTCCATTCATGTCCTCCCACGGTCTGTTCTCCACACTGCAGGCAGAGTACAGTGATTCTTTTAAGATGTATTACACCTCTGCTCAAAGTTTCTTAATTCCAAGAGAGAAAAAAAATAAAGTTCTTGCTGTGATCTCTTAAGATTCTGCACAATCTGGCCCTTGGCCACCTCTCTGAGCTCCTACCTCTCCGTCCCCCTGTACTATAGCCATAGTTGCTCTTTGCTATTAGTCCAATCAGTTGCGCCTGCTTAAGCCTCAGGGCCCTTGTGCTTAATGATTCCTCTACCAGAAATGCTCTTATCCTAAATATCTGCTCAATCCATATCCTAGTCTCATTTATGTTTCTCTTCAAATAACATGCCCCTTTCCATTCTCTAGCCTTTTATCCTGCTTAGCTTTTCTTCTATAGACTTATTACCTCCATTATATATCTCCGTTTATCTATGTATTACCAGTCTCCAAGACTAGAATATTTCCTGAGGGCAGGGACTCAGTCCGATTTGTTCACAGCTGTATCCCTTTTTTTAGAACAATGACTTGCACACAGGAGGAACTAAATAAATATTTGTTAAATGTACTTATTAAGCACATACATCTGCAAGAAATACCAAACCAAAACTTTAGAAGATTACTAGCAGGATGTAAAACTTGGGAGAAACTGAAGCCAAATGCAGGAGAGAAACTCAGAATACAATGTGAGGACATTACAGTGTCTTTAAAAACATCTCTCATAATACAAAGTGAAGATATTAAATTGCCTTTAAGAACTGTGGCCAGAGGTGAGAAGACATTGAAATGGTATCAGAGAGAATTGTAAAATTCAAGTAGGTAGTAAAGGTTAGCTAAAGCAAATTGGTTAGAACAGTTACTGAGAATGCAATCCTACCTAAATCAAGAGAAAGAATAAGGTAAGGAGAGAGAGGCCTTAAGACCTCTACTGACAAAAAACCCTTAACTAAATATGTCCATCTCTGGCTCAGAAAAAAATCACCTGGAAATATGAACCCTCAGATAAGCAATCATATTAATGTCTTGAATTGTCAACCCAGTAACTGCAGTGTGTTAAATTTGCTTCTCTTAGGAAGTGTCTTTTCAACCCCAGAAAAATTTAGTTAAATATAGATATGAGTTAATATTCACCAGAGTCGAAACAGATGAATGTCAAATTTAATAAGTTCTGAAAACACTGGGACAGTCCATACATTCTCTTACTTAAAGTATCTGTAATATTTAAGATAATCTGGCTATTAGCTGTTTTAAAATATTAGTTTTAGGATTCTAGTTAACATGCATTTCAAAATGCAGTTTAAAACATTTAAGAGAGTTTGATTATGTTTTTAAGTGTAATTATTTTAGGAGAGTTCAACTTGAATTAATCCAAAAATAATAACAAAGGAAGGAGACTTCATATTTTACTAGATGTATAGGTAGTTTAACAGAATTTTTTAAATGAATTTAAAGAATTAGAAAAAAATGAAGTTTATAAATTTGAAACTAACAAACTGAATATTAATTTATATTACAGATAACTGTGAGCAGTACCTTCTGTACATAAAAACCACTCTTGTATGTTACAAAAAAAATGAGAGGTAACAGTATTTTTATTCTCCAGGGTCTTGCATATTAAGAGAGTGAAAAAATACAGACCTATAATGATATGAAGCGGCCTGTGGACTTGCAAGTGACCCTAAATATAAAACTTTGTTTGAGCCCTTAACAATAGAAATATAAACTATACGACCCTTACACATATAAATTGTTAGCCCTCTTTAACAGCTGTAGAAAGATTATTCTGTTGTGTGTGTGTGTTCAAATGAAAGCACTAAACCCCAACTCTTAATTGCTACTAGCCTCCACTAATCACATAACACAGGCCACGTCCACACGGACATCCCCGGAAACTGATATGGTGACACATGCTCCAAAACAAACTTACTTCCTACCCCATGACCCGAATGCTCACCTTTCCAAAATCCTACTTATAACTTCCAAGGCTAGAAATTTTAGAGCCACAAATGACTCTGAACTTTGGTTTTGTCCCCAGTTTAACTTGAGCTATTTCTTCCTTAAAAAGTGTCTCTGGCTTCACTTTTTTTTTTTTTTTCTCATTCTTGCTATCTTAGCCCTAACCAGATTCTCAACAATATCTGCTAAACTACAACAAAATCCAGCTGATTTGCCTGATGTCAATATTTTCCTCCTTCTAATTCACCCTACATATCAATGTTTTTCATTTTCCTAAATATATCATTTTTATCAAGTTACTCAGCGATTTAAAAATGGAAAGTTTCCCACTGCCTACCACATACACTTCAACCTCCTCTGCCTAGCTTTCAAGACATTCCAGTAAGTGGTCCCAGGCTACTAAGCCAAGAGACCTGCTATTCTAGTCATCTCAGTCTCGGGTAGACATGGCCATGCTCATTATTTTTCTTTCTGACCAGAGTAACTTTTCTCCAATATACTCTTACACAAATCATACCTATCTTCCAACTTTATTATAAACTCCTTGAGGTCAGGAATTTTGTCTTATATATTTTCTATAGCAATAAAATTATAAAACAACATACTAGGTACTCCATACTTGTTGACCAAAAAATATAATCTGCTTAGTGAAGAGAACAAAGATGTCAGCAATCAGAATTTTAAAGAGACCACGTAATCAACAGAGAACAAGTTGTGTTAAAGGAAATATTCTGAGAAAACCAGTTATTTGTTTCACTTTCCTTTCAACAGGCTAACAGAAAGCAAACCTCAATTGGAGTATCTACAATTTGTTAGGTAGTCCCAAACTTTTGTTTGTTTTTATCTTGAAATAATTTTAAACTTAAAAAAAGTTGTAAGAATTATAAAAACGATTTTTTTTTTCACTTAATCACTTCATAGTAAATTGCTGACTGGTTTATTACTTTAGGGTGTATTGCCTAAATTAACATTGATACTTTACTACCTTCTACCTAGTCTAAAGAACCCATTCAAATTTACCAACTGTCTAATTGTTTGAAATTCTCAGGAAAATCTCCTTACATGACTTGTTCTCCGTTGCGTAGGCTCTTTTAAAATTCTGACTCCCAATACCATCTTTGTTCTTTTAACTAAGCCCATTCAAGAACTGCATTTAGTTGACAGGTCTCTTTAGTTTTCTTCAATCTGGAATGACTTTTTAGTTAATCTTTAACCTTCATGATCCTGACATTTTTGAAGGTAACAAGCCAATTATGCAGAAAAGTTCCTCAATTTGGGTGTGTCTTATGTTTCCTCATGATTAGATTCAGATTATGCATTTTTGGCAGGAATATTGAAAGACTGATGCTATTTTCTTTTTACTGCATCCTATCAAGTAGCACACAATTTCAATTTGTCCCATTACTGGGAATGTTAATTCAGATTTCTTGATTAAGCTGATGTCTGCCAGGTTTTTCCACCACAAAATTACCCTTTGTTGTTGAATATGGGTATTTTGAGATTAATCTTAGCATCTTTTGATGTTCCTTAGCTGAATAAGGCATTTCTATAATGATTCACAAATGGCGACTTCTAATTCCATCATTCCTTGTCTATTTATTATTTAGCGACCTTGTACAAAAAAAGCTTTCCTTTACCCATATATTACTTCATTTACTTATTTATATAAGTATGGACTCGTGGATTTAGATTTTATTTATTCGGTTATCTATCATCTATTACTACCTTTATTTTTTTTTTATGTTCAAACTGTCCCAGTGGGAGTCCTTTCAGGCTGACTCTGTGTCCTTTTGGTATATCTTCTATCATTCTTTGAATAGTTCTTTACTTTCTAACATCCCAAGCTCATCTTGTATTTTCCCTGTCCCAGCCCTGGAATCAGCCATTTTCCCAAAGAGCTCTGGAACCTTTCGGTGGAGAATTTTATTTAGAAAATAAGACCATAATGTTAGATGTGCTAATTACCATGGGGTAACACTGCTGCTGCCAGGTGCTGTCAGTGGACAGAGCTAGGGAATATCTACACTTACATCTATAATTACTTCTATGTCTAGTAGTACCTATTACAAACCACGTGTTAACACCAATACTTCCAATTCCATTACAGCAACATAGGATTTTCTCCCTTACTATATGCATAATTCTCTTTTCCAACAATGAGAATCCTGGGTCCCATTATCATCACTATATATACATATCTGATCAATCTTCTTGTATATAAACAATCACCTGTCATCAGCACCACAATTCAATATAAATAACCTCTTCACCTCATTCAAGTTCTGACACCTTATTCTGCGTTGCCACCTCCATCAATGCCCCAAACCACCCCTCTTCCAGATGTCCTCCTTCCCCTGCGCAGGTTTCAAAATCCTACACCAGGCTGCTGCTCTGCTACTCTCCAAACAGGTGTACTCACCAGCTCCCCCAAACCCACCCACCCAGGATCTAACATTCTTCAATGAGTACAAGAATACTGTCCTACTCAGGTTACAACATTCCATGCTGGACAGCCACCACTTCTCTCCCTTCCATGACACTCCCTGAAATGCACTCCTTCCTCACCCTGCCTGGGATTCAACACCCTACACCAGGCTATCCTTAGCCTTTACAATAAGGCAACTGGCTCAGTTCAAAAACCACATGCAAGGTCTTCCAGTGAAAAAGTTCAAGCTTTTGAACATCTTGGATTCTAATGATGATAGAATGAAGAAAAGGGAAATGAGATGGTGACAAAGATAACTGCTGTCTATTTTGAATTTTACTTTATACCAGATCTATGCTCAAAAAAAGCAGCAGAAATCCCTTTCTCCCTTCTTACTCATGACTCTGAGTTTACATTAGTTAGTATTTTAGGTCAACTACATTCTGATCATTTAAACACTGATCATTTCAAGTTGTAAACAACTAATATAAAGATTAACTTTTTGAAAAACCATACATTACTTAAGTTTCATTAAACCTTTTACCTAAAAGGATTCAAAGTAGTTCAAAAATCAGTTACAAGTGGCAGATTATTTTCACTACGTAAGGCAGGGTAAGGCATACCCACATAGGGAAAAATTTTGTACAATATTAAAAATAAATTCTGAAAAACATATAGTTAAAATATACTTACAGTCACATGATATTTGAGATAATAATGAATAATCCAAGCAGGTATAAGTATATGAGTAAAAGCAAGGAAACTGTGTCGGTATGTCTTATAGATCTGGGGAGGGGGAAAAACATACACAAAATAAACAGATATCCCATCTTTCACATTTGTGGCAGGAAAAAAACATCAGTAATATAAAAATGTCATGATTATTTTAAAATCTCTACATGCTACATATTTCCTTATAGCCTGTAGCTAATCTCACCCATTCAAATATTTTTACTAAACGTGGGGCCTGCTAGGAGAAATCTACAAAGTTCAGGGTAAATGAGGCTTAAGACAAGTAGCATTTTGCAAAACAATAGTAAGGCATTTACAGATTAAAAAAAATAATAAAAAACCTCTAAAAATATCCTTATATATTTGTTAAAGATAAAACATGGCATACATAATGAAAAAATAATTTTAATCGATTTAATCAAAGTAATCAAACATACAGAATTTTTCAGGTAAAGTCATCTCCCAAATTTATCAATTTCAGATACCTACAATCAACACCACTTGCTACGACATTGGCTGATAGTAATGGTAATACTAATAAGTAACACTTGGGTTTCTGGGTGTAAGGCAGACAACCTGAACACACTGACACTGGAAGAGGATGTTTTACATATACTGGCATAAGGGTGTTCCAAGCTCATTTTGAGACACCTTCATACTATTTTAAAAGAGAAAGGTAAAAGAGAATTACAAAATAGAACTCTTCTATGGCAACCAATTTGACATACACACTTATAGATATAGATATGATTATGGAAGAAAAATTAACTCATGGTAAAATGAATTTCAACCCATGATTATTTACTTCCTTACATCACTAGCTGATGGGTAGGATGACAACTTTCAAGGAGTGGCTGCCAAAATCAATAAGTAATGTCAAGGATACAAAGAGTGAGAGAAAGGTTCAATTAGAGTTTAATTTTACCACCGTAAATATGTCCAATACCACTTTTTCAGAAAAATTTACACCAGATTTTGTAGGACTGTAAGAAAGTAGATACATATGAATTTCAACGTGAACTCTAATTCCTAGCTCTATGACCATGGGTAAATCACTGAATTTTTGTAGGCCTCAGTTCCACTCATTTAAAGTAAGAATTAGGAATAGTTTTGTACCTTATAGGTAAAGAAGTAAAATAACACGTAAAACCCTCAGCAAAGTGCCACCCATCAAGTAAAAACCCAAGTGTTACTTATTAGTATTACCATTACTATCAGCCAATGTCGTAGCTGATTGAAAGCAATCCTGAGATATAGTGTTCATCACCCATAATTGATGTGATTGAATTCACGACCTCAAGAAAATGTTCAGAGACCCTGAAAATAATGACAGCTCTTGAATGAGAAATTTTCTGCAGAGTAAAGACCAGGAATGGCATTTTTAAATGAAAATGTGCGTTAAAAGTACATAGTTGTAGTTGAGGAAGGAGGCTCTTGAGTACGACCCTGTCTATGGTGATGCTATGGGGGCTGTACCACCAGCTAGAGGCTTGTTGTGCCTTCTGGGAGTTGGGAGTAGTGTTAAGTTGGTCTCTGTAACCTTGACCTTAAAAATCAGACAAATGTCCTCGAATACTAAAATCATAGAATTTTAACTACTAAATCCTTGGCTATCATTCTGAGGGGAATTTCTGCAGTCAAAGACCCAAACGTGCAGTGTCCTGTAAAACCTAAGTAAAGATTCGCTTCCTTCTCATCACACTTGACAGCAAACGGGCATGACTCTCCCAAAGCCATACGTGCTCCTTGACTCCTGACTCCCAGTCCAGGATTCTTGAGACAAGGCAGCGAGCGTCCCCGCTAAACCTAAATCTCGGTTGAACCTGATTTTCCCTCGGGGAACCACCAGGACTTGGTGCACAGAGCGAAGTCTGCCCTTGATGTGTCTATAAGAAGCAGGTCGCCGCGGGTTGTGTGTATGGTAGCGGGGAGAACCATCACTCACCACATTCTTCCAGGGGGCCTGGTCCTGCAGAAACTTATTCCAGAATCTCTCCATAGGCCACACCCTCTGTGGGGGCCCCAGTGGCTCCCGGGGGCTCAGCTCCTGGTCCTTCAGCCATCTCCTTCTCAATTCTCGTAGCTGCTGCAGCCGCAGCTTCTCATCTGCCGTGTACCCCGTCATGTTGCCGGTGGTACCCAGACAGAAGAAAACGGTGCACCACTAAACTGGGGTCTCGTCCCTTAGGCGCGTTCTCACACCGCAAAGCGACCTTGCGAGGACGCCTGGGCACCGCGCGCTGTTTTAACGTCACCGGTTCTATCTCTGCAGCGGCTCCAAACGCTGCGTAGTGACTGAGCATGCGCAGAGCCCTGCACCGGCCGCTTCACGGGCCCAGATTACTCCGGAGAGGGTGGGCGGAGCGCTTTAGTTGGGTTTAAGTGGGAAGAGACCCGTAAGAGGAAAGTTTGAAAGGTGACAGGACTAGAGGTTCGGACATGGAAGAACTGCTGTGCTGGGAGCTGGAAGGGTGCAAATATGTGATTCATTGTGATGTCCCAAAGCAAATTTCTTCACTTTACTCTCCTACCTTGGAATTCCTCCCAGCTGTGTCAATGAGTGATAAAGTGACTTGAGCAGCTATCTCAGTATGTTCCTTCATTTGTACTTAGGAAGTAAAAAAGAGTAGTTTAAGGTCTAGGAGAATTGGACGTATACACACGTTGACATAGCAATTCCACTTCAAGGACTCCGTCTTAAAGATATAGTGATAAAACTATGAAAGAAATGTGCATGGCTTTTCAGTGCAGCCCTATTTATAATAAAATAATGGAAATTACCCCCAAAATTCCTCGTTAGAGGACTGGCTGAATATGGTACAATAACAATGCTCAACGTGCAACCGTGGATTACCTTTAGATATGTTAAGTGAAAAAAGCTAAGGAGAGAGAAGTGTATATATTATGTTATCTTTTATCTTCAAAAAGGAAGGTGGTAGTAATACTAAATATATACATGTTTGCTTAACTTTAAAAAATAGTGGAAAGGAATACTTTTTTGTTGTTGTTATCTATGTGGAAGGAAGGGGATAGAATAGAAGAGACAGGAATGGAAGCTAAACTTCTCTGAATATATCTTATTTAATAGATTTGACTCAAGAAACATGTAAACATTTCATATCATTAAAACAAATTTACAAAAAGCAGTCTATAAAAATCAAAATTAATCTGCTTGGTGGCATAATCTCAAAAACACACTATTTCAAGTAACTTTAAAAATTTATGGAGATATATACCTGAAAAACAAAAAGAGCTACAAAAAAATCTTCAGCTGTTTTATGCGATCACATCCTTGGTAGTGATGGTAACGGTGACATTGTTAATCAGACATGGAAAAAAAATGTTCATCCTGGAACTTTTACAATGAAAGAAAGGAAATACAAATGTAAATTGTATATGTTTATCTAAAAATTCTGTAGTCCTGAATTTGAATAGAATCATCAACTCATAATGTATTTCTTTAAATATGTATTTTATCTTATCTCAGCTCTGCCTATTGAATGGTCTAAAAACCATGAATATTTTTAGCCCCTACATAGTGATCTCTAAATACTATTTTCCATTAAAAGGAACTAGGACTCCTTGAAGTTGAAGTTTGTTCACATTTTGCCCTCCAGACTTCTTTGAACTCTTAAAAATTGTTGAGGACCCCAAAGAACTTTTGTTTATGTGGGTTCTATCTACTAAATTAGAATTGCATTAGGAATTAAAACATTTAAAAATAACAAAATATCATTACCAAAAATTACTTAATAAGACTAGTGCCATTGTTTTACATTTTTGTAATATTTTTTTTAATGTCTCACTTAATAAATGACAGCAGAATTCTTAAAACCACTTCTGCATTCAATTATAATATCACATCATGTAGCCTTTGGGAAACTTCATGCACATTTGTAAGAGAATAAGAGTTAAAAAGGGCAAATAGCATCTCAGTATTATTATAAAAATAGTTTGACCTCACAGGCCCCATGAAAGTATCACAGGGACTCCCACGGGTGCCCAATTATGCTTTTGGAAGCATTGTTTTTGAGAAATAGCTAATTCCAGATCCAAACTATGAAATGTAAAAAGAAGCCTGGACCTTTTTGTCTTAGCAAAAAGCAGGTAAGTTGTTCAAGAATAATACAATCGTGTCAAAAAAGATTCAGGAGCCAACTTAAATAGATGTCCACTCGTTCAAGATGGAACAATTTGAGCATCCTTAAGTATAATGATATCAGTGGATTAGAAAACATATACACATATAAGTTCATAATGATTTTTAAGAACTCATTGGTCACTTTTTGATGGTGTTAGAGAATCAATTCTTTATTTGGAAAACTGGTAAGTAGAGGAAAAGTTAAACATTTTTCTGGCCTCTATACAAATAGCATCTTAGAATAACACTATAGTTGATGAGGGGCAATTTCTTCAAAGAAACATAAAAAAATTAAGAAAAGAAGGGATGGCAGAGTTAGAATATCACTATTTTGCAACCATTAGTTTATTAATGAATGCAGTGATCGATAGCTCCTGACATCTCAAAAAGAGAACAAACAACTGCCGCTCTCGGTGGAAGGCTGCCTCATTGCCTGTGAAGTAGTACCCTTACCAAACAAAAAAATTGAACCTGAATCTGATGGTTTCTAGATCTACCTACTCATTTAATGGAAATACAGGGGACAGAGGAACCCCTATACAACACCAATATGACACATATAGGAAAATCCAGGTTGTATAAACTGCAGAGGAGCGACTCTGTTTCTTATATTATTCAAGAGGAAAAAGAGACCCGTAGATTAAAAGAGACAAGATAACTCAATAATAAAAAAACAAACAACCTGATAAAAGTGGGCAAAAAACCTTAACAGACACATCACCGAAAGACATTCAGATGGCAAGTAAGCATATGAAAAGATGCTCCACATCATACATCATCAGGGAAATGCAAATTAAAACAAGATGCCAGTATATACCTGGCTGAAATCTGGAACACTGCTAACATCAAATGCTGACTAGGATGCGGAGCATCAGGAACATTCATTCCTTGCTGGTGGGAATGATGCAAAAATGGTACAGACACTTTGCAAGACTGGCAGTTTCTTATAAAACTAAACACACTCTTACCATAAGGTCCAGCAATTTCATTCTTTGGTATTTACCGAAAAGAATTGGAAACATGTCCACACAAAAACCTGCACATTAATGATTAGGGCAATTTAATTCATAATTGCCAAAACTTGGAAGCAACCAAGATGTTCTTCAGTAGGTGAGTGTATAAATAAACTGTGGTACATCCAGACAATGGAATAGTTAGTATGTAGTGCCAAAAAGAGATGAGCTATCAAGCCATGAAAAGATCTGGTGGAATTTTAAGTGTACCTTACTAAGTGAAAGAAATCAGTCTGAGAAGGCTAAACACTGTGCTAATCCAATTATATGGCACTCGGGAAAAGGCAAAACTATGGAGACAGTAAAAGGATCAGTGGTTGCCAGGGCTGGTGGTGGTGGGAAGATGAATAGACAGAGGATTTTTAAGGCAGTGAAACTATTCTGTATGATATTGTAGTGATGGACATGTTATTATACATTTGACTAAACCTACTGAATATGCAACACCAAGAGTAAACACTTCCTTAGGTAAACTATTGACTTTGGGTGATTATGATGTGTCAGTGCAGGTTCATCCTTGTTAAAAAAAAAAAAAGTGCTATTCTGGTGAGTGGTGTTGATAATGGGGGAGGTTATGCATGCATGTGTGAGAGGAGCAGATATATTAGAAATCTCTGTGCCTTCCTCTCAATTTTATTGTAAACATAAAACCGCTCTTTAAAAAGTCTTTTTTAGAAAAAGAAAATGAAGGAAATTTAAATTTTTTATATTAAGAAATCATTGTTAATTTTTTTATGTGATATTTTTAAAGGGGAAGTCATCATTTTGAGATACCTTCTGAATTATTTATGGATGAAAGGATATGATGTCTGAATTTACTTATTAACTGGAGAGAGAGAAATCAATATGGTGGAAATAAGAATAGTAATAAATTGGTACTTGCTGAAGGTGTCTGATAGGTAAACAAGGATTATACTCTTCTCATATACTATTTTGCATATGTTTGAAATCTTCCAAATAAAAAATTCTTCCAAATAAAACCTTTTTAAAGACCTATGCCTTACAGTAGTAAGTCAACTGCATTTAAGCTATTCTTAATCCTCATTCTGTTTTTTAGCAGCTACATTTTGGATTAAAATTTTCCAGCCTACTTAGGCTAGAGCTCTCAACTTTGTTATGATGAGATCCAAATAATTAGTACTGAAGTGGGAGTAAGTCTCTGAGTACTTAATCATCCCAGTCAGGCATTTGATAACCCAAGTAAATGTTCCTTTTGTGAGAAGAATTAAAGACATCTAGCAGTTTCTTGAATTTGGGGTCTTCTCTCTGACTTACTTTGGAAAATTACTATCCTTTCCCCACCTCCCACCACCACCTTATTTAAAAAGAAAGAAAATCAATATTGTTATGGAAAATATATTTTCATACCACTGTCTACTGCCTACCGTATTTCCACCCCTTCTCATTTATCTATGGCTGTGAAACCCATGAAGATGAGTTGAATTTTAAAAAAGCAAAGTAGAGGAGTGTGTTCAGTTTAGCACCTCTGGTAAATGTGTACTCACAAAATCAGATGGTCTTGCAGTACCTAAATAATTACTGAATATTCCCACAAGGGGGCACCCTAGTTTGCTGAAAAATTAATGCAATTACATTGGGTTTTATATAAAGTTTCATTAACCAGCCCACAAAACTTAGAAGGAGCACATTTGGCATGACTACAGCTGTCTTAATATTCTTCTCAGATTAATATAGCAGAAGAAGTTAACTTCTTAAGCATTTAGTAGTCCAAGGCAACGTCCATTTTCTCAAGCTTTTACTTCTAGTTGAATCCCTGCACTCAGTGGGAAGTGATGCCAATCACTATAGAATGATTGATTAAAACCACTAGCTCTGTAACACAGAAGGCAAACTTGCCTCAGGTTCTTTACAAGAATTTCTAAATTTTTTGTTTTCATTTCAATGATAATTTTAAAAAGTTAGTGTGAGGATATTCTAGATCATTTGTATAACCACTTTATCATAATCAAGTACCCAGATTTGCATGTGTGTTTACAATTACATGGGAGCCAAGTGGAAGCCATGTGATATTATGGCATACTATATGAATAAAGGTTTCACAGTCATTCAGAGGTAGAGAACTGGTGAATGGAGCCACCTCATAGCACATAGCACCTCACAGCAAAGATTCCATATTTGTATATATTGACTAACAATAGTTTATTCAATAAGTGAAATAATGTATAGGCAAAATGAAAAGGTTGTCATTATGCCTTGTTATTGTAAGAATATGTTACTATTGCAATTTAGAGGGTGCTCGCTATTAAGCAGATCAACCCAATAAAACAATAAATTGGTTAAAATTAATGAAATTGTTTAAAGGGAATAATAGAAACAATGCTCAATAACTCAAATAATGTTCCACCATATTCAAAATCAAGGCAAGAAACAACAAAGCAGAAAACCCCAAAATGTATCTTTTCACTATTCGACCCAACATTATTATTTTTTTATTCAAACGTATTCATTATTTGAATTTTATTAGTATTAAATTTTTACTTGCATTTAATTTGTAAATTAATTTTGGTTTTATAGTTGAAACATAATATACACAGTCAGATTATATGTAATTTGTGTGGATGAAAAAAGAGCCAAATACTAAACCTGACAAGCTCAGGGGAGGCCAGTATGACAGGCCCTACAAACTCAGAAACCGACATAGGATGGTCTGAACATAAAAATTCCTAACTAAAAGCAGATCATGATGGCCAGTCACATCCTGGGCCTGTAGCTTTCTTGACAAAGGTCAGTCTTTACCTTAAGAGAGCCTGTTTATTGTCTTTTTGCATCTAAAATGACACACCCTTGGACTGTCAGAGTAATCCTTTTTTTCCAGACCCTGCAGGGCATGGCCCACTGCACCAGAGCATGAGAGCACAGAACCGCTCTTGGTTATCTTGTCTCCCACATACCATCTCTGTGTGCTGTAAGTGTTAATTGTTAACTCTCCTGTACCCACTAGTATAAAAGTATGTGCCCCTCTGTTTTACTTTATATCCAGTCCCAGAGATTTCCCTGCTTTGTTTTCTCCCACCTTCTTAATCCACCATCAATGAACTCTCCTTACATCTCCTTTGATTCTAACGTACAATAATAAACTGCGAAATTGCCATTCATCCAGAGCATTTTCTTAATCCGTTGAGATTTTGCTAACCGGCAATTGTCATCAGTTTGGCTCACATAAACTCATTAGGATTCTCTATAGGTTTGGACATTTCTTACATTGACATTTGTGTTTGTGAATATTTAAGTAAAGTTATGATGAAAATTATTTTATTCTAGGAATATACTAGAATTTGTTTTCCCTCCTTTAAAAGGGATTCTTACATTACATAAATTTGAAAAACATGTTGTAACATCATGCAGATTTATTTCTTTTCTATAAAGTTATTAATGACCAGTAGGAATAAACTAAGGAAAAAACAGAGTAAGGACATAGTCATAAGAACAGCTGCACTGCCTTTTGGAGACTAGAGTGACAACTAACTTTTTGCATGATATAGTATTCTTAAATGTAAGCGACCATTCTTTCATTTCAACATAATAAATTATATTTCATAAATGACATATCTCACAGAACATAAGGGCAAAATGTTTAAGCCTAAAATTTTCTGAAATTTGCCAGAAGGCAATTTTTCTTTTCTTCTTTTAACTCTTTTCCTCATTCCCCTCCCCACCCCCTCTGCAAAGAGCAACTAATTTTGTCTTTTTCCCCCCTTAATTTTAATTGATTTTCTTGGATGAAAGAGATGGCTTTTGGAGGGAGGGAGGTAGAATCTGAATCATGCGAATTGATTATAACACAAATTTGTAAAATAATTGATAAACATTGCCCTCACTTTTTACTCTACAGATCTTACATTAAAAGTCTTAAAGCCCATATTAGTAAAACAAAAAGTATCGTTTATAAAAAAAATTTTAATTAACATTAAAAGCTTTCATTGTTGTAAAAACACAGCTGTCTTCTGTTTGCGTTTTTGAAATAACATTTTGTTTCTTTGCTGCTCATAATTTATCTTTAATCTCCACATTCATTCTGTAATGAAATAAGTGATGGGAACACTTCTTTGTTCTATTTTCTGTACTTATGCATTTCATTAGCACGATGATGTAGTAGTCATAATCCAGAAGAGTTGTTCTTCTCTCCACTTCTTTGTACACACACACACACACACGCACGCACGCACGCACACACACACAGATTCTGCCTACTTCTGATAACATCATAACCACTGTCATCAAGTGATTTACCTGGCAAATTTAAATTAAAAACAGTATGTCAAGGCTGGTCCCAAATGAAGTGGAGAGTTGAGACACAAAACTATATAAAATCTTTTCATTAATATTTATTTTAGCCAGAATATATCAGCGCTTGTTAGCATTGCTCAATGCATTGATTGTTACTTGAACTTTTTATCTGCATCATTAGGGAAAGAACATTTCACTCATTATTTATACCATTAATCATTCAGTGAAAACAATATGTATTTTGCGGATAAATCTTTATTTTAGTATTGGCATAGAATTTTCCAGTTTTTAAAGTACTTTCATGTAGATATTTTATTTAATGCTCACAACAACATATGAGTCTATTTTTTGTTGACTCTGAGTTGTTTAGAGAAATTAGGGTCAAAGAAAATGGTCTACATCATTTCTTCCCAAGCTATTCAAGATCAAATGAGGCACTTTTAACAACCTCCTTCTTAAAAAGAGGAAAAGGGGCTAGTTCATTTGTTTTAGTAGATCAAGAATGAAAAGAACCTCCCTGCCGAGACATTTTCTGCTGGCTTTGGATATGGTTGACGCAAGGTCGGTATCTCCTCTTGATTGAAAGGTGGAAGTCACAAGGTCACATTAAGTCTCAAAGTATCATCTGAATTAGTGGCATTCAGGCTTGAAGTGCCAGGCACACACACTTTTATCAGATGAAGGTCAGATCCTCGCCAATCCATGTGCCTAAGGCTACTACATCAGAAACAATGACTGACTTTTTATTGGCCTATTTACTCACAAGAACTACTCAGAGAAGCAAGAGACTAATGACAATGGGCCCAATTTGGTTTATCTATGCAGGGAGAAAAAGTTTCAGTATCAAAACCCAAAACATTCTTGTGGCCAAAGGCAAAGTTTTCTGCAATTTGCTTACTTCAAACAATATATGGTAATATTATTCCAAATATGCTCTACTTTCAAGTTTGTGTCTTACCGTGCATGAATAGGTAAGCACTTTTCTAGCAACAATTTACTTATAATAATATATAATTTTCATTTATCAAATTTCTTCCAAGATATCATGTCATCAAATCTTTGTGATTTGTGAGTGCTTATAGCAGGAACCATCCGTGCAGCTCTTTATTAGTAAACATTTTACTTAGTGTTTTACATATGCCAGACACTGAACTGCACTTAAAATAAATTATGAACAAGACTCAAAGAGTCTTATGATCTAACAAAGGAAGACAAATATTTGGACAAATAAGTGTACACAATGGCTATGGTGGATTTGTTAATGAAGTCTCCAGCCTTAGAAAAATAAATCTACCTACTTTTTATTCATCCATTCATCTGTGCATGTATCATATATTAATCTTGAGTACCTACCAGATGGCAGGTTTTGCTGTCAGTGTCAAGAATACAGAGTTAAATGAATCACAGCTCCTGCCTTCAAGGAATCCCAATAAGTAATAAATATTTGCAATAAATAGGAGATAGTCAAGGCATGCATCTGCTACTATGGCTGTACAAGAGGAGTGATCAACTCCCTGGGTGAGGCTTCAGAGGAGGCGTTACAGTAGAGAAGGCAGTAGAACTGGATCTAGAAGAATCAGACACTGTCATCGGGCAGATGAGAAGAGAGGATTATCAAGGAGGAAACACAGACTAGTACTTTTCATTATCTCTGCATGTTCAGATTCAGAAACAGGGTGTTCTATCAGATCCTCTCCCAGCTTGAAGTGCTCATGAGAGTACCACTGGGGAAAAATGAACAATGGCAGGTGCCAGAACAAATGATTGGGTAAGCCCAGCTTATTTATTAATTATATTCCATTGGCCTGGAAGCTCTGTCCTGTAGTTTCAAACCCAAATCCCAGTGATGGTTTTTAGGCATTTAAGAACTTGCCTTTATCTTGTCTATACTGCTTAATTCCACCCTCTTTCTGTACCTCAGTCCTACACTATAAGACCAAACACATTTCTACCCCTTGACAATATCTCCTTATTCATTCCTTTTCCTTTGCTTTCTGCCACCAGTGATGCTTGCCTCCTTCCTGTCTTCCAGGAGACAGGTTAGCTCAAGTCCCACCTCTACTGCAAAATGTTGACCTCTGTGGCTCACTGATTTCTATTTCTTTTGCACATTTAAAAGACTCCTTGTGTGTTAAACCTGTGCCAAGCATTGCTTCTACAAATGGCTCAGATTAACAATTTCGCTAATGTCCCAGAACTCTGCTCAGCCTGAATGCAGCTGGAACATCCATTATAAAGAAACAGGCACATACTGCCCGTCTTACAGGAGGACATCTTGGAATAGAGTTAACTAAAAAGTGCGATTAGCACGAAACAATCAGTACATGTTTGCTGGCTAAAGCTGACAAGCCCTCTTCCCAGATTTCCCATATTGTAAATACTTCACACTGTGTTCACCGTGTCTCGAGCTGTGGGAAGTATCTCCATCCAAGCTTCCTCATCTCCATCTAAGTCTGCCTTCCTGACCACATAAGCTCAAACCCCATCAGAAAGCACTCCGTGGTTCTATTTCCATCTGCTATGCTTGATGTTTTCAGAATTTATCAGCTATGTGCTTTCTCTGAAACCTGGAGAAAAGAATCAGAATGCTCACAAATGTCTCTGAAGGAAGTTTGGATTTTACTGCCTTTCTCTCCCATCATCTTCTTTTCTTTCTCCTATCCATTTCTTCTCTCCTGTGGTAATCAGGGTGATTCACAACCAATCCCCAAATCTCATTGGCTTAAAATCATGAAAGCGTATTTCATGTCTACATCACAGTCCATTGCAGGCTGCGGGGATTAGGGGGCCAAGGTAGGCTCCACACAGGTACCGAAGGACCCAGGCTGATAAAGTGCCCTTCAGTCCTGGACACCAGCCTCAATCAGATGGAGGGTGAAGAGGGGAGAAAAAAGAAACACAGAGGATATTTTAGGAGACAGAACTGGAAGGAGTGTATATCTCTTCCATTCACATTCCATTTGCCAAATTCGATCACAGGGCCCTACCTAACTTCAGAGAACACTGAAAGTTGTAGTTTAGCTTGTTTCCAAGTGAGTTTGATGAACAAACCCTACATACCACTTGGTTAGGGAGAAATTTATATATGCCTTGTCATAGAAGCCTGTTCTTTTGATGGGTCATGTACAGCTCAGTTATATTTGTAACAAATATCTGGATCCTATATCATACACTGCCTTATATAATTCACAAATTGTCTCATATATACGTTTTTTAATCCTTCAGTGAGATTTTCATAGTGGAAGGAGGGCTGTGTGAGAGTAAGAGGTGTTTTTCATAGGATGGAGGAAAAAGTAAACAACTCAAAACTTTAAAAAACTTAATTGAATGTGTATCCACAGATTATGGCATTGTCAAATTAATGAGTGCAGGATTTGAGTGGAAAGGTATGCATTTCTGAGCAAACTCTTTATATCAGGGACAGTTCATTGGGATTTAGAAGTATTAAAAGAGATATTTCTAAAACTTGAATGTAAGGTCTTAGAAGATGCACTCACGGTTTCACAGTTAGGAGAGTCCACTAGATGGCCCTGTTTCAAAATATTACAAAGATGGAGATGAACAGCCTCTGATGAATTGCAACTCATACCTTTTTAAGTATTTAGGGCACTTCGTTATCAATTGTAGGTGGTTTTCTTAAAATACTATAGATGTGGCAAATTTCGTCTTTTAATATGGCATGAAAACTGTTTGGGGAAAAGAATTTAGCCCAAAGTTTTCTTAATAAAGAGTATTTTGTTCTGAATAGATAATTTAAAATGAACAACCTGGTAACCTTGAAATGACAGCCTGTCCCCCATACCACAGAATCAGCAGTGATGTGCGGAGAGCCCAGAAAGTGGCCCAAGCGGTGACTTTCCTTTGCTCCAAGTGGATTTTAAAACTAACACAGATTCTACTCCTTTTTTTTTTTTTTTTCCCCTAGCTCTATTTTGAGACACATATTTCAAAACCCTAAGGTTATTCTGGTATGTTTTATGGATTCTGACAACTCCAAAAAAGTCAAAACCACCCAATTAAAATATGCTTTGAAATGAAAATGAGATGATTATAATAAAAACCTGCAAACCTAGTATTTAGCAATCAGAGCCTGGTAGTTGCCCTTATAAGGCATCTCCAGAATTGCTGACGAGAGAGAACAGGAGACACTAGTGTCTCTTTTCCTACCCATGCATCCGTTACTACTGGCATCCTGTACCAGGTGCTAACTCTCAATGCAGGAAGAGAGTTTACCTGTTAAAAATAAAGAAAATCAAGGAAATAGATAGTGGGCCATGAAACTCTCCTTCCATCCCTTTCCCAACCCTTAATCCTACTCAAAGGCAACCAATGGTGGGCTCTTCTGTCCCTTCTGCTCTCGTCATCTCTCTAGCAAATCTGAGAATAACAATATTGGTTTATTCCCAGAAACAAAGGAAGTCAACACTAGAGCCTTCTTCCTCCACTTTTACTATTCTTCAGGATTCTTTCTGTGTTTAAATGGAGCCCTCACACTACACTCAAACATTATCAAACCATCCTAATACACATCCACAATTGTGGGCAAGAAATCAAAGTACTATATTCAGGCTAAAATAATCTGCCACCAGGACTGTGGTCATTTGTGTTATCTTAGATGTTATATTAAAAACATTTCTCATCCTGGTTCTTCCAAACTTATGGCAACCATATATTTCCTTATCCATTAAATTCCAAGCCACAAAAATTGCACATCTGTGTGTCCAGAGAGTTGAGGGATTAAGTTTAGCCAAGAAAATGTGTATGTAATTCCACTTCTGGCCATGATAAAGTAGAAAGGACCCTTCTACCTTAACCAATTGGAAGATCTACTCTGAGTCAGGCCAAGTGTCAGTCCCTTTATGAAATACAATGAATAAGATATGGCATATGTCCTTAAAGGCAAAACTTGGATTGCAATAGATAATGATCAAGACAAAGTGCTAGTGAAATATAGAGAGGGGTCTACTCATCTAAAAAGAATTTGTTGTGTACTAATTATGTTCTAGGCACTGTGTTAGAGTCTTTAAGTATAATGGTGGGCAAATAGCCACAGAACTTCCTCTCTTGAAAATGAGACAGACATTAATTTTCTCCCATCATTGCTCTAAAAAGCAATAATAATCCATTCTTATGAAAAATAAAAATACTTCTTCAAAAATAAAAAACAAAAACCTGTGACCTCAAATATAAATTCTATTATATTGTATAAGTTTTTGAATTAGATAGAATGTTGATTTATTCCTATTCAAATGAATTGGTTCCTTTTCTTAACAGTAATACTTTCATTAATGATGATGATGATGTTAAGCAAGCTATCTCAGTAATGACATGTTGGATAAAAGCATGAGGTTTGAGGACAAAGAGTTCTGGGTTCAGATTTCATCAAACATTAATCAGTTGTGCAAACTTACACAATGTATTTTGCTTTTCCAAGCTATCATCTTCTAGTTTTCAAAATGAGAATAATATCAGTGTTTACATCATAATTTTTTATGAAGATTAAAAGAGCTCTTGAATACTAAAAAAAGTCAATGTCAAGTAGGTGGTTGGATGTATGAGTCTGGAACTTGGAGAAAAGGTCTGCGTGGGAGACATAAATTTGTGGATCACAAACATGTCAATAATTGAAGCCATGTTATGGGTGACAGTAACTAGGGAAAGAGTATGAGAGCCAAGGCCTAGAACTAAGCATGGAGAAACTTTCAATTGGACTTCCGGGACATATCAGAGTGGCAAGCTTCTTGATTAGATTTAAAACCGTAATTGTCTAGGTGGAAAAGGAAGGAAAGGGTATTTTGACAGAGTGAATAGTGAGACAGAGGCCTAAAGCCATGTGGAATATCCTTGGAAAGCTCAGCTGCTCCATGAAGCTGGAGGGTGCGTGAGAGTGAGGGGTGCTGAGGCCGACATGATAGACACTGAAAGATTGCATATACCAAGAAGTTTAGGCTTCCCTGTAAGCAGTCCATGAAGTTTTCTAATCAGAGTAATGAGGTTTGTAAGAAGAAATTTTGTCCAACAATGCAGAGGTCAGCCAAGAGAAGGAAAAGCTCAGAATCAAAACGAACCAGTCAGGAAGCTAGTACAACAACCTAGCCACAAGGCAGTAAGTGCTCTTCGAATGCTGTGGCAGGGGACATAAGTGTGACATATGTGTGGGATATTTCAGAAGTAGCATAAGCAAGACTTGCTAATAAACTGAGTGTGAAGGAGAGAGAGATATATTAAGGGGGGAATCCAGGCCCCCAGAGAATCAGGTTAAAAGAGATGCACACATCCAACGCTTAGTGTCATCCCTTTCCCAACTGGTTGCCAAGAGAATCATAGCAGAATCATTAACTCCAATTACATGAGGTCATCCCACGCAGTTAGGCTATAGGTAAGTCACAATCTGTGGTGCTATGAGGTCCATTATGCCTCTGAAGTCCTTGTGTGATAAATCACATGTGGTGAAAGCAACAATGTTACATGGCAGCCTGTATGACCACTTTCAAATAACACCATATCACTTTGCAAGTGATACCACTATCTTATAACAATAAAACATTTCTAATTCCTCCCTCCATCTCTTGTCATTGCTGTCATTCATTTCACTTATACATAAACTAGAAGCATTGAATACATTGCTATTTTTATCTCAAACTATTATCTGTTAGATAATTTAAAACTAAGGTTTTATTTTACCTTCATTTATTTTTTCAAATGTTCTTTTTTTTATGTAGATCCGAGTTTCTGATCTATATCATTTTGCTCCTCTCAGAAGTACTTCTTTTAATATTTCTTGCAATTCAGGTCTACTTTCAACAAATTCTTTCGGCTTTTGTTCATCTAAGAAAGTATTTCTTTTTCATTTTGGAAAAATAATTACATAAAATACAGATTTCTAGGTTGGTGGGGTTTTCCCCTCAACACTTCAAATATTCACTTCTTGGTTACTGGTTACTGAGGAGGAGAGGTTGGATGTAATTATTACTTTGCTCTGCTATAGGTAAGGTGTTTTTCACTATGGCTTCTTTCAAGATGTGTTCTTTATCTTTGATTTGCTGCAGTTTGAATATGATATACTTAGGTATAGTTTGAGGTGGGGCAGTTATCCTATATAGTGCTTTCTGAGTTTCCTGGATCTGTGGATTTCTGTCTGACATTAATTTGAGGAAAATTCTCAGTAGTTATTGCTTCAAAGTTTGCTTTTGTTCCTTTCTCTCTCTCTTCTCCTTCAGATAGTCCCTTTATGTTTCTGAGAGAAGCAACCCAGGACTGAAGTCTGGTTCTAAGGCCAAAGCCATGCTTTTTCCCACACTACTGTAGGAATAGTTTAGTAGCAAATATTTAGCTTTAAGCTATAAATTACTCAATCAGAAATACTACAGTGGCATAAGCATATAAAGTGAGTCTGAGTGAACAAAACAAAACACACATGTGTATAGGCTATGAGCAAGGAAGGGGGATGGAGGAGAGACTGCAATAATTGAGCACTTAGAATGCAGAGGTTGTGTGATCCAGTCTTTGCGTACTTTTCCTCTTTTGCTTCTCCCAACAGTCTTGTGATGCAGGGGTTATTATTTTCATGTTACCAGTGAGGCTATGGAGTGCAGGGAGGGTGAACCTGATGCAAAATTGTCAATCTAATGGTTTGGCTTTTATGTTTTTGTACTTTTTGCCCGTTCCTCCTCCCCCGTCCCCAAATCTCAATCCTCTCTCCTGCTCGATGCTCTTAAGTAGGTGAGATTTCCTTTGAAATTTGAAAATTGAATTCCTGACAATCTCAGGAAAAATGTTGATAGAAAACTTTAGTGACTTAATCTCATCTCATGATTAGCTTGATTTTATTGTCGAAGAAGTGTGTGTGTGTGTGTGTGTTTGTGTGTGTGTGTGTAAAATGGTACTATCTTCCTCCATCCTTTCATTTCCTCCTGCTTCCTTCCTCTCTCCCTTCCTTCTTTTTTTACCCCCTTTGGTTATTTTGTTGTGTATTTAAGAATGTCTGCCTTTTGCCTTGCCACTTGAATGACAACTTACCTTTAGAACAATATCAGTGGGCCCCACATTCTTCCCAACATAAACTTGTAGATAGTGCTCCCCTGGAAAAGTAGGAGCTCAAACTGACTTTTCCTGCTTGTATGTGGCTAACTTTTTATGCCTGGATGCCTCAGGAAATCTTTCTTTATCCCAAAGAAAATGCAATGTCTTAATTAATATCCATTATTTTATATCAAATAGTTTCTAGGTAGATGTTGTACCCTTCAATAGCAGATTTCATTCTTTCCTTTCAGGGTAATTTTCTTTCATTATATTTCTGAATAATTTTTATCTATTGTTGAATATGCTATTTCAAGGATAATAATTATCTATATTTTGTATCATCTAGATCCGAACACCTATTTGATCTCTAATTGTTTTAATTTCTTTGTAATTTTATGCTGTGTTCAAAGTGATTATTTTAAGTCCTTCTTCAATGCCAGTAGCTCTTCAGTCATATCCAAACTGTTCTTTGGTTTCTAATTTATTTGTTAGAGCTATAATTGTATTCTTTTCCTTGGCCTTGCAATTCCTCATCTCTTTTTGTTGTTTCAGCATTTTGTCTTTGAGCTCTTATTTTATTGACAGCATATTTTTTATTAAGCTTTACTTTAGCACAAGGCAACCTGGGGTAGTTTGCTCTTGTTTTGGGGGGTTTTGTTTCCTTCCACTGCTTTTTTGTGTGTATGGCATAGTCTCTCTCTCTCTCTCTCTCTCTCTCTCTCTCTCTCTCTCTCTCTCTCTCTCTCTCTGTACCCCCCCACCCCCCCTCCGTGGAGCAGTTACAAGGTTGACATGTCATTTGTTTTCATTTTGCTCAAATTACATTTGGGCAGTTCTGTATAACTATTCAGTTTCTCTATCTAATGAAGTTCCTCTTGCCTTTCTTCTTACCTTCCCTGGAAACTGTCTATCACCCGTGAGGGCAACAACTTCGGGGCGGTTTGTCATTTTCTATTTACTTTTCTGTAGCCTGAGATTGAGAGTGGGAAGGGGAAGAGCTCCTCTAGAGCTGCCTGCAGTCCTGGCTGGGATCCTGGACTACATTCCCTCTTCTAAAGCTGGCAACTGTCCTTTACCGGGGTCAGTTTTCCCACTGAGGGCCAGGCATTGCCTAATCCACCGACTCTGGTTGGTTCCTCCCACTCGGCAGTGACCTTGGAGCATGGCTGGCCCTGTCAACCCCTCTTGCTTCAGTAAGACCTGCAGTAGTGTAGAGATGGCTCCAGTGCTCCTAGTTTTCCCACCTACTCACCCTTCTGGCCACTTCTCTTCTAATTAAGGTGAATTCAAGATATATGAATTTCGTTGACTCACCATTCCTCAGTTCTCTTTCTGGGGAGCAGGTGTGGTAAGCAAGGTTAAGAGCCACTATTCTAGCTTTATTACATGAAGTTTTAACCCTTTTCAATATTGATTACTGCTGACAGATTTTGGGCCTTTTGAAAAATAATATTTTTATTTATTTCATTAGGTACTTGGGGAGAAACATCCTCTGATCTGACTTCCTTTACTCCAAACTTTTAGAACAACTTTTAAACAGGCACTTCTGGGGATTCCAAGCAGGTAGTCCATAGCCCACACTTAAAAAAAAAAAAAAAAAAAAAAAAGCATGAAATTCAGAGTCAACGTAAAAATAACACCAAGGGTGGGTGGGTGGAAAGCAAAGCGCCTCATTTCATATTGGCTTTAAATATTGAGATGGTTCCTAATTTTATATTTACTTAAATATTACTTATGCTTCTGAGACCTAAAAAATAGAAGAAAGGAAAAGAAAAAAGAGAAAAAATGGCCAAGATTCTTTTAAGTTTTTACCTTTTCCAATGTTAAAAAGAACTGAATAGTTGCAGGTTACAATCTCATATGTTAAATACATTTTTAAAAAGAAACCCAAAGCATCATAATTACATAAGGTATCAGAGTGGCATTAAAATGCGACCCAAGTACGCAAGATCTTTTCCCAGTATGTCTCCTTCTAAAAGCAGCTGAGCTGAACATCTCTGACTTTACCATACTTTGCATTTATTTATCTTACAGAGTGAAACTAATTCTTTCACTACTTTCAGAGATTAATTCTGTGTGCTGACTTCAACAAGACTTGATGTTTTCCATTCGTGCTCAGCCACATTTTAAGCAACACCCTGGGAGATAGAGTCAGTGCTGTGTGCAGGGATTTCACTGCACAGTTCACTTCCAGATCAGCAAAAGGGTGGATAAATCCCTAGATACAGTTTTAATTTCATTGCCAGGGAGAGAAAAAAAAAAAAAACAGTGTTCAGAGCCCATCAGGCTTAGCTTCTCCGATGTGCCTCAGTGAAGTGCAATGGGCAGGAAACAGCACATTTTGGAGCTTGACATCACCCTCCCACCCTTGAATCACAGCTTCCAGCCAAGCCCAGGAGGCTGTGGTCCTTGGAGTCCAGCGATCACATTGCCCAGCATTGCAGGTTATGGATTCTTGAGGGCTGCTTATCTTCTTTATAGCAGTTGGCAGGTGTGCTTCACCAGTAGATTAATTCACAATGAATGCTTCGCATGTGACCTTAACCTAGTGAGAAAATTTGCAAGAGTTGTTTTTCATTTTAAAGTATATTAATGCCTCCTAGTCACAATGGCTAAAGAGACCATGTGCGCCAATGGCCATTACCACTGATTTCCTGGTATGCTTCAAAATGACTAGTTAGGTGTAGTAATTATGGGGGCAGGTAACAGTGGTTATGCACCTGTGGTCTGGATGCAGGAATCTAAATTCTGGCTCTACCACTAACAAACTGCATGACAGGGTCAGGTACTTACCCTCACTGAACCTCAGGTTCCTTATTTATAAAACAGGGATAATGGCACCCATGGGGGAGGATAAGAAAGCTTAATACATGGGAGAATTCTTAGCTCTGTACAAATGATGCAGCTGTTAAAGATGATTATTATCTTATTATTTTATTAGAGAAGGCTGGACCAAAGGTTCAAGTCTATACACTTAAAATTTTTACTGTTTCTTTACTATGAAAATGAATATAGTGAAGTATTTCTGAAACTAGGCGCTTTTAATTTTTAAGTGTTAAATTTTTATTTTTAACTGTATAAAATTTACTCAACATCACAAAGCTGACTAGAGGTAAGATCAATACTAAATCTCCAGTAACCATATTCTGAAGCCAATGTTCTTTTTAGCGCATTAGCCTACCTTTCCTTGTGTGATCATGCTCATCAGTGAAGACTACACAGCCTCGTATGCTACTTTCTAGATGTTAGTAACTTCACATTTTGGCTGTCTTAACAGAGAGCCTCAGAATAACCCTTAGTTAAACAAGATATTTATCTGTCATGTTAAAGTCCAGGTAAGTAATCCAGAGCTGGTGCAGTGGCCCTGCAATCAGAGACCCAGACTACTTTGATACCCTACCCACTTCAGCACGGAGTATCCATCTTGGGTCCAAGAGGACTACTGCAGCCTTTACCATCATTTCCACTTTCCAGTAAAGATGTGGAGATAGTAAGAAGTGAGCTCATTTTTTCTGTTTAATAGTACAGAACATTTTGCTCATATCTCATTCACCCCAAATCAGTCAACATAGCTACATCTAGCAGCAAGGGAGCCTGGAAAACGTACTATTTAGTTGTGTCCATCCAATAATTCTATTTCTTTGTAAGAAAGAAAGACTGGATACTAGATATAATTAACGGTCTCTCTCTCTCTCTCTCTCTCTCTCTCTCTCTCTCTCTCTCTCTCTCTCTCACACACACACACATACACACACACACACAATGTTTTAAGTCATATAATATTTTTACAAAAGTACCAGTTTCTAGATTTTATACAACAGCTGGAAAATGTACATAGTTCCTAAGCTTCTATAGAGAATAATTAATCCATTTCTTGAAATGTGATTAGAATAGCAGCTTCTACCTAAGGATCTAGGAAGGTGGAATGGGGTTCCACATAGTCTTTACAATATTTACAAAGCCAACAGATAAAATACAGACAATACAAGTGCTGATGAGAATGTAGAGAAACTGTAACTTGTATACTCTGCTAGTGGGAATGTAAAATGGTATAGCCACCTTGTAAAACATTTGGCAGTTTCTTAAAATGTTAAATATAGAACTACTATATGACCTGACAATTCCACTCCTAGTTATCTACTGAAGAGAAATGAAGACTTTTGTTCACAGAAAGACTCGTATGTGAATGTTTGTAAGAACGTTAGCCATAATATACAAAACATGAAAATATCCCAAATGTCTATCAACTAGGGAATGGATAAATAAAATGTGGTATATCTATATAGTGGAATACTATTCTAGCACTAAAAAGCAATCTGTACTCATATATGCTTCAATATGGATAAATATCAAAAACATTGTATTAAATGACAAAAGTCAGATACAAAACACCAGATGTTGTATGATTCCATTTATACTAAATACTCAGAGTAGGCAAACCTATAGATACAGGAAGTGGCTTAATGGTTGCCTGGGGCTGGGGGCGGAAACAGGGAGGGGATGGGGAAGTGTTGTGTTAAATGGAAACAGGCAAGTCAAATAGATGTGCGCGCGCACGTGTATGTGTGTGTGTGTGTGTGTGTGGTGTGATGGAAATGCTCTAAAAATTTGATTGTGTTAATGGTTGTGCAACTCTGTAAATTTACTAAGAATTATTAAATTGTACACTTTTAAAAATCCATGGAAGCAGCACATATATCCTCAGATGGCTAGCACAATAGAGTAATTCAGCAGGACCAGGCTGTGGCCAGGGACAATGCAGGTACTAGAGATACCAGAGATGAAAGTGCTTGTTCTCTGCTTGCAAAGGGCTCACACCTCAAAGGCTCTAAAGGAAAAGTTCACTGAAAGGATTTTTTTTTGATTCCATATAGTGGATTGGACAAATGAAATAGAGCATTTAAGATTTCACAACTTTAAATGTTCAACATATATCCCACTGATGTTTATTCTATTTGTCAGGTTCGTGAGTTTTTACTTCTCAGTGTATCCATCTGCATTGCGTGACACCTTCTAATCTGATAACTTTACCTCAAACGGTGTTTTTTGTTTTCTGAAAACCACACTCAAGCCTCCTGAAATATACTCTTTAATGAATCTTGCTCCAGCCATCAGCCCAGCAGTTGTCTCAGTCTTTGAAAGGAATGAGATAGATGTCACCAGATGTCCCATAATATCTTCTAGATGTAGCCATGAGTCTAAGTATTTTTTTCATTTGCTGTGCAGACTGAGAAAATCTAGGATTTGAGGACATACCTGATTAATTGCTGGTGGTTAATTAAGTGGTTTTTAAAAAAGTCCATGATGTATGCAACACTCAGGGAAGGGAAAAAGTGAACCAGGAGAGCGGCACCAAGCAATGGGAAGAGGAAATCTGAGAGTCAGTCATGCTGGACTTTTGCATGGAGAATAAACATGTGGTGATTTGAGAGGATATGGAGAAGTGTGAGCCAAGCATGAACCAAAAGCAGACTCAGAGTGTACTCCCAAGGTCTCTGAGGGCCAGCTCACTTTCCTACAGTTTCCATAAGACCAAACCACACTGTGAAAACTGATATTCCTATTCATTCATTCGCTCCTTCTTCACATATTCACATCTATTGCTAGGAGTTAGGATCTCCTAAGGGCCCTAACTTGGCTTCTTATCCTGCCTGTCTCTCAAATGCAGGTTTCATCTTAGTTTCTTATAAGTTTATCTTTTTACCTTTTTGAATTTTATGAAAAGGAATAAAGGTCTGAAATTAGCTTCTTATGCCTGCAATAAGCCTTTCTAGAAGGTACTACCTTTTCATGTTGCTTGAATGTTTTGTTTTCCCTCCTTAAAAAATACTTTCCAAGTTCACATACATAGCCACAATGTACCACTTTAGACTTAAAACCATTAAATGATTGTAACTGACTCAGTTATCTCATCTGAATACCAGCAACAAAACTTTTAAATCATCAGATAATTCCCTCCAAGGAAACTTCCTAGCCCAGAGAGCTTTTAGGTAAGCCTTTAAATGCTCAAAAAACATGTGATTCACATCCTTTGTAAACTCCTTCAAAGATTTAAAATATGGAAACCCACCTAATTAATTATAATAAAACTAAAATCAACTTATTAAAACTTAAAACAATAATAACTATACACCAATCTTATATGTTGATATAGATGCAAAAACCTTGGGTAAAATACTTACACAATTAAATGAAACAACATATTTAAGGATTTTTCACCATGTCCAAGTAAGAATTCCTCAAGGAATGGGAAGATTTTTTTTTTTTAGTATTAGGAAATATACTAATATTAACAATTGTGATAGATTCAAGATGGCTACAAATTTTTTGATACTCCTCCCATTGAGAGGTAAGGTCTGCTGAACCTCCCTTGAATCTGGGATGATCTGTGACTGCTTCGACCAATTTAGAATGGTGGAAGCAACATCATGCCAGTTCTGATACTAGCCTTTGAGAGGACTGGAAGCTTTCATTTTACTTTCTTAGAGCCCTGAGCCATCTGGAAGAAGTTAGACTACCCCACTGGGAGCCCACATCAAGAGGCTCTGAGACTATTTGGAGAAGGACCAGGCCCCAGCTGTGCGTACCCTCAAGACACCAAAGAGTAGGGCCCAGCTATCCCCATCAAGATGCCAAGAAGGTGAGTAAAGCCATCTTGGACCCTCCAGGCTACTCCGGGTGCCAGTTCCATATCATCAAACAACGCCACTTGGTGTCATGTAAAGAGAAGAGTCACCGAGCTGCGTCTTGCCCAAATTTCTAACTCATAAAATCATGAGCTATAATAGAATGGTGGTTGTTTGATCTGGGATAGTTTGTTAAATAACAATATGGAACTGGAACGACAGCCCAACACATGAGAACTGACAATTCACATAAAAAGGAAAACATCTCATTTATATATTTAAATCTCAATCTTGTAAGCACAACATAGAGAAACCAACATTCCTATGCTATTGTTGAGTGCACTGTTCGTGTTACATTTTTGAAAGGTAATTTGGGAATATGCATTCAAATATAAAATTTTCAGACTCATGATGTAGAAATTTCATTTCTAGGCATTCTCTCTAAGAAAACAACCTATTAAGGGCACAATGATCCATGCATAAAGATATTTTTATAGAGTTATATGTAACAGAGAAAAATAGGTTACAGTCTAAATACTCATCTCATAGGGCTGGTTAAGTAAAATATATACATCCCTCTAATGACATCGGATAAAGCTATTAAAAGGAATGCCTGAAAGATATAAACCAAATTGATTATAATGTTTAGACATATCTGGGGCCTAGAATTATGGAGGACTTTTCACTTTCTGCTTTACATTTCTCCCTACTCCCTGTCAATCATACATTATTTTTATACAAGAATAACAAGAGAGTGTTTAAATTAAAAAAAAAAAAATAGAAACAATATTTAAAAGGAGTCCTCCATGTGGCTCAGCCTAACTGGAGCTCTGCTCTGGAGCTTGGGACCCGCCTTCAGAGTAATAAAAACTCCCCATTTTCCTGGCTTGTCCTTTGTGTATATATGCTATTTCCTCTTGAATCTTGTAAGCCAGAGGTTCTTCCATCATGCCTAATGACTAATAATGACTTCTTAGAGAATGAGGCTTTTGAGCTCAATTTATCTTAATTTGGAAAAATAATTTACTGAATTCAAATTTTCTCCCAAATGATTCAAAGTCACTACATAGCATCCGTAAGCATGACACAATTCAATTGTCCACATACAAGTCTCCAAATATTAGTAGATGTTTTATGTCTATTTATTCCCACCAATAACTTATAAGAAGCAGTACCAATACCGTAAACTAAACATGAGGCCCTGTACTTGGCGATGATGTATCATTACAGGAAGCACAAGACAAGGTCCTGCCCTCAAGTTACAAGTCTATTTCTCCCTCCTGCTCCAGGGGATGTAAAACACCGACAGAATTAGTGAGGCAGCTGAGCCTACAGCAAATGCCCTTCCTATGCAAGCATCCTTGGCTGTCTGGTTCTATCACGGGGACCGTGAGCCCAACCACAGGCGACAGCAGGAATGACTTAAAGAGCACAAGGTCAGACAGTGAACAGAGAGAGCCAAATGGAAGGGAGAAATGCGAGGTGATAATGCTGCCTTTCCCTGAGTTAAAAGTTTATCCTCTTGCTCTCAAGCGCTCCCATATGCTCCATCAGCCATTAGCAGAGGCAAGTGAAATGTCAGACCGGTCTGAAAGGGTCGACGTGGCTTTTCGAAAAGCAATTCTTCTAGCAAATGTGACTGAGTAATATTCCACTGTGGGTTTAGAACAGTTTTTAAAATACATTTACCAATTGTAAATATTTCCAATTTTTGACTTGCTCTTATCTGCAATTTAAATAGATCCCTCCAGTCTCTATGTTGAGAACAGATATAGAGGGGGAATGAAAGAAGAGGGTCCAGTTGGGAAGTCATTAAAATAATACAAGTGAGGATGTAAAATATGATGGAGCTTGGGTGAAGAAAATAGAAGGGGAGGTGGTGAGAAGTGTTCAGATTTTCGATATATAGTATTGTGAAGGTAAAACGAACAGTATTTACTGATTGATGCGGGATATCGAAGGAAGACAGGAAATAGATTTTCGCTTGGGTAACTAGAAAGACAGAGACAGCCATTCCTGATATGTTGAAAACTGTACAAAAAGAAGACTGCCAGTGAGGGATAGAGGGTATTGGTGGAGAATAAGGTTTGATTCTGAGCAGGTTAATTTTGAGATCTCTATTAGATATTCAAATGAAGATTTGAGTAAATGGTTGACTATAAGCCTATAATTTAGAAAGGGGTAAGGGCGAGAAATGTAAATTTGGGAATCATTGGTGTATAGATGCTTTCAAAGCTAAGAGACTGGGGATGGTATTACTGGGGGAGTAAATAAAGACAAAGAAATAAGGTTATGAATAAAGACAAAGAAATAAAGTTGTAGGGATAAACCCTGAAACACTTTAACACTTAGCAGTCAGTAGATAAAAAGGACCTGACTAGCCAGTGAAATAGGAGAACCTAGAAGAAGTGATGTCTCAAACTAAATGAAGACAGTATTTCAAGAAGGAAGCATAATCAGTAGTTTTATAGGTGCAAGTAATCCAACATCCAAATCATTGGTGACTTTGACAGGGGCTGTTTCAGTAGAATAATGAGATCAATGAAGAATGATTCTTTTTTTAAAGATAAAAAATAGCCTTTATCAAATTTAACAGAAAAGATGCTATTTATTATATAACATGAGATTTACTAATTTTTCTCTGAGACAGTTAATATAAATTATATCAATAAACCAATTGCTCAAAGACACTTTACTTATTCTGAATAATCTCATCATTGGTTAAATTAAGGCTTTTAATATTCTAGACAGACATACCTTTACTTAAAAAGGAAAAAGGAAATTTTAGAAAAGTAAATCCAAGCAAAAAATGGTATTTGATAATATTGGTATTTGAATGACATTTGTTCTTTTGAGCAAAACTTAAGAATTTTAATAGAGCCCTCTGGGCAGCAGCAAATAACAGCTTTGTGTGGTTTCGACTTAACAGATAAAAGTGCCTCCCCACTTCCACTGTGAAAAATGCTCAATCGTTTACCCCTTTATTTAATTGAAGTGTTATTTCTTTGGCCTCCAAAATAGCTTTGTCTATTTTAATATCTGTATTATTTCTTATTTTCTATACTCTCAAATATCTCATTTATTCAATATTATCATATTTTGTGATATGGAAGCAGGTGAGTATTACATAATTTTTGAGCTCCTATAGAAAACAAAAGTAACAGTTGGAATCTTAAATGAATACAAACAAGGTTTTCATGCCCACATTCTCAAACATTTTCATGAATAATAAAACATCAAAAATAAAACCTTAAGCACAATTATTTCTAAATTGTGTATATCTCTATAATTAGTCCTTTCCGACTTCGATTTAAACATAATTTATTTTCTTTTCTCCATGAAATACATTTATTCTCTAAATTTCCATACAGAATGAGGAATTCAATATTCTTCCATCAAATGATTGGCTGACTAACTTTCAATTAAAATATTTATTTCAATAAGGTATTAAATATCTTTAAACTACTTAAGATATTTTTAAGTGGGACCTATTCCTTTCTAAAGCACATTTGATATCTCTTATGCACACAGAAAATCTTTTGGTTTGAGGAAAATTAAGGTGAACTAATAGCATAGACACCATGTAACATACTGGTTAAGGATGATAGTATTGGAGTCAGTCATACCTAAGCTTAAATCTCAGGTCTTCTACTTTCTAGTTTCACAACCTTGAGCAAGCCACTTTAATCTTTCTTAACCTCATTCCTCATCTATAAAGTGGGGGAAAAGTACCTGCCTCACAGTGTTATTATAATGATTTTATGAGATAATATATGAAAAGCACTTAACACAGGGTCAAGCCTTGGGTAGGTGTTGATTAAAATATAAGTATTCATCTTCACCGTTATCATCATCATCATCATCATCAGAATTGAACAATCTCCAAAACAGTTTTTTTAAAAAAGCTAGAGTAAACATGGTCATTACCAGTGGTTGGAATTTGGTTTCACACGGAAGATACCTATTTATATTATGGCTTTAACAAAAAATACACTAATGGGGAAAGGTTAGGATGTTTCATTGCATTACTTGTGATGGATGCCAGGCATTTTTATATACACATCGCAATTAAACCTGTCAACAATCTCAAAGGGGAGGTAATATATGCCCATTTTACAAATGACATTGAAGCTCAGAGGAGTGAAGTGATTTGGCCAAGATCATGCAGCTGTTAACCTGACAACCACTAGTCAACACCAATTTATTTGACTTCAAAGCCCTATTGAACTAAACTTCCAAATTAGAGTCACTTTGGAGAATATTCAAACTGGACCACTCACTCTCATCCAGAACTAGAGCTGAATTAAAAGCATAAGCGTGTGGGTAGCACAAGCTTTGTCAACCCTCAGCTTTTATTCTCTCTTTCATCCGCAATCTAATCACACCAGAGGAACCCCAGATCTGAGGGCTAGTAACCACACCTGCTGCCTACAAATAGCCTGACTCTGCCAGCTCTTCTCCGCATGGAGTTGAAACGTATCGCTACCCAGGACAGTGTCCTTCCCTGACTGAGCGAACCCCATGGAGTCAGGTCTGGGCTGATTGTACTTCCTGTGGCCTCATAAACACAGTCACAATAATTACCAGTCAACTTTGGGTTCGAGAAGTTGCCTGACTCAGCAAGACTGGTATTTCCTCCTACACAGTTTCTTTCCATCTCACTGGCAGTTGTATCCAGGACTGGCTGGAGAATTCTGATAACAGCTTGCTGGTTGGATTCTGCTAAAGACTCATCGAAAGGTAAAGAAATACTGACAAAAGAAGTTAATGATGACCACTCTGGAAACTTTGACTGCCTCGGCAGATGTCTTCGCAACTATTTAAAGCATCCCCTTGGAGCCAACTGAGACACAGAAAATGAAACAAACCCCATGAATGGAAATTAACAATCAAGCTGTGACCCATTTAAGTAGGTGTTATGCCTCTTGCCAAAGGCCTGAAAGAGAGTGCATCCTCCGTTAATGTCTTGGTGCCTTCGTTTTCATCACTCTTAGGTGGAAATTACACAATTGTCTCCTTATTCCTGTGCAAAACTGTGCCCTCTTCTTTCCTCATCTCCATTCTTGGTAGCTTTTTCTAACTACTTAACCACTTTATAAAACAGAACAAATAAAGGGCTGGAAAAGGCATCTGGCTCAAACAATTGTGGATATGGATGTGTTAAAGTTATACCTACCACACAATATAAAAGTTGTGAGTCTTGAATGAAGACATTGTGTAGTTCTGTAAATCGTGGGCACTATATGGCACACTCAGAGTGATACATAAATATTCTTCAAGGCCTTTCCAAGTTTGGGATTCAACCAACTTTTCTAGTTATATCTCCTTTATTATTTACTCTATCTATGCTCTTATCTAGTACTGACCAACAGAAATATAATGTGAGTGGGCTTATGTTATTTTAAAGTTTCTAGTAGCCATCTTAAAAAACTAAAACAGGTGAAATTAATTTTAATAATATACTTTAACCCACTGTATACAAAATATTATTTTGACATGCAATCAATATAAGAAAATTATTAATGAGATTTATTTACTTTTTTTTTTTTAGTATCAAGTCTTCTGATCCTAAAGTGCATTTTATAGGTCTAGCAGCTCTCAATTTGGACTAGCCACGTTTCAAGTGCTCAACAGCCTGACGTAGCCAATGGCAACCACTGGACATTACAGCTCTAGTCAAAGAAGTTGGAAAAATAAGAAAAAAAATTTAGTCAAGTTCTCCAGAGGAAAGCAAACATAGAGAGGTTTAAGGCATTCTTGCTGTTGCATAAACTATGATCCTTGAGAAGGCATGTTGAGACTCAATGGTACTTAATCCACACCATTTTGGTCTTATTCTGAGGAAATTAGAAATTGGATGAGGAAGATGCCCAAGTTATAGAATGTCTTAAATGCACAGAGCTTTTACAAACTAAGAGTGTTTTGCCAAGAAAAGGATTGCTTAAATGAGCCTGTGCGAATGATGAGAGACATGAGGGTTGGGGCAGGGGGAGGGAAGGATCTGTTACTTCTCAGATCCTTTCTAACCCAGAGGTTTTATGATTCCATATTTTCTATCAATTTTGTAAATGAGTACTTTTGAAGTGTTTTACAAATGTTTATTCTTTTAAAATAATTTAACTATTTAACTTTAAATTTTGTCTATGCTACAAATTCAAGAAATGAACATTTCAAGTGCCTATACCACTTTTAATAGATGAGCACAGTTTCAGGCTTCCGGGGTTCAAATGAAAGGAAGACCTAACTTATTTGCAGGTAGTTTGCATAGGAGCCAAAACACTGGCTTCGGATTCTGAGATATCCAGGTTTTAGTTCCTCCGATTACAGGGTTTGGATGAATCTCTTAAGCTCTCTACACATCGTCTGCCTGATGGGGATAACAATAACAGCTATCACCCAAGCTTGGTGAGAGAACTTTCTTAGATAATGTGCAAAGCTCCTGCAAACTTCTCCATAAATGTTAGTGATTGTGCTTCGTTACTTTATAGTTTCGATCATTCTAGAAATACCCATTTAGGAAAATCTTTGGAATGGTTTCTTCATGCCAGTGGAAATTTTCCTAATAGCAACAGCCCAATAAATAGCTATATAAAATAGTATTTCTTCCAACTCCAAAGGGCTATCTTCACAAATGGCCACTTAGGAACTTAAGAACCACTGGAAAGTGATTAATATCTTCCCTTTTCAGCCCATAGCAGAAATTGGCTTGTGTAGCAGCATCAGTGTGAACTAAGAACCAGGGACCAGACACATCCTTTGCCAGAGGGCTCCCAGTGGAGTTCTTGCAGACTAGTCTACAGTGTGCTGTGGCTCGAATTCAATTCTAAGCTCTAGTTGTGCGACTAAAAGCCTAAAGGAGCAGAAAAATAGCCCCAAAGTCCTGCCAGCTTTAGAAGACCTCTGGCAACAAGAAATTTATGAAGCTATACCTCCAGGAGGGCCAAAGCGGCCAAGAGGGGCATTTCTATTTTATAGTTCCCTTACTAACTAAAAACACAGGAGAGGTTTTCAAGTAAATGTACATTCATGGGGAGCAAAATAAACCACAGCAGAAGGAAAACAAAAAAAGAACCACAAGGTTTACTGGCCATCTCTGTTCAGCAACACACATTTATGAGTCTTGTCAGAAAATGATATGTGCTCATAGGACCCATCTTCCTTTAAGTCATACCTTTACACCATCAGCTTATTCTAGGAACACTATTTCTGACATATCACGTGGCCAGAGTACTTTAATTATCTCCATTGGTCCGTGTCCTTGATCCTTGACTGATCAGGCTCCACCCAAAGAACTAGTGCACAAAATAAATAACTTAAGAGTCAAGAACCTGGCTTTGAGCCAGACTAACTATTAGAATTTTGGCCCTGTTCATAATTAGTTTGTGACCTTGACAAATCACTAAGTATGTTTTTTTTTAAATTTTTTTAATCAACTATGGATTAAAAGATATCTACTTCATAAGATTGCTATTAGGATCAAATATGAATACCTATAAAATGTTTAGGAGAGTGCCTGGTACAGGTAAGATTTCAATAAATGTTCACTCTTTTCCCATATAAGACTGGTGAAAATGCATCTTAGCAGTTCCCAGAGACACTATCCTTCTAGAAAATTGCCAAATGATAGCCATCTATCTCATCCCAGCAATTTGTAAAACCAGAGCAAGTTTGCAGCGAGACCATTTACCTGGCTCCACACGAAGCTCCTAAAAAAGAAAAATATCTGTGACTAAAGAAGCACAGCCTGCTTTTGCTGGAAGGTCCCTCGGAGACTATTTAATCCAAACTTCCACTTTCCAAATAAGGAAATGAACCCTCTGAGAAGTCACTTGCCCCACGTCAAGAGCTAGTTAGAGGCAGGGCTGGGGTTCCAACCCAGATTTCTTGACTCTTAATTCTTTGATCTGTTAAGTTCAAGTGCTTTTGTAGTTAAAACAATATCTGAAATAAAAGAAAAAGAATTATCATGAGAGGAAAAAAAATCTCCTGTGCTTCTAATTTATCCCATTAACCACTCATGTGAGATTCTGTGATTGTATTTCAATTTGTTCTCTCAATTGCAAACAGAGAGCAAGTGATTACAAGATGAGTCTTAGAAGTAAATTTCTATACTATGGACCTTGCCAGCCAACTCCATCATGGTAGGTTTGCCTAAACTTATTTGAGAATAAGGCACAACTTGTGAAATACTTCATCAAATGCCTATGGCCATTTATGCTAAAGAATTGGGGGAGATATAGAAATATATACTTTGACCTATAACCCAAGAGGCATTTATAGTAGACGAAGAAGGTTATGCTAAACAGTCTCTCTAGAATGGCACCAAATAATCTCCACTTCCTGGTAATCTCCTCTAGCATGTGGACTGGATCTATTGACTTGCTCCTAATATTAGGAGCTATAGGATGAAGCTATAGGATGTTAATACTAATATTAATTTATAAAAAGGATGTGGATTCCATTGTGGGCCTTCTTTTCTGCTCTTCCTTGAATTGTTCATCCTGGGAGGAGCCATCTGCCATGTTGTAAGGTAATCTCGTGGAGAGGGCCACATGAGTGAGTTTAGAAGCAGATTACCTGGGGCTTGCCAATAACCGTGTGAGTTAGTTTGGAAGCAGGTTCTTCAGCCTCAGTCCAACCTTGATGACTGCAGCCCCAGTGGACAGCTTGACTATAAACTTATGAGAGACCTTGGACCAAAGGCATTCAGCTAAGCTACTCTCAAATCCTTGACCCACAGAAAATGTGAAATAATAAATGTTTCTCATTTCAATCTGATAAATTTTGGAGTAATTTGCTATACAAATTATTTTGTTAAATTTTAACCCCAGTTCACAAACAGGTCAGCTTAGGTTTGACTGGTTTGGGGAATGCCCCTGTGGCCCAGGAGTAGAGTCTATCTGTGGCTTGGGGAAGGATTGGTGTAGATATGCCTGGTTCCTACTTCCTTCTGTCCCTGACTGACGAGATTCTACCCAGAATCAACTGTTACACAGCAGCATTAGTTAGCAAGTTCTACCTTTGCCGTTGGTGCTCTTGGAGTAACCACATTCATTCCTCTTTTGTAGCAGCATGGCATAATCTAGGCACTCACCTTGGTCCTGCCAGCTGTTAATTGCCTGACCTTGGGCAACTTCCTCTGAGTATCAATTGTTATTATTAATAACAATAACAAAACAATAATAAATAACTGTAATACTTCAGGGCTTACTATGCAAAAAGCACTTTACAAAGTATATTATATACATGTCTAATTTAATTCCCACATTCACCATATGTGAGGTAGGTATTTTTTTAATCTTCATTTTACAGAAGAGAAACCCTACCCAAATTTGCACAGCTTATAAGCAGCAGAAGTAGGAATTTTGCAGTTTGGTTGACTGTAAAATGGAGCTTGATGGAGCTTGATGGCTATATAGGGAGACCGCGTGATAGGGCAGATGTACCAAACACCTTGAAGCCTGAGGACCCTTTATATGTAATTTCCCTGCTTGTCTGTATTAATAGTTAATTGTGAATAATATCTGCATTGATTCCTGTGTTATGAAGTTAACTCTTTCCTGTGAGTGTATACAACTTTTAAACAAGTCCCGCATTTATTCTAACAAAAGCATTTGGATCTGTAACTACGACTTACCGCTTTCCATTAGGCCCCATATTAGGGCTGGGAGTCATGTTACAGCAAACTCCCCCTAGATCTGGAGACAATTCCTGCTGGTGACCCCCTGCGGCAGCGTACCTTAAAGCCAATGACAGCCTGGGCAGGTTCCTAGCTGCTGAAATTAGCCTGCAGGATCCTTGCAGGCAAAGGTATATTTTAGGACAGCAGTACCAATCAGCATCACAAGGCGGCAAGTGATGGGAACACAGCCCCTTCCACGTGTCCTCCAGTGTTCACACTGCTCCTGTTCATGTTTGACCGTACCGCACAGATCGCCTGTATGAAGTGCAGGAATCTGTTTACTAGGTAAATCAACAAATATTTGTGCACATACAGTTCAGGAACTAAATGATAACGACTTTCTTTCAATAAATATTAATTATAATAAAAAGAATTCTCTTCTTTATAGGACTGCACCACTTTGTAGTTAGCAAATTTATTTATTGTGAATGATTCCATTTGCTGCTAAATTCTTCCCCCATGGAATCATTTAGAGCTATTGGTAATAATAATGATTGATAATAACACTTCTTAGTGAATTACCATGTGCAAAAGTGTGGCTCAAGGACCCAGTATGAAAAGAACTTTTGATTTAGATTGAGAACATTCAACACAGAAGAAAATTTAGAATGTATTTATTCCACACCGCCATCTGCTCCATGGGCATAATTTACAAATCAGTAAGCAGGCTCAGAGGGTCATTATCATTTGCAAGGTCACTCATTGGATAAGAGGTACAGCCAGGGGTCCTGACTTCCAGGGAAGAAAAGTCACTTTACTTCACCACACTGCCCCATTCAAGTTCTACCCTGCAACTGTGGCAGTAACTGTCATAGGTAACTCACTATCCCCCATTTTGGGGATAGAACTTAGAGGTTATTACACAGGTTATAGTCACAGGAAGAATACAAAATATTGGTTGAACAGAAAGTAGAGATGTGCTAAGAATTCAAATTTAGGAGGACTTTATCGGACCTTCAACATGCAGACACCCAGCACCAACTCTCACCTGTATGACGATGTGAGATTAATATAACTGCCTCATTTCACAGCTGAGGAAATGGGGTTTAACAAGGCATGAAGTGACCCAGTTTGTACAGTGAGTAACAGAACTAGGATCTGTATTGAACTTTGTGGCTCTAGTCTAGGCTCTCTCTGCTTCCTCATGATAACAATTTATTAAAGCTTCCATGTGCACCACCCAAAGTTCTCCTTAGCTTTGTAAATGTCCAGATACTACTACATGCAATATTTCCAGGGCCTTTTTTAAGGTAAGGGGACAGCATTCAGCTCATGGAACTTACCCTTGAGGAATTTTTCTTTCTTCTGGCTAATGAACTGAAAATATTCAGAAAGATCTTGGGTAAAGTGTGACTGTTGGCACAAAAAACAATGCTAAGTGTAATAATAATAAATTACAAACTCAAGCATCTTCCCTACTGTTCCAGCTTGGACAGCTTATTAACACAGAGATAAATCCTCCAACTAGCTCAGGAAAAACATAAACATTAGCTTCTGCATTTTACACATATTGTTGGTCATGCGCTGAATGGGTTTGCAATTTAGCATGTGATATTAAAACCCCTAAATCCACCATCTTTGGCTTGCAGTTGATTCCTCCAAAATGCTCAAAGTCTCCACCATTCATTCCCATGCCAGCTGGGAATTCATAACTCTTCACTAATCTCTCCTGCCTCTTACAGATCAGCTTCTTTTTTTTGCATTTATTGCATCAGCTTACTATGTATTCTGGAAACTTCTAAATATTTAAAGCTGTAATTTAGCAAACTACAGAGACGCCAGAATAAAATCTTCAGAGTTTTTAGAAAAGAAATGCTCCAACCCAGATTTTAAAACTCACTTAAGGAGACGTGAAGGCAATCAAAAGACAGTCTCATGTCTGTCTCATCTATTTTCTTAAAAAGCAAGCAAGAAAATAAACAATACCCTTGAAGAGTAAAAGGAGAATTAAAATTAAAGGAAAAAAATAGGAAGATGTAAAAAAATTGGCAAGAAGCATTGAAAATTTTTTAGATAAATCTAAAAAACTGTAAATTGTGTTACAAAATGGAATATAGTTGTCAAACTGTAATCCTAAAAGAAAAAATAAATAAAGCAATTTAATTAAACTCCACATTACATTAACAAAGAATAGAAGTGGAGATGAGAAGAGGAAGTAAAAATGTATTAATTCTTCATCTGTATCTAGAAGAAAATCCAAAGATATCATTTCATTTCTTATTTTGATAATTAGAAAAAATACAGGTTAACAATGTTTTTGAAAAAGTTAAAGGAGAACTACTAGTTATCTTCAAAAATAGAAGATAAGAAAGGGAAATCGTAAAAGATATAAGAAGACCACAGATGGGGGAAACTATAACTCAGTTTCTCCATTTATAAATGGGACTAATAATACCTACCAAATGAGTTGTGAAAATCAAAATGGTTAATGTATATCAAGTGTTTAGAGTGATGTCTGGCATATAATATTAGCTATATTATAGTATAATACTATATTTTAAAATTTCCATAGTAATATAATGTTATCATTTTTAAAAGTCCTCTACAGTATGCAGATATTACTTTTTAAATGGAAAGGAAAAGTAAATGTTACTTTAAAAAATTATGCAACAGTTTTAGGGCAAATTTTTCTTTCCTTCTCTTTTACTATACAAAAATAATCAACTTTAAAAATTATCACTCTATGTATATATGTTAATATAGTGGCATAAATTTGGAGTTTGGATTTTAAGAGGATTCTTTCTCATGGTAATTGCAAACTCTCCATTTATATCTCCGAAATTTCTACATTGCCCGTGGTTAGATTCCTTTTTTTTAATTTTTTTTTTTTGCTCCAAATTGCACCCCAGGGATTATAGCCACCAAATGTGACCTCATAAACTCCTGGAATTATAAAATACATATTAGCAATTCCAACATTGGCATTATGTTAGGGTGCTTTCCCTAAAATTTTGCCATGTCCTAACGTCAACATTACTCCAAAGAGGGTCTAACAAATATAGCCCAGGATCTCACATGGTAGGATAATCATAAATGCTTGGAGAATCCATTCAATAGCAATAACCATGACAGTAAATATTAGTGTATTTTCTACACTTTTCTTTTTCAAGATTAAATCCACAGAAATGAAGTCGGTGAATGCTCAGACAATATGAATGCAAATGTGTGGCACCTACACTCTGCCCTACCTAATATAGGACCCTTGGACTGAGACAAGGAATATTTACAATGTGAACCCAATCACATTCTATTCCTGCCTCTGCTGCATACTTGTAGTTTTAGTTTCCAAAGGAGTCCATGACCTAAACATATCAAGAACCCCTGGTGTAATGGTCAATCCATATCCAAACTCTTTGGAATAAACCAATTTTTCATCTCACTCTAGAAGAGAAGATTCAGTCACAATTGTTGTTTTCTGTTGCCACCCTTCTCAACCTTACCTGATGTCATTTTTAAAAGTTGTGTGCATGATGAGGCAGGTGTGGGACAGGTTACACAACTCTGCCTATCCTAGAAATAGCCTTTTGCAGAGATGCATGACCACCTGTTTTTCTGGTAAAAGACACCTCCAATCCAAGGGAGGCAAAGAATATGGGGCGATCAAAGACTTTTCTCAACTTTGTCACTGGAAGCACATTCATTAGTGTTTCTGTTCTTAGACATTCCCTCCAGATCACTGCATGTGGTCTTCTCTTTAGTTTCTAGTGTTGTCCTTTTTTTTTTTTTAAAGTAACAATGGAAACAAACACAAAAAGAGCTCCTTCCCCAAAAACTCTCTCCCCAGTGTGCATAGTGTTGTCTTTTTTTTTGTCTTTACTTAGGCATTTTATTCAGAAGCTTTGAAAGGGCGTATCAAGTACTACTAACATGGAATGACGGAAACTCATGACTTCATTTTAAACTCTTTTTTCATTAGGCTAAAACTTTAAACAACACCAACTGAACTTTAAAATTGCTGTTTGGAATTATATGACCCTCCTTTTGGTTCTAAGCACACCTCTTCAATTTACTAATATCCTGGGATTAGCAGACTATGCTGACATTCATGTACTCTCCATGCCTTAAAGGACTGTATTGATTTTTTTTTTTTACATCTTCTCTCAGACATCATCTTTTCACATTGAATCATAAGCTGTTCAACCTTGTTATCTTTCACCAGCATCCTAATGTCTTTGATCCCAAAAACACTTCATTCCAAAACCTTCACAGATGGGGGCACTCAGGGGGCTAATAATTTAGTGTTTAGTCAAAGGGATATTCTAAAACACTGGTTCAGTGGTTGTTTAATGGCTGTAGGAAGGAACTGGTTTCTATTAATAGAACAGTATACCAGTCGTTTTATATTAAAAATGTAACCATCGAAAAATATTGGAGCTGACAAAATATTAATGTGTGAGTATTCACGACCTCACACTTCCTCTTCTAAGGAGGATGGATGTGGGCTAGCTGTTTGATTGTTCTCCAGCATCTCAGAAAAAGGCACAGTAGGGAATAAAGAACCTAAAGAAACCAGAGAGACTTCATTATTCTCCATAATAAAGGGCTGAAGTAAAAAGGGAGGGAAAGAGAGGAAGACCAATTAGAGTTGGGTACTAAAAGAGTTTGGGGGAGAAAATAGAGGGGACTTTTTCACTTCAGAAGCCACTGCCAGATGTGTGTGTGTGTGTGTGTGTGAGTGTGTGTGTGTGTGTGTTGTGTGTGTGTGTGCCTATGTCTACGTGAGGAGACAAGGAGAGAGGAGAGTGTTTTCTCTCAAAATTTTTGGTATTTATTAAGGATATTCTCTCACTTGCCTTTTGTCAAAAGATACTGCAAAGATATGAAGTGCTTCCAATTATATTTTTCTGTCCTAATCCTAGGATGTATTTTTTTCATTCATGTAACACCACAGGATGATAGATCACAGTGGGTCTCCAGATAGATGTGGGTTACAAAAAGAAGGCATTTGTTAGATATACTGACCATAAAAAAAAATAATTTGGATGCCCTCATTTTACTGCTTTTCCACCTCCCATGATTAGATAGCTATTTGTCACTTAATCTTCACTGATAGCAATACATGATAATTTGTGTAAATACAGATGCAGTTGTTCAAAATATGTTTAAAACTTGTTTTTCCAGCTTTTTTCCCTCCATAAAAGTGGATCAATTTCCTAATTATTTGGTAATTCTTGTTTTCTCTACAGATTTCCTTTGTGGTTTTTTGGAACCAGACAACTTCTCGAGAGGCATTTTAAAATTTTCTTATTTACAAGTCAAGTTTACAATTTAGATAATAAATTACCCTTTCTAGATTAATAGCACCATGCTGTGTGTCATGAGTTGAATTGTGCTCCCTCCAAAAAAAAGATATTTGGAAGTCCTAACCTCCAGGACCTCAGAGTGTGACCTTATTTGGAAATAGAGTCTGTTTAGAGGTAATCAAGTTAAAATAGGTCAGTAGGGCGGGCTCTAATCCAAAATGACTGGTGTCCTTCTAAAAAGGGAAAATTTGGACACGGAGACAGACATGCACAGAGTGGAGACTATGTAAAGAGACACAGGAGAAGGCCATATGAAGATGGAGTATTGGAGGCCTGCAGCTTCAAACTGAGGAATGTCTGGGGCTACCAGAATCTGGAAAAGGCAAAGGAAAATCCTTACCCTGCAGGCTTTGGAGAAGGCATGGCCCTGCTGACACCTTGATTTCAGATTTGCAGCCTCCAGAACGGAAACAATAAATTTCTGTTCTAAACCACCCAGTTTGTGGCACTTTGTTATGGCAGCCCTAGGAGACTAATACATCATGTATGAAACAGTCTCAGTATTTTGGCTGACTACAATTGCTGTCATTAGGAACTATGGGCTGGATGTTCTCAGAATTACTGTGGTCTCTCACCACACCAGGAAGTTTGCAGTCACCCATTGTGAGAGTAGTTGATAGGTCAGTGTTTTCCCAAGGAGAAGCTTTTTTCTCTTCCCTTCCCTCCCTGTCTTCCTTTCCTCCTTCCCTTCCTCCCTCTTTCTTTTCTTTCTTCCTTCCTTCTTTCCTTCCTCCCTTCCTTTCTTGATTCTGCTATCTTCCTCCATAAAAGTGGATCAATTTGCATTTTTCTAGTTATGAAAGGGGTTGCTTATGGAAATATAAATTAATAGAAACCATATTTTCAATGTATTATAGTTTAATTTTAGCATTTCAGCCTGCAGTCCAGGTTAGCCTCCTGGCTCATTGCTAACTACTTAACAGGGCTTGGTTCACGCCTACCCCTTGTCCCAACAGTGGGGTAGAGTACAGGAATAGAGCACAAATGTACATACTCACATTACTAATTTTTTCTTAAACTGAAATTTTAATTGTCTTAGTTTATGCTCCAGCAAAATGTTCTTGGCTTCAATGTGGCTATATCACAATGGCTAAGGCAGAATAGCTTGATCAAAATGTTGGCTACCTGCCCCAAACTAGCAGTGCAGTAACAGGATAGCAACACTCATGTCCAAGTACATTGGGACTGATCCAGGTTCCACTTCAATGGTATCCACTGCCTGAAGGTCATGGAATAAGACATTTTCTGAGCTGCCCTTAGGGATCCTCCTCTTCCCCAGCACACTTCCTCCCCCAACCCCAAACACACTCCAGTACCAAGATCCGAAGGGAGATCTTAGATGGGGCTAGAATTCTAGAAAGCCAAGCAATAAAGATCAAAACGTAGAAAATGCATTACTCCAATTGTTCCCCAAGCTGGTGCTATCAGGTGGTCACACCAGAATAGCTATAAAGTAGTAAATAATTAAAAGTGTCAGATGGATTGTGTTCATCTGTATTTAGCCATCTGGACAACAACTTCACTATTTGTACCGCTGTCTCTAAGGGCTCATCCCTTAGAGTGTGTGAGTGTGTGAGTGTGTGTGTGTGAGAGTGTGTGTTGGTGCATGGGTGATTAATGAAAAACTTAAGAGTCTTATGACTGCATTAAATTTTACCTGTATTTTTCTTTAAACTGATTTTCGTAGTAGATCAATTGTAATGTGTCCCCAGCACCCCTCTCCAAAGGGGCGTGTGACTTTGTAGTTTCTCCTACTTGGGGGGACTGGCCTTTTGACTCACTTAAACTAGTAGAATGCAGCTTATGACCCCCCAAAAGCACTAGTTTGGGGTACGACTGGAGCAATGCATTTCCTATGTCTTGATCTTTATTACTTGGATTTCTAGAATTCTAGCCCTATGTAAGGTCCCTTCAGATCTCGGTACTGGATGTCGTACTAGTTTCAAGTGGCCTCAAGAGGTCGCAAATGCTTCTACTGTATCTCTTGGACCCCTGGCTCTGCCATAGAAAAAGCCTAGCAAGCCTCCTGGGGAATGAAGGACCACATGGAGGAGAAAGGAGGGGCTCCAGTTGACAGCCAGCAACCCCCAGAGGCCTAACCACTTAGCAAACCTGCAGCTGACCACAGACACATGAAGGAGTTCAGCTGAAACCAAAAGACCTGCCCAACGGAACCGAGCCCAAATTGCTGACCCTGGGAAGCATGAGCTCCAGAAAGTATTACTATTTTAAGCCATTAGGTTTGGGGGTAGTTTGTTTTGCAACAGTAACAAACTAATACAACTTTCAATTAAATCACCTTTAAAAAAAAAAACAAAAAACAGTGAAATCATGAGTCTAACATACCAATAATATATTTTCCTAATACACAAAAAATTAATATATAATTATTAATGTTATATATATAGATAGATGTATGTTAAAGATGCTAGGAAAAATAAGACATTATTCCAGGCAAGGCAGGTGGCCAATAGAATATTTAGAGAGGAGAGGAAATTTATTAGATTTGGAAAAGTATGTAGGATGTGACTGTAAAGAGGTCAGCCAGGACAGAAGATTTGGAGTAGGAAGGACAGGATACTCTACAAACACAAAGTGTATTTGTGGGACAGTCAATAAATCAGCTTGGTTAAGACATTGTTTTCATTTTGTTTCTTTGTGAAGTTCTAAATCTGGGGGGGAAAAAGAGAAAAACGTTAATGGAAGTTTATGCTTTCAGCTGAATAACAAAACAAAGAAAAAAATTATCATCTGTTCTTTCAAACTGAGACCAATGCATTTTGATGCATTTCTAACCTCCTTTTTAACCTAAAGGGGTTCATTTCTAAGGGATTATAACTGTCTTTTAAAGTTCTTTTTTTTTTATCATAAGGAATAAATAATGACTTGCCCTTTCTAAATTAAATAATGTAGACCCAATATAAGCAGATTCTGGTACTGGTAATAGAGTAAACGAAAAATGCAGGTGACCAGCAGCTAGGGCGCCAGCTGACACTCCTATTCAGCAACTAATGAGCTACGTTACTTTGGACAAGTGACATGTCTCTGGATCTCAGCCTTCTGATCCATCAAATGCATGGGGTTAAACCAGATTTTCTCTAAGATCCCTTCCAGCTCTCTGTCAGTGATTCAGCAAAACAAGCAAGTCATCAAGAGATGGTCAAATTTGGTGCTGATTCAGCCAGTGGGCAGGAGGTGCTTCTGAGTTCCTGAGGATAGAACATAGTGTGGAGTCCCAGTTTACCAAACCTAAGTGAGGCTCAAGGTATAACAGCTCAGTGTAACCTGGGCTCTTCCCTTGGGGTGGGTGAAGGGAGAGAGAGAGAGAGAGAGAGAGAGAGAGAGAGAGAGACGGACAGACAGACAGACAGACAGAGAGACAGAGAGAGAGAGAGAGAAAGTTAGGGTAAGAATGAATAATTAAAAACTTAGGGTCTTATGACTACATTCTATCAATCAGAAGGTAATCTTGTCTCTAAGAAGCACTTAGGATATTACTGGATATTGATTCACATTTTGTATGAAAATACTGTGGTTGGGGTCAGCAAATTTCCAAAGATAGAACATCCTTAGAAGGAGTTCCCAGGGATCCTGAATTGGGATAAGGCACAACATTCAAAACAGAGCCCAGCATCACTGGAGCGAATGACAAATGGGAAAGGAAGAGGAGAAAAGCAAACTGTCTTACAATTACCACTTATCCAACAACCATTCATTCAATCTAGCCCTTTCCAGATGCTGGATCCTGTTGTTCTAGGCAACTGGGAAACAGCAAGGAACAAAGCCAGAAGAAATTTCCTACCTTAATGGATCTTACAATGTGTTCCTAACTATTCTGTCTGAACAGCCAGACCGAACACGTATGGTATACACACATCTGTTTCTGAGGTGTTTACCGTTTGCTTGTTTGCCTCCTTTTGTTTTCTGTGGGTGAACAATGAAGAGCTGACAGGGTTGGGGCAATTTTCTGGTGGGATGATTAGCGGACAGCAGACACCTGGAAGATATGTACTTGGTTCTCAAAGCTTGACTTAACTATTTGTGCATTTGATCACCAGTAGAGATATACAGAGAACCAGATATAGAGAACAAACTGTACAAAAGCTAGGCTCTGCGGTTAAAAAAAAAAAAAAAAAAAAAGTAAACCAGATTCCCTGCCCCGAAGATGTTCACAGATTAGTTTTCCTTAGTGAGGGAAAGAGACATAAAAATACATAATGATAACTTCATGTGGCAAATCTATAACAGGGAGCACAAAGAATAGGCTCATAAGAGAGGAACGATCAACTCTGCCGGGGACACTTCTGGGACATCTTCCTAGAGGAGGTTTGGGGACCCGGGTTTTGAAGAATGAGTAGAAGTTTGGTTGCAAGCCGAGGGAAGGCCAGTGCAGAACGACAACAGTGAGGGCGGGTGCATCATGTTTGGAGGACAGTGGTGGTTCTGTACCGCTACAGCAGGCCATCTCTTCCCTGCTGAGTGCGAAGATCACCAGGAGAGCTTTTAAAACTACAGATGCCTACCGCCCACCTGATTACATCAGAATCTGTAGGGACGGAGCGCAGGCCTCCGTGATATTTAAAAATATTGAATTTAAAGCTCTCCAAGCAATTCAAAGTTATAGCACTGATAGAGAACTATGAGGCTAGAATAGTACTTCTCAGATTTTAATGTCAACTGAATGACCTAAAGATCTTGTTAGTGCAGACCGATTCAGTAAATCTAGGGTGGGTCTAGGAACCTGCATTTCTAATAAGCTCCCAGGTGATACTGATGCTACTACTGGTCCACAGAACATGCAGCAAGTGGATAGAGGAGTAATTTTCAAAGTATGGTGCCCAGACCACAGGCATTACCTGGGCACATGGAAGAAAAAGAAAGTTTCAGGTCCCACTCCAGATGCACTGAATTAGAAACTCTGAGAATGGAGAATCCAGCAATCTGTTTTTTCAAGCCCTTTATAGGTAATTCCGATGCACCTTCTTAAGTCATGATAATGTTGAAAAACCACTGGTCAGAGCATTAAAAAGTTGAGTAATGGTGTTAAAAATACTAAAAATGTACAGGGGGCATGATTAAAAAGCAGCTGGTATGCAAACAGAGCTTTATCCCATAGGCAACGGGAGACCATAGGCAGTCTTAAGAAGGGGAGTAACCTAATTCCAAGTTATGTTTCAGAAAGATCTCTCAGGTAAAAAGTGTCCCTTTGAGGCATTTCCCAACTACAGGACAAAGCGTCCCAGTTGCCTTGATGCCACTGTCGGTCCTTTCCACTCACTCACCCAAGGCATCAGGCCCCTACGGAAAATCCAGGCTGTTATGAAGGCTCTGGGTCCTACCAGCCGCTTTCAAATTTCTGGACAGCATGACTTCCTGGTTTCTGACCTGCCGCTCCTCCATGGTTCTCACTGTCTCCTGAGTCCCTTTTGATGAATTCTGCCTAAGAGTTGTCAGTCCTCCTGGACTTGACTTCTCCTGGGGCTATGGCCTCTTAGGTCTTTCCTCCTTGACTTTATGCACTGCATTTCCGCAGCATCCATTCCCATGCCCCACCCTGCTCCCAGCCTGAGCAGAGCACAGTGCCCTGGGCCTTGGCTTGTCTGGGAGGAGGCACTCGACAGAAAGAGCTGAGAGGAAGAGACTGTAAATCTGGCTAGCAGTGACTTGCTGGGTGACCAAGGCCAAGCCACTTACCTCTCTAGGCTTCATTTCTTATTTATTTACTTCAGTCTCAGGAATTAGATTAAACGATTATTAAAGAGATTCAATACAAAGCTCTATAATTCCACTGAAAGAATTTGCCGGGCAGGATTACTCTACTGAAAACATATAATGCAATCACAAGCCATTTTCCTGGAAGAAGTTTATATTTTTAAAATATAGAACCTGCCTTTATAAGCTCAATACCAAGATGTAGAAGAATCATAGTTTTGAAATATTAACTAATGTTTTGCCCCTAGATTTCTCCCCTTGGCCCTTCTCTCTGTTCAAGAAAGCAGACAATCATGTGCTTATTGCCTCGGGGAGAAGGGGACACATCTGAAAGCAGAAAAAAAGGCGTCTTCCCTGCTTTGGTTGCCGTAAGTCTAAGCCTTTAAGGGAGAGGCTGAAAAATGATGGCCCTTGGGGCAAAACTGGGCTACAGATATTTTGTTTGTTTGTTTGACCTGCAGTGATTTTCTCCAAAATGACTTAACTTCTGGCATTTAAAATCAGAAAGGTTTGCATAAAGTAAAAATTTCCAGCTTCTTTTTGAATAATAAAATGGAAGAATTGGATCTCAAAGAGAGGTCCAAAGCACCCTCTTTCCTGGATCAAAGGGTCCTGGAAAGAAGCAAAACAGTCTCAGCTCAGGCAGACAGAGATCCGTGCAGCCCAAGGCCTCTTCATGAAGGCAGCAGGGGGTCTGCCAGGGCCAGGACCAGAGGACAGATAGCTCAGTGATGATCTGTGTGGTTCCGCGAATGAGGACTCAGTGGCGTGAAAGATGGATTTCAGAAGATGACTTTGTGTACAAATGACCTAGAACACAGATGATCTCAGGTAGGCACCCAAGTTCCTAGGTAAGGGCCCAGAATTGAGACACAATCCCCTGGGGCAGAAAGAGAAACAGAAAGTTCCAAACATAGAGATTAAGTCTCTGCCACGTGAATGGAATAGGGTCTCAAAATAGAAATTAATTTGAATTTTAGGGAAGTAAAAGAAATGTATGTTTTCTGCACACCTCAGCTCAGGACTTAGATGCGTACCCATTATAAAAGAATGTAGGATTTTACTTACATACTTGTTTGCTACGTGCACACAACTTTTAAAAATGACATCAGGTAAGGGTGAGAAGGGTGGTAAGAGAAAACAACAATTGTGACTGAATCTTCTCTTCCTGAATGAGATGAAAAATTGGTTCATTCCAAAGAGTCTGGAGGTGGATTGATCATTACACCAGCGGTTCTTGATATGTTTGGGTCATGGACTCCTTTGAGAAGCTGATACAAAATAGAGACCTTTTACCTCTCAAAATTTTACACAAACACAAAACTCGTGTGTATAATTCCAGGGGCTTCGGAACTCATCCCCCCCTTGGAAGCCCCTCCGTGGACTCCAGGATACAAAAGCGTCACCACAGGGGCTGCCTCTGGCTGCCACTCTTCTTGATCCCGTTTTCTTCCAGAGGATTTCAGTGAAAAAAAGAAAATCTTCAGCCTATTTGAAATACAAACAAAACTGCCACCCACAGTCTGTCACCAGGGTGCCCTCACCATCTGCAGCCTTTCAAAATCCTCACCCTTTCCCATCCCACTTGGAGCCACCCTGCACAGCCTCTTCCTGTAGGTCAGGCACATCCTGAGCTCTGCCCTGAGCGCCCTCCTCTGGGCTGCCTGTCACCACGCATGTTATAAATAGAGGGTTCACGGCACTTCCGGCAGGAGATGCTTAGATTTGCTGTCTGTCAGGAAATTCACTTGAACACAACAGTATCCTGGGCAAGAAATGCTCAACCAGAAAGAGTGCAGAAGTGTGTGGTGGAAGGTGAGGCAGAAAGCATACCCCGCCAACTGAAAGCCGCAGCACACTGTTCAGGCAATTCAACTAAAGCGGGTGTCAGCCCAGCCACCAGACACATTGACTGAGCTTCCTTCATGTGGAGAACTGCTTTGGCTTGACGGGACCATGGAGAAACACTATGGAGGCTAACGACATGAATCCAGTAATGGAGGACCCACTCACTCATCACACATGCACTGGTCACTACTGTGTGTCAGTCTCTGCCAGGCACTGTGGAGTCCCAGGTACACCCAACACCTTCCTGCCTCTAAGAGCACATGTCCTACTGCAAGAGGGTGGGACCAGGCAACGCCCATATCTTGAACTCAGAGTGGTCAAAGGTGCTCCAGGCTCCGTGACCTACGGCGAGGCTTTCAGCCCGTCACTTCCCCCCTCTGGAACCTCATTTGTAACATGAGAGTGTTGGACATGAAGATACAGAAGGCTTCTCTTCCAGGTCGTAAAACTTCTCTGTTCCTTTAGCCTACATAAAAAGCTTTTGCAGGAAATTTTATTGCTATCTTTAAGCCAGTAGATAGTTTAGGAGGAATGCTGACTTAGAAGGAATGTTGGTTTAAAAAAGGGGGGTTGCTTAAGGCATGGTATTATGTAGAATTAAATGGACAAAATCAAAATGCAAAGCAGCAAATAGTGTCTGCTACCTGTATGATATGCTAAACAGTTATCAAACCAGCATATCTAGCTAGTCTGTGCTGCTTTAGCAGGCGCTTGTCTGGTGGGTGTGGTGTAGGAGCAGGTAGCAGGGTGCTCTGCATAGACAGCAGACCTACTTATACTTCAAGCTCTTTCTCTAAGAGGCTGCTAAACATTGGTGAATCATCCATCATCCCTGCGCCTCCACTTTTGCATCTTTAAAATGAGGAAGGGCTCTACTATGCTCTGTAAATTAGCCCTGGCTCTAGCATTCTATGATCCTCTGGATTAGATTGCCAGGTGCCAGTTAATAAAGACTTTTAGCACTAAACATAGATGAGAAATTCCAATACTGTTGGGTTCTAAGACAAGAGCAAGAAGCCCTATTACCACATACAAATTTACAACACATCATGCTGCTACCCTTAGTTGAGTCTCTGCACTTTGCCAAAGCAGCTGTTGCCAAATTAAACATCCCTTTAAACCTGAAATCTGCTTCTGCCTAAGGCAGTGTGGCAATAGGTCCAACCTGTCAGGCAGACTAAATCGTGTCACCCCCCATGGCTGCAACTGGTCCTTTAGGCAGACAGCTAAAGGTCCTGCAGAAGGTCTTGCAGGTCCATTCCAGGATCACCGCCAATCCTTTCTCCCCTTTGTTAGTCCACACTGGCTTCATCCCCCACCACTCCCTTCCTCTGGGAGCATCAAGCTTCACTCCGCTGGGGGAGGAACCCATGGTTCTCAGGAATAGAAAATGTCCCTTGCTAGAGCGCATAACCACACATGAACTTGCGCCCTAATCTAAAGTTGTTTTCCAAGTGTGGTCTGTTGACAATGTATGTCAGAATCGATGATGCGAAGGATGCATATTTGTGTTCCTACTGAACTATTTTCAAATTATATATGCATTAATTCTTCATTTCTCTTCCAAAAGCACAGTTGACACAGCCTTCGAGGGACTGGGGGCGACCTCTACCTTATTTACGTGCGATGCATCTAATCCGCACGTATCTAACTGGGTTTCAGGCTCAGCTTTCGATCTAGGTCACAGTGATATGACAGCCTCCCTGACATTCCCCATCATCCCATGGGTCCACTTTGTTACCATTAGTCATTTGTCATGTGGACTCTATTGATGTGCTCTGTCCTCTTGAGATTTACAGGTTAAATTTTTCCTATAATCAACTTAAATTTAGGAAAAAGGACAAAGCCAGAGAAAGCAGATGTACAGAAGGCTGGCTTATGCTTATAAAGATGCTGGAACTGCTGAAATAGAAAACACTGGCTTCTTTCCCAAAAGCTTATATTTAAAATAAAAATATCATAATGGTAATATAATAATAACAGTAGTAGTGATAATAGTAATAATAATATCATTGTGTATATAAAATGGTCAAAACATCAGAGAAATAATACTCTTTAGACCTGGTTCACTTCTTCCTATTTCAATGAAAAGAGAATGGTATTTATCATATGGAAGAGAGCCAAAGGCACAGAGAATACAACATAACAGGTAATTTACCAGACATTTATATTTTCATTTGTAATGCACTTTTAGATTTTACAGTACAATGTGGAAACAGAGGTAAAGAGTTTCAGAAAACACATTCTAGTGTAGGCATTTTCTGACCACACGCTTTTGCCTTCCCAGACGTTTCCAGCCCTTCTCTGACCCACCCGTTCTTTGATCTTCGCAAGATCTTCAGCAACTTGAGTATTTCCACTTTGCTTCAGCCCTTTTCCTGCTTCTTTCTTCTTCTCCTGCCCAGATCCCACAGTCTATCGCTTCAACTACTCTACCTAGAAAACACAGCTTCCTCATTCCCTTTTCCTACTTTTATTCCTAATCTATATACCCTCATCCCTGGGTTAACCCAAACATATCTATCTTCTCCAGCACTACACACAGGTAGCCAAGCATTAGAGAAATATGCACAGCTGGGTGGATGGATGCTACCAGACATTTAGGATTCCATCTGGTCTGGGCCCCCAGCACTCCTTAGTCAACCTTGTCTGTTTTTCCCTTGTCGGTTTTTTTTCTCCCTCTTCTCCTGGCTAGATCCAAGCTTTTGCCACTTTTTACATGCTCCCTACGCCCACCTCAAGTATCTCCACTTTCTTTTATTTTGATAAAATTAAGATGACCAGCCCCAAACTCCCTCCATTCCCCACCCCTCATTCACAAGTTTACCTGTACCCACAGCCTTCTTTCCTTGATGTCTTGGAGGAGGGATGCTTCAAAGCCAGTCTCACCATGGTGCTCTCTAATTGACTTTTTCCCATTTCCATCCAGGAATTTCTCCTACCAATGATCCATTTTTTTCTCCTGTTTCTTCAACTTCTCCCTCTTTCCGGTTTCTTTTCATCATCACTTAATCTTAATAATGTTCAAGTTTCTTCAAACTTAAAAAATAATAAATAAAATTCCCATCATTCTACATGCTTCCTCCAGGCATCATTCCATATTTTTTTCTCTTTTTCTGGAAAGTGGTTTCTGGAATCATCCCCATTCAGCTTTGCCACTTCTTCGCTTTTCATTCCATCCTCTATCAAATATGATTTGGCTTTTGCTCCTACAAACCCACAGAAACCACTTATTAAAGTCATCAATGACTTTGGACAGTTGGTTCTTTCTTACTCGACTTCTCTAAGATATTTGGCATCATTGTCTGCTCTCCTTTCTGAAATCTTCTTCGCTAACTTCCTGTAGCTGTGTAGTCTGTAGGCATCCTGGTGACTCTTAAATCATATCTCCAGCTCAACACTTGAATTAACTTGGAGTTTCAGACCCTCATATCGAACTGCACACCATTCTTCACCTGGATCCAAATACAATATATCCAAAATGCGTTTCATTTATTTCTCCCAAATGCTCTTCCTTCTGTGTACCCCAAGTGACAAGTCAGAAGCCTGGGAGTCGTCCTTAACTTCTCCCCGATCCCTGCCCTTATAACCAATGGTTGCCAAGTTTTTTCTACTCTACTTCTTAATGAGAAAGCCTCATTTCTGACCTAACTATTAAAAGAATCAACTGACTCTTTTCCTGCTTTCCACCTCACTCCAGAGAAATCTGATGTGGAAATTAGAATTCTATGGTTTGCTCACCCTATTCTTCATATATAATTTCCAGTCACCAAATGAAAACATTGGACTCGGGAAGAGTGAACCCAACTGCAGTGAAGAGTGCCAAGTGTCAAACTGATTTCTTTTTTAATATTTGTGTTGAACAAATGAGATTTTTTTCAAACTATAAGCATCTTGAATTATGTATCTTTGAGCTGCTTTAAACAGAAAAGTGGGAAAAAAATAAACGTGTAAATGTTCAGAGGTAGATTGGGCCATGAAAATCATCATAGTGAAGTCATTTGGTGGGACAGTTCTAGTTTCTACTAAAAGGATAAGTCTCATCAGTTCTCTCTGAAACGGAAGGACTTGGGCTTCTAAACCACAAAGTCCCATCTCTGTACTCCAAGTGAGACACGAAGATAAACCAGAGGACAGAAGTGTGCCTGTCACTCCCACCACTCTCAGCCCTATTCTGCATTTTCTCGGATGTATTTTCCAAGACACATTTGGAAGGTGTTTCAGAAGAGTAAGGCCTATAAGAATTTAATGTTTGTGAAATATTTCATGCTAATTAGACTCAAAATGTTATATTAGAAAAATTAAAAGAAGAGCAAAAACGAACTAAACATCATCCAAGATTCCTTTCAGCTCAAAATACTATGATCATTTTAAGTTACTGGTTTTTAAACTTTGATGACAATGGCGGTGGGGAAACTGTTGCGGGCTCTTTTGAAAACCCAGTGGAAGAGATGGATTCTCTTTTCTGGAAAATGCTCACACACACACACACACACACACACACACAGCTTTATGTATAATTTCAGAGGTTTCATGCATCCCAGCTTAAGATCGCCTATCTATGCACTGACTAGGCATGAATTTAAATGTGACTGGAAGATTTCTTCTTTTGCCATCAGATAAACATAAGGTTCCCACTCGGCATCCCCCAAAACCACCCAGCCCCTCAAACCTGTTCCTCCTCCATTTCCCAAGGACTTTTGCTGTGGATTTCCATGGGATGGCAAGCTCTCAGCTCAGCAGAGAATACAGTTCCTTGGCTAAGCCAGTGTGCCTCAGACAAAAGCCTTTGAAGGAACTGGTCCTTCTCCAATCTCTATTTTCATGTCTGCAGGACCAGCTGCACCAGCAAGGACAGGCCAGATTCTGTTCAGTGGGCTTTCCTCTCCAGTTGGACCCGGAGGGCATTTTCAAAGTGACCCTGGATTCAGAAGCTGGGTCAGAAGTGGGATGGAGGAGGGTAGGATGTTTCCAGGTGCTCTTTGTGTGAAGAGACAAGATAAAACTGGTCTGGCTTAACCGGAGGTTTGAGTCAGGGACAGGTGCCCATATACGGGGAGAATTGGTTCCTTTAAGACAAAGAAGCTTTTAAGGGCTTGGGAGGTGCCGGCAGTTGGGCCGAGCCTGACATATAGAACGGGAGCTTATATTAGGAGGTTAATGCTGGAGTTAAACATCCCTCACATGTCAATGTCCTCAGGGCTCAGATGATTCCACATCTCTGAAAACATGAGAAAGGGTTTGGGGAAACATCATTCTCACTGCTTTATACCACCATGGCCATGTGGGCGCCAGCCTTTCTACTGTGAATAACCACTCCAGTTTCCCCAGGTCCTTCATTTTCTGAGAACTCTCCTCTACATGATTTCCTAACAGCTATTTATTTACCATTTGCATTTCTCTACCATTCAAGGGCATTTTCAAGAATTTCAACAAATAGCCAAAATTTCTTCTGACTCCTTTCTAATTCCAAGCCATGAGAAAATATTTTGCAGGTCATGACAACTAGATAAACATAAGTTGCAATTTCTCCAACTGATGAGAAAGTCCAATTTTGTTTCCCAGTATTTCTGCAGAATTACAAAAAACAAATGTTGGCAGAATTCCATGGGAAAAATAAGAATTTCAGCAATTTCACCTAATTCCATTACATCATCATATCCCAAACTCACCAGTTGTCATACCATATGCAAAATGTCACCAACATTTTTCCTATTTCATATATTATGGGGAAAAGAGAATATTGTTGGGTGCCTGGAGAGAAAGCAGAAAAGGAATTTGTACAACAAAAGTGTCACATACAGCCGCGTGTGCATGCCTTCTACAAATTCCAATAGGTGCAGAGAAAAGATTTTGACACTGTTTTTTCATTTGTAATGTTTATTTTTTAACAAAACTGCCAGCATTAGTTTGCATCACTGTGTTACCACAATGTGTTCAGTACATTAGATAGAATACAATATGTAGAATGAAATAAACACTTCCTATAGATATCAAGAGTACGGCCTCACTACACACACACACACACACACACACACACACACACACAAGGCCTCCTTCACCAGATTTGACAAGTAATTGTAAGCCTTATATGGGTTGAAAAGAGACTCTACGATTGAGGGCATGATGTCAACACATTTGTGGAAAAAAGGAGGAATGGTAGGGAATTAGCCAACTTAAGTTTTCAATGAAAACTTCCTGTCCCGATGCGCACAGCACTGTAAAAGTGGAAGCAGCCCCAGTCCAAGCCTAAAGGAAGACTAGGTCATTATTTATGTTGTAAGCAGTGAAGCCATACAGTGGCTAAGAGCACAGAAAGTCCGGATTTGACTATTAACATGAATGGTTACTATCTGTTTGATCTCACAGATTTCAGATCTGTTGTTTGGTCTCTTTTTGCTTCAGTTTCTTCATTGGCGAAAGGGATAAAATAACAACAATAATAATAATAATAATAATAATAATAATAATACTTAAGGAATAAATAGGATGAAATACATGAATTGTTAAGGGGCAGCACCTTGTGCCTAGCGCATAGTATACACTTTAAAAGTACACGTTATTATTGCCTCATTTGTTTCAACTATTTTCCTGGAATAGGATAATTTTTTGAATTACAATGGCTGTCTTTTAGCAACCACAGTCAAGATGTTGATGGATGTTGATGTTGGTCATGACCCCTTGGGAAGAACACTTGCAGAACCAGCTTTTTCCCCCTGATGCCTGAGAAAAGATGAAAAAGTTTCTCTGACCTGAGGTTGGAGGGAAGAGTTTGAAGCAAAGCAAAGAGGCTGGTGACAATATCTAAGGACCATCCTTGGGCTCTGACATGTACCCTCTCCCCCGAGACTTGCTATGCATGAAGTAACAGTAGGACCCCCAAACAAAAGAATGAGCCTGAGAAAAGAGATCCCTGCCCTGCATCCCAACTGGACTTGAGTAGCGTAAGCCTTACGAAATGTCCTGCTCCACCAGAGCGTGGCAGTAGTTGGGCGCAGATGGTTGCAGTTGGTGCCGATGCAGAGAAGGCTTGAAATACCCACACTGGGTTTGCCACTGATCCAAAAGGTGTGGGAGCAATAAAACTTCCCTGTGCCCCAGAGGAGTGTGAGGAAATTTCACCAGGGAAAAGAAAAAGCCAGCCTACAGGGATATTATTGTCCTGATGCTGGGACTTGCCACAGTGGAAGTGGACAGGATTACATGGCTGGAGGCCGGTTAAGAACCTGATGTTTCAGTAGACGCCCGGTGGCAGGACAGCAGCAGAGTCTGACCACAGGAGGAGTTTTGTACATCTCAGCGGACACCAGTATAGAAAGGTGTCAATAGCCAGAAGCCTGAGCCCCTTGCCACTGATGCTCTGATGCTGCCTAAGGCCTCTAAATCTTAGATGGCAACTCTAGGTTTGTGGGTATTAAATCAGGGATCAGGGAGGATAAACTCCTGGATTAACTCAAGTACATAAGCATAAAAGCCTGAAACAAATGCCTTTACCTGAAAGTAACCAAGATTAAATTTTCTGCCAGGAAGCAAAATGGGGTTTGAAATAGAGACTAACTTGAGTGATAGAAAAACGAAGAGCACAGATTCTGAAACTTCACATGTTCAAAAGTACCCTGTTAACTGACTAACCAGTACCCCACAGTCCAAGACGACGTTAAGAATTCTGCTAAGGCTGTCTTGAGTACTGCCACTTTTCTTCTGAAGGAAGAAGTCCCCTGGGTTGAGAGCCTACCAAAAATGGCAGAAAAATAAAAAGTAAGACATGATACAGTACCAAGGAAGTAAGTGTATACTATTTATATGAAGTTAAGGAGCAACTATGTGGGACCCACTGCAACTAAGGAAAAAGGCAGACAGCCTGGTAGAAAGAGCTCTGAATTTGGGTCAGAGGTCGTAGCTATGTAAACTTGGGCAAGCAATAAGCCCCTCAGAACCTCAGCCTCCTCAAATAAAAGCGGTCTCTCAGACTAGTATTAAATGAGAACGGATAGGAGGGAAAGTACCCTCATATAGCCTGGCCTGCAGTAGATGCTCAGTGAGTATCTGCTGAAGAAAAAAGCCCTTTCTTTAACTCTTTTACTTCCAAACCTAGATTGGCTTCTTCCCCGCAAGTTTTCAGTCCTGCTTACCACACCTGCTTTCATCTCTGGCTGGGATCTTACCCTGAATGGACAGATGACCCAGAGCATGATGTCGCCCCACACTGATTCAAGTGTTATTTGCTCTTTGGATTCTGGCAGCCCTGCTGGCTGGTTGCCGTGACCCTTGACCTCCACCTCCCTCCACACACACCTACACCCTACCCTCACCAACCTGTGCCACTGAGGTACCAGCACATCGGAGACAAAGCCTATCCTACGTGGCTGGAGCAGCTACAGATGTCTCACCCAAGATATATCTTATAGCCAAGGAGTGAGATAAATAGTTCACTAAAATAAACAGATGGATCTCACTTTATAATTAAACTAAAGGGAAACTGTGGAGCAATATCCCATTGTCAGATCTAAGTGGTGTTTAGGCCCAGGTGCTGAAAGCAGGACCCTTTGTGGCTGAAGCAGAAAAGATAAACTCCACCCTCTGTGATAAAAGGAGCCAAACCTTGGAAAGAAAGTAGCGCTTTAAAAAAGGATGACTCTTTTAAAACTTCCTGGGGCTGGTAGAAAGGAAAAAGGAGGTACCCGGGGGAAAGAGATGGATAGGGGCCGGAGGAGCTCTATGCTGGAAGCCTGTGTGCCTCCCTGATGGCTTGATGTATTTCAGTGCTGGAAACTGCTGACACTACCCTTTCTGTTTAAGTTAGCACATTTTGTTGGCTTCCTTTTTGTAAGCACTGAGGTATTCTTTCCTAGCTGCCTGTCTGTTCACTTTCCCCCCTTTAACACACTTATGTCTGGGTCCACATTCTTAATAATGATGTCAAAATGTCCTATTGTTAGGGCTTTCAGAAGACAAGACAAAACAAAACAAAAACAACAACCAACTGGCTACAAAGAAGCAGGGAAGGCAGCTGGAACTGCACCGGGAAGGAAGGATAAATGCGAGCTGCACTCTGTGAAACCTGGAGAACTCCATCAGCTTTTCCAGTTTCTCTCCAGCCTCCACATCTCCCAAGGACCTCGTTGTCCCTAAAGAAAGCTGTTAGTGTGCACAGGCTAATGACACCCTCCAGTCACTGGAATAGGCTGCTGGAAACACCTGGTCCTCTTACCCACACCCCAACCCCCACCCCGGGCTCCAGTCGGGGCGGCACTGGCTCCTTCAGCTTTGGCCGCCAGGGAATTTCTCCTAGAAGAGACACAGCTGAGGAGTCAGAAGACTTCTTTGGTGGGTTCTAGCCACCAGCTGGGACTCCTGCTCCCATCCAGGGGACACTATGTTATAGTTTCATCCTTGACAATGCCTTTTGAGGAGGTCTCCTTGGAAATAAAAAGTAGTTTTTCATTAAAGCCAAGGTAAAGACTCTAATAGAAATCCACTGCTTATTTCTGACACAAGGAATTATTCTCAGATTAAGGGGTTGGGGGGACACATGACTAGCATGGCAACTCCTATATAAACATGATTTCACCTCCGTAGACTAAACTCATTCAGATGCTACTCACATTTCCCCTGATGGAAACCACTCGGTGCCTGGGGTAGCCCAATCCTGCACACAGAGAAGAAGCTACGCAGCAGCTCTCATCTTCCTGTGGAACCTCATTTCCCAGGGAAGGCCACATGGCCCTGTTTTGTGGCAGTTTCCTCTTGGGATGGCACCAGACCCTCTCTACGTCCACAGAACATGCACCGAGTTCTGCTCAATACTGGGTAAGTCTCAGGGGTCAATGCACCCACCCGGTGATGCTGTGATTCCAGTGACCACCTCACAACTTCGGGCAGGGTGAGGGGACTTACAAAAAGCCTTTAATCTCTACAGGAAGCATCTTCCTCTATTACAGATTTTTCACTGTGAATGGATCAGTGGGGGTTCAAGCCTCCTTTACCGCTTCGGTGAGCTGGATAGCGAGACTCTCTCGCTGAAGAGGCGCCCATCCTTGGCAGAATGAAGATCGGACCCTGGACTGGCATGGATGCTCCCAGGTGTGCATATCTCTCTATGGGCATGTATGGGGCAACCAGCCAGCCTTCTGCAGTGAGGTCAAGCTCCTCTGCTCTCCTCATTTCCCCAAACCGCAGCGCAGGCTTAAAAACCACCACGAGAAGAGGTTTAGACTACACGTGAACATACACGCGCTGTGGATGGCGTCTAGAAACCAAGGTCCTGCCAGGCTGCTTTAGCCACATTCACGCCTCCCCCCACCTCACCCCCGAGGATGAAGGCCGCCTTCCTGGGCTTTGCTGGCAAGGAACTCAGGTACCCAGCTCTCCAGCCTGCCAGGAGCTCTGCCAACTGCTCCAGCATGGGCCCTTTTCAAGAACAATGCTTGGCTCCTTCCGCTTTGGGTGCTTTGTCTGCTCGTTTCCCTGAGGCCAGTTGGCATAGAGCTTACGCTCCATCGCGGAGGAGGTAAACCTGCTACGTGCAGCCCCCAGAATGCACTCTGTCTCTCTCTTCTCCACCCTCAGTGCCTTTTCTCCTGGGCCGAGGAGAAAATCTCCCTCTGCTATTACGTGACGCCAACACCAGCTTTCCACACCAGGTTCTTCCATTCTGAGATGGGTTTAGCGCTTTCCCTGGCTCAGACAAAAGGTGTCTGAATGTAGCCATTCGGGGTTGTATGACACTTCATTCATGCCTGCATTCATTCATTCATCAAATGTATGGGTTCCTACTTAGAAGCAGAGCAATCATGGTAGAAGTAAGACCACAGATTCAGAAGTTTTTAAAACTTGGCTTTTTCACTTAAATTGCATGCTAGAAGAAATGAGGGGAGCATGTACTAGCCTGAAACTGGGTGATTGTTCCACCTCAGTTCAGTTCTGAACACATCGGTTTTCTGGGTTGTCTTCTTATATTGAGCATTACCCAAAATCCACCCCTTTCTCCTTTCCAGAAATTGGGGATCCGCAGGGTAGGGAAGCCCTTATAGTCACAAGTAAACAAACTTATATGTTGCATTTGAAAAGTGACTTAAGGGTACATTTTGAAAACCGGGGAAGTAACAGGAGATAAAGATAACATATATATCTGAAAAGAGATTCAAATACACATTTGGAAAGAAAAGAAGTCCTAGTATTCTTTCAAAAGAAGGAAGGGGGTATATGGCATTAAGGCAGTAAAACACTACAGATATTTGTATTCATTAAGTTTTTAACTTTTCGGACACATGACAAGGAGTTCTTCTAAATCCTGGAGTGCTGGGTGCCTCATGACAGCGTGGGCTTGACAGCCCTGGCTTTACATCAGAATCTCCAGAGATGTTGAGGGGGGGGGGGAAGCCATGCCTGAGCCCCGCCTAGGCTTCTGAATCTGAATCTCGAGCTCAGATATTATGTCTACTGTCAAGCTTTCCTAATGCCTCCAGACAATCTGACTCCCTTACCTGGGTACCTGTACCTATTCTACGCTGGGTTTTTATCCCACTCCTTCTCTGCGTATCCACATGCCCTTCAGGTCCCACTGTACTCTGACCCTGGCGAGTCAGAGAAATACCCACCATACAGCTAGCAGGCTTTTTTTCCAGGAAGTGGTTGGATAGTCTAAATTAAAGTTCACAGTTCAGTTTTTACATTAATGATTGGGATCGTACATGAAATTTCCTCTTTAATTGGAATCCAGCATCCCATATATCATTCCAGAATTTAGAAGCAAATTTCCTAAGACCGTTGTTATGCACCCCGAGACAGACTCGTTAGTCTAGGCTGTGACCATGACCTAAATCTTCTTCAGTGGCAGGACTGAAAGGTGAGCCTGGGGAAGGGGAGACCTGCCAGGCTCTGACTTTCTCTCTGGGCCAGTGACTCACCTGCAGCTGCCACATGACAGGAACGCCCAGGCAGTAGATGGGACACTATGAGTGCCGCCCAATTGCCAATTTTCGCATTTTAGAAAGAGCTAAAAATGAGAAAACAGACTATGATGAGCCCTAAAACCGTATCGCATCTCCTCTCCCCATACAGTTTATTTTCGATTGCTAATGTCATCAGCTGTGTCAACCAGCAGTGACGTATACTGTTCCTCCGCAAAACCCCTCTAGTGGCAAATGTCCCATGAGGTTACCTTCTCAGTCAGCTGAGTCAGAATCACAGAATTCTGGGAAAGTAAAGCTGACAGAGATCTTCCTAATAATAGAATAACTTTCAACATTTCTTGAGTGCCTCCTATGGGTCAGCCACTTCATATGCTTATTTCGTTTAATTCTCACACTACCCCTGACATATTTTAGAGAAAAAAACAAGCTTAGGAAGGTGAAGTGATCTGCCCAAGGTTACATATCTAATAACCCAGATCTGTATAATGTAAAGCCTCTGTTTCTCAAAACAAAGCTTGTGTGCAAGGTAGCATGTCAAGAGTCACAAGAAGTCACACAGCACATCCTCTGAAGTGTCAATTTATTTAAATTTATTTAATGATAAATTTATTTAAATTTATTTAATGATAAATAATTTAAAATGCTTTTTATTATAGCGAACTTGCATTTATTATGGAGGGGGAATCCAAATTTGCACAAAATTTAAAAATAAAAATGAAACTTTAAAAAATTTATACTTGGTAGCAAGCTTTTTCTGGCTTTGCCTTCCAGACCCCAGGCTCTCACCACATTCTGCCACAAGGACTATTCTGCTGGAAAGATTTAAAAGCAGAGCCATAAACCAGAACAAACTCAGGAATTGCGCCCCCAAGTGGAAGATGGGGAAATGGCTTGTCATCAAAGAGCAAAAAATAGTCACTGCATTTTGCGAAGTTCAATTTCCATATCCATCTGGGGAGGAATATAAATCGTAAAGTTGCCAAGACAACTTACCACCTGACTGATGTTCTCAGGGGTTTTTCAAAGCTGTCTAGTGTGGAGATAAGGATCCATCACTGAATGAATGAGCCAGTGGCCAGCCCATCCAAACCCCCACTGTCCCCATCACCTGCACGCCCCCCCCCCCCATGCAAGCACACACACGGGCATGCACACTCACACACACCACTTTTTGTCTCTCTCCCTCCTACCTTCCACACCTTATGTCCCCTAAGGCCTAGGTATCTTATTCATGAAAACACCTAGAATCATCTTTAAGGTGGTTGCAGTCATCAGGAATCTGATTCTAAGCTAGGTAGGCCAGACTATACTCTGCTGACACTTGAATTCTTCCAGAGAGATTAATCAATGAATTATGAAAAGGATGAAAGGAAGGAGTCCAGCCAGGCTCTTAACCCAACTGAGGTAGGTACAACATAGCCTGGCACACTGACAGTATTTGAAGTTCATAGGTATAGCCAAGAAAACCATCGAATACAGAAGGGCATGGCCTGTTTGGGCTGTGTCAGGAGACCCTGACCTGTAGGTAAAATATGGGGAATCACATCTACAAGCATACTGCAGCCAGTCTGCACCATGCCCAGTTCTCAAACACACCTGCTCCCCTACCCCACTTACCCACTGCCATTCCCTTTGGTTGGGAGGCTCTCTTCCCTGCTTATTGCCTCACTAATCTTATTCACCCTTTAGACCTCAGCTTGATGCCCCTTCTTCCAAGAAGATTTCCTTGATTCCCTTCATCCTAGCAACTTTCTGTTTACTCCCATACCACCCCACATTTCCTACATCCTAGCACTTACCAGACTACATTCTGATTGCCTATGTAGTTGTCTGTGAGCACCACAAGAACATGACTCCCCAGAGACAATGCCCAGTGCATAATAGGTGCACTCTGAATGTCTTTCGAGTGAATGAAAATTAAAGACATGCCACAAGTCCCCAAGGATGCCCGCCAGGCTACAGGGATACACTTTCCTGGCAACTGAGCCACTTGAAAGTCCACGGCAGTAATGGGCTGCCTTTGAGAGGGCAGAGAAGGGAGAGGAGTCCATCCAAACAACTGAGCACTTCCCACGTGCACTGATGGTACAGAGATAAAACGGAAAAGGTCTTGGCACTGGAGAAGCTCAGTCTGGCGCGGGAGACTATTAGGGGCACAATAGCAAGGACAAGGTGCTTCAGTACAGAGCGAAATGGAGAAAAATGTGAAAGCCAAACTGAATGAGCAAGTCCATTGCTCATATACTACTCTTATTGTTCTAGAAATTCTCGGTAGACAAGGGTTTGAAGAGGAAATATTCCTGAGAACTTTGATACCTTATAATATGCTGTTTCATTTGTAAGATAATTGAGTCAATAAAACTCATATTCACCATTTTATTTTATCTTACTAGTGCATCCACTGTTTTGGGGTGCTTCTTTATACCACACTCACATCTAGTATTAGGCTAGTTGGGAGCGTTTTAAGATGCCTGCCTGCAAGAAGCTTGGGGTCAAATGGAGAAGATACTAGTAACAATAATTCAAGGTGACTCAATCTGGCTTAACTAACAAAGAAAATGTATTTCTCAGATACCTAAAATGCCAAGGGGTGTCTTTAAAAACCAGATTTAGCTTTATCCAGGGGCTTGAATAATGTACACCAGTCATTTTTCTGAATCTTTTGGCTTTGCCTCATGCCAGGCTGGCATACACTCTCAGGTTCCATTGTAGCAGCCTCTCCTAGTGTCAGATTCTTATCCTCCAACACCTGATTTGAACTGAAAATAGAGCTCTCTTTTCCCACAAGTTTTAAAGAAATTCACAGCCTGACTGTCCCTGGCCCAAGTGGTGGTCATATATCCTTCCATGACCCAATCCCTGAGCCATGAGAATGGAATTAGCTGACTGGTAACCCTAGGTCACACACCTCCACCTCCAAGTGGTGTGGGATCAGGGCCACCCAAACCACGCGGACAGAAAAGAGAATGAATTTTGAGTAGGTGACAGAAGAGAGAGTCTGATTGAATGCATGAGACTTAGTCTTCAACAGCTTTGTGCTCTCGCTCATTTTACAAATAAGTAAGATGAGGCTAGTAAGAGCAAGAGCAGGACTAGAATCTGGTCTTCTGATTTAGTCCTGTGCTCCCTCCATTTATGTTTATCACGGAGCATTGTTGGAATTTGGAATGGGACAATTCTGAGACTATCCCAAGCATTATAAAATGTTTCACGTTCATGACTCTAATACCAGTGACACCTGCCTCCCATCACTGTGACAAGATGCTCACACATATTTTTAAAGGTCTACTTGGGGGGCAGCACTTTCCTCATTTAAGAAAAACAGAATGTTACCCACGTGAACCTGATTATCAGGGATTATCAGGGTTTCATACTTCTCAGAGTTCCTAAATGTAAGCTCTAATATTTGGCTTTAGAAATGCACTGAACTTTTGACTGGACATACCTTGGAGGTCATCTAGTCCAAACCCTTGGACCAGGAGTTCTCACCTGGAGAAGGGGGGATGAGTGAGGGTGGGGAGGAAGAAGATGGGTAGGAATGCATGCCAGGAAGGTAGGTGTGAGGGCTTGGAGGTGATAGGTCTCAGTTTCCCACTAATACCCATCTTCTTCAGAAACCTCAGAATTAACACATTTTTATAGCCAGGATTCAAGCCGCTTCTTAAGGAAAGCAGTATTATCTTCTTTTACTTGAGTTAGGTAAGAAATTATGGGCTTGTGAGAGGTAGAGTGTTCAATACTGGACACTACTCACTATGATAGATATTGTCAAACTCATCGGCACTCTGATGGAGCAAACAGGATAGGTGGAAATTTGAAGCCAGCTAATCATATAAAGAACCTCTAAATGGACAGGCAAAGTCACACCTGTGAAAATACTCAAAATGAGAAAAGAAATCGGCCTCCTAAGATACTGAAGCCAATCATCCGGAAGAAGACTTGGAATTACTCTATATGTCCTGAATGGACAGAACCAGGTCTGATAGAGGAAGAGAAAACACTTGAACAATGAGAGATGTCTACTAAAAGAAGGAGCCATCTGGGAAAGTAGTAAGTTCCCCACTGCTGGGGGTATCCAAGCACACCTTGAGATGTTGGAGTATGTTTGAAACTCAGTCCCTCAGACACTCTGAAGCAACACAAAATGGGTGGAGTTTTAGTGCCCCACACACTGCTATCAGAGACCACACAGAGAGAATCGGTTTTAAGTTATGCTCAGTTTCTACTGGGATAACAGTAGGGTGAGAAAGACCCCTTGAGTCCCGACTCCGAAAAGTCAATCAGAGTGTGAGAGACATTACCATAGGATAATTTTGACTCTGTTCTCATTTACAAAGAGAAAAAGGAACTCTTTAACAAACTTTTATACTTCATCGATAATGTAATATTTTTGTCAAAACAAGGAATGTCTTGGTAAAGAACACTATAAATTTGTCCAACCAAAAGTTGAATTTCACCTTAAACTCCACGGGCTAGAGTGCCTAGAGGGTGTTTGGTAATCTACTTGCAGGAATTATGGCAAGTATGAAATGTACTGTTATGCTTCTGACTATCTCATGGCCCCTCAAAGTCCAAAGGTTAACATGAAATAGACTTTACATGTCCCACTAAACTGCCTGAGGAAGTGGCGGGTGTTACAAAGCAACTGTGATTGCTTTGCCTCTCCTTCGTCTGAAGAAGTACCTGTTGAGGCAGCTCTCTCTGTTTGTACAGGGTCATCTCTGTCCATTAGCTGAGTTCTGAGCTAGAAAAAATATTTGGCGTTACCAGGCTTTAGCAACTAAGCCATTTTAAGTTGGAAATGCTGTGAGATTATGGCATGCCAGATCAGGTATTTCAGAGGCTGGAAAACTCCCATCTGGCCTGGAAATGCCATTGTGAGGACCTCTCCAATCATTGATCTCCGAAGCCCCTGGAGCTGAGCTAGACGGCGATTGTGTTTTTTCATGACATCAAATCCCTGCGAATGGAAACGTTGTTCTATTTCATACTGTAGGATTTGCCATGAATTCTAGGACACTGTTTTGATTAAGATACAAAAACGGATGTTTCTGTGGGATACCAGGGGCATTAGAGATCAAGGTACAGAAATGTGGAAAAGTGACACCTATTATTTGTCAAGAGCCCTGGAGTATGACTATGCCTTATTCTTTTTCTCACCAAGAAACAAATGCATACTTTACTGCTACTACTACTCCTTCACATCACCAAGGTCATTTTTTCCACTATTCAAAATGAAGCCGTGTCCTTGCCGCTTAGTTGCAAGGGCTCATGGGAGCAAACATTCTTTCTCAGAGATCTGTAACCTTCTGGATGGTGTGATCCCCAACTTCGTTGCTATGGTTAGAGTGTGTGCTGCTCTTCTCTTTTTAGCCTTCCGTTGCAGCACCGCAGTCATCAATACTTATCTGTGTTATTCGTCCTCACACAAATTAAAGCAGAAGTGTCGCTCTACTCTCGTGGTGCTTCTGTATAACTGAGCAAAATGAATATTCATCCTGGAGCATTCAAAACATATTTATTGAGCACTGATATGCGCTTGCTTGATATCTCAGGTTGGTTTTACTTAATCTGAAAAACATCTTGTTGGCAGATGGATTACCTTTCTATTATATTACTTACCAAATATTCCAAATAAATGTAAAAGCAGAAACTCCATGAAAATGACAAGAATAGAGGTGACATACCCCATAATTCCACAGCCGATGTTGTTTTTATTTCTCTTCTCACTCTACGCTTCTCCTTGGAGTATAAAATGCCTTTTCATGATTATAATTACAACCTAAAGTCTACCTCATTGGTCCAAATATTGGTGCCAAATGTCCAACCATTGACCAGTCATCTTCAGTCTGGCTAGAAACCAGGTTCACGGCATGTCCAGACCAGAATTCATCATTCAACAAACCCCTGACCTCTCCTTCTCACCTTTCCCTAGCCCCTTCCCCAATCAACAAACCACTGTTCCTCCGTTCATACTCCCATTCTTACCTGGTGGCACCACCATCTGCCTATCAGAAACGTTGCTGTCCAACTGGGCTTCTTTTCCTTCACCCTCCACGTTAAACCAGACAACAAATCCTATTGATTGAACCTCCCAGAGAGTCCTCACAACTCTTTCTTCTCTTTCATTCCCACAGCCGCTTAGGAGGTCTTAGCTCCTCTCCTCTGGATTATTCGTCTGATTAGTATCGTAGTCTTTAGCTAAAAACCTCTGTGTGATCTTCCTAAAACACCAATCTGGTTGTGTCACCTTCTACCTGTCCCCACTCCCTACCCCTGAATCCTGCTCAAAATGCTTCAAGCTTTCTTCGTCCCCTGTGGAGTAATACCCAGGAGGTATTACTCCTGGACTTTCCCCCTCTCCCCTGAATTCAAGCTGTGCTTTATGTTTACCCATCTTTACTAATCCTCACGTGGCATACGAGTTCTTGTCACCAGAACTTTGCCCTTGTTTCCTCTACTTAAAATCTTTTCCCATCTCATCCATCTGGTTGTTTCTTATTTGTGCTACAAAACCCCCTGATGTGCAGCCTCTTCCTGGAAGCCTTTCCTGCCTCTCCTTCTCCTTTTTGTCTCTGCATCTTACACCTGCATCTGCTATTCTTAACCTCTCTTGTCATTGGCAGCCCCCAGTAAGTCACGAGCCTCTTGAGAGCAGGGATTGTGTCTTAGTTTTCTCTGCCTCCTAGATCTGGGTATTGTGCCTGGCACACAGTAAGAGCCAATGATTTAGGATGGTCTCAACTAGATTCTAAAGCAGAGGGGAGGAAGGGAACGAGACAGGTTTGTTTGTTTTTTAACCATCAACAACTTATCCAGTCCTTCAAAGATGGAGGTTTGGATTCACCTTTGAGGGCACACTTTGTTCCTTTGTTTCTGGAAAGCTTTAATGATGTTTTATGCAAAAGTGAAGCTAGCTATGATCCTCAGTTGCAATGGAGAGCTCCTGGAGATAGTGAGGAGCTAAACTGTTTCGCATAAAAATATAAAAAGTAGTCCTTAATGATGATGGAGAGCCAACCCCAAGATTGCCATGCTATTGAGAGACTGGTCATGGGCCGAGACTGAGCAGGACATGGTGTGTTTCCTTGGGTGTTGGTGGAGTAGTGGTCTGGATCAGACAGGCAAGAACTTGGCAAGAGCACTCACTTTGGAGGGAAGCAACTAGGTCCCGCAGCCACGGGCTGGTGGGAAAGGGAGGGATAGCCAGGAGGGGATCTTGGTGGAAGGACATGGCCAAAGGAACTGAGAAAAGATATATTTAATGTCCAGCTTTAAGGCACCCCTGAGTCCCTTGTCATTCCCTCCACTACTCTACTCTTTAGTAAAGCTTTACAAAATGTCACAGCCCCATCTTAAACTCCAGAAAATTAATAGAGCAGCCAGTGTCCACTGTCACAGAACCAAAAGAAAGCTCATCAACGTAATTTAAAACGGAGACAGAGTTTATTTCCGCCCAGGCAAAGGAGAACTATGTTCCTTAAGAAAAGTCAGTGAGTTTCCCTCAAGCCGAATATGAAAGGGACAGATATAATATGGAGAAGGGGAAGTTTTTCCAAATTCCAGACTGATTTGAAAGTGGATTGTAAAGTCTCTCTTGATATTGGTTACTTTCCTTGTTTAGACTTGTTGAGGCACAGGTGCAATTCTTCGACAGGTCTGGGATGGGCATTAAGGTTCCTGGGGTCTCAGTGTCAGCGTGCAAATTTGAATGTGAATGCTTGAGACTTGGCGAAGTTTTTCTTCGACATTTTCATTGGAGTAAAACAGCATACAGGTAGCTTGTAACAGTCTGAATGTTGACACAGAAAGTGGTCACAGTTCGGGGCCAAGGTGACAAACAACAATCAGGGTGAATTTTTTAATTCTCATGTTTCTTAGAGATTTCCAGGGTGCCCTGGAGAGGCTTGCCTGGTAGACTATTAGGGGCTCTGATGATAGATATTTGAACCAGGAACAACGAGGGCCATCGGGGCTGTGCAAATGTCACCATCGCCCTCAAAATAAAATTACCTTCTATACCCAGTTCTTCCCTACAACTAGTAATATTAACTTTTGCCTTCATATTGATCGAACTCAGGGGAAAATATCACTTCAGAGTTAGAGGCGGGGAATTGGATCCATTCTGAATAAAGATATTCATCCTCTGAGTTACACACCAAAAGCCACAGATGCTGGCTTTGTGTATTTAAACAAAGCAAGGCTGCTGTGACTTTTTTTTTTTTTTTTAGAAATCATTATCATTTCCTTTCTATGAAAAATTACCCCAGAGGTATTGTTCATTTTTTTTTTCAATGCAATTGAAATTGTACATGGTAAGGAAGTTTTTAATTAGTTCATTTCGAGCAGGAACGGTTTGTGCTCACTGCAGTAGGAGTCTAATAAATTACTTCATCATCTCAACTGGAGGCTTTGTGTAGGAAAATACTCATTAGTTTGCACCAGCAGCCAGTGGCTTCCTTGAAAGGTCTTAGAAATATGCTGCAGGAGGTGTAGATCAAGTTGCTCGCCGTGGAACTTCTGGGGCAGTGGAAACAAACAGCCTGGGTGGTGAGGGAAGCCAGCGGACTTGAGCTTCAGGGTCTGGGGACAAAAGAAGTCTTGGAAACTCCATGCCAGTCCTTTCTGTCCAGTCTACTTTCCTAATCATAAAACTCTTCTCCCACGCCAAAAGAGGCATGTTTTGTTGTTTTTTTAATCATCCCAATGTCATTTTTTTTTAAGCGTAGAGAAATAAAATGCTTGGAAACACTTGTCTCAGACTACTATAACAATATTTATACTGTTCTATGTAGGTAGGTAGGTAGGTAGGTAGGTAGGTAGGTAGGATGGATGGATGGATGGATGGATGGATGGATGGATGGATGGATGGATAGATAGATAGATAGATAGATAGATAGATAGATAGATAGATAGAGACACACATACAGATAGATATATAAAATGAGTGGGCAAAATGTTATTAGCTCAGGTGGTAAGGTAGTTCCTCTGAGAGAAAGCATAAGATGTGATATGTAGGTAAGTCACTTGGAGTAAAAGGGTGAGACCCCTAGAGGTGTGCTCTTATGATCACAGATATTCCCTAAATTGCTTTCTAAGAAGAGAGGGTCTTGCTGATTTCAAGGGTCTAATATATAGCAATAATAGTGACGGTTTGGTAAATAAGTTTGGGTGATTGCTGAGGTAGAATTGTTTTGCAAAATAAAGAGGTGAAATTTTGAAACCAGGGATGGAGGGCTCAGGGAGAGAGATATGAACAAATAAAGTCAGACTTTGTATGCAAGACAGGAAAGAAGGAAAAAGGTATCTATTAGCAGAGCAGGAGAATTGAGATGTCTAAGGGGGATGCTGAAGTTATTTGCTGTAGGATATACACAGTAAACTCATCTTTCCATCTGCCCTAGAAAACCATTTCCCAGGAGCAGATCCTGAGGCTAGGCTTCCTGTGCAAGGGACTTATAAAAGAGGTGCTCTCAGGGGAGACCAGTAAGGGAATAGGGGAATGAGACAGGGATGAGGGAAAGTCAAGCTAAAGTGAGATCCAGGCAGCCCTCCAGCCTGTTCCTGCAGCAGGGTCTCTGGAGTATAAGTACAGTTCAGAGGTAGGATGTGGGCTTCCACATTCCCGCACCTATCCGTCATTGGTTAAGTGTGGAGTCGAGGAAGGGGATAAATTCTCAAGCATTTCCAACTCAGTTATGGAGGGAACGTGGTTTCAGCAGCCTGAAGGCAGTCTACTAGGGCACCCCTAGTGTTCTCTGAGGAAAAGCTGCACAAGGTGCTGAATGTTAGAAGCCAAAGGAGCAGGGGAAGAGGCAGAGCACAATATGGTAAAGGGGATCTGAAGGGATCTGATAGATCACTGATATTGTTCACTATAAAAATCTTTAATGCAGTCCACCTTTGCTCACCAATGCTTGTGTATGAGTCAATTCTTCATGGTAATAAAAGAACTGACATATGCATCCAGGTCAGATCTGCAGGGGATAAAAGCAGAGACTGTGCTTGTAGGTACAAAAAATGGGGACCATCTGACCCTTGAGTCCATATGCTTTTGAAACCAATCTCACAATTACATGCAAGTATATTATGTATACTCATGAAGCTATACTGCTGACGGTATACTAAAATGAAATTCCTGTCATCAAAGTATGATTTATATGTGAGAGGTATGTGTTTTCAAATCTCTGATCGTTTCTGCTAGGAAAACGGCCATGACTCCTCCTTGTCCACCTAACACGGTCAGGCATTCCAGGCCCGCTACAACCCGGCTCCAGCCTCCTGTTCCAGGTTTTTCTCAGCCACATTCCTGCCATATGCTGCTCCTCATCCACCCTCCGTGCTGTCCTTGCACAGTGGCCACAACTAAACCTTAAGGTGCACCAGGCACTGGGCTAATATGGGTTATGGGTGTCACTTGATCCTAACAATAACTCCACACTGTAGGGGTTGTCTTTATTTCACAGGTGAGAAAAATACCTTGGTGAGCTAAAATCCAAGTTCTCTCAATGAGTAAGGAAGGAGGTGCATTTGGACCTCAGACTAGAGAATAAAGTGTGCTTTTAGCAGCTGCGCGCCTCTCCTCCATGGAGATTTCTTCTAAAGCCTCTGTGTCCATTTCAGAATGCTGATACCCTATCATCTTCCAAGACCCAGTACCAATGTTACATCCTCCACAAAGCCTTTTAAATTAGGCAGAACTTTTGGAGGAAAGGAATAAAAATTCAATATACAAGAAGTACAATTATTGGTTTTAGTGGTTGTGAAGAATACTGGGTGGCCATACATGTTCAAAGGGATTGCTGCAGGACTTAGGGATATAAAACGGACTTAATATAGCTGGAATTTTTTCTCTACCCCTATTTTTCACCTTATACCCCCTCCCAGCCTATCACCTCAGCAGTATGAGCCACTTCCATTTATCAACTCTAGAAGGGCCCTGATTGGCCCTATTTGGGCCATATGCTTACCCCTGCCTTAATTGCAGAGTCCAAGAAAATGGGGTATTATGATCAACCAGAACAAAGAGACTGGATTGTTACATGAGGAAGAGAATGGGAGAAAAACTTTCTGGGTAGTTCACAGCAATAGTTCCTCCAGTTCATTTCACCATCTAAGAAGACCCAGACAGAATTACTCTGTTCCAGTTTCTCTGGCATAAAACGGCCATTTATTATGCTCACAGATACTGTGGGTCAGGAATTTAGATGGGACACAGCAGGGATGGCTTGTCTCTGCTCCACAGTGTCTGGGGCTTGAGATGAAAGAGCCTAAGCCAAGGGCTGGATTCATCTGAAGGCTCGTTCACTAGCATGTCTGGAAGTTGCTGCTGGCTCTCCCAGTGGGGGCTCAGCTCCTGTCCACATGGTCCCACCATGTGGTCTCTCTGTGTGAGACGCTTTAGGCTTTCTCACAGCAAGCTGGCTGGATTCCAAAGTCAGCCTCCTGAGAGAGAGAGAGAGAGTCCAGTGGGAACCAAACTGTCTTTTCTAATCCAGCTTCAAAAGTTCTGCTGCAGTCAACTTGCCGAAGCCTCACATGCCTGCCCAGGTTCAAGGGGACGAAAATCAAACTCCGCCTCTTGACAAGTGGCAAAATTCTGGCAGGGAATGTGGGACCAGAAAGACTGCTGCAACATTTTGGGAAAATACAGACAGCCAGACACTTTTTCTCTATGATTTCTCTCATGTGTTTGTTCCCTGTTTTATTCCCTAAATATTCCCCAAATTATTGTGAGCTCTCTGAGATAGCCATCTTTGTACTTCTATGCAGTGCTTCAACTAGACTTTATACACAATAGGTGTTCACACATGTTGGTTGGCTAAATATCTCTGACATAATGCCATCACAATTTTCCCAACTAACTGTGTGACTGTGAGAAAAATTACATAACCTCTCTGAACTCAATTTACAAACTGAGGGACTTTAACTAAGTTGTGGTTTCTAAATATTCCAGTTTAGCAGCAAATTACAAATGATTTTCTTCAAAGAAAGTATGTAAAGGAGATTTTTTTAAAAAAAAACCATGTAAAGAAAAAGAGAACCCTGCTGTTGGTAGAAATGTAAATTTGTGCAGCCACTATGGAAAACAGTATAGAGTTTCCTCAAAAAATTAAAAATAGGACTACCATATGATCTAGCAATCCCATTTATGGGTATATATCCAAAGAAAATAAAAACAGGATCTTGAAGAGATAATTGCACTTTGAAGTACATTGCTGCATTAATTACAATAGCCAAGGTATGAAAAATACCTAAGTGTCAATGAACAGATGAATAGATAAAGAAGATGTGGTATATATACAATGGAATATTATTCAGCTATGAGAAAGAAAGACATTCTGCCACTTGCAACAACATAGATGAATCCTGAAGGCATGCTAAGTAAAATAAATCAGGCAGAGAAAGATAAACACTGTGCGATATTATTTATATGTGGAAACTCATAGGAACAGGGACTAGAATCACGGTTACCAGGGAGTGGGGTAGGGGGTATGGGTAGGGGAATTGAGATCTTGGTCAAAGAGTACAAACTTCCACTTATAAGGTAAATAAGGATCTAAGTTATGGCATGGTCATTATAGTTAATATTACTGTATAATATACTTGAAGTTGCCAAGAGAGTAGATCTTAAATGTTCTTACCACAAAAAAAGAAATGATAATTATGTAACATGATGGAGGTGTTAGCTAACTATGCTGGTAACCATTTTGTAATATGTAAATAAGTGTATCAAATCACTTTAAACTTACACGATGTTATATGTCAATTATATTTCAATAAAGCTGAGGGGGGAAAACCAGAAACACTCCTTTTGAAGCAGGTGTAAGAGGACTAGAGAGCTACCTACTTCTCTCCCCTTCCCCTCTCTGCCATGGCTAACCCTTGAGATAGTGTCATTGAGCTGGTGGCCATCTGCTCTTTTTAATCTTCCAGAATCTCTTCCGATAACAGCATCTATCTCTTTTCTGGGGAACAACATCTCTCTCTGTCTCTCTCTGTCTCTCTCTGTCTCTCTCTCTCTCTGTCTCTCTCTCTCTCTCTCTCCCTCCCTCCCCTTTACGCTCCCCCCGCCAGTCCATTTGATCACACAGGGCCAACCCCAGCTCCCAACACTAGAGATGGGAATGTAGCCCAGATCTGGCAAGGCAGAGTCACCATGATTGGCTTGGAAATGAGCACATGACCCATTCAGGATCAATGAGACTCAATTCCAAGACTTTATACTGAAAATATCAGGAAGGAAGATACTTTTCGTTCTGGAGTTGCTCAGTTGGTAGAATAAGAGCCTGGAGCTGTTGATGGCCATTTTCGCTGCTTCATGAGAGAGAGTCTGTCTGAAAATTAAGCTCTAAAATAGAGGGAAGAAGAACCAAGAAAAAGGGTAAAGGGAACGGGAAGTAGGTGACTTAATAACATTATTTATTTGAGCATCTGGATGCAGGCATGCCTGATGCTAATATTAACCCTGATTTTTTCTGGGCCATTCGAATTGTGTTTATGCCTCTTTCAAATGAAAGAATTATGGCAAATACACAGAATTGGGAGGTTCTATGGGGGACAATTGGAAAACCATTGCAATAGATGATCTCTAAGGCCCCTTGCACTACTATGAACCTTTGGAACTGTAGCTATTTCAGCTTCTCATTTTTTGTTGCTATAGCGCTGTAGCTTAGGAAATACACTGGCTTCTCTGAAATTACAGAATACCTGGTGGCCAAGAAGACACCAGGAAAATGACTATGGATGCACACAGACTCACTTATGATGCCATTTGACATTTGCTCTAAGGCAGCCTGGATTTGGTTTCTAGAATTGAACTTAGTAGATATGGAAGCTTTTAATCACACATAAATTCTATATTAAAAAGCCATAGGTCTGCTATAGGAAGAACCACACCAACGACCTTTAAAGTTGTAATTGTGGAACAGGGAGCAGGGTGTATAGTTGAATGGCCATTTGAGGAGAAGAAAAGGAAGAGACTAACCAACCAAATCTGATTGGCTTGGTATGCTGGCTTCTGCCATGCCTTTAGCAAAGCCTGGTTCACTCATCTATGGAGGGTGGGTTCTCACACACACTCCTAGACATACTTCTGAAAGCAAACCCTGATGCTTTTCAGCACTTCTGTTAAGACTCTTGGAATATCTCTTAGAATTTTTTGTACCCTACAGGGGGCTATTTGAACTATATCAAGAACATGGGAACCACAACAAAACCAGGGATGACTCTCCATCCCAAGTCAGTGTTGACCACGTGTAGGATCTGATGTCTTTGACAAAGGATCTCAGGGCCCAGCAGAATCTTGGTGCTGAGTCACCCCGCTCATCAGGTTGGATCTCCGCCTCTGTGTGGTGTTGTCTCTACTCATTTTCCTGTACTTATATCAAAGAGACTTCAGAACTGAGGAAGATTAGCACCAAAGAAGACAAATTTTAAATGATGTTTAAACAGGAAGCCCTGCTCTTTTTCCATGCTTTTCTTAAGTTACCTTTGTGCCTTTTCTATTTACAAATGCTATTGCTGAAACATTCGTGTTTTAAGCTGAGCCCACTTGCAGACATTCCTCTCTTTTTCCCTGCTGCCTCACCCCTAGAGTTGGACTTTGTTATGTCACAGTCATTTTCAGGAACACAGATGCTGCTGCCAGAGGCCCAGGATTATGATTTTCCCATACAGAACAAAACAGTTTGCAGGACAATTGCTGGTAGAAATACACACCTCAACATACACCTCAAAGTGAGGAGGGGACAATGAGGCAAGAGAGGTGTCCACAGTCTCAATTTCAAAGGCCTGGTGTAGAGGCCCCTCTCCCTCATGAAAGGGGACTAGGCAGGGCCCAGCACATAGTGGGTATGTAATAAGTGCCAAATAAATGAACAAATGAATTCCATTCAATTTTAGTGAATTCATATAGGAGTCCAGTAGTGGAAGAAGGAGAAAGAGTATTTGATCGCTTATTGTCACTGTGGGGTTATACCTGAGAATCCAAAAATAATTTCCTAAAGGTTAATTTCCTAGATCCTTACTCAACTGATGTGTAGAATCAAATCATTGGAAAGAAACTTATATCTAGAGATTCTTTTCTAAATGTCTACAAATGGCCCTGAAAATTTCCAAACTGAGTTTTTCTGAGTGAATTGTGGAATATTAAGAGGTGTCATTTGGAGAAAGGATTCCATGTTGAAACAAGTTTGGGAAGCAAAATGGTAAACAGAAGTAAACAAGCATCTTTACTGCAGGACTTCTAATAGCCTTTACTGGCTATTATTCATTGTAAATCTCCAGGGAGCAATATAGTGGGCAGTTTATCAAATATTTTTAACACAGAATCTTCCTTTTTTAAAGTTTCTCCTATTACTATTCCAAGGATCTTTCTTACACACTTTTTAAAAGGCTGTCCTGGAACAAAGTCATGATTGTATTTACTTTTACTTCTTCCAGGGATATATTCAGCACAAGGGGTAATCTACTCTCTTTCCCTACTTTCTCTGGCTCTTTCCTCCCTGATAATATAGTCCTGAGATTACATAAAAATAAATTAGTTCTTCCTGTTATTTAATGAAGCATGAATAAAAATATCAACAGGATTTTTTTAACCAGTCAAGATAATTCTTACGTTTAAATGAAAGAACAAACAAAAATAATGATGAGATAAAGGAGTGGAGGTTGTCACCATCAGATGTCAAAACATATAATAAAAATATAATAATTAATACTGCATTATACTGCCACACAACCACATTAATAGATCAACAGGAGAGTAGGAAGTCCAAAATTGGACCCAACATTTATAGGCACCTGAAATCAGGGGGGAAAATATTAAGTCATGAAATATGTAGAATGGGAACACTAGTTAGCCATCAAGACAAAAACACAATTGTATCCATACTTAACATCTTATGCAGGAATAAATTCCAAATGTTCTTATTGGACAAAAGATTTAAGTATAACAACTGAAATTATAAAAGTACTGGAAGAAATTATGGAGGAATTGTTTTATAATCTTAGAGTGGGAAAGATCTATAACAAAAAACCCAGAAGCTGTAAAAGAAAAGAATGATACATTTGACTACAAAAAAAAAAAAATCAAAGGTTCTACATGGCAAAACCCAACGTGAACAAAGGTAACAAACTGGGAAAAAATGTTTGCAATATGTTTGCAATATATTTCCTCATATCACAAAGGAAGGGTCAATTCCCTAGTACAAAAGAGCACTTGATCAATATTGATCAATAAGAAAAAAAAGACTGAAAATGCAATAGAAAAAAGGAACAAAGGATATGATCACTCCAAGGGAAAGGAAATACATGTCTTGTAAAACATCAGAAAACATAATCAACCTCCTTCAGAATAAGAGAGCTGCAATTAACACTGTACCGAGATATCACATCATAGTATATATAGTGAACTACCCTATGCAGAGAAAAAAACACAGTACGTGCTGGTATGTGCACTAAACACGTCTGCAGGTTTGTCTAACGCTCTTGTTTGTGGGGAAACTGGGTGGTTGAGAGACTACAAAGGACAGGAAATTTCACTGCCTCTTCTTTTGTACCTTTAGAATTTTGAATCATGTGAAAAAATAAAGAAATAAAACTGGATCTTAAAAATATCCATTTTTATTCTTTTTTCAATACTCTGCTTGGCTCAGCTATGGCTGGCCTCTGCCACTGCCCTCCCTCTGGCTTCCCCGCTCCTTCAAGAATTGCAGGGGCTGCTCAAAGTCTTCATGACGCCCAGAGCTGGTTTTGTAGCTCATGAAATGAAAGTTGTCCTCAGAACACTGCCAAATGGTTTCAGAACACATTTTAATGTGACGTTTCTGACAGAGCAGCTGTGGTTTCATTTAGCAGAGTATTTGAGCATTTTAGACTATAGCAGTTGGGTTCCTAGAACAAAAGGTGTTGAAGGGATGTGGAAAATGTGAAAAGAGACTGATTTTCTAAGAGGCACATATTAAATTTCAGAACCAAAATTTTATTTTTACATGATTTTTCTAGTTGGATTTGATGTTATAAGTAATATTTACATTTAATGCCAACTCCAAATACATAGATGAATGTTTTGCTTTTTGGCTCATCAATTTTATCTGATGAAATCTGATTATTTTCCTCACAGCACTATGTAAAGTGCTGTAGGATGTTAGAGCTAGAAGAGACCAGAAAGATGACTTAATGGTGTTGTTTGGCATAAAAAAATTCTGTTTGCTGGGTGTCAAGGGAATACTAGGTGACCTCCTTCCCTCTAATTTGAACTCGTTGCCTGTTTCTGGTACGGCTCAATACAGCAATCTATTTCAGAGTCTGAACAGACATGTGGGGTCACGATGGTTTCTAGTAATATATGTTAAGCTCTAGGAAGATGGCAAGGAGAACTAGGGGGAGACACAGAATTCAGAAGGCCAGCCTGGCTTTCAGAATCTTAGGAAATAAAATGAGATCCTGCCAGCATCATGGGAGCAAGTAATTCAAACTCAGTTCAAAACAAACAAACAAACAAACAAACGTTACAAAGATTTATACAGGTTAAGCCTCCCTCTACATTACACAATCATATTATATAGTTCAACCTTCTCCCATTTTAAAAAACGAAATATCATCCTCACCTCCCAGTGCAATCTTCTTGCATAATTGTAATAATCCTCGACCATTGATAAACAGCAAGGACCCAGAAGGGAAAGGAGAATTAAAGCTACAAGTACGAGTGTTGCTCCCTATGTGAGACATCCAATCATTATTCTTGTGAGTATCTTGCATCCTGTGCCATTCAATACCTGCCTTTGACATTGTAAGTGTTCTCAGGTGGATTCAGACTTTCCTGCCATTTTGACAGGTGTAAAATGTGTCCATATCAGTTACAGAAGTTCTTTTACCCAATGTTCATGTCTCATTTCCAGATCATAACTGAGCAAAGACTCAGCAAATAAAAACAGCTTGAAGTCCACAGATCTACACTATACACACACTGTAATAGGAAGTCAGATAATGACAGAACGACCTCACCCACAGGGAGGAAACTGTGGGACTTTGGAGAGCTTCATGCCCCATGGGTGGAAGACTACAACCTGCTGAAAGTGTAAGACAGCTGTTAATCCCAGATACCCTACTCTTAGCCTAGGTGTTTACCCCTTTTGAGCCTCCCTTTGACCCCCTTTGAGGTATTCCCAACAGGATAAGCCACTCTTAGTACTGATGGGATTTCGGTTGTTCTCTTGTTCCCATGTAAGGATTGTCCCAAGAGGAAGCCATTTTGGAGGAAATATTGCCAGTTCTCACCACCTTTACACTGGTTCTTCCACATAGAAGAAAGGGAAACTTATTTGATGGGATGAGGAGATACTGACTTCCGCTGGTCCTGAGTTAGAATGAGGACAATTCTGGCCTTTACCTTCTGGTTTTCTGGCTGCTGCAGACCTGCTCTGAGCCTCTGCGTGGTGGATGCCTGTGCTTCTGGTCTGCATTCAGTAAGCAACCAAGTGCATCCCTCACCTCTGTCTCTGGCTCTCCAGCTTGCCTCTCTCACTCTGCTCTTCTCTTTTTCTGGAGTGTTCTCTCTCTTGTATTTGTCAAGATATAAAGTGAGCTCCTTTCAGGCAGCTTGTAGGGTATGTGGGCCTGAAGTTCGCTGTGTAGACTCATCCTTTTCCCCAAATGACTACCCAGGTCTAGGCTGAGGCAGAAAGGATGTGGTGGGAAGTCTCCTTCTGCCTCAAGTCCAAGCCATGTTCTCTCATGTGATAGATTGGGAGCCCTCTGTCACAGATCTGACAGTACACTTTAAGCCTCATTTGTCTTTCAGTGTCTATTTCTAGAATTGATAGAAACCGTGCAGTCTAGATCAGTGGACTTCAAGCTGATTTTATTTGCAGAGCCTTTACTTTGGAGTGAAGAGGTCAGTGACTTAATTCCCCAAAAAAACCTCTAATATTCACCACAGTGTTTAGACAGGCATGGGAGCCTTCTGTCTTATATGGATCATGAGACAGGCTGCTCACCTGTCTGCCTAACATATCAACTGCCACAGGGTCATGGGTAAGAGGAAGATATGGTCATTGCAGTATAGCTCAGTGCTTCTAACAAGAGGCCTGACTGAGCGTCAGCATCCTGAAGTGGCAAGAGGATACATTGGAGTCAGTCAGACTTTGGTTTGAATTTTAACTCCCCAACCTCTTTATTCTATGACTCTGGGCAAGTTACTTAAGTTCTCTGATCCTCTATTTCCTTACCAACAAATGAGAAGGATAATTCTTTTCCTGTGGGGTTTTGTCAAGAGTATATTAAATTGCATACATTGAGTGCTCGATACATTGTCAGTGCCCAATAAATTGAGCCTATTGATATTTCTGTGTAATACTAGGGGTTCTCCTTGGATCTACAGAATTATACAAAGGCCAAGAATAACATATGCAACCTCACACATAGAGCTGCAACCCTGGAAGGCCCAGCCTCTGCTTGCTGGGCATGTGGGGCTGTGACCCACTCGCATAAAGAAGAGAGTTTCTGGTGGCGGCAGAGGGTAGGGGGATGCAACTGTATGAGCTCTGAATCTGTGGGTCTTTGGGTGGTGCTGGAACTTCTGAGAGAGCCTGGCATAGTGAGGAGAGGTTACTGAGCAAGGTTCAGCCTTTGGCAACAGCTTCCCAACCAAGGAATAAGAACAGCTGAGGGGGCGGTACTGGCAGCTGTGAGGTGTGGGAGGGCAGGCTGGCCATTGCTAAGAAACCAGCAGGCATTTCTGAAGTGGATTTGGCGTGGCCTGTCTGCCAACTAATCCAGTACTGCTGAGGCGGCTCAGTGTGGCCTTGGCTTACACCCATTTGCAGTTGACAACAGCTGCAGCAGTGAGATCCCGAAATACTCCAGGAACAGGGATGGGTACCACTGATATGAGCTCTATCCGTGTGAACCACAGGCAGCACAGCTCAGGGATGCAGGTGTGGTGGTGGTGGTCAGCAGCCTCATAGTTTGGTTCACGAGTGTAATACTTGTTTTTAGGCCTGCCATAACAAAGTACCACAAACTGGGTGTCTTAAAGAGAAATTTATTTCCTCACAGTTCTGGAAGCTAAAAGTCTAAGATCAAGCTACCACAGGGGTTGGTTCCTTCTGAGGGCTGGGAGTTGGAATATCTGTTCCATGCCCCTCTCCTAGCTTCTGCTGTTTTTCTGGCAATATTTGGTGTTTCCTGGCTTGTAGTTGCATTACCCTGATCTCTACCTTCACCTCCCATCCTAATGACCTCGTTTTAACTTGATTGTCTCTATAAAGATACTATTGCAAATAAGGTCACATCCTGAGGTACTGGAGGTTAGGATTTCAGTATACCTTTTTTGAGGGACATAATCCACCCCATAACAAGGCAGCCTCAGAGAAAGTGGTGGAGTCATTCTTGGAATCCTGTGGGGTTATCCTTTAGTACAGAACATTGTGTCTTTAGGGGTTCCATTCCCATTCCAGTGGGGAGATACTGTATCCAGGCATTTAGACAGACATGTACCTGTGCACTGCTTGCAGGATGTTTACAGCATCTTTGGCTCCTACCCATCTGATGTTAGTAGAGAGGCCCCCACCTCAGTTGTAACAACCAGAAATATCTCTAGATATTGCCCACAGTTGAGAACCACTGCTTTAGATAATACCAGAGTTGAATATTCCAACCATCAGAACTTAAGAACTATCTTAAACAGATAAAAAGAGTAACATTGAATGAAAGTGTGGTCCATACTTTCAAGATGGCTCCCAACTCTGAATCTGAAAAGGTTTAGTGGGAGAAAAAGTCTTATGCAAGAGGTCAATTTGATTATCAATTATATCTACAATCACAGCAGCCTTGGACAAAATAAACTCTTTTCTAAGAGCAAGACAGGTAAATTAGTGGAGCCCTTCTATGTTAGGCTATAATTGGTTGGGAAAATACATGTCAAAGATCAGCCACAAGAAAGAGCATAGAGACACGGAGAGCTTCTGGGGTCTTGCTGGTGGTCACTTTATCACAGGGCTGCCCAGGTTTTCTCCATAGTAAAGTCCTGGAAGCCTGGAGAGAGAGCGACCAACAAAACAACCTAGCATTTACTGAGCACCCTACCGAAGCAAAGCATTTTTCCTTCATCTTATTTAATCCTCACAAAAACCTTGAAAAATGGGTATTATTATTATCACTATTTTACAGATGAGTAAACTGAGACTCAGAAAGATTAAAAAGAAAATCCCACAGCGAGTAAGTAGAAAATCCCAGATAGAAATCCAAATGTTTTGGCTCCAAATCTCACATTCTTTCTGATACATGAAACTAACAGGAAAAATTGGATGAACCTCCTCCTCCTGGAAGCACTCTTTTCAGATAGTGTGAGTTGAGCCCTACTCCACTACATGATTCCTCCAACCTGGGAGAGAGTCACTTCTCCTAGGCAGACCCTGGGTCACAAGATCACACATCCCCAGGGTGAACAAGTTTCAGCAAGGTCCTAATATCTCCACCTGGGAACAGTCTTCTTAGATTTGATCCTCAAGGGATCTGGGCCAATGTGAAACTGGCAGTAACATTCTTAAGGAGAGATCAAGGCATAGCAGAACTTCTGTTTTCCAGCAACTTTTTCTGGGGTCCTACAGGATAGGACCAATCATCATTAACCTGAGCAGTGAATCACCTAGGAGATGAGTCACATTCCGCCCCTTTTATTTGGCCAGTGGTTCTCACAGCATAGAGTGAATCTGAATTACCTGCAGGGCTGTTACAACACACACTGCTGGGTTCTACCCCCAGAATTTCTGATTTACTGGGTCTGAAGTAAGGCCTTATAATTTGCATTTCTAACAAGTCCCCAGGTGATGCTGATACTGCTAGTCCAAGGACCACATTTTGAAAACTACCTTATTAAGTCATGGAAAGAAAGACCATTTCATGGTACTTGGAGGCAAAGTTCCTCCACCCTTTCTCCATCCCTAGGCTCACATTTAGACAGGGTTGTGTTATGAATCCAGGTTATATCTTCACAGCTCAAAAGACTCCAGTAGGAATTAAGCAGAGCAGAATGAGGAGAGCACAGGGCCAGGGCTTCATCCTATGGGAGGGACTTCCTTCTCAGAGTGGGGTTCTTTTTCTTTGGGGAGCCAGAAAGCTAAAACGTTCTTGTCCAGCCACAGAGCTTTTCTTACTTTCAGAGCCTAAAGGCTATCCATTTTGATTTCCCCCTCTTCCCTGCCAGCACCCCTCCCCCAACAATTTTCCCCTTGGGAGCAGGGTACTGTTCTGGCTCACCGCTCATCTTGCGAGCACAATGGGGCCCATGGAGGGAGCTGTGGATGAGGAGGCAAAGTTATGACTATGGAAGACAGTCTATTTGTAGGCTAAGGCCTAGAACCCTTGCTGGAAAGAAAATCATTCAGAGAAGCCAGCCAAGTAAATATCAATACATGGGTCAGACTCGGGACTCAAGAGTGGTATCAACAGAATAGCATTTAGGATTTGGTTCCCTTACCAAGGTTGTGACCTCCTTGCCCCCTGAGTCTGGGAAAGCTTCGGGATCCTCCTTTCTGGGACTGGCCCTTGACTGTTCTCTTGGCTTGCCTTTAATCCTGTCCAGGGTTTAACCAGCCCGTTCAATAGTAATTCCAAATCTAGAATCTGAAGGCATTTCTTAAACACAAAATATTTCTTAGAACAACACTTAATTCTCTAGAGGTTTTCACTATGTGGGTTTCCCTATATAAATCTGGAGATAGGCATTCAATATATATTTAGAGCCTAGAATAAAAGAGACTTAATTTATATCGTTTAATATATTTCTCTGGGTCTACTAAAAGAAAATCATGCAGTGGCATTGGACACTGGAGAGAATAAGATGAATAAGATGAGAAACTTATTTTCAAGAAATTTACCTTTTTTATACCACAACAGAATTAGTCAGAATTATTTTATTTGCAAGTGACAGTTTTTTTTTTTTAAATTAACTGAACTGTGGAAATTCATAATCTAAAAGCCAACTAAAACCACAAATAGAATGCTACCAGAACTCCCTCCTGGATTCTCATCTCAGCCCCTCTCTGTACGTCAGCTTTCTTCTCTTAGTCTTCTCTGAGTTGCTGGAAACATGACTGTTAGCAGTACCCAGGCTCATGTCACCCACTTTTGTCACCAGACATGACCCATGAAAACAATCCCAGGAAAGGGTTTCGATTGACTCAGCTTGGGTCAAGTGCCCATTCCCAGAAAAACCGGCTACGGTGATGGGATGGGGAGCATAGTTGGCTCAACTCGCATCAGATGTCCATCTCTGGCCAATAAGCAGAGGGACAAGAGGACTGAGACCTATAAGAACACAGCAGATCTAATTTAAATTGTATGTCTAAAGCAACTCCTGACAGATAAAACAATAAACATCTACTACTACTTCCATAGGAGCAAGTTTCTTTCACATGTAGAACATTCTAAGATGGAAGCATTTCCTGGAAGTGTTATTTCTTTTTCGATAGGCTATAACATTTTTCCAATGTATGTAGATACCTCTGATTGCAGAGAAAAGTCCAGACTTTTTTCATTGTGAGGACTCCTCTGTCCTCTAAATTTACCCACTGTCTGGCTAGAGCCTTTAGTGGCTAGGGTGCTAACCACTGACTGGGTCAAATCTCTGTTTTGTTGGTCTGGGGGATGAAAATTTAAGAAGCATGTATATTTAACTCTAGTGGGCAAAGTTCCATCTTCAAGCCCCTAAATTGCCTTGTGGATTCTGGTGCAGTGGAAGCCTGTGAATGACAAGGAGATAACAGATCCAAATTCTGGCCTGATGCCGTTGGCCAAGTCACTTCTCTTGAGACTCAGAGACCCAATATTTGTACATCATAGGGCACAGGTAGGATCATGCAGATTACCATATATGATTGAGATGTGAAATGCCATGCAGACATAGAATGGCTGTTAATATAAGCCTACCTGCGGTCTTTTCTAGAGATTTTCAGGCTAACTAGTTGGTCTCACACCCAAGAGCTTCCTCCATTTTGAGGCCCCACACCTGTCCGTTCTGCACATGGCTGACTAAAATCCCTTTGGTCCTTGGGATTGGGGGTAGATGATCACTCTTGCCCTTAATCTGAAGTAAGCTAAGCCTAGTCATGCCTGCTGTTCCCATGGTGTAGGACTTGGTCCTTGGCTATGAGCTAGTTTGCACCAGCAGCCAGTGGCTTCTGTAAAAGGTCTTAGAAACATGGTGTAGGACTTGGTCCTTGGCTAGGAGCATTCCAGGACTTGCTGCCTTAGAATGAGCAGGGAGTGGGAGGGAGAGAGGAAGGAAATGTTTACCATCTGTTCAATCTGGGGGACACTGAGAGATCAAGTTTTTGGCACAAAATGTTACCATGGGGGAATGACAATTTTAAATTTTTAGTGCTAGAAAAAGCTCTAGACTGGGAGACAAGGGACTCAAGTTTTACTGTTGACTTGGCTACTAAGTAACTATGTGACTCTGGAGACAGTAACTTTACCTTCCCTTGCTTAGCTGTAAAATAGAGTGATTGGATTCAGTAAATTTTATGGTCTTCTTCCAGGTTTAACATTCGATGACTTGGATACCTGTGCTCAGGAAAGAGGCAGGCTGCAGAGAGGAAGGATATAGAGAATCTGATTCCTGAGCTTGGACATGGACTCCTAGGAGAGAAGGGAAAGATTTTTTTTTTTCAAGGAATTCTTAAATCCGCACATGAGCCAAGCATCATCCACTGACTAAATAAAAATATTTCGCACATATATGTACTATTTTTAAATTTACATAGGTATTACTGAGATGAATTAAATTCTGATTCATTTTAAAGGTAAGTGTTCCTCATTACACAATTTTTTCAATCAACAAATACCCAAAGAACAACTACCATTGTTCTTGAATCTTGTTTGTTTATAAGAGTCCTTACAAAAAAGGAGGACCATTGATGATGAGGAAAATTTACCGTATGGAGAGATTGCGCCTGGGGGTGTATCAGCTTAACTATTGCCTTCAGGTTGTGAGAAATTAAGGCTACTTGAGTGTTAGAAAAAATTCTGTTTAGCTTTTTAAACTCTAACCTCAGTGTCACCTCCTCTGTAAAGCCTCCCTGCTGGGTCACCACACTGGCTCACCCTCAACTAGATTAGACTTAATATCAGCCAGGAACCGAGAAGGGTCATTTGACAAACACTTTAAAAAAGGACTATTTACTGAGAGATGAGCAGTTTACAGGGAGAATACAACAGCTGGAGCACTACCCAGGTCCAAAGAGCAGAGCTATCACCACCAGAGGCCTGCCAGGCCAAGTAATGGGTAGTTGCTGGAACTAGCAGGAGAGAGTCATGAGGAGAGGGCCACCTCGAGTGGAGCTGTTACTCTTGTTGGAAGGATGCAGCCAACCCAAGGCCGCATTGCAAAGAGGAAGGCAGGGGGAACAAATACCCCACTCACTCCCCTTCCCCCTCCTGCATCACCGACTGCTGCCACCCATAGACCAATGCAACCAGAGGCTGGAAGATAGGAAATCTATTGATGCAGGTCAAACTCCCAGAGCAGGGAGTTGGTCAAGGAACGTTAAGAATGGACCTGGAGGAGCTCCTACAGCACTCTGTGCTTAACTCTTTCTAGCACTTCCCATTTCAGTGCTATTATCTCTTGACATTTCTATTTCCTCACTGCGCTATGGGTTCCCTAAGGACAGAAACCATGTCCTATTCACTTTTGAGATCACAAAACCAAGCACAATGTAGGTCCCTAAGATATTTTGTTGAGTTTCAATTTGAGGCAATGGTTTTGAAAAACAAGTGCCATATGTCCGACCTAGGTGGCATCTGCTGATGCTGCTGGGTGTTCCTAGGATCCGTGGGTCCTGGAATGCATCTCCTTTCCCAAAGCACCACACGAGATGAATGGAGAAAATTACACTATTCATGAGTTTCCAAAACTGAGGCCAATGAAGAAATATGTCAAACAAACCTCTTGACTGAAGTTTAGGATTGTAACACATGTGAATAAATCTCTAAGCTCATGGAACAGATCTGAATCTTCTGAAAGTTTCGGTAAGGCAACTTTCTTTTTCTTCAAAGTGTCTCCTATTAAATTACCCTCACCTGTCCCACAGATGTTTGAAGGAATTGGGAACAGTGCACGTGAGAAAGACTTTGTGCAAAGATCCCTCTGATTCTGTAACAAGAAGGTCCTGCTCTGAGAACTAGTACCACAAGATCCAGTGCTCCAGAAGAACCTCTTAGAGGTTACGGGACAATGGGGTTCTCTGGACAGACCTCTGCCCATTGCAGTCCATTCAGACTGACTTATGGGCCTTCTTTTCCTAAACCCCTTTCCTCAGCATCAGGTTGAGACAGTTTGCAAATGGGACGCAGATTTCCAGTACAATGGCTCTTCCCTGGTTTCTGGCTTGGAACTTAAGCTGAGAGAAATGTGACAGTACCATCAACTAAACCAGACCCCAGCCGTAAACTAAAGACACAAGCCCCTCCACACACATTCCCAAGAGTAAGATTTTAAAATGCTGTAAATTCCCAAGGCTAATTTTTAGTCACATGGCAGGAAGTGTGATATAATGGTGAGAAAGGCTCCATAATCATTCTGTGGTTCTGTGAGAAGGTGGAGGAAAAATGTTTGGTGTGGGTGGCTCACATGATCCCTATGAATGAGGGTTGCCCAGAAATGAAGCTCCAGAGTTGGGCTAAGTCCTGCGATGGAGTAGGGGTGGAACACAGTGCTGCTCAGCCTTTCCTTTTGTACGTCACACCTAATATGTTCACACAAGGCCTTCTTCTCTAGTCTGCCGGGCAGTGGAGTTATTGTCATAGTGGTTAAATTAGCAAAACTCTGCTAATTTAGTACACTCTGTTCAATTGCTTAAATGCAAAGAAAAAAGCCGAAGGTGAGAGAGCTGTGTGTATATAAGATGGAGAGACAGAGCATTACATGCAGTATCAGAGTGTTGACCAGTGGCCAGAGAATATAGAAGGAGACTCCAGATGCAAATTCTTTTCCCAAGTCCAGAGAAGCACAAGCCCTATATCCTTCTAACCAAAAGGGAAAAATCAAGCCCAAACCTGAGAAAGAATCTGAGGGAAAAGCTCACAATGCTTTGCTTGAGGCACTATAGAACCTAAGTAGTTAAACCCAAATGTCCACCTAAATCAAGAAGGTACAAGAAAGGAAAATAGAAAGATAACAACAGAAATTAATGAGATGGGCGGAGGGGGGGAAGCACTGGAGAAGATCAGCCAAGAGAAATGTTGGTTCTTGGAAAATATTAACAACATTGATAAGTCTTTGGTAAGATGATTCGGATGAAAGAAGAGAAAGTACAAACGAGCAATATCAGTAATAAAATCAGGGACATAATTATGGTGTTGCGGACCTCGAAAAGATCATGAGTGTATTTTTAACTATATCGTGCCAATAAATTTAAAACTTGATATGAAATGGACAACTCTGAAAAATATAATTTATCAAACTAACTCAAGGAGAGCTAGAATATGTCTTATAACTCTTAAGAAATTATATCAGAAGTCAAAAATCTTTCACTCTCAAATCCCAGATCTATCAGCTTCACTGGCAAGTTCTACTAAACTTTCAGTAAAACCAGCAATATCATGATACCCAAAGTTTTCCAGAATGTATAAGGCTTGTATAACTATGGTTCTAAAACCTGAGAAGAACAATGTGAGAAAAAAATGTCAGGCTAATATTGCTCATGAACATACATGCAAACTATTTAAAAAATATATAAGCAAGCTGATTCTAGCAGGTTAGATTTAATTCAAGAATATAAAATTAATCTGTCATTAAAAATTATTTAAAATAACTCACCACAATAAATTAGAAAAAAAATATATGATACCTTGATAGATGCACAAAAAAAGCGTTTGACAAAATTCAACATCATTTTATGATAATAACACTTTGCAGAATAAAAATAGGAGGATATTCTATTGATTTGAAAAAGTTATCTGCAAAAAAAAAAAAAACTATAGCAAATATTATTCTACCTGTGAACTGTTGAATGCATTTCGTTTGAGGTGGGAACAAGAAGATAAGGATGCTAGAAATTACAACATCTATTTAACATTGTACTAAAGTTCTACCCAATGCAGAAAAGCAAGGAAAACAACCCCAAATTATAAGTATTAGGCAGAGAGAAACAAAATTGTCACTATTCACAGACAATATAATTATGTCAAAGAAATCCAAACAATTCTACAGATAATTTAACTACTAAAAGTATTAGCAAACTTTGGATACAAAATCAATTTATATAAATCAATTATATTTTGATATATTCAGAGAAATGGAAATAAAATTAAATATCATTTACGAAAGGATTTTTAAAGTACCTAGTAAAAACGTGTGAGGTTTTAATAGCAAAAACTATAAAAACTTGATTTAAGTGTACTAAGAATATCTAAATAAATGGAAATATATTTATTTAGATATTTTGACTATGCACATATCCTTCAACCCAACAATTCTACCCCTAAGAATATACTCTAGGGAAACTGTTGCGTATGGACCAGCAGACTGCGTACAAGAGTGTCCACAGTAACTTTGTTTCTAACAGTCCCAAATTCCAAACAGCCCAAATGTCCATGAGCAGTAGAATGAATAAATAACTGTGGAACACTCCTCATCAAAGAAAATGAATGAACCTCAACCACACGGAACAAACAACATGGAGGTGTCTCTTAAATAGAATGGTAACAAAAGGAACAAGCACCAAAGAAAGTACCTAGTGTGTTTCTATTTTATATAAACTCCAAAAACAGACAAAACTAAATAATATATTGTTTAAGAATACACACATAGGTTGTGTTTCAGTTATTTATTGCTGTCATAACAAACCATGCAAAAACTTAGTGGCTTAAAACGCCAATGATTCTATTTGCTCACAATTCTGTGGGTCAAGAATTTGCACAGATTACACCAGGGATGGCTCATCTCTGTTCCACTTTGTCTGAAGCCTCAGTCGGGGTGGCTCCAATATCTGGTGGTTGGCTGGGACAGCTCGATGGGGCAGGGAGATCCATAAGTGTGGGGCCTTGGCTAACTTGGGCTTCCTCACGGCCTGGTGGCCTTGGAGTTCTTAAAAGAACTATTCCAAAAGAATCTATCCCAATGTGCAAGCGCTTAACAAATCTCTGTTTGCATCAGGCTTATTAGTGTCCCATTGGCCAAAGCGAGTCAATGGGGGAGGGGACTACGCAAAGGCAGAACAGAAAAAGTCATGGTTTACTGTTGGCGGGGTGGGGTGGGGGGTGGACACCAACGAACAGTCCACCACAGCTGCTCAAGTAAGAGAATAATTTTCTTAAAAGCAGGGGTTACTTTTCAGGAAAAAAGGGGGATGTAATTAGGGAGGAGCGTAACAGTAAGTCCAAAATATTGGAAATGTTCTATTTCTAAACTGACTGATAACTAACATAGGATTTCTTCTTTAAAATGTCAGTTTCACATGAGACAGTACTATCCAGACATCAAAATTTACATTTGCTTACTTGAAAGTAATTTACAATGTAAGGTTCGCATTATATTATTAAATGAAAAACAGAGAAATATATATATATTATATATATATATTTCAAATATATATATATATTTGAAAAATCCCAACTGTGTATCAGAACTGTTGGAAAGAAATAGAGATAAACAAATCTCCATCTCAAAGTAGTTGTCTCAGCATAATAGTAGAACTATGATTGATGTAAATTTTCTTTTTTATATTTTTCTATGCTTTCAAATTTTTCTTTATTAAACAGATCGCTTTTAGAATCATTAAAACTTCACGGGGGGTAAAAATAAGAGTGACATTTCTCACAAAATGTGGGATTCCAATAACCCCTGCACTTCCTTTGACTGGCTTTACTTTGTCTTCGAGCTTCTTTTCATCTTGGCTACCAGAAGTTAATTTCCGGAGCACAAGGTATCCCAGGCTTTTCAAAATAGACTCTGATAAAAATTAAATCCGAACCGCTTGACTTAGTTTTCAGACATAAATAGTATTGCCAAGCTCTTGATTTTGGTGCTCAAATGGGAACTGTCACTTAGTGAGGACAAGGAGCACAGGGGACAGGGAGTGATGAATTGAGGTGTCTTACAGCCTCTTTATTTCAAATCACAAGATACCAAGAATTTGGCAGTGTGGGCTCCTTCCACGGGTCATCTACAAATGTTCCTTCTCTCCTGGTTTAAAGTCATAATTGGAGTAAGTAACTCTAAGACCCATGAAAGGTTATAGAGGAGGAGGGGAAGGCAGCTATAACCTAATTAAGAACTTGGACTTTGGCTCCAACTTATTTATTGTATGCCCTTGTACAGGTTACTTAACCTCTCTATGCCTCGGTTTCCCTGTCTCTAAAATGGCCACATCATAGCGCTACCTCACAGGGTTGTCGTGAGGATTAAATGAGATAATATATGTAAAGTGCTTAGCGCAGAGCCCAACTCATCAAAAGCACTCAGTAAACAACTATTACCACTGCCATTCAGTGAGAGGCACCCGCATGTGTCAAAGCAGAGGCTGACAAAGGGCATGCTACGAGTGAGCACTCACCTAAGAGCTTCACATATATCGACTATTTAATGTGGCATCTAATCCTCATACTTGGGAATTAGATATTATCTCCATTTTACAGATGAAAAAAATGAGCGATCTGAGGTCTGTAATCCGCCCAAGGCCACGAAGCTCCTGAATAGCAGTGCAGATCCTCCCCAAGCCCTTCCCTGACTTTCAGCTCACTCAGGCCCTTCTTCAGGGATATGCTCCTGGGATGGTTTGAGTTGGTGATGGTGAAATTGCCTCAGCTAAGGGGCCTGAGTAACTTATCTCAACATCTGTCCTCAAATACCCCCTGGGAAGAGAAACTGGAGAAGGACATTTACCCCAGGGCTCTCAGAAACTCTGCCCCCACCCTCTGGAGTATGAATCCTCCAGAAATACTTCATTTTACACCTATAAGGAATGTCATTCCCCCAATTCCTTCACTCGGCCTCAAGCACATCTTCGAATCCCTGGAGTATTTATGGAAACAACTCAGAGAATTCAGGTGGGTTCTCCTGGATCATTTTTTTTCCTCCAAGGACTAGATGTTGCATGTTAGAACTAATAGGCTTCAAGTTACACAAGCATCAAGACTACTATCTACTAATAATATTGTGAGTGATTTCAGTTCCCACTGGGCTGTTATTCATAGCAAGACAGTGACTTTACTCTTAAAAGCATTTGACTGATCTGAATTAATTAAGCCACATAAATCTCCTGAGAGGTAGAAAAAAGACCTAGGAAGAAAAAGATGAGGGAGAAGGCTGAATAAGTGTTGGCTGATGCTGAGATGAATCTCCCCAGTGGTCTAATGATATCATAGCAAGTGAACTACACTATCATAACTAGTGAAACTCCAGGGAAATTTAGAGGTAATTTGTATCAACAGCAATTGCCATTGACAGTGATTAAACTATTAGAATTATAAAACAGCTCAAAGGATCCTTAGAAATCATCTGGCACAACTCATGTTAAGACACAAAAAAATGGCTGCTGAGATGTGTGAGAGGAGGTGGCAGACCTGCTGATCCTCAGGACTCTTTCTGGCTGCTGGCAATGAGCTTGAGTGATTTTTCACTAATGTTCCCTGCAGCAGAGGGGCGGTATCCAAACAACTCTCCCCTCACCCCCACCAAGGGGCTCAAAGACTCCAGGTGCCTAAAGAGCTGCACCTAAGCACAGACTACTCGTGTCTGACTTGCAAAATATTTGTCACCCAGTGACAAGTTCACTCCCTTTGGTTCATTAAAAAGGAGAGCAACAGGGGTGAGGTCCTTTTGCTAGAACATAGTCCACAGTGTATCTAGCTGCACCTTGCCCAAGCACACTTCTCCATAGGACGCCAGGAGATTGAGAGACTTACGAGTCGTCTGACCCTTCTCCCTGAGAGTCCCAGTCCCTCCCAGCAATGCTTGCTGGAGTTCACCTACGCGGTTTTCATGACACTCATTAACACATTAGCCCTTCCGGACCTTTTCTGCAGCTATTTTTCACTGAATACATGATGCATATCTTTCCGTGTAAGTATACATGGATAAACATTGTCTTTCTAAATGACTGCATGGTATTTTACTGCATAGATACAACAGACTATAATCAGCCTATCTCCCTTTGTTCTTTCCAATTTAGGTCTTTCTAATTTTTCGCAATTAAAAACTATACAGCAGTGACCAACTGTACAAACACCTTTGCACCCTTGTCAGATTATTTCTTTTGGATAAATTCTTAGAAGCAGAATTGCCAGGTCAAAGAACATGAACTTTGAAAAGACTTTTGATATAATTTGCCAAATTTTTCCCCAGAAAAGAGCCAGAGCAGGTTTCCACAAAATTTCTGAGGTGGATCATTAATGACTTCAAATATTTTCCTTGTATTTCCTTCCAATAGAAGTTAATAGCCTAGTCAAATACCACATGGTACATGTACCAGAGTCTGAAGAGGCTGGATAGCTTTCTATAAGTTGTGACAGTTCTGAAAAAAATGAGAACAGGTAACCACTGGAAGCAGTGAGATAAAGAGATGTTTTCTTTATTATGAATCTTAATTTTGATAAGGATGTCATTTTCTTTTTGTAAATTTCCAATTTTGGATAGTGATTATTTCTGCATGGTGAAATTATAAGATGATTGATGATGACGATGATGATGATGATTTTCCTTATCTATATTCTAATATTTTTACAATGTTCTTGTAATACTAGTGCAGAGTTTCTCAACTTTGACACTATTCACATTTTGGTCCAGATAATTTTTTGTCACGAGAGACTGTTCTATGTGGTATAGGACATTTAGCAACAACCCTGGCCTCTACCCACCAGATGCCCGTAGCACCTCCACTTGTGATAATCAAAAATGTCTTTAGATATTTAGAAATATCTCCTAGGGGTCAAAACTGTCCCTAGTTGAGAACACTGTACTAATGCATTAGACGATACTAAAAATAATAAGAAATATTTACAGTACTCTGTGCTAGACACTATTCCCATTGTTTCAGGAGTATTATCTTACCAATCTGAAGGGCAGGAAGTACTGCTGTCCTTAATGAGAATCTGGACCTTGGCAAGATTTATGATTTGGCTCGCACCTGACATTGATTATGACATTCTAAATAAATATGTATTTCAACAGCTTTGTGAATAGGACCATGTAACAAGCATTGTGCTAGGAACTTCACATTTATTTAGTTCTCATAATGTTCCCCCACAAATTTGGTAGCAATATTCTCATTATACAAATGGGTGGGCTGATTCTCAGACAGCATAAGTCACTTTCCCAAGAACACACCGCTAGTTTAAGTAGGGAAGGCCTGAATATCAAAGTTCTTTTATCAAGGCAGTGCCGGGACATGAAAAAATGTGCCCCATATATTGTTTCTGCTCCTTTTCTGCTCCTATTTCCCGTCTATCCTAAATGGGCAGCCTTGTTGAAGAACCACAGCTAAAGCTAGTCTTGCCCCTGGGGCCAAAGGATTCCATCACTGGAAGCAGCTGGAAGGAGACTGGTTCTCCACCCCAGCTTCAGCAAAGGAGGAGAGAAGTGCACAAAGCCGGAACTGCACGCAGTCTGGTGGGCTTGTCTGGCCCAGTCGAAGCCCCTCCTTCTCTTCGTGAGCCGGGTGTTGGGTATGAAGTGTGAGGATGGGGAGGCGGGCACGGAGAGCCCTTCTACTCCAACCCAACAGGTCTGGCTGCCACCACAGACGTGTCGGAGTGGGATCCGGGCTCCAGGGCCACTCCTGCCAGGGAACGACGCTGGAAAAGTAGGGAGAAGGGCTCTGGTGCCTCTCCCAAGAACTGAGCAAAACCTGGCACCCACCGCTGACCACTAACTCAGCCTGGCCACTGGTCCGGTGCGCTCCAGGAGCGCAGCTTGCTCGGTGGCTACACCACTTTAGTTCGCAGCCGGCTGCTGCCCAGCGCCAGGACCGAGGGCAGTCCGCCCGCAGCGGCGCCTGGAGGTGTGCACCCCACCGAGCCCCGAGAGCCTCGAGTTTGAGACCCGCGGGTCGGGGAACCTACTGGGAGCTGCTATCAGTCGGGTCGGACCACCCAGATTTGCAACTAAAGTAGGGTCCAGGTTCCCCAGAGACATCTCCAATTTACACTCTGACCCTTGGACCCCGGACTCGGAGTCCAGGCTGCCCCGTGGGCAAATCGACCGGTGTCCTGTCCGCTGCAGGCTTGCACCCCGGACCATTGCCAAGCACGGAAGAGCGTGCGGTTGCCCTGCTCAGCCCGTCTGGGCAGCGACAGAACGAACCCCCGCTGCTCCAAGCACCCCGACTGGACCCCTGGGCAGCCTCTTCTGCCCGGGTGGCCTCCCCCCGGGGTCTGCACCCTTCGCGCCCCCACGCGTCCTTCTTCGTGTCTGAGCTTGCTCTGAAAGTGATGTAACGAACACAGGCTCGCGCGCAGCTTTCCCTCTTTTCCAGACCAAGTCCTCCCTCCCTCCAACAAGGCGATCCGCGCAGAGCCGGGCGCTGGGCTGCGCCGTCGCTCTGCTTCCAGAGCCCCGGGACCGCGACGCGCGCGCTGTGGGAAAAGACGCGCTCCCACGTCCCACCTCCTGGATGCACAGTCAGTGGGAAAAGCTAGGCTTTCCTTCCAGAAACAAAGGAGAGTCCAGGGGACAGCTGCTGTGGAGGTTTCTAAGGAGACAGACTGGCTTCTTACCCATCTCCCAGGAGACCGCAGGATACCTGAGGTACCTAGGTGATCCCCGCCGGTGGATGTTTATGTGAGAGACAGAGGTTACAATAGTAAAGAGACGGACAGATAGACAGATGGAGAACAACTGAAACAGGGGGAGAGAGAGAGAGACCAATATTGTCAGACAAGTTTAGAGTCAGAGACAGAGTAATAGAGAGTTGGCGGATGGGGAATTAACTTGGATTTTTTCTTTTTTTAACCCACTGCGGTTTGCCTCTGAGGGAAGAGAAGAAAGCTGCTTCCTGGCCAGCAAGAAGACCCCAACCTGGATGGAATGAAAGATGCGGCCTGATGACATTAATCCGAGGACTGGTCTGGTGGTGGCTCTGGTCAGTGTCTTCCTGGTCTTTGGCTTCATGTTCACAGTCTCTGGGATGAAAGGAGAAACTCTGGGAAATATACCCCTCCTGGCCATCGGGCCAGCCATCTGCCTACCAGGCATCGCGGCCATTGCCCTGGCCAGGAAGACTGAGGGGTGCACCAAATGGCCTGAAAATGAGCTACTATGGGTCCGAAAGTTGCCCTGCTTTAGGAAACCCAGGGACAAGGAGGTGGTGGAACTGCTGAGAACCCCTTCGGACCTGGAGTCAGGCAAGGGAAGCTCAGATGAGCTGGCTAAGAAAGTGGGCCTCAGGGGGAAGCCTTCTTCTCCACAAGGGCAGGCTGAAGTGCCTATGGCCAGCTCCATCACCACCCCCACCCCCACGGAAGAAGGGGAATGCCAGAGCCTGGTCCCCAGCGCGCATCTGGAGGAGACATCCAGATACCTGGACGGCTACTGTCCTTCAGGCAGTTCCCTCACCTACAGTGCCTTGGATGCCAAGTGCTCAGCCTGGGACAGGTCTGAGTGCCCTCAGCCCGAGGACAGCATCTTCTTTGTGCCCCAGGACAGTATTATCGTTTGCTCCTACAAGCAGAACAGTCCCTATGACAGATACTGTTGTTACATCAATCAGAGCCAAGGCAGGTGGGACCACGAAACGATAGTCTAAGCTTTGCATGCAAGGGTCGCCGTGTTGATAGAAAGATGACTACACTCAGCTCCCAGTGGAAAGAGACTGCCCTGCTCCAACAGCCTTCACACTGTTAGAAATTAACCTGGTATGTGATGGGTGTGCAAATCTCCGGTGTCTGAGAGCCTTGTAAATAGGCATGCTGGGAACACATTTTAGAGAAGGGTGATGAGGGTTAAGGATATTGGAAAAGCCAATGAGTAGGAAAGGAAGCAGTTCCAATTGCTTTTTAACAATTTAAACTGAGTTGGATGTTTTGTAAATAACCCAAAAAGTGCTACTCAGTATCTGCCGAAAGCAAGATAAATCTCTGAGTGAGCTGCAGATACCAGGCATGAAATGATATAGGGACACTGAGCTACTTTAGGTCTGAAAAAAATTGAAAGAAAAAAGCAATTAAATGCTTCATTATATGAAATGATTTTTATTTGTTGAGATCTTTTCAGAGTATTTGCTGAAAAAAAACAATCAATATAGAATAGCTACATCCCTCCTTAGGGTGGGATGGTTTTTGGAGAAAGGGGAGTTAAAGACGACTGAATTATGTAATTGAGTTTTATGATATTATCCTCTGACGAGGTCATGAATTTCAAATAAAGTAAAATAAACATGACCAGCTAAGTGAAAAACTAACATTTTAGATGGTTATGTGACTTCTAAAACTCTTCATTTAAAGTGATTTACTGGGTCTTTATCTGAAGTGTTTTCTAACATTTACTATCTTTCATGTGTAATTTCCTCATCAGGTGCAAATGACTTGATATAATATTTTCATAGATTAGAATTTGTTTTCATCAAATCAAAATAGATTTTACATATGCATACAAGTGTCTTTAGCATTTTTGGGAGACATGTACTGGTAATTGCTATTCTTATATGCCTTTTAAATTCTGAAGACTACGAAGTCAACACATTAGTCATGAACTTTATGCAGAATTCACATGAAATGCAATGGTTAAACTTCTGGAAATTTTGTAATTTGTACATATATTCAACACTCTCAAGAGTGTAAATGTTAATGAAATAAGTTAATCTACTAGATTTAAGCTCAGTTTTTATGAGGGTCACCTGATCAATGAACATTACAAGACAAAGATCTGTTTTATTTCTTATTTAATTTTTTGCTGCTGAGAAAAAAAATCACAATGGGATTCTAAGATGTATTTCCTATTTCACTTGCTCAACTCTAATAGATAAGAGGTCAATCAGCCAGAATACTATTTGATCCCTGTTGAAGAGAAATATTGAGTTATATATAGAAATAGTGGCATATTTTTTCTTGAGGATCAGAATAATTTTGCATCCTTCAAACAATGATGATTTATCCTTAATAATCAGATAGCTTCAGCCACTTTTTCCCAAAAGGGTAATTGAGGACAAAAATTTGAGTATGCTTCTTTTGTGTATTTCAGGTCCAATTCTGCAATTCTTTAAGTGTAGCAATTATTCTGTCTTAAGAATCATGCCCTTAAATATCACAATTTTTAAATCCAGTTCAATATCAAAAATATGTAATTGTCTTTTAGTGGATTTTTAAATGTTGGAAAATGAGATCAGTGATCCTGGGCACAGTCTGTCTTCTCACACCTGAGTTCCCTGAAAAGGGAGGAGTGGGACTGACTTACACTAGATTATCTCTATCCTTCATTCCCAGTTTGAACATTCTATATCATTATGTCAAAAGCACTTTATATATTGCCAGGAAATGAGTTACAGAAAAATGCAAGCCAAAGTTATGCAATTCCTGGTATCAGTTATGTGACATGGATTGAATTCTTGCTACTACTAAAAAGAATTTTGTAGGTGTTTGAAAGCTGGTTTGTTTTATTATCAAATTTATTTATTCTGCAAAATACATTTCTGGGAATAAAATGGAGAAATTTTTCAATATTGGTACAGCCCCAAATAATCTAATATATACCCTTACACAAAATGTAATTTACTTTGGATTTGTCATGGAGGGAAAATCGTTTCCTAAAACCACAATACCTCTTAAAATTTCTAATGCATTTTGAAAGAGGACAATCATATTTCTATGAAGGTGAAAATTATTGGATAACTCTTAGGAATAAAAACTTCCTCTAATTTGTTTGTCACTGTGGACAGCTTTAGAGGTAAGAAGAGAGCAAGACATCAGAGAGAAATATTCACAGAGACTCAGTAAATCTTAAAGAAGGTCTAAAATGAGATGCCTATAGTGTCAGGTATGGTTTGGGGTTTGGAAAAGTTACTTTCTGATTTCTTGGAACCAGTTCAGATGCCTTCATATCCTACACACACACACACACACACACACACACACACACACACACACACATACACTCCTATTTCCAAATCCAAAGTCAACTACTATTTTAGAGATATAAGGTATTTGATCACATTTTCAAGTTCTCTTTCAGAAGAAACTTCAGGTTTCTTCTTCCATCTACCTTCTTAAGATACTTAAAATATCTAAATATGCATTTGAGAGAATTTTCTTCAGTGCTGAAATAATGGTTTGCAAATGTTGAACAGGGAGGCTTAACTTTAACATCTTACATTAGGCAACCCCCTCACTATGGAGCAAGCTAGCCTAGTGCCCCAAATCGACACTTGTTAAGTACCATTTAGGGTAAAATGATCATTCTCTTGAACAGAGGTGGAAGAGAAGGAAAACAAGGAAAGTGTCCAGAGAGGAGAACAGAGTAGCTCATTCTAATCAATAGTTTTAGCAAATTGTCAATATTAACATAACAGACATGAAGTTCGTTGCTGGTATCCTTCAAGAGCTTTCAGACAGACACAAATTTAAGTGGGCATTAGTTATTTTTTATTTGCTATTAATCCAAATGGTCATTTCAACTTGATTTTAAATAGGCATTTTATTTTTGAAATTTTCTCTACTGAATTTCTCTTGCTCAACATTCTTGTTTATTATGCACATGGGCTTTTTTTCTAAACTGTTTCTTGATTCCAAAGTGTGAATTCCGCCAAGATACCCAAGCTGGAGCATACTTGGACAACTGTTTCAACACTTAGTTTCTGTTGCAATTATTATGGTAAACAAAATCCAGATATAGTCAAGTTCAGGCTCTCTTCCATACCCTACTAACCAACTCCTTTGAAAATGCTTTCTATACTACGGCTCTTAATACCCACTGAGCTGGCAAGTATAGGGAAGAAATATCTGTCCTTTTAAATGTTTTTCTCTTTGTAATATCCAACTTCTATCCATTTATTAATATCTCCCCTCTGCACCTGTGGCATCATTTGGTAAACTCACTGTTACTATTCTATAATAACACTGAAGAAAATATTTTTGAAAATCCATAGTCCTGGTATCCTAATAGAACTACTGTATTTCCATTTTAGCATGTTACCTTCCAGGCTTCCTCCACATGTATATGCACCTTACATGTTATAATCATGTGTTTTTCTTTTCTCTTTTAATTGCATCCTAAGTATGTTTTGGTATTTCTATGCAACATTCTTAGTTATCATTTAACAATTGTATAACTTGCCATATTAGTGATGCACCATTATTATCATACCATACCCTATTAGCCATATATCGTGTTTTATGAGTGGTTTCATATGGTGTTTTTTTTTTTCTGTTGTTGGTAACAGAAATATTATTTGTCATTTGCCCATAGGGATGGGAATTTACAATTAAAAAAGCTGTCTCCTTATAGATAAGAGTGAGGGGGCATAAATGTGTAAATGAATCGAACACTCAATAGTGTTGGTTTTTTCTTCACTCATACAGGACACAGGATGACAGACAAAATAATTCTTCTTCAAGAAAGTCCCCATTGGGACATGAGCCAATGTTTTTAAGAGTAAGATGAGATCTTCCCCCAGCTGAGATAACACTTGTGCGTATCTCAAAATCAGATTACAGTGGTGTCAGTCTTCAAGACAATGATGCTGAACAAGCAACATGAAAAATAGAAGTAGGCAATAAATAATTACTTTGTAATATTGCAAAAGCATTTTCTTAAAGTGTCTCACCATATATTTTATAATATATTTAATATGTATGTATATTGTTGTTCTACTAGTGACTTACAAATGAACTGGAATTTCAGAAGTTCAATAGATTCTCTCCGTGAGTTTTCTATGTTTCAGTTCCTCACTAGAAAAATTAAACTGAGGATGGAGATATGGAAAAATGCTTGGGACAACCAAATATCTCAATAAAGGATTAAATTCCACTCAGCCTCTTGTCCAGATAGCATAAAATCATGTAAACGCCATTAAGTCAGAGATCGTGTCCTTGATTTATCACTGCCTTCCACTCCATGGATACCCAAAAGAAAGAAGTTTATACATAATTCTATCCAGATTCACATTAGGCAGGCATCTTGATTAATTGCCATAGTCTTTGGCTAGTTATTCCTGGACCTGACCCTTGCTATAGATTCTTTCTTTATTTTTCTCTTTATTCCTCCTCCTGATTCCATGTCAGAACCTAGAAACTTGGTATCCTCAATGACAGCACAAGGCTTTGCATGCTTTATTCCTAATAAGGTACAGAGTTAAAAATGGGCTGGTTCCAAAATGAGACATAAAGTTATTAAAACATCTCCTGTGCTACTCTTTAACAAATCTATCCCTAGAAAGTTAATAAAAACAAATACTTTTGCAATTAATGACATTCTTATTTTTCATGGTAATGGACTATTATATATGATAGCTCTTCATTCCAAGGCAAGACCACATTTGTTTTAAAAATATTAGGCTTTCGAAAATTACCTGCTGTAATTCAACATGAAAATATGAACAAATACCTTCCACATAAGTGGTAAGACCATCAGACCTACTCAGAAAGGCCTTCCTGCCCCTACGCTCTTCCATCGACCTCCTTCCTGGCTGTTTCGAGTCTGTGCCCTGCAGCTGACCACCCTAAGCATTCACTCAAACAAGTCTCTGCCTCAAACGCCCAGCCCGTTTTCACCCCTCTGCTGCTTAACGTCCTGACATCCTTCAAGGGGATACAATCTTTTAGATGTTCTACAATCTTTTAGATTTTCCCACTCGGAACTAATACTTCTATTACTCTGTCTTCAGACAACACCTCCGCCACTATCATTGTGAATTTTACTGGAGGATATGTCTATCTTCCAACTACAGTGTGAGTTCTTTGAGGGCGGGGCCACATTGTACTCATCTTTCCACTCCACCCTTCCCTCACACGGTCTTTGCCATGCTCAGTGAAAACTCTATATTGCACCTTTTGGGTCGCCCTCAAAGCCTACCTACTTCCCCTTTCTGGTAGGAAAAGAAAACTGCCTTGTTGATGTGAACTAAATCATATTGAATATAGTCAGCAACAATATGGGTCAAAGTAGGCTTCTGTGGTTTGGGACCCCAACTTTTATTTAGCATATTGTTTCTTTGGGGAAACCACATCTTACGTAACAAGGAGAAGAAAGAGATGAACCTTTCCAAAACATTTTCTCCTCCCTCCATGACTGACCGAACTCCCACTTCATTCCCCGCTCCGTGAGTCAGTGGCCATACTGCACATGTGATGAGAGCTAGTGGTTGTAGCAGCGTTTGATAATTAAGCTTTTGCATTTTTGACCAGAAAGAAAGTGAATCGATATACTTAGCTTCATCCTGTAAGTAGGTCAACAAAATATAATTCCCCAGCTTTGACTACTGTCCCTCTATTATGCTTCCGCCCAAGCGTTCTTACCGGGACTTTCAAGGCCACTGGGTGTTCCCTGGGGTCAGTCTTCAGGGGCTGAGTTGCAGATCCTGACCCCCCACCCTCACCCCCTACCCCTCACTAAGCTTCCTTTCTCTATAAAAGCTGTGAGATGCTCAGAGACTATGGTTGTGGTTCACAAAAACCCTGGCTTGTTCTGTAACAAGACGATGGCATTGTTCAGCAATTCTCTTGAGTAGTTTTTGAGGTCAGTCTTAATAACTTCCAACCCATGTAATTTGTCCTGTGAATTTCCCAAACTATCTGACTAGGTAGAAGTGGTATTTGATTTGACAGACTTTTTCTTGATCATGGCAAACATCAGGTTCTCCTCTGGCAATAGCAGGAAGGACCTCCTTGGAATATGGGTGGGGAAGGTGAGTAAAGTCTGTACAGAATTGTCAGCACAAGGAGAAGGGCCACCAGCCCCTTATCAAGCCAGTCATTCTGTGGCATCCACTCTCCCCTTTCCCCTGACATCAGCACTCTTCATCTCTGACTTAGCAGCCAATGCTAGAAAATGGCCTAAGAGGATAAACCCAACGAAAAGTGTTTTAAAACGTAAAGAGTAAAAGGAAAAGTCTAGAGAATTTTGATACATTTTTAAGTGCTAAAAGACATGTACACCTAATTTAAGAGTGCATCCAATAAGGGCAAAATTTAGCTAAAAATAGCCTATTGGATACATTTAAAAGGAATAAAAATAGCAGCCAATAAATAAGATTGAAAAGGTTAGATCGTTATTCAATAACAGGCTGAAAGGTACAATAAAAACTAGGAAGTTAAAGAAGTATAAAGTAAATATTAGTTAAAGTATTCAAAATACAAAAATAGTAAAATAATTTTAAATACATAAGTTCAGGCAAAACATCCCACTGGAAAAAGAATGAGGTGTCAGACATGAGCAGTAATGCCAAGGTCAGGACTAAGAGTCCAACAATGCATCCTGAGGACAAGGACAAGGAACAGGGCTGGGCTGGGTTCTCCTCCCAAGCAGGATTTTCTCAAAGCAAAGTTTCACCTTTCGGGCCTCAAAAATACAGACCCCTAAACTGCCACTCCCCTACAAACCCAACATCTCTCCAAAGCTCACATCTCACTCTCCCGGCATTAAGAATAGAGGCCAGCAGCAACATATTTAGAAGCAATGGGCAATTATGGCTTTATGGAGATTCTAACACAGGAGAAGTGTCACTGATTATGTTCTTGTCAACCTTGCCTGGTCTGTCCTCCTCATATCTCCTTTCCACAAGCTAGCCCAGCATTCATTCTTTCATTCATCAAGAACTGCCTAAGAAGAGAGTATAAGTCAGGGGCTATTCTGGGCCTGGATTGTCACAGTGAACAGAACAGACCAAATACCAGTCTCTAAGGAGCTCACAGCCTAGCAAGGGAGGCTGATGAGTAAACAAGTGTCTAGGGTTGAGATGAAGATGTTAAAGCTGCACTTGATAAGGCACCTAACCCTCACCTTGTTGGGGGAGGGTGGTGATCAGGAAAGGTATCTAAAAGGGTTCTACGCCCAAGTTCAACGTATGTGGGAATGGGGGTGGGGCTTCCACACATCCAAGCAACTCCCCAACACCAGTTGAGTGTCCCGCAATTCAGCTCAATTCCGACATGATGTACCCGGAGATAGTGTCAGATACCACAGGTTTAAAGGCTTAGTCTTATAAGACTGCGCCCCACCCCAACTTCAGATGACAGTCACAAGTCCAGGTCGTCATTTGTGCTTCTGACTGACCAGCTGTAAATTAGAGGTTCCGATGACTTCCCTTTGTACATCCATTAATTTTCTAGAGTGGCTCACAGATCTCAGAGATTACTTACTAGATTACTGGTTTATTATAAAAGAATATATACCTCAGGAACAGCCCAATGGAAGAGACCCATAGAGCAAGGTATAGGGAAAGGACGGGGAGCTTCCTTACTCCCTCAGAGAGCAACTTTCCCAGAATCTCCATGTGTTCAACCAGGAAGCTCTCCAAACCCCATCTTTCTGGGGTTTTCTGGAGGCTCCATCACATGTTGTGATTAAATTATTGGCCATTGGTGACTAAACTCAACATCCAGCTCCTTTCCCCTCCCCAGAGGTGAGGGAGGTGGAACTGAAAGTTCTAATCCTCTAATTACAAGGTCCGTTCCCTTAGCAACTAGCCCTCATCCTTAGGTGACTTTCCAAAAATCATCTTGTTAACAAAAAAAGAGACCTTTACAATGCTCACAACTCAGGAAATTCCAAGGGTTTTGGGAACTCTACACCAGAAACAGGGCAAAGACAAAATACATACTTCTTATTATAAATCACAGTATCACTATCACAGAGGAAAAATGTCTGACTGATATGAGACCTGAAGAATGTGTAGGAGGTAGCTGACTAAAGGGAAGGGGGAAAGTGTTCCAAGCCAAGAAAACAGTATATATGAGGCCCCGAAGGGGAAGAGAGAATGCTTTGCATTTGTTTAGAGAAATGGGAAGAATCTTCAGATGGCTAAGAAGGGGCTAGGTAGGGAAGATCAGGTCATGGCTTGGGCCTCTCCTCTCCAACATAAGGCTTTGCTGGTCCCATAGACCCCATGCTGGACTATAAGAGGTGGAAGAAAGTTTAGAGATAATCCCATTGGCCTCTCATTCCACAGAGAAAGAAGCTCTGGTCAACCTGTTTATTGTAAGAAAAGATCGGACTCACCATGACCAGGGCTTGTAGGTTTAACTGTAAGAAGAATTCATTCAACAAGCAACTGTTTAGTTTGATTGTGTTTCAGGGGCAAATTCCTTTCCACTTGGGGACAAAAAACTAACCAGATTAAGCAGCCTCCTTTCCAAACAGTTGTTTTGCCGCTGCATGCACTAAAATAACTTGGAGTACTTAAAATGAAAATATCTGATATATACCCAACTTCTGAAACCACCATCTCTGTAATACTCCTAATTATTCCATCAGGTTGATATATGGGAAAACTTTTTCCCACATAAAGAGGCCAACAATGATTATGTTGTTAATCAGATTTACATCTCTGTCGTCGACATTTTCTGTGCTTCAAAATGTCCCTAATTTCTTCCTTACTTCAGCTGCCCGGAACTCAGGTCTCTTGTACATCCCTGCACAAATACATCTACCATTCTCAAAGAGTGTCCCATTGAATGTTAGTTCCTTGAGAGGTGAATATACGTTACATAATAAAAGATTTCAACAGCAAAATGAGTTTGGGAATTGCTAAGTTAAACCTGAATCCTCAACACTCAGAATAGGACCTAGTGCAGAGTGGGCCCTAAATAAGTACTTGTGGAATAAGTGAATGCAGAATTCCATAGAGCCATTTATTCACATGCTCGGTGGCATACAAGAAGGGGGCTGAGTGTACAGCATTTCTTTGTGGGTTCCCTCAGGACTAGCATTCAATGAAATATCTCTTGGGAAATCTCGCCCTAGTCCCTAAATCTATAAGCACCAATCTTGACTAAGAAACCGAATTTCCAGAAATCAGAAAAAATGAAAAGTCAAAGGAAAGAGGGGGGAAGTTACATAAGCCCTAGAATTACCCTCATGAAGTTGGTCCTTGCCTTTTACCCAAGAGCAGTCTCCCAACAAAACACTCTTCCCTCAACAGGAATAATCTCAGTGACCAGGGCAAAGATATATCTGCCAGACATGTTTTGCCTCCAGATGTTAACTTCCCAGGTCCAAGGTTTGCCCAACAAGGGTTGCCAGATCCTGCCTTCAACTCAGAAATTGAGTTGGTCCTAGATACCAGAAATTGGTGTTTTTATAAAAGTTATAAGAAGCTTTATGATGCAGTGTTAATGTGTTATGGAACCAGCAACCCATAGGAAGTTGTAATCCCTGTCTTCCCTAGTCCCACTCTCTGAGGCCGTAAACCAGCATTCTCAGCCTCGCCCAAGACCTAAGCAAGTATCATCAAAGGAGGCCAGTGGTCTCAAACTCTAGCCTACATCAGGATCACCTGTAGGGCTTGTTAAAACACAGTTCGCTGGGACCCACCCCCAGAGTTTCGAATCCAGTGGAATTTACATTTCTGAGAAGTTCTCAGGTGAAGCCGTTGGTGCTAGTCTCTGGTTGCTTCCTCACCACTACGTGTGCTTTCAGTTGGTTTTGTAGCTACAGGCCTGGTGTATACCCATGGATCCCACGCAGCAGCATTTAGATCCAATGCCTGGTACATAATAGGCACTCAGTAAATAATTTGACTGAATTAATGAACAACTGTTTATTTAATCCCTAAGACTGGAGTTCTTCTTTGAGGAAGTGTACCCTACCTTCCCAGATGAACGTGGGGCCCAGTCCTTTATTCCCAACTTGCTCAATTGGGCTCATAGTCCCCTGCTTATCTCCAGACCTTGCAGGGGTCACTCGCTCCAAAGCCACTTATGACTAGAGACAGGGGACATGCGAGAGCCCAAGCGGGACAGACCCTCTTTAGACCCTGGGATTTAGACGACTGGCCTGCCTGGTAAAATTCAACTCCATCGTGGTCAGTTATGTCCCAGCCATTCCTGGATGATTCCTCTCCCTGCCAGGCCATTCCTGAGCTCCAGCAGTTCCCTGGCTGAAGCTTCACAACCATGCTGGCTGGGATCATGGGGCAGTGTCTGAACCGGGTTCCAAAGATGACTTTGAAATAGAGACTTGGACTAGAGATCTTGGAAGCTTTCCCAATCAGGCAGAATAAATAATGGTTTGCTTTATTATTTTCTTTCATACTGTTTTAATCATGCTCTGAGCACACAGACCCCAATAGTTAATTTCATTCTTCCCTCCCTGCGATTCGTATTTGTAAACTGTGTGGAAGAGAAAACTGCACTGTGGCCATACATAGGTAAGCAATATTTTCAGGCGTTGATGGATAATAGGGAAGGCAAATTCTAAAAATAAAGGTTTTTCCAGGGAATCCAGTAAGAAAATTTAAATCTGTTGTTTATCGATATTCCAACACTTTGATATTCTCTATGATCCCACATCACTGAGAAAGTCCAGGTAATCGCCTGATAGAAGAATGACCCACCTGTGCTAAACCACAGCCTTCCTACTCCTTTTCTGTTGCGGCTTCTACCACTGTTTCCCTTGGAAACCGAAGGAGCAGCTGCCTGCAAAACATCCCTCTCCCTCCTTACTCATCAGTCTCAAGGACTAGCAGCATGTTTTTGTCCTCACTGAAAACATTCGATGTTGGCGGACGGCATGTATGTGGAGGACAATATAAAAACACTAACACACTGGGTCAGACACATTGTGCATTCCAGCTAGTATTCTTTCTTGGATGGTTTCATTTGTCCACCTCATTTTATATGATGCGGCATGAATTTCCTCTTTGCATGGTAATGATTTGTGTACACAAATCTTCTCTACTAGATCTTAAGCTATTTAAGGTCTAAGAAGGACATGGGCTTCTGTTTGGCAGTCCCTACAGGGCCCTAGCAAAGCACCTTGCTTGAGAAAAACAAAATTGACTATGTAATTATTGGTCAACATGATTTTAACCCAGTGGTGAAAGTTGTATCATGCATTTATGATTCTTGCATGAATTTATTATTATAATAAAATGCTAAACATTTATTTTTCTTCATTCGTTCTACTTTTATCAGTTGGAATTCTATCCTAAGAAATAATTTTTCCTTCTAATCCATTTATTTGTTCACTTATTTACTTATAAATAAATATGAACTCATAGATTATTATTTTATTCAATAATTTTATTATTTTATTATTGAATCTGTTACTTTCATTTTTTAATGATCATATTGCCCCAGATTTGGCAAGGTAGAGCCCCTCTGAGCTTGCTCCTGTGACCCTGAAGTGTCTCCATCTTGCTGTATATACTACTTTTTGTCATGAGATGTTTCTATAAAATTAATTGCAAAAAGAGAAATAGCAACTTTACAGTGGATAAACTTAGTAAAAGATAAACACTTTAATCAAGTGATCAACGTTAATATTGCCAGTAATTGTGCCTCCTATTATTATATAGTGAGAAGGGCATATCACCTTGATGGCATTTCTGCCGAAAAGTGAATAACTTCAACATTATCATGAAGAAGCATCAGGAAAATCCAACTGAGGAACATTCTACAAAATAACTGGCCTGTTTTCTTCAAAAATGTTGAGGCTATAAAAGACTAGAAAACAGTCCTGATTAAAGAAGACTAGAGATGTAATACTAAATGCAATGCATCATCCTGGATAGGATGCTGGACCAGACAGAGAAAAAAAATGCTATTAAACATTATTGTGACAATTAGCAAATTTTAATAAAGTTTGGAGATTAAATAATAGTACTATTTCAATGCTAATTTTCTTATTTTGATAATTGTACTATGATTATATAAAAGAATGTCTTTATTCTTAGGGATTTAGACACTGAAGTACTTAGGGGGAAAGGAGCACCATGTCTGCACCTTATTCTCAAAAGGTTTAGAAGAATGAAAGGCAAAGGTGGTCATCTGGTGAAAGAGCGCGTGGGAAACTGGGTGAGAGAACATGGGCATTTTTTGTGCTACTCTTATAACTCTTCTGCATGTTTTAAATTATTTCAAAACTGAAAGTTAAAAATACTGAGTTGGATAAAAGTCGATACTAACATTTGTTTATTTTCATTCATTTATACTCCACTATTCTAAAAATAATTGAAGGCAATTTATAAACATGTTCATTCAATAGGATTTTTCCCATTGTCTTTAGCAGAGTTCTCTCAGAAGCAGACACTGAGCCAAAGATTTGAGTGCAAGTAGTTTATGTGGGACATGACTCTACAAAGCATCTTGCCTTGCAAAAAACATTAAAAGTTCTTCAAAGAGAAGGAAAATGATCAGGATCTTGCTCAGGAACTTGGATCTATATAAAGAAAGGAAAAGCTTCAGAGAAGAAATAAAAGAGAATAAAATATTTAGTTTTCTTACTCTTAATTGATCTAACAATAATAATTCGTTCAAAATAATAATAATAATGCATTTGATGATTATAGTTTATGCATAAATGAAATGAATGAAAGCAATGGTACGAAGGATGGGTGAGAGGAATTAGGAATATTTTTATAATGTACTTACACTACTGATGAAGTGGTATAGTGTTGTTTGAAAGAAGACTTGGAGTAGTTGTAAATGCATATTGCAAATTCTACGGCAACTACTCAAAAAGATTTTTTAAAAGTATAACTGATATGCTAAAAGAGGAAGGAGAAAAAAATGCAATCATATAAAATCTTCATTAAATCACAAATGGTAGAAAAAGAGAAGACAAAATTAGGAACAAAGAACAAGTACAACAAATAGAAAATGGTAGCAAGTATAATAGATATTAATCCAACTATATCAATGACCACTTTAAACGATCGTCTAAATATACCATTTAAAAGATAGAGACTGTCGAAGTAGATCAAAACACAAGACCCAAATATATGTTGTCTATAAGAAATCCACTTTAAATATAAAGTAGATTAAAAGTAAAGGAATGGAGAAAGCTGTATCATGCTAAAACTAATAATAATTTTTTAAAAAGCAGGAATGGCTGCATTACTTCGAAATAGTAGACTTCAACACACACACAAAAAATTATCAGGATAAAGAAGGTGCCATGAACTGAATTATATTCTCCCCCTCCAAAAAATAACGTTCATATGTTGAACCCTAAGCCCCAATATAACCATATTTGGAGATAGGGCCTAAAAGAAAGTAATTAAAGTTAAATGGTCAAAACGATAGGGCCTTGATATTACAGGATTAGTGTCCTTCTAAGAAGAGACAATAGGGAGCTGTTCTCTTTCTTTCTACAAAAAGGGAAAGAAAAGGGCATGTGAGCACACAGTGAGATGGCAGCTACCTACAATCCAGGAAGACAGAACTCACCAGAAACTGACCATGCTGGCATCCTCATCTCAGACTTCCAGGCTTTAGAACTGTGAAAAAATGAAAGTCTTTGTTCAAGCCACCTGGCCTACGGTATTTCATTGTCGCAGCCCATCCTGACTAAGACAGAGGGGCATTACATAATGATAAGGGGGTCAATTCTCCAAAAAGGCACAACAATCCTTGATGTGTATATATCTAACAACATAGTGTCAAAATACATGAGTAAAAAATCAATATCATCAATCAATTGGATTAACTGACATCTATAGACTACTTCACCTGACAATACCAGATTACACTTTCATCTCAAGATAACATGAAACATATACTAAGATGGACCACATTGTGGACCATAAAACCCACCTTAACAAATTTATGATAATAGAAATCATACAAAGTTTGCTTTTAAACCACAATAGAATTAAACTAGAGATCAATAAAAGAAAAATAGCTAGAAAATCTCAAAATATATGGAAATTAAACAACATATTTGTAAATAACACATAGGCCAAAGAAGAAATCTCAAAAGAAAGTGTAAAATATTTGAAACTAAGTGATAATGAAAACACAGCTTATCATAAATTATGGGATGCAGTGAAAGCAATACTTTGAGGGAAACGTATAGCATTGAATGTATATATTTAATAAAGAAATTTAAAATTAATAATCTAAGTGTTTAGCTTAGGAAACCAAAAATGGAGCAGCTAGTTGGAGCAGCTAGTTAAACTCAAAATAAACAGAAGAAAGGAAATGATTAAAATTAGTACAGAGATCAATGAAATTGAAAACAAGAAATCAATAGAGAAAATCAATGAAATCAATAGCTGGTTCTTTGAAAAGATCAATAAAATAGAGAAGTCTCTAGCCAGGCAAAATTAATACAAAAGAGAGAAAACACAAATGACTAATAATATCAGCATGAAAGAGGAGCTATCATTATAGATCTCGTAGACATTGAAAAGGATAATAAATGAATACTATGAACAACTCATGCCCACAAATTTGATAACCTAAATGAAATGGACCAATTCCTTGAAAGACACTATTTGCCAAAACTTACACAAAAAGAAATAGACAGTATGAATAGGACTATATCTACTAAAGAAATTGAATCAGTAATTAATAACCTTCTTAAACTGAAAACACAAGGCGCAGATGAGTTCACTGATAAATTATTTGAAACATTTAAAAAAAGAATAATACCAAATCTCTACAATCTCTTTCAGAAAATAGAAGCGGGGGAAATACTTCCTAAATTGTTACTCTAATACCAAAACCAAACAAAGATCTTAAAAGAAAACAATGGACCAATATCTCTCATGAACATAGAAGTAAAAATCCTCAACATAATATTAGCGAATTTAATTCAACAAGGTATGAAAAAAATTACACATGTAAGTGGGATTTATCCTAGGCAGTCACAGCTTTCTTAACATTCAAAAATAGGCTCACGTCAACAGGCTAAAGAAGAAAAATCGCATGATAAATCAATAGGTACAGAAAAAGCATTTGACAAAATCCAACACTCATTCATGATAAACACCCTAAACAAACAGGAATAAAAGGAAACTTCCTCAACTTAAAAAACCTACGGCTAACATCATACAACGAACATCTCACCATTATTAATGATGAGAAACTAAGAGCTCTCCTAGTAAGATCAGGAACAAGGCAAGAATGTCCCCTCTTACCTCTCCTTTTCAACATAGCTGGAAATCCTAGCTAAAGCATTAAGACAAGTAAACGACATAGAAGGCACTGATTGGGAAGGAAAAAATAAAACTGTCTTTGTTCACAGATGACATGATTGTCTGTGTAGAAAATCCAAAAGAATCAGTGATAAAAACCTCCTGGAACTGAGAAGAGATTATGGAAAGATTGCAGGATACAAAGTTAATCTATAAAAATCAATCACTCTCCTATATACCAGCAATGAACAAGTAGAATTCGAAATTAAAAATACAATACCATTTACATTAGTACCTCCCCCCTCAAAAGAAGTATTTAGGTATAAATCTAACAAAATATATACAAGATCTATATGAAGAAAACTATAAAACTGATTTAAAAAATCAAAGAATTAAATAACTGGAGAGATAGCTCAACTTGATCTATACATTTGATGCGCTCTCAATCAAAATACCACCAAGTTATTTTGTGGATATTATTAAACTGACTTTATATGAAGAGGAAAAAAACTAGGAACAGCAACACAATGTTGAAGAAGAATTGTCAGAGGACTGACACTACCCAACTTCAAGATTAAACCAAAATGCTACAGCAATTTAAGACAGTATAAAATATCCCTGGGATATACAATGAGCAAATAGTAAACAGGGAAGGTGGCGAGGAGTGTGGGGCCTGCCTTAGGGAAGCTGGAGCTGTGGTATTAGCAGGCATGCACTCCCGGGGCCACACTACGCGGGTTCAAAGACTTGCTCTGCCTTTCACTAGCTTTGTGACTTTAAGTGTAACTTCTCTGTACCTCAGTTTCTTACATTGTCGAACGGGAACCATAATGGTGCCTATTTCATAGAGATGTGAAAACGAAATGGGTTAATACGTAGCAAAAATGCTGCACAAGTGACAGCTGCCGACATTATGTCCATGAGGGTTCTGAGAAGCCAGAGTGAAGTATCTGCACGTGGCTTAGGTCTAGAGATAGAGATGCTTTTCAGAGCTGGGAAGTGAAAAGATTAGAGCCGGATTTTAAGACAATGAGTCTAGCTGAAAACAGTGGGCGGGATAGAGGTCAGGGGAGAAGGGGAGTGAGCACAGAGCAAGCAATGGGCTCCAGGCTGTGGAAAAGGGACTGATCAAGACAGTGTGGGTGGTTCCGAGGGGGCTCTCAGCCTGTGGATGGCTGCATTCCTTCAGATTCCTCCTCCTCATTCAAACTGTTTGATTAAAATGTAAAGGAAACTGAAAGAATTTAATAGCTGAGGCAAGAAGCTTTCACCAGCCTGAACTAAAGGATGGAAAACAACTCTTGATATATCAAAAGGAAAACCAACTTCTAAAAGCTTCCAGTTTTCCTTCTGTTGCCTGAACTAAGACTGAAAGGACACTAGTGGTTTTATTTAAAAGGACGCACAGCTATTCACAAGAACACTTTCCCCTTCAAAAGGTGTCGAGGATTGCTAAAAATCCCCCAAACCTGAGTTCTCACTGTGTGTTACTTCCATGAGATAAAAGAATAACAATTCGTATTAAAATGCAAAAGATCACCTTTTTCCATCTAAATCTAATATCGCAAGAGTAATTTATTCAATTAACAATAAGCCAGTCACTAATGAGGCCCCACAGGATGGCGGGGGTGGGGGGGACGTTGACCGGGAGCCTAGAGGAGGACACAATCTACAACTCTAGATGAGAGTGGCCATGAGTGAGGGGCAAGCGCATGGCAGGGAGGGGGTGGGGGAGGAGGTCACATTAAGGAAGAATGCAGATGTAGAAAGGGTAGCAAAAGAGCTTAGGGCATACATTTGCCAACCTCAGTCTTGTTGAAAGCCAACCCTAACACGTTTCATGAAACCTACATCTGCCACTCTAACTGGACAACCTGAATCCTCACTGCACGTTAACTCAGTGCTCTCTCCTTTGGGCTGTATGAATATCCCTTCCAGGGACATCTACTCACTCATTTTCCCTTGGGAAAAAAAAAATAAATAAACAGAAAATGAAAGAGGGGGCTGGGGAGACTAACCAGCCATCTACGGTCTTAATCCTCTGTGATTTCAGATGGTCTAAAGAGAGTAGATGTCTCCCTTCCCATTGGCCCAAGATGTCACTAAAATTTCAAAACTCTAGGTTCCTCTGTTTCATGAGAAGACTGTAACAGGCCACATGGCGAGACAGAATTTAAAAAACAAACAAACAAACAAATGATGTAAAACAAAGAAATTACTTTAAGCTGAGTTATAGAGAGGTTTGTTGTTAACAACTCCAGGAATTAAAGAGTTTCTTTCTGGTCCTTGAATGGGGATAGCAGTGCCACAGACCTCTTTGGGGACTGTGGCAAACTCCTTTCCTTTCAGGCAATAAGTGACCATTCCCCCTTTCTCCTGAGAGGAAAAACATGAGCATTTAATTAGGGAAGAAATAGCCAACTCAGCCCAAAATGGAGCCATCCAGTGATAGACTGGCCAACTCAATGGACATGACAGAGCACATCTTCAGCCTGGGGTCCCCGGGGACCGGCATCCTTGAGGGACTGCTCTTTAATTGGCTTCCTTACTGCTGCCAAGAGCTCGCCCTGCATTCAGGGCAGAGACAACTGCTTCACGGGCACTGTGACACAGTGGCTCACTAATGACTCATGATCACCTGAACACACTCACTGATGCTGCCATGGCTAAGGAATCCCACGTGTGCCACCAACCCAGGAGGGGAAAGACGGACTTGGGCTATGCAGCTACTCAGCCCTTCTGGCAGAGCTAGAAGAGGATGATGGCCCAGTGACTCTGAGGATCGGCATCTTCTTTTTAGGACAGTTATTAAGCAGGCGGTATCCTCACATGAAAAAATTTTTGTGCCCTTCCATCAACTATGGCTCAATAACATTCTCCCAGCCCAGGTGCCAGAGCTTCAGCCTCTTATTTACATAGAAACTGGTCTTTGGAAGCGCTCACCCCTAGATCGACTTTGATACACTGACAAAGAAACATTATCTGCCTGTATCTGCTGATCAAATCCCATGGAATTAATCATGATTCATTTCAATAGAGAAACACTCACGCAGGCAGCGCTCTGTGCCAAATGAATTTCAGAGTTAAGCCACAGGAACGAGGTGCTTTTTCTTGGGTTTTTCTATGTGGGTTACCATGGCATTCCCTCTGAACATATTTCATATTTTAAATATACAAAAACACCACAGAAATTATTTAGACAATGTCTAGAGGGAACTGCCCACAAATAATACACATACATCTCATTTTATTTGGCTGGTTAAATTGGCTTCAAGTAGAACTTGTTTATTTAGCGTTTTACTAAGTCACACAATCTTTATTCCTGTGATTTTCCACCTAGGGGAGCTGGAGCAGAGTGCAGCGGCTCAGCTCCCACCAGAGCTAGTGTGAGCGGAGGGAGAATGAGGTTCTGGTGGAAGCAGAGACAGTGGTGCCACTTTCTCAGGCTCGTCTCCCCCATGGATGGAGTCAGGGATTTGGGGACTGAAAATCTCTCTCGCCTTAAGTTAGCCCCACCTTCTGCCCCAGGTCTAAACTAGTTTCAATTACTTTAATACGATTAATTTAATAGCCTTTTCTGGGGATTAATCCTCTTTCAAAATAAAACACTCCTTAGAAGGGGAGTATCCTGGGAGCACCTCAGTGGGAATGAGCTCACAAATGGACTTCTATTGCAGGAGGAACCCCAGGCAATGCGAAGGCTGAGTCTAGTAGTGGAGGAGAAGGATGCTAAATTCAGAAGAGTCTGGAAAGGGAATGTGGGGAAATCAGACATACTTCGTATGTTCGACAATTGTGCCAAGGATGGCTGGCCTACCCCAATTTAACACCAATTTAACCCTGAAGAAGGAGGATCCCAAGAAAGGTCTGATCTGCTCATAATGAGTCAGGAAGGGGAAAACAACTACTGTATGAACAAAATGAAGCCTGTGCCTAATCCAAAAACTTACATAGGCGATATCTTGACCCAAAGTCAAAGGAGTTCCAAGTTTGTTTGGGACATTACTCCCTGTGGTAGGGACAGCTGCAAATCCTTCCAATGAGTTTCTGGAGAGCAGTGACACACAGAACTGTTTAATGGCCAGTGTCCCGCTAGTGCTTCTCTCACATGCACGCTTCCACAGGTACAAGTAGGCAATAGCTACCCTGACTTAAAAATTCCCCCCACGCATCAGTATGTAGTCTCCAATTTGCACCAGCAGTTGGTATGCACTTGAACTACACTGGATTTTCAAAGCCAAAGGAGAGAAAAGAAAGTCACATAAACCCGGGCGACATCCCCTGTTTTTGCCTGCCCTGAAAAATCAGGGCACTCTAAAGCACGACCAAAGAAATTCAACTCCACGAATCTTACCAAGTGCAAAGGTACCTCAGGGCACATCCCAGCAAACATCTTGAAGTACTTCACATATATAAGATCCTAAACCTAACCAGCTTTTCCCATAGCAATTATGTGGCAGGGGCTGCTGACCTAGGAAAACTTTGCATATTCTAAGAAAAAAGTTAATGAATACTCTTTTTGGACAGTTCTCCAGGAATTTCTTCCCTTTTCCTATCATCTACCTCCCTCCAGCAGCCAGCTTTGGCTGCCTGAGATAAAAGTGGTCAGGGCAAGAGTAAAGATTTTAAACCCCCTGAAAACCCTGCACTCTCAAAACCAAAAATGGTGGAAATCTACCTTGTCGGGTGCATCCCACATCAGGATTTTTGTCATAACCTGTACTGAGTTAACTTTTTTCTTTAAATGGACTCATTTTATTTTTTTAATGAGGAGTAGCAAGGCTTAAAGAGTTAAAAACATCCTATACCAAAATGAGTCTCCTTTATTCTTGGCCTAATCAGAGGACTGTAAGAGAATAAAAAAAGTAAATAACTTTCTCACGATGTGATTTAACAATATTTAAATCCTTATCTCTTGATCATTTAAAATCACCTAATAGGATGACCCTACAGTTGGAGGCGAGGGGCTCTAGGGAAAGCCCAAATACCCTCTCGCACACCTACACACACACACACACACATGCACACACACACACCCCACCTCTGACACACCTATCACCAGGAAGGAGTTCTGATCCATCCTCAAGCACCCAAAACTGGGCCACAAGAGCCAGTACGTTGGAACTTTGGATGGTTACACCAAAAAGGTTAAGTCTAGATGGGACGTGGCTCTTTTCTAGATCTCTTCCAGATCACTCTGCTCCCTTCCTTCATTCTCACCCCACTGGGTGGTCAGATAGGCCAAAGGCTGCCTCCCACTTATCAGGGTCCCCAATCCTCCACACTCACCCGTGCCCCTCATAAATAAACAAAAACAGAGGAACCTGGAGGATCCATGGAGAGGCCAGCAGAGGCCGACCAGTTCTAGGCCTTACTAAAATGAAGTCTGTCCTCCTCAAGAGTCTTTTTAGATCTTCTCTTACCCAGAGCCTTAGGATCCTGGACGGAGAGAAGGGAGCCAAGGAGGCCCAGCAAGCCTCCACCTCATCTAAGCTTTGAGCTATGGGGCAAAGGAGTCCTCTTGGCTCAGAAATGGTTCTGCTTGGTCGGCAGGATCTGGATGTCATTCTTTTCCTCTGACACAGTCAACCCTAAACCCTGACATCAAGTGACAATACTGAGTGATCCTACCTCGAGTTTTTATTACCCTGCCCACCTGAAAAGTCTCGTTAATCAGGAAGAGAATCAGAATTTGGATAATGCCAATCAGAATAACTGGTCCCTGAATAATTGTGTAAATTGTATAATCCAATTATGAATAAACAAAAATAATGAAAAGTGTACTACTTTCCATGAAGAACTTGAAAACGCACTTATTATTTTTTATTTTTATATTAAAATTCTTTTTGGAAGCCCCATAATGCTTTTGTATCATATTAATAATTATTGCCATTTGTTGGCACTAACTATGTCCAGTACTATACTAAGATTGTAATAGCATCTCTCGTAGGTAAATAGACTCCCCCCCCATTTTATTGATTAGGTAACTGAGGCTATGAGGGTTAAATGTGTGCCTGAGAGAACACAACTTACATATTGCAAAGCCAGGATCCCAAAGCCAGTATTCAAACACTTCGGTATCATCCTAAAAGATACTCAATGTCACTAATCATCAGAGAAATGCAAATTAAAATCATAGTACAATATCACCTCACATCTGTCAAAATGACGATCATATGTAAGTCAACAAACAACAAGTGTTGGTGAGGATACAGAGAAAAAAGGACCCTCATGCACTCTTGGTGAGATTGCAAACTGATGCAGCCACTGTGGAAAACAGTTTGGAGTTTCTGTGAAAAACTAAAAATAGAACTACCTTATGACCCAGAAATTGCACTTCTGGGTGTTTATCTAAAGATATCCAAGACATCAATTCTAAAAGATATAAACATCTTTATGTCCATTTCTGCATCATTTACAATAGCCAAGATATGGAAGCAACCTAGTGTCCATCAACAGCCAGTTTGATAAAGAGGTGGTACATATATACAATGGAATATTATTCGGCCATAAAAAAGAATCTTACCATTTGCAACAACATGGATAGACCTAGAGGATATTATGTCACGTAAAATAGATCAGACAGAGAAAGACAAACACCATATGATTTCACTTATATGCGGAATCTAAAGAACAATATAAACAAACAAACAAAACAGAAACAGACTCATAGAGAAGAAACTGATAGTTACCAAATGGGAAGGGGGCCGGAGGCTGGGTGAAAAAGGTTAAAGGATTAAGAAGCACAAATGCACTGTTATAAAGTCATCATAGGGAGTAAAGTACAGCATAGGGAATATAGTCAATGATATTATAAATATTATATATAGTGTCAGGTGGGCACTAGACTTATTGGAGGAAATTTTTTGTAAATTATATAAATGTCTAATCTCTATGCTGTATACCTGAAACTAATATAAAATAATATTGAATATCAACTATAATTGACAAAACATTTAAAAATAAGTATTAAAATAACTTGTAATTAAGGAGCATACTTAATTATTGAGTTCATCATCCTCTGAGAATGCATGTTATATCTATAAAACCAAGCATGATAAAACATGTGAACAAAAAATAAAGCAAAAAATAATATTGCCCTAAATCTTGAACATTTTAAGGCACACGACTAGTAAAGGATAGAGCTAAGACTCAAATCAGAATCTGTTTACTTCCAAAGCCTGCTCTCTTTCCACTATACGACACTATGCTTAATTTGGGGAGTTATCCAAGCAGCCTTTAACTCTTGTGTCTTTGTTCCTGAAAGGAATCCAGCCATTTGTTTAGTATGCAGAGGATTTTCACTGTGGTCAGATAGTAAGCATCTTATAGGAGGTATGTAATTAAATGAGATAGAAATTTAAGGAGATTTTGCCGAAAAGTTAATACATTTGGTTTAGACATGTGAAATCTGATGTCCATGTAGGGTACCCAAATAGAGGCATCTCAGGGATACTCGTCAATATTGGTATGTAGCTCAGGAGAGAGGTCTGGGGTAAAAATAATGATTTGAGAATTTTCATCAGCAAAGAGTTGTTTGTAAACCATGGAAGTGAATTAAACTGCACAAGAACGATAGAAAGAGTGAGAAGACAAGAGGGCTACAAAGAAAGATGTGGAGCCAGGAGAGGAGGAACCAGTGAAGGAAACCTGGGGAAGGGGCATCCAGAAAGGAAGCAGGAAAACAAAGTGGTGAGGTGGGAAAGGGGAGAGAGAGGAAGAGATGGTCAGTAGAATCCTGTGCCTTAGGCAGATCAAGTGAGGTAAGAATTAGATAATGCCGCAGGGTAGAGAATAATTTATAACGGGTTGAGGGGTTCCAGAAAGTCAGAGATGGTGGAAACAATCAATGGAGATGACTAAGAAACCCAGTGTTGTAATGATAATGGCTAACATTGACAGAGTGCTTACTAGAACCCAGGCACTGTTTACATATAATACCTCACTGAACCCTTATAGCAACTCCTTGAGAAAAGCATTGTTATCATTTTCATGTGGTGGATGAGGTGAAGGAACTTAACCAAGATCTCAAATCTTAAGGGTAGCAACACCAGGATTTGAATCCAGGCAATCTAGCTTCAGACACTGATTGATTTTCTAACCCTCAGGCTAAACCGCTTCTCTTTGTAGAAGAAGGAATAAAGGTATAAAGTAAAGAGGGGTGCCAAGAGAGGTTTTCTACATGTTTGATTTTTGATGGGAAAGTTTTAGTCTATTTGTAAATTGAGAGAAAGAGACCGATTGGAGAAAATCTAAAAATCCTAGAAAGAAAAGATAATCAATGCAACAAGTTCCCATAGAAAGAAGGTAGGATAAGAAGCAATTCCTCATCTATTATTAATTCCTCAAGTGAATGTCTACATAGGAGACTCCACTTGGTGTAGAGATTCAGTGGTAAACTAGAGATGGGGCACTAACCCCAGGAGGCTTCCAGCCTAGCAGTGGGGAGACGGAAGAAAAAAACAGGGAAACACCCATAACCTGTGTTATGTGTGATAAAGGAAATAAATCAGTGCTGGACTAGAAAACAACCTCCCTTAGGTGTCGTTCAAGCTGGAGTTTGAGAAAGAGGCAGCATTGTGAAGATTGGAGGGAAGGAGTCAAGGTGGAGAGCAAGGGGGAGAATGGAACAAGGTGCCTCAAGAGAGCTAAGCAAATCCTCTGGGTGGATTTTTTAAATTACTATTGACCAGGAAATCAAAATGTCTGGTGGAGGAGACTGGGCATAATTATTTTTTAAGTTCCATGGTGCAGCCTAGGGTGAGAAATACCTTTTTAGTACAAGCATTTCTTGAAGACCACAATAAAGATTTACTTTTTAGTCAGAGAAGCATCTGGAGGGTTTCAAGCAGAAAATGATATCATCACATTTACGTTATTTAAACAATCGGAAAAACTAAATGGTGGGGTGGATTCAGCTTTGTAAGAGGGAGAAGAGTAGCTCTTTTTTAAAACAGGAAAGAAATAAGTAAAGATAAATACTTTTATAGATAAGTTTAGAGGTGAAAATGAATGTTCACACCTAAGGACATCTATTACCTCTAAGAAAGGAACAACATGGTCCCACCTGCAGTGATGGAAGGGTTTGTGGATGGGAAGCTCAAAGGGGAGATGGGTGGTCAGAAAAAGCCAACGAAGGAGAGTAGGAAAGGAAGATACCTAGGAAAAATAAAAAACCTAGAGGGTAGCACTGGGCGCCTCAGAAGATGCCAGAAGTTAGCTTCAGTGAAGCCACCACCATCATCATCATCATCTCTACTGTGCAGAAGAGAGTGGGGATTGTCAGATCAACTGAGAGGGGTGAGCTGTAGAGCAAGTGCAGAGGGAAAATCAGAAAGTTGAGAGTTCTCGATAGGAAAACATTAGAGATTGACCATGGATTCCAGGCTGCACCAGAGAGCAAGCCAGGGAAGCCAGTTAGACTGACGCATTTGGGATCCTGGAGCCTAGAGGCAGCTGAAGAACAAACAGATTTAGTGAGAGTGGAAGAGGAGGTTTGCAAGCATGTGGATGTTGGATGGGATTTCTTAAAAAGAGCAGTTTCAAGCAATGACAAGGTCTGGGCTGTGACCGTGAGAGCAGCATTGGCAGCACCCAGTTCACCTATCACCCTCTTCAGGGAGCCTTGCAAACAGACAGTCTTTGTTTATGGACATAATTTAGATTACAAATTAAAAGTTCTCTACAACCACCAAGTATTAGAGTTTTATGGTGAAGGGATGCTAGGGAGATGGCTTCAGTCATACACTTGATGGTCGCCTGGCACCTTCCCTGAAGCACTTAAGCCCTGAATACAAACAATTCCTGGCCTATATTATCCCAGAGAGTGGGAAAGTTCTATTTAAGAACAATTTCCATCACTATGTCATCGAGAAACGAAAATCACTGTCTCAATTCAAAATGTCACTCTGTGGCTGACACCTGGTTGTTATGACCCCTGGTTATTTCTCAGTCTTAGATAAAATGCCTGTCAAGATCTCTGGCCTATTGCAAGATGATCATCATGAGTTGTTGGGTTTGTTTGTTTGTTTTTCAGTCAACTGGATGGTTAGCTGTGAGATTCAGCTGAAAACTCAAGGACTGCTTTGGAGAAGGAAGGGTGAGAAGTAGGAACTGAAGCCCCAAGCACCTGGTGGTGAGAGGCAGCAGAGCGAAGAAGTAAGATCACTGGCTCAGTGGTCAGATCAGGCATCAACTATCTCTACTTGCCAGCTGAGCAGACGCGTCCATTTTCAGAGTCCTTTTCTATACTGTGCCTAATAATATCTACTTTGCCTGCTTTGTTACAAATATAGCAAGATCAATTTGTAAAGCATTAAACACAAGGTTTGGCACACAGTTCATACAGTTCATTAAACTGTAGTTGTTTTTGTTGTTGTTGTTGTTGTTATTATTATTATTATTATTATTTTCTCAAATTATATGCTTAGGACAATGAACCACTTCCAAACCATTGCTGAGGGTTCTAAACTCTCTGAAAGTTCTCCAAAGAAATACGGTAGCAGTATGCTAGTAAACAGTAGACAAGGTAAGGGAAAGAGGAGAGCCCTGATTTGTAGTGGTTACTGATTTCCATGGTGTAAATATGTCTACCATGACTGATTTCAAACTACTTTTAACTTAAAAATAAAAAGGCAAAGTGAAAGGCAACCAGCTATTAAGAAAGCACTGATTCAGGGAGAAACTCAAACAGTGTTCTGGTTAAGAAGCAAAGGCAATGTGTATTTATGAGACAGGGAAGGGGAATAGTTATGCCCATAGAAGGAAGGAATTCTATAGGTGTAGATAAGCTAACATAGCAAGGCTAATTCTAAACAATATTTTTAATTTTCAGTCCAGTGGTCATAATATCTGTTTTCTTATTATCTTTGCAAGCAGTTGTTTAAGATACGATGTTGTTTTAGGACCAGTCTAAAGGTTATTTCACTTAGCTTTAACGTTCTAGAAGTTTGAGAGAGAAGACGTTCCAGGCAGTTCCTCTGGGATGGAAGCTCTGACTCCGTTTTAAAGTGGCTCTGTTTATATTAATTTTTTATACTCCCAAAGTGACATCACTAAAAGCACATTTGTCTCTCAGGAATCAACATGAGCTGGCTCCGGTACTCCAGTGAATGTTTATCTGAGAATTCCTCCCAAAAGTCCTTGGAAATTCATTTATTCATCTCCATACACACATCAAACACCTATTCTATTCTATTCTATTCTATTCTATTCTATTCTATTCTATTCTATTCTATTCTATTCTATTCTATTCTAAACCAACCATCTATTGTGCAAAGGGAATTTTTAAAATTGAACAAAGAAGACATGACCCTTCTCTGGAGCTCGTAGTCAGGGAGAGGGTGGACAGTTAAACAGCCATTACAACGCTGTGAGGTAGGAGCCATGTGGGGAAAGCTGTGTGACAAGAAAGGTCAAGGAAGGCCATGTTACCCAGACAAGGGTTCAGAGAAGGCTCCTAGTCTAGAGGATGAGCAGAAGCCAGCAAGGTAAAGTGAGAGGTGGGAGTGTGTTGAGCAGAGGAAGTGTTGGGTGTTAAGGCACTATGGCCTGCAGATATAAGAGCAGAAACTACAAGGAGGTTAGTATGGGCGGGTGCAGCATCGAGAGGGCGGGGCAGGGCTGGAGAGGCTAACCCCCACCAGGCCAGGCAGGGCCTTGTCAGCTGTGCCAGGGAAGCCAGCACAGGGTTTTACGCAGAAGACTAAGATAGTTGGGTTTGCCTTTTAGAAAGATTGCTCTAATGCAAAAATTACATAATTAAAAACAAAATATATAAGTGAAGAAAATTAAGGTCACCCTAGCAACAGCATGAATAACGGAATGGTGGGGAAGGATGGACAAGACCAAAAGCAGGGAACCCCAATTGGAAGCTGTTACTATAATCTGGGCAGGTGACTTGCCCCACAGGCTTGTCAGGATAGAGAAGGAGGGACAGATCTGAGAGAGGAGACAGAGCTGCAGCGCACCTGGTGACTGATAGGAATTAGGTGTGAGGGAAAAGGACTCAAAAATGATTTTCAGGTTTCTCACTTGGACCACCAGGTAGATCAGGGTGCCATTATCTGAAATACTGAAAACCAGAGGGAGGAAAAGGAAGTCTGGTGTTCAGTATTGGACATGTTGAGGTAGAGGTGCTTGAGGAAGTGAGATAACCCCTCTGGAATTCAAGAAAGAAATCTGAGTTGGCGATGAAGCCTTCAGAGTCTCTAACACACAGGTCACAGCATACACCATGGGTGTGGTTGAGATCATCCAAGGAGGGTTGTAGAGTTAGAAAAGGCAGAAGTTCAGGATAGAACTCTGAGGGTCATCAACATTAAGCCCCCAAAAGAAGAAGCACTTATAGGAGCCAGAGAAGGAGCACTCAGAGATGTCAAAAAAAAAAAAAAAAGCAGGTGAGGACTCATGAAACTCAAGCGTAACTGTTTCAAGAAGAAATCAGCAAAGCCAGATGCTGCTGAAAGATGAAGACAAGCAGGACTAGGAAATAACACTGGAGGTTTCTGCTGAGTTTGGCAAAATTTACTTCAGAGGTGTGATGGGGATGGATGCCAAGCTGCAGGGACCAGTGGAGGGAGGACGCGGAGGCAGCACGTGGAGAAAATCCTTCAAAAAGATTGACTGTGAGGGTGCAGAGAGATTAGACAGCAGCTGGACAGGAACGTGGGGTTAATGGAGGGTCGTTCTGCTTTGTTTTGAGTTTAGAGAGACATGAGCATGTTTAAATGCTATTAGGGAGGAGCCAGTGGAGAGGGGGAGGCTAAGGAAGCAGGAAAAGACGTAATGTGGGCCAGGCTGTGCCTGAAATGGACCCTAGGCTTCCAGTCACCTGTCCAGCTAAATCCTAAGCATCTCAGCAGCCCAGAGTCCACTGTTCAGTGAGGAGGAAAGGGAAGAGAAGGGGGCCACTAAGGAGAATGTGTGAGTTAGACAACTGGGGCCACACGATTTGTGAGTTACTAGTACCAAGCCCCAGTTTTAGTCACAGTAAATTTGGGGAAATGTAATTAAAATTTATGTTTTGTTATTCTGTGAAACAAAGCTTTTGATTTTTTTTTTTTAACAAAATGAATCTTTGAGTCCTTTAAATGCTTAGAAAAATAGTCCAAACTGGCAGCCTATAGGTCCGATCCAGCTGGCAGACAATTATTTTGCCTAAATAGTGTTATAAAATTCAGGAAACATCACGTAAAAGTCTAGACTTCTGAATTCTCTTGAAAACTTGCAGTCTGGAAACGCTGGGGCCACACGGCATCCATCAGATGAGCGAAGCGGCTGCGACCGCATTGAAAAGGGGCGAACGCTCTCCAGCTCGTCCTGGCCTCGCCCGTCCTCTTTTCCCGCCTGGCCCCTGGAAGGAGACGCTTCCGCTCTGGCACGAAGTTGGGTTAGGTGGTGCTGTTGTCTGTTCCAGCCCTGCTCTATCATTGAGCACTTTCTATGTGGGGGAGCAGAGAGCGAAGGCACTGGGGATACAACAGCGAATGCAACACTGTTCCTGCTCAAGGAGCAGGAAAGCTGGAGAGGCTGGGGGAACCTTAATCTCAACAATATCAACAATATGGGGCTGCTGGCTCCCTTTAACAGTACAGATTTAACTTTGCATTTAGAAAATATTCCAGCTGTCTGCTCATCCCACACACCCACTAATGAACAAAAGCACATTCAGAACGAATGCTCAACTAGCTATAGAAATTCTGACACAAATTTCCTGGAGTTTGACATTGTATTATAGCACATTGGTTTAGGAGATAGGCCAGACCACTGCCTAAGGTGGGCAGGGGGGAGAATCATTTAGCACAATACAAGTGTATTTAAAAGAACACCAGAATGTTTTTGCTAATAGCAATCTCATTGCATTCCCTTCTTTGTTTTTACAAGCTGAAGTCATTTACAATATTCTGCAGATATCTGGCCTTGTCTTTGCCATACTCAACTGAAGAAAGATTAACACAATACAACAGAAATGACCTGTAGGGCTCAGAAGATTTATTTGTTTTGCTAAAACTCTTGCAGCTGATCATTTGGCCAACATAAGCGTAAGCACATCTGCCTGCCTGTGTCCCTTGAGGGTACTATTTTAAGAAGAAGGTGCTCCGCTGAACAGAAGGGCTTTTTCGCTGTTGAGCCTTCCCCTATTCCTGCTGCGGCGAGAGTGGGGAAAATAAATTTGCTAGTTTTAATGTGGACTAAAAAAGGTACTTCCCACATAAGAAATAACTTCATCTTTTACAGTAGAATTTTTTTTTTTTGAGTAAAGAAATAAAGACAAAAACAGCCGAAGCTAGAATATTGATGTTTTTGAAAACTAGTACTAATCAGACTCTGAAGGGGTTTGGAAACAAGGTGGAGGAGGGGGTTATTTTAAGTTTGGGGCCAAGATAACTACAGGGTTTAGAAATGAAATCACACAGGCTGCTCTGTTGACTAAGGGGTCCTCCTTCCCTTCTTTCCAAATCAAGAAAACACATAGCTCGGTGTGTTATGACCACAGACTTTGTCTTTGCCTAGAACGGACTTGGATTTGAACTGCAGCTCTGCTACTTACTATCTGGGTAACCTTGCTACCTAAAGTCTCTTAGTTTCAACCTCCCCATTTATTAAACAAGAGCTGATATAGGGAAGAGGCGTGAGAACTGCATAAATTGATCGGTTGTATTCAGAGCCTACAACATGATGCTGCCAGACCACAGGAAATCTACAGAATAGAGGAAGATTCCTGCTGGGATTACTAACAAACTATACCCACACTGTGAAAAGAAAACAGGAAAACAGAATCTTTAGGTAGTATCCTACACAAAATAAATCCAACCATTTGGCCATTCCCTGTGTCCAAACCATGGAGAACCTATAGAACACTGACTGATATCGCTAGCATGCTTTTCACACTGTGTATTCATACCTTTCATGCTGCATACCCATACCATCAAAGGAAAACAGGAAAGAAAGTCTTTAAACTGTAATTCATAGAAACTAAGAATGACATAGAAACTGAATTCCTCAAACACGAACACTTGGGTCTGTCTCTGTCCTCTCATTTTCTGTCTCAGAGGAGACCACTCTGTCTATGCAGTGTTATTCCTTCTCTAATAAACTTTCATGGTTCCTCTCATTCTCTGAGAGGAGACCACGTCTCTGTCTGTGGGGCATTATTCCTTTTCTAATAAATTTTCCTTTTGTCTCTAATTCTGGCGTGCTCTTGCATTCTTTCCTGCATGCAATGAAGAACTCTCATGCCCTCTCTTGGTGTGGAACTTAAGTCCCCACTTGGGGGGATTCACCCCATCCTTTATCGAGACTATTAATACACATTTCAGAGGCTTGTGGTGAAAATGGAATGAGAAGCCCTTTGCAAAGTAGCTGGTACACAGCAAGCATTCAGTGAGTGATACCAAGAAACAGACTGAGTTCTTCTGAGCATATGGTCAAAAAATATTGGGAACATCTTTATGATATCGGTTATCGAAATTTGACATCTGAATTCCAGTATTAGCTAATTTTTAAACTATTCAAGTGCCCATTACATAAATCTAAAGAACACGACAAAAGGTAAATGAAGGGGGACATAGACTGGGGGACCAAGAGGCTAAAATACAAGTGTGGGAGAGAGAATTACTTTTCACTGTTTATACTTCTGCATGTGGGAATTTTTTTCAGCTTTACTGAGGTATAATTTACATACTATAAAATTCACCCATTTTTAAGTGCACAGTTTAATGAATTTGGGTAATGTATGTAATAATGTAATCGTGTAACCACTCGATCAAGATATACAACAGTTCTAGCACCCTAAAAGTTCTCTGTGCTGCTTCGCTATCAATCCCCTCTTCCACCGGCCCCAGGTAACCATCCGTCTGCTCTCTGTCATGATCATTTTGTCTTTTCTAGAATGTCATACAAAGTCAATCATACATTGTGTAGCATTTGACCTTTGTTTAGTATGTTTTCAAAATCCATCCATGTTGTTGCATGCATTAATATTTCCTTTTTATTTCTGAGTAATAATAAACCATAGTATGGATATATTACAATTAATTTATCCATTCACCAGTTGATAGATATTTTAGTTGTTTCTAGTTTGGGGGATATTATGAATAATGTTGCTGTTATCATTTGCATACAAGCTTTTATTTTGTATCCTTTAAATTTTGTTCCAAATGCAAGTATTCCCATTCTAAAAATTAGGGTGTGGGAAGAATCACCTCTCTGAATAACTGGAACTGGGAATAAATTAATATAATTACAGTTTAGCTGACCAAAATTTATATAACTTCTCTCCACATGCAATATTTGGTGTCTTTTTATGTACTATGTTTGTAAATACACAAGAACTATTCAGCTTCTTCTAAGCAATACATCTGGTCAATTTCCTCAGCAAACAAGATCAATCAAATCACTAGGATGATGATGATGTAAAATGCTTCCTTGCAGCTTTAAGGACACTTGAGTTTCCTTAAAAAATAAGCTTTAACAGCTACATGCAATGACATGTAGATGATGGAAATACATGCATTTGGAACGAAAGGATACATAAATTCAAATACAGACAAAACTGATCTACAGAGGTAACAGTCAGACAAGTGGTTACCTCAGGCAGGGGTCAGTGGTATGGACAGGTGCAGGGAGGGAGAGGTGGGAGAAGGGTGTGATCAGGTCTTAGGGTGCTGGAATTGTTCTCTATCTTCATTTGGGTGCTGGTTTCAAGAGTGTATACAGAGGTAAAAAACTCGTCAACTTGTGCTATTAAGATTAGTACCCTTTACTGTATGTTTACCTTAATAAAAAAAATGAAAAGCAAATAACAATAACCTTCTAATCTTGGGTCAGATGAGATCATAGGTATGACTGCCTGGCATGCTTGCCACAGAATAAATGGTGCTTTATAAACGTTCATTTCTTTCTCTTTCCAAGAGAAATGTTTCACAAAATGTTAACATTACAATCATGGAGCTTAAATATTCACTTTTTTTGTCTGCATATATGGGGTCATAATGTCTCCCCTGAACAATGAAGCATCATGTGGTATGAGAAGTACAGAGAAAGCTCTTTACACATCCTATCTTGCCATATCTGAGTGGATTCCAGCATAGGTTTTCAGCTGGACATTGAGCTTGTGTGGATTCTCAAAGGTCTTACACACAGCCACCAGGTGCAGAGCCATGCTTGCTACATTCCCAGAGTAGAGGATCCCATTGGTCTTGTACACCCCAGATACCGCCATGTCTGAAAACATATGATATAATGCCACACTTGAGTGAACTAAAGCAAAAATTTTTAAGGCTGCCGGCAGGGGCTTGCCATCCCAAATCTTTAGCTGGCCTTTCCCTTGCAGCTTGGAAAGTTCATGTTTGGCAAAGGGTCCAGAAAACATGCCAGGAATGGGGCTTAGAGGAAAAGTCACTAAGCTTGGGTGATCTGGACACAAAATGACCCAATAAATCATTCTGGTCCACAATGTAAACAGACTACTTTTGGGAAACTGTTGGTCAATGTTCAAGTAGCACTGTTTCCTTTGTCTTGCTAAGATAGCTTTGCCCTCTCATGCTCATTTGGAGACAAACAAGAGGCACAGTTTGGGAAAACCAGCTATGTTTGAGTCAATTTCTTATATCAACTTTCACATCAAGAACAGGGACTCTGGGCCACAGCTACTGAAGTTTACAAGAAATAATAAAAGGATGCATTAAAAGTTAGTTCTTTGGCTTTCATAAGAGCATTTATGCAGGGAGAGAGGTGCTTATAAAACAGCAGCCCAGTAGCTTGGAAGAGTCATTGGAGCTTCCAAAGATATGGAAAACTCAGAAAGACAAGAGGGTTCAACGTGCCAAGCTGTGAACGAAATGGACTTCCTGGTTCAAAAATGAATGATGTGTCTTGAAAAAGCTGACTTTCTTCAGGGAAGTGTGACAAAATCTTAGAAGCCTGAAACAATATAATCCGTAAGTGATTCCCCAGAGTAGATATACAGGATACTGGAGGTTCCTGCAAGAGATGAGACTGGAGAAGTTGTAGGGGAGAAGGTAGACACAGTAGGGTCAGCAGGATCAGAATACGGTTGAATCACAACAGGCATTGATACAATACAGAACGAAAACTTAGACACTTGACCTTGAATGTATGACTGCTCCTCTGCTGGAGAGAATAGCTGATCGTTTGGAATTTTAACTAAATGAGTGATGTTGAATGATGTTTTCAATCTTTCCTGACATCATCGTTTAAATGGGTAAGGAGACACTCTGTTTGACACACCCACTCTGTTTCTGCCTGGATGCTAAAGGTGCTGCTTCCAGACACCACCTAGCACACGTGCACACGCGCACGCACACACACACACACACACACACACACACACGGTTGTCATGACAATTGAGGCATAGTCTAAAGAAAGTATGCATCAAGGCCATATCTGAATAAAGCCAGTAATTCAGATATTTTGGTAATGACATCTTTGTTTCGGTGGGGGTGAGAGAACTTGTCTACCTGAAAGTAACAAACACCCATTTATCTACATTGCAAACAGTGATCTCGCCCAATTGATGAATCCCAGGATCTTGGGATAATAAAATTAAAGCCTTGGCATTTAAGGCATCAATATTTTTTCCAACAAGCTCTCTGGATGGGGTTTGCTTATCTGTTCTAGGTTCTCACCCACCAGTCATGGGAACTAAACCATAGTAAAAATAACTACCAAGCCAGTCTAGCATACAGAGTTCTGCTTTCTGGAAAACATTTTTGGTCATTTTGTTTTGTGGGAAACATTAATATCTGCAAACGTCAATTTACCACTTGTTTTTTTCACTTGTAAACATTCTGAAGTTCAGCTTGAATGTGATTGTCTTAGTGTCTATTGACTCACTCAGGAAGCAGCTTATCTAAATTAGAGCCCAAGTAATCAGAGTGATATACAGATAACAAAGGTGCCTAATTTACAATTAAAGGTAAACTTAGTTCAGTCCATTTCAACAGAGATTTACTGAATGCCTTAGACACTAGGAAATTTATCATCATTATATTAATAATCATTTTCATATAAGCATTTTCTGAGCAATTTCTTTGTGGTGGACGCTCAGGCTGCAGAGAGATATAAGATTTGGAGATGTCTATAAACACAGGCTACATCACAGGGCCATACAAGGCAAATACGCTACTATTTAGAAAAGTGAATGACTAGGAAAGCTTGGGGCAAATGAAGTTTTGGGGGCAAATGAGACTTGAGCTGAACCTCATATAAAGCATAACATTTAAATATCCTGGACATAAAAGAAGAAATATTACAGGTAAAAGAAATTGTACGAAAGCATAGAATAGTCTAGGTGTTCCCTTATTTGGCAAGCAATTATTAATAGAAGAGCAATAGGAAATAAGGCTGTATAGTGAAGAATTGACTTCACCCAAAGAGAGGTCTGGCCTTTTTCCTTGGCTACTAGAAGTTGACCTTTAGGCCTCTGGAATGTTCTGCCTAATAGAAGGGTCTTTGTTGCTGGGGAACTTTGGCTAACGATAGTTAGATAGTCTAACAATATGATTTGTGATGGGGCTTTAAGGCCACACAGTATCAGTTTTGACCTCCAGAGGAACTGGTAACTAAAAGTATTAGCCTGACCTCTGGGAGTAGGTGGAGACTAAAGATCAGCCATGTGAACAGTATGTGATTAAAACCCAATAAAAACTCTGGACAGCAAAGACAGGCTTGAGTGAGCTTCCCTGGTTAGCAATACTTTGTGTGTATCGTCATACACAGTAACCGGAAGTCATGGACAGATGCTGTCCATGACTCCATGGAGAGAGAATTCTGGAAGCTCCATGTTTGGACCCCTTCGGGACCCTGCCTGCTTTGTCTTCCCTTGGCTGATTTTAATTTGTATCCCTTTGCTGTATTAAAACTGTAATAATAAGTATAACACTCCTGAGTTCTGTGAGTCATTCTAGCAAATGATCAAATCTAAGGGTGATTATGGGTGCCCTCAAATTTTTAGCCAGCTATTCTGAAGTGAGGATGGTCCTAGGATCACCAAAATTCTGGCTGGTGACTGAAGTGAAGGCAGTCTTATGGGAACTGTTCCCTCAAACTGTATACTTGGTGAAACTCGTGACAAAGGCTGAAGAAGTCAGTTTCGTGCGGCATTGCCCGTAAGCCTAAAGAGTTTGGACATGATGCTACAGATGATTAAGTTCTTGAGCAAGAGAATAAGTATATTTTCATTGCATAATGTGTAAAAGGCAGAGGCAAGGAGACTAGTTGAGGGACTGTTTTTTGTCCAGATGTAGAAAGATGAAGGTCTGGAGTAGGGCTGCGACTAAGAAGTGGAAAGGTTGCATGCATAATAACATTTACTGAGAAGTTGCACCAGGCATCATAAAAACTCCATATGCTTTTTGTGCACGTACATATGCTTTTTTTTTTTTTTTTGGCCTTTTTAAAAAATGTTCACAGTCCCTGATTTTCACTTAGTCATACACACTTTAAAACACACTCACATACACACTCACAAAATACTCAAATATTAGGAATTAAAAAGGCATAAAACAAGGATCTTACAAGCTAAAAGAATTCCCTAGACTTCAGAACAAAACAATACCTGTTAACCATTGAAAATCCCTTTGATCGAAACACAAAGATGTTTTGTTTTAAATGGGAAGGATGTAGGGACAAGAACTAAGCCTGTACTGTCTGAGGCAGGGCCTGGCTTCTCTCTGCATGCTTTTGATCCTCAAAACAATGTTATAAAGTGGGCAACATTATTATCCCCGTTTTATAGATAAAGAAACTGAAGTACAGAGTCGTTAATTAATTTGCTCAAAATCACCCAGCAGGAAAGTGGTAGGGCTGAGATTTGACCTTAGCTCAAATCTGACTGCAGAGCCTGGCTCATAACCACTCCATTGCATGAGCTCTACCTCAGGTAAGACACTGTGGTAAAACAGTGTTAGTTTAATACTGTTTGCAACAGTATTTTCTGGCCATCTAGATATAAGAGGAGAAATTCAGGAAGAATAAAGAACAACTTCATAGTTAGCACATTGATAAAGGGAAAGATGTGGATGCCCCTATAGCCCAATTGTTCTGTTTCACCATGGACAAAAAGAATATGGGCCCAGGAGATTTGAGTCATGGGTCCAAATCTGCCTCTAACCAGAGCACCTTTGCTAAATCACTTAACTTCCGTGGGCTTCACATACTTCAGTTGCAAGTAAATCCCTATGTTCTGTGCCAGGTTTGAGCACTGGCTCTGCATTTACTAGCTATGTGACCTTGGGCAAGTAACTGAGCCTCAGCATTCTCATCTGGGAAATAGGGATTATGATATTTAGGTCATAGGGATGTTGTGAGGATATGTACAATGATGAAATAATCCATGTGAAGCCCTTAATACAATGCCTGGCATATGGCTAAGCATTCAGTTTTTTATTGTATTGTTAGTATCCAGCTCTAACTTGCTATAATACAAAACTTGTATGCCCTGAAACCACCATTCCAAATAATTCCATTGGCCAAACTCAAAGGTGAATTATTAATTTATCAATCCTTATTAATAAATATATGAGAGAAACTAGCATTTTTAGTTATCTTTACAAAGATACACATTCTATATTCTACTGTGCGACATTCACTGCTGCCTGGTGCTTCAGGAATAACATATGATAAGCATACAAGTTCACGCTGACATGTAACCAAATTGTGCAACAATAAGATAGACAATATTGTAGAATGAAGATTCAGCGTCATATCAGACCTCGACCAAAACAGATGAACCAGCACTTCCCTAAAACATAACTAAGCAGAATCTAGATACCTATGAACTTAATTCATTTTTTATCAACTTCAAGCAAAGTTTACTTCAAATTTAGCCAAAAGATATTTCCTTTTTTTTCCTCTTCAGTAGTGATCCTCAGAGATAGTATTATGACCTCATCCACATTTCTGTATGATGAGCTTACCCTTGGTGAATGCAGGAAAATCCTTTAAATCAGGGGATTATTGAAAATCAGCATCCCTGTTTACTAAGTATCCAGTGCCCTATATTTATCCATTAACAGATTGTTAAAAATCTTCATCTTTTGCTGGGAGCATGTTTGGATCTAAGCACCTGTTCACAGATTCTGAATTAGAAGCACAGGGAAGAAAGGCCCAACCAGAGATAAAATGAAATACAAAGCAAACGTGATTCAGTCATATGGTCATGTGCGATAGCAACTTTAATTTCATAATGCAGTGTTTTCCAATAATGAAACACAAGGAATTGTATGAGCACAATAGTTTCATCAACATTAACTTATAATACAGTATTTTTCAGTAATGAATGGAAAGAAAAGGAATTGTATGAGTTTCAATGAAGCATGCAGTAATCTGCATGAGCGAAAAGGTTGAATAACGAAGGTGAAATGGGAGAAGCCTCATCTCCTCTTCAACGTGATTACCAGTCCCAGTTCTTCTACAGTCATGTGATGCTTAATGATGAGGATACTACGGAGAAATGTGTTGTTAGGCAACTTTGCCATTGTACAAGCATTATGGAGTGCGCTTACACAAACCTAGGTGGTATAGACCACCGCACACCTAGGTCATAAGGTACAACCTAGTGCTCCTAGGCTACAAACCTATACAGCATGTTACTGTACTAAATACTGTAGGCAACTGTAACAAAATGGTAAGTATTTATGTATCTAACATATCTAAACATAGAAAAAGTACTGTTAAAATATAATATAAAAGATAGAAAGTGGTATACTCGTACAAGGCTCTTACCATGAATGGAGCTTGTGGGAATGGAAGTTGCTCTGGGTGAGTCAGTGAGTGAGTGGTGAGTGAATGTGAAGGACACTCCTATACCCTGCTGTGCACTTTATAAACAGTGTACATTTAGGCTACACTGTTTATATAAAGCATTTTTTTTCCTTCGATACTAAATTAACCTTAGCTTACTGTAATATTTTACTTAATTTTTTTTAAACTTTCAACTCTTGTAATAACAGTTAGCTTATAACACATATTGTACAGCTGTACAAGAATGTTTTCTTTCTTTATATACTTATTCTATAAACTTTTTTCTATCTAAAATAATTTGTTTTACTTTTTAAACTTTTTGTTATAAACTAAGACACACACGCACACATTAGCCTAGGCCTACGCAGGGTCATCAGCAGCATCTGTATCACTGTCTTCCACCTCCAGATCTTGTCCCACTGGAAAGTCTTCCAGGTCAGTAACACGCACGGAGCTGTCCTCTCCTATGGTAACAATGCCTTCTTCTGGAACACCTCCTGAAGGACCTGCCTCAGGCTCTTCTTGAGACAGTGTCACTATTTTCAGAAATATGTCCATGAGGGTTTGTTTGATTGGTTTCTTTTTCCATTATAGATTTGCTTGTAAGCAGACAATGCACCATGAACATTCCTCTCTATTAATGAAAACCTTTCAGTGTTGGGGCCTATGTTTTCAAGCTGTTTAAGGAGTTGTTGAGGTCAGTAAAAGCTTCTGCTAAACCCTTCCCCGTGAATTTTCTTAGGGTTCCTTTTCTTTTTGTCTCCTGCAGTTTCCCTTTCTCTTGCTTCTTCTTCAGCTTTGTGTTCCTGTTCCAGTACCAACAACTCATTAGTCAGTTCCTCAGGAATCACCCCCAGGAGCTCCTCAATGTCATCTTTGTCCACACCTAGGTTAAGACTGACAGCCTTGTTGACTTTTTCAACCTTCTCATCCTTGGCAAGTCATTTAAAATCGTGGACTATGTCGCTAGGTGATAGGACTTTTTTCAGCCTCAGTAAAGTCTTATGGGATCACCATCGCATATGCAGCCTGTTATTATACAGTGAAATACCATTATGCAGCACATGACTGTATTTATCACTAGACTGTAAGTTCTCTGAGGATAATTATCCTATCTGTCACATTCAGCCTTATAACTTCCAGAGCTCCAGTGCTAACACAGAGCCTAACACATATTGGATCTCAATAATTATGCATTGAATAGGTGAATTGCAAATATTTTCAAAACCTATTTTGTCTGATAGCTAATGAAACATCTCATTGTTCCCTTTTCAATTTGTGAAATTAAAATTAAATTTAGAATTGTAATGATTATTGATGTTGTTTTATCTAATTTGCTACCTTATCTTTCAAGATTCATTTCTTTCCTCACTGGCCATATAGAGGGGAAAATAACAATGTGAATAAATAGGATGTTAGAGGTCATTGTGGTAAGTGCCTGAGAGTCTGGCCACAAAAATGAAAGTATGAAACCAATGTGTTTTCCTTGTTATTGAATAAAGATAGCTCTCAAATCAAATCTATAAACATTTTCTGGGTGCCCACTATGAGAAAACCTATAGGCACAATGGACGCTACTAAGATTTGCTTCCTCGACACTTATGACTTAGAAAAATTAGAATTTTAGTATAAATTATTCACTTCTATTAATTAGAAATTTAGTATAAATTATTCACTTCTATTAATTCCTAGCTTTGTTCCTGAGTCAAGTCAATCTTCCTCCATGCTTAAGGGACTACCCATTCATCATTAACCACTCACACGAATCTCCAACTGTCTCCACTTTGTAACATTACAATGATCTATAATTTTGTCAAAGGTGGTATACAGCTTGTTCAGAACATCCACTACCTGATACAGAGTGTTTCTGCTAGAAAACTGAGTGAAGCCCATGATGTCACTGAAAAGGGGCAATGAGGTAGAAAAAAGTTAAATCAGGAAAATTAATTGGCAAGACCTAATTAAGCAATGGTACCTCCTTGTTCAGCACAATTTTTTTAAGTTCTCAGATATATTTTGAGCCAAGGAGACCTAAAGCAATGGGCCACTTAATTGCTCCAGAAAATATTCTTAATAGTTTGATATGTTTGATTTTTTTCATTTGGTTTTGGGTTTGAGATTTGAGGGTTTTGTTTTGGGTTTGCTTTTTGTTTGTTTGTGCTGCTGTTGTTGTTGTCATTGTTGTTGTTTTGCTTAGCTTTATTTTAGATTATGTCAGTATAATCAAAGCTAGGGGGCCTTGTTTGATGAGAACTTCAACCCCTAACATCAGGACTTGCCCTTTTTTCCACCTTTCAAGTGAGTAGGTTTATATAACAAGGGATTTACATAGAATGAGATGACTCACATAGAGAAGTCCCAGGTAGAAAGATTAATTTATTTGCTTGCCAATTATCCTCATTCCTACCGATGCAGAAAAATCAGACTGGCAAGAAACCAAACACCACTCAGAGAGTTGGATAACTCATATTTATTACACTAATGGTCCTAGAAGAGCTAGCACTCTGAAGATCTGGTCCCCACGTTCAAGGGTAACCTTACTTTTATAGGGCTTATCCATGCAGTTACAGTTGGCATGGGCCAATTCGCTAATTTGTCCTTGGGTGGTTACAGAGCACAGGAATTGCTATGGGCTACGGGTAGTTAGGAATTTAGGCAATACATCTGTTATCTAGACAGAACAAGCAAAGGGGAGGGTGAGTCTTCAGTTGATCTCACGTCACCCTGCCCTTCTGCCTATGCGGCAAGCATGTCTACAGAAGCAGAACAAAGAACCGATTACAAGGTCAGCCATTTGAGTGGAAAATTCCTTTTCACTACCTACATTCTGGATCTTTTATTACTTGGTTATTAGTGAGGCTTTCATTTCCTCAGATAAATTACTTCGAGTTTACTCTAGACTCTTAGCTGGAAAGAGGCTTTCTGCCTTCCTTCCCCCAAACTCCCAGAAGAGAGTATTCATCAGTAACAGGGCAGGACACTAAACGTCTTTAAACTTTGTCCTCATTTTCCCCATCCATAAACGGGGAAGATACACACACACACACACACACACCTGATTTCTTTGAGAGCCTGTACGAATCTGTTCTTGCGCAAATCATTAACAATGTTTCAACTTCACAATTTACAACTCCAATTTATGGGTTTTTCTCTCAGCTTTCAAAACTTGCCCTCAAAGAAGATAGCCTCCTAGATTGATGTGGCTATTGTATCGTTTGTCATGGAAAGGAAGAACTATGTGGCCTAATTACTCTGAGTTTTAAAACACATTTCCTAAGATGAAAAGGTATGCCTTTCTAAAGCAATTTTCTGTGTGTTTGCTAAACCGAATGTCTTTTAGCTCTAAGAAATTGTTTTTTAGAAAAAGTGGTGGGCGGAGGAACTTAACAAAATCAAACCAACATTTCTTATTAACAGCATGCCTACATGGTGAACTTGCTACTTTACTCAAATGCCTGCATTTTCTTCTTTTGTAGGTATTATTTACTCTCCATCTATTAGCAGTCACGCACAATTGTATAATACTGTAGTTTGCTCCATTGCTCTGCCTTTTGGATTAAAACCCTAATTTCAATTATGTAAATTTATTTTAAAAAATGGATAGACTCCAGTAACTCTGAGCTCAGCAAAACCAGCCTTGTCTTAAGGCCACCAGCAACTTGTTTCAGTAATATGCCTGTTTTCTGGTACGAATTAGAACAGTTAATTATCCTCAAGGAAAAACACACAGGGTTCATTCTTCATGTCTGTAACATCATCTGTCATCACTGGCATTCTCGATTGTTCTGTCCTCAGTGCACAGTAGTGGGGTATTGTTTGTGCTGTTAGCCTAGCCATAATGGATTTGCACCAAGCTGAACATTCCCTAACCCCTGCTCCCTACGACCAGTGCTGAGATGGGGTCACGGGTGCTGTCAGGGGTGGAGAAACAAGGAAAGTTCATTGGGATTTACTGACCGAGCACCTTAGTCACTAAAATTGGTGTGTCCCCTAAATCAAGACACTTTTATGAGAAGCAGAACCTCTCAGGGTGAGTTAAGCCCAACTGCTACCTTGCAGGTATTTGCAATTTAGTTGGCGCAATCAGCCAGCGACTATTAGTCCAGAGAGCTCTGGGGCTTCGTACTTTTGGGGTTTTGTGGGAACTTTTGTTTCCAAGAGCAGAGTATTTCCTTCTTCATGGGAGTTGTTTCATAAAATCAGTGTTGTGAATGAACAATTGTACCCTGCCTCCTCTAGTCCTGGGAATTAAAAATCTAACATTATTTGAATCCTTAGACTGTTGGAGGAAGCAAATCGACTAAGATCCCATTCTGGCTACAGGGTAAAAACAATTAGAGTGATTTACTAGGCACAGTTAGGGCACATTTCACTTGCTGGAAGCTTGCAACCCCCACCCCCTGGAGGGATAAAAGATGAATATTTATTAGAGTCTAATAATAGTGGAAAAATTGAAATTTTTTTCTGTGAAAAAAATAAGGTGATATTTCTGTATTTCCCTCAGGAATTTTTGTCTCAACAGACCATTTTTTATATACATATTTATAATCTACCCTGGTAATATGCTAAAGACTTATAAATGCAGCACGATCCGGCTATATTGTTATTACTTGTATTGGTTGTTAATGAGAGAATACAAAACGTATTCAGGCTTCCCATTGGCATTTATAGAGCATATACCATATCCCAAGCATTGAGCTAGACACTAGAGACACACAAAAAACCCCAAAATTCAGTCCATACACACAAATAATACATAATCTTGCTAGGTAAACAGAAATGTATATAATTAATCACATATATGTTGACTATGAAATCATGGCTTTCTGTGGCCAGGAGAGGATTTAAAGGAAGTATTGGCATGTCTCTATTCAAAAGGAGATAGTTTCAGATAGATTTGGAAAGTTATTTATTCCACCAAAAGGAAGAGAGTAACTTCTCTATGTCTATCAAACAGATGGGCAAAGACTCCAAAGGCTGATGAAAATAAACCACTCAGATTAGTTTAATCCTTCTTTTTTAGGCCCTAATTAAGGATATGGATGAATATATGGTCCCTTTCCTAGGAAATGCACATACAACCTTGCATAGAACTACAGGAATTCATAAACTACCTAGAGCCCATATATGGACTGTCTAGGATACCAAATCTAAACTCAAGGTAGTCTGGTTCCAGAGCTCTTGAGATTTCACTTGTATAAAGGAAAAGAAGACTGCATGTATTAGGAAATTGAGGTGAAGCAGCTAACGCCAAAGGAAAGACTGGAGGTACCAGGTGAGCAGAGGAGAAAGGAGATAATTGATGGAGCAAGGTCCATCAATTCTTTCTTTTCTACTAGGTTCTTCCTTTAACTATTACATCTCCTAAATTTAATAAAAAATTGACTTGTCCAGCTACAATCACATTTTTCTTCTCGCTTTCGGAGAAAAACTTCTTGAAATAGTTGCCCATACTTGTCTCCACTTCTTGCCCTATTATCTCTGAAAAATACTCCAAAGGTTTTATTTCCTCCATAGTCCACCAAAACTGCTCTTATTGAAGCCAAGAGGAACCTTCACACTGCCACATCCTGTGGCTGATTTAAGGATCAACCTCACCTTACATGACCAGAGGAAGCATTTAACATGGTTGATCACTCCCACCTATAGGAGATACTTTTCTCACTTGGCTTCTAGGATACCACCTAATCTTGATTCTAGCTGCTCTTTCTCATACCCCTTTGCTGGCTTGTCCTCTCCCTCCCCATGACTTAACAATGAGGGACCACAGAGCCCATACCTAAGTTTGTCCCTGCTACCTCTTCTACTTTATCTTCTATTTCTCCACTCCTCATCCACTCCAATGATCCCCTTACTATTCCTCAACTCACCAAGCATTCTCCTGCCTCTGTCCCTCCTGTCCCCTTTACCCCTAGATGTCCCTCACTTCATTCAGGGTTCTGACCACACCATAGAAAACAGCAGCCCCAGTCACTCTCTCACTTCTTACAGGCTTTATTTTTCTTCTAGCCCTTACCGCTACCTGATATGTCATATAACTATTTGTTAGTTTATTCATCTTCCATCTTCCTTCACTAGACTATGAACTCTACATGAGCAGAGACTCACTGCTGTATTACCTGCCTAACACAATCCCTAGCACTTAGTAAATAATTAATAAGTATTGGTTCAATGTCTAAATGAAAGGAGACAGCAAGCTGGGATCCAAAACTCAAGTGGAGAGATTGGTCTTGGAAAACAGAGGGCAGTTATTCCTCTGAGAAAAGAAACGAGTTAAGATGGACCCTTATTTCATAAGTTTAGTGATAGTTTAAAGTGGGGAACTTTGGTCATTTTCATATTTTAGAGCCGATAGTTGGGAAGGAGAAATGGTGGAGCACGTGAATCACTGAAAGTGAGGACAGATGAGATTAAGAAGAAACGTAAAGAAAGCATTCGAGGTTAGGAATTGCCAAAAAGACTGCTACACAGCTGTAGTCTAGGTGGCCTAGAACATCCAGGTCAATGGTTGGAACTTATACACCTGGATCTCAAGACAGATAGAGGGTTAAAACTCTAGGTTTAAAAATCACTGGTGTACAAGTAGTAGTGGAAGCTGGGAGCAAGATTTAAATAAGAGATGGTTTAGAACAAGTAAAAAGCCTGCCAAGGATAGACCCCATGAAACTGTCAGCATCCAAGGTGTGCGTGAAGGATGCAGAGCTGCTGAAAAGCCTGAGAGGGAGCCCGCTGGGGCAGTAGGAGGTGAATTGGAGAAAAGGTTTAAAGAAATCTGGGTAGGAGAGAGCTTCAGAAAGAAGAAAGGAGTCAGTGGTGTCAAATGCTGTAAAGAGGTCAAACAGAAAAACCAACCATTCCAATTGATTATTAAAGAATTATCGGTTTGGCTATTATTTTGCTCCTAGATGTTTACTGATTCTGTTGCATTAAAAAACAATGCTTAGTTTACTTGTTAAACTGCTAATCAGTAGTTTTCCAAGCAGGGCTCTACATTAGAATTCACCAGCGAGCTTTTAAAATACTAATGCTTGAATTTCCACCTGAATAATTACAGCAGAATGTCAGATAGGTGGAACACAAGCATCAATTTATTATGAAAGGCCCAAGAAATTGTACCATGTAGCCAAAACTGAGAAGTACTGTGCTAGGGGGAAATGGGCTTCCTATAATAACCACATAGGGAACCTCACGTCTGGCACATACTGGGCAGCCCTAGCCTACCCAACAGGGCAGAGGACAGAAAACTTTGGTCCTTGAGATAATGGAAACAACCTGTGGGATGCTAGTGGATCTTGCCTAGGCACCTGAGCATGGAGATATGATGGTCATCCCCTATGCCAGGTATCTGCTGCCTATTTGCTTCCTTGGTTTGGCAGATCCCTCAAACAAAGATCTTGGTCTATCATCACTATCATGTCTATCATCCTCATCATCAACATCATCATTAGCAACAGCAGCAGCAGCAGCAGCATATATCTGTTGAGCTCTTCATTGTACCAAGCATTTGCCAAGAGTATTACATCTGCATTAACTCAATTAACTCATTTAACATGACACTCATTTGAAGTAAGTACAGTTTTTAATCCCTATTTCATAGGATTAAAAAACTAAGGCTCATAAAGTGACTTGCCCAAAAAATGAAACTAGCATGAAACTCCCTCCAGAGCCCAAGCTCTGGATCTTGTCTACATCACACCGTTCCACTCCATTGCCAGGGCTGGAATCCTCTACCTGCCTGAGCACCTCCCCACTGCAGCTTCCTGGGAGGACTGCTCTCCCAGCTCCACCTCCCCCAAGGCTGGGCACTTCCTTGCCAGACTCATGTACAGCTGCCCAAGATCCAGTGCTAACATTAAATCTTTTCCTTGACATTATAGGTAAAGATGTGTCTTCTACCTTCAACCTTTTACGTACATCGACTTCTGTTAAAAGGACTCAGAATTACCAAAATCCTAGTAAAAATGAGAACTGACCCTTAAAAATCTGTACAAGCAGAACACAGGATTTTTAAAAACAAAGATGTAAAATTGCTATTTCCATGGCTTCAGCAGTTACTTCTAAGACCATTCCACAGAAACAAGTTAAGTATAAATTTACAAACTAACCAAATCAGCCTTCATTATTCACATTGTATTTCAATAAAGCATTACTTACTATAGAGCAGGCAACCAGTTTTTTGTTTTTCATGCATTAAGTCTTGGGTCCTTTTTGCCACAAGTACTTCCAGGTGTTTGCTGTATTTCTCCACCTAAGTATCCATCACAAAGAGAAATTACTTCATGGCAACACTTTGCTCCCTGTGTATTCATCTCTGACTCTTTGAAAGCTCCTAAAAGGCAGGGGAATATCAATAGGGGGCCTTGGCTTGTACTTATCATCCCCCTGGGACCCAGTAACCAAGCCAGCTATGAGGGAGTACACCACTGAAACTTGTCCTGAATGCCCTGGTAAATCCATACTTAAATGGATGCAGTTAGTGAGGACTGGGAAGTCACCCAAGCTTACCAAAGACATCGTCATGTCTACCGGACTAACTTTGCTGGGATTCATCTTGGATCAAAGCTTCTTTCCTTGTTCAAACATGGGTCTTCGGGATGGGTTGTTTTTCCTGCACCTCCTAATCAACTGCAGTGGTCAACAGTGACAATCAAGCACCGATTTATGGATATTCTGAACAGAATTGCAGAACTGAACAGTTTGGCATCATCTGTTCTCAGGTTTCTCTATCTTTTTTAACCTTAGCCCCATAAACCAGGAAGATTTAACTGAGCTTTACATTCAGTAGTTTGAACTACTAAATCAATGTGTGTGATTTTTGTTCGTTTTACAAATACGAAATTTGATAATAAAATGCAATATGCTTTTGAAGATCATGTATGATATGAACTGTTTATTATTGGGGATCATCCTCAGTTCTGATACACAACCTGGTCTGCCATCTTGGACTCCCCGATGAGGTATCCCTTTTTTTAAAAGATAAGAAAACTAAAGCTCAGAGATGCTTGGATGCCAGAGGCCTGGGGATTTGAGCTCACGAGGGCAATTAACACCGTGGCTGGGGCTTGATAGGACTCTGTAACACCACTGGCTGGTCCTTTCCACCCCACCACTGTCCCATGAACTGTACCTAACCCTTTCAAAGGCACGAGTCTCATTTCATGTCTTAGTAAAATAATCCTTATTAATTACACACATTATCATAAGCCACTATGCATGTCTGAGGTACAGGTATTATGGCATGCTACATATAAACATGCTCACTTTGTTTTCACTATCATATGTATCACTTTGTCCTTGTGTTTTTATGGCACCAGAGCTCTACAGGAGTGCTGGGCTCTCACCTCAGACTCCTCTTCTCTTCTCTTCTCTTCTCTTCTCTTCTCTTCTCTTCTCTTCTCTTCTCTTCTCTTCTCTTCTCTTCTCTCTCCACATCGCCTCCTTAAAAGGCTTCATCTCCATCTACGGCTACATCACGACCACAGTGATGGTCCCAAATTTCTATCTCCATCAGAGCTTCTGTTTCAAGTTCCTGACATATATTCCAGTTGCCTACTGGATGGATCATCACCTGGAGGTAGATTTGGAAAAGCCAGAAAAATCCCAATAAGTTGTTACTTGAAGCAATAGGTTACTCTTGTTGATATATCTCTTTCTAAGATGAGTTCTAATCATGAGTTCATGCTCAGTCGATGTGATGGCTTCAGAGTCAGAACTCATCAAGGTCCCTTTCTCTCCTCCCACCCCCTTACCTCTGCAAACTCTGAGGGGCAAGGACAAAGAGCTGTAATTTGCTCCTCAAGAGGGAGACATGAGGAATATGCCACAAAATAAGGTTCTTTCTGTGGGAGCAGAGATAGAAATGAAGAAAAATGAAAAGCAACTTAGCATGAGAAATAATCAAAAAAGAAGCATGTGCCAAAATCTCTAGAGCAAAATAGAATGTAGCCCCTCTGAAAGCTATCTTAGCTTTCACTGATTTACTTATTTATTTGTTTATTCAACTAATGTTCACTGAGCACCTACCATGTGCCAACTATGTTCTGGGAACTCGGGATACAGCAAAGGAAAGGCCTTGCCCTCAAGGAGGTTCTAGTCCAGAGGCAGGAGATAGCAATCCACCAAACATACATAATTTGTCAGTTTGTGATAAGACGACAGAAGGGAGTTTAAGCAAATGAATCTACATCAATGACAGATCATGAATCTAAGCCAGGTGAGGAGGGAAAGGGGGTATGAGAGGGAATGAGTTGCAGTCAAGTCGATGGAATTGGACGTCCTAGCCTGTTATGTTGGTGAAGTTGGGAAACTAAAGGGAACTCACTAGAAAAACAGGAGATGGAGGTCAGAGTGAGATATTGACATGAAGATTGTGGAGGAGATTCAGTTATGGGCAATGATGATATCTCAGGTGAAATATAGAAATGGGTAGCTGAGGCAGGTGAAGGACAAGATTATGGGAGAAGATGGTGGGGGGGAGGTGTCAAAGAATTAACAGGACAGACACTGGACACAACATCCTCGTGGATACTGAGATGACCCAAGTTATAACAGAAGTAAGCCTGGATTGAGAGAGACAGAGAGCCCAGGGCTGAATCTGTTTCGTTCCAACAGAGAACTGAATGGGAGCAAGGGAGTGAGCTGGAGCCTTAAACAGGTCTCAATCTCTCTGGGTCTCAGCTGCCTCATCTGAAAATGAAATGGCACAAATAAATAACCTACCTATAAGGTGACTTCCAGCTAATAACTCCAATTTTGGATTCCCCCAAAGGGACAAGCTGAGCTGGCTGATTCAACTCCTTTGTCACTCTCTGACCTGTAAAAAGGGCAAATTAGTAAGTGTATCAATTTACCCGTTAAACAGCATTTAGAGTTACACTGTGAATTAGGCTTTTTTTCCTCTACCATATGCCACCTATGTTCTAGGAACTCAGAGCCCCAAGTGCCTTAATTAACCATGAAGGAAAGAAAATTCTATTCTGCCACCAATACCTGTCTCTCTCTTATTTCCACCATGTCATTCCCACCATTTAAGAGGTGACAGGGAACCTTTCTGATCAAGTGTGACTTTCTCAACTTGGCATATAAGAATCTTCACCAAAGTCCCCTCCTAGACATCCAGTTGTTCCCAGCATTCCCCAACACGGGCTGATCACTGATTGACTCTAACAGTGCTGCTCAGGCCCTTTACACCCCACTGCTTCCCACAGCCCACACCCTCTCTCCCACACACACATGCTCAGCTCACTCCTGTAGAGAACAAAGCACTGTCAGCCCAGCCCCTGCCATAGACAAGTTCCATAGATAGTTACCGCTCAGTATAGAAATGACCTTGCTCATCTGCACTTGTCTAAGAGAATCCACTTTCAGGTATTAATGACAAGTGGTGAATAGAATGAGCCAATCTCCAAGAAGAGCGCTAGTCTGTTTGGTTTTGTTTTCAGTCTCTGTGAGATTATGCTTAAACTATATGATTGTTGAAAATTACTTTATTTAAACATATATTAAAGCTGGGCATAACCAGAAAATTGGGGGAAATGGGACAGATTTTTCTCATCATATACTATCATCTCTCCTTTTGTTCTTCTTTGCATTTATTTAAAAGTACCAAGAACAATGTTTGGTTGCTCTGGTTAAAATTGCCATGTCCCTTGATTTATCTGTTAAATGGCATTCAGAAGTATGTGAAAATATTGGTCAACATGCACAATCCCCAAGGTGTTTACATTTAAAATAATGAAATGATAAGTAATTTCAAGCAACCATGCCCACCCTCATTCACCTTATATTTCTCTTAAAGACAGTTTTGGTCTTTGTTGAAAATATATATAATTTTTGTGATCTGTTAGAACTTATAAACCTAGAGAGAAATTTCTTAAAATAAATAAACAGAACTTAAGGGTGAGAAGAATTTATTTCAGGATTCACATTCCGGGAAATAAAATCCATGCTCAACATCATTATGATTGAAATGTGGTCAAATGAAACAAATCCCAAAGGGTCTCTGTACTCCAGATGCAGCCAGAGTATTTTTAGTTCTGCTCTCCTTCAACTCAGCAGGCCGACATTTGGATGGGGGAACTCACTCTAATGCCCAGAAGAGTTTAGGGTATGAGATTTTTTTTGTTCAGTGCTTTTTCGAACCGAAAGCGTATGCTATTCAAACATAGATGATAATGGTGGTAAGATGATGATGATGATGATGATGATGATGATGATGACGATGATGATGAATATAGCTTATCCTCTCAAACATATGTGAACAAATCAGACACAACATTGCTCTCCACCAGGGTAGGGCGCACTGTTCACTGTTGAGCAATAGAGAAGCGGACTTGAAAATATGTTCACTTAAAAATATGTTCAATAAAGTGTGACCAAGACTGGGTCACTTTGTATGGCAATCTCCAACAAAACGATGGCATAGCTGCAAAAAGACACACAGGTCATTTTGATGTGAAATCCCTCATCCAGAACAAATTAAAGCCCACACAGATTGTTTTTTCTCTATGACATGCAGAGCCTGTTTACAGGGACAGTGGAGACATTGTTTCACGTAAGCTCAGCTATGCCCATTTTTGTGAATGCTAATAGGTCTCAATTATCTCGGAAAAAAAGTCACTATTTCTTCTAAATAAATCTGATTCACTTGTACATATGTTCCACTTAAAAACAAATTTAGATGTTCATAGACTTGTCCACAATTATAGACCAGAAGCTATTTGTCCTGCTATTTACATTGCTAATACCCACTAGTCTATGGATATCAACCTGAACTTTTCTGTTCATTATACTCAGTAAGAGATCATGTTAGAAATACTTTTCCCAATTACTCGTTTGCCTGCTTGTTTTCACTGTGATATTATATAATCATATATGAGTACATCTTTATAGTACTTTTGAAGTTTCACTTTTTATATTGAAAATTTAAAGCTGTCCCCAACCAATTTTGGTAAAAAGTGTGCATGAAGGATCTAATGGCATTTTTGCCAAACAGTTAGACAGTCATCCTGAATCCTTTATTCAAACAATCTCCTTTCTTCACTTATTCTAAATTCCATTTTTATCTAATACTAAATTATTGTACCTACTTTGGCCCATTTCGGAACTCTCTACTTATCTTTCTGGTCTCATTTCTCACCACTCCTACCCCCCACCTCCACCTTCATCTCTAAGCTCTGTCCATGCCAATCTATTTACAATCCCAGATTGGACCAGCTTCTCTTACTCATGCTGTTCCCTCTTTTTGGAAAGACCTCTCTTCTCTCCTCCTTGCCAACGTCTACTCTTCCTTAGCTCACCTCCACTGAGAAAACTTCCATGGCCCATTCCCCATGCCCAGTCTGGACTAGACGCTACTCCCAAGCACCTGACACCCCCAGGAATTCTATCATCTGATCTATAACTCTGCTTATTTGTCTTTCCCACCAGACCAAGACGTTCTTGAGGGAAGGGAGTATTTGTTTTTGTAACCTTCAGTGTCCAGCACGGTAGTTGTTAGATAAATTAATTAGACCTTGCCAGTGCCTACTACCTGCAAGGACTATTTGCTGTTGCTTGTGCTTATACTCTTCAGATGCTAAAGGACTTGCTGCCAGCATCTCCAGCCAGGTCTCCCCTGGGCACCAGTGGGTGGGCCCAGTTCAAAATCCTGTTTCCTCTAGGCATCCTTGCTTAGGTATAATGACCCACCCATTCCCATCCATACCCCATGATATAGCACAAATCCTCTTCCAAGATAATATATTCGGGTGGCAATAGATCTTTAGTAACATTGATGGAAAGAGGGCTTGGTTGTGTCTCCTGTCACTCAAATGCCTGGCTCTTACTGGAAACTCCAGTTGAGAGGAAAGTCATCGTTGAGCAGAACACCCACCAAACACTGCTTTGGGCTGTATTCTGTCACAACAGCCACATCTGGCATTTCATTGCAGACTCCAGGGAATCTGCAAATGTTTGGATAACCTAATTCTCTGGAAAAATCAATAACACAGACCGGAAAGGATTTATTTGGATCATGATCTCTTAATTCCCACTTTAAAATCTGACCTAGTTTTTCTGACCACATAAAAAAATAAATATCCTCCTGGATTTAGTGTGGTGCATACGTAAAACTTATAAATTCACCCATTGTGATTCAGAATAAAGTATTTAGAAAAAATATATATACCATCATCAAACACACAATTCATTCTGGACTAGGCACTTTACATTCACTATCTCTAACCTGCACAATAGCCCTGCATGGTAGTTATGATTATCTCCACTCTAAGTGAGGAAACTGAGGCTCTGGGAAGTGAATTAACCCAGCCAAGGCCCCTCACAGGTAAACAAGCCAGACCCTAAATTTATCTCAGCCTAATTTCAATATTCACTTATAGTTTTTAAACATTACTAGATTTTTTAACATTACCACAGTGTATTCCAGTATAAAATACAAATACAATGAGAAAATTTCTCACATTGAGAAAAGTTTCATTTTTCTCAAAAATGTTACTTTAGAAACAAGAGGCAATGTTCACCAGCCAAGTAGTCACAAATTTCAAAGTCTTTCCACACCTGCCTCTCATGTTTGTTTCTCTTGAAGATGGAGTCCCACACCCCCATCCCCAGAGGGGGAAGAGTCTCACCAAATCCCAGGCATGAGGCTGGCATTTCAGCGTGGTTAATTACTACATCTGCACCATCAGCACAGACGCACAGGTGCTGCTTTGCATAAACCAAGGACTGACTCGCAGAATCCATGGAGAGTTTTCCAGTCATAACATTTTTTCTCCGATCAAAATTCCACCATCTTTTCAGCTTGACGCTTTTTTCCCCAGTCGTCAGCCCTTGAATTAGGTCACAAATGAGATGTCCTCCAAGGGATAGCACAAATAGCATTATTTTTTTTAAATTAAATTTATTGGGGTCACATCAGTTATAACATTATATAAGTTTCAAGTGTACAGTTCCATAACACATCATCTCTATATTGCATTGCATGTTCACCACCCAAAATCTAACCTCCTTCCATCACCATACTTTTCAAAACTGATACTGATGACTAGTAGATGAAGGGCCTTCTGTGCCCTCTCCCCTCTTTTAGGAAAACTGGATGAAATGCCCTGGTCTCCCCCACCCCTTACTCACTTTCTGCTAAGGAAGTGGGCCATTTGATGGGTGAGAGCTCACACTTATGATGTAGCAACTACCGATGGGCAGAATCACCATTTTAAACACTGCCTCTTTCATTTCTGCTCCACGTGGTACGTACCTCTGGGCAGTCCCTCCTAGTTGGGGCAGGCCTGCCATTCTTTCTGTTCAACCTATGACTGGGTAGGTGTTGCAGACCTATAGTCCTGGCATGTGGATGGTTAGAAAAGTGACTTTATATCTGTTCTGCAGGCCCAGTTACTCGCTTGCTCACTCTGCCATGTGGCTGAGTATGTGAATCTAAATGACTTAGATTTGAGATGAACAGTAGAAGCATGAACTTCAACTTCACACAAGCATCAGGTCCTCCAATCCAACTTTTACCAAAGTTTACTTTAGGTATCAGGAGCTTGTCTATCTATGAAAAGAGTGATACTTTTCTCTCCTATGTATGTTCCCGCCATTGGTCAGAATCAGAATAGCGACCTAAATATCTGACACCTGAGAGTTCTTGGGAACAGGGTTCCAAAAATATTCTCTATCAACATTAGAATGGCACCAAGTTGAGGGCACATAGAAAACCCCTCTTGACTGCAAGATGAGATCTGACGGGTGGCATATGAAAAGAACGATCATTTGTGCCCTGCTTTCTAATCCACGATATGCTTTTATATACTCCCCAAGCCAGTGATGCTTTGGTTGGCCGAACCTGGCAAGCCACAGAGCCCCCATTTGCAAAGGTAAAAAAATTGGGAGTTAAACAGTATGTGGCTCCCAGATACTGCCAGCTACTTTGTACCTAAAAGACTAGTTTCATCAGTAGCATGTTGTCTAATTTCCATGTATTTGTGGTTCTTCCTGCTTTCTTTTTGCAGTTGATCTCTAGTTTCAAAGCATAATGATCAGAGAATATAAAAGACTAGTTTTAGTATAAGTACTATATTGCAAAACCACAAACTTCAACCCAACTCAGTCTCTCCTAACCAATATTAAACAGCTAACAGCCCAGTGTCTCCCCATTTATTCCCTACTTTTTGTTTGAAGAGGAAAACAAAGACTGACATATTACCCCATTAGTCTTGGAAGTAAGAAAAAAAGGGGAAAAGCACGTGTGAGTAAGGTTCACAGCATAGCCGTTTGCACATATTTTTCATTCTTGATAGAAATAGAGCCTATTTGCAAGGACATAGGTCAGGAGGTCTAGTGTCACAATACTATATATAAAGAAAATTTGGAGTTTAAACTGGCTATAAGCTCACATGAGCCAGCAACATGAAAGCACCGACAGGGAGGCTGATGCTATCAAGGGTGGCATGGGTGGCAGGTGCGTCCAACGTTAGAAAGGTGTGTTCCATTCTGTACTGGCAGTCTCATGGCAGTGTGGCAGTGTTGGGTTCCATCCCAGATGCCACACTTGGAAAGTTAATCAACAGGCTGAAAGGGCATGCACTCACTGAAGGGCTTTGGAACGTGTTCTTTATTAGGAAAAATAAGGATGTTCAGCCTGGTGAAGAGAAAACTTAAAGGAGTCCTGATATCCAACCTCTCCAGAAACCCAGCATGTTGCTGCCCCCAAGGTGGACCACCTGAGGTCTTTAGAAGCACTCGTTTATCTAATTATGCAACCCGCATGAGTTCTCTTGTGAATTTACCTGCCTGCCACTGCCATGGTGTGCCTGCTGTACCCAGATGTCAAGCCAATAGCTGGGATCAATTAGCAATTGTAATTAAAGTTGAATGTGATTAGCAACATAATAGTGAGATATTCTCTTTTAATTTCCTGAAGTTGGGAGGCTATAACATTCCTGACAGAAGATAATAAATATTAAAAAAGCTCAGAAATTCAGATGAACATTTGAGTCACATCCAAGTAATTATTCGCCAAGTCACTGTTACAAAGTAGAAATTCACTGGCCCACAAACATATAGATTATCTTAATTAATGGTCTTCTGGCCCACTACCAATAGACTTGGATACCCCTGCCATCTTTAAATGCTTAAAAAATAAATAGCTGATGACTGTCCAACAATTTGAATGTACTTAATGCCACTGAACTGTATAGTGAAAAAATGGTTAAAATGATAAATTTCATATCATGTATATTTTACCACAATAAAGAAAACGGTTTTTAAAAAATAGCATGAGGGGGTGGTAAAAAGTATAGGCTTTTCTGAGTCAGTCAGAAAGGAATATAAATTCTGCCTAGGCCTCATACTGGCTCTGTGATCTCAAGCAAGGTGATAACCCTCTCTGAATCCCAGATTCCTCCTCTACGAATTGGAGTAATAATGCCTACCCATCAAACGAAGCAAATAGTTGAAGGTAGGGAGTAGAAATGATGCATAGAAAGCACCCCGTGGATAACATGACAGCTGAGGATGGATTACACTCAGCATAAGGACCCATGGGTAGAAGTTATAGGAAGGGTAAGGAAAAGTTGCTAACACAGAATCGTCTAACAATGGAAGAGGTACCTTTACAGAAAGACTGTAGCTCTATAAAACCACAGCCCTAAAAAGCACAGCTCTAGAGAAACGATAACCCAAGAACCAGAGCCCCAAGGCTGAGGCTCCTAATCCATTCCACAGGACGAAGGTGCCACCTGTTAACAGCCGACAATCACTGTGCAGCTCAGGCTTCCGGGAGGGATCATTCCTCGAGGCCACCAGCCCCACGTTTCCAGTTACCTTACTTGTTTCACTTCCTTACTGATCACCTTGGAGAGAATGACTGTCTTTTCCTTGATCTTCCTTATGGCCACAGTCCTACCATCACTGTAATAAGGAAAGCCACTTAGACTCATTTGTGTGAGATCAGAACGGTACTCCCTCCTCATCCATGAATAAAGCTGAAGCAATGTCTTCCCAGAACAAGCTGTTTTGACGCACACAATAATTTGCTCAAGAATGTGGAAGACACTGATTGTGGAGAGGCTTGGAAAGTTGGAGCAGCTACCCAGTTTGTTAACACGCTGTATGCCTTCTCGCTGAAAACCTAATTGTGGGTCCTGGTTGTTAGTTTGAAGTCTCTGAAAGGAGCAGGAAGTGAGGAGGCAGAAGTGGGGATTACCACTTAAGTACATAGTTTTTAGAACATTTCCTAGATTGTTTTCCCAGCTTCTCCAGGCACTGCCTTCCCAAAGCTCCCCTAGAATTGTATAAACCTTTCTCAATACTTTATTTTGGATTATTTGCTTAAGTGTCCAGGTCTCTAGACACTGTGAGCAACCTGAGGATGAGAACTATGCCTTTTTCTGTTTGTACTCGCTGCACCTTCTGGAAGCCAAATATGGAGTAAGTTTTCAATGTAAGGTTGTTGAATACATTGGATAGAGAGCTGGGGCTGAATGGGCTGGGGAGAAACAAGGAAAGGAAACCAAGGAAAGAAGAGGAACTACCACAGGGCACAGACTCCTTGCTTTACACACTTTCTCTTGTGTGATGGTTTAATCTTAACAAGAACCCAACCGAGGCAGGCATTATTATTATCTTTTTTGAACAAAGAAGTAAAGTAACTTGCCCAGAGATGTCCATTAGTAAGTGAGGAGTCAAGATTCAACCCGTATCTGCCAGTTCCAAGCCCATGTTGTTTTCTCTAAGAAAATAAAACTCAGCCCAGTCCTTTTCCCCAGTTCTGTGGCTCTGCCCTGTTTCCCTCTGTATGACTCCTTCCCTGTCCTTAAAGCTTTTCCAACAATCCAGGGAGCTGTTAGTTTTATGATAATTCCAAGTCCTAAGGATCTATGCCAAAGCATTTCTGTGTCCTTCTAGTAGGAACTATTTAAAAGAATGAATTAACACACATTAGCTAGGTGCTACTTTCACTCTAAAAAAGAAAAGTGATGGATATCTTTGCTGTGAAAACTGGTAGGAAATAAACTACCAGTTATGCGTTATTAAAACAACTCTAATGAACATGAACCTAACATGCTCAAGTGATAATTGGGATAAAGATAGAATTTGAATTGGGATCAGTAAATAAATAGATTAAATCCTCTTGTCAGTGATTCCAAATAATTTTAAATTATTCTACTTTGCAGCGTGTAAATCATTTTAATACATTTTAATCTAATTGACTCTTCTCAGAAGGATCAAATGAGTTAGATATTTTCACCTTTTAATGCAGACAAATCTATCAATATTTTCCTTTCTGGTTTATCCAGTGCTTTTTGAGTTTATCCAAAGTTTGTAAACTCCTTTCTAAAACCTTATTTTGCTTTTATTTTTTACAGTGGATTATTTAAACCATCCTGAATTAACTTAGGGAATAGAGTGAAGTGAGGATATAATTCAATTTTTCCTATACAACTAATCTATTACTTCAGCCCAATTTACTGAATAATTCTCTCTTCCTGTTAGTTTAAAGTCTCTGAAAGGAGCAGGAAGTGAGGAGGCAAAAGTGGGGATTACCGCTTAAGTACAGTTTCCCTGCAGATAATGTTGGGAAAATAAAACTGACCTTGTAGGATTCAAGGATTAGGAGTAATACACAGAAAGGGCTTTGCACAATAGTTGGCACAAAGTAGGTCCCTGGTAAGTATTAGTTATTAATGCCACCAATAATACAAACAGTCTGATTTCCTTATTATTTCCAGTCTAAGAGCTCACCCAGAAAAAGTTAGAGGACATCAATTATGCTGAGTGGAGGAAAAAGATTATAAATGATTCTCTTAGTCTCCAGAGTTTCTGCCTAGGAAACCAAGTTCTTGCCTCGTTTGAATGGTGTTCAAGGGAATACCCACTGGCTGCAGCTCAGGCTTAGCATGATGATGGGAACATACCCCTGCCCCACAATGAACATATGCCCGGGAGCCAGCCTACTAGATTCCAGTCTGGGTGAAGTACTGCTTCCCGGAGAAACCAAGAGCAGCTACGCAAATGCTGTCCCCAGTGCCCCAGGTGGCATGACCTTGGCCAACTAATGGGTAACAGAGGTACAGCTTGAACTGAATTAGCCCAACTGCAAGATCCTGACTCCTAACCACTATTCCATGTTGGGTGTCTTGTCTCCCCTCACCAGGAAAAGCAGAGATGCAAATACCTCATCATCTTCAAGGGCTAGTGGAGCTCCTAGCTGTGATCACTTTCCTCCCAGAAGTGATCAGCCCTGACACTAGTAATCTTTTCTTAGCACTCCTGGCATAGAATAAAAACCTAAATATTATTCTATCTACTGACATTTCTTTAACCAAGTCCTCAAATCAAAAAGGAATAAAAAAAGCTGTCTTTTATATTGTATCAATTGTCTCCCAAGCTATCCAGGAAACTTTAGGATGTCTGAAGCCACTCTCATAGCCAATCACAATGACTCTGTGTCCTAGGTGATTCACAGATAAAAACAGAGGAAGACTGCTCAGCAATTAAGAAGGAGTAAGATCATAGACTTCCATAAGTCTCCTGTAGACTGGGCTGCAAAATGAGAAAGCACCAATGTGCTATTTACTATTTGTCAAAAGTACAAAGTTGCATTTCCAAAATATCAATAAATCTCTGGTACCTCCTGACAGGTAGAGCCCAATTAGGAGCTTCACAGGAGCCAGGGTTGGAGTCTAGCCATTCCTGGACTAGGAGCCCTGCTGATCACAGCTAAGCACAGTCTGTTAATCACGGGAGACTGATGCCAGGGATGCTGCAAGGCCAGGGCACGGGGAGCAGCTGCTTGTTGTCTACCAATGACTCACCCCGGATGACCAGGGGCTCTTGTTGGGCCCATTGCCCTTGTTCGTAGGAAGCATTCTCAGAAGGACTCCTCTTTGCTCAAGCCCAAAACTGAAGTTAAGGCAGGAGGCCTCGAGGCATGCAGGAAGCCTTGCTACTATCCCGAGATTGAACCTACCCACAAATTCAGGAATAGAGAACATGAGAACAAGCCATGGGCTTTTTTATGTGTCCTGGGCTTTGGTGGTCTGTTCTCTAAAGCCCTTGAAAGTTGTGCTGCTTTTATTCAATTACCATTTATGGAGGACTAGCTAGGTGCCTGGCACTGACAGAATTGCCTTGTTCAAATTAACAAACATCTGCTGAGCACTTACCATGTGCGAGCACTTTACCACAGAGCGAGGACTTATGTTTAAAGGAGGTGGCCTTCCGGGCTCAACGTGTGTGACTTCCACTGAGCTCAGTGCCCTGGTTTTCACAGCTTTCTCGATTCCCACAGTAGGAGCAGTCTGGTTTACCAGAAAGAGCACTAGACCAGGATCCAGAAGGTTCCATCTGCTCACACCCTGTATGACTTACGGAAGTCCCTTAACCCACCCACCTCAGTTTTCTCATGGGCCAAAAAAGATGCAGTAAGATGAATCTAGGATGATTATTATTGAAATATAGAAGGAGAATGAAAAAAATGTATTTTAGTCCTATTTAATCTAACTATTATAGCAGACAAATAAAATTCTCCAACTAAGAAAGACATGGGGAAATTGAAACATAAAATCAGCCCCAGGAAAATAGGTTTATTTTCACAAACAGGTTTATTATCAGGGCTGCTGCACCTTATGTTTCTGGTGTTCATTTTGTTCAGTGCCCAGTCACAACATGCAGAATAGCCCCAACCACCACCCCCTCAGAATCACTGGATCTGAGCAGAAGGGCCCTCAGCCCACCTCATCCAGTATTCTGCTTCCACAGGACTCATCACCAACATCCTAGTGGAGGCCTGTGCTTGAACGCACACAGGGGTAAGGCATTCATTATTTGTCAATGTGCTACTCCACTCCTGCTTAGCTCTGATGAGTTAAAATCACAAAATCCAAAACCTCTCCTGATATCTACCCCTCTGTGGTCCTAGTTCAGCCCCACTGAAGCTACCTGAATTTACCTAACCCCTCTTTCCCAAGGCAGTCTTTGACACAAACCCTCATCCTCTCCCTCAGAACTTCTCTAAAATGCTCTGGAGTTTACAAAGTACTTCCCTTATAGGTCATTAGCAAAATGACATTCCAAAAAGGGGAATGGGGACCCACACTCTGACTTTGCTCGAGTGCTATTAACAGGAATGAGTTTATTCAGAAGCTGACATTAGGCATAGAAAATAGGCATGACCTTTTCAACCAGACCCTAGGGAGGATACACTAAAAATATATCTATGTCCTCAGGCACCATGGTCAGAGCCGACACTATGAATAACCCTCCTTGCTCCCTGGAGACTCAGACAGGCAACGAGAAGGGGCCTGCTGGCCAAATTGCGTGTAAGAGGGTGAAGGCCAGTGCTGGCCTTCGTCCTCTAAGAGATGACGCGTGATCCAGAGCAATGGAGGCTTTGTTCATGCCTGAGCTGTGAGACGGGCCAGAGGAGGATTATGAGAATGGGAGGATTTGACTATAAAATAATCATGATAATTTCCCTCAATATTTGACAATTATGAGCAAGAATTTGGATTCAAATTAACTTATGATTAAACTCAAATAATGTTATGGTACTGTTGATTAAAATGGAACATCTGGCCGTACTAAGTCCAGGTCCTTGGATAGCAGAAAGACTTAATCGCACATAAGTATTATCACTTAATAATAACAATAAGAATTAACATTTATTGAGCCAGTCATTGTGCTTCACCTAGATTCTCTCATTTTATCTTTATGACAACCCTATAAGGAGATACTATTATTATCCTCATTTTACAGTTGAGGAGACAAAGCTGATAGCAAGTAAGTAACTTGCCCAAGGTTGTACAACTAGTAAACAAATTACTCTGGGCCTATGTGACTTGGATTCTGAGCTCTTAACCAAGAAACAAAAAAAAATAAAAAATAAAAATAAAATAACAGAGAAAGAATAAGGCCACTTTCCGTAGCTAATTAGTTATAGAGCCATTTGGACTAGACCAAGGTGAATAGATACTATTCACTCCAACATATAGACTTCTCCTGAGAAGCAAACAGGGCAGGCCTGACTGATGTAGACTCTCTGGGGGTTTCTGGGCCCAGGACTCTGCCATCTGCAATCTAGGCTTTACCACAGCTCCCTAGTCATATCATACATAGATCGCCAGGCTCTCCTGCCCCTTCCGCCACCTGTGCCCGCTTGACCAAGCAGAGGCACTTGTTCCTCCAAGCCTGTGCTGAGCCCCTTAAATCTAGCAGTCTACCTAGAAAACCATGACCCATCTGTGCTTCCTTGTCTGTCACCCCCCTCCACAGGTGCTGAGCCTGCCTGAGCATCTGCCACAGCTGGCTCTTCTCCTCACCTGCCCTAAACTTAGGTGACTCTGAATCTGGATCTACAGGCTGCATTCCCATGCCTATTTTAAACCTTAAGAAGCAATAAGCCCAGTGGTTTCAGCCCACCAGACTTGAATTCAGTCTCAGGCATGCCATTTGAGAGGTGGGTGACCTTGACAAGCTTCCCAAACTTAGCCTCAATTTTCTCTTTTTTTCTGATGTATAATTGATATGGCATTATATTAATTTTAGGTATACAATGTAATGATTCAATATTTATTTTGGTGTCAATGTTCTTATCTATAAAAGTGGATTTTAAGGATTCTATGAGGTAAGATACAAAGGACCTAGAATTTACTGCTTAACCCAATCTGAACTTGAGTATTCCCTGGATACCTCCTGCTCAGACGCCACCTAAGACTTAGCTTTGAGTTCCTGATTTGTTTTCAATTACCATTCCTAAGGTAGGGCTTCCCTGAACTGACAACTCATATCAAACCACACTGGAGACACGATGTTCACCTACGGCTTGTTCACAGAGCACTGGAGAGGCAAAGTGCCTTCAAGAACAAGCCTCCTGAAGTCACACACCTGATTGGTGACAGAGTTGAGACTAGAACACTGATTCAAATAATTTGCCTACTTGCTGCCATTGTTTAGGATGGACTAAAAAGTAAACAGAGGTTAAGTTTCTTGGTAAAGAGATGCCATTAATATGATTATTTATAATAACTGTGATCCTCTGAATCCCCAAAGTTGGGTCATCTAAAAATCCTTTTCTTTCACTTTTGTAGCATTACATTTATCTGCCTAATTAGATTTTAGATATGCCAAGGCTCAAATTAATTTGAATTCCCTGATTTCAAATGAGATGACAGTGGAATTTGGTGCCCCAAGAATGAGCTGGGTGACAGACAGAGCTAGTTAGGAAATCTATTTTGTCGAATGTAATCTCTGGGTAATTAGGATGTAATCTCTGGGTAATTAGGATGTGACCGTAGGCTACTTACACTCACTGTTACACTCTCAGAGTTAGGAGTGACACTACATTATTTGTCCATTCATAATTGTGATGATTCCCAAACATCATCAACCACATGCTAGTATCACAATTTTTGGAATATCTTTGGATCGCTATTATCTACTTCGTGTGTTTCCGTAAAATCACTTTTTTATTTTATTAAGCTGTGTCTAAACAGTAATATCTGTGCAATCATAAGCTGATATTCCAGTTATTTTTATTCTAATATGCATTAAAACAAATACACGACTATTGAAGGTATTTTTTGTTTGTTTTTTGTTTTGTTTTGTTTTTGAAGCCTACAGCACCTAGTCTTCCTAAGTGGTCTCCCATCCAAGTACTAACCAGACCAGACCCTATTTAGCTTCTGAGATCAGATGAGATTGGGCATGTTCAGGGTGGTATGGCCGTAGACAAAGTTTTTCTTTTTTTAATTTCCCATTAGTGATACATAAACCACTACCTTGTCAGATGCACAAATTCCTTCTACACACTGTACACATTTGATCAAGCAACCTCCTCTTCAATAATTCCAGTGAGGATACTCACTACTTTCCAACTGTTACCTAAGCAGTTAGTTCCAGCTAAATGGTCAGAAAGCTTTGGAAGGTCATCAGGCAGTACTGGAATATTCTGCAACTTTTTCCTTTTTTTCAGAAAGAATTTCGTAAGAGAGTATAAGACTTTATGGTCAGAGGTGGTTAGAATTTCAACTCCACTACTTGTAAGTTCCTGAGCAAGTGACAACTTCTCTGAGCCTCAGTTTCTTCATTCTACAAGAGGACAGTAATACCCATCTGACAGGGTTGTGCTATTGGGTTAAAATGCATACATAAATCATCTAGCACAGCACCTGGCACAAAGTAATCATCTAATTAACTTGAGTTTCCTTCTTTTTCCACAAGAGTACTGAGTAAAATAACCCGGAAATGCTGACTAATGGCTTGGTAAGAATTGGCCTGGTTTTTATCCTAGAGCCACTTCAATCACTCACTGTTTTGCATATGAATTTGGGACAGTATTTTTCTCCACACCTGACCGGGAACCTATTATCTTTCCAAACTATAGCTAAGGGACATTATCATTCTGAATATCAAGGCAGAATTTCTGACTGAAAGGGCAGAGTCCTCACTGTTGTTTTTCTAAGTGCAACAAGTTACCATGATCCCAAGGGGAAATCGGGTCTGCCCAGGGAAGGGAGCCTGCTAGGGAAAGGGTGGGCTCTAACCTGGGAGGCACCAACCCTGAATCTGGTTAGCTTAATTCAACTGAATTACAGCAGAAAAACATAAGGCATTACTATCTAAAGAGCTGGGGCCTTTGAACTGAGGCTGCATAGCTCGCAGAAAAAGTAGGGAAAGGAGAGCTGGAGCACCTAATGAGGTGGTCAAAGCCTTATTTGCATTTGTTTCACTCATTATTATGTGGCATTAAGGAAATTTTCTGCTGAACAATGACCTTGACATGTGATTTCCTGTGCTCTCTGGGAATATGCAGAGCATTATAAGAAGCAATGATTCCCAAAGAGCCCATCTAATCTGACAATTTTCATTAGCTTCCAAAAGATTTTCTCTTTTGTCCATGTCTCCCATTTTTTTAGTGTGTTATTATTTAAAAAAAAAAAAAAAGGAGAAAGAGCGAGAGAGAACAAGATCTATAACCTTCAATGTCCTTGCAAAAGTTAGAAGTCTAACACAAATCCTATCTTTCACTCATCTTTGCCACCAGTCAGCACTTCTCAGCAGGTGAATTAAATACACACTAGCCCAACTCTCATCTTTCTCTGAAACTTAGTGGTACTCTCCAGGAGAGTCACGTGAGTTTGACCTAAGAGCCAAAGACTATCAGGACCACGCACTGATCTAGGCTGTCAGATCTTGAGTACTCCAATCTCAACCAATTTTGAGTCTTCATTAGAAACATGGATTGTGAAGGGTTTAAAAATAAAAGTCTGATTGTGGTCATTTACAAACTCGGTTTGATATGAGTGAAATCTACTATCCAACTTTCATCCCCAAATATCTTTTGTTTCTGATACTGAAACCACTAAAACAACAAAAATAGAAATATGATTTAAATATTTTACAGTAAAAATTAATCAAAGCAATAGCATTCAGCACAAAATTAATACTTAATTATTCATCATTATCAACAGTAAGAGTACCAGTAAGATGATGGTACTCATTAGCAAAGTCAATTACAATGGGTTTAATAAGGAGTTCAATTAAAGTAAGATAAATAAAAAAGCTAAAAACTAGAGAATTCAATATAGGTTTTAAATGTCAAATGACTTCATTTTAGATTTATCAAAATCCTTAATTTTGATACATTGCACGTTTCAACTTTAAAATCTTGTTTTCTGGCTTTTCGAAAGCTATTTTTATTCCCCCATCCTACCCCTCCCCTACTTCTCTGGAATCATTCTTTAGCAGTCTAGTGAATTTCTCTCCATTCTTGGGCTCTAATGAATTATTTCTCTCACACACACATCCCCCACACACACTCTGCCCCCTAAATCAACAGGTTCTATTATCTGTCCTGGGGAAGAAAACATTAGCATCAACAATCCAAAACAACTTATGGAAAATGCCAAACCATGGACTTTTGGGTTTCAGAACACTATATAGGTTTTGGGGGTAACTAGGTCTTTCTAATAATACTTTCTAGAACATAGCTTAGATGCACCTTGTCAACTATCTACACACACACCAAATACAGGAGGAGCAGGAGCCCACACATTAGAGTATGAACTGGTAAGAATTTGAGATTTTAAATTTGCTACAGTGGATATACTTAAAGTTGGTTTGACAAGGGACCAAAAAAAAAAAAAAATGCATGAGAAGCCCTAGTGTCTTTCCAAACCATTTGCCAGCCCCCACCTGAGAAGGAAGTTATCTTAACTTCTGGATCAGCTCCTAGACCTTTCTTTAATGCACAGAACCAAGATAATGGGGGAAAGGGGAAATTTAAAGTTGCCAAAAAGGCTATGTTGACCTACATAAAGAAAAGCTGAGCAAAGAAGGAAGAGTGAAGAGATAAGCAAGTTTACGTGGGTTCAGTTGGATAAAGATTTGGAGTAGCTTGTATTGCAGAATAAGACAGAATGGAGAAGCTACAATGTTGGAGAAACAGTTTAAAATTTTAAAAAGGATTTTTAAGAAGTTATGCTATAGAGTTTTCAGGAGAGATAACAAAAATGCTTTAACTTTTTTATTTATAATATGTAATATATAATAATGTTAATTATTTGCTGGTCTATTATTCATTGAATGAGACTCCATGCTGGACTGGACCACAAGGCGATTATCTCCATCTGCATAATATCAAGTGCCAACAAAGATTCAAGTTACCAGATTAGTTGGCAATCATTATTAAGGCTGTGTGTCCGTATGTATGTGTGCGTGTGTTTTATTCTTTTAACACAGTTTGCTTTCCTCTCACCTATTAGACATTAAGTTCTTTGACATCATGTACTCTGCCTTTTGTAAAATAAGAATAAAAAGTATAAAGCTCTAGACACAGTATGGCAGGATATGCTCATGAAAGTTTACTGCTTGATGCAGAAATAAGACTGAGATCATTTAGCTACAATGGCCTCCATGCAGAATGTATCGATTCCCTGTTCTCTTCACTGAGGCTCTGGAAGGGACAAAGAAGTCCTAACTGCCAATTCTGAAATCCCCAGGTGCACCAGCCCCAGATTACTTTAACTATTGTTAATTACTAGTTCCTCACAACTTACTGCTCCACACCAGTGCATCCTAATAGCATGACTAAGAACCATGGACATAAAGGCAACAAAAGAATACATTTGAAAACAAGCAATGTCTATAGAGACTGAATAGATTGGCCTGAGAAACAATCCCCCAAAAGCAGGACTGGACAGTGATGGCCAAGCTCAGTGTGGACCTTTCCAAAGTTGGGGACTAGTCTCACTCAACTCTCCCAACGAAGGGTAGTTAGGGCCCAAGACTTTCTTCTCTAAAGTGTAGTTTGAAGATCATCAGACTTAGAGTCCAGTAAACTGGATTCAATCCAAGCTCTGTCACCATCTTTAGAGGTAACACTAGGTGGGAGGTTGTACAAAGAAATCGACTTTGGAGCTAGACAGACTGGGTTCAAATCCTAGTTCCTTCACTTACTCTTTTGTCCATGGCTAAGCACTTCACCTTTTTGTGCTTCACTTTCCTCATCCATAAGAAGGGGTAATAATACTTACTCATCAGGGTTTGTCATAAGAATTAAATAAGCTATATGTGGTGCTCAAGAAATGTCAGTTGTTGCTGTGTGGCCTTGGGCAAATTACTTAACATCTCTGGACCTCAATGTCCTCATTCGTAAAATAATGGGGATGGATTATATAATTTCCAAGACTCTTGACAACAGAGAACTCTAAGAAGATATCAGATCCTGACAGAGAATAATAAACACAAGGAAAAAATAGCTAAGAAAAACTTGGCATGAGATGTTGGTTAAATCTTACCAGAATGGTCAAGGCAGAGGCAGTAGAGACCAAACAGGCTAGAAAGGTGATCATCACCCAGGTACTACTCTCCACAGTCAGCAGGATACAAGGAGCAGCTCACACTCTCCTCACAAAGGCCATTCCCACGGGCTGAGCCAATGGAGAGAAAGAAAAAAAATGCTAAACAAAAAATACTTAAAGACCATCAGAAGTAAATTCAATAAAAAATTATTTTTAAATAGAACAAAAAAGCAAACTGATCTAAGACCAGGTTCTGAAGCTAGTTCTATCACTAGCTTGGTTTCCAATTTTGTTTTGGCTAACCAGGAAGCTCACAGCAAAATTTATTGTTCATTTTCAATATCTCTACAGAAGTTTTATATTGTCACTATAAGTCTACTCCCCATTTCACTTGGCCATTATACTTTATTTTCCTTGATCATAGCTTTGTTTTTATTTTAGATTTTCCTATTTCATTGATTTATTCTTATAATTTCCTTGAAATTCTTTATAAAACAAGACAGGGTATAAAGAAATAGAAATCATTTTTCAAATCACTCAGTTACTTTATGTATCATTTCTCTATAGAGCTCAATGTCCAACATCCCTTTCAGTTTTAATCCTGTTCATTCTAATCTTTTATTTCTAAAGCTCAGTCCATATTAGGTTACCTTTATAGAGCCTTGTCTTACTATGTAAATAGCAGTGGGTTGTTCAATGTGTTTTAAGTTTTCCTTTCATTAAGACTCATTTATGCTCCCTAAGATTATTATCAGTAGCACTAATGAATTTGAAATGACTCATTTTATAGATCCCCATCCATTATATTAGGCATTCCATTAATATCCTAGAAATGCATTTATAATTCTAACATTTGAATGGGGCTTAACGTTTACATAGAACTTGTTAGCTTGACTAAGAGTCTGAAATTATCTTACTTTGATCTTCAGCAGCCCTATATGATAAGTGAAGCAGACACACATCTCCATTGCAGAGATGAGGAAACAAAATATATACAGATTAAGTGACTTGCTCAAACATCATTCAGGTAACAATTCACACAGTGACTTGAACTCTGATCTTCTGATTCTAAACTCTGGGCCCTCTCCCAACCCCTACAAAGGACTCCTCCAGCTCCCATTGAACACTTCCAGGTCACATATCTCCTGGGACAGCCTCTTTGATATGTTGCCCTGGAGAGTTACCTGCTCTTTTCCTGTGGAGTACCAGAGAATGGGTCTTATTCCTCTTTGACACGACAGACCTTCTAATGTTTGAAACCATAATCCTATAACCTTTATATCTTTATTCCTAAGTCCAACATCACAGTTAAATTCCCTCAGAACTGTTTTATCTATTAGGCCCAAAATGCCCAGTGCTTGGGGCTCATGAGCTTTCCAGAGGCCTATGGGGGTGGGGCGGGGGGAGAGCATAAATGAACTGGCTCTAAGCTACAGAAAAGCAAACTGAAAATAATAAACCTTTAATTAACAGCCTGCAAAATGTAACATTATATAAACTGCATTGTTAAATTTATTATTCATAAAAATTTTCATTACTTGTTATAATTTGGATTTGATTCTCTTGTTTTACAAGAATTCTTGAGTAGACACAATAATTGATAAGGCATAGTGAACAGTACATTTAATAAGTCATTCATAGGCAAACAATTTCAAAAGCAAAATTATAAAAATCCTTCTAACATTTTTATGGAAAATTTTACATTTAATTGAGATGTGGGTACATTTTAATACATTTAGCATAAGTGATAAAACCTTCAGAAGAGTCTACAGAAAGCTTAGAGTGATCCAGAGTCTCCCACTGCTTAAATTCTCTATACAGGTCAATAAGACACCTTTTAGTAACGTTACTCCCTGTGGCCTAAGTTTATGTAGCATCTTCTAACTGCTGAATTTGGCCAGTAAATTGAACCTCATTGGTTTGGAAGAAAATGAAATTGCTGGGTAGCACTTGGAACCTTGCCACAATATCACCAATACGGCCTATAATGTGTCAGAGATAATAGGTAACTAAGAATTCAAAAGGACCACCTATAGGAAGCTTCCTCTTCGCACTAATCAAACCCAGTCTCCTCCAGACTTGATGAGAAACTGCTCTTTAAAAACTCAAACTGTAGCAAAAAGAGCTTCTGCAGTCTGCATATTGCCAAGGGCATGGTTTTAATTGCCTCAAGGAGCCTTGGGGTACATTGGAAGAATCCTAAAAAAAAAAAAAATTGTATGTTAAAAACTATCTTGTATCCAGACAGAGACTACTGTTAATTCTGTTAAACTTCTTACATTCAAAGGATATGCTTGGCATCAAATATGGGCAAGTACTTAAAGACCCAAAGTCTCTGTGAGTGCTGCCTTCATAGAGCCTAAGATGAGACCATTGGGCATGAAGTCTTTTACCTTCAGTGCCCCCCAGAAGCCACCAAGGGAAAAAGCTGTGGGGATCAGCTTGTGAATCCTACAGGCTGGTGATGATGGCAAACCTTCCTGGAGAGCTGAACCCATTACTGTTGGCCTTGATCCCAGGCTTTCTCGAAGTCCTGGGGAGCTGAATTACTGAGGCAATATTTTGATGGTACCTGCCAATTCTAGAACTTGCTACTTGGCTTAGGAAAGGAAAGCCTGAACCTTATTTGGGTTCTAGGGGGACTACCTGGGTCTTTCTGCCTGAGGCACAAAAGAAAGCAAATTCCTGACAAGAGTGGGGCAGGGGACATGACGCCCTGCATCAAGCGACTTGTGTACAAAAGAGCTTCTAACCAAAGGTACTTCATGTCTTCAGAGGTTCTGGGTGGCCTGGTTAAGGATGAATTTTCCTCATAAAAGCCCTGTGTCTCCATCTAGCATTTCTAGATTTGCCTCCTATTCAGTCTTCCAAGTCTGCTTGTTCCTTCTCTGTGTCTCGAACCCAAGTTTGCCTCTCCGCCCAGGCCCTCCAGAATGATGTTTGGTTCTTTTTTTTTTTTTAATAAACAATTTTATTAGATGAATTCATTTATTTGACACATTAAATTAGGCAAAGAAAAATACATGCAACTTCGGAAAAAGAAACACATTCTCATACTACTTGAACATATAGCAGTGGTCAAAAATAATTATTGTGGGATGAATCCCAGGATTAATGAAAAATAAACCCTGGACAGAAAAATGTCAGGCTTCTCACTTCGCCAAGTCCTTTACTAAATGTGCTTCCTTATGTTCTTCGGCTTCTTCCGACTCTTTCACTCTCTAGTATCTGCAGAAGATCGGTACGTGCAGCTTCCAACCTGCGCTGGTGATCTGGGATCATCACGTAGGACTCCTGCAGGATTCCCGCCTGCTTTTCAAAGGCATAATCTGTACTACCTTCAGCTTTCATTTTTTAAATCTTTTCTTGTTCTCTTCTTGTTCTTTTGCTTCTTTTTCATACATCATTTTTTTTCCTTTGGCCAATTGCTTCATGCCAGTTTTGATCTTGATCTGCCTCACACAAGAGCCAAGGTCCCTCGGGTGCCACGGGAAGAAGGAACGGAGAGCAGGGGTAATCCAGCAGAGAGAGAGCACAAAGGAGGGGCTTATGTCCAAAATCAGCTTGGTCTTTGACGCTGGCTTCCCCTAGTGGTGTCTACAGATGTCCTGGCTGTATTCCCAAAGCCAGTCTGGGCGCCAGAACCAGCCAGGGCTGCACAGCTACACCTCTGGTCTTCCAGGCAAAGTTTCTAGATGCTCTTATGCAGAGATCTCTAGAGCATCTAGGTAGAGATTTAGTCAGGACCCTTGATCAAAGGGAGAGGTTTGGCCATAGAGTAACATAGCCCTTTTCACAATATAGTAGTACTTACTGAGTACCTGTGCTACTCAGGAACTATGCTAGATACTTGAGGTACAGCAAGGAACAAGGCCTTCCTGGGCCCTATCACAGAACTTAGAGTCACCTTCTGACCTACTGAACGGACATTCCGCTTCCTTACCCACTGTAGGTAGCCCAGTAGTTTCAACTTTCAGAGTAGCCTGCATCTTTCCAATTATGACATGGGCAATAAGAGAGGTTACATCCTCATGGACCAATACCACCTGGAATAACAATAAAGCTAAGAATCAGTACAGCCAAGGTTCATTCCATCTCTTCTACCCGATTGCCATTCTAGTTCATGCATTGTTGCCCTGGGATGTCTATGATCTATGGGTACCTCAAGGATATATCCATCAGTCACTTCACATTGCAGCTCTAGTGCAAAGGAAAAAATTCGATAGACAATAAATACCCTAGGGCTACTCAGTGTAGTGCACATTAAACCTGCTCTTTCCACTGGAATAAGTATTTAGCTCATTGGAGCATACATGACAGCAAGAAAAACATAGCTCATGAAATCATATTTATTTGCTATTAATCTTATAAGAACATCCTTTATCCACATTAAAATACTCAAAATCAAGACCCATAGTCATCTTTGGGGCATATGATTGATTAGAAAGAAGCATTCCTGAATCATGATATTCATGATACTGATTCCTTGAAGGTTAACACAAGGAGAAAGATTATCTGCTCTTTTATTACAGCTCCCAAGATAAGGCTTCTCTCATCTATGACCATGGATACTGGTTTTTCTGAATTTTGTAAAGTTTCTAATGTCTAACCTAAATCCCTCCAAAATATCATTTAATTCTTACTCTCTTATGCTATCTTCAGTAAGTATTACTCCATTTCGAAGGTCAAATACAAATCATTTAGGTAATATACTTTAATAACTAGGAGTTTGATTTAGCATTTTTAAATTATAAAATTATTTTTAAATTGGCTATTTCATGGTCTTCTCCATATTTACTGCAACTGAGTATATCTCACTTTGTTGAATAAATGCATCCTAGAAAGTTAACTTTTAAAGTGAATCTTTCCCCTCTGACAGTAATATCAAACCAGTCCCAAGACAAAAGAAAATCACCTTTAATGATACAGGAATCTTTTTAAAATTGCACATTTAATGGAGAATTTTTTATAAAATAATAATAACAAACATGCGAAGACTAAAGTTTCTTTTGTTTGGCAGAATTGCTTCTAGAGTTAGAGGGAAAACAGCAATTATAGTTTAAGAACAGAACATCCTAGACTAAAAATTCATTCAGCTTTTATCAAATCTCCCTACCATCATAATAACTCCTTGTTTCTCCTTGGGTACTCAGACCTTGTTTCCTAGCAATTGATAGAGACTGCAGGCTTTTAGGAATAAGCAATTGAGATAAGACTGAGGAGAGTGAAGAGAGAGGTCCCAAATACCACAGGAAGGGGATCCATAGGCGATTATGGAAAAAGTGGGCCTCCCTCTTATGTGTTCATAGTGTTACCTGTTCCAATTTAAATTTAGGCTCTAGACATCATATAATAATTCATTTAATCAACCAGAATCCATTCATTTTATATCCATAAAGGAGGGACAGCACAGGTGGAGAAAAAAGTAACTAGTAAAAGGAGGTCAAAATGTAGTGTTGTGAATCAGATTGTAGAGTGACCAGGAGTTCAGCACCTTGCCCAAAGACACCAGTTACATTGTGCGTGATTGTGTGTATGTGTGCATATGCACATACATGCATATGGGCACATGCACATGCAAATAACAGTGTAGTAATGGCACCATGACTTTGGTAGGGGTTGGTACAGACTAAATCAAAAGAAAAGAGGGAAAAAAAACAATACAGATCTATTTATATGGTAGATTTGCAATTATATAAAAGCAAAGAAAAGTCATCAAATTTTAACTGTGGTTATTTCTATGATCGTGGATGGTTTCTCTTAGCACTTTTTTTTATATTTTCTTAATTTTATAGTAATCATTCATCTTTGACTTCCATATGTAATGAGGAAATTTTTTGTTTAAAAAAGAAGAAAAAAGTTTGAGATGAAGGAATAGCAGGCCTAGGGAAAGTACCTGAGAAGAGAATAGAAAAAGACTCGATCAAGAAGCAGAGGGTGGAGATAGTGGAGAAAACATTAAAATTCACAAGTGAGGTCAGTGTGGGGCTTAAAGGCAGCTCTAGGGTTGACACAAAGCAGGGACTGTAAAAGAGATGAACTAGGTAGTGAGGCCCTGTAGCTGTAATTTACCCACCTGTATGTACTGGTACCCCCAAATTGCTTCACACATAATAAAAGAGGTTTGGACCTAAATTACCAACTGAATGTGCAAACTCAAGACGCACTCGACAAGAGGGCAAAAGAGGAGTAGAAAAGAAAGATAGCCGTCCCAAAAGCTGCCATCTAGAGGGACCATCCCCTAAAGCCAAGAGGAAAGAGGACATGACAAACCCATCTCAAGAGCAGATTGGCCGCCACCCAGAGCCAGTTACTAAAACACATGGCCCACAGCAATGGCTCTCAACCCACAAACAACAGCAACAGCTCTCAACCCAAAAACACAAAGGCAGACTCAAGTGAAAGGTAGAGGAGACTCTTTAGAGGGTCCAGAGTGAGAGCTGCCACCCAATCCTTCTTTTCCAAGTCACTGAGATACAACCCAGGATTTGATAACCTGAGAGTGAATCTCTAAGGGATGTACATGAAGTACATGATAAGAGGGAAAACTATCCATATATTAGTTCCGAGCCTTTCTCCTCCTGCCGTGCTTAAGAAAATTCTGTTCTACAATAAAAATTTTAAAAAGAGGAAGAGAGAGAGAATTCTATCTTGATCCACCTCATCTCACCTCCCAGCCAGGAATGGTCCTGCTTTGTTGTTTTGTTTTGTTTTGTTTTGTTTCATTTAAAAAAAAAAAAAAGTCTTTGAACTTTGTAATGCAGAGGAAAGGAGCTGGGGAGAAAGACAAGAGTCATAGAGACAAGAGTTCGTGGGGCATGGGGGAGTTTTTTGGAAAAAGACTTGAGGTGAGGGAGATGAGAAAGCTGCTTCAGTGTGAGAGAAATAGGTGGATGAGAAAAGGAGATGTTAGATATGTATCACTGTGGTATCCTTACCTACCCTTGCAGATTTCACAAAAGGCACGTAAAGGGCTGAGACCTTTAGAAATGACTATATTATTTTAACCACGACAGTGCTGTTGTCCCATGAGAGCACAGGCTTTAAAAAGATTGCACATTGATGAGGCACAGCTTATTCCTATAGGGACATTAGGGCTCAGGGGTGAAGCTAACTAGAGTCCAATAAAACCACAGCAAACATTTACTTCCTCATGTTCTTGTGTGCATTGGGTAAAATAAGGGTCTTGAGCCCTTACTGTTTTCCCCTGGGATTTTTTTCTAATAGAATTGTCCCCGAAGTTCCTAAATCTGAAAACTGCTCAAATATCTGACAGTACAGAAGGTATTAAAGCACACTGTGTTGAAAATGACATGTTGAAAAATGATATCTTCCCTATGCTTGAGCTGCACAGAAATGTCTGTTCCAGGTATGTTTTAAAGGATGAATGGGCAAATCTAAAATACTCTTTGTAGCTCAAGTACAATACTTGACAGTTTCATACCTTGGTGTTCTCTAATGAAAGCAAGGCTTCTTTAATGAAATCAATTGTACTTGTTATAATAAGTAGAAATAATGAGACATTCTGCACATACCAAGATGTGCTACTAATCTTATATGCACAGCCATAGGCATATATATAAGGTACACACTGGGACCTGCTGGGGGTCATGAGAACTCAATAGTAAACCCTGAGCCTTGGTAAACAGTCAAGAGCTAAATGGAGACAAATGACATCCCTGTTGTGGTGCAGTAATATTCCCAAAATCCAGGACAGAAATAGCACAAATGTGGTATGCATGCTACCACCCCATCTCCAGTGACTATGGCAGACATTATTAATCAACTGATACTCTTACCTACTAAACCATGCAAGGACCCAGAAACCTGCTCATTGCAGTTCTTCAGACAGTCACTCTTAATGGATCAGAGCTGGCATGTGAGATGAATTTTATTTGCCATTCCTAGCTTGTGGATGGTTAGGGCCGAAATGTCAATGTAGGGGTGAGTGTACAAAGATCCCACCCCAGGAGCACACAGGGGTATTGGAGTTGATGGGATGAAGATAAACCGACTACAGAGCTGGCCTTCTGCAAATGGCAAAGACAGGGCACTTATAGGTGGCAAGTGGCATAAAAGGCACCCTTGCCTATAATTATCTCTCAAAATCCCAAAACCACTTCTATTTTCACCTCTTGGTTTTAGGCACTGAGGGTTGCTGTTCAAATGAAGGTGCATTCAGGAAAGAGTAACCTTTTGAGCTACTGTCTTTTATAAACATCTTGTCTCAAATTAACTTTATAAACATCAACAAATTAGATGCCTGGAAAGACCCTGAAGAATTAGGGTTCAAGCTGGATCAAGTTTAAAGAGGCAAATTATCAGGGATTAGTCAAAGAAGGTGCTAAGGGCTGGGCACAGAATACCACTTCCCACCCACAGCTCTCAGAAAGGTCAGCCCTATAACCAGAAAACTGGGCATCAGATCCTCAAACAAGGAACAAAACTGAGTAAATTGATAGTAAATTTAGTAAATTTACTAAAATTGGTTAGAGGGAAACATTTGATTAGGACTTTATCTTTAATAAATAAAATTAAAATTTAAAAAAACGAGCTTGTTTTATTTTACTTTTTAATTAGGTTTTAATCGGCACAATTATGTACTAAGTCTTTTTAAACAAGTCAAATATTTATGTTAGGGGACATAACTTTTCCAACAAAAAGAATATAAAAGCATTATATAATATCCTTCATTTCATGGTCAATTTTTGTAGTAAGATCATAAAGAGGGTCACTTCAGCAAAAAAAAAAAAAAAAAAAACTCAAGTACATATTAATTTACCAATATCAATATCCTTTCACATTCAAATCATTTGCTTTGAAGACCCAACATGTCACAACCCTTACTGGCTTTCTCTTTGGTTAACTGACCAGACTTTCCCGAATCTCATTTGTGTATGATTTAAACAACATTCCAACATCAGTTTCTTCAACTTCGAGAAATCCTGAAATGTTTGCAAGAATATAATTTCACTTCACAACCTATTTACATTAAGTCTGCATTTATACTGTCAAAGGTTACAATACTCATCAGCGAAGCTGACTGGGAAAATATGATAGGTGAGGAGAGGCAGGTTCTGGCATCTATAGCAAGCTGGATACTTGGGAGAAGACAAACTTTACAGGTTGAAGGGTATGTTCATGTGATAACAGATGTTGCTTCCCTATGAAATCATGTAATTGCTGTGCCTGGGATCGTGAACACTCCGATATTCAGGATGCCTCTATTATGCCACTTTCCTCCCTGGGCCACAGCTGATTGGATCAGAGATGAACATCTGACCCAGCTAAACCAATCGTCTTCTCCTTCCTGGGAATCTGGGATTGAGACAGTTATACGTATAGAACAGTGACATCTGAACTTTTTTGAGAGTACATCCCTATCAGTAAAAAGGTTTAACTACACTCTCCACAGATATGTTTTTATTTATAAATTGGATTCATAATTATATTCATTTGTATATTACATAAATATAATATTCATTCTCTCAAATATTTTAAATGTTTTAATATTTTAATTTTATGACTAACAAAACCTTTTTATTCTCTATAATTAATATATTAATAAAATATTTAAAATTTTATTATTAATTAATTATTCATTGTTTTAAGACTTCATCAACTCTAAGACACAAAGAGTCATTTGGAAGCTATGTTCATCTATAATAGTTGATTTTAATGGCTGCATAGCTGAAAACCTAACTCATTATGACAATAGGTTCAAATGGAAAAAAGAGACAAATCACTGGTGGTGTTTTCAACATCATGATTTTTTAATCCTAATCACCAATTATGCAAAGGCTTTTCTTGAAATTAGGTTTATAAATACCCATCTTCTCCGATATCAATCATTTTTTACAAACTAATCAAACCCACTGACTTTCTCTTCTGGAACTTTTTGTACCAGTTATAAAATTCTGGTTTTGGAAGTACAGACCCATCAAAGTTTTTGTGGTCAGGGTCCATTGTTTTCAACAACATAATCATATAATTCTAAGAAATATTTCCAAACATTCATTGCAGAATTTTTTTTTTGAAAAGCATATGTTTTCTCTCTCATTGATAAAATGTCACCTTTACCCTGAAGCAGAATTAACTTTTAAAAAAAAAAAATAGCTGCTAGTGTCACAGAAAAGGTCAATGAATTTAGAATACTTATTAAAAAGAGAAATATATAACTCATCTTTAAGAAGAATCACTCTTTTGATACAAGATGAATAAAAGCCTTCTTATGATACAAAAGATTTTCATGATCACTCTCTTTTCTCTTTACAAAGTTTGGGATGATTCTACTATTGAATTCTTGCTTTTATCAAATTAATTACATAAACGTCCTTCTGTGGAGATCTGTACCCTCTGACTTCAATTCTTTCCTACACTAGATTGACTATGAATAGTGGTGAATGAATTTCACACCTGGATCTAATGCCCTAGTCTCACCTCAGAATCTTTATTTCAAATATACCAACTGTTCCATTAATCATTACACATAGACATAAAACATCATTTTATTAAAGAATACATTTCCTATGTGACAATGGCTGACAGTTGCATGTCCTGTGCAGTGTGTTCAAACACATGCCTCATACCTTAGATGTCCAGTTTCACTTGACATGAAGAAACTTCTAACAACTTGGATTAAAGACCAAATATATTAGAGTATACCTCTCATCACTAGGAGGATCATGGTCAAAGAAAAAAATTGTTGAAAGCAAAGGCTGGACCTGACTATGATAATTGAATTTTCTGCTAGCTCCAGGTGGTTTGAGAATCATCATTCATTACATAATGAAAAGTGAGTGGTAAGTCTGCAAGTGCTGATGTGAAGGCAGCTGAAGAATTTTTGGAAACTTTAGATGTGCTGATTGTGGAGGAAAATTACTTGCCAGAGTAAATACTCAATATGGATAAAGCCTCCCTATTCTGGAAATAAATGTCTGAAAGGGCTTTCATCCATTAAGCAGGACAAGTCAATGCCAGCTTTCAAGGCTTTTAAGGACAGAATAACAGCCTTCTTTGGGAGCAGTGTTGCAGGCTACAAATTGAAACCCTTTGCGATCTGGCACAGTGAGAACCCCAGGGCCCTCAAGCATACCACTAGGCACACACTGCCAGTGTATTACAGAAGCAATAAGGTCATGAGTGGCCAAGCTGTTCTTCTAAGACGCCCTCTTGGATTGCTGTATGAGAGAAATGGAAAAGTACTGTTCAGAGAATAACCTACCTTTCAAGATTTTGCTTACTGTTGATAATTCTCCCAGATATCCTCCTTTTATTGATGATCCTCCCCAAATCAAAGTGGTGTTTCTCCCTCCAAACACCACCTCTTTGATCCGAACAGTGGATCAAGGACTGACTTATAGAAGCTTTTAAGGCTTACTGCCTGAGGAGGACCTTTGCCCAGGCTATTGCTGCAACTGATAAGAAGACACCTGAAGTTCTGGAAGGATTACATCCATGACTGTATCCAGAACCTTGATTGGGCTTAGGAGGATGTCACCGAGTTATAAATGGCATCTGGAAGAAGACACTCAAGAGGGTCATCCATGACTTCAAAGGATTTGCGAAGAATGAGGAGGTTGCAAAAATCACTGAGGCTGTGGTTGAGATGGCAAACACCTTTAACCTGGGTGTGGACAAGAATGACATTAAGGAGCTCCAGGAGGTGGTTCCTCAGGAATTTACTAATGAATTGTTGGAACTGGAACAGGAACACATAGCTGAAGAAGAGCCAAGAGAAAGGGAAACTGCAGGAGAAGGAAAAAGAGGAACTCACAAGAAAATTCACAGGAAATGGTTTAGCAGAAGCTTTTACAGATCTCAACAAGCCTCTTAAAAAGTCTGAAAACATGGACCCCAACACTGAAAGGTTTTCATTAATAGAGAGGAATATTCATGGTACATTATCTGCTTACAAGAAAAGCTCTGATGAAAAAAGAAACCAATCAAGCAAACCACCATGAACATATATCTGAAAAGAGTGACACTTCCTCAAGAAGAGCCTGAGGCAGGTCCTTAAGGAGGTATTCCAAGAGAAAGCATTGTTACCATAGGAGAGGACAGCAACATGTGTGTTTTTCCCCTGAAGACTTTAAAGTGAGATAAGTTTGTGAAGGTGGAAGACAGTGATATTGATGCTCCTGACCCTGTGTAGGTCTAGGCTAATATGAGTGTTATTAAAAGAGAAAAAAAGCTTATAGAATAAGTATATAAAGAAAGAAAATGTTTTTGTACAGCTATACAATGTGTTTGTGTTTGAAGCTATGTTACTTCAAAAGAGTAGAAAAATTTTTTAATTTTTAAGTGTATAAAGCTAAATAGTTACAGTAAACTTAAGTTAATTTAGCATTAAAGCAAGAAAAATGTTTTGTATAAACTTAGTAGCTTAAGTGTACAGTGTTTATAAAGTCTACAGCAGTGTACAGTAATGTCCTAGGCCTTCACATTCACTCACCACTCACTCACTGACTCACCCAGAGCCACTTCCAGTCCCGCAAGCTCCATTCATGGTAAGTGCCCTATACAGGTGTACTATTTTCTATCTTTTATACCATATTTTTATTGTACCTTTTCTATGTTTAGATATGTTAGATTCACAAATGCTGTAGGCATTATGTTAACAGTTGCCTACAGTATTGTACAGGTTTGTAGCCTAGAAGCACTAGGCTATACCGTATGACCTAGGTATGTGGTAGGCTATACCATCTAGGTTTGTGTAAGTGCACTCTATGATGTGTGCATATGACAAAAATGACACATTTCTCAGAACATATCCCAGTCATTAAGCAACACATGACTGCATCGTGGTTGTATTAGACTTCTCATGAAATATAAGTAAACAAATGAAAATATCCAAACTAATTTCAAACTTAGGAAACCCATTAAACAGGTCTTTAAATTGTTATAGGTAGATAGATAATTAGATAGACAGTGAGGGAGATCATGAGAGGCCCATGTTAACGAAGCTATAGGGGACTCTTTCCCTGAGAATTGCTTGAAACAAAGATGAGGGGTAAGGAGACTGTCAGCAGGATCGAAGCCCTACAATAGTGGGCAGGGGCAAAAACAAATATATATGACATGTTCCATTATTATAACCTTAAATTTCCCTAAACATTGATAAAAACAAAGATGCAGCTACACTCTGCTATTTAAAATCACTGCTTAGACCAGACAATAGTAGATATCGATCATTTCCAAATCTCTCTCTAAAGCTGTTTTTCAGCATAATCTCTACTAAACCCTTAACAGCATCAAAGTGTCTCAGAAGTCCTTCCTGTTCTCTCCCTCCCACCAAAGACTTAGTTCTCAGGGTGTTGAGAAATCTTCAGATATAAAATAGAAGATAATAAACAGCATCAAAGTGTCACAGAAGTCCTTCCTGTTCTCTACCTCCCACCAAAGACTTAGTTCTCAGGGTGTTGAGAATAGAAGATAATAAAATAGAAGGTAATAAATCTATTATTCTGTCTGACTCTGCTCAATTCAGCTCTAGCCTTTATATGACATACCTGCCATTAAAAGGATAAAAATAAAAGTTCTGATCACCTGTTATATTTCTGCCTGCTTCTGCCCTATTAAATGCATCTATTTTACATATGGCCTTAAGGCTTCACACTATTCATAAAAATATAAATAGACCTTGTATTCGTTTTCTAGAGCTATTATAACAAATACCACAGACTGGGTGGCTTAAACAGCAAAAGTTTATCTTCACAGTTCTAGAGACTAGAAGTTCAAGATCAAAGTGTCAGCTGAGTTAGTTTTAATCTGAAGCCTCTCTCCTTGGCTCATAGATGGCTGTCTTTTACTGGTGTTTTCACATGATCTTCCCCCATGCGTGTAAATGTCCTAATCTTCTCTTCTTATAGGGACACCACTCACATTTGGGTTAGGACCCACCCATATGACTTCATTTTAAAAGACCCCATTCCAAATACAGTCACATTCTGAGGTACTACAGTTAGAATTTCAACATATGAATTTTAGAAAGACACAGTTCAGCCCATAACAGCCCTGAACCCTGCTTTCTAGAAACTTTTCATCTAAAACACAAACTAACATGAACAAAAACCAAAGTAAGTAAGCACTGAGGAACTCCTGAACTGTACTGTTTTGCGGTGAAATTAGCACTGGTATTATGTGAGACTTTAATTGTGTGCAGTGGCCATTTCAACCTTACATATGCTTTAATGTGATAGCTATCTATTAGAGGAAAACTTTTGCAGTTAAAACAAAGGATTGGTATTTAAAACGATAAGGCCGTGAGATTTGGGGAAAGGCATGAAACCTAATGGGAGTTTCTTCTGGAGATATGCTTATGGGCAGAACGTTTAAGTCCGTATAGGTAAGACAAAATAAAAAGGAAAATAGCTCAAACTTCCAACAAATTGGGGGACTTAACTGTCCATAAGCATGTCTCCATATTGGGAATCTTCTCAGAGCAAGTTTTTCCCCCCTCTTGCTAATTCAGTATCATCTCTCCCTTTCCATCCTCAAAAAATCAATTTGCAGACATAAATTCACATGTAAATCAAAGTATGCCTGTAGCTTGTCATTTCAATCAATAAAGTGACAAGCATTTGTCAAATGCTTCCTATGTGCCTAACTATGCTCTAAGTATTTGGAAGCACAAAAGAACAAGGAATCTCTCCGGATACATTTAAAACCTATTTTGTCACATTGAAAATGCCTCAAAGGTTCCAAAGATAAAAGGGAGGCAGAATCTCTTCAAGAAACTTTTTCCTCTGTGAGCTTTTGAAGCCCATGTTAAATACTACAGAAGAGTTTTTGAAACTTAGATTCTTAAAAGGAGGGGAAAAAATACAGGTTTGCCTGAGGTTTGAAAGCAGTTGTGACAGCCACTATGAGGCATTCTTCAGGGAAAATAGTGCTTTCAGTGTTTATGAGTTATTCATTAGAAAGGCAGGGTCTAGCTGTCTAACACTGTGGGTGTTAAGGCAAAGCTTTCATCCTGGCTGGAAGGTGAGAGCTATAAAGCCAGGTAAGGGCCGCCATGTGTTTCTGGAGGGCAGTTATAAAACACAAGAACATTAGAGAAACAGAGGGAGGACGGGAGACATCAGAGACAGAGAAGGCTTTGCTGTTTTGTCCATAAAAGGAAACGACATAAGTCAGAGGCAGAGCTGCTCAAGACTTCATTAGTGGAGGTAGGAAGCAAGGAGGAGACCTCATTTTGAGGAGACAATTACAGGGATCAGAGCAGCTACCATAATTTTTAAATTCAAAAGCTAGAGTGGTATTGCCTTGAGACTCTTACTCAAATAAAATATTCAGAGTTAGTTTGAGACCCAAGATTATTAAGTAAGTGAGGTTTAAAGATAAGTGAGTCATTGAAATAGATTACAGGTATCCCTTGCTTTGCACCATTCCAAGAGGTACAAATTTCAGTTTCCATGGTTTAGTTAAATAATACCATTCATTGAAACAATTCAAATTTCAGTTACCACCATATATTAACTATGAGTAAATGATGGGCCACTGTGCATTCGTTATTCAGTTCTTACATAGATATTAGAATATAATTGTGTTGCCTCCTTATGTCCCAATGATAAGCTCATGAAACATTTTACAACAAAGATTAAAGTGAAGCAAAAAAATAAAAAGTTATAATGCTGGAAGCAAAACTGGATGTGATTAGAAAATTTGAAAAATGGTAACAGAAAAGCAAAGGTAAGACAAGAGCTAGGCTTTCGTGAAGCTATGGTATAAACTACATTGGCAAAATTCATTGAATACGAAAAACAATGTAAAATTGTTTCAACATATTTTAAATTGTAGTAGGAACAGAAAGCCAATTATGTTTGAAATGCACCACTTACTTCTATTTGGATTGAAGGCTGCAATAAAAAAACAATCACAATCAGTCTGCCTAGCATTTAGGCCAAAGTGTTAAAGGTAGCTGCCATATTGAAAAAAAAAATAGTAATGGTCAAGAAAGAAATTTTTACTGCCAGTAAAGACTGCTTTCATTGATTTAGATGTCGCCATGAATTGATTAATGTTAAACTATCTAATGAAATGACTAGCACAAGTAAGGATGCTACTGTGAAATCTAGACCCAGATTCCAAGGATTAGTTAAGACAGGTAGTTATGATGCTCTCAAATATAAAAGTGACTGTGACAAAAAACATGAAGATGTCTCAGAGGAAGTGACACTGGCAAAAAAAAAAAAAAAAAAAAACCCTTGGGTTAGGGGAACTCTCAGAGATATTTCACAACATTGAAAATGAAAAGGATAAAATGTTGAAAGTTGATTCAGGCTTAGAAAGGATTATGATAGTTTGCCAAGGCATAAAGTACTGGTACATGCTACAACATAGATAAACCTTGAAACATTATACTAAGTAAAAGAAGACTATACATTATATGATTCCACTAATATGAAATGTCTAAATAGACAAAACTATATATACGTAAAGTAGATTAATGGTTGCCTAGGGATGAGGGGTGGGGTGAGATGGGAGAATTAGAAAGTGAGAGCTACAGGGTATGGGGCTTCAGCCATCTGTTAAAGATATCAGAGAACTATCTAAATAACTGAGATTTAAAAGGCTACCATTCTAAAAAAAAAAGAAAAAGAAAAAAAAGAAAAAGAAAGCTCACTAAAGTGAGTCCAATTTTCTATTTACCTCTTTACCCCTCAAGGCAAAATGATTCTTAACAGTGGCAAGGGTTGTGGGGAGTGGGAGGGCGTGTTAAAGGTATAAGGGTGCTGAGAAGCCAGGCAGAGAATAGATGCTGACAGGCAGAGAACCAGTACTCTCGCGGAATTGGGAAGGAAAAACAGGAGTTGAGGCCTGCCAAGGCAGCCAGGACTTAAATAGCCAAGACTCCTGAAGAGGAGAGGCCTAGGAAAGAAAGTCTGACATACAGTGATTTCTCTTCAAGACTTACAAAATTGGCAATTCTTTATTAGCAAGACTAATCTAGAAAAAACAGAAGAGGCACAGATTACCAATAGTAGGAATAAAACTGAAGATCTCACTACAGAGCCTGCAAATATTGAAGATATACTAATAGGATATTAGAACAATTTTATGCCAATAAATTTGAAAGTTTAAATGAAATGGACCAACTCCTAGAAAAGTAACTTGGCAAAGCTGATATAGGAAGAAACATAAAATATGAATAAAGCTTTAGCTATTAAAGACACGGAATCTATCATTTTAAAATCTTTCCACAAAGAAATCTCCCTTCCATTTAAGGAAGGAGAAATACCAATGCTAAGACAACTTCTCTCAGAGAAGATAATCTATAAAGAAATGAATTTATCAAGTTAACCAGTAAATGAGGTCAATATACAACAAAAATACTAAAAATAAACTATTAGAAAATGAGATTTGAAAAATTTTACAATAGTAGCTTTCACGTTCCCCCTCCCAATGGAGCTAAGATATGATTGTTTTTAAATAATCATCTGATGCTGAATTTAATACTTTGGAGGAAGTAATTATAAGAGATGGTCTATACTTACACAATTGGACAACTGGACTCCAGTTTCTCCAGCAAATATGAATACATCCACATCTTCCTTTTAGACAGAGCTTCAGCACAACTCTCCTAGCATTCAGCTGCAAACTCAATGTCCCAGGTGCAATAATAGTTCCAGTTATGTCTGACTGAATTCTGGGATAAAAGAAAGCAAGCTAAGTCATACAGTTGATATGATTCATAAGCTCATACTCAGTTTACTTTCAGGTGCTCCTTGTTTTCAAGGGTACTGACCCTATAAGGAGGCCTATCTTGGGCCAGACTATAGAACCTCCCAGAAATTTGGACAAAAGGATAAGGGCCAGAAAACAAGCCTGGTTAATGAGCCTCAGATGGTTAACACTTCCCTTCCATCATTACATTGACTATTGTTTAGAAAAATGATTATGTTAAGTATTACAAAGGGCTATTAATGCTCTTAATATATAAGGAACATACAAATATCCAGCCAAAAAACAGCTAAGACCCAAGATACAAATGGTCAACAATCTTGAATAGAATTTACAGAAAAAATATTAATATAAATGGGTCTAATAACCATCTGAAAAGTGTTTGCCTGGTGTGGAAATCAAAACAAGGCTAACAAGGATAATTCTAACCTAACTGCTATTAAGAAGGAAATGCTGTGAGGACAGGGGTTAATATGTCCCAGCCCACCTCACACCTAAATAAGTCGAAACAGCTTATACTTGTAAAAAATAAGTACTTCCCTCCAGCTACAGCAAATAGGAAAACTACTATCTTCCTTTGTGATGTTGACCTGGTTTTTCTATCATGATTCAGAGTGACCTTAAAAGACATAAACCTACTAGCAAACTATATTAGTAAAAAGAATGTTGGTAGAATGTACTTCAGCACTCATATTGACAATATATTCTATCAAAACACACACACATGCACACACACACACACACACACACACTCACTCACTCCCCCTCTTTCTCCCTCTCACACACACACATTCACACTCATACACATGCTATACTTCCTGAAACTCCTTTAATTTCAAAACTTTGCAAAACATGCCTCCCCTTGATCCTCTAACTTCTTTTCAGCCACTTTCCCCTCTATGCCAGCTAGTTGTCCTCTGTCCAACAAACACACAGAAGGTTTGCGCCCTTTGCTTTCTTCTCTTTAAGGTTTATACCATCTTGCTGAGTAGTCTCAAATTCTGCTATTGCTTCAAGAACTATCCCTACACTAACAACTTCCAAATCCATATCTCCAAACCTATGTGAACTTCTCTCACAAATACCAGATCAATATTTTTCATTTTGACTTCAAATATACACATCTAAGCTGAAATTTTTCTTTCTTACCTTATCTCATTTACTTTTCGTCCTATATTTATTCATTCATTCATTCAACAGTTTCCAAGTGTCAGCCATTACTGATCACTCATTCTTCTAAACTAGAGAGAATCAACCTTCATTCTTCTCAGCCCTTTTCCTGTTCAGGTCAACTGTATATTCTAACTCAGATAGGTCTCTTAGATCCAGCCATTTTTTCCATCCCCACTAATGCTTTAGCCCCAGTTCCACCATCTCTCACCAGAATACTTATAGCAACATCCTATGTTTTCCCTGCTAGTAAAGTCAGGCCATTTTCCATACAATTTGAGGAATTATCTTCCTAAAAATTAATCAGGTCACATCACTCCATGTTCTTAAAAGCCTTTATAGCCCATAGCAATGATGGGGTCTGTGGACCAACTACACTGGAATCAGCTAGAGAGCTCATTAAGCTGTCACTTCCCACGCCCCAGACCTACTGCATCCATCTCCTTGGAGAGAAGGCCTAGGAATCCCCATTTTTAATTAGCTCCCCAGCTGATTCTTGTGCCCACTAAAGGTGGACACCCACTGGCCTGCAGGAGAGAATCCAAGCTCTTTAGGCAGGAATACAAGGTCTTTCACTTTCGGGACCTCCCATACCTCCATGCCTTTCTCTACATACAACTCTTCTGCTTCTTTCCCCTAGGAAAAAAAAAAAAAATGTCTGTGAATCCTTCCCTGACCACTACCCCCTGCTCCATCAGAATTGTCTCTTCTTCATAGCCCATTCCTCATGCCCAGGCAGTGGCCAGGCACTAGCCCCACTGAATCGTAATTTATCTATTTATGTGGTATTCTCCCAATGACTAGTGTTACCAGGCTGATTAAAAAAAATTTTATAAATGTCTAATAGATTGATAATTAACTTCATTCACTAGGTCGATTAATTTATTTATCTGGTATTCATTTTGGCAGACTCACTGGATTCAGCTCTGCTCAAAATCTAAAGTTCTATAAGGAAAAACTAAAGTTCTTTCGTGACTAAAAAAAAAATTACAATGCAAGCCAAGCCTGCCTCTGGGGTTTATAAGTTCTAACCTTAGAAAAGTTAGAACACCTATTTTAGCCACATACACTCCTCATAGAAGTATAATTTGATGTAATGCTCTATTGTCACTTTGGTGGTTAATTTTATGTATCAGCTGAACTGGGCCATGGGGTTCCCCAGACATTTGGACAAACATTATTCTGGGTATATTTCTAGATGGGATTAACATTTGAATAAGAAGATCGAGTAAAGCAAATTGTCCTCCTCAGTGTGGGTGGGTCTCATCCAACCAATTGAAGGCCTGCGTAGAACAAGAAGGATGAGTAAGATGAAACTCCTGTCTGACTGAGCTCCAATATTGGTCATCTCCAGCCTTTAGACTTGGAGGGAAACATTGGCTCTTCCGACAGCCTGTCTTCAGACTGAAATTTATACCATCAGTTTTCCTGGTTCTTCAGCCTTTGGACTCAGACTGGAACAATATATTGGCTCTCCTGGGTCTCCAGCTTGCCAGCTACAGATCATGGGACCTCTTAAACTGCATAAGCACATAACCCAATTCCTTATAATAAGTCATATTTCATTTATTTGTTTATATAAAAATCCTATGAGTTCTGTTTCTCTGGAGGACCCCGACTAATACAATCACCAAGTGGCTATTTGAAAATATTTCTATATTAATCCCCAGTAAAACCTTGTCTACTATGTTAAGTGCTCCATTGAAATGGTGACAGACACAACTTGAATATGCTGCTGATGCCCCAAAGTATATCATTTCCCTGAGTTCCATACTCTTGGATCCAACTATCCACTTCAATTGTCAACTGAGTTATCTCAAAAGAAAAGCAAATCGAACATGCCCAAAATGGAACTCCTGATTTTGTTCCCCAAACCTGCTTGTATCCAATCTTTACTACCTCAATAAATGGACAAAAGTCTAGAGCAATCTCAATTCCTCTCTTTCTCTCATTCCCTTCACATAATGAGCAAATCTTGTTGATTCTGTTTCAACCTGAACACTTAACATCACCCCTACCAGCTTTGTCCTGGACTAAAGCCTTTCACTTCTCACCCAGACCTTTGCGATAACCTCCTAACTGGTCTCCCTGCTCCCACTCTTGCCTCCTGCACACTATTCCCTGTATAGTAGCTACTGGGAATTAGAATCAGACATTTTAAAAGATGATAAGACTTTGCTGCTCAAAACTTCCAACAGCTCCCCAATGACACTTAGGGAAATAATCAAAATCTCTACAAAACCATAGGTGGCTACCTTCTCTAGGTGCATCTCCTACTAGTCCCCTGCCACTCATCCCCACCACTGCTGTATCCCCTACACCCTGTATTTGAGAAACTGGATGCTTCTCAAATATATCAAGTTTTCTCCTGCCTCTGGGCCTCCGAACTTGCTGTATCCTCTCTGAAACGCTCGTTGCACGGCTCACTCCCTCTCATCATCCAGGTGCCAGCCCTGCTGTCCCCTCCTCAGAGAGACCTTCCTGCTGCCTCGCCAGCGCTCTCTGTCCCATGAATCCATTTATTTGCCTTGGAACACTCATGACTACCTGATGTTTCTTTATTTATTTCTCTGTTGACTCTCTCACCCTACTAAAACTACAAACCTCATGAGGACAGAAAATTTTTCATTAAACCTTCATGGTGTTTGACACATAGTATATATACAATAAATAAATGAAGGGACCAGTTCTACTTAGCAGTTAATGCCAAAAAAAAAATTCAGTGTTAGCAAACTGATACATATCCTCTTACAAGACATGGAAACTATATAATTCATCATGTTTCCCTTTTTTCTTAACTTCCAGGAAGCTCAATTCTAAATTTTGTACTCAAGCCCAACAACTTACCTTAAACAGAATTTCCTTTTTAGTTATCAATTACATGGCTCTTGATCTTTTATTATTATAACATGCTATAGAGCTATCTCTCATTGTAAACCACCTCAATTCCTTGATGTAGGTAGACTATAAAATTAATATATGTTTGTTTTCTGTTCTTTTATTGATATGGATGTTAATATTCTCTAACATGACAAACTTCTTGAAAGCAAGGCTATATATCATGGTCACTTATATTTCCTCAAGTACGTATCAAGGGGCAGAACTTGTATTTCCTCAATAACATTCTTAAAATACTGATTTATTCATTGATTAATTGATCAAAAGCATAACCACATATGGTTACAAGTTGAATAAGTAGGGTCTAGAGAAAGTTGTTATCTTCCTTTCAAACAGTGGACAAAAATTTGTTAGAAGTGAGAGAATAGGAGTTATCTGCATAAAAAAGAGAACTTGACTTGGTGAGCTAAACAGAGAGGACATTGCAGGCATAACTAAGCCTGACACAAGCTTAGTGGCAGAAAACCTAGAAAGGATGAAACATTCTCCAAGAAAATGCTCCTGGAAAAACTGATGGAGAGAAAGCGAAATGAGGAGGGAAAAGTAGTTTGAGGATGCCTGGAGAGGGGCCTGAAGAAAGGTGAAGCTGTTGATCCAGATCTTGCTGGAGAGATAATGAAGAACACTTGGAAGAGTAGATGGGGTAGAAGAGAGGTGGAATACATGTGGGGTCTAAAGAGAAGGCTTTGTCATGAACACTGACTGAGGACTGCCTGGAAGTGGGGATGCTAAAGACATCCCTTTATCTGTGAGGTCTAGAATAAGGTCAGAGAAAAAAGATGGGAGAAAAGAAATAGAGAAAGAAGTTAAGTTCTGATAAAAACTAAGCATGAACTAAGCATGACTGCCTCATCGTTAACTCTTGACATTCAGCAAAAAGCCAGCAGCGATCTGAGAGACCAGCACTAACCATGAAGACCAGTGGCAGAAGCGATGCTGGCATCGTGGGTGCAGCAGCTGTCCCCACTGGCATCTTTACAGCTGGTTGTGCACGCCACATCTTCACCAAGCTCTTTCGCAGTGGCTACAGTACTCAACAAGTGCAGGGTTCTGAGCTTCTCTGGTGGTTCCCCACCCAACCACCACAAGCCCCTTGAACTCACAATTTGCATTCCTCATACCAGGAGAGGGTGTCAAGATTCTCCTCATTAAATGGGATGGATGAGCAAAAACAAATGATCAAGCAGACACTCTGCACCCACAGCCTGTTTCAGCATCCAGAGCCTTCCAACAGACACTTTGCTCAGACATTAATGTCTACGTAGGGGATCAGAAATAGCAGGGACAAAATGTGAAGTTTCATCTGGAAACTGTGCCAAATAACTGCATGTTAGTCAGAGTGACTTATATAAATGTGCCAGTGTTTTTGTGGGGGGTTTAATGCTCTCAGAGTACAGTTCTGCATTGCTGAGACACCTATTCCAGAGCAGTAAACAGATGGTAGAGCCGGTTTTAACAGGTGAAGGAAAGCACTTTTGCCCTAGCATTCGACCAGTCCTAGACCTACAGACATCTTCAAAACCCCTAGTGAGCCTTCCTTAAATGATGTATTATTAAACCCATCCAGAGATCAGGCAACACTGATACAAGAGCTGAGAGATCACTCTTAAATCCAAGTGGTATAAGCAGGCCAAGTGGAATAAATTCACAATAAATCTTGAAAGATTTGCATCATGCTTAGATGTGACGGTATTGTCCTTCCCACCAAGTCAAACTTTCTTTTTTACCCACTAACATCTTCCACTCCCCTCTTCCCTATACCTATTGAGGCACAGCCATATCCATACAAGACCCCTTGCATCATCGAAGTCCACGTTCGTTGTATATTTACTATATTTCAAGCCCTATGTTTACATCACCATCTCATATAAGTCTCCCAACAGCCCTGTGAGATATGTACCACTATTACCCCATTTCACAGATGAGGAAACTCATCGAGGTTAAGCCCTCGCTCATTTGGTAGAGCCAGCACTTAGACCCAAGTGTTCTGACACAAGACCTCCCATTCTTAGCTCCTAAGCTATACTGTCTCCCAGATGACGACACAGGGCCAATGGGGAGAGATGCCAAAATTAGGCATATCATCCCATACAAACTCCTCCGAAGAGAAAGCAATGTTTGCATCCAACAAGAGGAAATAGACTTACAAGTCAGGAACAGAGGAGATGGGTCCTCTTGAAGCTCCAAGTATATAATAACTCTGAATACAAGTGGCTTTGTTTACTAAATTAAACTATAATGTCAGCCAAAATTACAGTAATGCAAAAACTCTTTTACTTTAATCTAGTTTGTAATAAGTGAAGTGTCATCCTAAAAATGAACAAATATTTAGGCTTAAGAAAACACCTTCCAAATAATTCTGGATCTCAATGCAGAGATACTCTCAAAACAAAAACTCCAAGGTCTCCGTTTCTGCTTCCTGCAGAATACCACACACACACACACACACACACATCCCACATATTCATCACGCACACACAAACACACACATACTACCCACACAATGCATTTATACCACAGGCAAACACACAAACACCACACACATAACGCACACCACAAATGTAACTCACATGCACACACACTCCACACACACACCACAGCACACACATATTCATTACCAAGAAATACACCATAAGTACAAAACAGACACCACACATCCACCACAGATACACACATGTAACACAAGACACCCGTGCCACACACACACGCACACACAGCACACACACACTAACACTAAAGCAGCACGTGCTATCTGCACTGTGACCCCTCCCTGTACCCATTTATGGTGTAATTGTACCTTTTATTTTCCATTTGAAGAGTACAGCTCTGTGGGGCATTAGACGCGAGAATGTCTAAATTAAATGACAATTTTAGTTAATTTTTACAGTCAAAATGCAGTTTACATTAGCCAAAAAAAAAAAAACTATGGGGGTTTCAAAAATCATACTCTTAAGCTTACTAAATCACTGCAATTTCAAAACCTTGAATCTGCTATTAGGGAGAAAAAAGAAAATCTACTTTGCAATCTGGCACATTCTCATGATGCGTTTCTTACTGTGACTCATGCCATAGATGCCTTGTACAAATGTAAAAGAAAATAACCAACTGATACGTGAAAAGAATTTCAATGATGGGAGAGAAGCTATTTGGGTGAATCGAGCCCTTCCCATCCTTCACCGACTTGGGGGTCCTCAGAATGCCCATGTCATGCTGAAAAAGAGAATATTCTCATAGAGTTGGGAAGAGCTTCATAGGACACCAGTGGGGGAAAAAAGAGACAATTTTGCCTCTTGCTCTGACCAACACTCTCTATGTCCATTGAAAATCACTCTCTTAAACCTAACACCCTACCCTCTAGTTCTTGTATTCCCCTAATTTAAAACCTTATGGCTAAATGAGAGTGGCCTCAACTGCTTTCAGTCTTAGAGCTGGGAGGGTGAATGAAAGAGAAGGCAAAGAAGGAAGCCAAAGAAGTTAATTAATGAGAGATTAGACTGAGTGAGTTTCTCAAAGTAGGAAGGGAGGTAGAGAAAGCTCAGAAAAGTGGGTCATGCACATAACTCAGAAGTGTGTGCCTAATTCTCAACATAATGTGTGCCAAATAAGTTTATTAAATCCATTTCATACATTGCCTTAATGATTTTGTTTTACACTGCAATTTGGGGTTATCTAAGAGCACATAATTATCTCACCCTATTACTTACTGCATTGTGTTTAAGTTTCAAGGGGCAAAACTGCCAAGAATTATTTTTTTTAATCTACTACCATAGAAGAAATCAGGTGTAGGTTTTTATATAAATGTTGATTACAATGAGCCGTTAAGAAAGGTCTTAGGAATTTACTGTGAATCATTTACAAACTGAACAACATTTGAGCCATTCATTATGCCTCTTCATAAAAACCACTATTAATATAATATAATATATTTAAACAATATTTCATAAGTGTTAGAAGCAGTAAATTTTAAAAAGAGATTGTTGTGTGCTACAGAAAAGCAATTAACAGAACTTCTTTAGTATTGGGAAAATTCTTAACTTCTCCTTGGATATCAGGAGCTGGAGAACAGTTAGTTCAATCCAAGCAGATACATTTGTCTTGGAGATTTTTCTTGAACCTTCAAAATCTAGTTAACAAGCACTTTACTGATAAGTTGACAATTCTTAAAGAGGAAAATTGTAGTTCTGTTCTTAAAATTTTCTTTCTTTCTAAAAAAAGGATTTATGTGATTTTCTTCCATATCCTAGTTGACATAATTTGAAAATAACACATTTTCAAGGTAGAGATAATTCTCATGCTCTGTAATGCATTACAGAGCATTAAACTCAGGGAACAATTTCTTTCATTTAACAAAATTTACATAACCCTAAATAGAAAAACAAAAAATGAGAAATCAAACCCCTTATAAATATAAGTTTTAGGATCGAGACAAGAATATTCAATATTACAGCTACTATTTAACATTTCCTTGAATATTTTGTCAAATGGGCATAGGGAGAAGGCAATAAAAAGAAACAAGTATAAATATCAGAAAGGAGAAAGAATTATCATGTGTGAGTCTATCTATAAACTTCAAGATATCAACTGCCAAACTATCAAAACTAGTCAGAACATTCGCTAAGGGGTAGTTATGAAATAAATTACCCAAATTACTTACTAATTTTCCTATATATCAGCAATAAGCCAAAAATATGATAATATAAATCCTACTCCAGTAGCAATAGGATCTCTTTACACATAAGAATAATCACTAAGATAAACTTAAGAAATGTGGAGGATGCAGATTGGGAGAAAATTACAAACCTATGCTGGAAGATGTAAAGGAAAATTTAAATCAGTTTCCAGGAAAGTTCAAAAGTTGTACAACTGAAAGCCAGCCAGGCCCACTGATGCCCCATTCAAGGCCAAAACCAGTGACTGTGTGATGCCCAAACCTAGAGAACTGGGCTTCCTGCATGATTCTAGTCATCAGTCACTGGACCATGGAGAAGACACTATGCCACACCAGGTCCATTTTTAACCATGTTTTAATGGCAATGAGACGTCACACACACAAAAAAATACAAACAAGTGAGGTTAGACTATCTCCACAGATTGCCAGGTTTCCTGGGGTAGGGCTATGTTACTCAGTATTAGTGAAAGTAATGCTTATTACTGTAAAAATAAACCTCATTTTCTCAATAGCTGAACAGAATGAAAACAACTTTCTTATTTAAAAGTCCAAGAAGCCTGGGATAAGCAGAAAGGATAGAAACTAGGTTGATGAAGGCCTCATCATCTTGAACATATGATATGGCTTTTCAGGTTGCCCCAGACACCTACATCCTACCAGCAGATGGGCGAAGATGGAGGAGGATGTTGTATATGGGCCAGATCTTCACTTCCACTCACACTCACCTGGAGACAACTTAGCCTTATGGCCAATCCAACTGCAAGGGATCTTGGGAAATGGACTCACACTGCTTCTCCACCCCAACTAAAAGAATGGAACTGACAACTGGATTTACTCTAAAGGCAAAGAATAGGCTTCCCAATTATCTTCACATAACTGGAGTTTGCCCTTTAAACCTTTAGTTTTTAAATTTTACACATTTTGATGAAACTTTTCCTGAACTATGTAACGATTTTCCTATTTCAGCAGACTGGGCAATAATGACCCTTTTCCTATGGCTCAGGACCTTCATTATTATGAAGATGACCTCTTTTCCTGGGACTGCCTTCAGGAACTCTTAGAGAATCACTGAGCCTTCACCTCTATACTAAAAGCCTCCGGATCACTACCTTGTTTAAATTCTTGGGTCTTTTGAAACGTGTTTTCTGAATCCATCCTCAGAGTAGAACGGCACCTGTCACTTCTTGCAGCTGTCATCACACGGGCTTCTAGCAGCTCTTACCCCTTCTAATGTCTTGCTTCTACTGAGAGTTTATACTAAAATTGTACAGTGAAAGCAAACATTTGGCTCACTCCTGAATAAAGAGTGAGAATTTCTAACACCTGGATTTGTTAGAATTAACTGGTTATCCAAAATCCTTTTTAAATTTTTTCTTCCAAGTTTTAACTGCTTTCAGCAATTGCAAACAACCAATTACATTGGTTTAGGATCTGATCCTAGAAAAGAGAAGGAATTAAAACAAGGAAAGGAATCAGGAGTAGTTATCTCTAGGTGTAGGATTACTGAGAACTTTTACTTACAGTGTCATTTATTTATGTATTTGACTTTTATAAAAGTAGGGGGTTTTGTAGGCATAAAAAAGCATAAAGAGTATAAGCTCCTGAAATATACAGATGACAGATGAGCACTCCTCTACATACTTCCTGCTGCCACAAATGCCGGGATTCTTAAAAATGATTTTTACAGACCCAAAAAAACCCTAGAGTTTTGAACTCAGAGTCAACACCTTAGACAGGGCAAGTTCCAGAGAAGTGTTGACAACTTTCCCCTTGAAAGACATCTGCCTGGAAATTTGCTGGGGACCATATTAAGCAGTTTCAAGAACCCACCAAAGCCCTGCAAGTTTATAATAACTAGAGCCACACTCTAACCTATACTAGAATTATAATAAAAATATTCTTAGCTGGAAAAGAATTCTGGATAACTATATTGTGTCATATAGGCTTTTTAGAATCTACTTCACTTTTCTAATATGTTGACCATTTATTTTGGGAAAGCAACATCTATTTAGTAGATTTTTGCTCCTGGTATACAATAAAGAGATCCCACAAGACAACTTCTACCCAGCATTTTCTCTCCACTCTGCATGAAACTCTATAAAACAATGCACGAATATTAAGGCATGGACCCTAGAATACTTCAGTTTAAATGAAAATACATTCACTGGAAAACTAAGATATCAGTTAACTACTGCCACAAAAATGCTGCTTAACAGATCACCCCCAAACTAAGAAGCATGCAACAGGAAGTATTTATTCCCATGTTCATAAGTCTCCAGGTCTTCTGGGACAGCTCAGCCTCATGCTGTGGGTGTGTTAGTTAGCTAGGGCAGCTTTGCTCCACTTGTCCTTATTCTTCTGCTAACGGTGAAGAATCCAGGATGCGTTTATGGCTACGCAGCAGTACAGGAGGCAAGCTAAAACACACGAGCATATTTGAAGCCTTTGCTATGATTATATCCACTAATATCCCATTGACCAAAGGAAATCACATGACCTATCCCAACACCTGTGGGACTGAGAAATATACTCCATCCCTAGTGAAAGGAACTTAAAGTCACATGGCAAAGGGCGGGAACACACGGGTGGATTGAAGAATTGGGAACAATAATACAATCTTCCAAAAGTAACACGAACTCACTATTAACATTTTCTGTTTTCATACTTAACTGGTCTTGAAAGGGGGACACTAAGAAAATAAAACAGAAGGAAAGGAGGAAAGTGGGTTTTAGAAATGTGTAGCATTTTAGACATTGCCTAGGAGGGAGAAAGGGCTATGGGAGATGCCACAGTGGAGGTCCCTGGAAGAGAACATAATAAAGCAGAATACATTCATGAATGAAATTCACTAATGAAAGTTCGGAAATAAAAACAATATAAGATAGTAGGAAGACATAGACACATGAAGGATAAAAGAAAATCCCAAAGAAAGACAAATTTTAAGAAAACTGCGCAGAGGAATGAAACTGTTAGAGCATAATGCGTTTTTCCAATTGAAACTGGCATTTCTTATGTGGCCATCCTAGTCTATTACCTATAACTTATAATTTATAGCCTCAAAGAGGCTACAAACCCCTGTTCTTACAGAGAATCTCTCTGTAAGCATCCTCTATAAGAAAAAAAAATGTATATGTGTGTGTGCATTTGTGTGAGTGTATGTAGAATTTTTGTTCAAACCAGGGAGAGCAGAAACTTCCTAGAATTTGAACTTTTAACACAGGGACACAAAACTGAAAATGGTAAGAGCTTCACTCATCCTTCTGGTTGCCCTGACGAGGCTATCTCATGGTTACTACTTGCCAGGTCCTCAGTTGCTCTATATTCCTGATCCCTCTAAAGCCCCGTTCTTCCACATTTCCTTCAACCCTGTGAACTATCCTTTGATCCCACCAATTAATATGTTTTTTCGGTCTATGGCCATGCCACCCTGAACATGCCTGATCCTGTCTGATCTCAGAAGCTAAGCAGACCCGGGCCTGGTTAGTACTTGGATGGGAGACCACCTAGGAAGACCAGGGGCTGTAGGCATAAAATATATATATATACTTGGGAGGGGGGGCTAAATAAGTTAAATGAGAAAAATTAATTTGTTGCTTTCAATCCTTTCCCTTTTCTATCCTCCAGGGAGAGAGTGAGAGAGAGAACTAAAGATGCCTTAAAGCAAATAACAAAGCATGCCATCACTCGAGAATCTAGTATCTAAAATTATTTCATGAAAATTATTGTTACTATGGTAACTTTTCAGTGTGCATTTAGTGACTTTATAATACAGTAACACTTTAATGTACACCGAACTGTATTAGCTTATTTGTCCTTGATTCCTTTTTAAATATAGATTGCTTTTCTCATAAAAGTTATCAGTTTCTAGTTCAAAATGGCTGACTAAATCGACTTTTCCCTCTAAAATTCCTATTGCAATGCCACTATAAAGGAAAACCCTCCATGTTTTCCTTCTACCACCCCCATTTCTACACACACACACACACACACACACACACACACACACACATTTACTTTTCCTTACTTATTGTTGCCTTCTGGAGATGTCTAATTTTTATATGTACTAAAATCTCTCACTGTATTTTACTTATCTCACCAGTCAATAAAAATTAAGATTAAAGAATAATACAACAATGAATTTAGATGCAAGAGGTAAAGTAATGCCTTTGTTAAACACCAAATGAATCGGAAAAACATTATACAAATTCTGTCAATAGAACTGTCTACAACAAAATACATTGCGGATTAAATTGCAATTTTTCTTCAGAAAAATCCTTTTTCTGTTGATGTCAAATTAAATACCTCAAGCACAAGAATTATATATCAGATCATTTGCCTCTTCCCTGTCTACATGTCGTAATTATTTCCCTTGACTCATTTTTAATGCTGGCTTTTGTATGGTTGAAAATAACTGTGCAATCAGGTAATTCTGTTAAAAAGACAAAAATTAGGTTTTTCTCTCAAGAAACAGAAGCAATATGAATACAGTGATGAGAAACTGAAAAGCAATTCAAAAACACTTTTGATTATAATACAAAGTCCTATCAGGCTAACCTACAAATGTGATTATGAGCAAAGAACCTGCCTGCATTTATTTTCAAAGGTCCTTTGCTTGTCTTTTTGAAAACTCCTCTTCAGGTTTTAAATAAAAGAATATATAATATGAAAAAACACAATTATGTGTATATAGAGTAGCCCCATCCATAAAGAAATGGACCACAGAAGGAGAGAGGATGCCCTGTTGATCATCTTTGTTATTAGTCCCATTGGTTTAAAATCTCATAGGATTTGTGAGGATGGAACACGCGGAAAACAGGAAAGGACTCAGAGTGTGGATGCTATGATAGGACAGGTGTTTGTAATTATACAAATTGTTTAGTTTCCATATGGGCACAACAAATGAGCTGGGATTTTAATGTGCCCCTAGCCAAATGACTGGGAGTTTTAATCTTGAAATTGGCTGTTGCTTCAGACACCTGGGAAGTGAATTCACCTAAAATCTTCACTTGCCAGATTATTTTTCCACTTTAGAAACATAAGTTTATTAATCAATATGGAAACTACCATTGCAAGCTCTTATCTTTGGAGGAGAAGGTAAGTTATTTCCTTTCTCAAAATTCTTTTGAATTAAAAGTGATTTGTTTTCAGGAATGTAAAGTACAGCATGGGGAATATAGTCAATAATATTGCAATAGCTATCTATGATGTCGGGTGGGTACTAGACTTATTGGGGGAATCACTTCATAAGTTATATAAATGTCTAACCACTATTCTGTATAAGTGAAACTAATATAATATTGGATGTCAACTGTAATTAAAAAACTAAAAAATATAAAAAATTTAAATTTAAAAAAGTGACTTGTTTTGTTAAGGATGCCTTGTTTGGTCCTAAGCATATTTGGTATCTAACAAATGAATATTTTCTTAAGCCTGCTCATTGTTGTGCAGTTCCTTATCAAAAAAGAAACCAAGAATGCAGATGAATAGATTAAACCACTTCCACAAGAATGTTTCCTTTGAAAACAACTGTTTGCCATAATTATCATAGTGACCATCTGCCAAGTGCTTTACTCTCATTATTTCATTCAATTGTCACAGTGATCCTACAAGGTGACCTATTACAGTTTCTCTGTTTTACTGGTGAGAGAGCCAAGGATCAGAGAAGTTAAACAACTTGTCATGTGTCCTACAGCTGCTAAGCCATGGATCTGGGATTCAAATCCAGACACTCCAAATCTTCTAGTGTGGCCGTCATCTAAGCCCTAAATTATAGGATGTGGGTCACTTCAGTTAGTATGACTAAGAAAAATCAATATTGGTCACTGAGGATACAATAGACACAGGTATTCTACCACAAGGCGACAAAAATAGAACAACAACAAATACACTTTTAGACTAGCGGCCCTGAGGCCCCAAGGAAATTATGGGGCCCCTTTTCACAGTCCAGCCTCTGGGCATCCAAGCACAGACCGGTTGCCTGGATGAGCTGCATTCACTGACCACAATCCAGCACGATGCCCTCACCCGGGCGGAGTAGCAGCCAACGATCCTAGTCCAGATCATGTTAGGCCTGGATCCAGTGATAAGCAGCACCTGCAGGGAGGGCCCAAGCCTCCCACAACCCCAAACCCCAGGTAGGACCCCACACCAGGAGCCCGTGCCCCAGCTCTGTCCCTGGTACAAAGTCCAGGCAAGGTTCAGACAAGCTCACCACCATGGAGGGTATCTCGAAGTCTCCCGCAGAACCTGGTGGAAGACCTGGGGCTACCTTCCTCTCTTCCTGGCCTTCTGGGACCCAGGACTCCCTCTAAGTCACCATCTTCCCTGTCCCCCACCTCCTCCTCATAGAGCCCTGATGGGCAGCCTCCCGTACCACCAACAAGCCAAGGAACCCACTCCAGGGGCACTGTCATGGTAAGAATTCCAGCAGTGGCTCCTACAGCTTCTTCCCCCCAACTCAGCACAGAAACCCAGCTAGGTTTGCCCAGGATGAGAGGGGAGAGAGGAGGCAGGCAAGAGCTCACCAACCTCCTCTCCTTGGGGACTGAGGAAAGAAATCCATCATCCAAATAGCGTGCCGCAGCCTTCAGTCAATCTCTCCAGCTCAGCCAGGCTTAGCCATTCTCAACTTGTCGCCTAATATACTTTGACTGCAATTCAAGGCTCATGTTAGGTATGGATACCTAAGAGAAGGTACCTGGATGTGAGGAAAGAGTTCTATTCCTGATTGCCCTGTCCTCCACTCCCTACTGTGGTCTGTGACATAAGCACTCTGAGTTGTAAATTCCTCAAGCAAAGTGAAACTACAGCTACCCACTTTATGACACTGTAGCCAAGGTGGATGTCTGGCACAAAGGGAGCCTCGGTGTTGCTCATTGGTGCCTTTGTACCCAAGGAGACCATATTTCCCAGGCCCCACCAGGGGGAACAAATCTTATCTTGAAGGGACCAGTTTCTATTTTTCGTGGCAAATCTATCAAAGAAAATTACTTTTGTCTCCAGAGACCTCCCTGTCCTAGCTGCTCACGCGTATGTCTGGGCAGTCGAATGCTCTCTGTGCCTATCTCCTTTCATGGATGAGTTCCTATCTCTTCGTCAAAAAATAGACACCATCCTCGTGTGTTCCTCCCACCACCAGTAGTGGTAAAACCAACTCTGCCTTTACAGAATGCTGTGCTCAGCAGGTTAGCCTGACTTCTGGAAAGGCAAACTGGAATTTTAAAAAGATGAAAAGATTCCTTCCTGGAGGATTTGGGGGTGTTTTGGAGAATGCCTCTAGGTAGACCATACACTATGATAAGTTCTTTCCAAACTGTGACAATTCAATCGTGCCTTCTACAAAGGACTGACTCTTCACACTTAACATTGATGGTGGCTGCCCTTACACATTTTTCCCCAAATTTTAAAGTGAGTTTGGGATTATGATGTGAAGGCAAATGCACGGTTTCCTGAACACTGCTCCCATTCCGTGGTGTCTGTGAACTGGCAGACAGGCACAGACAGGAGGTGAGCGGCCTCTGCCGACGGTTACACTAGAGTTAGAAACAGTTTGGCACACCCAGCCCAGGAAAGGCAATGGCTGCCGTAACCCCAACTCCCCCTCCAGCCGTCAGAGGAAGAAAAACAAGCTGAGGAGGAGTGGAGGAAAGAGATGATTACTTCATATTAAAAAATTTCCCCATTAGGTAATACTTTAATCCTTTAGCTAAACAGTCACATGCAAAAAAATGAATCTAGACACAGACTTACACCTCTTACGAAAGTTAAATCTAAATGGATCATAGATCTAAATGTAAATTACAAAACTACAAAACTCCTAGAAGATAAAATAGGAGAAAATTTAGGAGGCCTTGGGTTTGGAGATGACTTTACAATACCAAAAGCATGACCCATGGAGGGAGGGGATAATAAATTGTACATTAAAAGAAAATTGGGTACAATTAAAGTTTTTTGTTGTACAAATAGAATTGAAATACCAGTTCCTAACTGAAGGAGATAACATTGAGGTTTAAAATCATATAAAAGACTAATAGCAGGTCCTTGCCTGGGTCGTATTATTTCATTGCTATAGTCAGGTAAGGAGAAAGGCTATTCATTTATAAGAAAACAGGAAGAAAAAATATTTGTGAAACATACAAGGAACGAAGCCTTACCCTAGGGATAAACACACCACTTCATTTTAGCACCTTAAATATATGCCTTATCTGATGGACACAAGGAAAACCGATGGTTCAGGTCTTGGAATCAGAATAAATATCTCCTTGTTATTGACAGCCAATACAGTCTCCATAAGCCTCAAGTCTAACCCAGCAATTCAATTCATAATCGTAAATATTTTCATTAAAATTTCAATTAGTAAAAAGATATTTTACCAGTAAAATATATTAACTCAGTATGTGACTCAAAAAAATTAGAAAAAATAAAGCAAGAACAAATAGATAAAAGCAAAAACAAAAGAATTATAAAGACGATCATGAAGGTAACTAACAAATACAAGAAAAATAATATAAGCAAGCATCTAGCAGTTGTAATCTAGAGAAAAAATACAAGATATGAAAAATGGAAAACAGAAATTAAAATTCCCCCTCCACCCCCGAAAATGAAGTATCTAATATTTGCTTACATCACTCAAAAACCATTAAAGGGGATCCAGGTCATATCGAGGGAGAGCAACCCTTCTCCAAATCCCCTTCCCTTCTTCCCTAGTTCTCCTGACCACTCCAAAGCTCTCACTTCCCAGATGTCTTCCCCACATGTTCACCTCATGTATCTTTTTCATCTTTCTCCTCCCTCCCTCTTCATTATGCAGATTGTTTTAACTTTTCTGACTTTTTTGTTGCCTTTCCACTTCTCCTATTACTTGAATTCTCTACCACAAAGAATCCTGAGAACTGATCCAACAAGCCCAAACCCTACCCATAGACTTCAGTTCCCAATTGCTCCCCCTCCCCTCCTGATACTTTACGTCAGGCCACAAAGCAATCACACATGAACTGATCTATAAACCTTATTCCCCAATCCCCACCCCATCAAAAATGTTTCCTGGAGTCCAAGTCAACACTGAAAGAGCGGCCCTCAGAAACCCAGAGGGTGCATTTTCACAACTCAAAGATAATTCAATATTAAAACTTATTATAACATGCCACAGCAACATAACACACAAGAGAAATCATGGGACCTCCATAGCTGCTTAAAGACACTTACAAAAACAAATAGGAAGTTGCTGTGGACAACAATTTTGAACAAGATAATAGCTGGTGTCTCTGTGAAAGAGACAGATATTGAGGTCGGGGGCAAATAGAAAATTTACTTTTCTGGATCTAGTGATAAGGAAATCAGATCCAGAACATGAATAACCTTTATTTGTGTCATCCTCAGGCCCAATTGAACCTGTTAGAGGCCTGGAGTTTGGCTTTGCAGGATGTCTTTCTGTCTATAGCGGGCTGGAGAACTGACGTGATGTTGAAATTATTAGCCATTTTTGCTTCTATCAGCTATTGATTCAAATAACATTGATTGTATTCCCTTGTGATCTATTACTTTTTTAAAATAAAACTTATTTTTTTCATATTCCCATATATTCACTGTAGATAATTAGAAATCTGCACAATAAAACAAAATTTAAATTACCCACATTCTCACCATCCAGAGAAGACCACTCATTAATATTTTAGTATATTTTCAACCAGCATGAATTTGGGAACATAAGCACTCTTGGTGTTTAATAATGATGCGAGTTTGTCCCTGATGTTATAAACAGCATTTCTGTGTCCCAAACCACTCAACGGAGTATCAGAGGCAATTAAAGAGTTTTAATAGATTCTCGGAGGCAAGAGATTAAACATTTGTCTACCCAAAGCCCCAGGGGCATTAGATGCCCTCGCACTGGTAGTAGAGTGACTGTCTGGTGTGGTTTGGAAAACCGCATAGTTTGCAATAGTCAGGGCCTATAGGATGTACATACACACATATATGCACACATACTAGTTGAGAATCTCTGTCCTAGGAAATCCACGGATGACTGATTTTTATGAAAACCTATGGGGAGAGGGTCCACAGAGTTCACCACATTCTCAGAAGTCTTGGATTGCAAAGTTCTTCCCAGCTCTAATGTTCTGGTACTATTTGAGGTTGGGACATTTATTCTGCCTGCTTAGAAGACAGAAGTCTTGGAAGAGTGATGTTAGGTTCTTATGTCAGAAAATTTTAAGGGAGGCTAGCCCATAAAATATGCACACACAGCCTTCTCTGTGTTTCATTCATCTAGCTTTGATAGTGCTTCCTTTAATAATGAACCATCAGAGACTCAGCAACAAATATGTCAACATAATAATGATGCCACTTTTCAAAGATATGCCCAGGAGAAGCGTCTGCTCCGTGTTACTCCCAGGCGTACTTGTGATGTGAACAAGAGATACTACCTTGGGCTCAAATTAAAGAAAAGGAAATGAGCTAGCATATTTTCAGTGCCTATCATGCACTTAGCATGCCTCAAAACCCTCATCTGATAAATGTCATAATCAGGTCTCAACCCTGCCTCTCACCAATTTTAGAGTCTATTTAACCTCCAAGACAAACAGCCTCTCCTTATCAATTGTATAAGTTTTATATTCACCTACACCCTGGTTTTCTCTCAAACTTCTATCTTAATTAAGAGATCAGCTAAACACACATAAGCCTTATTTTTTAAAACCTTATATATTTTATTTTGAATTGATGTTTCTGAAACATAAGAGGAGTTACATAAAATTTCTTCCCAAAAAACTTTGGATTATACAAGACAGATAAGTATTTATTGTTCAAAGGCTGCCATCTGGTGGCTAAAGATAGTATACCCAAAAGCATAGACTTCACAAAGACATGGAAAACCCCAATAGCTCTAATTGCCCGATTTGTTAGCAAAGACTGATAATCTTGAATGTTATGTGGGAAAATAGTAACATGTTTATGTTCCACTAATTCTTATCCATGAGAAATACTTTGCCTATAAACAACGGCAGCTGGGTGTTTATCGAAATATTTCCAAAAACCAAAGATGCAGCTTCACCAGACAATACACTTGACAGTTAAATTCGGCTGCAACAGAAAAAGAGTTGTTTTCTTTATGCTTTTAAAGTATGACACAAGATTTCATTCACTTGAAAAATTTTATTGGGATCCTATTCTGTTCCAGGTACAATGAATTTCACTGGGTACATGATGGAGAACCAAAAAAAAAAAAAAAAAACAACAACATATTCTAGAGAACCTCATGGCCTGGTGAGAAACAGGGTCCCCACAATGTAAGGTTATGCAGTTGTTCCCTTCATGGGCCTCAGCCTCAGGGGTGAGTGTGGCCTAAATGCTCCCACCTCCAGAGGTCACCCTTTTTTCTCATTTTCATTAAGGGGACATATGGGCTATCAGCTTCTCAGGAGAAAAATTCAGCTAGGTATACTGATTGGGGCCTCTTCTCTAATGCCTGACCAGCTGGACAGATCCCATTTTCATATTTTACCTACTTCCTCCCCTTGCTCTGTCATGAACTTTTGTCCCTTTATGGGTTCTTAAAAACAAAAGTAAGTTTTCATTCCCTAGTCACTGGGCAATTCTCTAAAAATACTTATGATAGTGGAAACGCTTTCAGTAGTAGATAAGAATCCAACCCTCAACTGGCTTTTCAGGCATCCTTCAAAGCCCCCTCCGCTCCCCTGACCCCGGCCTCTTACGTCCAGAATGCAGCCAAGGAAAGAGCAGCAAAGGCTGGTGGCCTGCTGGTGAGCCAGGACACGAGCCCCAGGACCCTGGCAACTCCAACCAGTAAGAGTACATTCTTTAGTTTCTGGACAAGTTTATGCAAAAGGCCCTTGGCCAGTAACTAATTATTCAGTTTGAATGTATAATAGTTTTTCCTTCAATCAAGGCAGTACAGGTTGAGGGAGGGGGGAGTGGGTTGTATCAACTTTTCAACTTGTAGCTGCTAGAAGTCCCGGACTGTTTGCCTCCTTTTCAGTCTCAGCTCCCACGGCAACAGTGTGGGCCAAGGGAACTACCGTCATGCTGGGACAATGTGTACAGTCCATGTGGGTGATAAATATCTATTGTTTGCAAACAGATCCTTCCTGCTCCTGGCAATTCTGGTGAGGCCATCAGTCCCATGGCACTCCACCTCAAGATGGTCCTGTTATGCCATCCCTCTAAGAGAAACAGAGATTATGCCAGAGATGATTATGAGACTTAAGCAAAGGAGTCAGGGTCCTTTCTGTGCTTTTGTAGGAATAAAAGAGGGAAAAGTGCTGCCCTCTGTCTAAGGCCTATCCCTATTTTTGCTGTCTCCAGAGAGATCAATACAGGAAGCAGAAGAGATGGAAATGATGTCATTTAAACCTCTAGATTTGGCTATGCCCTTTGCTCCCAAAATGGGTTCAAAGGAAAACATCTTTAAAACTTACTTTATAAGTTAAGGAATGGATGCAAAGAATCTTTTGTGCTTTAGAAAACTCATCCACCAATTTTGGTCTTAGAAAAAAAGGAGACCCTGAGGACAGAGCAATAAGAGCTAACCAGCAGAAGCCTGAAGACTCAAATCTTACAGGGAAGGACTTTAATATAATCTAGTCCAAGGTCCTGGTTTTAAATATGAGAAACCAAGACTGGAAGGGAAAAGGTGCTTGACAAGAGAATTCCCACTGAGGCTTCACAGATCAGATGGGGTTTGGCAGAGGAGACAAGCATTGATGAGTGCTGGACCGCACAAGTGCCTGGCCCTTTCATGTTCATGCTAGTTTAATCCTTGGTCAACCTGGGAGATACATACTTTAGCTCCATTTGACAGATGATGAAATTGAGGTCAGAGAGGTTATATGACTGACTACCCCAGTGTCACACAACTAACATGGAACAGAGATGAGCCTCGACACAAGCCTAAGTCCTATTTTTTCTACTCTACCTTTAGATGAAAAAATATATATATTATGAGGAGGACATAGAAGAGAGTGGGACTTAGCAGTGATGTCGATCCTCACTCTTAAGATGCCAGTGCCTGAGAGCATCTGGGAAAAGTCACAGAAAGGACTTTGATAAAAAGCAAGACCTGGTTTAAATTATTAAATGAGCAATACCTCCAAGTCCCAGCTGCCTTCTAAAAATTGAAGAAGTTGAAATAGATAGTCTCAAAATAAATTTGTAAAATAGAACAAGCAAAAGGGGTAGTGAGTGGCCTAGAATCCTAGAGGTCTAAACTCTTTTCCCACTTCTCCCACCCTGACCATTCCCTTCCCTGAGGTTTGGGTAGACAGCAGCTGCCTACAGAGGAACTCTCAAGCATTTGAGCATGTCACTGATTTGATGACTCATTTGACAACGGCCTGCATAATGCTCACCTACTGGCCCCTTCCTGAGTCAGAAGATGAGAACTCTAATCATCAGGAGACTCTAAAACCCAAAGCCCATTCCCTGGTGGTAAAATTTGTTTGCTTAAAAAAAAAAAAAAAAAAAGGTAACATATCAAAATATAACTGCTAGAACATTCCAATTCAGAGTCTAATGGACTTTGAGAGCCCTTTTCTCCAGCTCTGACTTAGGATGCGTTAGAAACTGTTCAAGGTCTATTCTCCATGCTTTCGTAAGTGTTCACTTGCTCAGTTTCCGGTGCCAGTTCAGCTCTGTCACATCACGTCTACCTTCTCTTAGAGCAACAGAACTCGAATTATAAATGTGCCTTCTTGCCTGAAGTAACCATCCACATTCAACACTTTACTTAAATAAAATTGTTGCCTTGCTGGGTATGATGGGGCCAAGATAGAAGCGAGTGGGACTTTGTGGTGATGTCACTCCCCACTCAATTCATCACAAATGTCATTTACATGCTCTCAGCCAGTATGTCCCCTACCTTGAGAAACTTTACCCAACTGTAACACAAAGATAAATCTTGGTTAAATAGGCATGCATAAATAAATAAATAAGTAAGTAAGTAAGTAAGTAAATAGATAGATAGATAGATAGATAGATAGATAGATAGATAGATAGATAGATAGATAGGTGGGGTTTTTTTCCTAGTAAGAATGTCAACAATACCCTACCTGGGAGAGGGGTGGCATAGGGCCTATATATACCTCAATATTTCACATCCTCTTTCTGGCCCTTCCAAGTCATTATTTACATCTGTTCTTCTAAAAAATATCTGTCACTTAAGGTCACTGAGTAGCCTGGCTGAATAAAGAATGTAGAGTTGGTCACCTCTTCCAATTTTCCTTCATTACATCTCATAAATTACACTGTCTATGGTAGTCTCTCCTTGGTTGAAGTTTCTTATATTATTTTGCTTTTAAAATTGATATGCTAAACTTTATAGCATTGTTGATTAGGTGAAAAATTACACTGAATGCTTTTACAATACCTATTGTGAAAATGTTCACTGAGTACTTTTATCTGAGCTTTAGTTAATTGTTCTGTAATTCTCAAGTACATTGGCTGGGGCCTCAGTAAAATCTCTTCCTTAAGAGTACAAATGGCAACAAGCTGTACAGTTTGTACTGTTAATGTGCTGTACCCAAGAAATATTGCTACGCCCACTGTCCTGGGATACAGCCATGGTACGGCTCATCTATCTGTGCTAATGACTAGTACTGTTCTCCCCTAGACATTATTTTAGTAATGTAGGCCCAATGCCTTTTAGATAGTTTACGATGAGTCTGTCAGCCAGGGTTCCCAAACCCCTCAGACCTGCTGAGGAGTCCCCATTTCCCAAGACTCCTGCCTAAGTGTAGTGGCTAAACTGGAGCCAGCAGCTCCTGGGCCTGAATTCCATCTCCAGCCAAAGGCCCCCTAATGTACAAATACCAAAGGGTTGAGGGAGGGGAACTGAGATCAAAGGAGAGCATCCCAGAAACATCCTGGAGATGAGGTCTGTCCCCTAGCAATCCCAGGCACTGCCTGAATCCAAGACACATGGTGATGACCTTTTTTCTCCAGAGCAGAGGTTCTTAAGCTGAGGTCCACAGACCCCTAAGGAGTCTACGGAAGCATTTCAGGGGCTTCATAAACTCCTTGTTAATGCATATATAATGTGCACGTGCACATTATTCTGGGGAATAGGCTTCAAGGCTTTCATTGTATTTTTTTAAATCTAATCTACGGAAGAATCTTAAGAATTCTGGTCCACGGTCATGCTACCCTGAACAAGCCCAATCGCATCTGATTTCGGAGGCTAAGCAGGGTCAGGCCTGCTTAGTACTTGGATGGGCGATCACCTAGGAAAACCAGGTGCTGTAGGCGTAAAAAATAAAAAATAAGGGATTGTAGGCTGCCAAGGTCCTTGCAATCTGTTACCAGGACAGAGAGGCAGTTAAGCCACAGTTAGGACACAGGTGAGCCCTGAATCTCTGATATCCAACCATATCCAATATGTGACATTGCCAGATGCCAGGCTCCTGGAAATATCCCTGAACCTACAGAGACTCCTAATGACCATCCCAAGTGTGATCTGGTCCTTGAAAGGACATCTATAACTGGATATCTCAGAGTAAGACCCAGAAGAGGAAAAATACATATGCTCTGAGCCTAAGGCAAGTGTGTTCAGCTTGGGGCCTAGGCCTCTGGGACTGACCTCTGGGCAGGAAGAGAAGCAATCATCAGCTCCAGGCCTAAATCCTATGAGCCTGGGGCCAGAGGAGCTTCCCCAACCCCTGCAAAAAGGGACGGCTTGTCCCTGTAGCCAGTCACTCTCCCTCATCTAATGCCCACGGTCTCCCAAGATCCTGAAATAACACTGACCCTGCAAAGGAAGGTCCACAACTGGCCCAGAAAGCCAACCAGAAAATGGTGTATGTACCCTGGCAGGGCACAGCCTAATCTGGAAGCTCCAGAAATGCAAGGTGCTTTAAAGTCAAAGGTTCATTTATGTGGTGGTTCTCAAACTTTAGTATGAATAAAAACCATTCTGAATGTTTGTTTCATGATATAGATTCCTAGGCCCACGGTATTATGATTTAGTAGTTCTGGGGTAGAGCCCAGGTGTTTACACTCTTTTAAAAGAAACTAGTAACTCTGATCTCAGGAGTCCATGGAGTACACCTATAGAAACAAGAGTTTCCAGGGGCTCTAAGGCATCAAATGTGCAGAGGGGGATAGATCAAGTGATCCCTCTTTCCCAATCCCCACCAAAATAAGAACAGAGGCTTCCAGTTACCATTTATTTAGTCCTTCTCTATGCCAGATACTATGCTAAATCTTTTACACAAACTATTTTATTTAATCTCCTATAACCCTGAAGTTCAGAGAAAACAAGTAACTTACCCAAGAGCCCTCAGCTGAGTACCAGAGCCAGGATTGGGACCCAGATCAGAATGCAGAGTCTGTTATTAACCAACATGTCAATGATGTTGAAAAAAGTTTCAATGCCTAGTACCTGATGACAGCAAAGGAGAAGCTATAAAACCACATCCCCTTTACAGCTGGGTTGGGGGAGAACCCCATGGACCACAGGGTAAGTAGGCATCCACTGCAGCAGAGGAAGCAGACACCTGGAAGGATGAAGCCAGACAAGATGAACTATGATAGCTGAGCTAATGAGGTAAGGACTACAGCACTGAAAAATGTTAGGTAGTGACAGGTGGGAAAAAGAGGTTTTAAAGGAACTAACTGTCCTCAAAGAAACCAATGTAACACCATGGAAAGCTTTAGGTCAGCACAGGACCAAGGCCCCTGGGGTTCTATGGCCCCTGCTGCTTCATACTGAATTTATACTCTTCAACTAACAGGGAAAATGAGTTTAATGCACCCTAACCAAGACCAACTTTGGAGCCCAAGATCCTTTGTAGTTTATTAAATCCACTTCCTTTAAAAGGGCATAACCATTTGTGACATGGATGGATCTTTAAAGTATCATGCTAAGTGCAGTAAGTCAGACAGAAAAGGACAAGAACCATATGATTTCACTCATATGTAGGATATAAAACAGAAAAAAACAAATGAACATACAAAACAAACTTATAGATACGGACAACAATATGGCAGTTACCAGAGGGGAAGAGGTCAAATATACAGTGGCAGAAGATAACTAGACTTTGAGTGGTGAGCACACAGTACAACACACCGATAGTTACAGAATTGAAACTTAAATAATGTTATTAACCAATGTCATCCCCATTTAATGAAATAAAAATTGATAAAATACCCCCAAAAATTTAAAAAGGGGGCATAGAAATAGTACCTACTCCGACAGACTTACATACAGAAAGAAGTAAATAATTTGAATAATGTGCTTAATGCCAGACGCACGGGAGTTGAACAAGTGTTAGCTGCTATAATCATTAACTACTACGAATTATGACTATACCCATGCTCACCAAGAAATCACTGTAGTATTTTGTTTATTTGTGAAAGACATTGAACTCGAATGTGGTCTCTACAATTGAGGATCTCTTTCCAGAGAGACGTTATTGTTAAGTGTGTTCATTTTTTTTTTTTAATAAATTCAAGAGCAAAAAAAGCCACATCCAAAATAGATCAACAGTTTGATCAAAACGACATTTTAAATTTCCCTTTACTTTAGTTCTGACGTTATCCAAAAACCAACTTGATCCAACTATTCCATCCAAATTTGCTCTGAGGGAAAAATGAAACTCTGGGGTTCTATGCAACTTTTTCATTCAACAACTACTTTTTCATGCATCAGAACTGACTTTATGATTATAAGCTGAACTACCTAAGAGAAATGCCCTAAACAGGTGAATTTTATTTTCAGACAACAGATCCAAACAGGCCAGTAAGAAAACTTGACAGCTAAACCATGATGCATACATGGCTGAGTATTTCCTCACCATCCAAGAATCCCTGATATTACAAGAAAGTCTAATCCCTCCACCCCCTCACCGAGCCTGTTTGTTCAGAGTGAAGGAGAACTGATGAGATGGACTTCCTGAAAAGGGAGTATTTGGGTGGTTTTGGATAGAAAGGAATGAAAGGGACAGAAGAAACTCAGAGTCCCCACGAAGGAGGGAAAGAGAAAGAATATTATAGAACAGATTAAGATTATAGAAGATGAATTAGTGCCTTTGGGATAAACAAGAGACCCCTCTGACTGCTCTAATGAAATGGTATCACATGCCTCTGAGGAGGGAGGATAAACATAAGGAACAGAAATATAAAGCCTGCCCTCCACTTCTATATCCTGTACTAGGTCAGTGTGAACATGGCTTTGCTCCCATTCACCAGACCTGACGTGGGTCCTGGAGATGGTGGTCAGGCCTGTCCTAGCCACCCTCACCAACAATTCATGACAAACCCAAATTCCTAATTCCTGAATTGTTTCAAGTCACCCCACATTGTAGCTACTCAGGAATAGAACAAGCTTTGTTTAAAAAAAAAAAAAAAAACCTGCATGTTTTAATTCAAGAAATAAAGTAAAAGTTCACAAGCAATCCAGAACAGGTGCCAGGAGTGTGCTCTAAACAACCAGCCATACTTGCTGCAAAGTTCAGTCTCCACAGAATCACTTTGGCCAATGCTTCTTGAGGTGTTCTTTCAGCTGAGGAATGGAAGGCAGTAACTGCTGGCACTCGTGACAACGGAGGGGCAACTTCAAGAGCTCAGGCATCCCATCTCGGACAGTCACTCTGCCAGCCTTTTGTACCATCTCCATCACAGCTGCAAGCAAGGAAAAAAAGTTCAGAGCCCTGCTACTCTGGAAAGCCAATATAAGATATAAAAAATTAAAATATATAAAATAAAATAAAATAAAATAAAGGAAATCTAACTCCAAATAAAAATATGCCAGGTATCTAAAGCTAGTAAATTTGAGGTTAGACTCACTATTGGGGAAATGGGCTTCTAAACGGGCCTTGGATTCTAAATTTGAGCAACCTATTTTTGAGATGATTACATTCCTTTGAGATATACTTTAAGCAATCCATGTTACTATGTCAAAGGCTTCTCACGGTGCTTTACCCCTGGTTGCTCTTTGGCCAATGGTAACTGTCATTGTTAACAACCCAGCATACTGAAGTTCCACTACACATCGGGGAATGATTCCTTTTATGTACACAGCTTTCTTTTGTTAACACAGGGCAACCCCCAAGCTTCTGCCCAACTGATAGCAGAAAAGACAAAGAACTGTTCAGAGCTTTCATATCAATGAATTCCAATAATTCTCAGGACAATTTTTAAGTCCCCTCTTGTTATAATAAAACACCCTGACAAAATGACCCTGACTTAACAACTTTATAGGTTCCCCAAGAAGGCTGCTCACAGCAAAGTGTCAATCCTACTACAATCCAAATAATCTGGTTTCTTTTAATGGGGCTCTCTTTTTAGGGGACACAGTTATACATGGGTTTTTGAGACAGGTTATTATGTAGGGAAATAACTGAATCAAGAAGAAGAACAGATGAGAAAATGAAACAAATGTAAAAACCAAAGAACACTGTTTACCTTGTGACTCTAGGAAGTAATCTGTATTGAAAGAATTCCAATGTTTTTTGTTTTTAAGACAAGGAGAATCAAAATCCTGGCTGATCACATGAAGATGTACGTGGCTAGTTGAGAGGGAGGAAAAAAACTGATGATTAAATGCATTAAAAACTAAGGCGGAATCAAATGGCAAAGAGTAAAAGTATAAATATGTAAAAAGATTGACAGTGTTTCCATTTAATTCAATTCATTCACTTAAGAATATTTAACATTTCTTAATTACTTACTAGAGCCAAGCACTGTTCTAGCACTGGGAATTTAGCAGTGAACAAAATGGGAAAGGCCTCTGCCCTTACAGCAATTACTTTCCAATTGGGAGAGACAAATAAAATATGACAAATAAACAAGAAAATTCCAATCGTTAACAATGCTAAGAAAAAAATAAAACAAGGAAATGGGATAGAGTGCCCAGGGGGCGGAGGTTGACTCTTTAGCTAGGGTGTTTGGGGAAGGCCTCTCCCTGACAGTGATTTGATGCAAGAAAGTACCCAGGCAAACAAAGATCTGGGGAAACAGGGTTTTAGGGAGTGAGAGGCCAAGTACAGTGGGAAGGCCAAGTGCAAAGGCCCTGAGATAAGAAAGAGTTTAGTAAAACCAAGGAACAGAAAGAAGATAATATGGCTGAAACAGTTGAAGCCAAGGAGCAGAGACTAGAGAAGAGCCAGATCATAAAGGGTCTTAGAGGTCAGCAAGAGATTTGCATTATATTCTGATTACACTGGAGAGTCATTGAAGGATTTTAAGTGGGGGAAGGCTATTATCTGATTTACACTTTTAAAAGATGTCTCTGGCTGTTGTGTGGAGAAAGGACTGTAGAGAGGGTCAAGTTGGATGGATAGAGAGACCAGCTGTGAGGCTACCACAGTAGTCCAGGCCAGACATAATCACAGCTTAAACTAGAGCTATAGTAATTGAGATGACAAGGAACAACACAACTTTGAATATATTTTGGAATAGAACTAACAGGACTTACTAATGAATTGGCTGTGGGTTTGGGGAGGTGCCACCTACTGAGATGGAGAAGCTTAGGGAAAAAGCAGGTTTGGGGAAGAAAATCAAGAGCTCTCTTTTTGATGCCTCTATGTATAACTTTGACTTTTAGAATCAGTAACACTTTACATTCCCCCAATAAACGATCAAAACCAACCAGTACATGTGGGAATCTAAAATGGAATATAAGCAGTAACAAACCTAATTGTATTACATGAATATAAGAACCATACTGAAAGGGATCCAGAAGAAAATAACTAACCTAATTATTTTTGCTGAATACTGTAAAGATAAAAAGAACTGTATACAAACACTGTGCTCTAGTGAGTAAGTCTGTCTCACAAAGGTATGGGTGAGCAATTTTGTTAGTATTTCATACTATACAGTTGACCTTTGAACAATACAGGGGTTAGAGGCACTGATCCCCCCACAGTTGAAAATATGCCTATAATTTTTGACTCCCCCAAAACTTAACTACTAATATCAAGAAGCCTTATCAATACCACAGTTAACATATATTTTGTATATTATATGCATGATATACTGTATTCTTAGAAAAAAAAGCTAGAGCTAGGAAAATCATAAGGAAAATACATTTATAGTACTATATATATATTTATTGAAAAAATCTACACATAAGTGGACCTGCACAGTTCAAACCTGTGTTGTCCAAGGATCAACCGTACTAGGATTGAACAAATAAGTAAATTTATTGTAGCTAATGAAAGCCACATTTCTCACTGTCAGAAAAAGATGTTACAATAAGAAAAAGGGAGGGAGGGAAACAAGAATGAACTTTGTGGAGCTGGACTGGAATCAGAGGTATCAGTATGAACTCATGGTTTTCCATATACACAGGTAAATAAATAGAAAGATGTGTGTTATCAGTGTGGGTTAGGATTCATGCATTTATTGCCTACCTCTATCTGCTGAGAAGACTAAGGAGCAAAGACACCCTAGAATCAACACTACAGAAACCTAGTACCCAAGTCTTGGTTTATAAATATCATTCTCCAATAAAAGGAACTAGGGTTCTTCAGAGGGCCAGAACAAGGAAAATATAAGATGAGCCTGGTACATCTTGTTCCAGAAAATAAGGCGCCAGAAAATAAGGATGGTCTCAAAAAATGTTGGGGGCAAACCCAAACTGATACAGGAGCCAACCTACAGTAGCTTTCAATGACCAGAGCTGGAATAATCTGAGGAACAAAATAAATGATAGATTGAATTAAAACCTACAGAATAAAAATATCTATGAGTCCATACTGATAAATAATAGAATAGAATCCTAATTAATAAATTAAAAGGAATGAGGGAAACATAAAATCACCATTAGGCAAACACCACAGTAATAACTGTTGCAGGCAAAATCTACCACAGAGATGCTAAAATCACTGGGCAAACTTTGAGAAACAGGATAATAGCATAGTCACAAAATATTCAAGATATTCATCAGTTACAAAGAGAAAAATGGTAACTTTGAGTAGAGAAAACAGATAGACACCACCCTAACAATGTGACCAAGGTTACATCATGAGTAATTAACCAACTTGACATCATGCACTCCTTGATATGCTGCACCGTAAAGGATACGTCACTTCTGTGGCATTTTGGCAAAAAAAGAAAAAGAAAAAAGCATAACCTCAATCGAATCATGAAAAAACATCAGACAAACCTAAACTAAAAGACAACCTCTAAAACAACTCATGAAAAGTGTCATAGAGGAGGAGCAACTGTCACAGATCAGAGGAGACTAAGGAGAGACAATAAACAAATACAATGCAGGATCCTGAATTGGATCCTGGAGCAGGAAAAGATTATTTTAAAAATGGGTGAAATTCAAATAAGGTACAGAGTTTAATTAGTAGTTATGGAAGATTTCTGTTCTGCTTCATACTTTCCTTTTTATATTTTCTAAATTGAAAATATATTACTTTTATAATAGAAGAAATTTGTTACCTTTTTTCTATGTTATTTATTCAAAATTATATCATAAAGAGTGATATGTGACTTCACTTACTGCTCATTTTGTTTCCCACCCTCACCTGCCACAATTCTTGTTTTTAGCATTCTTCTTAGCACAACAGTATTCATTATATGAAAAAGGCATGGACACCATGATTACTACGTGAAAAAGGCTCTGTAGTCAAGGGCTCTCTTAGTCACAGGCTCTGCGGCTTTAGGGACATAGAATTATGGGTGATTTTTTAGCCTAAATTTTTGAATAAAGTTTTAATGATAAATGTAATTTTTTAAATGAGGTAAAACATATCTACCCTATGACCTAGCAATTCTACTTCTAGGTATTTACCCAAGAGCAAAAAAATAAATTATGTCTATGATACACACAACATGCATCAATCTCAAAATCATTATGCTAACAAAAAAAAACAACAACAACAGACAAAAACAGAGCACACGTTGTATGATTCCATTTTTAGGAAGTTCTAGGACAAAAGCAATCTATGTTGAAAGAAATCACCCAAACACTTGGGGATTGAGGGGAGGATTAACAAGGAAATTTTCTGAGATAAGGATGATAGAAATGTCCAGTATTTTGTATTAAAATTATTGGACCAGGGGGAAGGGGGAGCGGGGAAAGGTAAACAAGGTAAAGAAGGTCAAAGAAATCTAACAATGGGAGGTGAACACACAGTGTGTATATATATATATGCTTTACTGTTAGAGTGTACAGCTGAAACTTATTGGATTTCATTAACCAATGTCACCATAAAAAAATTAATAAATAATAAATAGCTATTTTGGAAAAAATTGGCGTGACATTGGTCAATAAAATCAAATTTCAAGTGTACAATTCAACAATATGTCTTATGTATATTGCACTGTGTGTTCACCATCCAAATATTCAACCCCATTTACCCCCTCCTCCCCTCTTCCCTCTAGTAACCACTATTCCACTGTCTGTGTCCATGAATCTTTGTCAGCTTTGCTGCTTTCAGTTTTATACCCTACATATGAGTGAAATTACATGGTTCTCAACTTTTTCTGTCTGGCTTATTTCGCTTAGCATGATTATCTCAAGATCCGTCCATGTTGTCACAACTGGCAGTATTTCATCTCTCCTTATAGCTGAGTAATATTCCACTGTATATCTGTACCAAATCTTTATCAAATCATCTATCATAGGGCACTTCAGTTGCTTCCATGTCCTGGCCACCATGAATAATGCTGCTATGAACATCAGAGTGCATATATCTTTGTAGATAAATGTTTTCACGTTTTTTAAGTAAAAACCTAGAAACAGGATTGCTGGGTCATATGGTAATTCAGTAACTCAATTCTTAGTTTTCTGAGGAACTCCCATACTGTCTTTCATGGTGGTTTTACCAATGTGCAGTCCCACCAGCAGTGGATGAGGGTTCCTTTTTCTCTGCATCCTCTCCAACACTTGCTATTACTTGTCCTTTTGATGACAGTCATTCTAACAAGTATGAGGTGGTATCTCATTGTGGTTTTGATTTGAATTTCCCTAATAGCTAGTGAAGTTGATCGTCTTTTCATGTCTGTTGGCCATCGGTTTGTCTTCTTGGGAGAAGTGTCTGTTCAGGTCCTCTGCCCTTTTTTTGACTGGACTGTTTGCTTTTTTACTGTTGAGTTGTATGAGTTCTTTATATATTTTGGATATTAGGCCCTTATCAGAGGCATTGCTTGCAAACATATTCTCCCATTTGGATGGTTGCCTCTGCCTTGTTAATGGTTTCTTTTGCTGTACATAAGCTTTTTAGTTTGATGTAGTCCCATTCATTTATTTTTGCTTTTACTTTCTTTGCCTTTGAGGTCAAATTCATAAAAATCCTCTCTAAATACAAAGTCCATTAGTTTAGTACCTATGTTTTCTTCTATGCAATTTATTGTTTCAGGTCTTACATTCAGGTCCTTGATCAATTTTGAGTTAATTTTGGTGTATGGTGGTGAACAGCAGTCTAATTCATTCTTTTGCATGTGGCTCTCCAGTTTTCCCAGCACCATTTATTGAATAGGCTTTCCTTTCTCTGAAATATTCTGTATCCTGATCAGAGTGATAGTTATATGGCATATACATTTGTCAAAACTGATCAAATGATAAATCTTATATATTTTATTCCATGTAAGTTATACCTCAACTTAGAGTATTAATGGGGCAAAAATATGGCATGAAAATTTCATTGGATTAAAGAAGCCAGTAATCTAAGTCATAATTAATTAACCACCTAAATAAAATGTAAAAAGTATTGGGAGCCTAAAAAAGAAAAAAGAAAAGAAATGCTGATACCTGCTATAATACAGATGAACCTTGAAGGCATTATCCTAAGTGAAATAAGCCAGTCACAAAAAGATATAGATACTGTATGCTGCTTGTATAAGGCATCTAGATTAGTCACATTCACAGAAACAGAAAGTAGAATGGTAGTTTTGAGGGGCTGGGGAGAAGAGGAAACAGAAGATAGCCTGAGAAGATTAAGTTTTAAAAAATAGATGGTGGTGATGGTTGTGCAACGATGTAAACATATTGAGTCTATGGCCATGCCACCCTGAACAAGCCTGATCCCATCTGATCTTGGAAGCTAAGCAGGGTCGGGCCTGGTTAGTACTTGGACGGGAGACCACCTAGGAAGACCAGGTGAAGTAAGTATAAAAAATAAAAAATAAGAGATTGTAAACTGACAAGGTCCTTGCAATCTGTGAGGTCAACCAAGGGTTGCCTCGCCTAAAAAAAATAAGTTTTTTAAATTAAAAAATTATAAAATTAAAAAAAACAATGTAAATATATTTAATGCCACTGACCTATACACTTAAAAATGGTTAAAATGGTAAATTTTATGTTATGTATATTTTATCACACACACACATACACAAACAAGATAAAAACTCTGAAACCTAATTAATGTCCTTATGTTGTTGCTTAGCTCAAAAGAAATGTGGAGATCTGCCTTGCTTGCATTCTTTGAAAAGAATCGTTCCTTTCTGAATCTTTCTGGTTATGAGCCAAAAGTATACAAGCTCTACATTTTTCTCTCATTTTATTTTAAATCTTAGACCTACTAAGATGTCATGACAGAAGTCAGTGATGTTTGTCTGCTTCAGAGAATGGTCCTTAATAATTTAGGGGTTATACAGGCTTCTGAAAAATCACTGATCACAATTCTTCATCTGAGGGTAATAAAGTTGCTTCATATAGTTTTAAGATTAGGTTCTCAGAGGTTTATACTTTGAAAGGAACAAAAATATATATGTGATTGAATTATAAGCAAAAGTAGAAACTCGAGGCTTATAAGCAAGTCAGGAAGAAGCATGGAAGTTTCGCCCCACCTGCCTTGGAAACAGCACATCCTACTCCCTTGGGCCTCAGGGCTATAAGCACACTCTGCAGACCCAAGCTGAATCCATCTGTGCAGCTGGACAGAACCAGGATGCACTAGAATTACCCACAAGACTCACCTCATGCTGGGAATGGCATGATAGCCCAGTCGGAAGCGCAGTTTGCTGGACCCAGCAGCATCTGCAATCACCTTTTCCCCCACAGCGTGCATGTGTTTGAGGAGCTCAAGGTGTTCCCTGGTCACAGCCTTCAGACTAGAAATGGAGGCCCATGGTAAGACCAGCCAGTGGTGACGAGCCTTGGGATATTTATCCTTAATCACCACCACTTGCTCATCTTTGTAAACCTAGCAGAGGGACAGAGAAGGAAACAGACATCTACCATGCATTTTCAGTGTGCCAGGTGCTATCATATTTATTAACTCACTTAATTCCCACCACAATCTTTACAAAAGGTTTTAGAAGGTAAAAGCACAATTTTGACAGATGAGAGCACAGAGACTCAGATAAGTTGAGTGTCTTGCACAAAGTCACGTAGTTACTAAGTAGGAAATCTAGAATTCCAACCCAGATCAAGTTGACTCTAGTGTATGTCTTCAAACACCACACTACACAGAATACACAAGGATGCCCAGTACAAAGTAGTTCCTCAGGATCTAATGTGAAATCCCTGCAGGAATCTATTCAAATGCTCACTTCTCCACTCTACCACAGCAGACCATATGACATTTGCACATGTGTTCTAAGAAACCCTATCAGATCTAGCTCCTTGTCACTCCAGGATGCAATTTAAAAAGAGCTCAAAGACTCCTCCCAGGATGATGCCTGACTATTAATCCCAGGGTAGCCCAGTAACTATAGTCAAAATACATTATCTGATGGTCCTTTGAAAGGGACCACAGTAAGGTTAACAAGACATCCCTTAATAGTATCCAGAAGTTTAAAACAAACAAGGCAAAGGAGATACTCATTTGAAGAACTTAGCTTCTCTCCAAAGAATTCCAGGTGCTCACTTACTGACAATGGGAAAAGCCACTTATTCTCACAAAATAGCTCAATAAAATGAATCTCATTCAGAAGGACTGATCTCCTTTTAGTTCATTTGTAGTTACGACCTCTGTGTAACGGTCAATTAAGACATGAAATGAATTTCAAAGCCAAAATTTTATTCTGACCTGCATTTGGGGGTCCTGCATAGAAATCTTCAAGCCTTGACTCCAGTGGCCTAAAAATTCCTAAAACAAAAAAAGGCAATGTACGCTGTAAATGGCAATAGTTAAACTTGGTATTAGTTAACATTATATGTCAGCAAAGTCCAACCAAACTTAGAAATAAGGTTAGTTTTTAAAAGTTAAACTATATCCTCTTTTTTTCAATCTTTTGCCTTTATAACTATAAGCCATCCCCATTTTCTTCCATTATTCAGAGCTGCATGTCTAGACAGAGACTAGAAATGCCAGAGTGTGAATCACATCTTCTTCTGCCCTCTCCCATTCCATCTCAGCCTGACCAGGTTTCCATTCTGACATCAGGATGTGAACTATGATCTATTAAAAGTGTTCCAAAGCTAACCTTCTAGATATACAAATGACTGGCCCATTTTAGTAGCTCAATATTAAGTACACTACCATTATTGCCCTACCTTCAAGTGGCTTACCTCAGAAATTCAAGAGAAAAGTATATAAAGCAACATTCATCCAAGTGACTGGTAACACAAACAAGTGTCTCTTTAGTCATGGTTAATAACTCTTGTCTTGGTTAATAAATAACCCCTTATGCATGTCTAAGCTTTACAGTGTACAAAACAATTAAGCAGTCATTATATCTCATTTAATTTCTACATCGTCTATCACATACACTACCCTCACCTTTTTGGTAGATGCATCTGTCTCCTTGTTTGCGGGTATGGAGCACTGGCTAGGGTCACTCCCAGGTTCCAGTCCTGTGCTCGGCTCAGCTTCCTGGGCACCATCCCTTCCCATAGAATCATTGCTGCCTGACCTCTTTCTCTTCCTATGTGTTACCAGGCCCGGGCTCTTTGCCTCATCCTCAAACTCTACAATATATGGATAAAGTTCATTCACCATGTGGAGAACCTGGCCAGGCTGCAGCTTTACCTCTTGGTCCTTTCCAATTATGACTGAGTCGATGCTCGTAGGATTGACCCCTACCTATGAAATAATCAGAAAATAATTATAATAATAGCCGTAACACCATTACGAATACAGCCACTGCTATGTTAACCACTTACTCGTGACAGGCACCATGCTTAATGTTCACTTATAAAACTCTGCCACTTCCATACATGACAGAGAAGCCTTATTGGCTGGCACAGACACTCTTAAGTCAACAGCGTAAGAAAATCATCAGGTATGAAGTGAAAAGTTACAAAAAGACGTACCTGCTTTACTTTGACATATCCTTTGTCACACTCTGCTTTCAGCAGTACTGAAAGAGATTTAAAAAGTTAAACCTAAATGCCATGAAGAACCAGGCACATGCTCCTGTTCTTTCTACAGGACAATGAAGCCTCACTCTGAGATGCAACTTGACAGTGGTTTCTTCAAAGGCCTATGAGCAAAACTGCACATGATGCAGGTGGCTGAGGCTCCAAATCCTTCCACAAAATGTCAACAGTGTACATACTCCTCTGGCTACTGCGAATATCCCTAGGAGGCAGCTTTACTGAATCCCTACAAGCCTTCCTATTCCAAAGCTCTTGGCCCACCTGGCATCACAGACTCTGCAGTGAAGGAAGGGGACCCACTTCTCTCACAAGCTCTGGGCTCAGAATTAAATCAGGCTTCCACTATTATATAATACTATCAGATGTCTTCCACAGAGAAAGAGACAAATGATACATTGTTGGAAAACATAAGTTCAGCTGGCCTTGGGAAGAAGGAGTGGTAAGAATATTCTAGAAAGAAAACTATTCATACAGAACAGTCTGAGCATGTGCGGGGAGAAGTGACATTAAACACTCATGTTCAGATATGTGAACAGTTTCTGGGGTGCAACAGGGAGCAAAGAAGAGACACCATAGCTGCTCTTCAAGGAGGACAGGCAGAGGACAGGTTGACATACACGTCCCTACAGTTGCTATTGTGACAAGGGGGACAGAGAGCAAGAAGTATCTTGGGCCCAGCCAGCTTAAGTCCGGCTTTTTCCCCTCGTTTAGATTAACTCATGTGGAAAAACTCATAATCAGTGCTGCTGACTGCGAGCCTTGGGAAATCCTGCTACAGAGAACACGCTATAGGTGAGAGGCCTCGTAGTAGTGACTGTCTGGAAATTTACAGGTAAAAATGAGGTACATGGTAAGCCTTTTTCCTTAGGACTTTCATTTCATTAAATCCCAGAAATGACATTTCAAGAGCTGGACGCTATAGTCTTATAAAGATGCCGCCTCACATGGTTTCAGCCTGGTGACTCCAGAATTCAACTGTCTCATTGCCCAACGAGGACCATCTCTAGGCAAAGTAGGGTGCAGGACTTAGTAACAGGATGGGACCTACCTGTTCCCAACACTAAACAGTAACTGCTTTCAGAGGGTCAGGAGTGAATGGGGCCCTGGTGTTGACTTAAATAGCTCACTTCCTGAGTTTACTTTATGGCAAACAATAGGTTTTCCATAATTAGGATCTCAGAAATGTGCACTTTTAGTTATCACTATCCTAAAAAACCAACCGTGGTACTCTCCACACTCCAGTGATCAGTTACCTTGCTGTCGAGAACATTTCTTGTCAGTGATCTTGGTCTCTGGGCCACGCCCAACCATGACTGCTTCCAAATGTGGTAGTTTGATTCTCTGGTGCCGGTTGTCCTGTCTCACCAACCAGCACACCCGCATCATTACTCTGAGAGGCAAAAGAGAAGAGAATCACTGGAAAAACCAGCACCTCCAGAGTCAACCCAGCACCACCACATATGCCGTTTACCAGTTGTTCATCTCCTTCGTCTCAATTTCCTCCCCCGTAAAATGTGATAATGACAGGCCTCATGAGGCTGTTGTGAAGATTAAGTAAGACAATGCAGGTAAAGTATTCAACTCTGTGCCTGAATCGTGCTAAGCAATCTAATATTTGCTTTGTTTATTGATATACTATATGTGCTGAACATTAGGCTACACGCTGTGAATCAAAGAATGATTAAATATTGTCCTTGTCTTTTAGAGGCCTGGAGTACAACAGAGCAGATAGACTCATACACCAATTATTAAAATGTAAGGTGATAAGCACTATAAGAACAAAATAACCAAATATAGCATCAGCACAGGCAAAAGAATGACTGACTCTTTCAGGCAGTATCAAAAAAGTTTCCATGAATAAGAGATATTTATGCTGGGTTTTAAAGGATGAAGACTTTCCCTGGCAGAGAACTAAAGATGTAAGAAAAGAGGATGTTCTTCAGTCCATAGACACCTTTATGTGTATTAGAAGGTTTCCCTTCCCTGTCATAACATACTAATGTTAGAACAATACATTTTACTGTCATCTGACAGAAGATTGCCATAACAAATATACAAACCTACAATTTCTAAAGTTTGAATGCAGCACCTTTGGGCAATACACAACCTGCACAATAGTGGAAATGTTGGTGTTCTTTTGAAAAACAATGTAGAGTATCAGCAGAAGAGAGAGACAAGAAATTCTGACTGAACAAAGGCAGAACAAAGGGGATGGAAAGGAAGAAGAGCCAGAAAAAACCACAAAGGTAGACTTAATTACCGACTGCATTTGGGGAATGACAAAGGAGTAAAAGGAGACACCAACCTGGATTTCTAATTTGGAAATACCCATGAACCAAAATGAGGAATACACAAGGAGGCCTACTCTGGGCATGAACAGTAGATAACAGAATGATTTCAGATTGAAACTATTAAATTGACTATGAAGGATCTAAGGGTCAAGCTGGGTGTTCGGGTATGAAGCTCAGAGAGAGGAAAGGACCGAATGTATATACTTGAGAGGCATCAACATCTCATAGAAGCTGAGGCATAGAGAGAGGATGAGATCACCCAGGGAGGTAAAGCATGGAATCATGGACCGGGACAGAACTAGCGCTTCAAGACACCTCCCTAGACTCCCTAAGCTTATCAATGCTCAAGCCTCTAACATCTTCTCTTTAAGAAATGTCCTCTATAGGCAAAGCAATACCTATCAGGCCCTCTGCACAAGCTTTGTATCCAAAAGGGAGAGAAAAGACACCAGATATTAAAAACCAGTGTTTCATTACCAACTGTAAAAACAAGATAATGCAAGGCAAAGTGAGTATATGAGTGCTCAGGGGGTGCAAAGTCATAAATATTGGGTCAGGAAAGGCTTCAGAAACTGCCCACTTGAAAAGGCCAAGAACCAAGGGAAATGATAAAAAGAGTGGGGGAAAGGGACATTCCATTTTAAAAAGCACAAGTGACAGCACAGATTTCAGCAATGACAAGCCATGGGTGAGGGGTAGAAAGCAGACTTTAGTTGATGGCCCAGAGGAGCTACCCTAGAGATTAACCAAAAAAGGCAGAGGTATTGAAAGAACACTGGACTGAAAAGCTGAGATCAAGCAACAGGAAAAAACTGAAGTGGAGAAATCCAGAGTCAGAGATTAGTCAGGAGGCTGTTAAAATAATGTGAGCCAGAGTAAGCTCCAAAAGGCAATCCAGTAGGTCTTTGTGAAGGAGCTGATGCCAGAGCATGAAGAGTCAGTTGTAAATCTAAAATCCTAAATCTTGAGCTTCAAATGATGATGGTACTACAGGCAAGTCACACTTTTAAATGTTGTGTTCAGATGAGCATCTTGTTTGCACTTACTGGAAACTGATGAATGAGCAGGTATCCACTAAGAAGTCTATCTTCATTAGGCATCAAGAAATAAGTCATGTAATGACAGACTACTCTCAAATAAGTAATTCTTAATATCATCTCCTGGTATTAGTTTATACTCTTTCCTTCCTCCTAGAAACCCAAATCCTTCACAACTTTCAAGTCCCACCTCCTCCCTGAGGCCTTCACTGAGCTGTCTTCTGTTCTCTACATCCTGTTACTAGGTATAATCAATTTATCTTCTCTAAAAATTAAATGTGGATGTAATTCTACTCTCCAGATATGAATAAAATCTCCTAGTAAACAGACTGCATCACTGCCCATCCATTCAGGAAACTAAAAAAGAAACTCTAGGGTCCCTGGATATCACTGACCTGGGTTAGGCCTGGTCTTACACTTCTGTATCCTCTGGTGTTCAGCATATACAGGGTATACTATGCGCTAGGCACTTGCTAAATGTTTTATTTATATCATCTGATTTAAACATCACAACAACTCTCATTCCAAGAGAAAATTTAAAGGCTCAGAGAAGTAATGTGTTCAAGTCACACAATCAATATGTGCCAGAGCTAGAATTTGAATTAATTCCGAAGAACAGGTTCTTAATCACTGCACCATATACCTGTCTTCACTCATTTGATCATTCAATCAGAAATACTGCATGCCCACCATGTACCTGGTGCCATTCCAGTGCTGGGAATAAAGAGATACATCTCACTTGTATTGTATGATGCATCACACCTGCCTTCAAAAGGCTCAATCTTGTGGAAGAGACACAAAGACAATTATAACAAATGTGGTAAGTATAATCACTGGTCTGTGCAAAAGGTATCATGGGAGCACAAAGGCAGAGTATACAACAGATTTGGAGAAAAGAAGTGTCAAGGAAGGTTTCTTATATTAGGTAGGCCTAAAATGAGTCTTATATATAAACCAGGTTAATTAGGTGAAAGGGAGCAGCCTAATTAGGTGAGAAGCAGAAACTAGATAAAGGAATCAGAGAGGAGATTCCAGTCAAAAGGAACACCAAGGGCAAAAGCACAAAGAGACAGTACGGTACATACGAATAAGCAGTTCAGTGTTGGGGCAACCTAAAACATGAGACAGAAAATAGACTGGAGATGCAAGCAGGTCCAGCTGAAGCAGAGCCTTGGGAGACAACTAAGAAGCTCAAATTTAAAAGTTCCTATGGATTTTGCAATTCAGTAAACAATATATATTTGCTGAATGAGAGAAAAAAGCGAATGAAAGAACAAACAGCTCTTTAAAGATCAAGCAGGACTTTGATACAGATTTGTTTTCAAAGATCATTTGGGGAAGGAGGTAGGTAGTGCAGAGAACAGATATGTGGGAATAAGACTAGAGGTGGGAAAACCAGTTAGAAAGCCATCATATTTCGGGTGAGAGATGATGAGGCCTAAAGTAGGACAATAACAGAAACAAAGAAGAGAGCGCAAATTTGAGAAACATTTAGAGAGTAAAATCACTAGGACTTAGTGATGGATGTGATGAGTAAGTTCAGGGAAGATGCTAAGTTCAGTTCTTGGCCTCTGAATATGAATTGCCTGTGGGACTTGCAGAGTTATCCAGCAGGGCAGTCAGATGTAAGGGTGAACCTCAGAAAAGAGGTCTAAGCTGACAACTTCTATCTGGGAGCATGTAGGAAGTTAAAACCAAGCCAGGTGATGTGTTCATTCAGGCAGTATACACAAAATGAAAAGATCATAGACCGAAGTCACAAGCCTTGGAAACAGCCAGTTATTCAGGAGAGGAAGAAAAAGACTATCCACAGAAGAAATGACTGGTGAGAATGGCACATGGAGAAACAGCTAAAATGTAAGCTCCATAAGAAGGGTACTTTGTCTTGTTTATCTGTGTTATCGCAATAAATGTTCATTGAATAAATCAACTGAATGTGTTATTCTGGAAAGAAGAAGGAAAGAAGGGAAGAAGAAGGGAAGGGAAGGGAGGGGAGGGGAGGGGAGGGAAGGAGGGAGTGAGAGGTATCATCGAATTTCAAAAGCCACAAAGGGATCTAGCAATGATTTTTAAAATGTCTATCTGGTTTGATAATCAATCACTGGTGACCTTAGGGGAATTTCAGGGGAATGATAGGTCTGAAAGCTAAACTGTAGAAGGGAATGGGAGGTTAGAAAATGGAGACAGAACTTAGAATACTCTCTAAAACACTTTAGCTAAGAAGGGAAGAGTTACTGGATGACAGCTAAAGGAAGATTGATCACCAAGAACTTATTCTTTCTTTCTGATTTGGGGATGGGAGTGAGGGCGAAGGATGGCCAGGAACATGAGAAACATGACCTTGTTTATACATGACTGAGATGTAGACAGGGGCAGGAAAGACAAATGAAAACAAGCTCCCATAGGTGGAAGTAAAAAGAAAGGCTAGAAGCAAAGATAAAGGTATTTACTTTGATCAGAGAATATAGCTAATCCTCTGAGAATTAAGGTAAAGATAAGAGTAAATCTAGATGACTTCATAAGAGGACAACCAGAGGCAGAAATTTGAGGAAAAGTACACCTGATGACCTCAATTTTCTCCATAAAATAGATTACAACAGTGTATGGGGGCTTAAAGAACCACTGAATAAAATCAATTTGGAATAGGGCATAACATCCAGGCCTATGAAGTCCAACTGCTTTGAGTTTAAATGGTGGCTCCACCACTTACTCAGTGTGTGATTTGAGACAGATTAACCTAAGCCTTTACTTCTTCAGCTACAAACAATATTAATAATTGCTCTACACTACAAGGGCTAAATGAAAAAGTACGTAAAGCTTGGTGTCTGGTAAAAAGTAAGCATTCAACACATCGCTCATTAATAGTGAAGATAAGATGAAAGCAGCAGCTAAAGACACCTAAAAAGATCATCTGACAGCACACACTGTGCAACTAAGGTGAAAAAGCACAAATCCATATTGTTTCTCTACATGAACAGTCTTTCCTGTACCAAATGTTCTAACGATCCCCAATATAAGTCAAATTCCCAAAAGGCTCCAAACCTGGACCACATTTATTCCAAATGAAAATTATATCCCTGCTTTGTTGAACCGCTATCACTGGTCTGCATTAGAAAAAGCTTGCTTCTTCTGGCCTTCCTATAAGGCCTGTGGAGGACTTATAGGAGTGAAGGGCCCACAAGTGCCTTTCAGGGGCGTTTCTGGAAGAAACAGTGTCCATCCTGACAAGCTGAGCCGCCTCCATGATTGGACAGTGCCCACTTTCCAATCTTTTCCCTGCTTCTTGCGGCCAAGTTAGGGACAGGTGCCGGAGGCACAGGGTAAAAACGAGAAGTGGGACGGAGACCAACGTGAGCGCCGCCAAAACACGGCCCAGGGGAGGAGGGAAGTGGGAAGCCGAGAGCCCTGGAGCCCGAGGATAGAGCAATTCATGCCGGGGGAGAGTAAGCTGTGAGAGCGTTATTCGAGGCACATTACTCGAGGGGCGTAGCAACCCGGCCTAAGGCCCACATCCACGGATTTCAATCCGGCCAGCAAGAGGTAGGCCTAAGAAAGGCTTACCCAGAAACGGTGACGGACAAGTTCACGTTACTCCTCCGTGCCGCACTACTTCCGGCGCTGTAGGATTACGTCGAGCGACAAGCCGGAGGGATATCAGGATGATAAACAGTGCCTGCCTGATGATTGGCTGAGAGGGTCTCGCCCACGGTCCGAATCAGGAAGCGCCACCGCAATTGGTCCCTCACTGGGGCGTGGCCCGAGTGTGTCTCTTGGCAGTTATCCCCGTGGGGAGGAGCTCCCTCAGCATCAATCCACCCGAGCCGCTTCCCCGTCATTCACTGCCTCTCAGTCTCTGAATTAGAAGAGACTTCAGGCAGCTGTCTCCTCTGTGGCCATTTCTAGGCAGCCGTGCAGCCTCTTGACACTCCCTTCGTAAGGAGCTCACTACCTTTAAGGCCATGTTTTTTGCTGTAGACAGTACCTTATTATTGTTTACTCTCTCCCTTTCAAAACTACCATCTGCTTTCTTTACCGGGTAAGAAAAGACTGGCGGTAGAGGCGGAGAAACCTAAGATTTTTTTAGTGCTGTCCACCAAATGAACTGGCTAAGGGGCAATCAGGGAAGACAGAAGCAGGATACTGGGATGATGAATGTTTGGCAATTTTTACAGCAATTTCAGGATGTTCCCTAAGGGTCACGTATAACAATTATTCGAAGGTATTTTGGCAGATGAGAAATTCCTATCTCATGAGTGACTGCATAGTTTATAATTTTTCTCAAACTGAGTAGAAACTGAGCCTTAAGGAGTCACATTTCTTCATCAAGGTGGAATACTGTTTCCTTCTATAGAAAAGCAGACTCGGTGGTATAATGAGATACCAGAGCTATCAAAACAGAGGGTGGATCTCCCAGGAAACATGAAAGTGACTGGCCCTTGTTAGCAGAGAAGCTGCAGGTTTATATTATATTAGGGTCACACCAAGAAGTGGGGAAGCACAGGAAGCATCTCAGCAGCCACAAGGGCCTCATGGTGGTGGAATTTGGTTCACACTTCTTGAGGCAAAAAGAGGCCACTCTGGCTACTTGACCAATTTTGCTCCCTCAAATTAAGCTTCTTTTAGCCTCTGTTTCTAACTAACCTGCCTTTATGTGTATTGCATTCAAAATTGGATTGGATTATTTGCCATATATTGTGCAAAATTGGGCAAAGTTTCCACACCTAGCCTGTTCGGTCCAGCCCTTTGTCTACAGCATATTACTGGCCAGACAAGCAGGGGCATACGGCACAATACATTAGCTAAGGGCATGTGTGGCAGGCACTTAGGACTTTCACAGACTCCAGAACCAAAAATTTATCATAAACAGATGCACAGAAATTAACAAAGAGTAGTCTGCAGTATTATCTAATGTAGCAGCCCTCAAAGTATTATCCTTGGATCTGTAGCAATAGCTAGGAACTTGTTAGAAATGCATATTCTCAGGCCTCACTCCAGGCTTATGGATTCAGAATCTCTGGAATAAGGCCCAGCATTCTGTTTTAAGCTCACCAGGTTATCCTGATGAATGCTCAAGTTTGAGATTCAAAGATGAAAGACAAAGTCTTCAAACTGCACACCATGATAAATGAGTTTTGTTGGCCTTCTTGGACTTTTTTTTTTTTTTTTACAAATTAAAATTCAATTGTGGCAAAATACACATGACATAAAACTTACTATCAACCATTTTAAAATACTGTATACAGTTAGTAGTTAAGTATAGTCATGTTGCAGTGAAATGTTCCCACTTTTTAATCTTGCAAAACCAAAACTATTAAACAATAGTCCATTTCCCTTTCCTCCAATTCCTGGCAGCCACATTCTACTTCCTGTTTCCATGAGTTTGACCACTGTAGATATCTCATTTAAGTGAAATCATGCAGTATTTTCTCTTTTGTGACTGGCTTATTTCACTCAGTATAATGTCCTCAAGTTTCGTTCACTTGTAACGTGTCAAAACTTCCTTTTTAAGACTAAACACTCCATTGCATGAATACGCACTTTAACTATTCATCTGCCAGCAGATATTTAAATTACTTCTACCATTTATTATTATGAGTTATGCTGCTGTGAATATGGTTGTACAAACATCTCTTCAATATTCTGCCTCCAATTCTTTTGACTACATATACCCAAAAGTGTGATTGCTAGGTCATAATTCTATTATTATATTTTACGAAACTACCTATATAGCAGCTACACCATTTTACATCCCTACTAGCAGGACGCAAGAGTTCCAACATATCTACATCCCCAACATTTGTTATTTTCCAGTTTGGGGTTCTTTCTTAATAGCAGTCATCTTAATGGGTATGAAATAATAGCTCATTGTGGCTTTGATTTGCATTTCTCTGATTAGTGATGAGCACCTTTTCATGTTTGTTGGCCATTTGTATATCTTCCTTGGAAAAATGTCTACTCAAGTCTTCTTCCCATTTTTTAATTGGGTTATGCTGTTGTTGCTACATTGTAGAAATTCTTTTTATATTCTGGATATTAACCCCTTATCAGATATATGACTGCAAATATTTTTCTCATTTTGTAGGTTGCCTTTTGTCTCTGTAGATTGTGACTTTCAGTGCACATAAATTTTTAATTTTGATTTATCTACTTTTGCTGGCTGTGCTTTTGGTACCATATCTCAGAAGTCACTGGAAGATTTTCCCTTATGTTTTATAGTTTAGGTGTTACGTTTAAGGTCTTTGATCCACTTTGAGTTCATTTTTAATATGGTATAAGGTAAGGATCCAACTTCATTCTTTTGCCTGTGAATATCCAATTTTCCCAGCATGATTTGTTGAAAACACTGTCCTTTCCCCCAATGAATGGTCTTAGAATCCTTGTTGAAAATCATTTGACCACATATGTAAGGGTTTATTTCTGAGCTCTCTATTGTATTCCATTGCTCTACATGTCTGCCGGTATGGTAGTACAACCCTGTTTTGATTACTGTAGCTTTGTAATAACTTTTGAAATCAGGAGGTATGAGACCTCCAACTTTCTTCTTTTTCAAGACTGTTTTAGCTATTCTGCTCGGGAAGTGGGGGGGGGGGGGTTTAAATTAAGATCACACATGCAAATCAGGATTCTTGGTCTCTTGGAGGAAAAAAAATCAATAAATCCAGCAAATTCTGACAACAAACAGCTAGAATTGTGAGTACCTGCTATGTGCTCTCTCGTCTGCCACTGTCTCCATCATTTATGTAGCTTGCCTGGACCTATGAAGGCCCTTCCTTCTTTGAGACTTGAAGACTTCTGGTCTAAGGAAAAGGCAGTTAGAGCCAGAGGACCAACCTGGGGAGGCTGCAGTGGTCTGATTCATAGGTTTGCTCAGAAGGAAACGTATAGCATTCTGGGAAAAAGTATAGCTAAGAAAATTCATTTTGTTTTTAGGGTTTTTTTTTTTCCTTTAGAGGGGGTAATAGAGTGGGAGGGAGTTAGGAGAGGTGTCAGAAAAGATTTATCTGAGGAAAGGAAAATAAATCGAGTCCCGAAAGATGGGAAAAAAAAAAAGTGAAGACCTTGTGAAAGAATACTCTGAGTCTATGATCTAGACTGAGGATAGAGCATGTACAAAAAGCCCTACAGCAGGGCCTTTAGCATATTCTTTCAGGTCTGATATAAGTCTAGTGGAGCTGAAGGATAGTCAGTGAAAGGAAAATGGTGAGATCTGAGCATTTAGGAACTGTATGTGGATTCATCCTATATTCAATGAAAAACCCCTGAAGAGTTAGTTATCCAGGGAATAACATTATTTGATTTTTATTTTATAAAGATAATTCTAGCTGCTTTGAGCAAGAATGGATTAGGGGAGGACAAGAACAGAAAGGTTGAGAGCAGTTAAGAGTTTAGTGCAAAGGATGTTGACAGCCTGGACAAGAGATATTTTGGAGGCAGCATCAACTAGAGAACACAAGACATATTCTTCTCTGTAGGCAGACCTAGATCAGATGCCAAATAATAAAAGTAACTTTGTGGAATAGGAACAAAACCTAGTGAGCTATAAATTTAGTTGCATGTTTTACATATCCAAAAACTTCTCATTGCAAGCACCTGGAACTCTGACTGCAAGCTTCTTCTGGCATCAAAAGCCTTCTCTGACTGCATACAGGCCAGAAGTGAGAGGCTTTACATTTCTAGAAGCAGTAATGAAATGATGTAAAGTGGATGGGTAAAGTGGTTCCCTCGGCGAAGCAACTTTAAGCATGAATACACTACACTGTATCCCAGAGGTTCTCCAGCAAGACTAACCTCCAGTTTCCTCAAGTAGTAACCTGCACACTGGTTTCCTTCCCACCCTTGTCTCACTCCTCCACTCCTCAAATGGCACTTCTTGGGATCATCTCCCAAACAAATGACTTGCACTCAAATCCTTGCCCCAGTTTCTGCTTCCAGGGAAATCCAACCTAAACACACCTCCTGACTATTTTCTAATGACACCATTTTACTTCTCTTTTTATATAAGTTAATAACTCCTCCTGCTTCCCAACTTTTTAATGTCATGGCACAAAGATTAAATCATATTTGCAGAGCAAATATAGCTAAATATTCGAATAAAATATGTTGAAATTTTTTGTGAGACACTTGAGTTTCTATGAATATTACCTTTTTGTCTTTAGGTTTCATGATGAAATAGATATATAATTTCTGATTAAAATTTTTAATGATAATCTTTTCACATTCTTGGTAGTCACACCTATAATTTGGCACGTGATTAGAGAAGTTCTCTTCTATACATCATAGTGTAAACAAGCTAATATATCCACTAACTATATCCTACAATTTACTTTAAAATTTTCCACCTATAATTTACACTTTATTGTTTTCAACTCCTGCTTTCAGGACTGGTCAACTTCTCGTACTGTTTGTTAATTCATATCTTAACTCTTTCGAGGGTCTAAATTTCTAAGGGTTTAGAGAGTAGTCACTGTAATCCCAAATACTGACATTCATACCATTGATGGTTCAAGTTAGAAATTTTATCTCAATTCAGCACTTATTTGTGTAAATCACGAATGTTGTGGTGGTCTCTCCTAAAATTTCTTATAAACATATTAAAAAGAAAGTCACAGGAAGCCTTTCTAACTTTTTCTGCCTTACCTCCCACCATCTCTACATTCCCAGCCTTGTACCAGCAAAATATTGAATATCTTACCCTTCAACCCTCTCCTATCCAATACTGTAGAGATAAATGAGCTACTCCCTGCTAAGCCTTGGCCCAACTGTAATACCTTACCGCATTCTTTGAGGTTCATGTTATTTTCTCTGAAATGTTCTTCATTTTCTCCCTAATTCACTCTTGCCCCCTCCAATCCATTCACACTGCAGGTCAAGAAAATATTTCAAAACACAAATATGACCATGTCATTGCACTGCTTAAATCTTTTCATGGGCTTCCACCACTCATTGCCTATCCACATACTCAAACACAGGGCTTTTCTTTCATATTCTTCAATCTACTCGGTCAATGTTCTTGGGTTAGAAGCTAGAAAACTACTCTAGCTAACTTAAGGGTGGATGGGGCTGCCCTTGGTACCATTCCCAAAGCACATGAATCCTGTAGTATCCACGCCCTCCATCTCACAATTACCGATAGTTAGCAGTAACTCCTAGAACAGGAGGACTGGGGCTCTTTGCATTATCGGCTCTTCTCACTGGTAAGTGGGACATGACTATAGGAGTCCCCATGGACACCCGCATCCCACAATTCTCCAGTGTCTTGTCCTCTAGCCAGATGAATTCGGTAAAGCTCTAGCCCTCTGTTGGCTGGTGCTGAGACTACCACAGTGAAAAAATGAAGTTCCTGCTTTCAAGGAGTTTACCATCTAGTAGAGAGAGGCAGGCTACAAACAAAGACATATACAGGTTACATGGGGATAAATGCCATAAAGAAAAAGCCGGATAGAAAGTGATGAGGATATTTTGTGTATTATGGAAGGTCTTTTTTGAGCACAGACCTAAAGGAAGAAGAAAGTCATGTGGACATCTAGGTGAGATGGGAAACCATCAAAGGATTTTAATCAAAGGAATGACTTTTTTTTTTTGAGCCCTGCCACCTCTGACCATCCCACAGCTATGTATTTTCAAAAGGATTATTCTAATTACTTTATAGTGCCGGGATCTTAAAGAGAGGAGATGGTTTACAATTGCAATTTCTTCAAACCTTGATGTCTGTATCCATTCAACAACCACTTAGAGTGCCTCCTGTGTATTAGACAGTGAGCTACATATTGAAGTCAACAAGCTAGACACAGCTCCTCCCTTCAAGGAACTTTCGGTCTGGTGTGCGCAGCTCCAGCATATATTCACCTTCCGCAGACTTAGCTTTGAATTATTCTACTCTCGGATACTGACCTAGCTGCTCTCTCATATGTCCGTCTCATTATATTTCAGACTGGATGCCCAGTGGCACTTTCCTGATCATGGTTTGCCTCCTCTTGACAACAGATTTGCATTTCTACACTTTTACACTATTCAGACAATCCTTGACTCTCCTACCTTGTTACTCTTTTCACTAGCAAAGCTCCAGCTCTGCATGTCAAAATAACACCATTTAACTGAATTTACTTTCTTCCTTTATATACTTTCAACCAGAGTAAAACATCTACTTACATAGAGTAATATCACTCTAAATTATATGGCTTGTAACAAAATTTTTAGCCACTCTCCAAAGGGCTTTTGATACAGAAGAAACTTCGCTTCCCACCTATGTGACTTCTCTCTAATGTCTTAGAGATAGGGAATATGGCATGTGCAACTGAGGAGAAAAAAAGAAAAAAAAAGTTTAGACAATGTAGAGTTAGCCTTTCTCTGCACGGTAGTCTACAACTTCACTAAACCCTATTGATTCTCAACTCTCAGAATCCCCGCACTGACTCTGGACTTGGACAAGGGACTAGCTGTGGCCAATGGGACATTGACAAGTATGATGTGAGCTGAGCCTCAATTAAGTGCTTATGCCTTTGGGTGACCCTCTTCAGAACCTAGCTGCTGTGAGAAGCCCAACTTAGCCACATGAAAAGTTCACATGAAGGAGAACTGGGACCCCAGCCAACATCTGCAGCTGAGCTCTCAGCCAACAGACAGCATGTGAGTGATCTAGCTTGGAAGGATCCTCCAGCTGTAGTCAAGCCATCCCAGCAGCCACCACACAGAACAAAGATGAGCTATTCCTGCTAAGCCTTGCCCTAATTACAGAATTTTGAGCAAATAAATGACTATAGTTACTTTAAGCCATCAATTTTGGGGGCAGTTTTTCACACAGCATCATATAACAGGGACACTCCCTTTTCTTTAAAAAAATAAAATAAAAGGCACCATTCCTACTGTATGCTGAATTCTTAACAGTGAAATGTCTGAACTTTGTTTTGGGTCAAGGGTCAACTTCCCTAATAAGAGAGCTGCCTTATACATCTGTCTTAATGTCTATGACCCCATTTATCTGTAAACTCCATAAGGGAAGAGATTATGTCTGTCACAGTTAACATTGTTTCTACTGACCTAGAAAAGACCCTAGTACACATTAGGCGCTCAATCAATATTTTAGTAAATCAACATTATGTTGACTTACTAGCTATATTAGTTCCTCTGTTTGAATAGGATAGTAATTTTTATGACCACTATTACAGCACTTATATGTTTACGATATGTAGACACTGTTCTAAGCACTTTACATGTATCAACTCATTTAGTCTTCACAATAACCATATGAGCTAGGTACTGTTATTATCTTTTTACAGATAAGGAAAATGAGGTAATGAAAGGATAAGTAACTTGCTTGTTGCAGGGCCAGGATTTAAACCTAGGGAGTCAGTTTCCAGAATTCATATTCTTTTTTTAACTATGTTATTACCATTTTATTATTATTAAGGAATTCACTTCTATGATTATCATGAAGCCCAGGCTAGGTTAACACTGACAAGTTTCCCCACCCTGGATTTTCTGGTTATAATCACTATATTCTCTCTCCACCTTAAATGAAAGCCCAAACTCATGAGACCTCAATCCCTGTCGTCCTGTCCCTGGAAGATGCCAAAGCCAAGATGCAAAGCCAACTATGTACAAAAATTTTTCAGAGAAGACAGATAGCAAGCCCAAACCTCGGACAGGCTGGGATATGCACAGGCTGTCAATCAAAATCCATATTCTGAACCACTGCACTCCCTCTCCCAGTTTCTTGTCCTAGGTCTGGCAGCATAATTGCTGTTGAAGTGAGAACAAGATAAGGTTACACACCAGAGGACAAAGAATATCTTAATAACGATGAAGACATCGTTGTGACTATGCGGGTAGAAAGCTGCACATAGGGACCAAGTTTCTGCCCTGAAACAACTTTATAATGTGAATGACAACAGGAAGATGACACGATTGAAAGGTGTTGATGCTCATCAGGAAGAAATACCAGGTCCTACCCCCAAACCTCTAACTTTGCCAGCTAAAACGAAAGAACCCAAACATATGAGCTCAACTTAACCCCAAACCCCTTACAAGACTGTAAAAAACTCTGAGTCTGTAGCCCCTAGTTCAGCACTGAGTCTCTTTAAATGTTGGTTCTATCATGACCTGTAACTGGGTCTTCTTGATCCTCACCACAGAGACCCATGGCACCATCGTCACCAGCCCTGCCTCTACTCTGAAGGACAGCCTGGATATGGAAGTCTGATTGAAGTCAACAGTACTCTCAAGGTGACCTGCAAACTGGCCTCCCAGTTTGATGAATACAGTACTTTCTTGACCTAACACCAGCACCAACAACGACGAAAAGTGTGTGCACACATTTACAAATGCCCCTGGCCTCACTCCCCTATCTGAAGAAGACATAAGAAATTTAACATTCATTAAAATATTGAAATGGTAGTTTAACCCAAAAGTATAAGAAATATTTCATGACTATATTGTTTGATAACTACAAAAGGGATGCAGAGTTGGGGAGTAGGATTTTAGGTGTTGGTAATCAGGGTGAGCCTTTCTAGATGGAGTGTTTGAACTCAGTCTTCTCCATTACATTCACCCAAAAAATACTTTTTGATACTTACCACATACCTGTAACTATACTAGGTGAAAGAGATAAAACATTGAGAAGCCATCATCACTGAGACAGTCCTCCACTTCAGAAACATTATTTTAACCCACTGAATAGCTTTTTGGTGTGCTCCCATCAGGCTGTAAGAGGCATCCTTGCAAATTGGCTGCCCTGTCAGGGATGCTGTCAAAAACACTGCTGCTCATATAACACAATGTTCTCTTCATGAGCATCCCTGGGAGACAGTCCAATTTGATCTCAGTTCCAGGAATAGTTTTACTTTTCCAGAGTAACGGGTTTGTTTTTTATCTATGGACACCATAAATTGTGGGACCAATGTGGCTGTCCGCTTAGAGACAAATTCATGGCCCACCTGTAGCAAATGTGAAGGCCATTCCTATATTCATTTTTAGCTTTATCCCTGGTTCTATTTTGTTTTTACCCATGTTTTTACTTCTTTATTCTCTTCACTTTTAATGTATGGCATCTTGGTATGAGGTTTTTTTTGTTTTTAGGTTTTTCCTGTATCTTTGGAAATAGCTATGAACTCTTTCTGGAAGAAGACAGCATCAGTGTTTATAATTTATATACATGCTTACATAAATACTATGATAGAGATGTGTCCACAGGGTGATGTGAGCACACAGAGCGCTTATAAATCAGTCAAGAGCATTAGAGAAGACCTTGCAGAAAGGGCCGTTTTAGTTGAATTTTTCTTTTGTTTTGTTTTATTGAGGATGTTTTAGAGTTCGTTCACAATGCAACAATTGTTAAACAAAACTGAGTTGTAACCAAGTACAAAAAGATGCTAAAAAAAGTTCTGCAGAATAGATTTTTATGTCATATCATGATTTATGGGATTACACCTAAGAAATTGTTTATGAAAAGTTGAGGCTACTATCACCAGTTTCCTTACATCAATTGTTTCCTGACAAAAAGATCATGAGGCAAAACAATTCATATCTACATCGGAATTTGTGTGCAGAAAAGAAAATGCAGATGGACTATCAAACTTGTTAGAAGACATTTGATAGCAAAATGAGGTCAAGATCTAAAACAATAATGATCTAGAAAATATATACACACAAAATGTTCTCAACTGGATTTATCAAATAAATAAGGACAAATAAGATTTAAGAATTTAAATTATCTAGATCAAGAGGCTCAGATTTGGCAGAAATATTAAAACTCATTTAGCTCATTTGCATACCTGTGCAGCAGTATTCTTCCTTAATTCCTCATTCCATCTTGCAAGTGTATCCCCAGCCTTAGGGTTTCCCTGGGTAGTGTAGTTGCCTGTGTAAGAACAGGGTGAAAGAAAGAATAGCTGCTGACACTGTTCTCAGTGTGCTGGATCAGTAGATTATCTTTTAAGTACTCAATTTAAGTTTTTTTCCCCTCTTAAGTAAGAGTTCTAGCAATATAAAAACTCATATCACAACCTACATACAGAGACCTCAGGAAATAGATTAGGATCTCATGGATAAAGCATTTCACTCATACATAAAGCATACCAAAAGACAGCAATAAATGTTTACTGCATGTCCTCTCAATTTTCAATAGTATGGAAAATTACAACCATTTTCCTTCAGGAAAAAAGGAAGGAAGGAAGGAAGGGAAGGAAGGAAGGAGATAATTAAATCAGACATACCCCCATGACCTCTTTCAGCTTATCTACAAGGCCTGGCACTTTAAATACTTTCATTCTGTCCTCACATTAGGGAAAATTGTTGACTTTTAGAGCAACTAAATAGAACGCATTACTCCCCCCTCCCCCCGCCCTTCTTTTAGAATTGTTCTAAAGCTTAAAAGCAAAATTATCTGAAAATTGTTCACTGCTAAAAGGAAAGGCTACTCTGAACTCAGCCATTAGTCACTGACATGTCCCAGAGGAGGGCAGCCCAGGCAGGCAGAAAAACCACCAGACTATAATGCTAGGCTGGATATTCGATGAGGGCAAAAACCAGCTCTTCTTTTTCACAACTATATACCCAAAGACTGGCTGAAAGCCTAACACAATGCATATTCATTCATTCGTTCATTCATTCATTCAATAAATACCTCTGATTCAGTACCTCCTGTGTACCAGGCTGTGTTCTAGATGCCTGGGATATATCATAAAACAAAGATCCCTGCCCAAATGATGTTTAAATTCTTTCAGGAAGGGGAGTGAAGAGAAGAGACAATAAGTAAATATTGTGTTATGTCATAAGTGCAAAGGAAAAAAGAGAAAGTAGAGCAGGTTAAGGAGGATTGGGAGTCCTGAGGAGCAGCAGACTGCAACTCAGAGTAGAGTAGATATTGTAAATCTCACTGAGGTAATATTTAAAAAAGACCTGAGGGAGGCAAGGTGCTCAACAAACCTTTGTTGATTAAATAAATAAATAAATCAGAGCAAAATGAAGGAGTCGGGATGTATAAGGGATGTCTAGGCATGGCAAAAAGAAAAAAAAGAGTTTGAGGAGGTTGGCTGTTGGAGATGAATCTGGGGAGGAGGTGGGAGGCTCACTAAGGGCCCTGGGTGCAGAGTTAAAGGGTATCAATTTTTAAAATTTACAGTTTGCAAGTAACTTCCACTTATAGTCTCATTTAATTCTCACATCCCTAATAAGGTTAATTTCATCTCCATTTACCAATACGGAAACCATGCTTACAGACACTGGGTAATTTTCCCAGGAACACACAGCCAATAGGAGGCAGAGGCGGAACTTAAACCTGAGCTTCTGATTTCCATCTTCAGGCTTTCCTTACTGCCTTACAACCCCCCTCCCCCGCCCCCCACCAAGAGAAAATACACAAGTAATAGAAAGGAGAATTACAAAATAGACTACTAAAATATGAAAATGCTCACATGCCTGTTATCAAAAAACATAGATATAAGGTAAAAGTAAAGTTTAATGTAGGTTTTTAAAGTTATACACCCTGTAGAGCAATCAATAGATTGTGGGTGCTCAAAAAAAGTCAAAGAACAGTAAACTAAAAGCCTATTTTAAATCGCATGTACTATAGTACTGGTAACAGAAAATGTGGCTGTGAATCTATTTTTACCATAAATTCCTTTCTTTTTACTATAAACTTTTTGAAACTTTTAGTTTCAGATTGACTCTGTTTCTCTTACAAATACAGTAACACTTCGTGACTTCGCTTTCATTAATAAAATTATTTCTCAATTATACAAGAAATATATGAATACTTTAAAAAGTTAAAGTCCTCAACCAATCTCTACTCTTCATCCTAGTCTTCAACCTCAGAGATAAGTAAGTTGTACTATCAGTTTGGAGTGAGTGCCACAGCTCTTTTTCTATGGATACTTATATACCCAAGTGCTTCTAAAGAGCACAGTACAGAAAAGAAGTAACTTCACAATGAAGAAACCTGACAAACACTACCTCAGCCAGGTGATCAAGGTCAACATCAATGGTGACAAGTCATGGTCATAGTATGTACTCTGGATATGATTTGATGAAATTAGAACTTTGCTGTGAGAAACATTAGACAAACCCAAACTGAAGAAAAGTCTACAAAATACCTGGCCAGTACTCCTGAAAACTGTCAAGTTTATCAAAAATAAGGAAAACCTAAGAAATTGTCACAGTCAAAAGGAGCCTAAGAGGACATGACAACTAAAAGTAATGCAAAATTCTGGATGGGGTCCTTGGACGGAAAAGGGACAGTAACTAAAAACTAAGGAAATTCAAATAAAGACTGGATTTTCACTAATAATAATAATAATAATAATAATGATAATGATGATGATGTACCAACAATGGTTCATTAGTTGTGACAACTGCACCATTTTAATGTAAGATGTTGACAACAGGGAAAACTGAGTGCCAGATACACAGAAACTCTCTGCGCTATCCCTGTAATGTTTCTGTAAATCTAAAACTATTCTAAAATTGTTTATTTAAAAAATAACAATTGGAGGGTGGGGGTTGGAAGGCAAGAGAACAGTTCATAAGTAAGACTGCAACCGAGAGAACCAAAACAAATCGGTGATACGAAAAAAAACTCCTGCCCCAATAGGCCCCACAGTCAATGTTGCAAGAAATTTAATTTATACAAGCATGAAAATAGCATTTTAGCCACGATTTACTTTCCAATAAAATGTTTCTCTCCTTTTTAAAGAAAAAAGGTAATTCTACACATCCAAAACTGAACTAACTTCCCCCTTCCCCAATTCTGTCCCCACCACAGCCTCCTCTTCCTCTTCTTTCTGGGCTCCCCATCTCAGGAAGGGTATCTCCAACCATCCTATTGCTCAGGCCAGAAAGTGGGATGTCAGCTATGACTCCTCCCTCACTTCTGCATCCAGTCACCATGATCCGCAGATTCCACTTTTATATTTCCCTCCCTCTCCGTTTCTGTTTAGGCCTTATCACTTAGTAGTCCCATCTTTCACCATAAGAGCTTGCAAGAATCCACCCTTCACATTAGCACCTAAATGACTGTTCTAAAAAGTAAATATATTCAAATCAGCTGTAAAACAGAGTTGCTGTGATGATTTTAAAATGACATTTGTAGAGTTTAGCACACTGCCTGACAGGTGCTCAAAGGAAAAAAAAAAAAGTCAGTTGTTAAAGGTTATATCATCCCATCCTTAAAATCTTCCGGTATTTTTCAATAGCTTTCAAGATAAAATTTGAATAACATGGTCCTTGAGTTCTTATGACTTGGCTCCTGCCATGCTTTCAGCCATCTCCAGCTACCTGCATGGTCATGTGATCTGATCACAAGTTACTGAAAGTTAACCAAGCACACCACTGAAAAAATAGGTTCAACATCACAAACATTTTAATTTTCCCCAAACTGATATATAAAAGCACTGTAATCACAATCAAAATCGCAGTGGGATTGGGGGAATCTATCAGAAATATTCCTACATTCAACTGGAAGAATAAATATACTAGAAAATGCCAGGAAAACTGTAAAAAGGAGGAGCATTGAGGGGACCTAAGCCTCCCAGGCATTAAAATGTCTTTAATCTCTATGGTTAGCAAAGACTTAAAAACAAACAAACAAAAAAAAAACCACAGAATCCCCTATATTGGCAAGGCCCACTCAAACACTGCTGTGAGCAGTACACACTGGTATGTAAATTTATTACAATTTTAAAACTGCATTCACCCAACAATTTCAATTCTAGATGTCCATCTTACAGAAATAACTTGCATGAGTGCTGAAAGCTGTATTTGAGGATTTCACAATATTTAGCAGTTTGTGAAACATTCGAAATTGCCAACGTGTTCATCAATAGGGGAATGGAAAATATAGTGCCTGCATCCTATATACTACAAAGTCATTAAAAATAACAAGGTAGATTTATTTATCCTAACATAATGACAGTAAATTCAGTGAAAACAGCAAGTGGCAAATAGCATTATATGATTCCATTTCTTTACCAAAAAAGGTCACATACTAAATTATTGGTAGAGTGCTTGTATTTTATGTAAATAAAAATGCTTCTTAAAAGTGTTAACCTCTATTATGAAAAGCCAGAATATTCATCAGAGCCTATTTTCAGCACCACTGAGATAAATTTCTATGAAGAAAAAAGTGTCAAACAGAGCACATGTAATAATTTTTAAATAAGTACTACAGGAAAATGGGTATTTCCAAAGTTACAAAAGAGTATTTTGTGAAATGTCTCCCTCCCATCGTTCTTTGCCCAGCACCCAGATCTCCCCACAAGCAACCATATTACAAGTTTTGGGGGAGCCTTCTGAACTATTCTAATAAATAATACTCAATGAGCTTGCAAATTTTAAAAGTATTTTCAATATGGCATTTAATAGCCTTATGTTGACAGTCTCAAGATGGTATCATGCTTATATATCACTCTTCCATCTCTCTAAAAGTTGTGGGGATTTCAACTGGGTTCCTAAGGCAAAAAGAAACATTAAACATGGTTATATTTAAGAAACATTAGACATGGTAACGTTTATCGTGGAAACTCTTCAGGTGTTTTGATATACGCGCTATACTGATGCTTATCATATGCTTAACCAGTGTTAGATTCACAAAATTGTTACAGCAAAGTAGAAACTTTAGGACAATGCCTACACAACATAGATACAATATAATTGTTCTGCTGTTCTCTCAGCCTGGCCTACTCATTTAGATGGTGCAAGGTCTCCCTACTCAGCACCCCAATCGTCCTCCCGTATGGGAATTTATCACACAATTCATTCATTAGTGGTGAACTCCTTGAGGGCAGGGGCCATGACTTACCTGATTTTTATATTACCAAACTCTAGTATCCTTCCCTGCAGTATCAGCCTTTTAACTACTGGTTTAAAAACTTTATACCAAAGGTAATATTTGAAAAGGTAACAACTAAGATTGGAAAAACTGGGTATTTGTCAACCAGAGAAAAAGCACGGAGGTGAAAAGGTGAACTTGGGAAACTGCAGATAGTTCAGTGCAACTGGAGTGCACAATCAAAACAAGAGATAAGGCTGAAGAGATACACATTGGCATGCCTCCAGGGTAAACTTCAAAATCCCTAGTTTAGCAAGATTTACCAAGAACTGTACCCCGACTAGTCCTGAAGCCTCAGCTCCTGCCATTTCAGCCCACTTAGCTCTGGCTATATCCGATTACTTGAAATTTGATAAAAACCTCATATTCTTTCACACCTTAACCTTAGCTTTCCTTTGGACTTTGTCCTTTGATGCGAAAGCTCTTCTCCCTTCTTTAAAACTCAGCTCAACTGTCACTTTCCCAGGGAAGTTTTCCCCGTTCCATCAGATTAATATAGGAGCCTCCCTCTGCTGATCTGTATCACGTGGTTCCCTCATAGTTCGTCGACTTGTCTGTCTCCCCATGAAAAATATAAGCGATGTAAACCGGACTTTTACAACTTTTCATCTCCAGCTTTCTTGGAGGTAGATAGTACTTCTACGTTTATTGTGTTACTTACTGAAGACTGAAGACTGACCTCATTTTCCAATATACCACCCCCCCCCCAACGTTTGAAAGCTCAAGGACTCACTTTGCAGACTGTAGATGCAGGTTCAGACTGGTGTGACTTTAAAAAGTCAAATAAAATACGTTAGCATTCTTTATGCAATTCCGTGTCTCCACATAGCCAAACCAGGTGAACGCCTGACCAGAGATTTCACGGCCCTGTTTGCACAATGCGAAGGTTTCCCTGTTTAGCGCTGCCCTGAGCCCACTGTGTAGGAGACAGCAAGACCCAAGGCAGATAACGAGCGTATAAGTGTCTGGGCTTACACAAAGCGCTCTTCCAACTTCGCACTTAGAATTAAGAGGCCAGAGACTGCGCGCGAAAAGGAGCAAGATCCAAGGACTGTGAGGCTGCTCTGGGGCCTAGGTCCAGCTTGCTCAGCATTTCTTGATTAGTGGGTTCCTAGAACCTCAGGGTTAAAGAATCACCCGGTAAGAGACGCCGAAAGAGGCAAATGAGGCGCCAGCGGAGTGGAGGTGGGGCACGGCTTTGTTCTGAAAGTATCCCGTTCCGCATACAGCACCCGCCCTGGGTCCTGTTCCGGGGCCCTCGCACTCTTCGCAGGCGGCGGCGACCACCACTCCACTGATTTGGGAACCCCGAATTAGCTCAGAATTGCAGCGCCCCTGGGCTAACCCCGCTCCCGCCGGAGACTTCCTCACTCTCCGGCCAACCGGGTGGTGGAAGAAGCTCCAGAAAGTTCCAGGAGCGCGAGAAACCCGGGCTTAGCCCCACCCCCACAAGGCCCTTCAGCACAGCCCACCGCAGCCCGAGCTCCCCCGCGCGGTTGCCCAGGTAACCGCCGGGCGGTGGCAGCGGCAGGAGGGGCGGGACTTCCGGCGGGTGACGCGCCTGGGCTCGGCTACAAAAGACGGCTGCGGCGCACCGGGAGGAACTTTCCAGAACGCTGGGTGAGAGGCGGAGGAGCGGCGGCTGCCCGAGCTGCGCACAGCGACGCGCTCCTTCCCGCTCCCCCACACCGGCCTCGGCCCGCTCACCGGTGAGTTTCAGCGCTCGTGCTTTCCCAAGACCCAAGGCTGGCGCCATTGGCATCGCTGGGAAGCCAGATGGAGCCGCGGTCCGGAGGCGGTTGGCTCCGCGTGGGCGGGCAGGTTGTTGGTTCCAGGATCCACGATTCCCTTTTTGTAGGGCTGGTATGGTACCCTGACAAACTATCCCCGGCCCGAGGCCCTTCCCGAAGCTTCACCCACTCTCAACCTCCTTGAGGTCTCCAAGGATCTGCCGCCTTAGGCTTTTCCTCCGTGCGCCCCCTCCCCCTGCGCTCCCTGGTGGGGGTGGGCGACCCTGTGCGCACGCGCAGAAGGAGCCAAGGGCGAGGGGCTGCGGTAGGAGCGGGGCGGAGGCTACAGTTTCGCTTCTCCGGTCTCCCCTCCTCTTTGTTGAGGGCTGGACTTCTCCCACCCCTTCCCTTCGGGGTGAGAGAGAGAGAAAAGGAAATCGTAACGGTCGGCGTCAAGTGCAGAAGGGAACCCAACGACGTGTAAGCTACACTGGCTTGTGGGGGCGAGGGGTTCGGTGCTCAAAGTGGAGGAGCTTATGAGTTTTGTGATTGGGAAACATTTTCAGGATTGAGGGGGAGGGGAGCTGAGTTTCTGGAGCTAGCGTTCTTAATCAATTTCACAAACCACTCCCTGCCCCCCCTTGTATCCAGATGTGTTTTTTTTTTTTCCTATAGAGTGTGTATGGCTCAATCGGATTTACCAAAAACAATGATAACGTAGTAACCGATAGACTGAACCTGTTAGTGCTCCTTTTGATTACTTCCGTCACTGCTGGGGAAGGGAGACAGGAGGAATCCAGATAATAGTCGCGTTAGTATGGAGGCTTTCGTGTGGGAGAGTGGGAACCAGCTGCTATAGAAAGAGGCTTTTGAATTGTTCCCTAATAGTTATTAGCTTCTATTTAGTCTGTTAAAATTTACAACTAAATTATCAAAAGAATTGTTTCTCTGTGAAGTTTATGGAAGGCAGGGTTTTTATCAGATTTGGTAAAAATAGATTTCTTTGCCTTAACTCTGATTTTACTAATTGAAACTACCGATTGAAAGTCAGCTAAAATTGTATTTTATTTCAGGCTGTCAAAAATGGTGAAAGAAACCACTTACTATGATGTTTTGGGGGTCAAACCCAATGCCACCCAGGAAGAATTGAAAAAGGCTTACAGGAAATTGGCCTTGAAGTATCACCCTGATAAGAATCCAAATGAAGGAGAGAAGGCAAGTCGTGTATTTGTACGCATAAACATAGCTAAACATTTCCTCAGGTGTATGATAGTTCATTACAACCTGAAATTGAGTATGTCTAATGTAATGGCTATGCTTTGTGATGCCTTTTTTTAAGTGGGATTTATTCCCCTTTTCTCAAACAGTTTAAACAGATTTCTCAAGCTTATGAAGTACTCTCTGATGCAAAGAAAAGAGAATTATATGACAAAGGAGGAGAACAGGCCATTAAAGAAGGTGGAGCAGGTGGTGGTTTTGGCTCCCCCATGGACATCTTTGATATGTTTTTTGGAGGAGGAGGAAGAATGCAGAGAGAAAGAAGAGGTAAGAATCTAGTCCACATGTAGCACTTCAAAGTAACCTTTGGTCAGAGCAAATTCTTGAGAAGTCACCTGTTTTAAGTGTTGATTTACATGTTGGTATAACGTTACAACTGCCATTTGATTTATGGCATAGTTTTTTTTTAAAACGAGATTTGATGTAATAAAGTTAGTTAAACCAATCAAGTGTTAACACCACGTGAGTCCTTCCTAGATAACATACCACACACTTCAGTAAGGTTATCGAGCGTTACGGGGAAAAGTATAGGAACATAATATTTGAAGCCTTTTTTACATACAGAACAGATCATATTTGACACGCTTCCCCCACCCCTCACCCAGTGGGAGGTAGTGAGGCCTTACTCAGTTGAAGTGAGTTAAAGTTCAGAACCCTAAACTTTCTTCGTGGTTCTATGAAGGCATTGGTAGAGTCAGGATTGGACCATAGGCAGGATTATGTCTAAATGACGTGCTATCTGTTTAATTTTGCTTCAGCTTTGTTGTATTGAAATACATGCCCATGATATCAACTGTTATTGTGTGGCTGTAGAAACTATTCACGGGAATACAGTGTTCTGTTCAATCTCACTGTGTTCCCACTGTAGTTTACACAAACAAGGGCTAATGGGTAGAGCCCATTAAGGAATAGGCAAGCCATTAAATTTCACTTTGAGCTTTTTAAAGTTAAGAAAGGCTGAAAATTATTCATTTACTTTTTTCTTGAAAGTTTATTTTTAAGAAATTTACCTCAAGACAATTTGCAATCAAAATCAATTTCCTAGTATGGTTTGTCCCACAGAAAAGTAGTGTTTATTTTTTAATTTATTTTTTGAATAGTCGATTGACTAGCAAACTCTTCTGTGTAATTTAGCTCAACAAAAGGTCAGTTTTTGTGTGTGGTAACGGAAAATACTTGCCTAATCAAACAAAGACTTTTTTTTTCCTTCCCTATACTCTCAGCTCGATAAAGCTAAAGTAAGAAGGGGGGCGTTTCAGCATGCTGGAAACAACTACATCGGAGTGTGTTTGTGATAACAGAACCCAAAGGCAGAGCTAGGAGTAGAAGGGATATAGTCAATGGTACTTCACACTTCGTTGGAAACTAAAAATGTTCCTAAGAGACATGTACAGATAGGAGTCTGAGAACATTTTCCACTTGGACATAAAGTACTGTTTTGTGGTGGATAAAGTCCATATGGAAGAATCACTAGCTAGGAACTTACTAACCATTGGCAGGTGACTTCATTTCTGTAACCTCAGTATCCTCATGTAATCTCTATTTTCTACTTTACATTCTGAGACATGGCAGTTTTTTTGTAGCCTTTGGCCATATTAAGGTTAGGTGACAAAGACAAAAATTCAGTTCCTTAATTGCAAGAGACGTGCTCAAACGCTACAATGTGACTAGTTATTGTGTTGGATAGCAGGGATATAAAATGTTTCCACCACTTTAGAAAGTTATTTTGGACAGCACTATGATAAAGATATGAAAAATCTAGCCTTTAAACTAGTGCTGGACAAGCAATAAATAAAATATACTGTTCCTGCTTCAGGAAGAAATAGGAATTGATATTCTACATCAGCTTTCCTGGCCAATCTTGATTAGCTGGAACAGTATGCTGAAGAATTTTTGGATGAAGTAATGGGCCATGTTGCTTAATATCATAGTAAGTGGAAGAAACACAGTTGGAGTAATTATTGTGAAATGTGTCTATTTAAGTAACATTGGTTTCCAAGTGATTTTACAGTTAATATTTTTGATTGCTATAATTTGTAAGATGGCCACAACTACATTATTAAATTAATCTCACCTAATTTTTTTCATCTGAAATTATGTTAGTTTGATGACCATGTGTTGATAACGTGGCCAACATCCTAGGTATATAGTAGGTACTCGACAGGTATACACTGTGAGCCTCATCTTTCATTATTCTTTACCATTTTATAGTGCATTGAACACAAAATGTAGCATCTTAGATTTTTAATGAGCAATATTTTGTTTTAGGTAAAAATGTTGTGCATCAACTCTCAGTAACCTTAGAAGATTTATATAATGGTGCGACAAGAAAACTAGCTCTGCAAAAGAATGTGATTTGTGACAAATGTGAAGGTATGGTCTTTTAACATCTTCAATGTAACTTAAAATGGAATTGTAGCATTGCTGGATATATAAAACTGGCAAATAATACACCACCTAAATCTTAGTGCAGGTATAAAGAAAACCACCTAAACTTATCACCTAGAGAAATATTGGTAAAATATCAGCACTTTTTTATGTGGATATTTTAAATGTAGTTTGGATCAGTATAATCTGGTGGAGGTTTTTTTGGTTTGTTTGTTTGCCTCAACATTGGTCAGAGACAAACACATTTTTCTCTAAAATTTAATCATTTCGGTGGCTTCATAGTCCAGTAGTTATTTGTTGAAAATACAGTATGTTCCAAAAAAAAATAAACCAAAATGTTCTCATCTAAGAGATAAAGTATGTCCTATGAATTGTGCTTTGGGGGCATGTGTGTAAAATTCAGAATTCTGAAACGACTGCTTGGAAACTATGTTTATAGATAACAGAAGCTGATTACAGCTATATTTTGTCAAAAGGGCTGAATTATAGGTCTTAGGGCAGCATTCCATCACACCTTGCAAATATTAATAAATTGTAGTGTTTAGGAACTATCTTGTTAAAACATTCATTATTGTATCCACCACTAAGCAAACACACTTAATTTCTTTTTAAATTATTAGGCCGAGGTGGTAAGAAGGGAGCAGTAGAGTGCTGTCCCAATTGCCGAGGTACTGGGATGCAAATAAGAATTCATCAGATAGGACCTGGAATGGTTCAGCAAATTCAGTCTGTGTGCATGGAGTGCCAGGGCCATGGGGAACGGATCAGTCCTAAAGATAGATGTAAAAGCTGCAATGGAAGAAAGATAGTACGAGAGAAGAAGATTCTAGAAGTTCATATTGACAAAGGTAAGTTCTCAGCCACTTCTAAATTCTTGAGTACTTATTAATATTTTATAATTGTTCAAACTGGTCTTCAATAGCGTTAGATGTGTGGTGTTATCACCCAAAGATATTTTAGCTATGTAGTACATGATCTTTTTCCATCCAGATATTTTTATACATTTATAGGGAATACATTTGGGATCGCCTCACTAAATAGAACATTGACATCAGCGAACGATCGAATAGTGTTCCAGACTTCTTTGATTAAATCAGTAGTTCCTCCACCATTTTTTTCCCCCCTGCAATTTTTTGCACACATTAGGACTTGCTCAATTGAGGGATATGTGTACTTTGAAGGATTTGGGAGAAGGGATTTAGGGGGGGGGGGGGGGGAGGCTCATTAAAATTAATATTCTCTCGAACTTTTTCTAATGTTTTATTGATTTGTAGGAACCCAGATTATGAATATTGACTTTTTTCACATTTATTATATAACTGCAGAGTAAATTCTCTAATTTGCTACTCTGAGATAACATCGTAATTCCAGACTTGCCTATTTTAAAATGAAACTAGTTATATACTCTGTTCTGATTTGGAACTGTTAATATATACATCTAAAATAGCTTAAGCCTCTGCATTAATATTCTCTCATATGAATCATAATAAATGCCTTCTCTATTTTTTTTTTTCTAATTGGCCTGTGTTTAGTAGGTTTTGATTTTTCCCCTCCAATAAGATGTTCCTCATTGCTACCAGCAGTATGTGCTTAGGAAGGCATTAATTGCAAGTGAAGCTATTCTGCACTTACCCATACTCTTTACAGTAATGGAACAACCAGCAAAATCTAGATGCATTTGTTTCACTAGTGTAATGAGACAGCCACATTGCCCTATGAATGATTAAAGCCAGGTTGTTTAGTTTTGTCAATGTACAATACTGGTATTGTGGTTTAAGTCCTTATATTTTTAGGGCTACATACTGAAGCATTTGTGGGTTATTGGTATGTCTGGGTTTTGCTTCACTTATGTAGGGGAGGAACAAGGGTGAAGGTATACATGAAATACTAGTCATGAGTTGATACCTAGATTAATGAATGTATAGGAATTGTGCTATCGACTACATTTGTATAGGTTCAGTATTTTCTGTAACAACATGAAACAAAGTTGCTCTTGTTGGATGACCTCATTGATCATCAATTTGGAAAATTATCAGGAGATAACTACTGGAGTGTAATGATCTGCAAACACATTACACGAATTGTGTTTAAAGAGATACTGTCTCAGTAAACCCTTACTGAACTTAAATAATGGACCAGAGGTAGGAAGGAGAGACTCTGAGTAAAATACAGTAGCCTTTAAGAAATTTTTGCCCTGTTGAAAAATACTTCTCTTTCCCCTTTCAACACTAACCACATGAGCTGAAGGGAGTATTCCGCATAATTATTTTTTTAAAGGAGACTAAATAGTCATTTTTCAAAAAGGTTATGGATTTTTTAATTGTTCAGGTGGCTATATTATGTTTCCTATGTGTAAATACTGCTAATACCATAGAAGAAAGTCTTGATTTATGCCCCTGTTAGACAATAGAAATAATTGGATATAGGTTCTTTAAATGATGAAATAATGTTTATGGTTATAATGTTTTCCAGCCAACTGATTTGGTGCCAGCATAGACCTTTTTATTTAATCCTCACAACAGGCCTCATGAGGGTTGGTCTCTCTCTATAGGAGAGTTGGTGTTTAGGAAAGTTTGGCTACTTGCTTCCCTAGGGTAATCCAACTAGTAGTAAATAGGAGCTCTGAGAATTGAGGCCAGATTTGTTTGCCTCTAGAGTTTGTGTTCTCCACTATGATAGTTTTCTTCAGTAAGAATTGGATCGATCTAATCTTATAGGCAGACATTCTTGATCGTCTTTAAATATTAGCATTTTTCTATGCACACAAAAACATGTACCTGTGTTTCTTAATAGACTGAGAATCTAACCTTATTTGGATGATAAGTAAGAGTATAAAATTAATCTTTTGTTTTTAGGCATGAAAGATGGCCAGAAGATAACATTCCATGGTGAAGGAGACCAAGAACCAGGACTGGAGCCCGGAGATATTATCATTGTTTTAGATCAGAAGGACCATGCTGTTTTTACTCGGTAAAAAAATTTAATCAAATACTCGAACTGACATATTGCATATTTGGGGTATTTTTTTTTAATTAAGTGACTTTTACATTATTCTTAAAACATTTCTTATAAATAGAAAAGTATAGAGGAAGAGTTAGGTTATGTATAATGTCTTTTCTAAAAGGTTATTAATCATTAGTTTTTATTTTAGACTAAAATTCAGATTTTAGCTTATCTAAATTTGTGTAGATTGGTAAGTAATCTGGAATTTGAAGGGTATCTTCAGTTAGATGTTTTATATGAGTATAAACAGATTAGGGGAAACATACCTAGACAAAGAAACTAGTTTTTAATTAATTATAAGAGGACATTGCACAAGTGTCTCAACAGTAGTGGGAAATGGTATCAAACTCCAGATTTTTATGCTGTCAATTTTTCTGGAGAGTATTCTGCCTATTAAAGATAGTAATAGGGAAAAGAAGACTGTCTAAGCACAAGGAGGAGGAAATGGGCTATTACTAAATCCAAAAGGTGGTGTTCATAATGTACCAGGCACTTTAATTAGTATACATCAATAAAGACAATGCTTGTATTGCTCGAAATTGGCCATATGCTTATTTAATTGCATAGAGCCTAAATAACTGAACCTAGGTATGTTTGCTTTCTTTTAGCCTCCTATGAGAATTTTCTCCCTCTATGTCAGAAATTAGATTTAAAATTAGGTAATGAAATAATTCAGAATTATAAGTGTTAGAGACTGCCTAAGTGGTAGAGCGTGTGGAGGGATTCTGAAACCTTGTCCAGGAAATGTCCAGAATTCCATATATTTGTTATTCTCAGTTTTCAAATCTGTTTTTAGAATGGGGGAGAAAGGGCATCTTTGTGAAAGATTCCTTGCTGCTGTTAAGAAAATCGAATTGCCTTTTGTGGTACTCGTAATATCAGTGATTTGAAAGATCTGAGTATCCATCCTATTCATATTGATACAGACGAGGAGAAGACCTTTTCATGTGTATGGATATACAGCTGGTTGAAGCATTATGTGGCTTCCAAAAGCCAATATCTACTCTTGACAACCGAACCATAGTCATCACCTCTCATCCAGGTATGGTAACTAGATGAGCTTCTCTTTCTATTCTAGTATTCTCATTGTCTGCTGATAGTGTAGGAACTGAGAAAATTGGAATTTAACTTGCTCAATTACATACCCTTCTTGTGAGCTTAGCTAAAATTATATGGTCTTGGCTCTTGGAAGCCTCTAGAAAATCCACAAATGAAAAGTAACGGGATTGCTCACATAAATTTACTCCTGTCAGTGGGTTAGGACATTCCTCCATTTTTATTTTTTCTGCCTCATAAAAAGTGTGACTACTTAAGGAAAAACTTGGCTTCAATGTTTTTAGGTCAGATTGTCAAACATGGAGATATCAAGTGTGTACTAAATGAAGGCATGCCAATTTATCGTAGACCATATGAAAAGGGTCGCCTAATCATCGAATTCAAGGTAAGCTGTAAATTACTGTAGGACTCCTTGAGAATGATTAGTAAAATCTGATAACTAGAAATACATTTTCTGAATGGCAGGAAACAAATTTATATTCTTCCTTGTCAAAACAAATTGATCTAATTCTATTGTCATGTTGAGCATTCTTTGTTAATAAGTTGAGATTGGGTTTGTTTGCTTTCTTATTTGGCAATTTGAAGATTGGTGGAGCAGGAATGCATAGCAAGCAGGTATTTTAGTAATGAAAGGCTATATGTAGGATTTTAAAGTTCAACCAAAGGACTTAAAATAATTATTACAGATTTTTGGCAAAATACCACAGTACTTAGTTTGTTAATAGGATGGTTCATAAAGCAACTCAAGCATTTTTCTCAATCACATTGGCCTCTTACCCACAAATAACATTTATTAAAAACATCTTTGGGTAAAGGAGGGCTATCTTTTTTAGTAAGAGTAACTTTGCATTAATCTATTAAAAGGGATTAGAATGTCTTAGCAAGGATTTTTGTATAAAATATTTGCTGAGTGGACAATGATTGTTAAAGTGCAGTTTTAGTAGCATCATTTTTAAAAAGACCTTCCATGTGCCCTGAACCTGTAGTTCAGAGTATTAGATGCTGTGCCTTTTAGAACATGCATTCTACCTTGGGTTTGGCAAATTCAATAAAAGATTGTATAGTTACATGTGTCTTTTCTGTGGAAAATGGGTTAACAGTAATTTCAGGAGCTAATGATGAAGTAAATCAAATTGAACTTACAGTAGAAATTTCTTTTTATAGGTAAACTTTCCTGAGAATGGCTTTCTCTCTCCTGATAAACTCTCTTTGCTTGAAAAACTGTTACCTGAAAGGAAGGAAGTAGAAGAGACTGATGAAATGGACCAGGTAGAACTGGTGGACTTTGATCCAAATCAAGAAAGACGGCGCCATTACAATGGAGAAGCATATGAGGATGATGAACATCATCCTAGGGGTGGTGTTCAGTGTCAGACCTCTTAATGGGGCCAGTAAATAACACTGCTGGCATTTTATATGCTGTAGTGAATGAGTGAAGGACTATAATATGCTCACTACTTGCTATTGTTTTTGTTTTAATATTCAATTATAGTAGTGTTTTAAAAGTTAAATGAAGAATAAACTCAAATATAAAAGCTCTGACTTTGCCCAGTATGTATGATGACTTCAGTGTGCAAGATAAGTTTAATGCCTGTAAAAACTACGTTAAAAAAAACTTTCCCCTAGCATTTGTTAGGCCATAGTTTGTAATTTCAGCTATGTACGTGGAATAGTTTAGACTGAAATGCCAGGTATATGTATTGACTTTAGTATATGACCCTTAATTGTTAAGCTATGAAGTTAAACTTGTATTTAACTGGCAATCAGACAAAAACTTTGTAGAGAAGTGTTAGTCTGTATAGTTGCGTTAAGTGGGATTTATTGTAATGCTTCTGCATTTATTCTATTGCCTCAACTGTTACTTGAAGATGGCATGCTACGTAATTTAGCCTGTGGTATCAGTAATAGATATGATACCTTTATACAGAAGGGATTTTTCATCATAAGCTGCTTGAGGGCTTGCACTGTAGAATTGTATTCCCTTCTGCTGTGCCATCTTTTTAAAAAATATATATATATCAGTCCTTGGTTACATTTTTTTCTTTTTGGACCATGATAAGCCTGAGTAGTGACTACTGGAGTAGGCTAACTTAGAGTGATGAGATCTTTACATGGAGGAGTATTTTGCATGTATGAGATAGAAAGGTGTTTTTTAGGTGTTGCAGGCTTACTTTAAACCATTTAACTTATGCTCCAAAGTAACTGTAATTCAATGTTGGTAGTATAGCAAATTATGATGAATAGCTTTAATTGTATGTTTAAAAGTCATGTTCACAAGCTTAAATCTGGTATCAGAATTTAAGCAATTCTTGAAATGTATGAATGTGTCCTTAATATACTGATTACAAAGCATTTCCAATGTGTCACTACAGGCTTTTTTTTCCCAGAAGAAAGCATTAGCTTTTCACTAACTTTTCATGTAGTTAAAATGAGTAACAAAAGAAAAACAATTTAACTATAGTTAATATTTAATATTAAACAAGAATGGGAATGAAAAGTTGAGGGGTGAGTAATGAGCCCAAAAATGAAGGGTTAAAACACTTGGCAAACACTGAAGAATGAGAGTGAGCTTTTTGCCTATTGATCCTGTCTCTGGTTCTGCATCTCCTATAAATCAGGAGGAAGCTTAAATATTTCCAACCTGGAAATGGCCCACATCTTAAGTTTCCCTCAATAGGAAACACTTCAGTTAAAAGGAAACAAACGATGTTAATAGTTCTGAAATTTTGAGTGTTGTTAGAGACATTCCTAATCGATAACCTCTCCCTCTGCGATTATTCTTGGATTGTCTTTAGCCTGCCAGGCAGCCACCCTCATTTGAATATGAAGCAGGTGTCTAGGAAAGCATGGCAAAGTATTAAAGGTTGTGACAAATTTTAGTTTTCACTGAGTTTATATTGCAGATTCTAAAAATTCCTGCAGTTAATATATATCAGTCATGAGGGAAATACAAATCAAAACCACAGTGAGTTACTTCACACAGTAATCCAATATCTAATTCAAAATGAAAATGAGAATGTGGAGAATTGGAACACCATGCATTGTTGGTGCTACATGCTTGGTATACCTTCTATGGAACAATTAGGCAGCTCCTAAAAAAACTAACCATGGAATTGCCATGTGACCCAGTAATTATATTCCTTAACTCAGAGACTTGGCATGCCAATGTTTATTATAGCATTATTCACAATAGCCAAAGGGGAAACCATGTGTCCCACAGATGGGTAAACAAAATGTATGTATGTATACCTGACAAATACTGTGTGCTTCCACTTAAATATCTAGGCAAATTAGCAAAGAAATTACCAAGGATTAGGAAGAATGGAGAGTTAGTGTATAAGCATTTCTGTTTGGGGTGATGAAAAATATTCGGAAATACAGTGATGGTTGCATGGCATAATTCTAATGGGTTGTACACTTAAAAATGGATAATTATTTCCACAATTTAAAAACCTTTAATAAAAAAAATAGATAATCTGGAGAGGCAAAAACTGACAAGCTTGTGTTGGTAATCTGTAAAAAAAAGCAAAATGTCTCTTACATTGACTATGGTCACAAATACAAATGCATCCACACAAGCTTCAGCACTAAGTCTTCCTCTGTGCTGGTTTCCCATATGCATTCACATTTGCAGGGAATAGAAATAGAGGCCAGTTATATCTCCTGAGGGTGCTGTGGAACATGATGGTCAACCTTTCTGTATGTGAGATTACTATTAGGTCTCCTACATGCGGTATTAGTTCTCAATCTTGACTACGATTAGTTACCTGGGAAGTCTATATAAAAAGTCCCACCCTCTGGATTTCGGTGTTAGTAGGTGTAGCCTAAGCATCAGGATGCTAGGTACAGACAAGTTTCAATGTCACCAACATGGGGACATAGCTGTATTAACCACCAAGGACAGTAATGTTCAGAATTAACGTGGAAGATCAAATAATGGCAGCCCTTGATACTGCAAGTAAGTTTGAGGCTCAGACCAAGGAAGCTTAGCAGCTTAGACATAATTAAATTCTTCTGAAATAATATGGGAAAATGAAGCATAAACTAAAAGCACAATAAATGAAGATGCTAGTAAGTGACAGCAATACGAATATGCTCCTTAAAGGATTTCTGAAGTCTTGGACCTTTATCACTTAATTTGGTTATCAGCAACCTTGTCCTACAAGAACATAATGTAAAGTGGGCTATGTATCCTTGGGTTCTGCATTCGCAGATTCAAGTAACCACGCATTGAAAATATTTGGAGGAAAAAAATCCCAGAAAATTCCAAAAAGGAAAATGAATTTGCCACAAGAGTAAAGTAATGTGTAGGGATCTGAGCGTCTTCAGATGCTGGTGTCTGCCAGGGGTCCAGGAATCAATCGCCCAGGAATATTGAGGAACAACTTTATAGATGAGGAGACTGCCCTCTAGTTTGCTAGTTCTCAAATTGTGCACGCTTGCTGAGTGCCACTGCCAGTTTCTGATTCTGTAGGTCTGGGGTAGAAGCTGAGAATATGCTTTCTAACATGTTACCAGGTGACGGATTCAGATTTGTAGTTTCTCTTTCTACTCATCTCACTTCCTGTGACCAGTTTAGATAAGTTTTAACAAGATGGAGAGAAAAATCCATGAATTATTCACCCTGCCCAAACCTAAAGATTGGAGAGGAACTGACAGCAGCAAAAGTCAAAAGAGAATAAAGAAATGGAGCTTTGGAATCACACCTAGTTTTCAATGTTAGTTCCATGAGCAAGGTGTGGAAACCTGTTTCTACATGTGTGTTATGGTACTTCATTAAGTGGTCCTAAGAATTAAATAAGGCTGCTTATATAGTAAGGAAGGGCTCATTAAAATGCCACTATGAGTAGTAAAACAAATTGAAAAATAAAACAAGTGGTGAAGAAAATACTGACTGAATTATGCCTGAGACTATTTTTTTTAAAAAAGTTGCCCTGAAATTCAACTGAGGGTGATTGGCAAATGTCATTATCTTTATGAAGTTAAACTTAATGCTATGTATTTTAAGTTTTGAGTGCTAGAGAGGAATATCAGTTTAATGGATGGGCTGAGCAGAGCACCACTGTAGGAACCTGGCACAACACGCTTAGTTTGGAGAGCACACCATTGATTGCCAGCATCCAGCCCCACCCCCATTCGTTTAAACTTGCACTGGCACTGTGGTAAGAAAGGCTAATAACATGTTCTCTGCCAATATATAGTGAAAAGAAGTCCAATCGCGCCGTCAGATGCCTCCAGCCCGACAGCTGGCTCCAATAGTGGACTGACGCGCCTGCAGTAGTGTAAGAGCTTCCTCTAGAGCTGTTTGGGCCTGGTCCAGATCAGTGACCTACGTAGGGGCTCACGGTAGCCCTTTGCGCATGCGCGGCCCGCCCAACGCTGTCGTTTTCCACTCCCTGCACTAGACAGCTGGGCAGTCGTGCGGGCGTTGGAATAGAACAGGCAGCCTTTCTCCTACCTTGGCCTCTGACCCGGCGGCTCCCCATTCCTTCTGTTCTGGAGAGATCGCCACATGGGCCTTAAAAAAAGCTAGGCCCAGAGTAAGGGGAAGCGGGAGTTTCCACTTTTGAATAAACATAACAGTTTTTAGGTTTGTACGAAGTGAAGTTATAGACAAATGCATAAGGCTTTTCCTGAGAAAGGCAGAAGATTCATTTTATTTTTCAACTTTGTATTTACTTGTTACACTAATGTGTTACTTTATTTTAAAAGAAAAAAATATATACATATTTAAGGACTCCCCATCCTGGCCTCTCCTTTCCCCAGACATCACGGTTTGTCCACACGTGCCCTGCCTTCTGCTTAGATCGCCGTTACCTTCAGTTCCTGCTAGTTATTTTACTGTGAAATCCTCCAGGAAGCCTTTCTTAAATCAGTAGGACTGGATTAGGTGTCTTTCCAACCATTATCAGAAAAAAGAAAAAACCTCTTACCCCATTATTTTAATTACTCCTTTTTACATGCTTTTCTTCCCTATTCCATGACAGAAACTGGTTTTTTAACCATTCTCAGCACTAGGTGCAGGAACAGAAAAGGGGTTTGATAAAAAATTCCTAGAAGGAATAAGCAAACATGTGTGGACTGGATTCTTGCCCTTCATGAGTCTTGGCAGAAAGCATGCATCTCACAACTACCAGTTCATGAGGTCATGGGCTAAATCAAAAATCCAATTTCTTGAAGGTTTTTTTTAAGGAATTTTAGCGTATGTTGTTTCCTCTTTTCCACCCTAAACTTCTTTTTACTTAAGCAGTCTTTTCACTGGGATAACAGGCTACATTCACATGAATTCATGGGTTTGTGGCTGTGTTCAACTCTCAAAATGGCAACATGCAATAATGACAAAAAGCTGCAGCTTTTGTGGCTAAAGGAAAATTTTTTAGTTTTGGGACTATGACTAGAAAGAGGTATTTCTTAGTGCTACTGAAAATTAAGTCAGCCAATATCAATCATTACTATATGCCAGGCACGGGATCAGGCTAGTTTTCAAGTTATTTAAAAACTCTCCCCACTAGTTTGTACCTGATAAATGCTAAAATTAAAAGGGGGCACAAAAGGACTACACAAACTTTCTTCAAATGGTACCTAGCACAGTACCTTCATATATCAACACAGACGCTTCATCTTTCAACACCTTTGGTTGAAACATAAGAGACACCCATGTGCAAAATATTTTCAAGGGTTTTTTTGGCTTTTAAGTTTTTATCCTTTAGCTAACTGGTGATGATGCATATAGAGAAAAGACTTCTCTAAGTCTCAGGTCCTTTCCTAATTTTTCTTTGGAACAACAGCACATACAAAAAGGAGGGGCCAAATTTGAATTCTCATAACGGATCTTATAACTAGTTCTATCCAGACGATGAAAATAATAGTTCCTGGAGTTGGCCAGAACACATGAGAAGGTACACCTAAGAAGAATGTGTGGATGGGTAAGGGCAGTGGAATGAGATCCTACGCAACTCAGTCTCTTCTTCTATTTAGGAATTGACTTCCTGCTGTACTTTAAGAATGGAGATATTAATGTCATGTCCCACCCACCTCACTAAATTCTGAGTATGTTAACTAGATGAGCACTTATTTACATTTCAAAACAAAGCCTCCAGAAAGATGTAAAGTTTATTAATAGCTAAAAAAAAAAAAAATGGAATAACAAATAGCTACTGAATATGGGATAGTTCCTTATTTACAAATTTTACTGCAAAGAAGCACATTTAAATCAGCATTTTGAATAATCGAAGGATTATAATTTTTCTAGAAATATCAGTATTTCACTCTCCAGGTAAAAGATTATTGAAAACATTAAGTGACTACACCAATTAGAAACAGACAAATACCTTAAAAATATATTTAAAAAATGGATAACTGCTACCTAAACATGAATTTTCACAAAATTATTCTTGTGCCTAATTCAGACAGTTTACTCAGAAAAGCTGCCCCCTCCCCCCCCCCCCAAAAAGCAACACATGAATATGTCTTCATTTAAGTACATGCTCTCAAGCTAGTTTAAAAAGAAAAATGTCAAATTAGGGTTTCCAGAGTTTTAGAAGTCCATCTTCACTGTAGGTAGCAATCAGGTTCTGATGAGGATGATGTGCAATACCAATCACATCCTTCTCATGAACCTGGAAAAAGTAAAACACAGGGTATTAGGGTATATAAGTCTATTTAAAAAACACTCAGAAAAAGGTTCCAGAGCTGAGTGGGAGAGAAGAGTAAAGCTTCCACTTTTCACCAAGCCTAGGAATCAAGCCTAAGGCAGCCTCAAAGAGGGCTAAAGACACACACATACCAAAACCTCAAATGAGTCTATCACATTGCTGTTCACATTTTTTTCTAATGTGAATAATACTACGGCTGATCCTAGTGATCATCATTTTATAAATTCTAGGTCAAGACAGTGACTGAGACCAAATGAGTCCTTCACTGCAGTGAACCTGGACTTGTCTAGACCCATCAGCTAGAGGACATTTTCCACCTCACCTGTTTTGCTCACGTCTTAGACCTGTACTGGACATGTGAACCAAAACTACACTCAAGAATGATATGAAACAAGATTACTCTCTAATATGGGTATGTGTATGCATATTTTTTATATGTTCACCATATAATTTTTTCTTCCTGGACCACAGATTACATTTTTCTGGCCTGCTTGCATTTGAGTGTGGCCATGTGACTGAATTCTAACCAAAAAAGAATGAAGGATAGAGTAATACAAGCCACTTCCAGATATGGGTCTTAAAATCATCCAATATAGGCTTCCAGTTATCTTTTCTCCTCCTGAGATCTTGGATGCCATGTATTCCAAATGAAATAGCTAAAAGATGGAAGCTATTCAACTCATCACACTGGAACATAATAATATATAAATTTTCATTGTATTAAGCCACTGAAATTAGGGGATTGGTTGTTACAATAGCTGACATCAATTACTCCTTGCAATGACTTACAACATTGCTTAAAAACATCATAATCATCATTTTGACAGGATATGGTAAAAGTAATTTGCCTTTGAAAGGACATGGAGAGATCTGTATCTGTTGCTCTCCAATCTACCAGAGGAAGATATGGCTAATCTAACTGGCTAGACAGGTATATTTCCTTCCTTCTCTGCTTTATGTACACCCACCCTATCCGCCTGAAGCTAAGGGCTCACTGAAGAATAACTTTTCTTGACAGAGGAGGTAATTCCATACAATTACTTATGGGCCCTTTTTCAATTAGTGACAAAAGTTCTTTATTTTTATATGAAGGTTCACACTGATAGTCTGGAAAAAGTTTACTTCAGAGTTCAGAAAGACAAAAGCATTAATGTAATTTCTTTAGATGGCCTTAAGTCAGTCATACTCACTGTCAAAGTTCTTTCCAGTTTGCCAGTGACTGTGCTAAAACAGTAGAGCACAAAGTCTTCCCCCACACAGTATATCCATTCACCACGGGGAGAGAGGGCGCAGCAAACAAAGTCACCACCTTCTCTCTTACCAGAGCTGAAGCTTCTGACAATCTAGATCATACCACAGCCCAAAGCAAAAACAAAACATCTGGATTAACAGCAGTTCTAATGAAGCAGTTTAAATGGACATCTTTACATTATTTTGTACTCCTGGTTTACTGTCATTTATAATTAGATCACCAATTCCATTCATCATGCACTAAATCCTCTTGCCTGGGAAATACTTAACAGATAGGCTATCTAAAGTTAGTGGCACACAGAAATTTAGACTTAATATGTCCCAAGTCACCAAACTGCTCTTTAGTCTACTGAGCCCGTTTACTCTGAAGCAAATTAATTACAACACATACAATAATTTCTAAGTCTATATAACACTGGTTCTCAAAGCTCTGTGGATTCATGCCCCCCAGTTTCCACTTTCTAACAGAATAAGATGTTCTCCCCATGCAGGATGGAACTGTTTGCTTGCTCTATTTTATATACCATTTAGAATCATCACAAATCAAGCTGAAAGAAACCAGTTGCAAAAGGTTAAAAGGTTACATATCATATGATTCATTTATACACCATTCTCAAAATGATAAAATTATAATAATGGAAAACAGATCAGTGGTTAGGGTTGAAGGGGGAGGTTTGACTATAAATATGTAGCATGAGGGAGTTTCTTTGGGTGTGATGAAAGAACTCTGTATCCTCACTGTAGTAGTGGTTCTACAAATCTACACATGATGAATGAAATTTCATATAACTATTCACTTCTCACCTTAAAATTAAAGCATGTAAAAACTGGTGAAATCTAAATGAGGTTTGTATTTGAGTTAACAGAACTGTACCAATGTCAATTTCCTGGTTTGATATTTGCACTATGGTTATGTAAGATGTTATCTTTGGGGAAAGGGTACACAGGAACTCTCTATACTGTTTTTGCAATGTCTATGAATCTAAAATTTTTTTAATAAAAGGTCTTTAAAAAGTCAAGAAGAAAACTAGACAGCTATGGTTATTATGCAGGGACCCAGCAGAAAACAGAGATCAGCCATCTCAACCGTGGGTTCTGAACTACTAATCTATCAGTTACAAGGACTAAAGGAGAAAGAGTTCCATACCCCAGCCCCTGGGTCTTCTCCGTGTTCAGCAGAAACCCTAAGTGCCCAGGTCAACATTTCAATAGCATCACAACACATTTCCTGGGCTTGAGACCTCAACCTTTATGTTTCTAATAATGTCCTTGGTACTACAAAAGTGAGGTTCCTTTGGGCACCATGCAGGTGTCCTGATTACAGACACTGTTTCCCATCTACTATTAGAGTTCTCTACCTTAGATCACGTGGTAACTAGGAAATGTCCCAAAGTGGTAATTAACACACTCTATCTCCTTCATTCAGACAGGAATTGTTATCTTAAAATTTTCACTGAGATTCTGAAAAGTCTTAAAGACAGATCAGAGCCGCATTTATCAGATGCAAAAGAAAGAGCAAACATACAAACACCCTGGGAAAAGGAGATAACTTTTGAGAGGCCAAAGAAATGTTCTATAGACATGTACTTTAAATAAGCATCTGATTAATAAACATAGTGTATGTGGTTTTTAGAGTGGTGAACCCACATGTGGTTACTGGAAGGGCCAGGACCAAGACATGCTGATTTGGGAATGACTCATAGGGTCTGTGCAAAGGCACTCTCTGATGAACACTCACCTGGCCCTGCATGTTCATGATGACCACTGTGTTTGATCTGTTGCACACCACAAAGTGCTCTGGGTTTTTAGGAAGCAGGATCACACTGTTGACAGTAATGTCTGTCCCTGCAGTGCTGCCCAGGGATTTGAAGGTATTTGAACATTCTGTGGTCTTCATATTCCAGATCTATGACACAAAAATGTAAAGCATTTACATTCAAATGTAAAGTTCTGGAGTTTAAAAAATAAAATTAGATTACTAAAAAAGAATAAAACTGACTCAGAAAAAAAAGTTATTGGTTTTCAGTCTAATACTAGCACTGCCTTATGCACAGTAAGCAAGCACTTACATATTTGCTGATTAACTGGTATAAGCAAAAGTCAGAAAGCTAAATAATAAAAATCTTATAAAACCTATAATCTTTTCTTATAAAATTTTCCTAACGACCTATTGTTAAAATTAAATACTGTGTCAACACTGCTATTGTCATAAATAACCACAAAGCTACCCTTACTGGGAATTCAAAGTCAAATGAGAACAATTGAGAGTTACACACTGGGGCCCCTTATCCTAAGATTCTAATTAAGTAGGTCTGAGGTGGGGCACAGGCAGGTGCATTTTTAAAAAGCTCCACAAATGATTCCAGGTACAGCTTGAACCACTGAACAGAAGTCACAAGAGGATCCATGAAGTGGAAGCCACTCTTGGCCACTTGTATTACCTCACCCAGTTCAACATCTCTTCTGGTAACAGTTCTCCACCCTAATGCATTTCACCTTGCCCTCTGGGCTGTTATGAACTGAAAGGGTTAGACATCAGAGTTATTGACATGAGATGTGCATAGAGAAGGGATGGCCCAAATAATGACTGCATGACACCGTCTGGACACCACTCACTTAATGAGGTATAAAAGCCACAAAGACACAGACTCTGTACCTTCAACAGAGCTTAACACAAAACAGATACTGAATACCTATAAACAGGAGGAAATAGTTGCCCCACTAGGTGCCCTAGTGTTTTTTTTTCCCTAATAAATACTGTTATCATTTGTCCTAATCTCCTCTCTAAGAAGAGAAATTACCATTGTTAAGATCAAGAGTTCTAAGGCTTCTAGTGTTTTGTCTAAAAATTCAGTGAGATGCTTTACCCCATGCACTACAGAACTAAAAGAAAAGGCCTCAAAACAAAAGGCCTAGACAAACCACCTCCCAATAGCATTTTACATGTTGTGAGGCCCTATACATAGCAAAAAGAGAGCAAGTCCCAAGACCAAAGCACTAAGAGATCTGTATTTCTCCCATTCATCCTGAGGAAGAGTATATCTCCTACCCTCAGGTTTCTGGTTCAACTCCCAAGCCAGAAAAGCAACCTGAGAGGGTTGTTTAGGTCTTCTAACATAAAACACTCATATAAGGCAATTTTAAAAAGCAGGCCCAGATGTAAATAGAGTGTCTCAAAGATCTCTAATAATTTCCTATTTGGATTTCTCATCTTTTCTTAGAAATGAGGCCCTCTCTTAAAATAACTTAATCTCTTAAGGTACTAAAGATCTATTGTTTTCAGCTGAGAGCTGAGGGCAGTAAGTATCTGAGAGAGGGCCTGGTTCTACTTCACACCTTTCCTGTTCCTCTATAAATGCTGTTAGGAAAGCCCTCAATGTGGGGGCCCAGGGTGGGATGAGACCATTCAATAAAAAAGAGGTGTCTTTATTTGGCCACTGAGCTCTTTGTGAATTTGACTATTACAGATGGGCCACACCTATGGTAAGATAGAATTTAACCACTGTAAATGGGGGATGACTTAAGTTTAGGAATTCATACCCCTGCTCTCTTCTTACACATGATAAAGTCTGTTTCAATTTTGTAGGTTTGATATTTGAGTCTCTAGGCCAACAGGAATTACCCACAGGATATTACTATTGTCTCAGACTCACCTCAATTGTAGCTAAAATAGCTAGTAAAGAAGTTTCCCCCACCACAATTATCACCATTACCACCAATGAAAACTCCTCAAAGGGCAAAAATGAAATAGACACCCCAAAATAAACTAGTGGCAAATACTTAACCTTTACAGTGCCATCAGAGGATGCACTAATAATATAATGTCCATCTTGTGTAAATGTTGCTTCATTAACAAAGGAAGAATGACCACGGAATTCCTTCAGGGTTTTACCAGACTTTAAACCATGAATTCTATCAGAAATAAAGGGAAAATTTAAAGAACAATTAATATTCTATACATTATGGTTGGGACCAAGTGTTGGATGCATTTTAGATGAATTACAAAATCTTATAATATTAAGCAAAGAAAGATGGCTCTGCAATTATGTATGCAGTATAATTTTCATGTCAAGCAATCAAACAAAACCTAAACAAAAGGCTGGCACAAAGATAGAAGAAATTACACCAATAATACCACAGGCTTCAGTTCAGGAACAGACTCCTAGGCCTTGGCTGGGTCCCAGGAATCTGTATTTGTAATATGCCCTCTAAGGTGATTCCAATGCAGGTGGGTCCATAGACCAAACTTTGAGAAACATCAAATACTGCTATTATCTCTCTAATCTCTCTTCTGGGTAAAGATTCAAATGAACAAAATAGCAGCACTGTGTCAGCTGTACTGTGACGTGGGAAATGAGGTCCCATATACCCCCACTCTCTGTACAGCAACATCTTGGTGAAAGCACAAGGAATCACTAGTACCTCCCTCCAAAGCTGCATCATGTATATCAAGCCCAAGTGAGGGTACATTGGGGATTCTTACTTACCTAATTGTCTGGTCAAATGAAGCACTAAGGATCTGACTGCTATCTTTAGAAAAGCTTAGACAGGTGACACCTTTACTGTGTGCCCTCTCAAATCTCCTTAAACACTGTCCACTCTGAATCTTCCATACCTTTATTTAAAAAAGAATAGTAAAAAGTTGTAAATTGAGCGTCCCATTCTAGCTCACAGGGCCAAGTGCTTACTAATGTACTAAAACAGCATTAAAAATGCATGCTAACAGCTAAATATGATATGTCTGGTTCACACAGTACAACAATAACAAACCTTTGAAACTTAAACCTCTTTCCTTATAAATTATTAAAACAAAAATTTAGACTCTTAAGTTCACTTAGCAGAGACCATTTCTGTATTTTATCTAGCCCAGGGCATTTTACCACCAATTAAATACAAGCCACAGCTAATCAGATACAGACCATCCCATTCTCTAAAACATAAAAACAAAGTACAATACATGATATAAGGTAAGCCAAAGTGGTACAGCAGAAAGGACATAAGCATTTCTGGACTGAAGTCCTGGAGTTATTACTTACCTTAAGCAACTAATTGAACCTCCCTAGACAGAGTTATTATTAGGATTAAACAAGAAAATATTATTAGCATAAAGTTGATGCTCAATAAACAGCAGCTGTTATTAAGCTGAATATCATCTGTAGGGCATTATCTCATTATAGAACTCGCAAAAAGTCTACATACAGAGTTTGTGCCGCTAATCCATACCTTTATTTTTCCATCTTGGGCTCCAGTTGCTAACATTTCTGTATCTCTACTGAAACACATGCAAAGGACAGCATCATCCATCATCATAAAGTTATCCTGGGCCTGGTATTTAAGATCCTAAAGGAAATAATGATAAGCAGTAATCAAATAACACAAAAACCCAATTACCCCAGATCTCTACAAACTCACTAAAAGCACAATAATGGCTTGTACCTAAACTTCGAAAGCAAACAGTAGTGCCATGCACACATGTTCCTAATGAACAACTGATAATGCTGGGAATAATTTTAAACAATTCAAATTAATATTGTAAAAAATGCCAACAAAATATCCTACATCTTTTGCTTACTAGTCTTTTCTAAGCAAAATTTCCATACAGTTTCACACTGTACATCTTTACTAAATCTGAATTTATCTATTTTAGGGGTACGAAGTGAGAACCTCTTTATCTAAATTGGCAGCTATTTTTCCTAAAACTATGTATTAACTAACCTATTTGTGATGTTTCTTTTATTATCCATTACTATTCAAACTGAAGTATCTTTAATTTTTTTTAAATTATAAATTAGAACTACTTTATGGTCGAAAAAGGCAAACTATAAAAATATATATAAGGTAGAAAGTAAAAATTACTCAAAAATCCACGGGTAGTCAATAAATATTTGGGGAACAAATTAAGTTGGATCTTTACCAATACAATCCCCCTACACAAATTCCAGATGGATAAAATATTAAACATAAAATATAAAAAGACTAGAATTGTGGAAGATGGATAAATATGACAATCTAAAAAAATTTTAAGTCTATAAAAGCAAAATCATAAACAAAGTCAAAAGACAAAAGTCAAAATTGAAAAATATCTGCAATACATATTACAAAAGTTGATTTCCTCAAACTATAAAGAACTCCTACAAATTAGTAAGAAACAATCCAAAAGAAAAACTGGAAAAGAATAATGACAGACTTCAAAGAACAGGAAATATTGGTGGCTTTCACATATAGAAAGATATTCAACTTCACTCATAATAACAGAAATACAATTAGTACTATAATCAGGTTAGATTGGAAAAAAGTAATTGCTTACATATACCTAGAATAGTCCAGGAAGGCTACATAAGAAACTGGTAACCAGAACTGCATCAAGAAAGGAAGTGATTAGCTGAGGGACCAGGGTGGGAGCAAAACCCTTTAGTAAACAACTTTTCTATTTTACAAAATATTCTATCAGATGTACATGTCAACTATTCAAAAAATAAACTTAAATTATAAAAATAACAGATAATTAAAAAACAATAATAGACAATTCTCCCAAAAAAGTTAATATATTTTAAAAGACTTTACCTTCCTGATTTTTCCAGTTGTAAAGTTCCATACTTCAATGAATCCATCAACAGACCCAGTGACCAGATACTGACCATCTGGAGAAAATCGAGCACACTCCACATGTGATTTCTGACCAAACTGTTTCAAATGAAACAATGAAACAGGTGCATTTTTATCTAGTGGCCTTAAAACAATTCCCATTTTAACCTTTTGAGAAACCCTGTCCTAACATAAAGTCATAGCTAGCTTATTATTTTGGTGTATTTGGGGAATGTTTCTGTACCTGGACACAGGAAGACTGTGGATCTGTTTTCTCTGACCGGTTTTATGTCTCAGCTCTCAACTTAAACTAGTTTTTTAATGTAAAGTTGATATTTCCAAAGAAAAGCAAAAAAAACTATTTTATCATGAGACTTAAACAAATAATCCTGTTAACCCAAACAATAAGCTTTCACCAGAACCAGCCACTATTAGCATGACTTTCAACTCAAATTAATGACATAGTATGTTCCTGCTGCGTACCTGGGAGAAAAAACTCATTTTTTCAAAATGTTTTTTCCTACACTATTTTGTAAACAAATTTTCCATCAGTTTCTTTTCATGACCTTCATTTAATTAAGTGATACTGTGTGGCTAACTTTAGGAAAACCAAAGTTGAGACTGTTTGCCTGGGAAATGTATCCTAAGCATTTATCAGCAATCATGCTCCCAGTAACAGTGAAGACTACGGAATATTAGACAGATGAAAACAGAGAAAAGCTCTGTTTGAATTTCATCTTAAATGCAAAAGGGAAAGTGTTGGTAACAAAAATCTTAGCCCAGCAGCATAATTATAATAGAGTTTTATTTGTCTCAAGGCAAAAGCACTGCTCAAAAATATCTTTACATGCAAGTCGGAACATATAATCTTGAAAAGACAAATTCAAAGCACTAATTCAAAGTCAAAGATTTAAGGAATATGAATTATTTTAAAACTCATAAATCCAATGAGAGCACAAACCCAGAGAGAAACTATAATATAAAGGAGACAAAGTAGTAAATACGATTTTAATTCTGTAAACTGCGGCATATACTTGTTTTTTCCCTAAAAGTCTCAGATTAAAAAAAATAAAAATAAAAAAAGAAATCTATAGCCATGCCACTCTGAACAAGCCTGATCCCATCTGATCTCGAAAGCAAAACAAGGTCGAAGACCAAGTGCTGTAGGCGTAAAAAATAAAAAATAAGGAATTGTAAATTGACAACGTCTTTGCAATCTGTGTGTGAGGTCAACCAAGGGTTGCCCTGCCTAAAAATAATTCAATAAATAAATGGATAGAGGTAAATTAAATTAAAAAAAAAAAAAAAGCCATAATATGGTAAAATTTTTTCCCTCAAACACCACACAAACCCACCTTACAATCTGTGCCTAGTACTTTGCCTGACATGCAGCAGGCAAAAACACAAATGTTGACTAAGACAAATATATTAAAAGTTCATAGTCCCAGGCTTAATCAAAGAGCTAACCAATATCCCAAATGCAGGCTTCTTGGGAGGAAGTGCAAGGACAGATGCTGGGCCAGATGTCAAATGTATGACCACTTGGTTATATATCTGATGTGTGCCACTGCCAGGCCACAAGACCCCAGCAGTCACCAACAAGCAACGCTGAATGGTGTCAGAGCTGCAGAATGAGTTCTGCTCCCTAACTCAAGCTCTTGGCACAGAGCATGGCTGGGCAAGCACATGCTGACTCTTCAAAAAACGATTACCAACTGGCTGAGTATCTAAGGATCCTACCTTAATATGTCTGCTCAGTTGTGTAGGAAACTTTTCTTCTTCCACATCTTTGACAGCTGCTTTGCCTCGGAACAAATCTATGGTCATGCCAGGAGGAAGCAACCCCTGGTGTTGCTGCCACTTCAGTGCCTAAAAAAAGCAATGTACAGTAATCCACTTGGATGTTTTTAAGATCTGACCCTGACTGCTCAAAGCCAAGTCTGAAAGAATGAGGTTCACAAGAAACTATAAGTCATCCAGATCCAACCATTTTTGGCCATCTAAACACATCATAATCTGTGCTACTCTGTATGTTCTAGGAACAAAGGCTGATCTCAGGGTTTAAGGGTCCATCTTTCCACACTTATTTTCTTATAGGTGTGACTCTATTATAAACAAAATTTGGAAAACAGAAATCCCCCAGTTTCAACATCCAAACACAGCCACTGTTAATATTTTATAAATTACTTTCTAGTATTTCCCCCTTACACATGTTTAACTAATGTAGCTGTAATTATATATATGATTTTATATTCTCCTGTTTTCACCTATCAGATCATGCTATACCATAACTATCACTTCAATGGCTGTAAAATATATCCTATCCAGTAGATGTTTAACAATTCAAGCAATATATTAATGGACATTTACATCACTTTCAATTTTACACTCATCTAAATAATGCTGCAATGAACGTCTTCAGACGTAAAGCCTTCTGTATTTGGGGGATATTCCCACCTTAAAACAGATTCCTAGAATAGGAATTATTGAATCCAAAAAAGAACACAAATGGTTGAGGTTCTTGATATAAACTGCCAAACTTTTCCCAAAAAGTTGCAACTTCAATAGCACTCCTAACTGATTATAGGGAGTGGAAAAATCATTAACTTTGGAGACAGACAGCCCTAGGCTAGATCATTTGTTAAATGTTATTTTGACTCCCAATTTCATGAACTTAAAAAAAAGCCTAATTTCTAGAATTGCTGAAAGGATACAACAAAATAACATATGTAAAGTGTACATAAAGGTACATGATTAATGCTCATTCCTTTCTCCCTTTGTTGTATCAAGAAAACTCAACAATCTTGGATATCATTTTAAAACTTTAATGAGTGGAAAGGTATACCCTGTTTTAGTAAGTTCTCTGATTAATAAGTTTGAACTTTTCTTCAAGTTTATTAACTAGATATATTTCCTCTGCTGCTTACCATTTATTCATGTTCTTTGCTCACGGGTCTACTGCAGTCTATTTTTCTTAACAATTTGAGTTTTTAATGTGACCAAGGTATTTGTCAAAAAGAATTTTTTCCAATCTCTTTTTCAAATGTTTTTACTTTTCACTTAGCATAACACCTTCTAGGTCCATCCAAGTTATTTCAGATGGCAAGATTTCATTCTCTTTTATGGCTGAGTAATATTCCATTGTATATATGTACCACTTCTTTATCCATTCATTTATTGATGGACAGTTAAGACTGCTTCCATATCTTGGCTATTGTAAAACATGCTGCAGTGAACATGTGGATGCATATGTCTTTTAGAATTAGTCTTTTGGGTTTCTTCAGATAACTACCCAGAAGTGGAATTAGTGGATTCTTCACTATCTCTTGTTGTAGCCTGTGTTTTAAAGTCTATTTTGTCTGGTATAAAGTATTGCTACCCCAGCTTTTTTTTCAATTTCATTTTCATGAAAAATCTTTTTCCATCCCTTTACTTTTAGTTTGTGTACATCTTCTGACCTGAAGTGTGTCTCTTGTAGACAACATATGCATGGGTCTTGTTTTCTTATCCACTGAGCCACCCGATGTTCTCTGCTTGGAGTGTTTAATCCATTTACATTTAAAGTAATTGTTGATAAATATGTAGTTACTGCCATTTTATTATTTATATTATCTTTTTCTTCTTCTTCAAGACATCCCTTTAATATTTCTTATAATACTGGTTTAATGGTAATGACCTTCTTTAGCATTTTGTCTGGGAAGCTCTTTATCTGTCCTTCGATTCTAAATGATAACTTTGCTGGGTAGAGTAACCTGGACTGTAGGTTCTTGCTTTTCATCACGTTGACTATTTCATGCCAATCCCTTCTGGCCTGTAAAATTTCTGATGAGAAATAACATCTGACAGTCTTATGGGAGTGCCCTTATTGGTAACTATCTACTTTGCTACTGCTGCTGCTTTTAAGATTCTTTGTCTTTAACCTCTGACATTTTAATTAAGATGTGTTTTGATGTGAACCTCTTTGGGTTCTACTTGTTTGAACCTTTCTAGGCTTATACGTCTATTTCCTTCACCAGGTTCTGGAAGTTTTCCATCATTATTTCTTCAAATAGATTTTCAATTCCTTGCTGTCTTTTCCTTCTGGTACCCCTATAATACGAATGCCGGCACGCTTGATATTGTCCCAGAGGCCCCTTAAACTATCCTCATTTTTTGGATTTTTTCTTCTTATTATTTACTATTATTTATGCCTACAGCACTTGGTCTCCCATCCAAATACTAACTAGGCCCGACCCTGCTTAGCTTCTGAGATCAGACATCGGGCTTGTTCAGGGTAGCATGGTCGTAGACCACGGACCTGGCTCCACTGGGGCACGAAACCAGGACCTTCTGCATGTAAAGCAGACATGCTAACTGCTACACTATGGAACCATGTCCTGGATTCTTTTTTCTTTTTGCTGTTCTGATTGGGTGTTTTCTGCTACCTAATTGTTCAAATTGCGGATTCAATCTTCTGCTTCAGCTAATCTACTGCTGATTCCCTCTAATGTAGTCTTTATTTCAGTTACAGTATTCTTTATTCCAAATTGGTTCATTTTTATATTTCCTATCTCTTTGTTGCAAAGTTCTCACTGAGATCATTGAGCATCCTTATAACCAGTGTTTTGAACTCTGCATCTGGTAGGTTGCTTGTCACCATTTTGTTTCGTTCTTTTTCAGGAGCAGTGTTCTGTTGTTCTTTCATTTAGGACACTTTTTTTTGTCTCCTCAGTTTGGCTGCCTCCTTGTGTTTGTTTCTGTGTATTTGGTACAACGGCTATGTCTCCCAGTCTTAGTAGAGTGGCTTTACAAAGTAGGTATCGGGCCAAGTGGCACAGTCTCCCTGGAGCACCTGGCTCAGGTATGTCTCTTATGTGCATTGTGTGTACCCTCCTGTTGTAACTGAGCATTGTCTTCTGTTGGCATATCAATGGGAGGATGACCCTAAGGCTGACTGGTTGTGAGGACTGGCTATGACTACAGTGGATGAGCTGTTGTGCAGAGGCTGACCCTATAGAGCACGATTCACTTTAGTGGGACTCTCGTGCCTGCCGAGTGTGCTCTTTGGGTATGTTGTTTCTATAGGTGGTTGTGTGGTGCTCTGGTATAGTCTGAAGATGGCCACCAGATGTGGTGGTTCTGGGGCCTCTTGGGATGGACCCTGGTACAGGCCAAGGTCAGCCACTCCCTGTGCCTTGCCCAGGGCCACTTAGTATGAGCTACTAAGTGATCTGCACAATCTCACTATTTTTAATTATAGCTTTACAGCTTTCTTTTTACATTAAGTTAAACTTTTAAGTGATTAAATTTGTTGACCTTTAGCTTAGTGTTGACTCCCTAATCAAAGGAAGTCCTTCCCTATCAGGAGGTTTGATGCATCATATTACCTTCTAGTTTTTCCATTTTCTTAAAATATGTAACTTTCAATCTATCTGAAATTATGCGAATAAAATGAGAGAAGGCTCTGAACTGATCATTTGCCCTCATTTTAAAGTAAGTGCCCTAACACCATAAACTGAATCATTCCTTCCTATTCCTAGGTTTTGTGACATTCCCACGATCATATATTAAACTCATAAATAATAGGATCAATTTCTTGCATTGTTGTTGCACTGGCTGAAACAGATATTTTTGTGCCAAGTACTAAAATGATTCAAACTATGAACCTTCATTATATGCTTCAAAATTTCTAGGACAATTATGCTCTCAACATTTTTCCTTCAAAATTTATTTGATGAATATATTTCCAAGTTTATTTTTCCAAATGAACACTAGAATTATTTTGTGAAACAGATCTAATTCTTTTGTGATCTTTATTATAATTGCCTTAAATCTAAGAACTGACATCAATGGTCAGTCTTATCTAGGAAAAGAAGTGTTTCACCATTTACTCAAATCTTTTACTTCTACGTTTTGAAGAGTATTTGCCTTTTTTAAAAATGGAAATCATCTATTTCCCACAAAAGTTAAGAAGCTAGAATTTTTTATATTTATGTTCTTGCTAAAAACAAGAGCTCTTTTTTCATTGAATTTTCTAACTGGCTACTGCTGATATATACAAATGCAATCAACTTTTGTATATTTTACATCTGGCAATGTTACCAAACTTAAATTAATTATATAGTTATTACAGTTGAAATATGTAATGTTTCAAATACTGTTACTTTTGTTTATTTCTTCCCAAAATTCGTGTTACTTATTTGCCATGTTTTACTGCAATGACAAGAAAATTTGTATCTCCTCAGGGCCTCTCTCTAATCAGTGTGTATTCTCTGCTGGCTCTTCACCCTTAGTCTATAGTCGTTTCAAATCACTCCCATCTTTAAAAGAAAAAAACCCACTCTCTTGCCCTGTTCTTTAGCTATTGCCCTCTCCCCTGCCCCTCACTGTTATCATCTTCCTTTAATCAAGCTTTATGAGCCATTTACATTATAAGTCAATGAGACATGTCTTCTGCTTCCTCTTTCATTGGAAATGATCTCGGATATATCCAAACAGCCAAAACCATATTCCTTTCTGACCCTAAACTTCCTCATGTTCTCTGTTGTTCTCAACCTTGATGACCACTCATCTTCCTGAAACTCCTCACTTGGCTTTTCTAATGATATTCTCTCAGCTTCCCTTTATATCTCTCTGGCTGTTCCTTTCTCTGTTTACCCAGTTACTTTAAGTGCTCCCTATAGCTTTCTCCTCAAATTGTTACTTTTCTTATTCCACATACTTTCCCTGAGAAATCATATCTACATTAATGGCTTCAACCACTATTGAAATTTAGAAGTCTATAGTTCTAGTTAGAACCTCATGGTTGAGGTCCCGATTCACAAATTCCAGTACCCTGCTTATCTGCAGGGGCTAAGTTCGAAGACCCTTCCATGGATGCCTGAAATCTCAGATAGTACCAAACCCTACATATACTATGCTTTTTCCAATATATACGCACCTATTATAAAGTTTAATTTACGAATTAGACACAGTATTAACAACAATGATAATAATAAAATATAACAATTAAAATATACTATCATAAGTTATGTGAATGTGGTCTCTAAATACTTTACTGTAATGTACTCACCTTTCTTGTGATAATATGAGATGATAAAATGCCTATGTGATGAGATGAAGTGAGATGAATGACACAGGCATCATGATGTAGCGTTAGGCTAATATGAGGATTACTTGAACACATAACCAAGACGGCTACTAAGTGACTACTGGGCAGCAGCACATATAGCATGGATATGCTAGACCAAGGGAAAATTCACGTCCTGGGTGAAATGGAGCTGGACAGTGCATGATTTCATCACACTACTAAGAATTTTCCATTTACCATTTTCAGACCATGGCTGATTGCCAACTAACTGAAACCGCAGAAATTGAAACCACGGATAATGGGACTACTGCACCGATCGATACTGGTCATCTCCACTTGTACGTCCTATAAGAACTTCAAAATCAGCACATCTAAAAACTGATCACCTGACCCTTCCCCAATTTCTACCTCCATCCTTACAATTATGCTCTTCTTCGTATATTCTTTACCAAGTCACTCAAGCCAGAAACCTAAAAGGGAAACTCAGAGCCAGAGTCTCACTCACTCCTCACATATAATCAATTAAATGTGGAGGAGCACATGAGTTTATTTCTACTCCCTCTAGAAACTCCACTAGAGTGACAATAAATAAAAAAGGTACATATCCAAAGAGACAAAGAGAACAGAAGAGATAACAGCAGAAAAACAATGTTAATAAATTTCAAAAGCTGAAAAGAGAATGAAACAATGGCAACCAAGAACAGAGGGAAATGAAACCTAGTCACACAAGGTGGGAATGAGAAAGCCACGAAAAGCCTGTATTAAGAACAGTTAGCTCCCAAGGCCTCTCCCAAACCCTATGCATCCGGTGACTGCTTTATCCCATCCTCAAGAGAAGTCAAGTGATTTATTTTTTGTTATAAAACATCTAGTACTCTAGGTAACTTTATAATAATAATGGCAACACTAGTAGTACTACTACTAATAAAAAAATAATTACCATCAGCAGCAACCATTTACTGAGTGCTTACAAGGTGTCACGAAATACAGGAAATGCTTTGAGCACATAAACCCATTTAATCCTTATTATAACACCATGATGAATAGAGTAAATGGAATGAGAAAAGTTAGCTAACATGCCCAAGACCACAGAGCCAGTAAGAACTTGGGTAAACATTTGTTCTAATTTGCCTGGGACAGTGTCCTGGCACAATGATCAACGATGCCCTCAAGTTATCCTAAATGAAATGATAAATTCTATGGTTACTCTAATTCTGACTTATGCTTTTAACCACTCATCTATACTGCTTCTCCCAGGAAAGATGAGGGTGGCATGGCAAGCTGTTAGTAAAAGCAGCTCTACAGGTAGTCCCTAATACTCAGGATATCTGATTTCTTTAGCTCATACATATAGATTATATACAGGGTAATTTCAATTTCATAGACTTTAATTACCTGTCCCAGTAATGCCATAAGACGAGATGGAGGCACCACGCTGACTTCCCCAGCTAAGGCTTGGGCAATTGCTGCTCTTCTCTTCTCTTTGCTACTTCCATCTGGATATGCCTAAAAAAGGAGATGGGAGTAGCATCATTTCCAAGAAATGGCTACAAGATATATATGTGCTTATTTAAAAACAACAACAACAACAACCATCAAGCAGAAACATTCAAAAAGGAAAACACGAAGCTACTCAATTAAACACAGGATTAATTAAATCAATTAGCTTTAAAAAATTATTTCCCAATTCTACCCACTTGTATTTCAACAATATGAGCTGTGAGAAAACTGAAGTCATCCAATCCATAGTTATTTCTGAAAGGAGTCCAAGTAAACCATGTCAAAGTCAGGGCTGTTTTTCCAATTTTTGAAAAATCTGCAGAGCTAAAGATTCTTTTATATTATTTGGTAATTTCTTTCAGTCAAATGACCCTCCTTGCCAGAAATTCTTCACTACCTCCAACTTAAATCCTGTCTTGTCTTTAATCTAAATTCCTTTTCTTTATCATCTTGGTTTCTTTGAGTTTATCTTAATTTTCCATTATCCAGTGTCTATTAAACTCTTCTTCCTCCCATTTAGACTAGTAAAAAGCTGGGTAAGAAAGAATGAAAGTATACATATAATAAGGTTTTAAAAAAATAAAGAGCATCAGTCACCATGCCCTACCAAGACACATAATTGGCTGAGAAGTAAAAACATAAGCTTCTAAGAACTAAAAGAACCGGGAGGAAACTACAACTGTAAGGGGCAAAGGACACAAATAAATGCCCAGCGAAAATACCAGCAGTAAGGTAGCACTTCAGGGCCAGACAAGTATTTGGGCTAATGAAGAAATGATATCAAAATAAAATTTGTTTACTTTACTGAACATGCAATCCTCTAAAATGAGGTGCATGAGAAATGGAAGACCCTCCAATACTCACAAAACTAAACAAGATTATGCTCTTTAACATATTGTAAATTTCAACCAACACATAGAAAACTATCATTATTAAAAATTAAATCAAAATCACAAAATGTATCCAATAAAAGGGTTAAAAAAGATAACATCATTGCATGTTTTCAAAGACAACAACAGTTTCTTTTTATTACCACAGTCTTACCTCACGAGGATCAAAATAAGATCTAGCCAAGAGGTTCTCCAGATGAATATACCGTTCTGGCTGCGTTTGTTTTAACATGATCATAGGGTCAGTCTGTCTCAGAAGTGACCTGGCAGCCCCCAATTCACGGAGCTCTATCAATTCCAGTACAACCTGGAAAGTGAAAGAAAATGGCTATTTCAGTGCTTTCTCTTAGTAATACTTCTTTCTCAATATGCAGAAATGGCCTGTCAAAGTGATTTCCCATATTGGGAAATGCCATTTCTTCTTTTCATTAGCATTTTCAGGTGGACAACTGAAGTAATTGTAAGTAATAACTTCAATCCTTCAACTTCCACCCTCCATCTTTATCTACCAATCTTCTCTTCTCTCAGGCTACTTGTTCAGAATACAGATGCTGAAGAAAACTAAAGATGAAAATATCTCCATGGGCTCCAGAAAACTCTTTCTTCAAGTACCAAAATTTTCTTTGGGGAAGTAGTGAACTCTTATGGATTGTAAAGAAACAAACCAACTACCCTATTTTTACACACAACTCTACATTCTTACTTCCAGAAAGTCCACTCTGTTCTATTCTGTAATAAATAATCTGCATGATCTCTATCCTGGTTTCCTGACACAGAGCTTCTAAAAACCCTGAAATTTTGCCAGTGACACAAGTATCTTTGTTATTAATAAGCCTCCTGCATCACACCTGAGTTTGTGCTCAGACAGTACAGGATGGGAGCTGGTTACTAGAAAGACCAACCATGTGATTAGAGAGGGTTGAAACTTTAAGCCAGCCTAAACTCCAGAGAGTGTTGGGGAGCTGGAAATTGAATAAAACCCCAATAAAAACCCCAATGGAGCTTCCTGGTTGAGAAATGCCAAGTAAGAGAGACACTGATTCCAGAAGGAGAGGGCACTAGAAACTCTGCATTCAGGACCCTTCCAGACTTTACCCTATAGGACTCTTCATTTGGCTGGTCCTAATCTATGTCCCTGAGAATACAATTGCAATCATAAATATAGTACTTTCCTGAGTTCTGTGAGTCATTTACGCACCCCGCCATAAATTTGCAGCTAGTTGAAAAGGAGTATGAGTGGCCTGAGACCCCAAACTACAGCTGGTGTCTGAAATAAGGGCAATCTTGTGGAAGATTGAGCACTTAACTTATGGGGTCTATGCTAACTTTGGGTGGTTAGTGTCAGAACTAAATTGCAGGTGGTGTCAGAATACTGGTTTCAGAACAGCTGATTTAAGGATCACTTAAGAAATAATTTCAATTTGGGAAAATCTTGGCTTTTCCAAGAGAGAAAAAAATACCAAGCAGCACTCAAGTCTTTACTGCAAGTTTTAAGCATGATTACAGCCCTACAGTGCTTGAAAGAACGCTCAATTATGCTTCCCAGTTAGGGGTGCCACAATAAATCAACCCACAGGGATCAGTATCACCTCCATTCTTACCTGTTCATAGAGGTCAATGAGGGTTTTGTCTGGCAGTTTCAGAGACTGTATAGCCTGTAAAACAGTATCCCAGTGGCCGCTATTAATGTCGGCCACAAAACTCTCAATGCTGTCCACGGTATTCAGAGACACAGTAGTCTCCTCCTGTAAGGTGGCTAATGCCCGATGTAAACTGTTCTCCTTCAGGTACTGCATAATGAGACGGATCACACTGAAAAAAGAAAGTCATCCAGCTCAGAGCAGCCTCTGACTCACCAAAGAGGCTACAAAATAAAGCCTACCCCAGCTTATTTCTCTGACTCAATGATCTTCCTTTCACTACCTATTTTCCATTTCTTTATTATATAAGTAAAACTTCAACAACAGAAAACCAGAATCTAAGTTACAGGGGACCCTGGGGTTCATCTATCATACCTCCATCTCAGAAATAGAACTGGGGTTCAGAGAAGGGAAATGATTTGCCCAGTTATCTCACAGTCTGCCAGAAAGGGATTTGGTACCAAGGTGATTCTCTTATTTCAAAGGCGAGAGATCTTTTTATTGTACCAAGTTTCTACACTGTTTCTATACTGTTGCAAGCTTTAGTGAAATATTTAAATCTAGTCTAGTCATTGACACAAATACTCTAAATGGTTGTAGAATGATTTGGTCCATTTTTAAAAGGACAACCAAAAAAAAAGGGAATTGAGATTTTCTTAATAGGGATTTGTTGAAGTAGTGCTATACTATATCTAAGTAAAACAAAGCTAAATGTTCTCATTTGCAAAATAACACCTACACAATGACTTTATTACCAAAATTTTTAGGACAAGTGAAACAAAAACATTGTAAATTTAGTTTTCCATAGAAAAGAGGAATCAGATCAAATATTAAGAAAATAAACACCATTTTAACATGCACCAGAAAAATGATAAATTATTGTTAAATACATAGTTATTTATACTTAAAATTTCTTGATCTTGGACTTCATGAGGAGTCTGGTGAAGAAATCTTTCCTACAGACTGTAAAAGTTCACTGTAAACAATGCTGTAACACAGTTTTCCTTCTTCTCTAAAAGTACATAGGTGGCTCACACAGTATTTCTACTGGACAGCACTAGTATAGACGGTCATACTGTCTTGGTTGAAAGGGATTTCAAATAGGAATTTAGTCAATTCCCTCTCCTGGGGAAAAATAATAATAATAAAACAACAGCCTGTGTTTATTATGTTTACCATATACCAATTACTGTTCCAAGCATTTCAGACATTGGAGTTATTTACTCCTCAAAACAACCCTATTACTTATTACCATTAAGTTCATTTTACAGATGAAGATTTCACCAAGTAACAGAGATAAGTGGGAAAATGAAGATTCAAATTGGCCATGTGTTTCTTCAGCATACAACCCTAACAAGAAAGCCAATACCCTCTTCTTATAAACTCCTGAAGAAGGAAACTGACTACTGTTACTTGCTGTAATCTTTTCTCTCATGGCCCCTGCTATTTAGATCTCTGCTATTCTAGTACCTACTATCCTCCTTAGAACACTTGCACTCCCAAAATAAGGCACTCTCCTCGTAAAGACCTCATATTGGACATAACCAAAATAAAATTTACTTCCTTCAATCACCATGTAATATATAAAGAACTAAAAGCTTTGGAGTTAGGCTGGGATTTGAATCAGTTCTGTTTCTTACACTGTGGCCTTACGAAAGTTAGTTATTTCTATGCCTATAGGCTTGGTGAAAAGGGTGCCTATACTGCTTATAATGTGACTAGCATAGAAAATAGTATATAGTAATTTACTAATTAGTAAATAGTAGCTATTATTGATAATAAAAACGTGCAGCAGCCCAAGGATAGGAAAATGGTGAGTGTCCACTATTATTCAGGCCCCAAACATGGAATCCTTTCCAATTCCTGCCCTGACTTTGCTGCCTTAACTCCAGCACTCTCTATCACTCTTCTTTGCCTTTTCTCCACAACACTTATCATCATCTGTTAAGCCTCATATTTTACTTATTGTTTTACTTACTGTCTGTTATTTGCCTTCCCCAATCACACTGTACATTCTATAAGGGCAAGGATCTTTATCTGTTTTGTTCACTACTGTATCCTCAGGGTCTAGAACAGTACATAGTAAACTTCAATATTTGCTGAATGAATAAATTTCCCCTCCTCATATGACAGGTCTTCACGACAAGTCCTCTCCCTTACACTCTGGACACAGTGTTGTGTTTGCCGATTTGATTATTAAGTGCTGGCAAGGTGAAGTCTGGGGAAGTTCACTAAAGACTTTAGTCACTCATTAGTCCCCCCTTTAGGGTACTAAATCTATCATTCTTCTGGCCCAATCTCCAGAATGTCTCTCCTCTGTAACTACATAAAGCTCACAGACTAAACGAAATTCAGGGCCAGATAGAGCCTGATAAAAATAGCTAGTTGCTCTTTCATTCCAAACATAGTAATGGAGCCTCTGTGGTGTGCTACGCATTGGAACTATAAGAAAAAGGAGCCCCTAGGCGCCTACATAGGCTAGTAGGGTGGAGAAACAGTGACAGTACTGGGTTAAGTGCTGGACAGAGAAAAGCAAAGAGGCCATGTTAAGCACAGAAGAAACGAATCACACTTGTCTCACGGGGGCGAGAAAAGCAGGAAGGCTGAAGAGTCCAAGCTCCCTTGTACAGATGGTTAGACTGGAGTTCAGAGTGGATGGGTAATCTGATGGGTCACCGAGGGCGCCAGGAGTCGGCGACGACTAGAACTCAGGTCTCCAAGGCCTATCCTTCCCCCGACCCCGCACCGCCTCCCACGGGGCTTTGGGCTTCTCGCCTGCTACTTTCCTGTGGGCCCACCTCCGAGGTAGCCAGATCTAAGAAGCTTCTTTATGGGCAAACAAATGCCCCTCCACTCCCTTGCCTCTCGGATGCCTGTCCCTGAGCATCTTCCACCCCACACCCTTCACATCCCGGTCTCCGCCACTTCGCGAACATTCGCCACCGCAGGACTCACTCCGAGGACTCGATTTCGATCGACATAGCGTTATATTCCCGGGAGCAGGCCTCAAACCACTCTCAGGTCTAGTCGCGCCACACACCAACGACACGTCCGGCGGCCGCCTGACATCACTTCCGCTCGTCGTCGCACGCCCGCCGCGGAGGTGGTGTGTACGGAAGAGGGGCGTGGAGCAAGTGAGGGGTGGAGCAAGTGAGGGGCGGAGCAAGTGAGGGGCGGAGCCTCGCGGGAAAAGCTGTTCGAGGAGCGCTGGTTTGGAAATTTTGCTTTCATGTCATGCAATTAGCTGATTAAATTTAAAAATGGGACTGAATTTACAATAGCTGACTGGGAGGTTAATACATTCGAAACCAATGGAATACTAGTCAACATTTGTAAGTAGAGTTAACTGAGGACGAATGAATAAAGGACTTACCATTCAACACATAGTTTAATCAGTCTAGTAATTTAGAGTTTGGAACCCAGTTAGGATTTTCGTACCCACTTGTGGGAAGAGCTCAAATACAGTATTTCCAACCATTGTTTAGTTGAAAAAAGGTTTCATTTCAGTGGTATGATTCCTGGGGGAAAAAAACATGCAGGGAGATTTGAAATTTGTATAGGGAGATTTGAGACTCCTTTTAGTAGGCTTTAAACCATACATTATTAGTAGAGACAAACGACATGTAGGGATATCGGTTAATGTCATAAAGTTTAGTTTTTACAATATTGCCATTTTATATAAATTTTTAAAATATTTGCAGCACGATAAGAAATCTGTGTTGTGAAAATTACCTTTTGAAATGATTTATTTGGATATTTACTGTTGCCTTTCAGTCTTATACTGACTTCAATAGTCAACCACAGAACTTCCTTGTAGCCTCTTAAATACTGCTTTTTTGTTTGTTTGTTTTTCCCAAATCTTTCTCTATTTCTCAACTCTTAAAAGGACATTGTCTCCAGGGTCTCAAAGTTCTAAGAGTCTAAATGTTTGCTCCAACATATGTGAGACAACTAGATGTGTGTATGATTTCTGAGATATTCTTTCACCATCTCATCCTATGACAATATAGAAAATTATTATAACATCTTCCTCGAAATGAAGAGCCAGCTAATTTTCAACAATAGGATATGCCTTCATATTCTCTACTTAGCACTTGTCATGTTATTCTTACTTCAATTAATAAGATTACTTCCCTATTTCACTTATACAAATAAGTCTTCTCTATAATTACTTAACACCAGGTTTTATTCTGGTGTCCACCACACCTCTGCTTTCATTTGCATGGTAGGGGCTGGGAGGAAGCAGAGTGTAAACTTATTTTATCTGCATTGCTTACTGCTTGAGAAAAACATGCCGAGCAGCCTGTTTCACGTCAGAACTTGTTATTTGCTGCCATGTCTGTGGTTTATGTTTCCACAACAATCAGCTTACCAGACATCATTCTTGAGAAATGAAACTTTATTATTATCATTAGCAGCCACAAATGTATCATCATCCTTTGCTCTTTAGACATATTGGATTTTTTAAAAATGCATCTTCATTTTAATTTAAAAACAAATAACAGCAAATCTGATCAAATTTTTTCTACTTCAATGCACACCTTCCTAACTGTTCATGTTTGAAGACATACTGGATTTTTGATCTCTGATTGACAGCCAATGCCCGTGGCATCACAAACTCCTCCTCCATGTTGCCTCTGTAATAATGGACTTGAATGACATTTTTGTTAACATATGTAATGAAACTGAACTCTTCACCTGGTTAGGGCTGTTTCTTCCCCTAAACTAGCTGCTTATGTCTTCTACATCCTAACTACATAACTCATCAACTTACATATCCTTTCCATACCCAAAGCATAAGCTTTTTTTTTATCTTGCTGATCCCTTATTAGTAAGTTGATAAACTTTAGCAATTGCTAAAGATCAATTTGTCTAGGAATTTTTTTATTCATTAAAAGTTTTGGGATGACATAGGAATTTTGTTTTTATCACTAGGTAAATGAGGTCTCTCCTATCTCTCCATTGTGTAAGTATAAAAGAACTTAAACAGGCAGACAACTTTCTAACTCCTAAACCAAGCAGCTGTATTCAGCGGGAAGCTTCCACCACCCATTCAAAGGTTGGGTCACAGACCTTACTCCTGGTGAATAAATGGCTAAGAATGACCCCAAAGGAAATCCTGTCTACTGATAACATCCCCTTTCCGGAAAGCTGACCCTTCCCAGAAGTTCACCTCTCCACAGTCCATCTCCTTAACCGGCAGAGGGCAGGCCGGCCACAGAAAAGCTGCCATTGTAAAACATACCTCCAGGTATCTTAACTGGATATTAAAGAGGAGAGGTGTAGGGGAGAGAGATCCTCGTACAATGGGCAAAGGAAGTAGGAGGCAGGGTCAATATTTGAGTGACAAATTGGGGCAAAAGGTTGGCCCTTCCTATTAAACTAGATCAATTTCACCTAACATGATAATGTTTAGAGAAAAATGATTACACAATTCTATCTGCTCGTGATAGGACAGGACCTAGAGATCTTCTATCTTAGCCTCCTCCTTTTTAATTTCCACTTTCTACCCCAGGGCATGAAACCCTGCATCATCCCTGATGAAGGACCTTCATCTTTTTTGTATACCTACTTGAATGAAACCACTTATTCCAGCTTAGCATAAAATATGCTTTCCTATAACTCTGAAAGAACAAAGAACTTCAGAGATTGCAATGGGCCCTGACCCTAGAATCAAAGGGAAAGTTTCTTCACATGAATTAATTTTCGTCAGGGACAGAAACCTTTTCCCCTTCAGCTGATACATTGGCCAAGGTGGCATCCTATGTCCATTATCAAGTTGACACCATCACTGGCAAGGAGAATGGAATTACCATGATGGCCTGAACATGGACATGTGTCCTCTGGGACTGTGAAGGGACCACTTTCCTGAGCATCCAAACACAATCACAGATCATATGGCAAGGAAGAGGAGATGGAGCTAGTGGAATGGCTGTCGGATGGACAGGCAACCCTGTCCACGTGGTCTGGTCTGTGAGACTGGTAGGAGGCACTGAAGAGTCCCATTACACAGATAAGAAAGTAGAGAGGAGGAACTAAAGGACCCCACTCATATCTGACAGTAAGCGAGCCCCAGGTTTGTAAAAACAGTTCTGCTGACTCTTGTCCCTTCCCTTCATTCTTTGACCAATGTTTGAATCAATGGCTGTAGATCTTGTCCTCAGTGGATTAGGACTGGAGAGAAGCAGCAGGGAAAGATACATTTCTAAGAGGGTGAGGAAATGTGATGCACTTGGGGCAGAGAATAGTCTAGACTGATGACATGATGCTTAGACAGGACCTGACCTACACGTTCCTATCATAGAGACGCCTTCTGAGGAAGCAGCCTCATCCACAGCACTGCCTGAAAGGGCAACTATAGATGACCATGTAATTTCAATCCCCATCCTAGTCTGAACTTATTGGACTAGAGGTAGATACCAGACCCAAGAGAAGACAAACCTTAGGCTGACTACCCTCCTATAACCTGAACTGACTCAAAAAGAAGAGTTAAGCCAGTCAGTTTTTCTGTCTCAGAATTATAACTTTGAAAAAGGTCAGGCAGTTAGGAGTACTAACAATTAAAAGGTTCTGAGGTGGGGGGGAGCTATGGGATAAGTAAGACAAAAGTGTGAGGAGGCTTTAGCTAAGAGAGAAAAAAGATATTGAGCTGAGGAAAGAAAAGCCAGTGACTATATAAGGCAAACATGGAGCAGACACCTGAAATATGCTGGATAGTGTTCATGAGGTGACTCTGGAGTGGGGGGCCTTGAACTCCATCTTGCTGTCAAGGATGCTGGATAGCCTTTGAGCTCTAGAGAACCTCCATTTCCAGGTTCCTAAAGGCTGCACTATATTTAGACTTCCAAGTTTCCATCTCTTTCTTTTAGCCCCACTTCTACCCTTTAATAACCTTTCCTTTCCACGAAGCAGCTTGTGGGAGGCTGTTTCTTGCTTCCAAAAGAACTTAAACGATACACATCATGGGAGTGAGAGCAGCAGTACTGAGTGAGTGGCTAAGAGCACAGATGGCCTGGATCGGAATCCCAGTTCTGCCACTTATTATCTGTGTGACTTTAGACAAGTTGCTTAAGTTCTCTGTGCCTTGGTCTCCTCATCTGTAAAATAAGAATAATGATAGTCCCTACCTCAAAAGTCATGTGGATTAAATGAGTTAATACATATAAACAAACTTAAATCAGTGCCTGGCACATAGTAAGCTCTGAATAAGAGGTTGTTGTTGTTGTTGTTGTTGTTGTTGTTTTGTTGTTATATATTAAAAAGTAAAAGTCCTATTATTTATGTTTCTTAACACAATAAGAGAATTAAAATGAAAGTGAAAACAAAATCTGAAAGTGGTCAGGTTTGGAGGGAGGGATTCCTCCTCGCTTTGGGGCAATGCCACTCTCACAGATGGTTTTGTACCCTGATCATGTGCAACCAGTTGGTAGATGGCTGGTCCCCTATAATCTTTCACTTTGTCTTGACCCCTGGAATCTCTCCATGTGTCCCACCGACCACTTCTGCTTCTGTGACACAAGCCACAGTGAGGTGTGGCACCAGCATCTCCTTTATTTATACAGAAGGGTTTTTCCTAGAAGCCTGGGACTTGGATGGGAGGCCGATTCCCCACACCATGACTTGTTAGTACTTGTGGTTTCCAGAGGCTTCCCTTAGCACATCTTTGATCTGGGATCTGAGCAAATGAAATCCACAGGACCTAGCCAGAATGAGCCCCAGCAGCTTCTTGTACTGTCCCTACAAGGACTCACCACTGTTGTCTTTTTTCCTAAATAGCATCTTTGATCTTCTTGCCAGGACTACTTTCCTTCAACCTCCAGGGACTCCAGGACATTGAATAAAGACTGAACTTATACACCTGGAATGCTCGGCCTTTCTTTATCTACATCAAGGAAAGGTTCTAGCTTCATTCCCCGTATTATACCTACTCATGCAGCTGACTGAGATCCCCCATTCTCCAATTGTAATGGATACCTTTTGAGATGTCTAGCCAACTCACAATTTCTTTTCTCTTTATGGTGTTCCAACTACCCTCAGGGTGGGCCTGCTATGGCCCACATTTTACCAGGTACTTCTCTTCTCAACATACCTGAATAGCCCAGTGGTGGACACTGACCAAAACTAAACCAAATAGGATTCTCTCTTCCAAGTATTAAGAATTGGGATCAAAATATTCTAGTTCTAACTGACCTGATATGCTGAGCTGTGGGCGATCACCTTCTCTTACTTGACTGGGGAGCAAAGAAAGGCTATAGAGAAAAGAATGAAATCAGCTGCATAGAGAAAAAGAGAGGTGAGAGCCAACAAGGGAGCTATCTCATTTTTGATGGCTTTTCTTCCTCACACAAACTCTATGTGGTAAGGAATATTACTACCCCCATTTTACAGATGAGGACAGCGAGGCACAGAATAATGACATTATCCAGGTAGTATCACATGAGCTCCTGGATCTCACCGTTCTTAAAAAGAATACAACTTTGGGCATCCTAGTTGTATGAGTTGGTAAAGGATCCCTTTTTTGTCTCCTTAATCTGGTTTGGGTTGGGATTCTATCACTTTTGAGCATTGGCAAAAGGGAACTAAGATAGATTCTTTCGGATGAATCTAGCCTCAGATACGAGGAATGACATCAAGAGAGAAGAAAAGGAGATAAGGATGGGTGCAGCTGCAGTTTGGAGGTGAGGGGGGCAGAAAATGGAGGAAATCCACACCCATTAACCTGGAGGAAGTTCTGTGCCGTGGTAAGAGGCAAGGTCTTTGTGCTGAAATTAAACAAAGCACTTGGGGTGAGGGAAAGGGTGCAGCCGAAAAAGAGAATAGCTACAAACAGGAGAGAGAAGGCAGTTTGTATCGGGCAGAGGAACTCCCAGCTGTGGTTACAGGTAATGAATCTTAGGTAGACTCATCCACCCCGTCGTATATGATTTTGCTCCAGCAAAGCTCAGCTGCATTGTTGGACATTGGCTGATTGGGGTGAAAGTGGAAGAAGGTTGGGACATTGAGGGTGCTGAGGAGAGAGCTGTGACACACCTGGAGGTCAAGGCTGAAGGGGATGGAGAACCACGACAGACTGGAGGCCCAATATGGTAGAAGGCAAGTGTGGTGAGGGTCAAAATGTGAGAGAACTGGAGAGAGAGGAGGGCATGTCAGAGCCCAAAACGTTGGATTTTGAGACTTCTGAGGTGGAGCCCTTCTTACTGATGAGAGGACATGACCACAAGAGGGAGTGGCTGAAGTAGAGTGAAGGAATCAAAGAAGTCATGGAATTTGGGAACTAAATACATATAAACATATAGGCTTATAGGTCAGTAGAAGCTCTAGAAAAGTTTTGGTCTTTTCAGTTCTGGATTGTTGATGGCAACAAGAGAAGAATATGCTAACAGAGTGTCAGATGGTTCAAAACCAGCGAAAAACTGTAATCCAGCTCTCCTATTGCCCCATTGTTAGGAAAAAGTAGAAGAATGGTGGATACAAGCAACAAATCAGGCCATAATGGAAGACAGCTGCAAACTCACCTGATTCAGAAAGAAGGGAAATAAATTTCATAAAGCCCAACTCTTGAAAAATGCCCCGTGGATGCCAACTAACTTGGTGTCTGCAGGGCAGTTTGGAAAGCTTTGTACTGGAGATCAAAAAATATATATATAAGATGGATTTGTATTATAATACACTCTTTTGCTGAAGTACTAGAAAGATCTCGTGATATAAAGGGGTTTCACTGTTACAATAACCATGAAAACATATCCCTGGTACTGCGACACACTGTCTGTATTCAAATGATTCTCTTGATTGGTAATTGGTGGGGTCACTGTTATTGAAAGCATGAGCTATACATAAAATGCCTTCTGAATATAAAATACATATATATATATATATATATATATATATATATATAGACTTAGAAACAAATGCAAACATATATCAGATACACCCAGACACGGGATACAGATATACATACAGATATGCACAGGCAGGCATACAACTAATTCACAGACACAGGACACAATACAGACTCTCCCTTCTTCTCCCTCTCAACATATAACACAGACAGGTACACACACACGGGGACACAGGGACACGCACACCCGCAGATATGAACTACACGTATGAAGACACATGTAATCATGTGACAGACAAGGAAACTGACACACACACGCGTGCACGCACCACAATCTTGTGACTGTAGTTTTTTTCCCCCAGAGTATTGTTCTTCTTATTGATTCTGGCCACTGTGGTGCCCACTTGGCACATCACCAGTTCTTAGAAAAAAGACAGGAACCTGAAGCCTCTCTCAAGTTAGAAACAAAGGCCCTGGCACAGCTCAGCCCTGGCTCACCAGTCCAGGATATCTGCTCCTATTTTTGTCTCCCTGGAACTGGAGTTCCAGCTCACGTGCTGCCCCAGGGGCTCCCAGCCAAGGGAAACAGAGCCTCCTCTGGCACGGGGTAGCCTGAGACAGCTAGCCCAGGCTAGGTAGACAAACTCCAACGCCGACACCCAGAGCCCCCATGTTCCCCAAACCAAGCATCTCTTTCCCAGACAGGCCAGCCTTACTCCACACAGCACCCTGCTTGGGGAAGGGAAGAAGGGTAAGAGGGATGAGGCTGGAGAGATAGGTAGGAATTAAGGCTTCATCCAGAGGAAAATGGAGAGGCAAGAGGTAATACTAAGTAGGAGAATGATGTGTTTAAATTTGCACTTTAGAGATCCCAATACCTAGAATAGTGTCTGGCACACAATAAATACAAATGGCTCTGGTACCTACCTATAGAAGGGGCTGGAAATGTGACCCAAATGGTAGAAACCCCAGTCAGGAGCATCAGATCAGGTAAAAGTAGATGGAGGCTTAGTCTGGGGTCAAAGATATGTAGGAGTGAGGAGAGGAAGAAATAGAAGTGACTATAGATGTGATAAGAAAGGCTAGCTATGTTTACAGCCATGCTTTGCTGAACAAGCCTGATCCTGTCTGATCTGAGACACTAAGCAGGGTTGGGCCTGGTTAGTACTGGGATGGGAGACCACCTAGGAAGACCAGGTGCTATAGGAGTAAAAAATTAAAAATAAGGGATCATAAGCTGACAAGATCTTTACAATCTGTGAGGTCAACCAAGGGTTGCCTCGCCTGAAAAAAAAAAAAAAAAAAAAAAACACTTGAAAAAGTTGACCATATGGTGGGCCACAAAGCAATTCTTTATAAATTTCAAAGGATTGATGTCATACTGAAGGTGTTTTCTGCTTTCAAAGCAATTGAGCTAGAAAGCCAGCAATAATAACAATAACTAAAACCCAATAATTTGAAAATCCACATATGATAGGACATTTAAAATACATATTTCTATGTTACCATTAGATGAAAGAAAAAGATCACAATTGAAATCAGAAAAAAAAATTCAAACTAGAAACTAGATAGTAATAAACTTGACACAGAATTGCAGAATGTCTTTAAATATGTACTTAGAGGGAAATGTATAGCTTTACATGAATATGTTTAAATATATATCAAGAGCTAAGCTTTAAACTCAAGGCATTAGAAAAAAGTAAATGCAACTCAAATAAATAAACTCAAATAAAGAAGGAAATCTTAAAAATAATTTAAGAAGTTAATGAAATGGAAATAAATTACAATAGAGAAGATCAAAACCAAAACTTTTTAAGTTAAGAGTGGCCTTGTCTGATAGCCCCAAACCCTGGCAGGTCACTCTCCTCTCATAAATTGCAGCTGACACCTGAGCACCAAGTGCCCCTTGAAAAGAGCAGCCCTACTAAAGGAAAGACTTGAGCAGGAAGGCTGACATTACAGCACAGATGCTCAGGGCTGGAACACTCCCAGAGCCCAGTAGAGGCCAATGCACTGATGTTCCCTTAAGATCTGTCTCTAGCAGCGTTTGGAAGAAAGCAGGAGCTAGGCCACCAGAGATTCTTGGGACATGTTTCACGTATCACTTTGTCAGCTGAACTTTATGTTTTTGCAGCTTCTGTCCAGATGGTGAGATAGATTGAAGAAGGAAAAGCAATATGGCCTTCCAGGAAGGCTCAAGACAATGGCCTAGTTCTCTTTGGAGTCTGGACGACACACTTGGGGGTGCCTCATGTCTGCCAGGAGTTGGCTTTCCTTCTACCCTTCCCCTTCCTGGATTGACAAAGACCTTTGTTTCTGACCTTGAGTCCTGTCTTAAGTGTACTAGCAGCATCCTCAAACAGGTAGAGGGGCCTAGAGGAATAAAACACCCCGAAGAATTTTCCTAGAACCACAAGCTGCAGTCCAGAAGGGACTTCACAACCTCTGCACCCAGTTCCTGGATGGGAACCAGAGAAGATCTGGCACTGGTCACCCCATGCATTAACTCTGTTCTCCTGGTTAAGGGCTTCCTCACCTTCTATACTACCTCCATCCCCAAAGCCATATGCTAGGATGTGTCCTCACCTCAGGGTTGCTGGGGAGCCAGGGCAAAGCCTGGAAGGCCTTGTTTCCCATTAAGAAAGCCCTGGAACTGTCTTCTGGAGGGTGTGAGCAGTGAACCTGCAAGACAGGGCATACCTAAGATGGAGAGAGTGCCCATAGGCCTTGGGGAGCCAGCAGGACCAAGCTCATTGGCCTGACCCACTAGTCACTGAGCCCAGGGCCTGTGAATGACAAAGTTGAGCCCCAGCACCTGAACCAGAGGCAGAGCATTCAGAGCTGGCCGGCAGGGCCCAGACTGGCGTCTGAGATGCATTGCCTGACAAATTGGTCATGGTGGAGATGTCTTCTGTCCTCAGCAACAGCCCTTTTCTCCTCATTCCTCAGTTTCATTGTGGCTAGGTCAGCTTCTATCCACATGAAACATAAGCCACTAAAGTCTGGAGTCTGATGAAATTAAACAAAATGACCTACTTTTTAGAGTTCTTTGTTCAGCCTGTCTAAAATCATGAATCATCAGACCAAACCACAGTCCCTGGCTTCATTTAGGAAAATGCCATTGGCTAGGAAAGTTTGGAAGGATTGGGAATGGTGTGGCAGCTGTTCTCCTTTGGGGAGAGGGTATACGGTGGGGGAGAAGAGGTGTCAAGAAGGAAAAGAGAGAGTCGAAGAGTCCAGGCTTCAGCAAAGCTGCCTGTCTCTCCACCCTCTATCCCATGCATGGGTCCTTGCAGCCTTGGGACAAGATTGTGCTGAGCCTTCCTGGACACCAGGTGTCAGCCCAGGGCAGGGACAGGGCTAAGCAGTGGGATGAAGGAGCTGTACTGTCTGTGAACCAGGGGGCGGGCTGTTGTTGCAGTGGTTTCCAGAGGCAGAAAGCAGCCCCTCTTCTCTGGGTCCACAGGAGTCCTCAGCACTTGGGTTTCCCTTCCTCTCTGTTCCCCACAACTCAGACCTTCTGCATCTTCGTGGGTGATTTCAATGTCTCTCAGGTGAGGGTTGCACTGATGTTCCCTGGTACAGGAAGCTGGTACCATGAAAGATGTTAGGTCTTCTAAAACCATAAACAGAAAACAAAAACAAAAAACAACAACAACAAAAAAACATTTTCTTGTGTCCAGCCCTCACTCAGTCTACACTGCACTTCTTGTGGCAATTCTGCTGAGTCCAGACTCAAAGTGAAGGCCATGTCTCCCAGGCGAGGGCAGGGCATGGTTCAGCCTCCAGCCTCTAGCTCCCATGCTATTTTGTGGAGGGACAGCTGCTTAGGCTAGATGAGTGGCTGGATCATGGTCCAGTAGCTCAGGAGACCTGGGTCAGACATTAACTCTGTATGCTCTTTGTGCAAGTCACGTGACCTCCCTAAACCTACCTTTCTTTAATGGGGGTTATTGTAACGAGCAACAGGGAGTAGGTGGGGAAGTGCTGGTGCGCTCGTCAGGGAGAACCCATGTGAGGGATTACAGTCAGCCAACAGTTCACGAAATCTGCTTGAACCCTCCCTCACTTCTCCTCTTACTACAGATGTGCCTTTGGTGAAGTTGGGAACTACAGAGCTGGGGCCTTAGAGCTGGCCTGTCTCCTGTGCTGCTGTCATCAAGGCAAACCAAAATCACAGCAGCCACAGCAACAGGACACTTTTGCAGAAAAGGAGCAATGGCCCAAATCCCTGGCTGGATAACCTCTGGTGGCTCATGGGGTCCAAGGCTCTCAATGCAGGAAGCTCCAGCTGGCCAGGCCCCATGGAGCTGAGCAGGGTAGGGCAGGGCGGGGCACACAGCTCTTGGCACCCCACCAGATAGAGATTCAAAGATCGAGGCATGTACTCTTGCTGGTCACAGCCTGGTACCCACCCTGCCCTGACACATGCTTCCCAGACAGGGAGGGGCTGGGTCCAGGAGCTCAGGCCAATTGTCCAACACTCACATCTGGCCCGGAAATATGTCTATGATAGCTCTAGGCTCAGGTTTGTGTCAATATCCAGATGTCAGGTCCTTCCTCAGCAACAGGCTTCTGGATTCTGGGGCCAGAGGTCCATGGGCAGTAGCGTGGCCCTCACTTCTTCCTAGGTTCACACTCCCCACAGAGTCCTGACCAGGTAGGTGCCTCAGGCCAATCTTGACCCTCAGAGGCAAAGCATGCTGTCTCCCACTCCCACCATGCTTTCCATTCTTTAACGTTTTCATTACGCATGTATAACAGGCACGAATGTTCAGTCGCACTCAGGAAAGAGTAGCAAGAAATGTCTTAACTGAATTTTTCTCAAAGTGAAAGAATCATTAGAAGCTCCCCAGCCTGAGCGCCTGTTCAGCCTCCACAGACATCCATATAGCATGTCACATCCCACAGGCCTCCACCATTCCCCTTCGGAAGGGAACCCTATCACCCTTCCAAGTGTGGGCACTTTCAGGGAATGCAATCCCTCCAGGGGACAATGCTGTTCTTTCAAGGGGGCCATCAGTGTTAAAGGCCTCAGCCCTTAGGCATCAAAAATTGTTACCCCAAAATGGGAGCCTGGCTGCATAGTCTGTGCAGAGAAAGGAAGATTGTCTCTTCATTTCATTGCTCACGCATCTGCTCCCACAAACAATTACAGAGTAATTTCTGCACTAAATTATTCATAGAGTTCCCCGCCATATATGGAAATACCATTCTGTAGTTTTTCTTTTCCCTTAAACCTCTTTCAAATTGATAAATATAGATCCACCTCATCACTCCCAATGGTCACAGAATATTTAATTGTATGGATGCCCCTCATTTTACTTAGCACAGTCTCCCATTGATGGTGGCTTCTAAGTTTTCAGTGTTAATACTGCTGCACATCTTGGTGCATGGATTTGATTATTTTCTTTGGATAAATAGCTAGGACCTGAATTGCAAGATCAAGGGGTAGGTTCATTTTTAAAATTTATTTATCTACAGTCTACTCCTAGAAATACTGCACCAACATAGCAATATGGGGGTGGAAGTTCCCCTATGTCACTAACACCGAGTCATAGGGCCATCTCTCTGAAGTGTCCCTCCTGCCCTCCAAGCTCCAGAACTCGGGCTCTCCCTGCTGACTCTTGGGGGCCCTTCTTCCCATCTAGACAGAACCTATCTAGGTGACTGTCCCCAGGTGTAATCTGATCCCAGCTTGTCATTTCTTCTTTTTAAAAGCCTCCAGTTCAACCCCTAGTTTCTGCCAAGAGTAAATGCCCAAGTGGGCGCTCTTGGAATAAGTACCTCCTTGCCTCCCAAGTCCTGAGATTTTGCCTGAATCCAGGATTCCCTTCTCCATCCCAGTCCCCCTCATCTGCCCCTCCCCAATAAGGGATAGTTGTATCTGTGTCATAGCTTTGTGATGTCAAGCTTCCTTAGGGAAGGATGTTTATCTTGGGAAAAGGCAGCAACTGAAAAGCTAGTCATCTGGGGCAGAGCACCAAGCTGGATTCAACACCCAAACTGAGTGTCCACAATTCATTGCTTCTAAGGTGGCATGCCTCACATGGCCAGACCATCTCATTCTCAAAATCTCCAGGTGGATACTGGACCCACACCACCATACTCGGACACCTCCGAGGCACAATGAGGTCAAGCTCGGCCACAGGGAGCCTCCTTTTTTTATACAGTAAAATATACTTAGTCTTTTCAGGCTGTTGTAACAAAGGTACCATAGTTTGGATGGTTTATCAACAACAGAAATTTATCTGGAGACAGGGAAGTCCAAGATCAGGGTGCTAGAAGATTTGATGTCTGGTGAGAGAGTTAACAGACACCACTTTCTCTCTATAACTTTACATAGCAGAAGGGATGAAGGAACTCTCTGGGGTCGTTTTTATAAGGGCACTCATCTTATTCATGAGGGCTCTGCCTTCATGACCTAATCATCCTCCAAAGGCCCCATCTCCAAATACTATCATATTGGAAATTAGGTTTCAACATATGAATTTTGGGGAATATATTCAAGCTATAGTATAGTGTAATAATATTTTATTTTAACTATTTTTAAAGTGTACAGTTTTGTGACAATTAGTATTCATATTGTGCAACCATCACCACCATCCATCTCCAGAACTTTATCTTCTCTAAAACTCTGTACTCATTAAACACTAACTCTCCATCTTTCTTCCACTCCACTGTTGTCTATAGCTCCTGGCAACCATCACTCTACTTTCTCTGAGTTGACAACTTTAGATACCTCATATTAGTAGAATCACAGGATATTTGCCCTTTCGTAACTGGCTTATTTCACTTAGCATAATGTCTTCAAGTTTCATCCATGTTGTAGTATGTGTCAGAATTTCCTTCCTTTTAAAGCTGAATAATGTTTTATTGTAAGTATATACCACATTTTGTTTATCCGTTTATTGATCAGTAGACACTTGCGTCATTTCCGCCTTTTGGCTATTGGGAATAATGTTTTGCTACGAACATGGGTATGCAAATATTTGTTCAAAGTCTGTGCTTTCATTTCTTTTGGATATGTACCCAGAAGTTGATGTGGTAATTCTGTTTAGTTTTTTTTGAGGAATCACCATACCACTTTCCACAGGGTCTGCACCATTTACATTCCCACCAGCAGTGCACAAGTGTTTTAATTTGTCACATCCTCAGCAATACTTGTCACTGCTTTTTTGATGGGTGTGAAGTGGTATCTCAGTGTGTTGAATTGTACTTCCCTAGGGAGCCTCCTTAAGGTTATAATATTCCAAGTCCTTTTTTACAGGGAAGATGGTTCACCTGAAAGAAACCTGGGTATGGAGCTTGCTCCTATACCACTTTTAATCCGACTTCCTTTTCCCAGAGCTTAGCAGAGGCTCAGCCATTGCGCCCTCACTCCTGTGCCTCTCCCTCAGGTCCCTCAGGAGGATCAGGAAGCCTGGGTTTTGAAAACCTAAGGGAGAGCAGGTGCGAGGAGTCTGCCCAGAGCATGGAGGGGCCTCAGGCAGAAGAGGGAGATAGCATCAGCAACAACATCTCCTCCATCCCCACCAGCTAACCTTCTCAACAGTTTATCCCTTAATTCTCAAGTAGCCCTGGGAGAAGAGAGGGCAGGCAGGAGTGATCCTGCTATTTTTACTCAAGACCTGAGTACTTCCTGCTGGGCAGAACTATGGGGAGACCAGGTATGGATTCTGAGAGCGAGTTATAAAACAGAGGAGCAAAGAGGCTCACCAAGGCTCAGAGAGGGGAATCAACTTGCCCAGAGTCACAGAGTGAGTGGAAAGGCAGAGAGCACCAGAAGTAATGATCATTGTATAGCTTCTTCGTGGCTGGCTTCCTAGGCCCCATCAGGTGACCTAGCACACATCTTGCTCCAGTGTAGATGTCCCTGGAGTGCCACGTTCCTTCGGTTTCTGGTCTTCCGACCCTATCACTCCCTATGACAACCGTGTCCCACAGGTTCCTCTGCCTCACAGCCTGGGTACAGGTCCGGGGACCCAGACAAAAGCAGTGACTACATTCCCTGCCTGGGGACTCTGCCAGAAGGAAATGAGGCTTGTGTGGTATGACTGGCTCAGCCAGACAGACCTAATTTCCTTTCTAAAGGGGTTAGAAGTTCCAGTTCTAAGAAATCGGCCCCTAGGAATGCTCCTGGAAGAAACAAGAGAAGGGGAGCCTGGGAGTGTGGTGGAAACTTGGTAACACCTAAAACTAGGTCATCTTCTCATTCCCTTGACCTCTTCCTGCTCCCCACCCCCAACACACACATACACAGCTTCTCCTCTGTCACCAGCAAACATTCCTGCTTGGGGAGGTTCTACTCACATACCTCTACTGGCCCCCATCTACCCGGGCACCACAGCATCCAGGTCACATTCTTCCATAGAAAAGAGCTACTATATGTGGGAAAGGGGAATCTGGTGCCCACTAAATCCACACTCGTGACTACTGGGCTCTGCCTGGCTCAGACTTGATCTGGGTCACATGTGAAGTGGGAGACTAGAGACAGAGCACTTCCCAAGGCAATAGCCAACCCCAGGAACCTGTCCTTGGACTCCTTCCTCCTACCTTTTCCCCTTCCTGGCCACTGGAGCCCACCAGGGGGTTCGAGCCCCCAAGGCCATCATTCCCCAAACACCTTTGCTAAGGTGAGGTGGGGGAAGGGGTGGGGAAGCACCACTGCTGAGGTCCTGGATGTCTCCCCAAGAGGGGTGGTCACTTACCCTGAGGTTCACCTGCCCAACCGCCACATAATTAAGCCCCAAGACATGTGCCCTAGAAGCAGAAAAAGGAAGATCTCCACTACTGCTGGCGTGTGAAGAGGTAATATGTATAGCAAACTAGTCTGTATGTATATGTCGGCACACGTGCCCACATACATTTTAAAATATTTAACAAACATTTGTAACACGTATGCTTATTGTGAGCTAGGCATGTTTTAAGTGCTTTATAAGTATTAACTCAGTTCATCTTCATAACAACCCTATGAAGTAGGTACTGTTATCCACACTATACAGATGAACAAACTGAGGCAGAGAAAGGTTAAGTCATTTGCTCAAGGTCATAGAACTAGCAAGAGGCAGCAGCAAGATTTGAACCCAGGCATTCTGGTCTCTCATAGGCACATGTAAGGTGTGTTACTCATATTTGCGTATATGCATCTGTGTGGCTATGTGCATCTTTGGGGAGGGAAAGTTGTCCCACTTAATCCAGACCTTGCAGCTTACAAAGCCTGTAAGGTAGCACTTTGTCCAAAGAACCAGAGCCTCCTGTTTGAAGGTTAGATCTAAGCCCCAGACCACCTATGCTCAGGCCTGGGGCCACTAAGGATGGGTAGAGACAGTCAGGTGGCCCGAGGAGGAGGGGGACTCCAAGGGGCTGCCCTTTCTGCTCCTGTTTCCCAACTGGCCCCACCTTTGTAGCTCCATCAGCCTGGACAGCAGGGGCGACCTCTCCCACACCCTGGTTTCCTCTGGCCCATTTCTTTCAGATGCCAATCAATCCAAGCAGCATGTAAGAAACTGCTGACGCCTGACACCTCCTCAGAGGCAGTAAGGACGAAGTCCCCAGAGTACTTCTGATCTCACATCCTTGGGTCACAGCTAAGACCCTTTAGAACATCTGGTTAAATTTCCCAGGGCTGACAAGAAACCTTATTTTGTATAGTACCAATTAAGAGACACTATAAACGTCTTGCATAAAATGGCCCTGAGAACAATCTCAGAACTCTGCTGGTGTTTGTTGAAAGAGCAGAAATGTGGCCAGAGAACTGTTAGGGAAAATTCTATCTTGAAGTGGCAACAGCTACTATGTAGTAAGTACTGTGTAGTGAGTGTGTCAGTCATTGTTTTAGATATATCATCCCTTTAAGCTTCCAAAAGTCTTTGTGTGTTATTATTCCCATCACACATAGAAGAAAATGAGGTGCCAGTGGACAAATAGCTGTGTTAAACTTAAAAATCTTTAACTTCCATAACCTTTTTTTTTTTTTTAAATAAGGTTTTATTGAGCCAAAATGCTAGCCAAAAGACTGGTTTGGGGGTATGAAGACTAAAAACTACCAGCAGTATGGCTAGACAGCCATGTCTGTTGTCTGAGTTTCGTAAGCATTTTATACATCGTGTAAGGGGAAAGGAGGAGAAAGAGGTAGTCTGAAAGAATTTACATGAGTTATAAGCAAAGGAGTGGGAGAAGGGGAACTGGGACCAGTCCTGGAACAGCAAGAGCCCTAATAAAGAAATGTCTGCTCCTAAGAAGTGTGGGTGGCAGTCCAGAAAACTCATGTGTAAACTAGCAGAGGCTCCTGGAGTTAGATGGTGTCTGGCTAAACTAATCTGCAAAATAGCCACCTGGAAATTAGCCTGCAATTCCAACAGGTAAAACAGGAATATGAGAAGTCTTTTGTTAGCTGGCCCACAGCCATGAACAGACTAAAAGTTCTGTCTCTTTCTCTTACTCTCAGGCTGCTATAATTTACCTTGGGCCATCTCAGAATATTTTTCTGATGAGCTGATTCCAGGGAAGTGTGTGTACTCCAGTTGTGTAATTCCTGGGTGGTGTGTGGATGGGTTTGCCACCACCTCTGGCCACCCAATGCCCCAGCCATGAAACTCCTGAGCCAGGGAGGCACAGGAAGCAGACCTCTGCTTTCCTTAGATTTTCCCATCAGGCAGCCCCAATCACTGCCCTCCAGCTCTAGGAAAGCCCAAACCCCTTAAATCAGAAGAGAAACCATCTGCAGTTACAAAGATAGGGTCATTTATTTATGTTATATTATTGGATTTTAAAGGCAAAAAATACAGTTCTGTTTCAAACACCAAAGTCAGACATCCCCCCCCCAACCCGCACCCCCTTACAATGGTAAATACATACATCTGCACACAAGGGACATCAAAAAACACAGCACAACAGGTCTCCAGGACAGGAAAGCTGCTGTCCTGCCTGTGTGGGGCGCCCCATGGCCAGCCCTGAGGTCAGCAGAGACCCCCGCCCATGCCAAGAGCCAGCACCAGCATTTCCTTTACCCTCTTGTGCCACCTCTGCCCTCTGATCTTTTACAAAGGCCACTTTACAGGGTCACCAGCAACAGGAAAGACCAAAAGAGAGAAAGGCACAGCAGATGACAACTCCATGGTAACAACTTCCAGGTGAAGGAAGTGCTCCCTGAACCATCAGCCCCAAACTCCCCAGGGAGGAAATAAGACCTACAGCATCAAACAAGACCAGGCAAGGGTCCAGCCTAACCTTGGGCCTAGGTGGGCCCCATGAGAGCACCAGAAGGTTAGCGAATGAGGAACAGGTGACATGGGATTTCCCTTGGTTCTGAGAATGAACCACATACTACTGAGAATGAACCACATACTATTTCAATATAACCTGGAGGAAAATACAATAGGAAAAGAAGAAAAAAAAAAAAGTCTGAATTTTGTTTCAAGAGTAAAGTAACAAAGAAGTTATCACCCAGGATTTGTATCCTTTCTTTTAAGGCACTTTGGAAAACTCAGGATCTGGGGCCAGAAAAAGAGGCCTTCATTCTTTACATGTCCCAAAACTCCCTCTCAGTGCAGTTGTTCTTAGTTTTAGGAACATCGCTATAAGGAGCAGGGAGCTGACAGAAGAAATACTCTTTGCATAGCCCAACTGCTTCTGCAGTGGAAAATAAATTTTAATCAATACAAAGGCTCCTGGAAAAAAAAAACCAAGTTAGCATCTGAGATGCTCAAAGCAATAAAGGCACAGGTAAGATTAGGGCCTGACTCAACCTCCACATTGAGGGAGCTGGTTCCCAGGAGGTCTGTGATGGCGATCTGAGTTGCCACCAGCTGGAAAGTCAACCTTGGGATTAGACAGCTGAACCTCATGCCCTCAGCCCAGGCTGGACCCAGCAAGAGCACCCAGTAGTAGAAATTGCCTTAAGCATCTCATCCCAGGCAAGCTAAGCCTCTCCCAGCAGAGGTGGGTTTGTGAAACACAGCCCCATGGTTCAGCCTCCCTAGAGTAGGAGATACCTGCTAAAGACTTGAGAGAGCAGGAAAAGCTTTAGGCACCAGAGTGGTCGTGGGGGAGTGTGAGTGTGTTCAACTGAATTTCGTTCTAGATCTCTAATTAAAAGGCACATTCGCGCTGGAAATGAATAGTCTGTTTGACCCTGAGTGCCACAGGCAAGTTCTAGGGAACAGGCAAGAGGCAAAGGAACAAAAAGAGGGAGGGAGGAAGGAGAACTGGTCCTGCAAGGTGAGCCAGGCAGTGTGGGGCAGAGCCTACAGGGGGAGGCAGCCCCTAGACTCCACTGGGGGGCGGGGCGGATAACTGAGGTTCCCTCCACCTCCCCAGGCTAAGGGCCAGTAAAACAACCTGATGGCTGTCATTTACAACCCCTCAGCCTAGGGCCCTGATAGGAGGTGGGGGGGAGGGGTGTCAGTCCAAGGAGGTGGAGGTTCCCTTTGCCCTGCCCCCTGGGGAGGGTGAGGAGGAGGGAAGCCCTAACTGGTGGGCCAAGGCTTCAGTCTCCCCATAGAGCTCCAGCAGGATAAAGCTCACCAGGAGGCCTTGCCTTCATCGAAGGGTCCAAAGGGGATTTTGCTTTTCACGAAACCTGGCCTGCCAGCTAAATCAGAGGCCTGTTCATGGCCACTACAGCATACATAATTTTTCCCCCCTAAAAAAAAATGTTTTGTCACTTCCTCACATTTAAAACACCACAATAAAAATACATAGGAAATTCAAGTTTACATAGCATGCTCAGAAAAATAAATTGCCAAGACTTAACACTAAACAGCTATGCAAATCTGGATCAACACAAAATCAAGCTAGATGATAAACAAAATCCAATTTGGTCTTTCTTTGAAATACTACAAACTGCTGTTTTTAAAAAGTTTTACATTCACAAAGCAATGTGGAGAAAGGCCACTGAATGTGAGAACACCCAAGGCTTTTGCTCTGATGGCTAAAGTTGCCTTGGAATTCACCAGTTAATGGGGCAAAAGGTCCAAGGCTCAAGTTTTAAAATTCTTTTGCTAAGAAAAGACACACACAGTGATTAACAGCTGCATACCTCTAAAAGAAGAGAGGGGAGGGAGCAAAATGAGAATAGTTAAGCTGTATGTTTTTGTTAAAATATGACAACCAAAAAAATATCACACCAATATAATTTCAGCAGCACTCTCCAATTTTTCATAAAATAATATGAATACACATTTTAAAGCAAAACTCCTCCCTATTTCACAACAAAATAACAGTTTATGGCTGGGAATGAGTCCCATGGGAACCAATTTTGGGTTTGTATACAGCTCTGATTCTTTAGGGTGACACTGTAGATGTGCTGAGAGCGCCCCAAAGGCTGACTGGTTCTACACTTACAAACGCCACGCAGAGCTAGGAAGTCACGTGCTGAGCCAAGTTGGGGACAAAATACCCCACTCTGTCCTGGCCATCTGGAAAGGCATGTGAGTGATGAGTGAAGGGGGCCTATCACTCTGATTGGTAAGAATGAGAGAGACCAGCCCAGCACACTGGCAGCAACACAGCTGAGGTCCCTGGCCATTCTTAGGTCTCTGATCAGTGCACCAAAATGCTAGCTCGGTGTCCCGACGTCCACTGTGATTTGGGTATATAACGGGTATCTCTCTATGCCCAACACCTCGTAAGTGAGTGAGTTCAAACCATCAGAGAGCATTGTCTCCTTCGTATGTGCGATTCGGTCAAATCTACAAGAAAGAAAAAAAAAGGGCAAGCGGGATTAGTGTAAAACAAAAATCTTAAGAAAAAAACTATTAAATGTTTGTACTTCATTGCTCCTGCCACCACACCCCATGGACTAACCCATTCCAAACCCTCGAGGCACAGAGCTCTCTCCAGAGTCTCATTCCTGCAGCCTGCCCCATCCTAAAGGGGGAAGAAGGAATATAAGCGAACACAGAACATACCTCTGAGGATTGGGTTCATTTTTCTTGTCTCTTGAGTGGCGAATCATCCGACACTTTCCAACCACAGCATTTGGGCGAGATATAGACATGCCTCTAAAAACTAACCTGCAAAGAACAAAGAGACAAACCATCATCATAGAGCTGCCATAAGCTTGGGTCTGGTAATGCCGGCTACAAAACTGTTGCCCCATCCAGCATCCTGCTTACTGTTCTTACTTGGCCCAGACCCCAGCCCAGTATGGCACTGGTTAAAACTCACACCCTTTCCCCATGTTCTTTTACCACTGATTATGTGGTCTGTGTTGGTGACTATTGTGTGCCAGGCTCTGGATGTGTCTGCCCTCGTGGAACTTATAGCATGGATGCTTAGAATACAGGTCAGTCAGCGCCAGGATGGAGGTGAAGAAGGGAAGATGGGGTTGTGGGGGACAGAGAGAGAAGCGATTAATGCTACCTGAGCAAAACTCGGCAGAGCCGAGATATGAAAACAAATGGGTGTCTAACAGAGCATTTCCGACAGCACAGGCAAAGGCAGGGAGACAGAACAAGGAGAGTGCTCTCAGGGAGCAATGCCAGCTTCCAGGGACTGGTGAAAGAGTCTAGGGCAGGAAGTGGCTGGAGATGAGCAAGAAAGAAGGGCAAAGGCTAAATTGCAGAGGCCTCCACAGAGCTTTAAACATCCCAGTGAACAGTGCCAGTGTCTGAAAGGAATGTAATATGCAATGTTTCCCGAAGTTTTTGGCCTAGAGACATCTATCTCTCTGATAAGCAGTGTAAGAATGGAGAGCAGAAAATAAGACTACAGGCAGCCAGAACAGGGCAGAAGGTTCTAAGTAGAGTCTGAGGGAAAGAAATAAGGACCAAAACCAAAGCCTTGGCAGCAGGAATAGAAAAGTTAGTTAAGAGGCAGGACTGGCTGCTCCTGGACAACTTAAAGGTTTCTGGCCTATATAAAAGACTTGGATCTATGCCACTTTCTCACACAAAGTTAACCTTGAACGGCATGGGTGCTGCTCTGACAAGTACCTTCTGTTAACTGATCAAATCAGTGTACTCCAATCAAGAAGGCACTAGGCTGTATTCTAACATCAAACAGTGACAAGTTCGGATCAGCTCATAGGGAATAGGTGCCTCTTACCTGTGGCTGGCAGGGTTGAAGACTCCTTGCCAAGGAGAACTGGGCAGAATGTGGTTTCAAATGCTACTGACAGATGGTTTTTTATCATGTGCAATGACAACCCACATGATAAAGGTTTTACCAGCTTCCAAAGAGCCCCAGGGTATAGATGGGGTAGGTTGGTCATGAAATGATGGTTGTTAGGGTCTGGTGGATACACAGAGTTTCATCACACTACTCTGTCCTCTTTTGTGTATGTTAAAAAGAAGTCCAAAAAAAAAAAAAAAAGTAGTACAAATATTCTGTGAAGAATTTGGGATCCTGCCCAAAGAAACTTGTTCCACACTCAAACAGGACCACAGTGAGATGCTGAATTTTTGTAAAGGACACATGTTTACTCCTTCAGTACAAGATGGCATGTGGCTAACGCAAAAATCACAGAAGCTAATTTTCCTAAAGACATCTTTAGCACCTATAGTGTCTATACAGTGCACAACTAAGAATCTGGGCTGAGCAGGCACTGCATCCCTCCTGAGGGCTGATCCTCGCAGAATAACCAAGCACTGAATGAAAAACAGGAAATGAACAGTGACAGGGAAGGAGATCTAAGTTGTGACCATTACCTGTTAAAAATGTCATCATCTTCACCTCCCCAGCCCCAATAATTATTAGGAAATCCATTGATGGTGAGAAACTGTTCTTTACTTAGAGCAGAGACACCTCCAAAATACTGAACATAAGGTAGGCTGAGGAAATAAAAAAAACACATACACACATATACACAAGGGACCAGTGATTAGTAAGCTTTGACTTTCTCCAAAAAAAAAAAAAAAAAAAAAAAGCTTGATCAAAACAGAAACACTTCTAAAGTTATTTTTATTCTCTGGAACTTTTTAATCGGGGATTTATGAGGGTTTTCTTTGTTCTGTTTTTTATATCAGACAAAGATTATTTTAGAGAAGATACATCTCAAAAAGTAGAGTCTCAAGTAGAGTCTTCCTCATTCTAAGAATACTGTGTTACGTTTGTGGTAATCTAGAAAATCAGTCGGTGACAAAAACATAAGCTCAGTTTTTCTGCACTGCTCAGGAATCTGCTTCTCAGGAGTCCTGTTCCTGCACAGGAAATCCTTACCCAGGAGGTCCAGGAATCTGAGAGTGTTTTACAGTCTCCCTGTGCTCATCCATCTACTAGTCTAGCTTTCATTTGCTTAAGGTATATTGGCCTGAACACTGACTCTAACAGTTAAGACAGCATTTCTAAAAATTTTCTAAAAATAAAATTTTCTTAGAAATTTCTACCATATACTGAACTTAGCAAAATGTATAATGGTAAAGCTATTCGGACGCATTTTCAAGCAGCAGGGCATCGGGGCTCTCTCATCTGTACGAATCTTCTTATATTTCAGTATTTCAATGGTTATGATTCGTGGGCTCCCGAGGGATACAGAGGAAGCAGTAATGAGAAATGTCAAGAATCAGGATGTGCCTGGAGGTCATGCAAAGGCCTTCTGTGGAGGCTTTAAAGATTATGGTTCTGGGATGACCCCGTGTGCAGTTTCAAATCACACTCGGTCTCTTACTAGAATCCAAAGAGACCAAAACCTATCACACAAATTATGGAAAACTCTAACTCAGACTCAGAGGGACAAGTCAGCCAAACCATACAGAACCTATAAAAAGAAAAAGCGATTATTATTTTCAAATACATGCAGCAATTCTGACTGCAAGAAGCCATAAAAGAAGATCCCTGGGGGCCTGCTTTAGAATCTAAGGTAATCTGTTTGTAATAAGGTGTCATCACCAAGGTGCCATGTCATCCACTTTTTGACTTTCCTCACACTCAGCCTGTACTTAAAATATGACGGTTTGAACCAGAGGTGCCCAGGCCAAGATTTTTTGATAATCAGTGTTTTTATAGAAATGCACTCTTTGCCACTTTGAAGGGAAGTACAGCTCAGTTGATAAGATCTGCTTTTGCTGTTTCTGCTGCTTTCTCTTACCTCCCCCTGCCCCATCTCACAAGTTTAAGTGGTTCTGGAAAAAACAGATATGGTGCTGTGGTAAAGAATTAGGCGCTCACCACCATGCTTCCAGGGAGGAATTAAGAGGGGCCCAGGTATAAGCCTGTGCATCTCAAAGAGAAGATGATACAAACACCGGGGGCGGTGGGGGGTGGGGAGCGGCGGGAGGGGGGCGGTCGGTACGGGGAGATGTGGGGCAGAGTGCTGTTTACAATTTTTTTCCCCCTTGAAGACAGCAAGTTTACGGCCTGAATACGTTTGATCTGGGGGAAGGACTTCTTAACATCCCTAACTATATTCATCTCAAAGACCTCATTCCCTCAGCAAAGGAGGATAGAAAGAATTATGAGAATAAAACTGAGTCTGAAAGAACACAGCTGAATCCAAACCAAGGGACTGCTGGTCAGGCCCAGGCTGGCCCACCCTTGCAATCAGCCTGAGGCAGAGGTGTATACAACGGAACCTGTAGCACAGCTTCCCGCAGCTTCTTACAGTAGGGAGGGAAGGGTCAGGTTATGCAACTGATAGGTGATTTAAAACCATTTTGTCTTAATACAAATATGGGTAAATTACAAAAGAAAATAAACATTTGTGTTTGTTTGTTTGTTAAGATAAAACTATGAACTACAGGATAATTTTCCCCCTATGAAAATATGCTTTGGATTATACCATTGTCCCTGGGGGCAAGCATCAGCTGACCTTCCCACTAAGGGCTTTTGGGTAGAAACATTTGGGCCTCAGGTTTAAGCAGAAGCCTGTGCGTTGCTGAGAAACAGAATCATGTTTCCGTTTAAAAATCATGTTCTGCTTAAAGTACCAAGGAACATTTGCTGAGGTATGCAAGCCCTAGAATTTACTAGGGGAGAATGATACTAATTTGCTTCCCAAACTGGGTGGGAAAGAGGAGAGAAGAAAACAAAGAAACAGGATTTGTCTGGAGCCTAGACAAGCTATCTCAAACATTAAAAACTATTCTTGTCTGGAAGTACAGAGATTATAGGCATTTCTGCACTCCACTTACCTTCTCAAACAATAACTAATTTTGGACTTAAAAAGCACTCATTTTTCAGAGGAGGCATTCTTTTCCAGAGTCTAAAGATACATTCCTGGGCTAGAGGAACTGCATTTCCTGTTGTCATATCACAGAGAAATGTGTTTTCTGTAGACTTTGGTGAACAGCTCTTACCTAAATCCAAACTTATCCATTGCTACGGAAATGTGCCGTGGCTGTGAAAAACACCTGTAGGCATTACGGTCATCCATTGGAATGAGATCCACATCGCTAAACACAAAGCAGCTGTAGTTGTAGTCTTTCAAGGCCTCTTGAAAGCCAATGTTGAGGAGCTTAGCACGATTGAACATGGACTCTCCAGCCTAGTGTAGAAACAAAAGAAGTGATATTAGAGGCCGGAAGGCCTTTCAGCAGAACTCAGGGACTGGTAACTTGTCCACTACACATGGTCATTACTCTACTTTTGGGCCTCATTTTTCTGCCCTCATTTACAAATTAATATCAAGTGGTATATAGCCTGAGTCAGAATCCCACTTCTCGGAATTCTCCTGTAGGACTTGTAAATGTGAGAATGATATATGAATGATTTAGTTCCCCCAAGGGGTGTTCGTCAGAGCAAAAGATTGCAAACAATGACATAAGCACCACAAGGGAAGCAGTTAAATAAATCATGGTACAGCCACATAACGGAGTGGAGCTATTTAAAAATCTATGGAAGTGCTAAAAGGAAATAGTATTGATAGGTGAAAAGGCATTTAAACATATGTGTCATTTATTTACATACTATTTATAGACTAATTACAGAAAAGATACCCAAGAAACTCGTGCCTATGGGACTTTTCACTTCTACCGTCTTTTTTAATTTACATGGTCCACTAAGGTTGATAACCACGTTGTGTGCCTATCAAGTGTCTGTCACTAAACTAGGCACCAGAGAAATAGGGCAAATCCAACTCAATCTCTGCCCTTCCAGTGTCCATGGCATATGATGGGAAACAGTGTGGTACATGCCACGATATAAACAGGGTGTATGAGAGAGAGGATAACACCTGCTTCAGGATGCCGACCACTGAGCCCCAAAGCACCAAGTCTGTTCATGCAAAGGTACTTCATGTTTTATTTACTTATATATTTTCGGTCTCCCCCCACTAGAACGTATACTCCACGAAGGCTGGACTTTTTTTTTTACTATTTATTCACCCAGTGCCTTGAACACGGCCTGGCATACAATAAGAGCTCAATAAATAATGGAAGGACAGACAGACAAATGGGCGGATGGATGGATGGATGGATGGATGGATGAATTGATGGATAGGTTTCAACATGCGATGGCAGAGAGAAATCTTTTTTGAGAAGCTCTAACCAAAGGGCTCCTTCAGGGTCATCAGCATGAGTCTCTGTTCTTAACCAACTTCCACAGCCCTATGTTACTAAGGGCAGTAAGAGCATTGACACTGCCATCCTTACACTTAGCAATTCACAAGCCCTTCCACACATGTGCTCTCATCCTGACCAGAATCCTCCCAACAACGCCATGAAGAAACTAAGGCCACATAAAAGACACAGCTGGGACTGGAGCCCAGCACTCAGGAATTCTCACTTTATGGTCTTTCCCAATCTCTCTTGGAATCGACAAGATCAGGGCTCTCTACTTTGGAGGAAAAAAAAGTGTCCTACAAGGGCCTGAAGTGGTTACAAAGCTTCAGAAGTGGGATGCCCAAACCGCTCTCTCCAGGCTCCCGAGAGAAGACCTGAAAACTGGTGCTCCACAAGGCTGCCTCTACAAGCACAGAGCCGGCGGACAGCGCCACGACACCCAGCTTCAGGTGGGTGACTCGGGAAAACAAACCGCTCAAGGAAAACAAGTACCAGGAAGTCATACAAAGCAGCCAAGAGACCACTAAGTGAATTAAGGAAGCATTTTACACAAGAGCTCCTTTCTTCAGCCCATGACAAAGCTTTCTAACCATACATGGTGAAAGAGAAAACTGTGCCCAACATCACACACTGTATTCTTTGGCTGTCTCACCAGTTAAGTCATTTAGAATTCCGCCTTTGGCTAATTCTCTAAAGCCATGAAGCACAAAAAGTTCAAAGTTTAGAAACTGCATATGAAAACCATGAAGTTGTTGTAATTATTACTATTGCAACAATACCTTGCTAATACTTTCCTCCCAAAGCCTTCTACCTTTTAGTGATGGCCAGAGAGGCCTGTGCCTGGTGCTTTCCTTGTTCCTTCAGCCCCATGAAGACCCGAGAAGAGTTAGCTTTCTCTGAACATTTTCAAACACAATTCAGACCCACTGAACACTTTTCCAAGTGAAAAGGCAGTGTCTGAACAAAGCCCTTCCGCACTTGTGCAGCAGACCTCCGAGTGCGGCTGCCCAGTGTTCCCTTCTCTTGGTACTCTCTCTAATGACAGAGACAAGGGGCCGTTAACCACATGACCTGGCCTCCTGGCCACAACTGTGTGATCTAAGCAGACACCTGACTGAGACTAAACTAAGCATTTTTCCTCTCTCAGGAACTGGAAATCTGGAACCATAAATGGGCACCTCTGGAGCCGAGCCCCCAGAACGATGGCCGCCTGGAGGAGAAACTCTAGAAAGAGACCTGGTTCTGCGCCTTTCCCCACGTGGGATGCAACAGTGCCTTGGACTCAGTAAGGCACTCCAGTGTCTGGCCCACACTTAGAACCAGTTAGGTGGTTTACTAAAATGACCTGAACTACATATCACCCCTCCCACCCTTCCTCCCAGCCTGGCCTCAACCTGAGTGATCCTGGGAGAGGGGAATGGCAGGCTATACTTTTGCAGGGGTTAGCCCCTAGGAACACCAGATCAGCGGAATGACAGATGAGGAAAGTATGCATCTTCCTCTTTCTCCCTTGGGGTTACAGAAATGTCAGTTCTATGCTTGTTTGGGTGGAATGCTATAATACCAGACATTGTTCAGACACTGCCTTTTCACTTTTTATTAAGAATGGGTAACATTCTTAATAAAAAAGACAAGCCCTGGCAAGTCCACAACTCCCGGCACTAACAGCAGGTGCTTATGCCTCTCAGGGGACCAGGTAGATACCCAGCCCCCGTTCCTGCCCCTCTTCACTGGGCACATTCATCCAGTGCACCTACCACTTCATTCGCTCAAGTCAACATTTATCAAGCACCTACCTACTGTTTGGCCAAGCCAAAATGTTATGACAGACACATGCGGTTTTATCCCAGGAATGCCAGCTTCTTCATTTATTATCTATGTGACTTTGGGCAAATCATACCTCTAAGCCTCAGTTTCCTCACTGGTCATAGGCATGACAACAGGTGGGTTGTAGTAAATGAGGCAATGCATGACAAGGCCCTAGCACACTGCCCAGCAACAAATGTTGGCAACATTACAAAAGAAAGGATTCCCATCCATCTTGAACAGTCAGACCTTTCCAAATGTCTCCCGGAAACCCAACCTGGAGACTCCTCCTTTTCTCCTATTTGTGTGCATGCTTCCCAATCAACGTCAAGATTCCTTCCAAATTCTGCTTCTCTGATTGGGGGGGGGGGGCGGTTCTTTTCGTAAGGATTAAGGCTCAAGAGAGTTAGTCTGTGGCCCGTATGATGAAAGTCTCTACAGCAGCCGAAGAAAGAGAGCTTTAGAGATGTATGGAATGCTTAGGAAGTCACACATGGTGAAGGGGACCTGGGGCACTGGGAGCAGAGGTCCCTCTGAAAGACCAATCATTTTAAAGTGCACGCTTCATTTTCTATTGGTAGACAAGTTATCCTTATCCCTTCCTTCTCGGGCAAACTGGCTCCTCCTAGCAGAGAGAGAGGACAAAAGGAAAGATGAAAGGCCAAACACCATATAGCATTCCCACACCTGACAGGGCAGCTGTCCCACTGACCAGAGCTCACAGAGAAGCCTTTTATGACTGGGCATACAATCCTGACAACAGGTATATGAGTCAGTCAAGCAGAACCAACAATAACCAGTAAAGAAAGGACAGGAGCTTGGGCTTGGTCAGGCACGCTGGCCTGGGGTAGAGTGAGGACACTTGAAGTGGGAGGCCTGGTATGGGACTGAAGGCCAAGCTCCCCAGAGGAGAGAAAAGAAGATGCTACCTTCAGACAGATCACGCAGCAAATCCTTCTGGCAGATCTGGGTGGCAGGGAAGAATGTCTTAAGAAGTACCAGGTGGCTCTCCAGGACTATTAAAACCTTTTTATTAGAGTCCTCGTTTACACTAAAGATAGCAGAGAGCAAATAGTATGTCCACTGAAAATGGAATCCTCCTACACTGCTGGTGAGAATGTGATATGGTACAGCCACCTTGGAAAGCAGTCTGGCAGTTCCTTAGATAAAGAATTACCACATGATTTGGCAATTCCACTCCCAGGATATATTCAAGGGGAATAAAAACACGTTTTCTACACAAAAATTTTTACACAGTGTTCATAGTAGCACTATTTACAATAGCTAAAAAGTAGAATGGCACACATATCCATCAACAGATGAATGAACAAACAAAATGTGGTATATCTATACAATGGAATGTTATTCAGCAATAAAAAGGAATGAAATACGGACACATGCTACAACACAAATTAACCTTGAAAACATTATGCTAGGTGAAAGAAGTCAGTCACAAAGGATTGTATATTTGTTATGATTCCATTTATATGAAATGTCCAGAATAGGCAAATCCATAGACAGAAAGATTAGTGGTTGCCTAGGGCTGGGAAGAATAGAGAGATTGGTAGCTAAGAGGCATGGGGCTTCTTTTTGGCATAATGACAATGTTCTAAATTGATCTTATGGTGATGGATACACAATTCTGAATACACTAAAAGCCACTGAGCTATATATTTTAAATAAAGAATTGTATGCTATATGATTATATCTGTTACCAAAAAAAGAAAAAGAAAAAAGAAGAGAGCAAGCCAACCCCAGAGACAGAAGAGGCCCAGAGAGTCATGTTTCTCCTCTCATATACTAGTCATTGAGTGTCTATGCTTAGCAGTAGGGATACATAAAAGGAAAAAACACAGGCTCAAGTTAAACAGGCAATTGTAACGGGTACTTTATGGTGGACAGCTACCAGGGGAAGGAAGAGGAGGGGAGCAGGGGCGGGGTGGGGAGCACTACAGAGCCCAGCACAGATGGAGATGTAAATATGGAGACACTAACCTAGCCCCAGAGGATTAGAGGCTGTGAAGAAGTCAGTCAAGTATAGTGGAGAGGCCTGAGAAGAGTATTCCTAGGAGAGCAGCATTTGTAAAGGCTGTGAGGAAAAGAGAACTTTCAAGGAGCTATAAGAAATACAAAATAGGGAAGGCAGAATAAGATATGAAGGTGGAGGTGGATCAAATCATGGGACAGAGAGGGAGGGAGGCTCGGTACTCTGCTAAAATACTGAAGCTTTATCTTCGATTTAGGCCACATGGAGCCTTTGAAGGTTTTAAACAAGGATTATGTTTTGCATGTCAAGAAGGGATTTGTGCCCCACGCCCCAACTGAAGGCGGGGAGACAGGTTTGAAAGCTGCTGCATGGTTCATCAGAGATATAAAGACTAGGCAGTAATGGTGGGCAAGTGGAGAATGCCTCCCCCAAGGGCTCCACTTTCCCATTTCATGCCCCCCAACCCCTAACCGCCCCTCTCCACCCTGCTTCCTAGGCATGTGCGCTGCACTCGAAAGCAGCCTTTGTGGGGCTTTCAGGACAGGTACCAGAGTGTGGTCCAATCCTCACTGTGGTTCATGCAAATTCTGACTGTGGTTAAGCCAAGCATGGCCTTCACCTGATTTCAACAGGTGACAGACAACCAATTGCAAAAAGCCATGGCTTCTGCTGGCCCAAGTTCTAATAGTCTCTAGGAGATCTGTCGAACCACCCTGCCTTCCCTGGATGTCAGGCCCATGTGTGCTCACCAGCAGACGTGTCCCAGCCCATGATAGCTCAGGGACTGACCACACTCGGCTCCCCCTCCACCAAAAGACACAGCAGCAGTGAGGTTGGAAACATTAACTTCAAGTCAAGACTCTTGAAGAATAGAATTTCTATGTGATGAGAGAGACAATACACACGCGCCTTGCCCATCGCGATGCCACTCCTCTCTGCCCGCAGTTACCCACAGGCTCTCAACCCCAACGATGCAGAAACAGGTCTGCGGTCAGTGAAAATGTTTGCTGAAACACCCTTTGCTTTTTTGTGCCCAAACACCAAGAGGAAAGGTCTAGGTGGAATGGGTGGTGGGAAAATAGAGGAAGCTCTGGCCAGGCAGTCCACACTTGCAGGCCTAAGTGTGGACTTTGGGATGGTGGACAGGCTGGCTGGGAGGTGATCCCCAGAGATTACGGGGAAGGGCCCGGGATTATACAAATGCTGAGTTTGTGGAGAGTTAATATCCATTCACCCATGATTTCACAGCAGTGGGGCCTCTAGATTTTAACAATAATAATAGGGTAGCCCAGAGCCTGGACAGGCCTTCAGTGAAACCTGGATCTGAGATGTAAGCTTTTCACTCAGAAAGTGAAGGAAACGAGCCCTTCAGGACCAGGGAGCTCACAGAGTGGTTCTCTGTTTGACAAAATAATTACTCTCAGGAGTGAATACATCCTTGGCCTGCCAGGCTAACACACAGGTCAGATGCCATAAGTTGCTTTTGGAGAGAACTGAGCTAAACAGGAAAGTCCAGCAGGGATTCTGGGTGATGTGAACAAAGAGAAAAGAATTTTTAAACCCCAGCTCCACAGGAGCCATAGCAGGATGCCTTCCTCTCTCCCTGGGCCTGAGGCACTGGCTTTCTGCAGAAAAAGACTTTAAAAAATAAAGACTTCACTTTCAGAAAACAATTTGGCCATTTATCTTAAGAACTATAAAAATGTTTGAATCATATCTGAACCCATAATCCTGAAAATCTAGCCTGGGGAAACCTAAATGTGAAAGATGCCAGCACAAAATAAGCTTCAGACTCAAAGATATTTATTGCAGCAGTATTTACACTAGTGAGAGGGTGGAAATGATCTAAATGCCCGGTAATATAGAGGAATGGCTACGTTAATTATGGCAGAACTGCATGCTCAACTACTATGAGGGCATGGAAAGGGATGATTATGAAGACTATGAAATAACATGGAAAGATGTTGATGATACAGAATTTTAGAAAAAAGCAGGATACAAAAGTCTACATACATATAGAATGAGCTCACCTGTAGCTTAATTTTAAGAAGGCAAAGTCTCTTAGGCCTGTACAATGGGCTGGCATTTCCGAGAGAGCCCACCGAGCCCATGACCTTGCCCGGCAGACCACGGGGCCCAAAGGATGGCACACGGGCAGGATTATTACACAGCTTCCCCCAGGGCCTGGGCTCTGGGTTTGATTTGGAGGCGTGTGGACATTACCAGGGTGGCAGCAGTGGTGGTGGCAGCGGCAGCAGTCACAGCAGCAGTTAGGTCGGCACTCCTGTCTCTCTCTCTCTCTCTCTCTCTCTCTAGGAGGTGGAGGGTACAGAAGAGGAGGTAGGTGGACAGTAAGAAGCAGACCACAGAGAGAAGCTCCTCCTTCAGCTGGCTTTGCTACAAATAGAATTAACAAGTAAAGGCAAAAGGCCCCCACTAGAAAAAGAAAAAAAAGGAAAAAAAGGAAAAAAGAAGGATGGATACAAAAGGGAGAGGTAAGGAAGAGAGGCAAATGTCAAAGCTGCAAAGGAAAAAGGGCCCATTCCAACCACCGTTGTTCTACGGCAAAGGCAAATTCCTAATAAGTAGTCATTCCCTGTCCCAAAGTCAAGAGTGAGCAGAGAAAATGGCATTTCCCAGAATAACATCCAGGGAAGCAACTCACCAGCCCTGTGAGTACCTATAAGTGCTTTGACACATTCCTCGGGAGAACAGAGGGAGCCATGGACAGAGAGGAAAACAAACAGCAAAGGAGACCCCAATCACTGGGGCAGTGCACAGTGGTAGGACACAGACACTCCCAGCCCTTCCACAACCCTCTAGAGCCCCAGGCTCCAAAAGTCTGAGTGCTCAAAGGAGGGGGTGCCGCAAGACAGGATCGGCCCCGCCCCTCCTGAGCCCTGTTCCTGCACACATCAACCTGGACACTGACGGCTCAGGGAGGAAATGGAAGGCAGGGGTGGAGGATGGTAAACGGAGATGAATGATCAAGATAGAAACCAAACCAGTGGGGGCCACAGGGTCGGGCAGCTGTCCTCAGTGATGGCGTAGGCTCACGAGTCTGCTTCACCCCAATTCATCTGGGCCTCATTTAGGAACCAGTTGCCTGGCCCAGGGACAGAGACAAACTGCGGAGGTATGGTGACAGATGCTCTCACTCACTGAAGGTACAAAGGGCTCTCTCCAAACCTGCCCTCACTTTGTCCCAAACAAGCAGCCTGGAACCACCTCACAACAGTGCACAGATAAAAAGGAAGAGGGAAAAAATTCCAAAGCCAGACAAGCTAGGTCCCCCCTCTACTTCCAGGCAACCCAGCCCTTCAGGCCAGGGTTTAGTTGTTAGCGTAACTGGGCAAGCCTCTTGGAGGGTTCTGAGGGTGTCACTCCAAAGCTACCCTCCACCCGCCATGACCCAGTGGGACTTGCAGCATTGCCAACTGGATGTGGAGCTGTTCCCCAGTGAGGGAAATCGAATATTTGGAGAATTAATCTGGCAAGGTGAGGCATTCCTTAGGCTTCAGGGAACCCAAGCAACCTACTTACCTTTGTGAGCCTTCCCTCAGCAGAACAATGAGAATAACCATGTGCCTCACTGAAGGGTGGTTAGGGTCAAAATTTAAAGTGAGACCACAAAAGATATTCAGTCCAAAGGACAAAAACCATAAGTTTTATGACCATCAACGACTACAAGGTTAAAGTTGGTTCTCTTCACTTTTCCCGAAAAGGGAGGCCACCCCAAGGGCTATGTCCCAGGCAGCTTGCTCTGGTCAGCAAGAAGTAGGAAACTTAGGGTAAGCCCCAGGAAGGGGCCATGCACATTCCCAAGCGTCATGAGCTGGGCTGACTGAGAAAGGAAGTTTCATTTCCAAGAGGCACAGCCCTCACCAGAGAATGTGAAGCAAAGGGTCCTGAGAGTGGGTGTAAGTATATGGGCAGAAGTCACAGGGAATAGCTTATTGCTCCAAACGCTGGATGAGCACTGGACTGACTGCATGGAGCCATGTGGTCAGGGAGACCTAGGGGACTCGGAGTCCAGGGGCCACCAACTGGGTTGAGCCCACACACAGGCAATCACTCATCATCCCTCACTAGGAAGCACAAAGTGGCCTGAGAGCATCAGAGAGGGAGAAGTCAGCTCCACCCAGGGCTTCACAGAGCTAATACGGTTGGGATGCTTTAAATGGTGGCCAGAAAGAGAGCAAGTAGGGGAGAAAAGGCAGGCAAGCAGGGCAGAAGGTTCGGCATAAGCAAAGGCACCAGGCCAGAGCATAGAATTGTATCTGGGTAAAGATGGAGATGCCAGTATGGCTGCTACACAAAGGGTGTGAAGGAGGGCTGAGAAGGAAGTGGCTGGAGGTAGGTCAGGGCTGGACTGCAGAGGGCTCAGGACTGCAGATGCTTTCAACTCTTGCTTGTGGGCAGTGGCAACACACCACTCAGCTGAGTGAGATCAGAGGTGCCAGAGGACATACAAATGGAATTGGAGAGACCGTTCCTGGGTGCTGGCTCCAGGGCACAGGCCACCATGGTGATTACAAACCCATCAAGCCAGCTGGGCCTGCATTCCTCATTTGTGTGGTAACTTTTATGATGGTTTATTTCACAAACATCCTGTATTTATTATTTAAGGGTAATGCTGACAGGTGCAACCTGTCTTCCCTTTACCTTCCATGCTTCCAGTTTCTTTTCTTGATTAAAGTATGAGAAGTGCAGTATACACTGTCCCCCAGCAACTATACCTTGATGTCCACCTCCGCGCCAAGGTACCAGTCCTGGACCTCCGGTAGGACACTTGTGCCTTGAAGCAGCACCCTTGGCTCTAAGAGGCTGGACATGCCAGACTTCTAATGGGATTCTCAAACACTGGTGGGCTGGACAGGAGATCTGAGGACAAACAGCAATGTGTGTTCTCTATCTCAACTGGTAAAACCTCCCCTCCCACCTCATTTATTGTGAGATGTAAGTTGTTATGGTGATTAAAGGCTAAACCAAAATGGGGTGGAAAACAGCTTAATATGGACAGAGTAGGAGCCACAAAAGCCCATGAAAGTTCACCCCTATGGGACCCAACCCTAGTCTGAAGAAGCGAGTAGACTTGACATGGTCCCTACATCCCCCAAGATTCTGTCACCTAATGGTTCTCTGTTTTATGGAATTATCCACTATACTCTGACTCTATGGCGGTCAAATGAGAGGGAGAATCGACGCTGGTACCGAGTAACTGAGTACCACAAGTAAAGCAAGATGCAGGGAGAGCAGTAAAGAGTTTATCACCACAGTGCTGGCCAGAGGAAACGGGCAGGAAGAATGGGGTGGAGTGAGGGGCAGAGGACAAAGAGAAGAAACTCAAATCACAGCAGTATCAGTTACTGTTTACTGAGGGAGGGTTCACCATGTGCCAGGTGCTTCTCAGCCCATACAGGAGGTACTAAAACCTTTGCCCTCCTACCGGTAAGGAAACTGAAGAACTCAACTGAACTCAAATTGAAGAACTCAAACCTAAGGTCACTAGCTGGAAAGTGGCAGAGCCAGAACCTAAGCAGTGTGAGCTGGAGCTCACTCTAAGCCCTGGATACCCAGCTTTGAGAAACACATTTTGGGAGGGATGAAATGGCCTTGAGGAGAAAGTTACTCTTGCAGTGAGAGGGCACTAGGGGTCAGGAAGAGAGGTTTGAGCTGCAGCCCTGCTGTTATGTAAGTGACTTTCTACTTCCACTCTCCGAGCCTATTTCTTCACCTGTGAAACAGAGTAGCCATTTTCATACCATCTGGCCTCCAGAGCCCAGGAAAATCCCAGCAAAGACTGAAGGGGAAGTTAGGGGGTGGGGATGGGGATGGGGATGTGGCCGCACTTCAAGTAGACCAACTCCACTGTGACCTGTTGGAGATGGAGGGTTGTGGAGTTTTAATGGGTCAGAAGGAGGTTCTGTTCTTAAAACCCTGAGAACCCCTGGACTAGATGTCTCAGAGGCCCCTCCTATTTTAAGTATTATTTCCCTCTAATCTTAAATGGGGTAGAGAGGTGAACGATGAGTCAAAATAACAAGCAGGGTGTCTGACAGAGACACTGAGAGGTTCTAATGACGCCTACTTGCTCAACAAACAATATAAAAAGGTCAAAGCCAGATGCTACGAACTTCCTTTCAACTCCCTTTCTTCCTCTAAAATAACTATAAAGTAAAGAACACTGGAGGTTTCTAAGTTGTAAGTAGAGGAGTGAGGCAAATGTTTCTCCTCTGGCCTCTTTTACAGGCTTATGTCTCCTATCATCACTTTATTGTGTTCCTTATAGCTATGATATAATATTCTTTACTTGAAAGGCAGGGCAGAATTCAAGTTTCTTCTTACACTTGGTTATCTGGAAGTCAGTCTATATTTTTCCAAAGAAATAAGCAGGGTAAAGTTGGAGCAGAAGAAATAAAATTAGCTGGAGGAAAGAGAAATAGAGGAAAGATTCTGCTAAGATGGGTAGCTAGCTCTTAAGCTAACCCTTGGAAGAGAAGGAAAAGGTGGAGAGGCAAAAAGACATGGATGGGGGAAGATGCAGATGATACTCACAAGGGGAGAGGGAAAAAAGACTAATAATATGTGTGAAAAACTAAAAATAAAATATTTCTAATGCTAAGTTACAAGTGGGAAAGAAAAGAAAGGGAGGAAGAATGGAGGGTTCTCAGTATCCTAGAGAAAGTTAGAAGGCTGCCTCCTCTCTCTAAAGTGTGATCCACAGAACACTCATTACTTGGGATAGTTCTTGGAAAACAGTGCTCCAGTGAGACAAGCTCAGGAAGCGCCACGTGCCGAGTACTTATGAGGCTGTAATGGACACCAGCACACTGAAGGCTCCAAAGGAATGGGAATGGCTTCCCATTGTTTGACCCAGGGTTCCTCAAATGCATTTGGCCTCAGATCTCCATTCCAGAAAGCACACTTTGAGAGAATTCCAGACTCAGGCAGTGTCTAGTGTTAGCCAGGTCAGTGGTGCCACTGTTCTACACTGGCTTGCTTAGCTTTTCCACCGGCTTGGACTGGGGCAGCCAGGAGTATATGTAGCTAGTATAGGACATTCAGAAATCTGTCGTTTAAAAACGAAGGATTATTTGTGTAAATTATGTCATAAGAATTTAAGATGGTGGCTATATTTCACTGGTCCAATATTTGTTCTGACTTTTTCTGCATCATCACTTAACTCTCTTACTATCTTTACCCAAGTATATATTTTAATGTAACTTAGATACCATCCAGACCACAGATGTCTGTCTTCTGGTCAGGAAGATTTGTGGGAGGCCATCAGATGCCTTGATGAATGAGATCTGACAATACTGTGTCTATAGTGTATCACTCATCTACTGGTACAATAACTATTGAAGAAAAAAAGGAGATGCAGCTGGCAAGGCTTATTCTTAGTAATCCCTGCTGGCTCCTGGTGAGGGTGGCTTCTTCTTCCATTGGTTTAGTATAGACTTCTGAATTTTGCCATAATCAACATGTGCTCACTGGCATCACACAAGTGATCTTTGATGACAGGTCTTTACTTAAACAAATACTTATTGGCCTGCATATTTACCTGTTTTCTCTTAAATTTTCCAGTATTCTTCTAAGACTGTCCAGCTGTCTTACTCACAGATTTTCTTAGGACGCTGATCCGTGCCTCACTTGGCCAAGGGACTCAAACAGCCCCAACAGGTTTGCCAGCCACCTGCCCTCCCAACCTAGAGCTGTCTCTTTGTAGCAGGATTGTTCTGCTCCTTCCCGCCTGGCAGACTCAGCTTACACACCTGGCCCTGCGCCCTATAACCTCTGCTACTTTCCTACCCAATGTTAATCTCAATCTCCAGGAACATGCAAGGTTCCTTTCTGCCTTTAAGTTCCCATTCGCTAGCCCCAGCTGAGAAGCCCATGTCTCCCGCCAGCCTTCAGAACCTAGTTTATATCCTGGTTCTTCCAGGCCATTGCTCTCTCCTTCCTGAGCTTCCAGAGCATTTGGCAGCCACCATCAAATCATATACTATTTGGAGTTGGTAACAAATTTGTTCCCTGGAAGGGTCGCACTTGCCGTAAGTTGGGATGGAAGCTTCGGGGCAGGTAGAACTGGGACTTTACACTTTAGCATATTTCTACAGCAGCTGGTGCAATACTATGCATGGCAGTCCTCAGAAATGCTTGATGGACTCACTGCTATTTCTAACTTCCCTTCTGATCCAAGAGAAGGTACACAAAGTCCCTGAACTTTGATGGAAGCTGTCGACTACCAACAATTTTACTACCTCAAGTAGATCCAGAGTTTATCTCGAAATAAAATGGGCATTGGGCCTTTTAGAAATGAGCATATTCTGTCTCTTCCAAGGAATTTAGTGAAATTTGGTATTTGGAAAAGTTAGATGTTATTATACCTAGGAGATTATAGTCTAAAAATATGAATTTTCGTATTTAGAATAAACTTGAAATATCAAATTTATACTCTTGGAAAAAGAATAATTCTCCTCAGACTGGAAATAAGTAAAGTTATTTAAGCCATATTGCCTCTTAGATCAATCTGATTCTCCAGGTCATGGAGCTGGAGGCTGGTATGTCTTCAACATTAATTTCCTAAGCAGGGTAAGCCCAGCACATACGTATCAGACACATAGTAAGAAGGTCTCTTTTCTCAGACTCAGCCCAGTCCACATGATGCTCACTCACCCATAAATCAGACTTCCCCAGATATTTTGCTGGGGCCTGGCATTCAGGCCTGGACTAAGGGCTTTGCCTCCTGTGGGTACCCCAGAAAATGCAGTTAGATTGGATAACTTTGAAGTTGCCTAAAAGCCTGCCATCTAAATGGGTGTTTTTATTTTTTAAAACGAAAATACATAACTACGCAAAGACAGGAAAATCAGTTCTGTATTTAGGGAGAATTAGGGCTGTCATTTTTCTCCCAATTTTGTGGGAAGGCTACTTCCAAAAAACAAAACAAACAAACCATCAATTCCCCTTGCCTGAAAGAATAGCAATAAGCAAGCACACTGCATAGCATTTAGTTTATCTACACTGTTTAAGAAGGATGTTGGGTTGTAAAATGCCAGATATCTAGGAAATCACTTTCCTTCCCTCACCCGCGTCATTACTCACATATTTACTCACACACACATTCCCTCCCTCACTCCATCTTCCCGGACATCACCTGGTTGATAACATAGATGCCGTAGTCCAACTGCTGACGTTGTAGGATTGGGTGCAAGTAATACAGCCAGTACTTGAGGTGTTCCTGCCGTTTTCGGAATGGAATAATGATGGCCACCTTGTGAGAAGAGATGCAGTCCTTGGGCGCATAGCGACCGCCCACCTTCACCTCAGAGTTCTGCTTCGCCACAAGTGTCAGGTCCACAGGCACATTAAACTCGATCAGCAAGGGGCCGACTAGAGAGGTGGAGGGAAGGAGAAGTTAGCAGGCCATAAGACTTGCCACTTCACAAGCAGTGTCAGATGACCAGGCTATAAGAAACAGCTTCTAACAAGTGGCAGTGTGGCCATGGAAAAGGCACTCATGCCCAGATGTAGGTACTACGTCCAGCAATAATGTGATCAACCATTCCGGGAAGCCTGTCAGTACCAGACAAACCTGGACGGCTGGTCACCCTAGGAAGCGCTTACCTATCCAGGACATACTCCCCTCAGAGTCCATGTTTCTCAATTGTAAATTGGAAATGAGGTAATTCCTGCTCTGACTTCCTGACAGGCTGTTCTAAGGATCAAAGAGCACATATAAGAAAGTATTTTTGCAATTGGTAGTTACAAAATATTCATGGGGATGTGAAGTACACCATAGGGAATACAGTCAATAATATTGTAAAAACTATGTATAGTGCCAGGTGGGTACTAGACTTATTGGGAGGATGACTTCATAAATTACATAAATATCTAACCACTATGCTATACAATCTGAAACTAATATAAAATAATATTGAATGTCAACTGTAACTGGAGGGGGAAGAAAGATGTGAAAAAATAAAATAAAAAAAGAGAAAGTACTTTCTTAGAAATTCTGAGGTTGAGACCTAGAATTCTGCCACCTCCCAGCTGGTGTGGCTTTGAATAGGTTCTCTCTGAACCTAGCCTAGGTGGAGAAAGGAGTGTGCGTGCGTGTGTGTGTGTCAGGAAGGTCAGTGTTGAGAAAATCAGAAAGTACAAGGAGTGGCGTGAGTGACCTACGTCTCATGGATTGAGGCACAGATGAAACAAACTTGACAGGGAGGGACTAGAATCCCAGAGAAGACTCAGGGAGAAAACAAGAAAACAGTTGGAAAAATACATCAAAGAAAATGCTTAGTAAAAGTAAGGCATGAAATAATAAGAAAGGGGATGAAAAAAGGAAGAAAAGTCAGGGATGACTGTTAAGTTTCTGGCCCGGAAGAACATGGCTCCAGATAATGGAAATAAGTTAAAGAGCTCAACGGCTTAGAAGAAAATTTTATGAGACGTGGAGGAGGATTCTGAGTGGTCAGTTAGGAGCGGAGGGAAAGGCAGAGGGAATGGAGAGGGGTAGAAGGAAGATAACGAGCCCAGGGACACACAGGCAACTGGGGACAGAATCATGACTTGAACCCAGACCCCCAGTATTCCCTGTAGGCCAGGCTTTCTCAAAGTAGGTTCCAGGGAACACTAATCCCAGCAGCATGCTCAATGGAAGAACATGTCCCTCGGTCAAATGAGGCTCAGAGCCCTGCTTACTAAATCTTGTTTTTGAAAAGTTATGGTGTACATTAAAGGCTCTGTGGAGTGGTGCAGTCGAGAAATCTCCTTCACTTTATTTAACACACCATTTCCCAAACTTCCTTGGCCACAGAACCAGTTTATCAAGGGACATACTCTAGGAACTGTTACTCTAATGTTGCCAGCTTCACCTGTGAAGCAAACTAACTATAAAAACAAAGGAAGTTACCTACAGAACACAGGTGAGAACGCTAACCACAAATTCTGAGCAAGTTCACCTGAAAGCATTCTGGTGAAAACCACCCAAGGCACAGCGTGCAGCCCTGTCACCCTACTTGTTTATCAATATGTGGCTCTCCAAGCACCCTAGTCCCCAGAGATCACTCGCCCTCTGAAATGAGATAGCCCAAGAAAAGGGAGCTGTGACTCTTGCTCTTCCTGACAGTTCGCAGGCTCACCATCTCCTCCCCTCCCCTCCCCAGTGCCCCAGTACTCCTCACGCCTTCCCTCCCTCCAACACTGAACCAGTTCCATCATCGTGAGAACTGTTCCCATTTCTCTTCTTTTGAGACACAGATCTGATCATCACTTTCCTGCTAAAAACCTCCAGTGGCTCCAGGGCTATGTAGCCTTGGACGAGGTAAAGACAAACCTCTTAGCTTGGCAACAAGGCCCTTCAGTCTCGGCTCCCACTCCCTTCCCATTCTTATAAACCGTGCCTATGTCCACACTTTTCCCTTTGCCAGAAATGCCCTTCCCTCTTTGCTCCAACAGCACATTTTTGCGTTGAGAGATGGGCCAGAATCTTAAAATAGAAACCCATATCTGGCCTCTTTTTCCTTTCTTCATTATCACAGAACTACATAGCAGATCCCCTGGAACAGGAAGGGGATCCTCAGGTTTCTCCCTGGCGATTCACCTTCCTCTCAGAAAGGACAGGGCCCTCACAGATCAGTCCCTCAGGTGACTGACTTACCTGCCGACCCATTTCCAATATCCCAGGGTGCCCTCAAGTGGCTAGGTGGCACACTCTAGGACTAAATAAGGGGTCACCTTGGACTATTTTCTCTATCAGATTCACCTGAGACAATCTGTAAAAATTTAGTCTCAGGCTCCTCCCCTAGGGAGCTAGACCTTGGGAAGGACCTAAGTGGATAATTAACAAGGATACTAGGTGATTCTGTTTGTGCAAGTTGGGCAATGGGGAGCTGAACCTCCGATCTTCACAAGTCTTGCGGCTTTCAGGCAAGGAGGGTCCCTTCAGGGTCTTCTCACACCTCATGGAAGCAGCCCTTCCCCACAGGGCTTCCCAAGGCCTGGGCTGCTTGACTCCTCAGCCCTGGGCGAAGCCTTTTGGAAGGCCCTGCTGCACAGTGCACTTGTGAAAACCATAAAAGAAGATCGTCACTGGGCTCATCTCACTTCACAGAGCCCCACAACATCTGTAAACCCCCAGCCCCACCCCACCTTTGGTTTTCAAGATACTACTAAACATAACCTCATTTTCGGGAACTCGAGAGGCATCTGGACTATCATTGTACCAACCTGCTTACACCTTCTGAAACCAGCCCAGAAGACAGGAATTCACACTTGGTCTGCCTAACCTCCTGAAGCAGACACCTGCAGGCTGGAAAGCATCAGTTTTGCCCCATCGGGGAATTCCAGTCAGGTGGTCCTGAGATGAGGAGAGGATGCCAGGGCCCTAGTTCAGCTCCACCAGTGGCTTGCTGGATGATCTTTAGGGAAGTACTATCTGCTCTCAGGATACTGGTTTCCCATTTGTAAATTACAGGGATTGGAATTCGACCTGCCCCAAATGGATTCTTACCACCTCTCCCATCGGCTCCTCCAAAGCCTCCATGTAGAGCTCTATGACTGAACAGCCTCTTTTCACTCTCCTGCTCCTTTCTGCACCCCACTCACAACCCATATCATGTCTCATTGAGAGCACCCTGACCCCCGGATCCTGCCCTCCTTGTCTAATCTGGCGATTCTTTTCTCACCTTCTCTCTGTGAAGTCTCCACAGCTCTGAGAATCCTGAGGCTCACACCTCTGAAAGTGGACAGTACTTGGCAGCCAGTGGTTGCTGCAGACCTGGCACTGAATGCCTTTTTGGGTGCAGTGCCAGCCGGAAGGCCTTCCTGAGTGCCCTGCACACCGCCTGCTGTGCTGCAGGGGCCATGCTCCACTGCACGTCTGGCATCCCACCGAGGAAATACATAGAGCTAAGACTCCAGGAGGGCAGTGACTAGCTCTGCTACATGTCTCAGTGCCACTGCCTGCGGTCTCAGAGAGAGGGGAGAGGAGGAAGCAGAGGGCTGAGAGCTGCATGACAGTCCTCAGACTGAGCCAACACTCTCTTGCTGTGAGGCGTATGGCGTGTGCTACCACAGGCCCTCAGCCCCGCTGGGCTGGCTTGTGTGTTTTCTTGGCTCTAGGAGCTGGGAAGCGGGGTTACGTAAGCAGATGAGCAGATGTGAGCCTGTCCTCTACTCCCCCAGCGAAAGCCCTGCCACGTGGGCGTCTCAGCTGGGAGTCCAGGTCATAGCCTTGCGTGTAAGTCACTCAATAACTTCAATGTGTGAGCTCCACTAAGACAAATTCCACTGCTCCCTTGCTCAGCATGGCAAACCCAAACACACACATGCCCTTCCATCAAAAGCCCCGCTAATCTAGAGCCAACCCAGCCTCACTTTCATGCTAGCTGAACCACTGGTTTAATCCTCTAACCTCAGCAAAACAGGCTGGAAATTTAGTCACTGCCTCCCAACTGGACTGACCGACTGGCCAGTGGTTCAAGACAAAATCCTTAGCCAGATGCTGAGTTATGACACTGTTTCTCAACCTTGTAAGTGGTTATTCATTAAATGTAACCAATGTATCATAACACCTGTTCTTCCAAGATTAAGAAACTCTTACTTTTTAAATGTTAAAATGTCCTTTCTTTTATGAAATTATCACAGTGAATTTTGATGCTGGATTAATTTTTCCTTTATTTTCTAAACTTCCTTACTTGGCAACCATGGATCAAGCCCCCTAGTTTCTTCTGAAATTTTCCTGGGCAGTAAATTTAAACATGTGAGAAATGTGGAAGTAGGCAGTGCCCAGAGCTTTGTGGTTCTAAAAGTTGGGATGCTGGACCATCTTCCCTGACCAGGCCTCAGTCCTGACAGTACACAGCATAGCCCTCTTTGAGCTATCTCCTCCCCAACTACAGTGTTGTTCCACAGGCATCGTGGGTGGGCCATTTTCTCTGTACCAATCTTTCAAAAGCCAGATATGCCCTAGAAGCTGAGCCAGGTGCTACCAAATTCCCAGGCTTAGAAATCACAGCTGTTTACGGTAGTCCCATGTCTCATGGTGTCCCTTGTGGCCCCTTAGACTAGAAATGAGAAGCACCATCTACTACACGGGGCTCATCCCAAACGTTATCACCAATCCCACAGCTGCCTGGCTTCAGCTACATCTCCATCCCTAGGAATCCTTCTTGGAACACTCAAGGTATTGGTTCTTACTCTTCTTCCACCTCAAGTACTCACATGCACCCAGTTAGCATAGAACATGTGCCAATTGGTGCCCTGCTTGCAGCAGTGGGGCTGGATTAAGAGGCGGTCTTTGCCCTTGATAAGGGAGGGAGAACAGCTGATATGGCACAAAGGAAGGGAAGTCAACTCCAAGGCCAAAAAAGAGTTAAGGAAAGTTTTGCAGAGAGGCAGCTGCCTGAACTGTGCCCCTCAGCTCCTCTCTAGGAGTTCATCACACAGAATTGTGAGTATCCACTTGGCTGCCATGAAACCGGAGTCCACCAATAAATCCTACCTGAGTGTATGGTACAGAGCTATTCTCTATGTTCCCCTGCCACTGATGCAAGCAACAAAGAAGATTTCGATAAACCTCAAAAAAATTTGATGGAAAAGCATGGGACAGAACCACCAGGAGAGACTTAAGTTTCATGTTACCCATCTCTCATTGAGTCTTAAAATTTAACTCACAAAGGCTTGTGGAATGATTTAGTTCATAAACGGGATGTTCATGGTATTTTTCTTTATACCTTTGAGTATATCTTTAAATTTTAAGAATAAATATTTTAAAAATATAACCCAAGGTCAAGAAATTTGACCCCACCTTCATCTGTTTCCTAATAAGGGAGTGTCTTCCAAAATAAAGATTTCAAAATGTACTTACTACTCAATGACCAGAAAACAGGAATAATCTATTCCTAATGCCGACTTGACGTCTCAGACATACTACACACTGAACACAATTGCAATACCCACTATTCTTGCTGCCATTTCACCATCCAAGCCACTGTTAGACCCCGAGGAAAAAAATGGTTTTTTTCGACAGGAAGCAGAGCACATTTGTGGTCTCAGAACCCAAATGCAGGGTTCTGAGACCACAAAGTATTTACTCAAAACCCGGCATTTGGGGACATAGAGAAAAACAAAGTATTTCCGCTGCAGACCTTCTCTGGTAGAGGAGAGCTCAGGTGGCCAAGCGGAATCTGGACAAATCAGACACAGTGGGGCCAGTTACTTCTCTGTCCATCTCTGCTCAGGAGTGGCCCTGCCATGTGCCTGAACTGCTACACTTTGTAGGTTTTCCAAAATATGACCCAAAAGTAACCTGGCCAGCAATAGAATACTGAACTCAACGGAAGTGATCTCGCTTGTGCCCTGCTCTCCCCCCCGTTATAAATTCCTACCCAACCTTCTGAGGCCAAGCACTCTCATTTGCTACCGTATTTGCTTCCAAAATGATGGTGAGCTTTCCATCTATTGCAGAGGTTCTCAAACTGTGGAGTGCAAGAAGCAGCATCTGGGGAAACACGTAAAACTGCAGATTTCTGGGTCCTACTCACTAGAGTGTCTGACATAGTGAGTCTAGAGCTGAGACCCGGGACTCTACATTTTTAACAGGGCTGGAGGGACCTTGAGAATTATGCTTGGCCCCACAGTCATCCATAAAGGTTTGAAACTGAAAACCAGAGAAATTAATAAACTTCCTCAGGGACATTCTTGGACTGCCAAAAAAGCCACCCTAATCTTGTTCTTATTACTCTTTTAGGCTTCTAATGTTCATGGATATATCCACACAGGGGACAGCAAATTACAACACACATGCCCCTCTACTATGCTTTGCCCATGGGATTTCTGCCTCAGAATCCTTCTCAATCTAAGGCTCCAGGAAGCCACCAACTAACTGATCCCAGGTGCAAAAAGCGTGAACCTTATTTGACATCACTGAACTAAAGCCTCCTCAAGAGCATTTCCATACCATACATGGTCACAGTTCCCAAATTCAGGAGCATGAGGAGAAGATCCTGGGAAACCTCTGGAGACCCCAGAGCTGGGGATATGACAGTATGCTTCTGTCTGTGTGACTTAAAAAAGGTTTTCACCCACAGTGAAAACCACAGAGATGCAAGGTCCTGAGGTCAAGAAACAGTGCCAGGGATCACGGGCTTATAAAGCCCAGTAAACAGACTTCCCAGTGTTTGTCCACTGGGGAAAATTGTCCCAGGAGCAATTTCTGCTTTGTTTGGTCCTGGCCCAAAAACAGATTTCCTTCTCACTCAGCCCTTCCTCCCTCCCTCCTTACCTCCCTCCCTTCTTCCCTCCCTCCCTCTCCTGGAATTTGTGGAAACTGCGCCTGCCCACAGTTACCAGTTAGTAAGTACTACCAGGAAAGCCTGCCCACAGTTATCAGTTATCATTACCCAGAAAGGCTCAGGAGGCCAACTTGCTTGAAAACTCTATGTCAGCCCTGGAAAGATCTTGCTGCATCTCTCTCCTCTCTACAACACTTCTGGAAGGAATGATTTGAACTTCTCAGAAAAGATTAGAATGATAAAGGTCTAGTATTTTATTTTAAGATCTTCTCCCCCAGACTGAGGCAGTCCCCCTGCCTCTTTTGGGGCCTCCACTCTCAGCCTGGGGATAATCACCAATGAGTAACCCAGGGCCTGCCACTTGATAACTCCAGGCCTAGGACGACAAAAGCCACATTTACTGCCCTTCCTCTACTAATTTTTTTCTCCTCCTTAGGATGCTGGGGGGGAGAACACTTTTCACTCTGCACCTTCTTAGGTTAGAAAAAGATGTAGAAATCTGACACACAGTTCTTCAGGAAGCGAGTTTCCATGGGAACCAGCATGGTAGGAAGGGCTCAAATCCCTGTGCCACCTCTGAAAAGCCACGGGAAAATTTCATAACCTTTGAATCTTGTCAGTAATAGCACAGTGCCTAACACACAGCAGGTCTAAAATATGTATTTGCTGAATAATTATTTGAATAATACTTGTATGCAACCTTATACTATTAAGAGGCAAAGTCAGAAATTTTAAAAACTTAGAAATTAAAAATAAAGGAAACACTGGATTTTGTTAACTAATGTCACCATAATAATTAAATAAATTTAAACAAACAAACAAATAAATAAATAAATAGGCAAAGTTATTCTCAATAGAATTCAATAGACGTTAAGGAGTAATAAAGATTGTTTGCTGAGAAGAATGGGCTGAGTTCAGCTATATCAGCACACCTGAAATATAAAAAACTAAGGGAATTAACACAGTTACAGAAAAAGCAGAGAGACTGCACAAAACAAGGAGAAAAGTGTTATTTTCAAACAAAGATAGCATGGGCAATGTTAACAAATAGATGACAGATTCAGAAAAGATACCTGCAATGTCTGAGACCAGCAAGGAATTAGTATCCAGGGTGTATTTTTAAAATCCTGCATATCAACAAGAAAAATATAAGAACCACAGTGAATAAAACAGAAAAAAAAAAAAATTATCTTGAATCAGCAATTTGCCAGAGAGTCCCAAAAGCCATCAAGCATATAAAGAAATACTCAAGTTTATTTATAATTAGAGAAAAGCAAGTTAAAACAAGAGCTCTCCCAGCACATTTATTCATTTGGCAAAAAAGTTAGGAAGCTAGTTATTATCAAGTATTTGTGAAGATACAGAGATGCTCAAGCTCCACTAGTGGAAATGTAAATGGGGACGGCCATTCTGGAGTGGTATCTGGCACTCCCAAATCTACATGAATACACATACACTGGTCTGGAAAGGACAGTAGAAGGCTGTTCCTATAACAGTTTTGTGAAGGTAGTGTTGGAGTCTATCATTAAGCAAGGGAGGAAGAAAATTAGGATGAACACCATAGACACTAGATGTACACACAGCAATGTGGATGGACCTTAAAAACAAGAGTGTGCACCTGGAGTTCAATCCCCGATTTCTAGCTATTACTCTCTACTAAAAAGAACTAGAGCTCCTCTGAGAGGCATCTGATTCCAGCGTTGACTCAAGGAATGATCAACAAGAACCTGGAACATCTTTCTGTGCCCAAAAGGAACAAAGTGCTCAAAGAATGATGGAAAGGGCATAGGAACAGCCTGAAGAGGATCTCATTGGCCAAATCTGGGAGTGTCTGAGCACCAAATAAATAATACTAATAAAGGATTATGTGCTATTGAATAAAGTAAGAATCCAGAAGTCTGCACTGAATTAATAGGGAAGAAGGGAAAGCTTTTCCTTACAGGAAAGTGCCAACTAATAAAGGCAGAAGGAATAACAGAATTTGATCACCAACCACCATAATGATAACCAATTCAGGCAAGATCATCAATAGATGCTAAAAAAAACAGTGGATGAAAGTTTGCAGAATAACAGGATATTTATATAATCTCAAAGTAAATGCCCATGAGATACTTTTTAATTAAAAAGGGTAAAATTATAACTTGATCATGGAGAAACGGCAGATGTTACCGTAATGAAATGATCAAAGTTCACACCGCCAGTAAGTACCAAATTGACAGCATGTGCTTCCAGATATCATGCACTGAGAACTCAGCATCACTCATGTGGTATTCTTGTCAAAAGTGCATAATCCAAACTTCATCACAAGGAAACGTCAGATAGGCCCAAATTGATGGGCCTTCTATAAAATGAGTGGCCTGTACTCTTTAACAATATACTGTGTAATACTAAAAAAAAAAAAAAAAAAAAAAAAAAGAGGCTTCAGGCATTGTTTCAAATTAATAGAAAGACATGACAACTGAATACAATGCATGGTCTTTGACAAGGACATTCCTAGGACAACTGACAAAATCTTCCAAAGATCTGTAGATGAGATTTCCTGACTTGGATCATTACATTATGGTTATATACAAAAAAATTCTTACTTTAAGGAAATACATACTGAATATTTAGAGATAAAGGGGCATGGTTCAGACTATATCACACACATACATGTACATGGAGCAAGAAAGAAGAAAAGAGAGAAGAAAAAAGCAAATATTGCAAAATGTTAACATTTGGGGAATTTAAGTAAATCCAGAAGATATCCAGAAATTCTTTGTATAATTCTAGCAATTTTTCTCTAAGTTTCAAGTTCTGTTAAACTTAAAAAAAAAAAAAAAAAGAGAGAGCTGGGTAAAAAAAAATTAGAATCAGAATGAGCTATAAAATAATGCTATTTACATAAGTTAAAAATACATGTACATATACCGTATGATAGATACATTTGTAAGATATTCTCAAAAAGACAAAACAAGAGTAATGGAGAACAGAATGGCGGTTGCCAGGGGTTAAGGGCTGGAGGACGGGACTACAAGGGGAATTTTTTTGGGTGATGGAAATGTTCTGTATCCTGATCTAGGTGGTGGTTACACAAACATATACTTGTGTTAAATTTACAGACCTATATACACCAAAAGTCAATTTTACTATATGTTCATCTAAAAAAATTAAAATTTATTTTAAAAATGCATATATGTAAATCAGCAGTTCCCAATTTGCAAGAGCAAAAACAGATACACATTAAGTACATTAGAATGGTTGTCCATGGTGGAGTTGGGAAAGTGAGGATGAGGATAAAAGAAAACAAATAAATAAGGCATGAGAGAGAGCCCACGATGATAATAGGCCATTAAATAGTTGGATGGTTGGATGGAAAGACAGAAGAAAGTACAGAAGGAAATAAATAGAGGAATGATGGACAATGAGCTGGATGTATCCTTCCAGGACTGTACAGGGGAGAAAGGAGCCCTGACCTCTAGACCAGACCAAAGTCTCTGAGAAAATCTACAATACTGTGGGGACAGATTCATCAGCCATGACAGCCTGATATCATCAAACATGAGATAGAGCAGGGGTCCTCAAACCATGAGCTGCGGACCTTTGTGGGTCTGTGGCCCGTTAGGAAACAGAGCAGAAAGTGAGTGGCAGGTGAGGAAGCAAAGCTTTATCTATATTTGTAGCCATTCCCCAGTACTAGCGTCACCACCTCAGTGTCACCTCAAATCATCAGGCATTAGGGTCTCATAGGAGCACCTGTCCCTTGTGCCAAAAAGGTTGGGGACTGCAGAAATGAAGTACTCATTTCCCTGCTCTGACTTTTGACTCACTAGCTGTCTGACTAAACTATGCCTTCCTTTATAGTCTGCCTGCAGCCAGAGAATTCAAAGACACATGTCGAGAGTTCTAATCCTCCCAGTAAATCAGAAATTGGGCATTCCAGCATATAAATAAGTCTCCTAGGCATTTTATTACTGAGTCAGCTGCCCCTCTGATATGTTCTGAAGCCCTGACTGAATTTCTGGACCAGTAATGCTGGACATAAGTACATCCTTCCCTCTCCAACTAGAACCAAACTTTGGACTGTGGAGAGCCTGCTTCCCTATGGGCCATTTGGGCAGTCTGCCAGCCAGGCACTCCTGGTAGTATCTCTCTGGTATTAGGACCACTTTAAATGTAGTAGCTCTGATTTCCTTCTCTAAAAATTGAGTATAATAATGTGTCCTTTTCAGGTGGTAAATGAGATAACACATATACATACTTATCAGAGTACTTGACACTAATAGATATTCAATAAATATTACTTTGCCTTCTCACTGACTCCCTAGAAATTGAAAGCCTATAGATTATTACAGCTCTACAATAGCAAGTGGCTAAAATTTCACTTTTCGAACTCTGATCCACTGACAAGAGTGACAGATTTGGAAGAACAGCCTGGGACTTCAAAAAGTCCTTTTGGTATACTATGTCTTCTTGCAACACATGAGGGTTGAACAGCAATTCTGTTCATCTTTTAGTGTAGGGACGAGTACTAAAATGTTAAAGAACCATAGTAGAAAAGAATACAGGAGAAATAAATTATAATCTTGGAATGATGAAGACCTTCCTAAGTGAGAAAACAACCTGAAATGATATAGGAAAAGACATTTAAAAACATAAAAACTCAAAACTTCTGTATGGTCAAAGCTACCAGAGATAAGAAAAGTGACAGAGAGATCATATTTGCCAACAAAATATAATAAAAGAGCAATATTCATACTATTAAAATCTTACAAACATTTTTAAAATAGAAAAATGAGTAAAAATATGAACAAGTAATTTACAGACTACAAATAGCCAAAAAACAAGATAGTTTGCTCAACATCATCAGTAATTAGAGTAACACAAATTAAAACAAGATATCACATTTGACCATCATATTGGCAAATGTAAAAAGACTGGTAACATCCAGTGCTGGCAAGGATGTGGGAAACAGGTGCTCCTCATACACAGCTGATGAGTATAAAGGGAAGGCAGTTTGACAGTATCTATCAAAATGTTAAAAGTGCATGAGCTCTACATCTCAAATCAATAACCTTGCACCTTTAGACACTACAAAAAGAAGAGCAGACTAAGCCTGAGGCAAGCAGAAGAAAGAAAAGAGCAGAAATTAATGAATAAGAAAACAGAAACAATACAGGGGGAAAATATTAAAGGAACAAAAAGTTGGTTCTTTGAAAAAAAATCAACAAAAATGGCAGTTTTGGCGAGGGTGACCAGAAAAAAAAAAGATTCAAATTTCCAAAGTCAAGAATGAAAAAGGGAACATCCCCTACCAATCTTATAGAAATTAAAAGGATTTTAAGAGAATAGTATAAACAAGTGCATGCCAACAAATTAGATGACTCAGATTAGATTAAGTTGACAAATTCCTAGGAAGACACAAACTACCAACATTAACTCAAGAGTGAAGAGAAAATCTGCATAGAACAGTAACAAGTAAAAAAAAAAAAAAAAATTAAAAAAAAAAAATTGAATCAGTAAGCATAAAGCTTCCAACAAAGAAAAGCCAGGGCCCAGATGCCTCACTAGTGAACTCTACTAGATATTTAAAGAAGAATTAATACAAATCCTTCAGAAATGCTCCCTAAAATTAAAGAGGAGAGAACATTTCCTTACCCTTTCTATGAATCAGTTTCACCACGAGAAAGAAAACTACAGATCATTTGTCAATTATACTTTAATAAGTCAAAATAAAACTACAGATCAATATCTCTTATGAATAATAACCCTTGACAAAATATTAGTACATTGAATCCAACATATAAAAAGGATTATACACCATGAACAATTAGGATTTATTCCAGGAATTCAAGATTGATTTATATCTTAAAAAAATAATAAAAATAAAAAAACAACGTATAATACATCATACCGATAGATTAAACAACAAAAACTCCATGATTTACCTTAATAAACACAAAAGCATCTGACAAAACATATTACCTATTCATGATAAAAAATACTCAACAAACTATTCATGATAAAAACTACTCAACAAACTTCCTTTCCTCACTTGATAAAGTGAATGTGTATGAAACTCTCACTGCTAACATTATACTTAATAGCAAAAGACTGAATATTTTCCCTTAGGGATCAGGAACAAGACAAGGAAGTCCTCCTAATCACATCTATTCAACATTGTACTAAAAGTTCTAATTAGGGCAATTGGACAAGAAAAAGAGCTGCTGTGAAAGTTAATGAGCTTGGTAAATACTGAAAAACATCTGTTCTGAGAGTGCTCAACTGATGTTGCTAGAGCCCATGACCCCAGACTTACTCATCCCCTGACTTTTGATTTTGTGCCTAGAAACTAGAATTGCTGGAAGGATCAAGTGAGTATGGATTTGTCCAGTAAGACTCAGTCCTGGCTCACAGGGACCACTGACAGTCACCTTGGCTTTACATGGGTGGGTCCTAGAAGAGATAGCACTCAACTGTCCTGCAGTGAAGCCATTTAGCCATACTGAGCAAGAGTGTATGGTTACATTAGAATTCCCAGGCAGGAAGAGACTCCAGAGAGCATCCAAGCCAATTTCTCATCTCACTTTCTAGATGGGTAAACCTGAGGCCCAGTGAGAAGATGTGACTTCTCTCAGATTATTCAGTAGGTTGGTACCAAAGCTGGGCTGAAGGGCTTGGCATCCTGGCTTCTAACATCAGCCCTGGATAAAAACAGGCCTATGCCTAAGTTTTTCTAACAACACATCAGGCACAGGCCACTGGGCATCTCAGGCTATGCCCACCTATATCCAGACCCCATTTTTTAGCATATACCTTCTCACCTCCTTAGACTCCAATGATCCCTCCAGCTCCTCCTCCTGACTACTTGGCTACTTGTGATCTATGAGGACATCTCCCCAGGATACTGACGATGTCTACCTGAAGGAGGGAAAGCTGTGTGGATCACCACAGAATCCTGGCATACCTGACACATGGCAACACACACTCCAAATTCCCAGTGTTGTGGATGCAACAAGATGGAGGCCTTCTCTTTGTGGCCTGGAGTAGGAATGTTCATATAGAAACCAGGCCACAGTCTCCATGAAACCTGGTTCCAGGCTGTACTCTCTCCCTAAGCTGTGAGCTATGTGTATAACCTCACACCTTTCCTTCCTCCTAACTGTGCCCCGAACAGATAGAAAAAAAAAAAAGAAGAAGACAACTACACTTGGAAGAAATTTTATGCTGCAACCTACTATACTGAATATATGCCCAAGGGAATGGGTTAGGCATTGATCAAAAGACAAGAGTAATGCTATTACCACAAACCTCATCTCATTCAATCCTCTTATCAACCACCCCCTCCCCACCCAAGTAAACATTATCTCCCCATTTTACACAAGAAGAAGATCTTGCCCTGGGTCCCCTGGGAACATTATGCTGGACAACAACTCTGGCCTGATTCCTAACAGACTCTGTTAAGTCAAGGCTAATTGCTATGGAATACAGAAGACGGGACATATGGAGTGGCTGCAAGGTGAGGAGAACAGCTGTCCCAAGTTGAATGCATCCCGTCTGCTAGATTTGTAAAACTTTGGTCATTGCAATCGCTAGCTCTAAAGTCATTCTACCATTTATGCAAGTTGTTTACAGAAGGGGCATGTGCATGGGGGGAGGCTATAAGGACAGAACTTCATATTTGGACCTTGAGCTACTGAGTAACTTATTTTTACCCAAGATAATCTAAAAGTCTTTCTTGTCTGGGCTCCATTTCCAGATCTGCCAGATCAGAGTTCCCTCATATAGGTTAAATGGTAAGCGCCCAAGCTAGCCCATCAGAACCTAACACAGTTTCTGTTGCTGAATGCAGTTTTTCCAGCAACCAACCCACAGAGTTTTAGATCAGTACCGCTTTTTTTTTAAGTCAGGCTTTTAAAGTCAGGGTTTACCCCCATTCTATAAGTTTGACAGAATAAATAAAGGAAAAAGTAAACATTCTTATCTTATGTAAATTAATTCTTTGGCCAATGTGTTGAAAGAGCCATCAGTAAGGCTTCATGAACACAAATGCCCAGAGGCAATGGCTTACAGGAAAAGCCTCAAGTCTAAAGTGGCCCCGGGCCCTATACATGGACCTTAAGAGGCACAAAGCCCCAGGGCTGGGAGTGTTTAAGTGTGGGACTCCACATAGAACCGACTCTCGACTCTCCGCTGGGAGTCTGCTCTCTTTAAAAGCCAATATCCCTGGTCCAGGAATTTAAATTTAGGGCCTATGGATTATTTCAACCTCACAAAACAAATGGCAATATGAATCAGTGTTGTAAAGATGACCATATCTTCTGGCCCAGAAATTCCTCTTCAGCAATTTAGGCCAAGGAAATAATTCAACTGATGCAACAAATTACACAACGCGAAAATGTTCAATATTATCTATGACTGTGAAACCCGAAATGTTGAATATCAAGGGAATATCCATAAGAATTTTAGAGAGCAGCTATAAAAGATAATTAGGATAATTATAAACAATATAACAGTTTGTAAGACAAGGTTGAATGAAAATAGCGGAATGCAAAATAGTTTTACACTATGATTGCAACAAGGATATAATGTGTATGCATTTGGAAAGTAAATGCAAGTTTTGCTATAGTGGTAGGCGCATGTTTTGTTACAGGTAGATAGTAGAATTATGTCTTTAAACATTTAATGTGATGACATTTTCAATTAAAAAAATAAATGGAACAAATCCTACAAAGCAAAAGTCAAACTCTTCACAAATAAGAATTACTAGTACTACCAATAATAGATAACATATATTCATTCAGAGCTTATTCTGTGTTAGGTAGTGTTTTGGGCTTTTTTATGCCTACTACCTAAACTTCACATCTATGAGGTAGACACTATTATTATCCCCACTTTACAGATGAGAACACTAAGGCACAGAGAGGATAAAACCTTTTCCGTAGGTATCACATGGCTAACCAGAGTGATAGAAACATTCCCCAAGACATTTCAGAAGTCATCTGTCAACTAAAATCTTTATGCCTGCTTAGAGATGATAAAATCCTCAGCAAAAGCCTCACAAGAGCCCTTGAAACAGGTAGTGGACAATGAGATTCACAGGGCATTTCAGAGGCCTTACGTGTTGCAGATATAACCAGGATTCCCCCCCCTCCCCACATCAACCTAGACTCCAGGAGAAAGAGGAGGGCACTAAAGACCAAAGGTCCAGCCCATTCAAACTTCAGAGATAAGGAGAGACACCAACTGAGCAGGACTTGTCCAAAGTAATGTAATGAGTTTCGAGAACCAGAACTCAGAATCCTCACTCCAGTGATCTTCAAGGCTTACCCCTACCCTCTGCAGCCGTGACACCTCTCTTTTTATATCTCTTTCGCCTCGCTTCAGTCTCGCTATCCTCAGGCTTCCCCTGTCCAGCATGGTTCCCAATTACACTAGCTTCTCTCTTCTATCATCTTCTATTCATTCTGCCTCTACTTCTTGTCCATTCCTGCCTAGCTGGTGACTCTACGTAACAGCTGGGCCTCAGCTATGACGTTCTTCCCATGTGACAGCAGCTAGAGGAAATTATAAGCTGTGGCCTGCTGTTCCCAACCAAGGAGACTGTTCACACAGGCTGAGACACAGGGATGCTAAAATCAGTGTTTGGAAGAAAGGCTCTTCATTTTGACGCTGGCCCTGGGGGCACCCATGCTTCCTTTCTCTGGCCACAAGCCATTGTCAGAGTCTGTCTGCTGCTGAGGGGCTCCCTGAGAGCAGCACTAGCCCTTGTTCATGTATAACTCCTATGCTTTATATAGTATAGTTACCAATAAAGTTTGCTGAATGAGTAAATGAGTCCCTATTCTCCTCCTTGGGGCCCCTCTTAACTTTGGGGTGAAGACTCAAGTCGACCAGCCAGGCAGAGACCCTGTCCAGGTTGCCTGAGTGCTCAACTGAAGGCCAGGGGATATCTAACACCTCACAGAATGCAGTTTTCCTACTTCCACCCATGTCCACTCTTATCTCGGAGTCCTTTCCTGTTTTTTTTTTCAAGTTGAAGGTGTGTCCTGAAACAGCAACGGCTGGCAGCTCTGGATGTCAAAATCAAAAGGACATTATGCAAAACAGGAAGAAACTTTAAAAGAACTTTTGAAAGGCATTTTTAGAATCCACTGGGCCTTAGGACCTGCCAATGACTGAACCCCTGGCCAAGGCCCCTCCCAATGACCTCCAGTGGTAGGGCAGGAAGGAGCCTGATCTCACTGGTCACGCTGATCTAACATAACCCTGCCCCTTTCCTCAGCACAGCCTTGCCCTAATCCCCAGGCTCAGTGCCAAATGACCCCTGGCAGATTCCCAAACCCAAAGCATCTCTCAGAAGAGAACTTAGCTCCAGTGAGGACACTCAAAGTGGAATATCTTCAAAATAAGACACTTTGGGAAGAGCCTAGCCACTGGCCTGAAGGCTGATTTGCACTAATCCACCTGAACAAGCCTCTACTGAGTGCCAGGCTCTCCCAAACTCAGAGGCTTCTCCTAAAAGGAATTCCAGAAACCTACAGGTTTCTCATTTCATGACCCCTCCCACATCTCAGTACCCTCTGAAAGTAAGAGAGCTGTGCTATGTATTTCAGAGTCTGAGCCGCTAGCTTGTTCTCACACCTATGAAAATAGTCAAGTCAGTCAACAGCACTGGGTTAGCTAGCTGGTTGTTCACCCAACAGCACCACCCCAGTGCCACACAGTTCCACGGCCCAAACACAAGCCTAGCCCAGAGACTTGGCTGCTAAGGAAACAAAAGCAGAAGTTACTGAGAAAGTTGACTCTTGAGGCCTCACCCCCACTGATTCTTTTGACAGCAAATTTCTGATGAGCCTGATCCCCCCAAGAGCCTGCCTCCTAGCCTGGCCCTCTGCCCTTGCCCCAGTCACTTCCTTCATCTAGTTTCCTTTTTAATAAGAATTCTAGAAACATACTTCATTCAGCAATGAACGGTACTCATCTGCCAGCAATAAGCAAAAAATGTAATTTTTGAAGGGTCTATTCTTTAGTAAACCTGGTTTAAAGACCAAGGCCTTCTCAAAAAGCACCTGCACCTTATTTATTTTTTTAGAAAATGGTACTATGGAAACAACCCAAAAAGTACATAAAGCTTTATGTATACCAGACCACTAAAAAAAACCCTCCAAAACTGTGTGGTATATGTGTGTGCAACAACTATTAAATGATAAAAGTTATGGCATAATCAGCTGACAAAATATAGCCTTGGAGGCTTTTAAAGGTATATATCTATACCAACATATCTGCCCACCTATGATGATATCAGCTATATTCTTAAACATGTACAAGAAAAAAGACTAGCAGTAAATATGCCAACATAGTTTGTCTATGTGACAGGAATATAGATAGGTGTGCTTTTTCATCCCTTAACTTATCAAATTATTTTTCAATGAGCCTATATTACTTCTTATGAAAGGGAGGAAGAAATAATTGATTCCTCAGACAGGCAAACGCAAACAACCACAGTCCATATACCGGTGGGGCAAATGCTTCTCCTCCTCTCTCTCTCAGGGCTTCCAGAGGGGCTTAGAAGAAGAGGCAGAGGGATAGAGAAGCAGCTATTTAACACACCCAGACCAGACATTAAAATCACTGCCAAACAATTCAGCAACAACCAATTACATAGCCCCTGGCTTGCATCTGTGTAGGGAAGGGGCGGGCTGAGGCCAGGCTGAAAAGTAGAACCTGAAACAATGAGCGTTGTGAGTCAGCCCTTCTGCCTTTAAGCCACGTTCACTCAGAACCAGCTCCCTGCAAGACCTCATCCCCTACCTCCAAGCCACCACAACCTTCCAACCTGAAGGTCTCCAACCTTTAGAACAGAATTTGAGATCTCTCCCCAAGTTGGTGACCTGCCTGAGCCCAGGTAAACACAGAGGCCCTTTACAATCACAACCACAGTCTGGCTCCCAAGACCCCTCATCAAGTTAAAGAGACAAGCAGAGGTCACCGAATCCAATCCCATGCCTTTTTAATAATTCCCACAGGAGTCAGGGTCTGGCTGGCTGGCCTTTAAAGTGACCTCACTGCCCAGAAACCACACTCAGCAGTGCCACAGCCAAAAGTAAAATGGCCACAGTGCCAGGCCCTCAAGGGATTTAAGCAGAAAGGGCAGACCATTGTCCCGAGACAGCTGGATTGCTGCTTAACTGGATGAGAAAAACTGGAATTTCCAGGTGGATGTGGATTCAAGCAGAATTCCAGTCTCTGTTCTGGATCAGGAGTAAGAAGAGAACAAGGGGTAGGAGGCACTCACTGAGTAAACAGCAGTGGAGAAATCGCCATGTTTGTTTGACCACAGGATGACTGGGCCCCTTTCACACACAACCAGAGCCCAGCTGAAAACTCAAAGTCTAGAAAGCCCCTAGGGCAGAATGTAGGAAGGACTGAGACTGCCTTGGCATTATCTATCCCATCATTTCCAACCCATAAATTAGTTAAGTCCCAGCCTGGGAATCCCTACCCTGCTGCTACTCAAAGACCATAATACCCAGCCATATGGCTGCTGATGTATCATTATAGTCATTATTAAGAAGCAAGTTAAATATTACCCAGCAGAGCTAATGTGAGGCTTCAGAAATTAGAAACACTTTCACACAATCAAATAAAAACCAGGTCTAGAGAACTTCGATACCAATTCTGGGTTTCTGAACAAGAGAAAAAAAGTAAGAAGAAACAAAAGTTAAGGAGGATTGGTAGAGGGAGAGCCTAAACACACACACACACACACACACACACACACACACACACACACACACACAGTTTCCCTAAATGACATCAGCATAGTTTAATTATACCTCCTCTGCCTAAATTGTGAGTTCCTAAAGAGGAGGTATTTTGTCATTTTCCTCTTTGTAGCTCTAGTGCCCAGCACAGGACAGACATGTTGTCCGAACTGAATGAATAAAGTTACTAGATGCCCTAGCCATCAAGGACATCCAGGCAAGTTGCTTACCATAGAAGACCTTGAAGATGGACCCATAAACACAACTAGCAGGGATCTTCCCAAACTCTAGGCCACATCAGGCTTCCATGAGCTAGGTGCCTACTGGTAAACATTCTCAAGAAAGAGCACTGGACTGGGACACAGGAGACCCAGGGTTCTAGCCCCAGCCAGCCACTCCCATTTGTGTGTACTGAGGCAAGACCTCCTTCCCCCGACCCCACCCACCCCCACCCACCAGCACAATGAGGGATGGGGGCCAGGGGACTGATCAGTCCCATTCTGGAATGATAAGGTTCAGAGACACTGCAGCAGTTTGAATCCGATCCCATATTTGGCTCTTGCTCCCTTTGCCCCAAGGAACTTCCACTGGGGTTCATCAGGTGAAGGCTCCCACACTTGTTCAGAGTCTGGGAAGAATTACAACAGGTAGGAATCACTCCTACCACCATCAGAAAGCCAGATAGCCATGGAGGATATTTCTCAACCTCAGCCTGTTGAACAAGAAGGCATGTCTGTGTGTACACATCGATAAATATTTTCCTCCAGGAAAAGCAACAGGACAAAACTGGTTCAAAGGACTAGTTCTCTAACCTCCCAAAGCTTAAAGATCTGGACACAGGAGAGGCTCTTTGTGCCTTCCCCGCCTAAGATGAGGCTCCACCCCAAGCTGGAAAGTAATGAGGTTCTAAGACTCATCTCCAAAGGGGAAAGAGAGCCCTTTCCCAAGCATAGGCGAGGACAGAAGTCCCCAAAGTACACACTGTCCTGGGCTTGTGTCCACATGTGTGCATCTGAGGGAAGGGGGCAGGGAGGGGTAGCGTGCTGGTAGAGAAACACCTGAGAGCTCAGAGCCCTCAATGCTTTGTCTTCACAAGGGCACAAACCAAGGCAGGGACTCAGCTGACAGCCCACACAAAAGCCATGGAAACTGGCTCCTGGTCAACTGGTCAACTGACTACCTGCGGCTGCTATTTGCTGACCCAGGTGCCCATGACACTCTGGTGCCCACCTCTAGATCAGAGTCTTCTTTTGAATAAATGAAGAGGATCTCCTCATAGCAGAGCTTGCAAGAGTGGTCTCTGGGGTTTAAACAGTCCTGTACTCAACCACTGCCTCCTGCCCCATGCACCACAACCTTTGAGAGGGCTCTGCCAAATATAGCAAGCCCCAGCTGAGTCCTCAGGTCAGCCCTGCCTCTCCTAACCAGTCCAACATGAGGTACTGCCCACCCCACATCCAGCCCCTCTCTGGGCTAGCAGTGCCAGCACCAGTCACATTGAGCTGCCTCCAAATCTGAGCAGAGATAACATTCCAGGAAAAGAAACGCAATTCAAGGCCACTGCTCCTCCCAGGCTGACTAAACCATAGACAAACACCCAAGCAGCCAGGAAAGGGAGCCTCACCACAGAGTTCACTGGAGTGGATGCTGAGCAGCACCCCCTGAGGGCCAAGATGACGATACCTGCAGGGCTGCTCTCCCTGGGGAACTAACTTGTAGGAATCCTCAGGAAAAGGCCCACCTCCCCACTGCAGCACTCAGTTGGGAGGCCTCACACTAACCCATGGGGGTGCCAGGGGCAGAGCCTACTGTCGCTCTATACTGTCCTACATCGCACAGTGTAGACAGAGGCAAGATTCAAATCTAAGTCTAGCTGAAGTCAGTTCCAAGGCTCTGACAACCCACGACAGATCAAACAGTGACCTGTCAACAGCCCAGTCTGGTGCCTGGCTCCTCCACAGAAAGGCATAACTATTCCCCACCACCTACCAGCCGGGAGGGATCGCAGCATCTGGTCCAGACCTCTGGACACCAGAAAGTAGAGCCAAGTTGTGGAAAGGAACTGCAAGTAGTGAAAAGGCCACAGCTCTAAACCCCACGGATGCTTTCTCCCACCAACCTCAAAACCAACCCGCAAGAGTTTTGGTAGACACCTGCCCAGCTGAACAGATGGGCTCAACCGCCGCCCCCCCCCCCCCAACACACACACTCTGTCTCTCTCTCTCCCCCAGGGAGACTTTCCCCCGTCCCAGCCAGAAACTTCCCTCAGAGAGCGGCACCCAACCACTCAAACCTAAGGGCTCAATTAAAATGAAGAAAAACCCTCCGCCTTCACTTTCTGGGACTGCCTCAGCAAGATGCGTACACATCATGGTCCCGTGCCTGTCACACAAAGGCAGCCAAGATAGACAACGTCCAGGGCCTCTCTCCTCACCCTCCAAAACATTATCTCTCAGGAAGTCCCTTCCAGCAGCCAACTCGGAAACACCAGTAACTGGTCACCGATCACTAGCGTCATTACAAAAGAAAGCAGAGGTGAATCACCACAGCCTCTCATGCTTCATCAAGAAGACCCTATACCTCAAACACTAATTTAATGAACTTTGGGGCACTTTTCTCTAATTTGCTAATTTATTTATCTTTCTGCATAAAGTCCACATAACCATTAAAAACAAAAAGACAAAACCTGGCCTTTTTGGGGATAAGAGGACTCACTCTCTCTTCCTCCTTTTCTCAGACTGGGAGTCTGAGGAATAAAATTTCAAGTCCCAATTACTATTTACCACGTACTTAACCTACATGATTTCATTTAGTCCTAAAAATAACCCTGTGAGTTAAGCATGGACAATCCCATTTTACTCATGAGGAAGAGACTGTGAAACTCTATATCATGCACTGAGCAGCAAGGCAAAGATCTGACTTCATTTTATAGGACTAGTCTGCTTCCCAGACAAACCCTCAAGTCCAAATGAATTCCAATTTTCTGCTTTAAAAAAGTCTTCTTTATTACCACAATTCATGTCTGACCAATTGCTAGAGCTTCCTCCCAAACTGGATATAAAAATATTGAAGTAATTATTGGAGAAATTGAGCAAGAGCATGTAGGAGGCCTGCTCTGCCAGGGTTCTGTGGAAAAATATAAGAGTTCCTCTTGGCAGGACGCCTGCCTGCCTGCCTGCCTGCCTGCCTGCCAGGGCCCCTCACTCAGAACAACATTCTGGAAACCCTGGCATTAGAAATGAGCAGCCTGATAATCTTGGGTGCAACCTGTGGCTGCCTTGGGCCTGACTGCCTGTGGATTACAGGTCAAGGAAAGGTCTGGAAGTAGGCTCAAGCCAAGAATGCAATCACACCCACCCAAGCTCTCAGTCCAAGCTAAAACAGAGGCTGGAGGTTAAGGTTCACATCCTCTGAGCAAGATAATTCGGACTCCCCGCAGCTCCCAGAAAGGGACAACTCGGTGCTAACTGGTTATATTTCAGCCCTGCAGTCCCCAGGATACACACCTTACACTCTCACAAACACCTATGGCCCGTGGGACGGCCAGCTCACTGAGGTTTTGGGAACCTACTAGGGCAGGAAGCAGGGTAGGAGGGCCCCAGGGCAGGGATCTCTAATTGGAGGAGGAACTGAACACAATGGTGACAATTTACTGCGGATTTACCATCATTAATGTAAACACTTGTTTAAGTTACTCGCTCAAAACCTCTGGAAAAAAGTTAACCCTCGTTCAGCCAAGAATGGTTGAACTGCGAGATCGGCTCCCATCCCCACCGGAGGCCTCATCATCCATTCCCCAACTGGAGTGGGTTACCATGATCTGCCTTGTGGTCCCAACCAGAGTTAGCAGGGCGAAGGTTCCTCCAAGTCGTAAGCAGAATCAAAACTCCAAAACTTCTTGAGGTTTGGGCCAGAGCAGGGAATTCTCCAAGGCCTTTTCAGGTTCTGGGGCTAAAGGGGCCTGTGGTTTCCCCGTACCGCCCCCGCCCTAGCTTCCAACATGAAACCAAAGGGACTCACCTCCCAACCTCTCACCCCCGACCAGCCCGGAACCTCTGTTTGGGATTAGGGACTCTGATCCGGAATAGGCAGGCTGGCTGTCGTGGAAAAGGGCATGGTCTGGGGGGCTCTGTCAGGGAAATCCGGTTAAGAGTCCCAGTCCTTGGACTGGCGCCAACCTGAGTCCTTACCGAGCAGCGGGGACTCCTCAGGGCAAGCGGGAAGAGGCAATGCTGTGATGGGGAACACTGGGGATGAAGTCAGGTTGCTCGCGGAGCTGAGGCGAGAGTTCGCGTCTGGGCTGGAACCGCGACCCGGACCCGGCTCGGAGGAAGCTTCAAAAGGCGACGGAGGTGCTGTCCCTCGCGGCCGAAGCACCCCCGAGGTCTGCCTGATGGTGGTGGCGCCGTTCGAACTGCCCTGTAGCGGCGTGGGGACTCCGACCAGAAAGGGCAGGCGGCTCAGGTCGCGGCCGGCCAGGTAGTAGACGAGGGTGACGCCAAGGTGCAGCGCGCAGACGGCCACGAGCAGGCGGCAGGCCCGTTGCAGGGATGCGCCCGGCATCGCGGCACTGCCGCCCAGGAGCGGCTCCCGGAACCTCATCTTCCCGCCGCCGCTTTAAGAGGGGGGTGGGCTACAGCGGGTAGGGCGGCCCGCCCGCGGGCCGCCGGCCAGTTGCTGCCAGACCGCAGCTTTTGGGGGAGGGGCCGGAGGGGAGGCGACGCACCGCGGCGCCGGCCGGCGTTCGACTGAACGCGGAGACTCAGACCCAGCAGCGCAGCTAGAAGTGCGCCCAAGGCGCGGGCGGGGCGGGGCCGCTGGTAGGGGCGGGGCCGGCAGCGGGGTTTGCGGGTGAGAGCGCAAAGGCGGGGCTCTGGGGCGCGCGGAGGAGGGGCGGAGGGGCGGAGGGGCGGAGGGGCGGGGTCGAGATGAGGAGGCGGGGACTCTGGAGGGTGGGCTACAGGGGTGGAGCCGCTCTGAGGAGGAAGTTGGCAGACCCCTTGCGCCTAGCTATCCCCTGGGCCGTGCCAGCCGCGCTGCGCACATTGAGACTCGGATTCCGATGATCAGCCGCGAACCGCTGTCCTCCGGAGCTTTCGCCTTGGGGCTTCGATCGCTATCAAGCTGCGCCTTGTCCTCTGAGCAGCCCTCGCTGGGCACCGCCACTTCCTGGGGTGTTCAAGGGCTGGGGTTGGGCATGGGCCTATGGTGCGATGACAAAGAAGAGGGCGGAGAAGAGAGCAAACACGTCGTTGTCTTGAGTTGTTAGGGGTCCACATCGCGGCGGCGTTCCAGCCGGTTTGCCTGTATGGGCCTGGGGGGAGGTCAGGAAAAGGAGTGGAGAAAAGTTGACCAGGAAACGGCCTTCGACGCCCTGCGGAAGGTGGGACAGCTGCTGAGGGATTCTCTGGGACGATCGGAATACCAACCCTTAGTCAGCACCTGTACGGATGTAGGGCCCGTGCAAAAAGACATGGCTCACCTGGCGCCCTGCGGCGCGCTGCTGAAAGAAAGCGGATGAGTCTCCGCTTCTCTCGTATAACCCAGGGTAGGGAATCCCAGAGCCCCCACCCCTACCCCAGCTCGGTTTTGGGTATGTGTGTCCCTGTTCTAAAGCATCCCACCTCGCCGAGACATGCTTTGAGTGGGAAAGTGGCAAGGAGCCTCGGTTAACTCCCATGCAAGCATGCGGGTGGAGAGCAGACGGCTTTATTTACAGTCTCCACGGGCCTAGACACAATTTTATGAAATGGGAATTGTCCCCATTTTACAGCTGAAGAGTGCAAGGCTCAGCAAGATTAAGAAGCTTGCGTAAAATCGCACAGCTGTTGAGAGGCAGAGGCAGAACTCTGGCTCCAAACTTATGTACCGCATGTTTAGTCTTTGATTTGCAAGTAAGGATTGGAGACGCTTAGGCAGTGAAGTGGCTTGCTTCAAGTTTGATCCCGAGGCTACTCCTCAGGCCCACCCGGTGTCTGAGCGAGCAGGAACACCTCACCACCTAAGAAGAATTCATGGAGGTGCTGCCGTATATGTGGATAGAGAAGTTGAGGGCTTTGGCAGCAACTCTGCTGTGGGGGTGGGGGGGATGATAATATAGATTGAGAGTTTATTATATGCCAGTCAGAGAGAAGCCTAACTGCTTTACATGTTTTATCTAATGTAATCCCACCAGCGCTGTGAAGCAGGCAGTTGTCATTGTCTCCATTTCACAGATGAGAAAACAGGCTCCGAAGTTGGCCGTTGGTTGTGCTCATACAGAATCCACTTTCTACTGGGTTCCTGGACACCAGGCTTTCCTGATTTCACTCACTGGCCTTTCTTCTCCACCTCTTCCTCTGTTGTAGTAGGCCCCAGGCCACAGTTCCTGTTACTCTTTTCTCTCTATATGGACTCCTTAGGGTCGATTTATAGTATTTATATGGTGATGACTGCATAATTTCTATCTCCAGCCCAGACCTCCAGAGTTATTCAACTGCCTATTGTAATGGCATCTCAAAACTCCAGACATCCTGCCCCCAACAAACTACTCCCTACACTCCAGTCTCACTCTTATCTACCTCAGAGAATGGCACCATTGTTCCTCTAGTTCCCCAGGCCAAAAATCTAAAAGATGTCCTCAGTGTACTCCTCTTACTCTCAAATGACATTTCCAAGTCCTCGGCAAGTCTTGTCAGTGCTACCTTCAAATCATCAGAATTCATCACTCACTAACTCTGCTGTAACCATTCCAGACCAAGCCACAATCATTTCTTTGGTCTGGGTTATATGGTAGCCTCTTAATTGATCACGCTACTTCTACCTTCTCCATGCCCCCTTCCCAGTCTAGTCTTCAAACAGCATCCAGGAAGATCTTCATCAGCTAAAACCACATCATACCATTTTATTTAGAACAAAATCTAAATCTGTAGAACTATCTGATCTGGTTCTTACCTCTCTTCCCTACCCTTATCTATCACTATCTACCTGCCTTAGCCCCACTAGCCTAATTACTATTCCTTGAACTTACCCTATTTCTTTCTGCCTCAAGGCTTTTGTCCTGTGTTCACTTATCCTGAAATATTCTTCCCCCATATTTCATTCAGATCACTCAAATGGCATCTTATGAAAGAAGTCTTCTTAGACCACCCTATGTAGAATAGTCCCCCACCCAAATCTGCTTAAGCTGCTTGATTTTTTTTTTCAGAGCAGATATCACTACCCAACATTAGACATTTATTTATTATTGTCTGTCTCCCTCAGAAGATCAGCTCCATGAATGCAAGAACTTTCTTGTTCACTATCATATCCTCAGTTCCTAGACCTGAACCTGGCACGTAGTTGGCACTGAATAAATATTTGTTAAAATAACTGTTAAATAAATGTTTACGATTGTCTTGATAATGTCGGAAGGGGAGAAGAAAAGAACTATTGCTAAGTTATTTTAGAGCACAAAAGTTGAGTTGTTCACCAAAGAGTTGGTGAGAATAAAGCCAACCCTAACAGCCTATACTGAGGAAAATGCCTGGCCAATGAGTGAGGATGGGTCAGATTAGCTCCCTATCTGAAAATTGAGAAGAGGGAAAAATGGAGATGTGTCTTCCATGTGTCTAGATAATGTCCAGAAGACAGGATTGATGGGAGCTTAGGGGTCACAGACCTGTCCCAGGACACTTTCTGTGGCCAGGAAGCAAGGAAAAAAGAATAACACTTGCTCTATCCCTCAGGAACAGGCAGGGTCCACTGAGACATGAACACCAGACTCACCGGCCCCCATCCAGAGGTACCTAGAATCAGTAAATTTCTTGCTTCAGAAAAGTCCAGAAGGTCAGAAACTTTCAGAACAACATTGTTCAGTTGTCCAACATGAACTGGTGTTAGAGAGATAAACCCAAGGTCACCTTCTCCAGTTCTTTCCACTCTTGCCTTTGTCAGGTGAAACATTAATCCCATTGGGGAGACACTTAGAGGAACAAGTTGCTGTGTTGACCTGCCTGAAGTTGGGATCTGAATTTAATATTTGCCTGTCCCATGCCGATCTGCCCGGAATCACCCGGCTTTCTGCTTCTCCCTGCCCGCTACCTTCAACTAGTTAGTGGCATTTCCTCTGTCCTCTCACAGCACCCTCATCTGCACCTGTCAGTTTACATTTATATTTCACTGCAGATCAGACAGGCACAGAATAGTGCCTGGCACATGGTAGACCTATGAGCATGGCTGAATTCTAATAAATTTTTCTGTGTTTACTTTTGTGCTACAATGGCAGAGTTGAGTAATGCAACAAAGGCAGTCTTGCCTGCAACACCTAAAATATTTACTGTGTCGATGTAAGAAATGTACAAACCTGTAGAGAATTTTTATAGGAGTTTGAGCCCAACTGATAATGTGCCAGGGAGAAAGATCTCAAATGCTCCTGAGAATGAGTTCTATAGCTTCTTTTATGCACTAGAAATTAAGGAAGGAATGTAAGGAAGATTATGAGGAGGTGGGAGGAGGTGGGAAAAAACAAGGGGATTATTGTATTACAGGAGAGTCAACAGGTTGTGTGCTTTCTTGAAGGTGTGTATGGCTTATTTCAAAAGTGTTTTAACCTAGATGCACAGAAACAATGAAGAGGACTTGCTTAAAGCAAAGACAAGCCTTTTTTTACTCAAAAATTATATGCCTGGACATGACTACCCACCATGACCTACCCAGTTAGGAATTTATGATTGGTTATCTGCTCCTTTACAGAAAAAGTTTGCCAGTGCCTACTGGTCAAAAAATTACCCCAAAATGGGGTTCTTAAAACAACAATTATTTCTTAAAATTCTGTGTATTAACCAGGTTTTCTTCTATTTCATGTAGTGTTGGCTGGGGTATTAGAAAGTCTAGAAGGTACAGATGGCCTCACTCACATGGCTGAAAGTTGTTGCTGGTTGCTGGCTGGGAGCTTAGCTGGAACTGTTAGTCAAAGGTCTCTGTTCTGCTCCATGTGAGCCTCTCCATGTGGCTGCTTGGGCTTGCTTACAACATGGCAGCTGGATTCTAAGAAGGAGTATTCAAAATGCATAGGAGGGAGTGGAAGCTCTCTTAAGGTCAAGTCTTGGAAGTTACACAATGACAAATTTGCTACATTCTATTGGTCAGAACAAGTCACAGGTCCATCCCAGATTTAAGAGGAGGGGACATAGACAACCTATTGATGAAGATGCAGTAAAGAATTTGTGACCAATTTTTGACCTTTCACAATACAAATAAACAACCTGCCAGGATGCTGCTCCCATGCACATTTTGTTCTGTTAGACTTCCTCCCATGACCTAAAGTGAAGTCAACTTCCTCCTCTTACCTCTTTACCCCAACCCCCATAAAGTGCCTCTAATACTGGGTCTAGGGACCTTGGCCAGCCATTTATAGCAACATCTATACCCAGGATAGGATATGATCACAATCTGCCAGGATAAGTGCTTTGCCTCAAGTGCTAATTTCTTAGATCCTAGAAAGGCCACGCTAGTCGTTTAGCAGGTTACTTTCCCTCTTAATCATACTATCATCCAACCCATATTTTCTATTTTAATCCATAAGAATATCATGGCAGAGATTGTTAAAGGCCTTGCTGAAGACCCAGTTTACCAACAAGTACAGCTCTGTGAACTGTCAGTTCAGGAACCTGTCAAAAAAAGGAAATCTGATTGTCCTTGTCCTGGCTTGTTCTCAGAAATCTCTGCTTCCTTTATATCTTTACATATCTATTCTTGGATGCAAGTATAGTTTGCAGAATTAACTCTTTCTCACTGTAATGGACAAGTGTTAATTTTGTCTGCCCTGTACTGATTATGTCTTTTGGTAAGAGATGCCCACTCTTCCCTGTGTGGGGGATAGGCTAATCTCACCATGGGCTCCTCAATGGACAAGTGATCATATCTGGCCAATCAGAGCACTATTTCCCTCTGATTGGTTCAGGGATCAACACATGGCTCACAGGGGGCCAACAAACAAAGCTCCCAGGACTAATGCTACAAATGTCAAGAAAAAGGCTCTTCCTTTCCTCTGGGGTTGCCAGCCTAGAGTGGCTGAGGACATTGTATTAGTTTTCTAGGACTCCCAAAACAAATTGCCACAGACAGGGACTTAAAACAACAGAAATGTATTCTCTCACAGTTCTGGAAGCTAGAACTCTGAAATCAAGATATCAGCAGGGCCATGCACTATCTGAACACTTTCCTGGCCTCTTCCAGTTTCTGGTGGTTCCTGGAAGTCTTGGCATTCCTTGGCTTGCAACTGCATCACTTTAGTATGCCTCTGTCTTCACGTGGCCTTCTCTCTTTGTATGTGTCTCTTCTGTTGAGGTGTCTCCTCTTATTAGGACACCAATCACTGAATTTAGGGTACACCCTAACCCTGTCTGACTTCATCTTTACTTAATTGTATCTGCAAAGACTCTATCTCCAAATAAGGTCTATTCTGAGGTTTGGGGTAGACATGAATTTGGGGGATGGGGTATACTATTCAACCCCCTACAACAATCATGTGGAAAGCCTGCCTAAGAATTAAACCAACAAGGAGACAAGATGGGGTGTGCCATGAAATGGCCATATCTGACTTACCCTGGACTTATCAGTTATGTGAACTAGCAAATCCCCCTTCCTTTTTTTCCTTAAGTCACTTTTAAGTAACAGAAAGAAACTGACTACTACCTCCCTTTTGCAAAATTAGAAAATCATAAGCACATGACTGAAGGGGATCAAAATTTTGCCACCCCAAAGCTGCCTTTTGGGATACTAATTTTAAGTTACTAAGAAGCAAAAGGCTCAGAGAGAATCTTTAACCCTCTCTCTTATTGCCTAAGAGATTGAGATGGAAAGGCATATTCCAGGAAAGGAAGCTTAGGATATTCCCCTTAGTCTAATTTGAATTTAGCATGATGATAAATAGGAGTGCTTCAGACAGGGACCTATTAGCTGGATACCCACTGTGTCCCATTGTTTCTAAGTTGCCCAGCATGTGTGTTCTGCTATTCATCTGTTACCTGTAAATCGCCCTTTTCTCACTTCTGAAATCTAAGATCCCCCGTTTTTCTCCTTTGCCCAAAATGTCATATAAACCCATTGTTGTCTCACCGTTATTGGAATTTTAATGCTTATGTGAATTCCCCATGTGCATGTACTAAAATTTTATTTTCTGCTGTTAATCTGCCTCTGTTAATTTTATTATTAGCCCAGCCAGAAGAACTTAGAAAGGTGGGAAGAAAAGTATCTTTTTTTAGCTGGATTTGGGGCGCCAGCCAAGAAAATTCATTGGCTGGCACACTGCTAGCTCTCTGGAGTGCTACAGCTAAAAGATCATGGATGTCTGACCATCAGCTGACAGAAATGGCAAGCATTTTACCCTGTTATCCTCTCTGATCTCTTGTCTTTGGGGTTCAATGGAATTTATAAGCAATAAGAGTTCTTTGCTCTCCTCTAAATTTAGATGGGCAGGAGAAAATATTTCTGAAACTAGTTTCTTGGCAAATGTGACTCTGGTAAAAAAAAAAAAAAAAAAAAAAAAGCAAAAACAAAAATAAAAATAAAACTTGGTTTGAGTGCTCTTATTTTCCATTGATCCAAATCCTTCCAGAAAAGACTATTATTATCTCCACCAACTGTATGATACATATGCAGCTGGTGGGCAGACCAATGGCCTGTGGATCCAAGCTTAGGGATCCTTAAATCTTATTCTGGGCAAGGAAGAGGGGGAAAGCATGTGATTCCTGTGTTTTGTAACTAATGAAAGACAAAGCTCCTCATCTTTCTTAGGCTAACTCTGGGAATGAAATTCTGGCTCTATGAGGCTTGCTTCCTTTGCACTCTTTATGGGAGACTTTTGCTTCCTCAGTTAGGCCATAAAAGGCTTATTGGTTAGAGTTACTATTAAAATCCTACCATCACTGCCCAAATGATGGATGTTTTGATTTGGAAAAACTTCTAAATTGAAATTTTTTTAGAGACCTCTCATGTTGGTTAATAAGGAGCCATTAAGATTCCCTTAATAAGATGGAAGGACAGAAATTAGAACAAAAAAACAAAGTCTACCCAGACCCCTTCCTACTCACCTTCAGATATTTGCAGATATTATTAAAAAAAAAAAAAAATCGGGACATTAGAAATACAATTTGCCTGACACATAAGAAGAAAAAGGGGGAAAAAATTAGACTTAAAGAAATATAACTAATCTGAAGCTTTTGGATTTGCTATTTCAGGTTCTTGGGTCTTACAGGTGCTAATAACAAACATTAGGTTAATAAGAGAATTGAGAAAAAAAAACAAGGGAAAGTCAACAGATTTCCCAACAAGGTGAAAATTTTTAAAAGATTATTGAGATATAAAGTTATGAAAACTGATATTTGAACAAAATTTAAAGGAGTTAATAATTGGTCAGAAACTTGGCAAAATTGGAAGTTGATTTTTCAAAGTCTGATAGGAATATTTTCCGAAAGTCTCAGCAGGTGTTTCTGCTCGGTAATCGGAAATACAAACACAGACCACAACTGCCTGTGGCTGGGAAACTGAAAGAACTAAAATTGGAAAAGGGGCACTTTCAAAACACAGTGACTGAAGTGCCTGAACACCCCACCCTGCCTTTCTCCAGCCTCCTTAAAAATTGTCGAGTACTAAAGAGAAAAAATTTTGTCTTTTATACAATTATAAGTAATTCTGTTTATGTTTTGATCTCTGCGATGTTTGTGTTTGTATGTTTTATGTGTAACATGGTGTTTTCTACCTCTAGACTGTATTGCAAATTTGTAATACTAAATTGGTTTAAAGAAATTCAATACTTATATAAATGAGTTATATAATAGAAACTAACCCAAAGACTTCAGAATCACATGGTGTGGGAAAATATTTGATATTAAAGCTTGGTTAAGTTTTGGTTAAATAGACATGTCTTTTAGAATTATTAACATTTAATATATTTTTTCTTTTACCTGGGTTTACAAAAATAAATTCATGTTATTCTGTTAAAAATTTGTCAAGAAAATTGCTTGCATAATAATTTATTTTAAAATCTCATAGAGTTAAGGACTAATAAATAGACAAATAAAATGAAAAGGTTTTTTGATAAAACTTTTATTTTATATATATATGTATATATACACACATATGTGCTTAAAAATAGTTTCCCAAATTCTTTTGATAACTTGAAACTTTGGAGTTTGATTAAGTTAAATTATAAAAATTATTGAATATCTAGATATTTCAAATAACATGAAGTTCTGAAACATTGTTAGATTAATCTAAGTTTACCTACTTTTAGCTTCTTATTACAGAGAAACTAAAAGATAAATTCGAATCTATTAATGAATATGTCTTGCATTTTATTAAAAAATGCATGCTTCTAAAAAATTATATATATATTTGCCAATGTTTCTAATATAATCATAAATTTGCCAATCTAAAGAATGCTGATTACTTACATTTTAGCTGTTATTAGAAATTAAGTTGTCTAAGGGTTAAGAATTCTAATTAATATGGAAAAAAATATGTATTTGGTAATAGAAGTATAAGGTATGAAGGTACATTTTTAAGAGAATTAAAGCAAAGTGGTTTGTTCTAAAGTTTGTTATTTCTGAATGCGTAAGAGGCAAACTAAGAGAGATGAAGAAAATTGTAAAAGATTTGTGAAAAAGGAATCTTGAGAAAGGATATTTTATATGTGGTTAAACTAAATAAGATTGGAATAAATTTAAGTAAATGAATTTAAATATAAAAAGTAAGCTAATACAGAATTAGAGTTTAGTTCTTTTTCACTCTCTTAAAAAGATAGTTTTTCCTATAGTTATTGTTCTCCAGATAAGATATTATGAAAAGTTTTCTTCCTAGAAAACAAAGATTCTGTGTTTTATTAAAATAGTTTTATGTTTTATTTTGTCTGAATCAGGTTCTTGATTACTTAAAAAAACAATCTTCTCAATCCTAAAAACTAAAGTGTTGCTAACAACAGATAAACTCTACTTGTCTTTGATGTATTTCATTGTCACTTTGGATGAATAAATAACTTAATATTGTTTCATAATGATATATGATCTTTTTTTGTCAAATATATTTAACGAACTTCCCAAGGTTCAGGTTTTCAAAGGAGACTTTTTCCCAACCTGGAAATGGCTTTGGGTTATTCCAATAGACCCCTGGAATACCTCAAAGATTTATTCTCACTCTCCTTATAAAAGAGGCATTTAAAATTAATTATGCCTATTTGATATAGTAAACATGACCAAAGTTTCAAACTTCTTCCTACTGCACACGTCCTCCAAGGATTGAGCAATGTCACTTGGAAGTTCTCCGTGTGCCTTGGATTTCCTTCATTTGGCCAGGAAACAAATTTGTTCTGAGCAGCTGATGATCTCTTATGATGTCTTCCACCATTAGTCCTTTCTTTTAATTTTTATCATGGAAAATTTCAAAAATACACAAGAGTAGAGAAAATAGTATAATGAACCCCCATGTTTCCATCACCCCACATTTACTTCATCTACACCCCCAATGTCCCCCCACCTCCTATGGGATTATTTTAAAGCGAAGCTCAGATACCACATTATTAATTTATCTTCTTAAACTGCTTTTCTGAGCTTTAAATCCCCTCATTACTGCATTTGAGGAGTTCTGTCTGTTGCAAAACAAAGCAAGATACTTGGCACATAGGAAGTGTACAACTGACATTTGCCAAATAGAGTCCCTCCTCTCAGAATTTTTAAGCTAATAAGAGAGATAAGACCAGAACCCCCTCCAACGCTTACCAAATTTCAATGTGAAATCACCTGGGAAGATGTTAAAATACAGGTGCTGATTAAGTAGGTGGGAGGGAGAATTCTACAGTTCTAATAATGGTGCTGGTCTATGGATCTCACTTGGAGAAGCCAGGCCCTAAACCCTAATGCAAAAGTAAAAAGACAGAGTGCCGTATAAGGTAGAGGTGGTGGGTCACAGGGCTTAAGAACTGACTTTGGAATAGCTTACCACAGTTACCAAATTAATTTATTAAATATTCCACCAGAGTGAGAGTAAAATTGAACCAAGCACTGAAATATTATAAACTCTGGGAAGAGAAGGCACAGTTCAGGAAATGTCCATTCCAAGAAATCTGCATGACAGAGAGTGACAGTGTCTAGTCAGCTCATAGTGACTCCTTTTTTTAAAAACTTGGCCCTCCCGGAATGGGTCCTCTGTAGCCACTTTTGTACTACTTTACCCCACCTACCAGCTGCAGCTCTTTGGACCAAGGGTGAGCATCCGACCCAAGCTGGCCCAATCGGATGGTCTCACCCAAGAATTTGGATTTGAGATTCAGGACAGTCACTAGGTGTGGCTGGAAATGAAATTACGTAAACACCCCATCTTCTCCCAATACACAAGGAAGCAAATAAGCTGAGAGAATGGAATAGACCACAGAGAAGTGGACCTAGAAATGAAGAGAGAGTGCCGCCTGTGTTCCTGACCCTGCTCCCGACCCTCCTGAGGCCCAACAGCATTTCTGTCCTTGGAATCTGTAAACCAGAACCCAGTCTCCTTATGTTGAAATCTCCCAGGTGTTGCTTCACTGAGTTTTAGATCTTTGCGACCAAAGAGACTGACAAATAGACACAACGGGGGTGGGAGGGTGGAGGAGTCAGAAAGGGAGAAAGGGAAGGGCTGTTGGGCCTAGGAATGCAGGTCAGTGTGAGTCCAGGTTCCAGGTGGGTAGAAGTGAGGCCATTCCTGACAGGAATGAAGTTTCAGGCACCAGAAAAGAAACTTCCTCCCTGACCTCTGAGTGGGCTGGGCCCTGCCTCTGGCTTCCTTTGAGGCCACCCGGTTCACACTGCCTACCCGCCTGCCAGTCCTCACACTCAGTGTCCTTGATCATGTTAAGATTGGCCACACCAGAAGGCACCTTGTTCCCACTAAGCTCAGGGGCCCCAGTGTCCAGTTTCATTGCCACCTAAAGTGATTGTGTGCCTTTCCCAAATATCTAGGAAGAGCCGCTGCCAACTGGTTGTTACTCTTATCTTCCTAATCAGTACTCTGTGAGTCCCTACCCTGGGAAGTGTGGGGAGGAGTTTGGCCCTCATGTGAGTTCTGAAGTCCAGCCCTTTGGTTACAGATAGAATGATCAACTTCTCCTTGTTTGTCCAGAACTCTCCCAGTTTTAAAACTGAAATTCCCATGTCCCAGGAACCCTCTCAGTTCTGGAAATACTGGGGAAGTTAATTGCCCTAATTATAGAGCCCCTAGGTCCTCAATGGAAACCTGACTTGGTGTTGTTTCTTGAAAGCATCATCCTAAGTCTGGGGACTCCAGACCTCCAAAGCCTCCTAAGGATTCCCACGCAACTGGAATTTCTGAAACCAAGCCATCTCTCATACACCTGTAGGCAAGTACGGCAGAGTCAAATTAAGAGCAGATTCTGAAATCTCTTGTTCGTTAATTGAGTGACCTTGGGTGAATTGTCTAACTTCTCAGTGCCTCACCAGAAAAGTAGAACCAATAATAGTACACCTACCTCATCATGCTGTTGTGAGAAAAGTGAGAAATAGTTCCTGATTATATAAAAGTTGGTGATTATTTGCATGCCCTTACCCTGATTCAGTCATTGCCTCCTCCCACCAATAGGGCATGGCACAAAGCTTGGCATAGGGTAATGGGAGGACCCAGGCCATCTCCAGAGACTTCACCTGGTCCTCCTCTCCCTGGGCTCCAAGATAGGGCCTCAGAGCAGGGCCTGGTTTCTCTCATTTCTGAGCTGAGTCCCTGAAGGGAAAGTTCATGGGGCCCATTACAAGGGCCTAGAAGAAAAGGCTGGCTCAGCCAGCCCTCTGGTGTGACTGGAGGACCTCTGTTTCTGGTCTCCTGCCATATGATCAGCCTAGTCCCTTGACCTGCTTTCTCAGCACCCATGCTCTCACACCTGTCAGCCAGAAGTGAGAGATTCCAGGCCAAGAGGGCTGTCTCCTGAGAACTCTGCTAATTAATACAATTTGTGTATGCATGGTAGGGGAAGCTATGCAATCCCTGCCCCCCAGCTATCCCCTGACCATCAACAACTGGAGATTAGTTCTGTCTGCTCATTAGGGCTACCTGGCCACGTGGATTTCTTCCTCGCTATTCACGACAGAAAGTGTATGTACCAACACAAGCTTTGCGTGTCACGGTGAAAGCAAATCCCAAAGGCCTGGTGCTGGGTTTCAGGCCCTCTAAGGAGAAAATCCCAGGAGTGCACAGAGGTTTCACCACTTTCCCTCAGGCCAGCCACACCAGGCCAGCTCTCAAAGGCCTTTTGCCACTGTCCTTTTCTCTCGTCTTTCTCCGCTCTGATAAATGTCCTGGGATTAGCCCATCTGTGTTTATTGGATGAGCAATTTGTGTCTGTCAGAAAAGCTATGTCTGAATAATATTTGGCACACGCTGAAGAAATGCGATCTGCTGCACTCCCCCCAGCCAGCTCTCCGGAGCCAGCCTGTCTCCTGCCAACAGCTATACAGCCTTGCAGCTGGGCCTGCAGCCTAAACATGTTTGTTGGGTGGGAAGCGATGGAAGGGGTTAGGACTGTGGGAGGTGCATGCAGTGGGACCAGAAACCTAGAATGACTGAGAGGTGAAGCAGCTTTAGCAAATCTGCCAATAGTTCTGGAACCCCTATGATACTTTAGGAATATCGCAGATACCCAAGGTAGTCAGTCACCCAGACATGGGGACAGGAAAACAACGGCCCCATGCAGCTCAGGAGCCTGGGTGGTTGGTTACCTGAGCCAAGAGTCTCTAGCAGAAGAAATCCAAGGGAGTCTAGTGGGTGGCCTGAAGGTCCCAGGCCTGGAGGGTAATTGGTGCTGGGCTCTTGAGGTTTATATGTTTGTGTGGTGTGGGGTCTGGGCTGTAAGATGTACTGAGGCTGTTTAAATGTTTTCTGACTCCATCTATATAAGTCCAGGGACTGAGGAGGACAGAGCTTGCAGCTGTGGCAATCAGGCAACCTGGTTATGAGGTTATGATGTGCTGAGGAGCGTAGAGGGAGAAGGGATTCGGTGAGTGTGGGTGTGTCAACAACCTTCACCTCCCACCCCAGAAACCTTCTGACAGATCTCCCTCAGCACTCCCTCTGCTTTTCTCTCAGGGCTGACATCACTTCTCCTTGTGTCCTATTACTCAGGTCTCAGATTTTCCTCCACCTCTATCCCATTCTCCCCAAGTCAGTGATTAGATCGAAGACAAGGACATCAATCCTGTGCCCCAAACAGTGAACACAGAGCTGGCCACAGAGGAGGTATCGGTAATGGTTTACTGAGTTAAAGAATGAATGAGAGAGACCGGGAGCTCAAATCTCAGTGGTCAGAAACTCACGAGAGGATAGCAAATGACAGGTCAGAGTTAACAACACAGGAAATGGATTCAAAAGTGAGAATGTGACCACAACAATACCATCCTCTAAGTCTGTGCTAGGCAGAGGCCTGTGGGGGAAAGCCAACTCCTCAAGACAAGCCACTCGAGGTTCTTCAGTAGCTGTACACTCTTCCTGCTGAATGGCAATGGTGTTCCACATGGTTTCATCCATTCAGTTAATGTGTTTTGAATCCCTCCTTTGTACCATACCACTGAATGGTAAACCCATCTCCTCAAATAGGAAAAAAGATGTACCCATAAAAAGGCAGGAACAATCTATGCTCTAACAGAGACATAGAGAGAAGGTTATGAAAGTTAAGAAAAGAAAGGTTAACTTCACTTGGAAGTGCAAGGAAGTCTTCATGGGCATGGAGGTGGGGTGGTTCACATTAGACCTGGACCTAGAAAAAAGTCTGCCAATGCATCCAAATTTGGTGTCCATGGTAGATTTTGCTACCTGAACCTTTTACTCTTTCACTGAGCCCAGATATGTCCATAGAACCCTTTCTACACAGCAACACAGCCAGATGATCAGAGCAGGCACATGAGAGATGAATGCATTTGTTATACCTAGCGTACAATAGACACATGCAGGGATGGCAGACAGAAAGAACAGGATGAGAGGCACAGTGGCGTGAAAGTGCTGAAGGCATATGGTAAAATCGCGTGGGCTTGTTAGACTTGTGGGTAAGCTTTGTGAATGGGGAACAGTGAACAATGTGGCTAAGAAAGTAGGTTGAGGCAATATCTGGATTAGGATCTTGCCAGGCTAAGGAATGTGGGCTGAAGCCTGGGGAGGAAGAGGCAGCGGAGCAGCTGAGCTGCTGGCAGCAGTGGGCGGGGTGGGCTGGGGTGGGGGAAAAGCTGGAGGCAGGTAGGCCAGCCAGATCTTTGCTTCAGGCAACCAGCTACAGAGCCTCCTCTGAGCTCCTGCAGCATTTAGTAATGACATCTGTTCAACACTCACCCCACTGTCTCTCTTGGAGTTGTCTTTTGACAGCCTAATGGCCCCACAAACCTGTAGGTTCCTTAACAACAGGAACTCTTTGTTGGCTCTCTGGGGCCTCAGGCCTGATATGGCTCTTGGCAGGTGCTCATTATATACTTGTGAAATTACTGAATAGGGTAGTGGAAAAAAAGGACAAGAGGTGTACAGAGAAGGGCAGAACTTTCCAGGATAACATCCGGTTTAGCAAGTGCAGTTCCTTAGATCGGAAACTGTCTTTTGGTGTGTATGAAAAAGTAGAGGCATGTGCAGGCGATGTGGGAAGGGAAGGAAGCACAAGAAGCTGGGAACTGCCTTGACTCTGTGTGTGTGTGTGTGTGTGTCTTAGGAGGGTCTTACAAGAGTTCTTGGATTTTCAGTGAGTGTTAGACAGATAGGAGACCTCACGATCTGAACTGTTCTAAGGTGCCTTAGTAGGTGTATTAAAACTCACCTCTGGTTAAAAGAGAGCTTAGAGGAAAGGGTATGTTTATTGGCTCATAAGTTCTGTTTGGAGACAGCCAGAACGAAAGATTCCAATAACGCCAGAGTCTTTCTTCCTCTAATGTCTACTTCTCTCCGCAGGCTGGAAACATGGCTGCCAGTAGCCTGGGTATCACTTCTGAGAGCTTTCCCACCAGAGAAGCACTGCAAGCTTAGCTTCTCATGTTCCAATTTCAGAAATCCCAGGAAAGGACTCTGACTGGCTCTGCTTGTGTCAGGAGCCTGCCCCTGGCCTAAGACTAAATTCAGTGGCTAAAGAAGCAGGATCATGTAAGAAAGAAAATCTTCCACCAAAACCTCATAGTTGTGGGTGGAAAAGGAGTAGTTTCCGAAGGCAGAGACTGTAATAATAATCTGAGTTCTTTGCATAAATTAACTATTCTCCACAACAACCCCAATAAGTAATCCTTATTACCCTTGGGGAAGTAATACCTCAGGAAACCAAGGCACGGAGAGGTTAAATACAATATATAGCCAGTACATTGCAAAGATGGAGCTGGGATTTCAATCCATTCACTCGAGCTCCAGACCCTATATCTTCCTATTATATCATATGGTCTATGCACTACAGAAGGAAAGAATGCAAGGTATAAGGCTGTGAGGAAAGAGCCTAGACAATTTCTCCTGGGAAGACCCAAAGACTGAGCTGAGGAGCTTGTGGGAAATGATTTTTCCAATGTCGTGTGAATCGGAAATTCAGGAATAAGAAATGCCACTACCCATCTTAATCTCACTGAAGGTATCTGAAAAGGAATGTTTGATTTGGGCCTATTCTTTATTTCATCTTTATTTACTTAAAGTAGAATTCGATGAAGCCAAGGAAAGCAAATGAAAGAACAGTGAGAAGTTCCATAGTCACCTATAAAAAATTAAAGAAGCAGTATAATATCCATGCTGGCAATGGTAGGGAAATGATTTGCTTCTAAATGGCCAGTGACAAGATAAAGTGGTCCAATCAGTAAAAAACAATAGCAATAAAAGGGGACAAGAGCTGTAAAGCCTTCTTTAATTTTCACCTAGTATTCTCACTCTTTAGAAACAGCTCATGGAGTCACAAAATAAAACTTGACTAGTAGTACCATGTGTGAGAGATACATCCAAAATTGTGTTCCTCAGAATGATTAAAAGTTTTTAAGAGTAGGAAAAAAATAGAAAGCTAAAAAAAAAAATAACAATAAAACAAGCATTATAATATTCATATCAGACATACTTGAATTTACAGAAAATCAGAAAACACAGGAGGAAATGTTATAATGATAAAGACTGAGAACCACAATGAAGCTCTGTCATAAATATTATACACAAAATAATATAGCATCAGAATTCACAAAACAAAAACAGTAAGAAATACATTGAGAAATGGATAGAAATATAGTAATAGTAGAAAATTTTAATTTACCTCTCTTAGCCCATGTCTGATCAATAAACCATACAATAAGTAAGGACATAGAGGAATTGATTTGTTAAATTAATGAGATAAATCAGATTAAAAGGTATCAAACTCCATACCTTTAAAATCTAGAATATAGTCTTTGTAAATGCCCATGGATTTTTAACAAATGACCACATTGGTTAAGGCCACAAAAAACAACAAACAAAATACTAAATACATTTCAAAAAGTAGAATGAGTACAGATAGCATTCCCTAATCACAGTGCACTTAAACTAGGAGGTAAGAGCAAAACCAGAAACTGCAAACCAATAGAAAGGTTGAAAATTAAACAAACAAAAACAAAAAAACAATAGAGTGGAATATGATTCAGCCTTAAAAAGACAAAAAATTCTGTCACATGCTACAAGTGAATAAACTTTAGTGAAGACATTATGCTATGTGAAATAAGCCAGTTACAAAAAGACAAATATCGTATGATTCCACTTGTATGAAGTATCTAGATAGTCAAATTAATAGAGACAGAAAGTGGAATCATCATTTCCAGGGGCTGGGAGGAGTGGGAACCGGAAAGCTGATGTTGAATGGATATAAAGTTTCAGCTTCGCAAGATGACGATGTTCATCTTGTATATTGTGCAACAATATGAGTATACTAAGTGCTATTGCACCGTACACTTGAAAACGGTTGAGATGATTAATTTTGTGTTATGTGTATTTTAGGAGAGTCTCAATTAATTTTCAAAGTGTAAAATATCAATTTTAAAAAATGATAATTTCCAAGGAAGTAGTGCAAAAGACAAGTCAAAGGAATGAGCGTTTTTATGCTTCTTGGCTATGTCTCACATAATCTTCAGGTGAGGATTCAGAGGGATAAATTCTGAGCGATACAAGCTCCAAAACTGACACACTGACTTTGCTCGAAAAATGTTGGTTTCCTTCCTGCATTCATTTAACAAGCATATGTGCCAGGCCCTGTGTTAGGCCCTGGAAAGACCAAAAGTTTTGAGTTTGTCTCTCTCCTGGGGACCAATAGCCTTGGGGGAAAGGAAGCCTTGAGGAGATATGTACACCAGCTTGTGAAATGGATAGCCTGGCCCCTTGTCTAAAGGGCTACAGGAAAGGGGAGAGGATAAAGAAGAAGTTCTACCAGGGTCAGGCCATTGGAGATGGACTTTAAAGGAAAGCTAAGACTTCACCAGAAGTAAAGAATTGTGAAAGGCAATGCAGGCAGAGGAAACTGTAAGAGCAAAGGACCAGAAAACAAAACTGAAAATTCTGTTCAACCTTACCAGGTAGTTCCAAGAAGAAAGGAAGTGGAAAGGAGTAGAGACAGCCAAAGATTAGGTCCCGCTCCTCTCTGAAGTTAACTTCTTTCTTACCTGGGCTTCTAATTATGGCTTTTTCATTATGACCGTAGGTAAATCACTTCACCTTTCTAAGTGTCAGTTTCCTTATCTATAAAATGAAACTGATAATGCCACCTGGTTTTCATGAGGATAAAATGAGATTAAGTGTGTTTAGAGTTTTGAGACACACATTTGAGCACACAGGAAATGCTGGTTTGCTTTAGGTGCACATATTTTATAGACTAACATTCTCCAACTCAATTATATTCCTTGCTCTCTTTGAAGGTCTTGATGTCCCTGATTCTTCCTTTCCTAAAGTTTCTTCCAGGATTCTCTCTATACACTTATATACCAGATTGTTAGCTCCCTGAGGAAAGAGACAACATTGACTCTTCCTAATGTCTTCAGGACCTAACACTTGGTCAAAAAAGAATAGACTCCTTAGCTTCAGGTGGTCTAATCAAAGTCACAGCCACTGTATGTCAGCAACCACGGTGCCATGAACATCTGGGTCTCAACATATATCGAAGATGAACATGTCTACAGGGGCAGCAGCAACTCCACGTCCTTTGGTAGGTCCCCCTGCCCCCCACCGTCCCGTCCCTGTACCTGGCACACAGCATCTTCCATGCTTGGTAACTTAGTTTATTTATTAACTAATTTATTCATCCAAGACAGACATGTCAACAAACAAGATTGCGTTAGAGGTCTGTGCAATATGCAGTGGGCACCAGGAGAAGGAGCATCTAAGCCTCACTGGGTGTATCAGAAAGGCTTCATAGAGGAGCAGCATGAGGCGGTCTTTGAGTGATCAGTAGGGAAGGATATGGGGGTTAAAGAAAAAAAAAACACACAGTTAAGGGATAGAGCTTGGGGCCCCTGGAGTTTCTTGCAAGGCTGAGCAACTATTTCCCACGAAGCCATGCCCAGTGGCAGGGACACAGCAACTATTAACCTCCTCTGGAGGGTTCTCTGCAAATCCTCCTCTCACCAGCTCAGCACTCTCAGCCTTACATCATTGGTCAGAGGTTTTTCCCTAAGGAGAACTGAGCTCTGCTAAAGTCCCAGAGTAAGCAGTAATAGAGCAGAGATTAGCATCTGACTGAGTTATAGTCCTGGCTTTTCTATTCTTAACTCTAGGCTTTTATGGAGCTCTGGGGGGCTGAGCTGCCTTTTAAAGCCCACACTTGGGAAGCAAGGTAAGTACAACTGGCTAACCATTAGAAAAAAAACTAAGTTAGTGCTCCAAGTCATGGCTGACATTAGAACAAATTCCAGATGGCTAAAAGATTTAAATGTAAGACATGAAATCATAAAAATAGTAAAAGAGAAAAATAGATGAATATTTATAACTTTGGAAGAGAGGGGAGTACAGAAGACCATTATAAGTTTAACACCAAAGGCAGATAATAAAGAAAAGATTGAAACTAATAAAAAAAAAAATATGCACTAGAAAGTGGAACAAAAGTAGAAATGTTAAAAAAGAACTCTAATTTCAGAGTTAATGGACATGAGGAAAAGAGCCCTGGGCCATGCCTTGGAGTGGTTCATTGGAAAGCTGCATTTAAAGTATCCGTTGAAATTATCCCCTTCCTTCTTCTCACAATTATACTAATCAGCCAGCTGCAGGAGGGATTTATCTCAGACCAAATCAGTGAGTGTAGGCTCTGAGGCTGGAGGCAGGGCCTTCCTTTGACATGCCTAGGACGGAAAGAGAATTGCTGTTCCCAAAAGATAAGACAGGCTCTGTTCTTTCTTACATAGTACCACATATTTATACCCAACCAGTACATTCCACTCATCCTGCAAAGTTACTAATTCAGGCTCAGTTAACAGAATAGATTAAAAAAAAAAAAGAATGCATAATCTAAAGCTGACCAAATGTCTAGAATTATTAAACATTTGAGTAAAGTCAGGACTACAAAACAAAACCATCAAAATCTACCATCAGAAAAATTAGCATCCAGGAAACAGAACTGATAAGTACTAAAGAACAAGACTTTAGATTAAGTGTAATGAATATTTCATCTATTAAAAAATGATCAACTGGAGATTTTGGAAATTTAAGAACTCGATTTTCCAAATAAAAATTCAATGTGCTGAACCACAAAACTGAAAGGCTAAAGAGTGAGTGAATAACAGAGTTGAAAGATCAAATAGAGAAATTCTTCTGAATTTCAGTTCAGAAGAACAGGGAGAGAAGTATAAAAGAAACTTAGGAAGTGTGGAGGATGCATCTAGAAGTTCTACCATCTTATTTAATAGGAATTCCAGACTAAGGGAACAGAAGGAATGGGGGGAGTGTAAATATGTACATACATACATACATACATACATACATACATACATACATACATACAGTTAACCCTTGAACAACGTGGGGATTAGGCATGCTGATGCCCCCACCCCAAAGCAGTCAAAATCTGCATGTAACTGACTCCCCCAGAATTCGATTGTTTCTCAGTATCCACAGGTGATTGGTTCTGGGACCATCGTGAGTACCAAAATCTGAGGATGCTCAAGTTTCTTATATAAAATGGCAAAGAGCAATGCAACCACAGATTCCCAAACTTGGATCAAAAATACTAATTTTAATCTGCACTTGTTTGAATCTGTGGATGCAAAACCTGGGGAAATGGAGGGTTAAGCTACATTTATTGAAAAATATTCATGTGTAAGTGGGTATGTGCAGTTCAAACCCGTGTTATTCAAGGGTCAACTGTAATGACCCTTTTCTAGAGATAAAGAAAGGCATAAGCTTTCACATTAAGATGACCCACTAAGCAACAAGAGAAATAAAACAAAACAAAAAGCAAAAAAAGACATACGCCTAGAGGAATTACGATGAAATTTCAGAACGCCGAGCATAAAGGAAATATTAAGCAATTTTGTTCCGTCCTCTTATATTTATAAGTGCATTTTTCTAGGAAGAGGATCTAAAACAAGTATTCAATTCCCAAGAGAGCAACCAAAAAGGAACTCTAAGAACCACTGCCCTCTATTAAGACAATTTCTCTGAACAGGAAGACTGGCGGAGAGGATCAACCCCATGTTGAGACAGAAAGACATAGAAAATGCCATGTGAAGACAGAGGCAGAGTTTGGAGCGATGCATCTACGAGCCAAGGAATGCCACGATTACCTGCTATCATCAGAAACTGAAAGAATCATGGGGCAGATTCTCCCTCAGAGTCCTCAGAGGAAACCAACTCTGCCAACATCTTGATCTCAGACTTCTAGCCTGTGAGAGAATAAATTTCTGTGGTTGTAGGCCACCCAGTTTGTGATATATTTTTATGGTAAAATGAGGAAATGAATGCACTTCCCTAAATGAAACTTTATTTTACCTCAGGTATAAATTTCTCATTTTTAGCATGAGTCAGTGGGAGTCCGAGCTTAAGTCCTGCAGGGCCAGGGCTGAGACAAGGCCTGTAAGGTGCCCAAAATTCCAGGAGGCAGTCATTCTTAGGTTCCTGCAAGGGCTGATCCTAGGAGTGAGTGCCTCCTTAAGAGCCAGGCACCTGTGGCAATGCTAGGGTGTATGGCAGTAGTTCTTCTAGCATGCTTTATCTAAAATATTTGAGTGGTGATTTGGAGCTAATTATAAAGTATAGTTTCTAGCCAGTGAGCCCAAGGCAGAGCTAACATAAATTTCTCATCATCTCAGAATACTTTTTCTTTACTTAAAGTGGAAGCTGAGGGGTAACAGAATATGTCACCCCCAAAATATGACTGCAGAAGTTCAGGACATGCCACCCCAAAACATGGTGCTTTGGTATATTGATTATTTCATGCTGAAGGCGCTTGAAAAATAGCAAATGCAGGAAGAGTTCTCTGAACTCCTTTTTTCTGCCTAAAGACGACAGATCCTCCGAAACAACTCAATTGTCGTAAATTTCCTCTCTAGTAGTTTTATCAGCCAGGGAAGATTGACTCTTATCCCGGAAGAAGAGACTAGAGGTCACACTCAAACTTTGTCACAAACTATCACATCTCCTATCTATTCTTGTAAGGGCTCATTTCTCTTTCCTAAAAATTATTTCCACTCCCCAAGTGACCTATATCTCCCTCTTTTTCCCTTGAATTCTAAACCACTTTGGAGCGTTACTCATTTTCCTCTGGGTCTCTCCCATGTGTACATGACTTATACATGTTAATAAACTTATGTTTATTTTTTTCTTGTTAATCTGTGTTGTATTGCAGAGATGTCAGCCAAGAACTTAGAAAAGTAGAGGGGAAATTATTTTTCCTCCCCTAGAAGTCTTACAAACTTGAATGCTCTCTTTCCCACCTGCCTCATTCACTCCTATCTATCAATTAATCAATTCTCTATGCTAGGTTCTGGGGATGAAGAATTGCATAAGACATCAAAGGTGGTGGAAGACAGATACATTAAAAAAAATTTTTTTTAAAGAAAGAAAAGAAAAAAATTACCATAGAGAGTGGTAAATGCTATAAAAGAGATAATTTCAGGGACCTATGAGAGCTCAACACAGTGATTTATCACCCAGACCAGTTGGGGGTAAGAAAATGGTACCTACATTACCTCTTTAAGAATAAATAATTGTTAACTAGTGAGAGGAAAAGAAGGAAAGAGGAAAGAGGAGTGACAGATTAGATGAAAGAGGAAAATAAAGAGTCAAGAATAACACCCAGTTACCTTGGGTGATTAAGTAAATGTAGTCCCAGTCACTAAGACAGGTCAGACCAGAAAAGGAACAGATACAAAGGAAAACAGATTAATTTAGTCATGGATATGCTGAGTCTCAGGTACCTGTGATATACAAGGAAAGATAACCAACACAGCATGTCCTAAGTGTTTTCTAAGAACCCAAGTTCCAGGATATGCTAATATTCCAGGAAAAAAGGGAAGAGGAATCTGTCGAAGGTAGTACTAGCCCAGGTTTCCTAGAAAACAGAACCTGAGGCAAGGATTATGTGCTGACATTTTTTATGGAGGTGCAAACACAAAGCCTCGAGAATGATATAAAAAGGAGGCAAGGAGGGATGTGAAACAATGCAAGATGAGGTGAGAAGCAGCTGGTTAGCCACAGAACTACATGGTTGGGGGTTTTGAGAAACAAATAGGTGATGATGAAAGCCTAGAGAATGGAGGAGATCATCCAAGAAGAGTCTATAGAATGATCCTAAGTCTGAGTCCTGGGGTATATCTGAGTCCTGAGGTATACCAGTATTAAAGGACAAACACAGGAAGAAGATCCTGTAAGAGAGACAAGGAAGACACAGTCACAGAATTAGGACAATCAGAAACCTTCATTAGATAATTATAGCAGAAAGAAATTTATGACCAGGTATAGGTGAGCAGAGGACACTGTAGGACCAAGCTACTCAAAAATCCATCCTAACCATCAGGTATGACCCTGGAGCTTTTTAGAAATGCAGAACCTGAGATCTCACTCCATATCTATTGAATCAGAATCTACCCTTTAGCTGGATCATCAGACCATTCATATAAATATTAAAGTTGGAGAAACTCTGGTTTACAACATGGCTGGAAGGGATGGAGGAGTGGACTTAATATGGAGTTTCCAGAGATCACTGCAAGCCCTCAGAATCATCATACTTCTGCCATCATGATCAGGAAAGAAGCCACCATCACAAGTGCTACAAAAAGCTGCTGAACCAGGAAGCTGGTGACTGTGATGAAATCAGTCTGCCACACTCCACACCAGCAAAATTGGTGCCTCGCTTGTTGCCTCTTCCCACTTAATTTAGTTCTGTGTTCAAGTCTCTGTTCAAGTAAGTTCATTTAATTGGCCATTTCTAAATCACATTTGGAATGCCAGCTGCAAGGGAGTCCAGAAAGTGTGGCTTCCCATCTATAACATACTAGTAAGAAGTAGAAAGGTCCACAGTATTCATCATTGGTGGTGTCATGGAAGCCCTGACAGGTCCTGATAGCTGTTCCCCAATATCTATTCTCCCCTTCATCCACAGGAATAGAAGTTTTAGCTGGGCCTATTACTGACCAGAATAAAGATGTTTCCCAGCCTCTCTGTATATAGATATGACCATGTGACTAAGTTTGGGCCAATATTATTAAAGTGGAAATGTGATATAGAAGCTATCAGGAATCTTCGAGAGACAACAGGACCATATCCTTCACATTCTTCTTTGTCACTCCCTCCAACTTGGTGAGATGCCACCATCTTGGACTATGAGATTCAGAGTTACTCCCTGGGGTTGGCTAAGCAGAGCTAGAAAGAGCCTGAGTCCCTGAGGACCTCACAGGCCACCATTCCTGCTCTGATGACTTACTGCTATAAACACAAAAGACAAATCAACAATTGTTACCTTGAATCACTCCCAGCAGAACCTAATCCTAGCCCATACAGATTTCAAGGGCACTGGTTCTTAACATTTTGGCAGATCTCTTGGAGAATCCAATAAATTCCCTGGACCATCCTCCCTAGAAAAATACATGTTTGTACAACACTTTGGATAACAATTTCAGAGACTGAATGGTGTTTCTTTCTGAAGACAGTTTAGAGACTGATGGATCCCTGGTTAAGAACTCCTAGAGTTAAGATTTTTGAGAAAAAAAAAATTATAATCAACAAGCAAATGACTCAGAGGAAAGGTAAGAACAGACGAGTGGTTCCTGGATTTTTCTCCAGACTGTTGTTATTGGTAGGAGCAATTTCAGTGGGCCGGGGTAGGGAAGAAGCCAAACTGTAGAGTGTTGGGAGAATGGGACTCGATAAACTGGAGGCAGCAAGTATTGTTAACCATTTAGAGTATCTTGGCCCCAAAAGTAGTGGTGGCCAGGAAACAGCGGAGGCCATGGGCTCCAGGGAGTGTTTTCCAGGCTTTCCTCTCTTTCTAGGACCAGACCAGCCAGAATGAGAGTGATCTGGGATTTCACACACCATTTAGTGTTGCACCCTGTCTAGTGGCTTTGGCCCTCACTCCTCTGGATATGCCGATGCTGTCTCAGAAACAAGGAGAGAAAGGGAGCCTGGGAATGGGACGCATCTCTGAAGAAATGAAGACTAGAGGATGAGTTTGGCTGAGTCAGAGTAGATGCCAAGGCTTTTCTCCCTCAGATGCTTTACATTATAATGCCTCTGGGCACTGTCCCCTCCCTCTTATCCTCAGGGGTTGCACTGTAGCTGGATCCCAGGCCTGAAACAAATGCCACCAATAGCCTTGGCATATCTGTGGAGCTAACCAGCATATCTACGGAGCTAATGTCAAAGTAGACCACAGCTTTTTCTCTGGAGAAGAGGAACCACACCACAGGTCCTAGTGTGTCCTGGTCTCTCTTCTCACCAGGGAGCTCTTGCATGCTTTTCTACAATCAGCCCTCTGACTGGCTGGCTTTCCTGATGTTCTTCCATGATTCTCTTTACCCTAACTTTGCCATCCCAGGCTTATCCCTGAGCCCTTCTTTTTCATCATTCCCTGAACACATTAGTCATTTACTTCTTCTTTTCTTTAACATGATCCTTCCGAATGATAAAACCACCTTCCCAATCAAAGATTTATTGTGCAGGAAACCCTCTCCAGCTCCCCACCATGGTGAAATTAGACAAAGGCTAGTCACATGTGGGAAACTGGAGAAGGAAATGACTCTGATTTATGCCAGAGCCCCAGGGAGCAGCGCTGGCAATGGAAGCCTATCACAGAGGCGCTACCCTGAGCAGCCGACCCTTTGTGAGGACACAAAGTACCCATTTATCTCCTGTCTTGGGAGGAAGCAAGGGTCCTCACTGGGCCTGGCACTTGCCAGTTTACCTATTGCTGGGCCAAACTATCAGGTTTCAGAAGTCCCTCAAAGATCTCAGGCATGAGAAGCGAGGGTCTCAGGTCAGAGCCAGAGAAGAGTTTGCTCTCGCCTCTGTGACTCCCACTTGCTCCGTGACTCCCAGTACATGCTCTTGCTCTTCAGGAATACGGCAGCCTCCAAAAATGAGACTGGGTTTACAAAGTGGAAATTATCCAACAAAACTTGTAAACATCCCACCAGGACCCCTCCCACTTCCCACTACCAGGTCTTAATGTTTGAAAACAAGCTTAGCAGTCATAGGATAAATAAGAGTTGAGCTAAACAGATTCGATTATTGGTGGGCTTAGTCACTAGGGTGGTCTTGTCTTCCTCCCTTAATATTTCCTGGGTGAGGAGGAAAAATTCAGCAAAAGAAATTAGCTTCCCCTTGAAATTTTAGCAGAGTATCTAGAAAAAAATATGGGCTTTGGCCTCCAAAAAACCTGGGTCCCAATCCTATCCCTGCCAATAACCTGCTATGTGACTTTGCTCATATCTCTTAACTTCTCTGAGCTTCCACTTACTTTCTCAGCTGTAAAATAAGGATTATAATTTCTCTTACACAAAGTTGTAAGAAGCCAATGAAATAATGTATGCACAGTTCCTGGCTTTTACTAAGTTACTAGCCTGCTTGGAAATAGAACTTCTAGATAACTTCTCATTTCCCATTTTTGGAAATTCTCTCCTCTCTGCTCTCAGCTTATTTTCTTCTCTCTCATCATTTATTTCCCCAGCATCAGGAAAGATTTCATAGGTCACTGCTATTCAGAGGTCCAGGAGAAGCAGCATCACCTAGTAGCTTATTAAAAATAGAGAATGTCAGGCCCCACCCCAGATGCTCTGAGTCTGAATCTGCATTTTAATAAGACCCCCAAGTTTTTCTCTGTGCATATTAAAGTTTGAGAAGCACTTGCACTAGGACACCTCTTATTTCTTTTATTTACATTAAATACCACAGGGTTTCAATAATTCACACCACTGTGAAAGTTGACATGAGGGGGCCATTTTAAAATGGAGCCAGAGCAGCCACTCAAGAAAGACTGTCTTGTGTGTCTTGCTCCTTGAAACTTTGAACTGTTTGAACTGGGCTAGTACTTTGGACTGGGCCAGACCAACATTGTCTTCCAAACTTTGTGAAGTTAATAGGAAAGCAGACATCCTGACCACAAGGCTGATTATGGACTCTCATTCTGAAGACAGAATTAATATCCAGCCATATATAGCTAAAGAATAACTCGGCTTATTAGCATCAATAAGAATTTCTTTCTTCTATTCATATAATTATCCTCTTCATTTTCTCATAAAAACCCTTTGTCCACACCCTGTCATCGAGGCACTTTTTGGGTTACTGCCTGAATCTGTGCTTCCAGAATTGCAATTCTTTGATCCCAAATAAACCCTTGTTGCCTCTCATTGTGGCTTTTTAATTTTAGGTTAATATCACTTAACAGGAGTTTCCCTCCAGCAAATTGCATACTACATACTGAAAACTTCTTAACTGTGACACTTAAGTAACAACAACAAATCATAATATTAATAAAATTAATAATAACACAATCTAACACTTGTTTAATGCATTGGTATTTACAACATCCTTTTATATATAATCTCATCTGACTCTAGAATATAGTCATAGGCTGCATAATGACGTTTTGGTCAATGCCAGACCACATATACAAAGGTGGTCCCATGAGGTTATAATGAAGCTGAAAAATTTCTATTGCCTAATGATGCTGTAGCTATTGTAAAATCATAACGCAATGCATTACTCACATGTTTGGGTTGATGCCGTGGTAAATAAACCTACTGTGCTGCCAATCGTCTAGAAGTATAGCACATGAAATTATATACAGTACAAAACACTTGATAATGATAATAAACAACTGTGTTAGTGGTTTATGAATTTGCTATACTATACTTTTTATCTCTCTTTTTAAAAGTTTGCTGTAAAACAGTATGCCGTGTTATGCGGGCAACAGCCTCATACTTCTTGGGTTTACTGCATCTTTTGATTGCATTATTTTCTCCTGTACTTGATTTAATCTCATGTTGTTTTGTGCAGTAACATGTTGTGTAGGACTGTAGCCTAGGAGCACTAGGCTGGGAGTGTAGTAGGCTATACATCTAGGTTTGTGTTGTTGTAGCCACCGGCCCCCAAAAGACACACGGACCACCAGAACTCAGTGAGTTATAGGAAACACTCTTTATTCAGCCAGCTGGGTCTGCCAGGGGTACGCAGACCCCAAATTAAGCAGCCCCGAAATGTTGAGTTACAGGAGTTTTAAGCCCAAAATGCCATTCTTCATTCTGTCTAAACACAAAGGTCTATCCTTCTTCTATTCATTACTTGTCAACTCACAGGTCAGGTGCAGAAGCAGAAAGCTTATTGTTAGAATGTTATGTTCCTATGGGTGACAGCCTATGTTCCCATGGACACAGTCAAGCAGTAATTTTCCTGCAAGTAATACATTTCTAGCAGTCATTTTTCAGCCATTACAGTGTAAGTGACCTCTATGATGTTCTCATAGAGCTGAATTTGCCTAACAATGCATTTCTCATAATGCATGCCCATTGTTAAACCAAACATGACTACATGGGATAGTTATCTTCAATCAGAGAGTGCTTAAGCAAGTAATGATTAAATGATTGATTGAATGAATGACTTGGAAACTACTTTGTGGAGAGAAACCGAATTACAAGAGGGCTTTTAGGGTTACACCAATAGGAATTTTGTTCAGCCACTAGTAAGAAAGAGCCAAAACAATAGTGACCTAAATAAAGTAGAGGCTTATTTTCCTCTCACATGATAAATTGTCTTCAGGCAGACCAGGCAGATGTGGGGACTCTACAAGGTCCCAGAAGCGGAAATTCTTTTGTCTTCTGCTCTGCTATAACTTGAAGCACATAACTTCAATCCTTAAGATCATCTCATGGACAAAGGATGACTGCTAGAGCTCTACTTATCCAGTTCCTGTCCTAGGGATGAAGACAGAAGAATAGAGGAAAAGAGCAGAGGGGTGCTCGCTAGCTAAGTTAACCCCTTTAAAAAGCAAAGGGGACCAAAGCTTTGCCACTTTGAAACTGCCTTTTGGAATATTGATTTTAACATGTTTACTAAGAAGCAAAAGGCTCAGAAAAAACCTTTGACCTTTTCCCTCCCTGCCTAAGAAATTCAGAGAGAAAGGCCTACTCCAGGAAGGAAATCTTAGGATGTTCGCCTTAACCCAATTTGAATTAAGTATGGTAAATAAGGAGGGATTCAAGCAGGGGCCAGTGTACTAGGTCCCCACCCTCCAGGGTCTCATTGTTTCATTGTTTCCGGGTTGCCTAGCAAAAATTTGTCTGACATGTGTGCTCTGCTCTTCCTCAACTACCTATAAATTGCTCTTTCTCACTTCTAATATCTAAGACCCTGTTCTGCTCCTTTCTCTTTTGTCCAAAGTGTCATATATACCCAATATAGTCTCACTTGGTCTTTGGAATTTTCATACTTATGTGAATTTCCCATGCACATGTATTAAAATTTTATTTTCTCCTGTCACTCTGTCTCTGTTAATTTGATTACCCTAGCTAGAAGAACCTAGAAGGTGAGTGGAAAAGTATTATCTTTTTAGCTCCAAAAACAGCTTTCTCAAAACCCCACCCAATCACTTCCCCTGACTTTTCATTAGCTGTCCCCATCTGCAAGCAAGGCAAGGAAATGTGGTTTTATTAGCCAGGCACATTGCCACCTCCAATTCAAGAGTAAGGAAGGTGAGAATAATAACTCTTAGGAAGAAAGCTAGCATTCTCTGCCAAAAAGGGTCCAGATGAAAAGGAAGAATCCAGTATAGCCACCTTAAGAGCAGCAGTGGCCTTAGGCTGAGGGATATAGCCAGGGAGGTAGGTAGAAAAATACCCCAATCTCCCTTACCTCCCTCACTTCGTCTCCTGCCAAGGCTCTCATTAGCTGAACACAATAAGAAACCAGAGGGCAGAAGTGGGTCATGCTCCCAGGTCCAAGAGCAGGGCAGAGTGGGGAGTAGCATGATTCTGGAGGGGGAAGAAAATAGAGGCATACTGTATCAATTAAGGAAAGATTGGACTGTTGTTTTATTTAGAACTTTAGCAGGAGAGTTCATCACTGCAGAAAATCATAACAGAATAGCCGTAGTACAGGTGGTATTTGAGTCAATGATGGAACACATCTGTATCAGTCTATATTCCTAGTTGCATATTCACAGGTGATCTGTTTAAGGCACAAGCACATGGCTGTTTCATTTTATCTTCTGGTGGGGGCCTATCCGAACATTTCTATATTGAAATATAAATACTTTTAAAAATATATAGAATGCTTCACAAATTTCTGTGTCATTCTTGTCTTAATCTTCTTTGTATCATTCCAGTTTTAACAAGTGTGCTGCTCAAGAGAGCATGAAGTATATATTCTTGTATTATAAATGTATTTTATTTCTCTCTTTACATTGTGGCATTTTATGATTTAACGTCAAGAAATTGTGATGTAAATTGGTCATATTACCTATGAATGTTAAAGGCGGTGTTGACAAATATGTTTAAGGAATGGGCACTAGGTGACGAAGTTGAGAACTACAAGGTGTTGGGGACTCATAGTGCAGGACACTAAGAGCTTGATAAATATTTTTTGTTATTAAGGCTACTATCACCTTTTGTCACCTCCAAGCACAACTGAGTTGCACACCCTGGAGACCAATCCTACAATGAGTCAGCGGTGTGGTTGGAAGGGGCTCGGCCTAGAGCCGGTTCCCTGGGAGAAGCTGAATGACGCAAGCCTGGGTCCCGAGAAACCACAGCTCTGACACAGCCACCACCTCCCCCAGAGCAAGATGTGTTAGGAGAAAGGAACGCTCCTCTTGAGCTCTGGAAACCCCCAGTGAACCCCCAGCTAGGTGAGCGCGCAGGGGGCCCTCTGAACACACCAGCATCGTGGGATTTCCCCCCAAAGCCGGGGCAGCCGGCCAAGATCTGGTTCAAAGCTGCAAGTAGACACGCCCCGCAGAACTGACATCAGCGAGTAGGCCAGGAAGAGAGAGGTGGGGTTGGCCTGGGAGCCTGGGCGTTTCCTGCTCAGGGGACGGGAGGAGTGGAGAGGAGAGGGAGAACGGGAAAGAAGAAGGAGGACGGCTGGCTGAGGAATTAAGTTCTCATAAGTCTGACTCAGGCAGGTCCAGACAGCTGTAGAGAGGGGAAATAGGATACCAAGCTAACTCTCGGCCTGAAACTTGTCGTTAGAGACCCCTGTCTACATCTCCATTCTCGCCTCATGTCACTCCTTGCTATGCTCGAGACTCTCCCACAGAACTACTTAAAGATCCCTCCAAAAGCCAGGCAAATCCAGGCCTAAGTATGTAGATAGTTGTTTCCTTGAATTGCCTTTCCTTGGCTTACCTATCTCAAGGCTTCCTTGAAAACATCATCTTCTCTTGAAGTGTTCTCCAATTCGGACGTAATTTCTCTGGTCTATGTGCTAAAATCTGTAGGTGTCTAAGGTAAATGAAAACGGTCATTTATCAATTTAGTACAGTGTTCTCAAACTTTAGTGTGCACTGGAATCCCCCAGAAGGCTTGTTAAAGCAAGAACTGCCGGGCTCAGTCTGCAGAGTTTCTCATTCTAATTCTGGCCTGGGGTGGAGCCGAGAATTTTCACTTTCAACAAGTTCCCAGGTGTTGTTGATGCTGCTGGTCCAAGGATCACACTTTGAGTACCATTGGTTTAATGGAAGAAATTATCATTTCTGGGTATGATCAGTGCATATTTATGAATTCATTCAATGAATGTCTATTGCGCACCTGCTATGTGTCAGACATGGATCAGGTGTTGAGTATTCATATAAGCAAAACAGTCATAGGACCTACCCCCATGGAGCTTCCAGTCAATTGGGGGAGACAAATATTAAGCAAATAAACATACTATTAAGTATATAACAACAAAGTGCGACAAATGCTCTAAAGGAAAAGAAAAAGAATAATAACAAGAACTAATTTCAGATTGGGCAGTCAAATAAGGCTTTTGGGGGAAAAAGAACATTTATAAAGGCGTATTTTAAACAAACTTCTATAGTGTGCACTATTGCACTGTATTATTATCTATTTTTTAAATTGTCCACCTAACCACTTGTCTGTGTGCTCCTTGAAAGCTAGAATCTTGTCTTATTAATATTGTACCTACAGTACGCTTTACAGAAGAGAGCCTTGGTAAATAGTGTACGAATGGAAGACAAGATGGAGGAATCATTGCAATAATAAACAAATGAGTAAATGAAATGTCAGATGAACTTACATATGCATGCATACATAGGTAGATGGATGAATGGATGATAGATGGATGGGTGACTATCCCTGGAAGCAACAAGGAAAACCAAGATTCGTTGTTTTATCAGTGAGACAAAAGTGGAAACTGATAGAAACTTAGATGACTCTTTTATTGTATTTCCAAACCCTCTCCATCGTTTAGGGTGACCACCAAAGGTCCCTCATCCCCAAAGCTCTCTTAACTACCATTGCTAAGTTCCATTCTCCACATGAATGAATTGCTGTCACTTCTTGCACTCTCACACATGCCACACTTACTTAAACATGCACAACTGTCTCATGCTTACCACATACTATCTATTTTAAAATTTCACAGGGTGAGCCATGCTCTCAGTCTTAGAAGGGAAAAGTAGTGGGGGAAGGAAAAAGAAAATTTTTCTCCTACCCTTGAGCCAAAGAAGGCATAGAGCTTAGGAGATGTCATGAAGCTTCAAGAAAGCACTTTAAATGACACATTTCCTGTAAATGTGTGTCTTAGGCTCCTAAGAGGAGCCTAGTTTATTTAGAGAATCTATTTAAATCAAACAAGGAAAAGAAAAACACCCAGGGCCCTCTTAGAGTATTTAAAAATGAAGAATGAAAAGAAAGCTTTATATAGACCAGTTCCTTCCTTTGAAGGCTCTCCATTCCGAGATGAAAGTTCCAGTTAGCTTTGTATGTTTCTGCTTCCACACACTTCTTTCCAGTCTCATTGGAGCTCATAATAAGAAGTCCTGCATTCTTAGCCTTTAGATTGGTCTGAGATGGAATTCTCTAGATGACCATCATCTGGATAGTGGATGTCAAGCGGTCTGGGTACATGAGCATTCTTTCCTTGGTCCTTTAGAGGGTTGTCAGAGGATTATCTAGAGGTTTGATGTATATCTAGGCATTGACACAGGACTAGAAAATTCAGGAATTTTAGTTAAAACAAGAACACAATTATCTTCTCATGCTTCTACCTACTTGATTTTAGAAATCTAGCAGCTTGACAATTGTGACTCCCTTTTCTTTCTTCACTCTATTTCTCAACTGCCAAGTAAAAAAAATAAATAAGACATAAAATTTATAGTTAGGATCTCGATTATATGAAATTCATATACATATATGTATAGAAAAAAATAAAATATGGGGAATTCACCAAAATGTACAAAGAGATTGCCTTTAGGTGGTGGGATTTATTTTTTCCTTTGTATATTTTTATTTTCCAATTTTTCTACAATGAGCATGAATTATTTTTGTAACCAGAAGTTTCTTTCCCTTTTTCTTTCTTTTCCTTTCCTTTTCCTTCCATCTTTCCTTCCTTCCTTCTTTCCTTCCTTCCTTCCTTCCTTCCTTCCTTCCTTCCTTCCTTCCTTCCTTTCATTCATCCTTTCTTTCAAGAACACACATATCTGTACTCTGCTTATCTTAAGAGGAACAAATAAGACTGACCCTGGTGAGTCACAGACAAGGAACTCACCTCCAGTTGTGCCTTGTCCTGGTCAGTGCCAGGAACCTCAGCAAACACCTCTGCAGGTTAACTCTTCCTTCAGAAAAGAGTAGGCAATGGTGAGGCAGGGACACTCCTGAGGAGGGCTCTCTGTAGGAGTGGGGTTGCTACAGTGATTTTAATTGTCCTGAGCACCTACTGTGAAAATATTTGCAGTTCTTAGTCTTCCGGTTAGAGTTAGATTGGACCTCTTGTACTTGGCTTCTGGGAAACAAGTTGAGTCAGTACTAGCTGTATCTTTCGGGAACTCTATCACCAGTGATAAGCACAGAATATGAATGGTGTTCTTGGAGAGTGAAAAACACAATAGGGCCAGTTTAATCAGGACTGGAGGGAGACATGTAAGTTGATGTCCCTGTTCCCACCCAGGTAAGTATAGTCCTGGCTTTGGGCCTTTGCTTGGGTCCTTCTCTCCACTCGAAATGCCATCTCCCTTATCCAATCTCTATCTATATAATTCCTGACTGACCTACCTTTGGAGTGTTTAGGTAGAATAGCATGACATCTTCATCCTGGTGGATTCAGGCATCGAGCGCTCACTTCATTCGTTCTGGCCCTCTGGAGAGCATAGACAGGTCCACCTGCTGCGGGATGCATCACACATGAGACCTCTGGGGTCGGGGCAGGGAAATATGCTAAAAAGTGGAGTTGGTATTTCAATATTTTGTTTTCTTTTGTTGTAGGGGAGGAAAAATAATTTTCTCTCTACCCTTCTGAATTCTTAGGTGAGACCCCTGTAATAAAAGGCAGATTAACTAAAGAATAACAAACATAAGTTTATTAACATGTACATCTCATGTATACATGGGAAATACCCAGTAGAAAGCAATTGAGTCCCTGAGGTGGCTTAGAATTCAGGATTAAACATCATTTCAATAGGGAAAGGGGAGGAGGATGTAGGCTTCTTAGGTGAAAGGAAATAATTTTTAGGAAAGATGAATGGGCCTTTAGAAGAATAAATGGGCAATATGATTGTTTGTGACAAAGTTCGTCTTCTAGGTATGATGTCAACTTTTAGTCTTCTCTTCCGTGGTAAGAGTTATTCTTCCTTGGTTGATAATACCTCCGGGTAAGGGGATCTATGACAAATGAGTTCTTTTTGGAGGATCTATCTTTAGGCAGTTCAGAGAAAGCTTCTCCCTGCATTTGCTATTTTTCAAGTGCCTACAGCTCAAAATAATCAATACAGTAGTCTCCCCTTGTCTGCAGGAGATATACTCCAAGACCCCCAGAGTACACATGACACTGTGGATAGTACCAAACCCTATATATACTATGTTTTTTCCTATGCGTATTATGATAAAGTTTAATTTATAAATTAGACACAATAAAAGAGTAATAAAAATAACTAATGATAAAGTAGAATTATAACAATATACTGTAATACAAGTTATCTAAATGTGGTCTCTATCTCTCAAAATAGCTTATTATACTATACTCACCTCCTCACTTAAAGGAAGCTCTTTAAGCCTTCTCTTTACCGTATATGAACGGCCAGCATCACTACCCTTGTGCTTTGGACTCATTATTAAGTAAAATGGGGATTATTAGAACACAACCACTGCTATACCTCAAAAGTTGGTCTGATAACCAGGATAACTACTCAGTGACTAATAGGCAGGGAGTGTCTACAGCACAGATAGGCTGGACAAAGGACTGAGTCACACCCTGGTAGGGCCAAGCAGAACAGAACAGTATGAGATTTCATCGCTCTATTCAGAATGGTGCACAATTTATAACTTAGGAATTGTTTATTTCTGGAATTCTCCGTTTAATATTTTCAGATGTCAGTTCACCGTGGGTAACTGAAACCACAGAAGACAAAACCGTGGATAAGGGAGACTACTGTATACCAAAGCAGCATATTTTGAGGTGGCAGTTTCTGCTACCCTTCAGTGTGGTTATTAAAGTCATGATTTCCTTCCCTTTAGTTACCGCTGACCTGGGCTGGTTGCCTTCCATGCGTCACAAGCCAAGTCTGTGGAAAGAGCTTTTCTTGGCTCCTTACCAAGGTCCCTAGCTGAGGCCCAGCCTGCCTGTAGTCTCACTGTATGTATCCTGCAGAGTTCACACCACCCACTGCCCAGGACATAACCCGTTAGGAGGGGAAGAGATTGCAAAACCAGATTTTCTGTTCACCCTCTAAGTACATTCACCTTGAATGTCTTTGCTGCCTGATGTGTTGCATGCTGTGAACCTCCTCCCTCAATCAGTTTTGAGAATCAAGGGAAAAAGTGAACAGTTCTCCACACAGAGCCTTGAGCCCTGGGCTCTGTGGCCCTGTGACTGGCCACTTGCCAGGTCCAGAGCGGAGATGGTGTCTCTAGGAAGGTAATGCAAAGTATCCCTTTCCCCTCTGAATCCTGCTCATTCCCTTCTTCCTAGTCATACTCATTACACCCACCCACTTGTGGCAGACATCTAGGCAAGAAGGATCGGAGATATGGCCTCATTACCTGTCCTTGCTCCTTGATGACATACCTGCAGCCTTACCTAGTGCATCAGTCATTGCTAGGTGACTTGTTGCCTCTGCCAGTCCTCCGTTACTATTCTTTCTGTCTGGCCGGGCATGGAAAACAGCTTTTAGCTAAGACACTACACAGCAATACACTTTAGTTCTGTTTATGTTCTTATCAGAAGGTATGCTCATTTTAAGGCAGTGCTTCTCAGACAGAAACACACATTAAGATCACTTTGAAATCTTGTTAAAGTGTAGGTTCTGACTTGGTAGTTTTAAGGTGGAGCCTGAGATTCTGCCTTTCTAAAAAGCTCCTATATTGCAATGATGTAAGGAACCCAATATTGTATTCTAGGCTTAGTGAGGTACTGTCTAATCTGTGAAGATTATCATAACTCCAGTATCAGAGTTAATCACTGGATTCCATCATTTCCTTAACACCTGACTTAGACCTTGACATATATGTTGACATATCTGTCCCAGCTAGCCTGAAGGATGTTGGGACAAATAATCATGGTAGATATGCAATAGTTTTTATTTTTTTGAATAAATAAATGAACACACTAATGACTGTAGGTTGTTAATAGCTAAGACAACATTTCCAAAACTATATTCCTTGGGACACCAGTTCTGGGAGGTGTTAATAGTTATTTGTTAAATGATGGTGGGAGGGGTGGAAAGGTTCTGTAGTCACTTAATCTGGGAAATACTGGATTAAAAATAGACATCTGAAGAGATTCTCAAAGGTTATTATAAACCTTTAATAAACCTCACTGATTTGACTATGGAGAACTTTCCTGAGAAGTATCTTATAGTGCTAGTGTATTGAGGAATATAGGGGCAATCATCACTCTAGGTTGTGAAGGATTGTAAATAAAAATGAAGTTCCAAAGGAGATCTTGAGAGAGAATAGCCTGGTGAGGGGAAAAGATGTAAAAACTATAAAGAGAGATCCTATTTTCTGTTCCCCTTGCAGACAGCATCCTCAGATGTTTAAGATTTTATTAGCCACTGTGGGCCTTTCTAAGCTCTTCTGGATTCCTTGGGAAGGGCGACAGAAGGATAATTCTGACTCCCTCTTCTTCCTCTGATGCATTGTACTGGCTGAAATAGGGAGGCCAGAAAACCTAGAGGGAAGAACCTGGATGACTGCTTAGTGCTTAGCCACTACAAGGCTAAGGACCTCCAGGAAGTATCTCCAGGAAGAGCTTTATTCCAGCTAGAAAGCAGGAAAGTAGGGAGTGGGACAAGAAATTTTTTGAAAGGATCATAAAATGCAAATCTGGCTAAGATTAGGGTTGAAATAAGCTGATGAAAAGAAAGGAAGAGTCTAGAAAAAGGCCCCAAGTGAATTCCAGAGTTCCTTTACCTTAGAAAGGCTGTTCTCAACTGGAGACAATTTTGCCCCACTCACTGGACATTTGACACTATCCGAAGACATTTTTGGTTGTCACAGCTGAGAGGAGGAATGCCTCTGGCACCTAGTGTGTAATAGCCAGGGATACTGTTTAATATCCAGTAACGCACAAGACAGCTTCTTACAACAAAGAATTATCAGACCCAAAATGTCAATTTTGCCACTGTTGAGAAAGTTTGCTTTAAAAGTTGTTCTAAAACATCTTTTTTAATTTAAAATTTAGGATTTTGCTTACATTAGGTGTTTTACCATTGGGGGAAATTTATTCAGTATAATAAAATCCATGATTATCAATTTGGAGGTTCAAATCTTAGCCAATAATACTATTTTGTAAATTTAAACTACATCTTAAATAACACTACACGTTTTGTAAGGAGACATAGAAAACAAAAGGACTCACAGCAAATATTTCCTTTAACTTAAATGTTTTAGTATTGCTTAGATTCAGCTGTTTTAGCACAAGAAATTTGGGAGAAATTTCTTAAGTAAAAAAGGATTTTTAAAAAGTACAAATAAATAAATATTATGAGTAGAGATGGGAAGGATCCTACTCCTGGTTTTATAAGTAGAGAAATTCTCACATAGGTCCATAGAAAGAAATGTAGAAAGGTATTTTATCTAAAGTGATGGTTGGAGAGCTTGACCCAATGAGGTACTCATCACTGGAATATTCTGTCACAATAAGGAGCAATGAACTAGATAGACATCCACACAGCAATGTAAATAGGTCTTTAAAACACGATGCTGAATGGGGTGGGGGGAGAGTAAGGAACAGAAAGAGACCTCTGCATAGTACTATTGATTGAAATTAAAAATACATGCTCACAGAACAGTGCCTCATGCTTTTAAGAACCAAGGAAATCTTAGTCACTGCGCAAACTTTATCTCCCGGCATTAGGCACCACTGCCGCCTGGTGGTAGCAATTTAAAATTGAGGTGTAATTCCGTTTTTTAACGAGATATAATTTACATGCTGTGAAATGTACAGATCTTAAATGTTAACTTGATGAACCTTGACAATTGTATACATCGCTATGTACAGTCATCACTCTAAACAACATATAGAACATTTTCATCATCCTAGAAAGTTCTCTCATGCCCTCTCCAGGAAAACCTCCCCACACCTTACCTCAGAAACTACCTCCGACTCATTTGTCACTAAAAATAAGCTTTGCCGGTTGTAGAACTTCATATATATGGAATTATGCAGTGTATACGCTTTTTTGTTTGCCTTCCTTTGAGAATCACAATGTTTTTGAGATTCATTCATGTAACACATATCAACTATTAATTCCTTTTTATTGCTGAATAATATTCCATTTGTGTAGATGCTTCACAGTTCATCTAACTATTCACTAATGAACTTTTAGGTTGTTTCTATCTTTTTCCTATTATAAATAAAACTGCTGTTATGTATAAGCCTTTGAGTGGACACATGGGTGGAATTGCTGAGTTATATGTGTATTTTTTAAAGAAACTGCCAAAACAATTCTCCAAAGTAGTTTTATTATTCTACACATCTGCCAGCAAAGAATTTATATCAACAATAAAAAGATGAAAAACCAAATGTATTTAAATAGGCAAAAAGACTTGAATAGAAACTTGAAGGTATGCAAACAGCCAAATGCACATGAAAATATCCAACATAATTTGTCTTTAGGGAAATGGAAATTAAAACCAAAATGAGATATCATTTTTTACTCACTAGAATGTTAAAAGCAAAATGTTGAAGATGTAGAGAAATCACGCAGACACAAATACACAATGGTGGATGTCGACAACTCTCTCAGGCCACCAGCTCAATTTCTTTACAAAAGAAAGACTCAATGTATGATCAACACGGGTCCGCACGGACTGTTGTTGTCCAAACCTGGAAAATTGATAAGTTCAAAGACAAACCTATTGGCTACTGATGGTGCTAGAAACATGTTTGGGCAGGCCCTGTTACTTTATCTCAGGCTATAGATTGAATATTTGTGTCCCCCCGAAATTCATACATTGAAATCTAATCCCCAATGTGATAATATTTGGAGTTGGGGCCTTTGGGAGGTGATTAGCTTGTGAGAGCAAAGCTTTTATAAATAGGATTCATGAATACCCTTATAAAAGACCCCAGAGATCTCCCTTGTCCCTTCTGGAATGTGAGGACACAGAGAAAAGATGGCCATCCGTGAACTAGGGAGTGGCTCCTCACCAGACACTGAATCTGCCAGTGCCTTGATCTGGGACTTCCCAGCCTCTGGAACTGTGCAAAATAAATGTTTGCTGTTTATAAACCATCCAGTCCAAGGTATTTTTGTTATAGCAGCCTGAATGGAATAAGACATTTCAATTCCTCATTCAGGAGGCAAAACTTTCAGAAGGGCATATTAACAGAGGTTGCCCCTGACCTTGTTAAGGGATAAAGGTATTCTGAAGTCAAAACAAATTAAAGACAGATGATGCATCCAGGATAGAACCGGGCAGGTTTTCATGGAACCCATGTGCCACCTGGGACTGCCCAGAATGTGAGTCTCTTATAACTTTACTATTCAGTTCCTCTCCTCTTTCTCCATCTCTTCTCTCTCTTTCATCTTTTCATAAGACTACCATTTATTAAATTTTATCATGAACCAGGTTTTTAACACATACTTTGATAATACTCACAACAACCCTGCAAGGTAGGCTTTATTATTCCATTTTACAGATGAGAAAACTTGGGCTTCCGGGGTTGAAAAACTTGTTCAAGGTCATATAGCTACTGAATTCTTTTCTTACCGCTGCTGTGGCTTAAAACAACACAAATTTATTAATAACTTACATTTCTGGAGCTCAGAAGTCTAAAATGGGTTAGCAGGGCTGTGTTCCTTCTGGAGACTCTAGGCAGAGAATCTGTTCCTTGCCTTTTCCGGTTTCTGGGGGCTTCATACATCCCTGGCTCATGGCCCTGCATCACTCTGACCTCTGCTTCCATTGTCACATCCCTTTCACTGATTCTGGCTCTCCATGCTTCTCTCCTAAAAAGGCTCTTGTGATTAAATTGGGCCCACCCTGATAATCCACGATAATATGATAATACCCCCATCTCGAGATCCTAACTTAATTATATCTATCTGCAAAGTCCCTTTTGCCATGCAAGGTAACATATCCATAGGTTTTGGGGATTCAGAGGTGAATATCTTTGGGGAGGGCATTATTCTGCCTATCATAGGTAGTGAGTAGCCAAGTCAGTATTAAAACCCAGTTCTGCCTTATTCCTAAATCTAGAATCTTTCTCTAAACCACACTTACCCTTCCTTCAGTTCTTCTTCAACTTGGTGCAATCCTGAATCTTGATAAGCACAGTGTCCCAAAGAGAAAGGGATGGCAGAAGACCCCAGGGCTGAACACATGAGGAGGAAGAGCTTCTGGTGAGGGTCCAAGGACCCTTCTCCAAAGCTGGGAAGGAAGAGGAAATTGCATGGCCAGACCACACTCGCTCAGAGGGAGAGCAGGAGGAGGAGTGGTAGTCTTCAGTTCCAGGCAGGAGAAATTCACTGGAGACAGGGTAGTATAATGCCTGAGGCCTCAGCTAGCAATACACCAAGGCATACAGCACTAAAAGAAACTCATCTCTCTTTGCCTCTGCTTGGGCAAACTCCCAAAGACTGCCATAGCTCCTTGCCCTCTGGAGACAGGCTACCTGCCTCCAATCGCAGCTATGTGACCGTGATCCCTATACTCACTGCTTAGTATCTCAATTGCCTCATCTGTAAAATGGGGATACTTGTACTTATTTCAGAGAGTTTTCGTAAAAATTAAATGAATTAATATGTGGAAAGGGCTTAGAATAGTGCCTGACACAGCACAGGTGCCATGTAAATGTTGGGGAGAGGGTGTAAGTTGCAAGGAGGGAGGAGCAGTCTTTTGGGTCCTCGGTGTCTAATCTGGCCATAGGTGCTGCAGGAGGTCATATTTGGGAAGATGTAAACTGGGTCACATGGGTCATGAGAGCTTAATCTATCCAGGGTGCGAAATGTGTGTGGCAGCGCCTCCCATCTTCCACCTGGATCCCTGGATTGATCTCCTTTTGGAGGAGCTTTGTTTGCAGGAACCTCTGGATGTTGGCCAGGCCCAGCTGCAAGGAGATTCCCTCTACCTGTGGTCCATAGCTGGCGATTTTGGAGACTTCCTGCCAAGGCTGGACCACAGAGATTTCCCACTTCAAATTGTGAGTTTCCTTCTGACTCTGCCATTTCAGTTACCGGGCCAAGGATGGGCTGCTGGATATATACATTTGAAACCAGAGTCTCAAGTGGGTGAAGAAATCTGGTAAAATAACGAGATTTATCAGACAAATTGAATGCCAGCTCTGGCGCTTACAAGCTTTGAGACTTTGGACATGCCAGTCAAGCTTCCTGAGTCTTAGTTTCTCATCTGTAAAGTGGGTATAATAATAGGGCTTACCATATAGGGTTTTTGTGAGCATTATATAATACACGTAAAGTTTTCAGCACATGCTTGGAGCAGATGGTAATAAACTCCCAATATATGACGACTATTTCTTCTGGCCTAAGTGATAAAACTACATGGTTTTCCCATATCGGCCCCCAATGACAAAGTCATCTGTTCCAGCTCTTCAGGTGACAGGAAGGCCGCATGGAGAGCTAGCGGTGTCTGTTCCATTGTATCAATCCTGATCCAAGAAGGCCAGCGGACGGGGGCAGGATTAAATAGATATCTAAGCTCCTATATCTGGGAGACTCAGCAAGGCAGCAAGGGAGGGAGAGCAGGGAACAAAGCCCCAGTAAACCCGGAGACCCCATGGACCTTTGAACAAATCTGATGGCCCAGGGGTTTGGCTCCCGAGGATAGTAGAAACCTCTGGCATGGTGAAAGTGAGAAGCTTCCTGTCACCTGGGGATGTTTCTGGGGCTCTGCAGATGATGCTGCAGGGGATGGATTTGTGGTTTGTGTGAGGTGAGTTTGAGGTGAGACCAGATACCCTAAATTTCCCCTCCTCTTTCGAACCAGATCCACAGAGCATGATAGCCACCATAGCCACCATGAGGACATGTTCTCAGTATGCCAGAAGCTTGATTACAGCACTTAACAAAAATTATCTCCTTAATCCTGTCAAGTAGTTGTTCTGCTTTATAAAAAAAGAAACTAACCCTCAGAGAGATTTAGGAATCACCCAAGGTCGCACAGCTGGTAAGTGGCAGAGCCTTAATAAAATGGGGGCTGGCCTGCTCCAGGACTGTGCTTTTTCTGTCTTGCCACTTTCTCTCTTCTGCCTCACCCCTCTGCAGAGGGGTCCCAAAATCCTTGTAGGGACCTTGAAATTAAAGAGAGGAAGAGACAGCAGTGGCTGGTCAGCATCAAGAGGAGGATGTCCTGGTAAGGGTCTGAGGACCTCTTCCTCTAGGTTAGAAAGGAAGAGGTGGGCAGGAGACCATGGGCAGGACTAGCCCAGACCACACGTCCTACAGAGGGAGTGCAGAGTGGTCTTTGGGTGGCTTGCAGAGCTGGTCAGGAGACAATCACAAGGGAGGAGCAGATGAAGCCTGAGAACTCACCTGTCAAAACTGAGGCAAAGCAAATATTTATTAAGTACTTCTGAACCAGAGAACTGGACCCTTCCTCACCTGTCTGGACCATTGCCCATGGGCTGCTTGACAAGTGTATGAAAGTCTGAAGCATGAAAACCTAGTCGAACTTTCATCCCAGGAAGGAGAGTCTTCAAAAGGAAGGAATTGGTCTATATATAATTTTCTTTTCATTCTTCATTTTTAACGCACGGCCTTCAAAGGTATGCACCACTAGGGGTACATTAGACACAGAGGGGAGGGTTGCATGAAAGAATTTTCAGGATAACCAGGACCCTCACGTGGTAGCCCTGATCACAGAGAAGGAACTGAGGCTCCGAGGTGAAACGACTTAACCGAGGTCGCACAGGTGAGGTCTCCAGACTCTAGAGCCCACGCCCTGATGGCACTGATGCCTCCTCACTCACCCCTACGGCACTGCACAGGTCAGAAGGGAACCAGCACTCAGCACTCCAGCTGATCCACGTGAGCCTGGGAACTGTTACTGCGTGTAGCACCTCCTTAACCAGGCAACTCTGTGAGGCCCTAATAGGTCTGATCTAGGAAGCCCTGGGCTCCTCTGAGTGAATTTATCCTACAAGTGAGGGATTAGAATATAGGGAAGATTTAGTGACATCTGTGGCTTTTGTATGAATAGCAATATTCCCCTTCCTTCTAGTAACAGGATCTCAAGTGTGCTTCGGAGACCTACTGTCCCCCATGGAATACAACCTTCGTGGGTCTGTCCATCAAAATGTTTCACTTTCTCTGGTCAGGAAGTGGACACATGACTCTAGCTAGGCTTTTGGGGCCCAATTCTTTCTTGGCCTAGTTCTTCAGATTTGCATTTAATGTTTGCGTAGCTCCGATAGCAGGCATCATCAGTACCCTACCCGCATCTCCTTTGTACTCACCATTCCTGTGCATACCTGCACTTCTACCTATGACCCCTGCAGTCCTTTAGCTGAGGATGCCCAGAGACCCCAGAGAGGCAGGCCAGTAGTTCCAGCAAGTTAAGGACCTCCTCCCAGCAGCCCCCAATCAGTGCGTGATGGGAGTTGGTGGATATATACCCCGGTCCCTCACCCCTCAGTGGGCATAACTGAGATGTGTTCCACACTGTGTCCCAGCCATGCCTGGTAGAACTGAGGCCTGGTTTCCTACAATGGTAATAACCCCAGTAAAGCTCACTATTGGTTGGCTCCCTTCCCTTCCCTGAATTGCTTACCTTCACTCTCCTACCAGTGCCTCCTGGGACCACCTCCCAGAAAATTACTTGGAATCTAATATCTCAGTGTCTGCTCCTGAGTGAGTCCAACCTGAGACAACCACATACTCTTCTAGAAAATTCCTATTCTACTTAAACTGGCAAAATTCTGTTTCTGTTGATTGTAACCCATAGACTCTATCCGAATTAATAGTGGTCTGGGTTTTGTAATAACCTATTATATATATATATATATATATATATATATATATATATATATATATGTATTTTTTTTTTTTTTTTTTTTTTTTTGCTAGAGATCATCAGAGCTCTGGAAGGGGAGAAAGACCATCTCATGAACCTTCCTTCTGAATTCTCTTATATGTAATCTCCGAGGACTTGAGCTCTGAGCTTTGCCTATGAATGGAACTGCTCAGATAGCACATGGTCCCAGATCACCAGGTCTCTTGCAGCCCTGGGTCACTGCTGGTGTGAGGAATGGCTTAAAAATTCCTCACAGTTGATGGTGACCAAGGCAGGATTCTACGCACCAAGAGAAAAGTTAGATACTGCTGTCTATGAGCCCTGCAGATCAGCTTAGGATGGCTTTTGGAGTCGAGTACTACATCTAGGCCTCGGAAGAAATGCTGGATTCTTGGGGGACTAGCCAGATTGGCCAAAAACTAAAAGATGCAATCCTTGGAATAGAATGCCACTTCTGTTTTCATATAAATACAGCGAAGAGTGATCAGTGACTGGACCCACTGGGCAGGTAAATCCAGAGAGCTAGTCTCCCTGAAATATCTGGATTACGGGCTTTTGTTTTCTTGGGGGGAAGGATGGAGACATGGTACTTGCAATGCAGGTGATATTACAATGATATTATGATTAGCCAAAGCTGACCAGAGGACAAGAGAAAGACTCTGGACCCTTATCTTAGTGGGAGGGATGTCCTGAGGCTATCATTCTGCCTCCCAGTCTTGGCTTGTTTCTCATGCCACCTGAGGGGAGGGGGCCAGCCCAAGGCCATCTATCATGTCTCCCAGCCTTAGCTTGTTCATCACGGAGTCTAAACAGGGAGAGGGCTGAGTAAAGAATTAAGGAAAAATGCCAGAGCCACGTCCTTGAGAGGAAAAACTGTTCCCAGGCTAACTATCCTGCCTCAGAAGGGTGGAGCAGGATGTGGACTGAAGGGCCAGTGATAGTCCAGGGGCAAGCTGACCATATTGTCTATGCCATCTGGCAGGCCCAGGTCTGCTTGAGCTCACCTCATCCACCTTAAGCCAAACAAGGGCACTGTCCCCTCCACCCATCACCAGGGTGCATGACTCAGACCTAATAGATCCTACACTGTTGTCATCAGGGAGGGGCTGTATTCCTGGAGGATTTGGGCACCAGTCCAAGTTAGCAAGAGGCATGAGGGCTCCTGGGTGAGGCTGGGGAGTGTTGGTCCATCCGCTACACATATCTAAGCCTTCACTCTGATCTGGGGCAGGAGATGAAAAAATCACCTGGTTCCTTGCCTAATCCCAGTTTTAGGACACCTCTATCCTAATTGTATTGATCCCAGCACATGCATAGGTGCCCAAGGCTTTTAGGGCTTTTAGGGCTTTTAGAGCTTGGCCTCTGCCTGCTTCCAGGAGTCCCCAAGGCACTTTCTTGGCATCACAGTGGCTGCACATATCTCCCCTCACACTCTCCTTCCCCAGGCCCTCACAGCTGCCCTGGGAGTCAGGCGGTGTTGGTATGTATCAGTGGGCTCATTTCTTATATGGGAACATATGTGTAGGCCCAAAGAGAGGAAGAGATGCACCCAAGTTCACCCAACAAGTTGGTGGCTGGGCTGGGATCTGAGAATGCGCTTGCTGGCCCTCACCACCTGCCATTTGCTTCCTTGTTTACTTCACTCTAGCCAGACTCCTTGATATTTGCTTCCTGAGCATGCCAAGCTTGTTCCCACCCGAGGGCCTTTGCATTGGCAGTTCCTCTGCTTGGCAGACTCTTTTCCCAGATCTCTGCAGGACTTGCTCCTTCCTGTTCACTTGTCACACTATTAAATAAAAGAATAGCTTCCTTCCCTTTTGTTGCTTTCTCCACTTATACCACTTAATTTCTCTTCAACATAACATATCATGTGTTTATTTTATATTCCTTTGTTGTCTATCACTTGAACGTAAGGTCCTTGAAGGCAAAGACTTTCCCTGTTTTATTCACAGCTGAATCCCTGATGACTAGACTAGTGCATGGAATATAATAAGCACTTAATATTTGTTGAAGGAATAAACAAACCCAGATCACCTCATTCTTGATCCAGAACTCTCTCCACCCTAGAAAAGCCAGAGCAGGAGGATAGTAAGAAAGGGGTTGGCTCAGGCTAGAAGGAGGCAATGTTGCACCTCTGCTGAAGACATAGCAAGCATTCTGACCCAGGCCTGTGGTCTGGAGTCTGGTGCTTGTCAAGGGGCGCTCTGGGGTTCTCACAACACCCCAAGAGCATGGAAAGATTGGTAGAGACAGCAATTGCCTCCACTTCAAAGTTCTTTACCAATATTGGGACCATCTTTGTCCTTGAACCCAGTGTGCTCTGCCTACCCTTAGATCTGTCAGTCAACATTTATTGGGCACCAACTGTATACCAGTCTCAGGATTGGGCACCAATCGCCAGAGAACCTTGTTAGCAAGGCGGACAAGCAAATACCCCTGAGCACAAAGGGAAGACTTTATTAGTGGAAGAAGGAGCAGTGGAGTGGAACATTTGGGGTGGCAATGACCTTGCCCAGGCTGGAAAGGACAATAGGGAAGGTTTCAGAGGGGGATATTTGATTTGGTTCCTATAAGATGGGGGCAAGGGAGATAGCGATAGGAGACTCAGCATTGCCAGCAGAGAGAAAAAACTGTGCAAAAGGTTCAGTAGAACTGAAGAAGTATGGGTCCAGAGTGCAGCTGAACAAAAGTGAGGCTGAAAAGAGAGGTTAGAATCATATGTTGAAGGGCCTTGAATACCAGGCTAAGGGGCTTGAGCTTCATCCTCTTGGCAGTGGGCATTGTTACAGCATTTTGAGCAAAGATGATTTGCTCAGGTTTGCATTTTAGGTTTGCCCTGGCCACCATGTGCAGCAGTTTGGGGTGGCAGGTGGGGAGCCAAGGATATGAGTTAAGAGATGATGGAGGTTTCTGGGTCAGAGATAATGGTGGCCAGGGCCAGGGCATAACAGTGGGTATAGATGGGAAGGGACAGATTCAAGAGCTATTTAGGAAGCAGAACCTATATACTCAGCGGGAAGGCAAACAAGGCTGCGGGGTTGGCCCTGGATTCCACAGCTGTAATGCAAAGGATGTGGGGTGGGGGGCCGTGATATGGCCCCCTGGACCATTCCAGGCTCATTTTATGCCCCTCTCCGCTCATCTGAACTGCATTGGCCTGTTTCCTGAATGCAAGCTTCTTCCTGCCTCAGGGCTCTCTCACATTCTGTTTCCTTTGCCAGTAATATTATTCCACTCTGCCCCACCTACTCACCCCTTGGCCTTCTTGGACCCTCCCAAAGCACCAACCTCATCCCATTCATGGGACTTATCCCAGTGGTGATGATACAGTTCTGATGCTCATTTGGTACCAGTCACCCATTCAATCACAAGTTCCTAAGGGCAGGAACTGTGTCTGACTTATTGTCTGCTATATTCAAGTGCATGGAGCTTGGCACCTGGCTGCCCATTAAATTGTTGTTGAATGAATAAATTCTGAAGTCATGAAAGAGGTTTACTTGGATACATTGACATCCACAGGGGTGCTATCCAATAGTTGTATATAGAAGTAAGGCTGATACTTCAATGGAAGAGCAGATTAGAAAGTTTGTTACTATGAATGAATCTAAGAAGTGTTTGTCTAAGGAAAGAGACATTGGGCAGAGGGGAATGAAAGGTGAGCTCGGCACTTCACAGGCTGACCTTATTTTACTCTGGATTTTGAAGGATGCAGAATTTGGGCTTCCTGGTCCCTTGAAACAGCTAGAACCGTCAGCAGCTATTCCTGCCATATTGGTCTAAAGTTCAAAACAAGTGACAAACTCCTTTGCTCTCTTTAGTCCCCTTCTCACTCTAACCTAGGACACTGGCGAACAAACTGGGGACCAGATGAGAAATGTAGAGAGGCCCAGGAGTTTCACCATATGTAAGAATCGGGGCAGGCAAGGGGCTGGATCTGCTCAGCCTGGAGGTGCTTACCTGGGAGGCTAGAGACAGAGCTGGGAGCTCCTAGGGAGTCTCACGGAAGCAAACCTCTCGAGTGAGGAAGGACTCTGTTCAAAGCCATCTAACAATGGAACTGGTAGGCTGTAAGCTCTCCATCACTGGAGGATGAATGACTTCCTGGTGGGGCTGCTATAGGCTGCTATAGGAAGGTCTGAGTGGAAGATGAGGGACAGGATCTAGATGACCTTTAAAGTTCCCCTTTCTTTATGGGATGATGTTCTTGCTTGAGGCCAGGAAGTCATCATTAAATATTTGCTCTGCCTGGCTAAGCAATGGAAGGAGAGCCACCATATGACTCAGAGGCATCCGAGGGCCTTGTAGGTTCCTGAGGAGGGGCAGAAGGATCCCGAAGCTGAGTCATGGATGTCAGATTGGGCTGCACTGCAGATCTCGGGCTTCTGTAAGTCTGTAGGGGTGACTGGCTGCCTGGGGCCCCCAAAGAGGTTATTCTTACACAAGAATCCTTCCCATTGACTCATTTAACTATTCTTACAACTTATCTCTAAGCTTGAAATCTTTCAAAATAAAAGGTGTTTTTAAAAAACACTGAAATTTTGATTCAAATATTTTTGAGTGAGGCCCAGCATCTGTAGTTTTAAATTCTCCCCTGGGAAATCTAATCTGCAGATGGAGCTGAAAATCATTGATGTGAATGAATTAAAGAAATACATATATAAATAAAATTTTGTTATTCTTTTAATAAATCAGAAATTCTGTGAAACCAGATAACCAAATATTCATATATATTGTACAAATATGGTATAGTTTCAATTAATTAATTAATTTTTTAAATTTTTATTTATTTATTTATTTATTTTTTATTTTATTTATTTATTTTTTTTTAGGCGAGGCAACCCTTGGTTAACCTCACAGATTACAAGGGCCTTGCCGGTTTACGATCCCTCATTTTTTATTTTTTACGTCTACAGCACCCAGTCTTCCTAGGTGGTCTCCCATCCAATTACTAACCAGGCCCGACCCTGCTTAGCTTCCAAGATCAGACAGGATCGGGCTTGTTCAGGGTAGCATGGCCGTAGACTGGGGTAATTTTAGATATTGATTTTTCTTAAAAAGAATCTTGTCTACATTTAACCCATTAAAACGCAAGTAGACAAATAATACACGCAAAGCATGAGGGCATCTTCTTTACAATGCTTTATTTTGCCCCTTTCCCCCTTCTGTCAGCTGTGCCTTCTTTGTGGTGCAACAAACAAACAAACAAACAAGCAAGAAAAATAAAATATTTGTAATTACATTTATTCCTCATTTCATACTCAACAAAATGTTTTCCTATCTCTGTCATCACTCTCATCTTCACAGCAGCTCTATGAGTGAGATGATCCAGAATTACCCTCATTTTGTGCAAATGGTAACTTAGGCCCAGTTAAGGAAAGTTGCTTTTCTGAGGTTGGCGGAAGCACAGAGAAAGGAATCCATGACTCCAGCCCCTTTTCTCTGTCTCTTGCTACCTGCCAGTTGTTTTTCTTCTTATTATTATTATTTATTTCTGATTTTCCTTTTTTTTTTTCCCTCTCTCTCTGACTTGGTTTCTCTGCTTTTCTCTTTCTGCTTCAATTTCCCTTTCCCTCTTGTTGCAGCCCTCAGACTGGCATCACATTTGCATCCTGCAGTTTTCCCTACTCTGGAAATCTGACAGGCCCACGGGCACAGCCCTGTGCCACCAAGAGAGCTCAGTACCTCCGCCCAGAGCAAGCCCTTTCCGGATGCCAGGGTGCAGAGAGTAACTCTTTATGAGGATCCTAGCCTCACCATCTGGTCCCAGATAAGATAAGAGTAAGGATCAAGATAAGGGTAGGGAATGGCATTATAAACAGGCTCCTATCCTTCCCATGGCCCAGGCCTCAGCTAGCTGAGCCCACGTCAGCCCAGGACCAACATGGCCATCCGCCTCTGGGTGGTCACTTTGACTTTGGCTGCCCTCCTCATTGTGGACAGGGGTAAGTGGGCAGAGCCTGGGTTCTTTGTGGTTTGTTGTTGGTAGGTAAGCTTGGGTTGGGGGTAGAGGCAGGGCCTAGAGCACTCTGAGTCCTCAGTTTTCTGCATATACCGTCTTTCTGCACCTCTCCATTATAGTGGCGAAATCCCTGGGCTAGGAAAAAACAAATCTGGGTTCAAAACTTGGCCTATAATTGTAAAAATCCCCTCCCTTCTTAGAGCCTCCATTTGTCCATAATTGGAAGGTTATTCTAGTTCAAAGCTGCAACTACTAGGCTAGGAATCAGGGAGGCAGAAGGGAACAGGCCTACCTCAGAGAAGATAGGAAAGTCTGCTGACTGCAGGGTGGTGGGTGCTGAAGGAAGTCTGCTCCAGGTCCTCTGAGCTACTGTCTGCTCTGACTGGCTATGGCTGGGGGACTGAGAGCAACCATGTGAACATGTGGGAACCTTCTTTCTGGGAGCACTTAGACTGAGCTGGACACATGTAGCTGGAATGGGGCCTCCTCAGGGCCTGGGGCACTTTTACATTCTTTCAATTGCTGTATATCAGGCATTTTTCTGGGCCCTGAAGGTCTGTCAGTGAGCAAAACAAGAAAGGACTTCCCTGATGGAGCTTTAATCTAATAGAGAAGGAGAGACTGGAATTGACAATAAACAAGATAGGTATAATGTACATTAAACAGTATGTTAGAAGGTAGTAAAAGCTAATGAAAAAGAATATGGGCAAGGGAGATAGGGATTGGGACAGTGTTACAATGACAAATCAGGGGAGTTCTCCCTCAGAGGCTCATGTTTGAGCAAAGCTTGAAGGAGGTGAGAGAGTGAGCCACGTGGATATCTGGGAGAAGAATATTCCAGACAGAGGGAATAGGCAGTGCAAAGGCCCTGAGGTAGGAGCACATCTGGAGTGTTTGTGGTATAGCAAGGAGGCCAGTGCAGCTGGAGGGGAGTGAGAGGCAGGGTTCAGAGTGATGGGAGGGGAGATAATAGAGGCAACTGAGAACTGTACTGAGAAAGGCCTTGAAGGCTAATGTAAACTTGGCTTTTCCTCTGAGTGAAATGGGAAGCACTGAAGGTTTTTGAGCAGTTACATGGTATAAAAGAATTGCTCTGGCTGCTGTTGAAAACAGACTACAGGGGGAAGCAGGGATACTACATAGGACCCATCTGGACAAAGCTGCGATATTACAGGAGAACAAGGCTCAGGAGGACATCAAGGTCTTTGAGCTCATGGCCAGTCAAACGCCCATTTCCCCAGTTGAAGATACTGACCCCACAGGCTGAGAGCACAGAAAATGGGTCTGGGGTTCTGGCTCAGCACAGCCTGCTTACTCCCAGGCTAGCTTTCTTTCCCTGAGTACTTCTCCTGCTGGGAATACTGAGGTGGCCTGCCCTGGAGAGAGTTCTTGTACCCATTTCAGATTCCTGCCTTGGCTGAGTGAGGAGGGGACACCAAGGTCAAGTGCAGTCTGAGGGGTAAATACAACTTATTCCCACATCCTCCAGGAAGAAACTCTTGACACTACAGGGTTCTGAACTCCTCCCCATAATGCACTTTAATGGTAAATTCCTGAACATTTGCTGTGTGGGGAGCATTGCCACACGGGGGCAGACAAGGAAGCCCCTAGGAGCTCAGGTCCATAGGGAGGCAGGAGTGACCCAGTGAGGGGGATAGAATGTGGTGGCATAAAAGAAGCTGCTATGGTCTGAATGTCTGTGGCCCCCAACATTTGTATGTTAAAATCCTAACCCCCAAGGTGAAGATATTGGGAGGCGGGATGTTTGGGAAGTGATTAGGTCATGAAGTAAATGCCTCATGGGATTTGTACCCTCATAAAAGAGGCCCCAGAGAGTTCCCTAGCCCATTCCACCAGCGAGGACATAGTACGAAGGCACAGGCTATGAACCTTGCCAGACACTACATCTGCTGGCACCATGATCTTGGATTTCCCAGCCCCCAGAACTATGAGAAATAAATGTTGTTTATAAGCTACATAGTTTTTGATATTTTTGTTCTAGCAGCCCAAACAGACTAAAACAGAAACCTAAATCCAGGTCTGCTCAAGAAACTCTGGCGGATATCAGGAAAGGCTTCTCTGGGATGTGGCATCTAAGCCTCGAAAGCAGGGTATGAGTCAATAGGAGGAGAACAGGAATAAGGGCCTTCCAGGCAGAGGGAACAGTATGAGCCAAAGTAGAGCCTCTTCTGGGAAGAGTAGGCAGGGAGGAATAACTGGAGTATAGGGACATGAAGAGGTGTACAAGGAAGTGAGTCCGGGAGGAAGTTTGGAATCAGTTCATGCAGTGTCCTAAACATAAAATGAAGGAGCTCAGTGATCATGACAGGGATCCATGGAAGGGCTTCATATCTTTTCAACGCTTTTTTGTCCCCTAACAGTTACATACCATGAAATGCACAAATCTTATCACTCGATGAATCTTATTCAATGAGTTTTGACCATGCATATATCTGTATAACCCAGACCTCTATCAAGATACAGAATATTTCCATTGCCCCAGAAATTTCCTCTTCACCCCCAACTCACCCCTAGAGGATACCACTGCTCTTTGTTCTACATTTGGACTTTTCTAGAATGTCGCATAGAAAATTGCATTTATCCCCAGGATTCCCTTGATCTTGACCTGCACACAATACATAGTCTTTTGCGTCTGGCTTCTTTGGCTCAGCTTCTTTTGAGATTCCGCCATGTTGGTGCATCGTCAGTTGTTTGCTCATTTTTATCGCTGAGTTGTATCCCACTGTATATGTGTAACATAGTGTATTCATTCTCCTGTTGAAGGACATGTGGTAATTTCCAGTTCTGGCAACTATGACATAGAAGGGTTTTGAGCAGTGTGGAGACAAGGCTCAATTTGCATTTTGATGCCCCAATACCGGGACACAAGAGGTCACTTAGCTTCAGTTCCTTTCTCCTTCTCTACCTTGGAAATCTCTTATAATATTATTCCCAAGAAAAACTGAAACCATAGTGATGGAGAGAACTCCACTTCTGGAGATAGCCCCCTTCATTGAGGCATAGCTCCCATTGAGAAAAAATTCCAAAACCCAAACCTGCCCTTCTGAAGCCTCCTCATACGGATAGGGTCTGCTCTCTGAGGTTAAGAAGAGCTAATCTCTCCCTTGGCCCCAAGATAGCCCTTCGGAAACTTCAAGAAGTATCCCACCCTTCTCCAATTTACCTAGACACCTTTCCTTCCTTCTGTGGTGTTAGATACAGTTCCCGTTCCCTCATTCACCTGTCAAACTTGTCAGTCACATCACAGTGTTCTCAGGTCCTGTAAGCAGTTCAGCCAGATCTTGAGGGACCCTGGGCACACCTGTGTGTGTGGAAAAAGCCAGGCTGAGGAATGACAGACCATTGTGCAAATCTCAGCTCTGTCCTTAACTGTGTTGCTTTACCTGAGCCTCTTTCATAGGTTGCTCAAGTTCCCCCGGAAACAGACTCAGATCTGCATGCAGTTTATGGGGGAGTGCTGACGGGGGTAACACATGTGAAGGATGAGGAGTTGACTGTGATGCAGCAGAGGCCTCTGATGATACTATGGGGAGCTTTGGAGCTCTGGTGGCCTTTTGATGTTGTTCTGAACAGAGAAGAGGGGTTTGGGCCATGGTGCCCACATCAACCTGTCATTGGATATGGGCTGTTCCTAGGTAGGGGATGTGACCTTGGGCAAGGTCACATCCCCTGTTCTCTGGGGTTAATTCTGAGGAAGGGACTCACTGTGAGTGGCCAATACTCTTGGCAGCTGAGGAAATGAATGCCTCAGTCCTGCAGGTGGGTTCTAGGTAACAGATCACAGCATCCACTACTGTCTCCTTTCCTCCGTTACATAGTAATGAGAGAGGTGTGAAGAGTAGTAAGATTGTGTATTCTCAATGTCTGGCACACAGTAACTGAATTATTTTTATTATCACATGAGACATAACAATTCCAGTGGAATTTGACTAATAAGGAATAGGCTGGACTGTCACGTCCCTAATTCTAGACTTTCTGTCTCTGTTCATGTAACCCAAGGTTATGACAGCTTTCTGGGAGCCCCACTTTCTGGTGACTCACTACATTTCCTTGAGGAATTCCAGATTGAATAGTGTCTGGAAGAAGCCGTCCTCAGACCCTGGACCTGAGGCCTAGAGCCAACATCACCTAATTCTTGCTGTTTTGCCTTTCAGAAATGCCAGTGTCGGCAGGAAAGTTCATCTTCTCAAGAATGGTAGGGCAGCTACTTGCAGTTCTGGCTTTCCCTCTGCAGAGGGAGCCCTCCCATCCACGCTGGGAAACAAGCATTTTCCTTTACACTGCTCCTAGGGCTCCATGGTGGCCAGGGTGGCTTCCTGAGCCTTTATATTTCCAAGGCTAGCCCTTCCAGGTTGAGCAGGCCTAGGTTTGAAAGTCTGAAATGTGGCATCAAGGCCCTTGAGAGATCTGCCCTAACCTGGCCTCCAAGGTCCCTGCCTACAGTGAGATTCCCCCTACCCAAACTGAACAGAACCTAAGGCACTCTGCTTTGTATAATACAGGATAGGCCACAGATTTCAGGCCAAAGAAGTGACCTGGAACATTGAATGGCCCTGTGGAGATACCAGCCTCCCCACCTACACCCCAACATCCATGCCTTCACTCTGGAGCTCAGACACCAAGTTATTCATAAACACTGATTCCATCTGGACCCTGGGTCCAGTGTCCCCAGGGATTCCAAGGCAGTGGTGGTGGCCTTGTTGAGACCCTAAATCCACCCTTCACATATGTGATGAGGGACTCAAAGCCACCTTTCCATCTAGCAGCCTCAGGATTTTCACCATCAGCCCATCAGAACCCAGCCCCACTTACTTTAATGTCAGACAAAGAGCCAAAATACTTTACATATATTATTTCAATTACCCCTATGTGGAAATACTATTATTTAGAGTGTTTGCAGATGAGAAAACTGAGTCTTGGAGAATGGACATAGCTCACCCAAGTTTACACAGCTAATTGGTGCCAGATTCACGTCTCTTGGGCCTGAAGCCCTCACTGCTACATTGTACTGCCTCCCGCCCCCTGTCCCTCTCCCAGGGCCTGATCCCATCCTCAACTAGTTCTGAGCCTGACCTCAGGCCTGGCCTGAAACCTTTTGAGACTGAACCTCAATTAAGTCCTAAGCCCTGCCCATTCCTCCAGCCTTCCCACACTGAGGGGCCTGATAGGTTATATAAGCCAATGTTGAGTTCAGGAGCCCCAGAGGAGGAGGGGTCTCCTGGGAATGATGGTGCCAGCAGCAGGTGTTCCAATTAGACTATGTGAGGAGTGTATGAACCCGTCCCCAGATGCTTAAGGGCACACGCTCACTCCATGCACATAAACACAAGCATACTTGGATGCCTGTATACTTGGGCTCAGCAGACACAGGTACACACTAATGTACACAGTCACAGCCACACACATGGTCATGTACACACACCCAAATAAACATGCTGAAGGCCCCTGAGTGGTTGGTTTCATGCTCCCTGGACCCACACTGGCTCTTCCATGAACCCTGAATCTGGCTCCTCCCTGGCACCCCTCTGGCTCCTAGCAGAGCCCCTAGGTTCCTCCTCCCTGCCTCTGAATCCCTGAGTGCCCACCCTCCCTTCTTCTCTTCCACAGCCCATCTGTGAGCATATGACAGAGTCTCCAGACTGTTTCCAGACGTCCAACCCAGTCTGCGGCACTGATGGGGTCACATATAACAATGAATGCCAGCTCTGCTTGGTCCGGATGTAAGTCCACTCCCTACTTTCCCCTCTGCTTGCTGGGGTGGGCCCTATCTCTGGTGCATAAAGGTCTGAAAGGAACAAGACTTGAACTGCGTCTTCCTTCATACGCACTTGATTGGAAAAGAGTACTCCAACATTTGCCCCTAACAGAATGAGGAAAGGACATAATTCATGCACACAGTTCCAAGCAGAAAACCACAGCTGATTAAGGGGTTAAGAGTAAGGGCAGAAACCCTGGGTTTGATTCCTTGTTCAGCCCCTGACCTCATTTGTTCATTTATTCTTCTAGCCAACAATTATTTATTGAGCACCTACTATATGCTAGGCACTGGGGATACTAGAGAGCATAATAAGCATCGCTGGCTTCCTGGGGCATAAGGTCAGTCTAAGGGGAAAGCCAAGCTGATGGTTAGCCAATTGCAGCATAGAATGCTAAAAGCTCCAATGGGAGTGCACAGCATTCTGTAGATGCAGGGCAAGGGCAGGGAATACTTCCCCAAGGAGGGGACACTTCAGCTCAGCTCTGAGGGTAAGTAGAAATTAGCTAGGAGAACGAAGAAATAAAGGAAGGTAATACCAAGCAGAAAAATGAGTTTAGAAAGGTCTAGGAGGAAAAGAAATTTTGTATTTGAGGCACTATAAAAAGTTGGATATGCTGGAGCATAAAGTTTAAGGGAGAATAGGGGAGAGACAAGAAATGAGTCTAGAGAGGTGGGCAGAGACAGAATATGACCTTGGTATGTCTGATCACTCATTTGGTCTCATGTCTTCATTAATAAGACCCTTGAGCCAGGCAGAGATAAGTGAGATCATGGAAGAGGAAAAAGTCTTTGGAAGCTACAATGCTCTAGACAGATATGCAGAAGAGCAGCAGGGTAGTCCTAATTTAAAGATTATGATTACTAAACACTCATGGTTATATGGAGGGAAAACGGCAACCTGTGAGATTGGATGTGAGGGTTGAGGGGTACACGGAGGAGGCAAAAGCAACATGCTGGTTTCTAACTTGTGGCTTTGGGCAGTTGGTGGTGCCATGTGCCAAGAGGGATGGGGGGATATAGCAGGTTTGTGGGGCAATGATGTTCGTGGACAGTTGAGCCTCTGGCACATCCCAGTTGAGATATGCCTAGAGTTCAGCACGGAGGTCTAGGCCGGAGATAGATTTGCTGCCTGAATCAGCATGCATTAGTTGAAACCCCAAGAAGCTGAAATCTCCCAGGGGGAGACTGTATAAGAGGGAAAAGCTACAGGATGTGTTCAGAGACTCCTGGGACTTGCCCTGTACCATAAACTAAGTGGGTGGGTAGGGTTCAGCAGTGTGTCTGGGTGGACTGCACCAGGGTCCCTGAAGGGTACGTGTCAGTTCCTTGCGGAGGTGGCCTCACCCCTGTATCCTGTGTTCCTAGAAAAACCAAACAAGACATCCAGATTGTGAAGGATGGCCAATGCTGATCCCACAGGAGCCTCTTATGCCATGATGCTTCAGGATGGAGAACAGTGGTGGAAGTGGAGAGGATGTGACATGAAATAAAAGATCCAGCCTAACCCAGTCAAGTGGGCCAGTGTCTTTGGGGACTCTGGGGAGGCAGTTGTGGGAGCACTAGGGGATCGCGCCCTGTCCTCCCTACTCTTAAACTGATATCCCCTCCATTGCTCTGGTGCTCCTTAACCCTGTCACATACCCCATAGAGATCCCAGGTATATTTTCCCCCTTTTTGAGAGGCCAGCCCCTGGCCCTAGGACTCTCTGCCCAGTGCTCCTGTCTGTCCCAGCCTGGCCTGTTATTGAGGCCAAGAACCTAGGTGAGATCTATACCCTCTGCCAATGTCAGGGTGCATGGACAAGCTTCAGAAGCCTTATTGAGGGTTCCACACCCCCTCGTGGCTGTCTCCCTGGCTAAACACTCTCTCTCTCTCTCTCTCTCTCTCTCTCTCTCTCTCTCTCACACACACACACACACACACACACACACACACACACACACGAACATATCACAGCTGATATTCCGGTGGTATACACGGTACAACTGAACTACTTGTTAAAATATTGAATTAGGTCTATAATAAATGAAACGGGTGCTGCCCCAAGCCTTTGATGTCCCCCTGCACCCTGGCCACTCTCGGCATGATGACTCCAGACCTTGCTCTGCTCCTCTGGTCAACACTCACTCTGACGAGTTGTTAAATATATTGACATTAAACACAATGCCAGGCACACACAGCACACATGCACTCATACAATGGCCCACAGGATCATACAGCATTCAGAAATCTCAGCAGAGGCTCCAGCCTGTGGTATATGTCAAACACCTCCTCTTTAGGCCAAAGCCCATAAGAGAAACCTCTTGATAATGGTGTGGTGGAAAGCAGTGTAGAGAGGGGCCTGGCCAGGTGGGAAAAATTTCATATGGACTCCAATTCCTGTTCTAGAGTAGACAGATAACGTAGAAAATGCTCTGTGGGAAAACACACACACTAAGGTCTGGGAGGAAAGTCAGGGCAGGGGAGGCAGGAGCCAACATTCCCGAAACACAGAAATGGAAACCTAAGTAGGAATTGACGCTGACAGAGTCATCACTATTATAGGCCCTTCTACCACTACTGATAGAAACTCCTGTTTCCCACCTGAGTATGAATAATATAGGATTAAGTTTGGCCCCGAGAAACCAAAAAGCCAAAATAACAGTGGCTTAAACAAAAGTTTTTCTCTCACATAGATCTACAAAGAATGCCAACTCCATGCTCCTTTTATATTGTTACTCTGACATTCGCATCAGTTTCCACCTCAAGGTCCACTACAGCTGCTCCAAATCCAGCCATCATGTCTGCATTCTGGCCCTCAGAGGAGTACACCACTGAAGATGCTTCCTGTAAGATGTATACACTGTTTACATCCCATTGGCTAAAATGTAGTCTGTTGTCCATGCTAGCACAAGGAGACTGGGAAATAGAGTTTTTAGTTGGTTGGCCATATGCTAAGCTGCAAATTAGTTCCTTTATTATAGGAGGAGGAGAGTGTATATTTGTGACATCTAAGTTTCTGCTCTAAGTGGGATGCCCCTCTTATATTCAAGTGGCACAGCTTGGCCAACCTTGTCCCTAGTGAAGTCTTTCCAAGCTTCCACTCACACGATGAGGAATCACAAAGATTATACCTGAGTAATGTACCAGGCACCAGGGTGGAAAAAATACCTAATTCCCCACTGGGCCGTAGCCCTGTCTCTGGGAACCACCCTGAAACATAAGTGTGGGCTCCTAAAGGCCCTATCAATGGCATGTGACCCTGCTTTCCCGGCCACTGCGGATCTGGCCAAAAGATTCTTCTGGATTTTTCAAATTGGAAACAAGGATACAGAGGCAGTTCCTCTGTATCCTTGCTATAACTTTATAGCAATGAAGTTATAAAATGTGCAAAGTAGGAGCTGCTGGCAGCTGTTTCCTACTTTGTAGAAGAAGCAGAATTGAGGGAATGATGCTGACACAAACAGCTTACCTTGAACTTCCCCAAGTTACATGGGATAACCTGACGTTCTGCCAATAAATTTTCCATTTCAACAATCTCTTTGAAATCTCAGGTACTTTCAACCAAAAGAGGACTACTTCCAGACAAAGAAGGGCTTCTCAGATGAGTTAACTTTTAAATTGTGCCTTGGAGAATAATTAGAAATCACTGACCAAACAGATGATATATGTGAGAATCTTCCTTCTCTGTGAGGCTGAAGGAAGTTTGTGGGATCACAGCCCCATTTGTTTCCCTGCAGTAGGACTGATTATGTACCAGGAAAGCAAGCAAAGGAGAAGAGATGTTCTCTCCCTGTTCACAGGCAGGCGTACTCTGTGGATGGGCAGGTCTGCGTGTATGGGCCGTGTACACAGGCCCCAGTCACCACCCTGCACATCTGTTGCATAGCCCACACCTTATGACCTCTTTTTCAACCCTTAAATAAGACGATGGCTATTGATGCTATAAATCCTAATGCTGACAGAGCTTCAGTGGCCAAGTGGATTTTCACTATTGATGTGTGTATTCAATGTTCATTCATTCTCCAAAAATTTATTGAGCATCTACTATAAACCAGACAATGTGCTTCAAAAAGATGCTATTAACAAAACAAAGTAGCTCCTTAATCCAAGGAATTTACATACAGTCCAGTGTTAAAGGCAAATATTAAATAAAATAATCCCATAAATAAATCATCACAGACTATAATACATGCTGTGAAAGAAAAGTTATGGCAAGCTGTGAGAGGGGACTTGATATGTTCTCAGACAGTAGGTAAGGTTTCTCCATGGAAGAGATGTTTAAGTTCTGAATGATGAGCAGGAGTTACCTAGGAAAGGGGTGGGAATAGAAGAAGGGTAGTGAGGAACTGTCCAAGAAGACCAGAGTGTGTAAAGACCCCAGGATAAGAGAGGGTGGAGAGCATCTGAGGACCTGAATGAAGACCAGAGCAGCTGACCACAAACAGCAAACAGAAGTGTGGCCTGACATGAGCTAAAAGAGGGTGTAGGGTAAGGATTTTGGCCTTTATCCTAAGAGAAATTGGAAGCTACTGGAGATTTTTAAGCAGGGGAGTGACATAAGATTTGTACTTAATAATCACTCAAGATGCTCTGTGGAGAATGAGCTGGAGAGGACCAGAGAGGAAGTGGAGAGGCCAGTATGGGAGACAGGAGGAGAGGAAGAGAGAAAATGAGAACACACAACCATGTCGGTTGGGAGGCAGGACTGTAGAGATTAAGAGCATGGGCTCTGGATCAAACTGCCCAGACTGGTGTCCTGGCTTTGCTACTTACTCTACGACCTTGAGCAAATTAACTAAGCTCTCTCAGTTTCCTCATCTCTAAAATGGGATAGTATCTGTCTACCTCCTAGGTTGTATGAGAATTAAACAACTAATACATCTAAACTACTTAAAACGGTTACCTGGCACACAGTGACTTTTCATTAAATGCTGTGTCCCAAGGCCAAACAGCTACCACATAAACACAGATAACTACCGAACTGCTCTAATTATAGTAGGGGGTAGGACCGGCTGGGCCCTGAGCCTCATGCACTTCTCTATCCCTACCACAACCTTCTCCTAGGTCCCACCCATGCAGTCCTAAATTCCCGGGGCTTCAGTGATGCCCTCTCTGCCAAATCAGGTTGGCTTCAGAGTGGCCTGTCAGGAACCTGTATCCTGGGCACTGTGTGAAAAAAATAGGGTGACAGCAGCTGACCATTTAAAAAATTCTAGCACACTGGGCCACTCTCAATTTTATTAAAATTATGAATGACTAGAACCAGAGACTTTTGCTTCTCATACTTCAAAGAAAAGTTTAAATACTCTTCTGCTTGATTTGTATACAAACTGTTTTTTAAACAATGAGTGGGGAGGTGGGTGGGGGGGGGAATGAGGCCACAAGAGACAGAAACAGCCTTGAAGGAAATATAATCTCAGAAGGCTACTGCTAACAGAAATGCCTCTGAAGGAACTCTTGAGAAGTTTACGGTTGCCTGTCTTACTCTGGCTCCCCTCTCTTCCCTTCCTGAGCCATGGTTCTGACCTGGTTTCAAGCAGATTTTCAGTCAACACTGGGTTCCAACCTTCAACAGATTTGCTTAGGCACAAGAATGTCCATGCATTAGCCACAGGCCTCACCCCAGGAATAACCCCCCCCCCCCCGCTCCGAGATCTCCTGGCCTGTGGCTGGGCAGGGTCGTTGGGAGGTGAGGACAGGGTCTGTGAACCAACGACCCAGCCAGCTACTCCAGAATTAGGTCACAACGAGGGATACTTGGACTACCTTTGTGCCAAACACCTGTTTCGAGCCATTCCCAACACTCCTGACCAGATGCAACTTCCGGTGATTGTGGTTTACACCTATGGGGCTACAGGATCACAAGAGCACGAACACCTCAGGTATCTGAAGACCAGGGTGGCCTACATACCCGAACTACCTCAGGACGAATGAGAGCTCTCACCAATCTAAAGCACCCAAAATTCTAAAGAGCTGAGAAGACTTGGGCAGAGGAGGCCATTCCCAGACAAGGTGGGCTGCTGGATAGCACAGCTGCACAGAGACAGATGAGAAAACAGACAGGAGCTCTACTTAAGATTGTAAAGACAATACTTGTTCATTGAGAACAAGTGTTGGAGAAGGAAAACTAATAATTGGCCAATTGTCCCCAGCAGCTCTAGAGAAATCCGGTATCTTCTGTTCCAGAGAGGGCAGAGCAGGTGGTGCTGTTCGTCAGGGCAGTACAGCCTCTCTCTCTCCACATCACCTCATTCGGCCAGGGCCAAGTTTGTGGATTGCAGGCGCTCTGTCTCCTGGCAGATGTTCTGCTCCACTGTGTCGCACTCAGCTAGGAAAGCCTAAAGATAAATGTATGGTGAGGGCCCCTTCAGGGCTAGTCAACTCCTGCCCATGCAAGGCTCTGTGATCAGCCATTCAGGGGAACCCATGGGTGACTGACTAAGGCTGAAACAGGCTGTGCAGGGATGGCCTGGGCTCCAAAGTAAGGAAAGGGAGGTAGAGGAAAGCATAGGACCAGGATTTCTGACAATGCTCTAGGCCCACAACCCCCAGAAGGATGGTGAGGACAGGAAGCCTTGCCACTGCAATTCTACAATTTCAGTGCGGCACTGTACATATAAATGGTGCTTCCTGGAATTGTGACCTTCCAGAGGTCTTCCTTACCAATTAGTTTATATTCATATATATAATTATAGCAACATGAAAGAAATAATTCTCTTATGTTCTGGGTTCATGCTGAGTAACAACCAAAAAAAGTCACACACACTTCTACTATATCTTACTCTGAACAAATACACATACCAACACATTGTACTTTGTAACGCTCTATCACACAACTCACCTGAACCCTTTTCACCAAACCTTTCCTTTTCAATCTACTGTCTTTGAAATTTTCTGGCAGAATCTATGGAAGAATAAGTTGACACATAAATAATCTTCAGTGAAAATGGCTTAAGAACACATCAGAAATACCTACAGTACACAAAAGTCACAGGTCACCAATGTGAATGAGAGGTATATTTTTAGAAATCAATTCTCTGAGTCAGTATCCTCCATGGCCCTTCCATGGCTCTCACCACTATAAGAGCTCCCTTGTTCTCAATGTCTGGGCCATAGGAACTGATCTGTAACAGACTGTCCTTTCACTGTTTCCTATGTATGGATACTATATCCTAGAGAGACATGAGTTCACTATTGTAGAAAAAGCACCTTCTCCTGCTTCTTTACACTCCCCTCTCACCTACCACTGAATCCCAGAGTAATTCACCCTCAAGAATGAGGTATCATAAGACAACATGGCTGGACCTGGAGGGTATTATGCTAAGTGAAATAAGTCAGAAAGACAAATACCATATGATTTCACTTTTATGTGGAATCTAAAGAAAATAAACAAATAAAATAGAAATAGAGTCAGATATAGAGAACTGATGGTTGATTGCCAGATGGAAGGTGAGTTGGGAGGCTGGGTGAAAAAGGTGAAGAAATTAAATATAAAATATAAACTGGTAGCTACAAAATAGTCACGGGGATGTAAAGTACAGCAGAGGGAATATAGTCAATAATAGCGTAATAACTATGTATGAAGTCAGGCGGGTACTAGACCTAACAAGGTGATAACTTCATAAACTATATCAAATGTCTAACTACTATACACTTGAATGTCAACTATAATTAAAAAAAAAAAAAAAGAAGCTGGTCTAATTTGTCAAATGATTTAGGGGTGAAGACACTGATACAACCAACTGGATATAAATCGACTTTAGGTAATAAGTAGCTTTAGGTAATAAGACTTTAAAAAGACTTTAGGTGATAAGCAGAAAAAAAAAAAGGGAATATGGCATCAGTGATTCTCAACAGCTTCACAAGAGCTGGGTCTAACTGCATTCTGTATAGGAAATGAGCTTAGTGGAATATTAGTCACATGGGCATCAGGATAGTGAAGCCCTGTGTTTCTCTGACCATGAGACCATGGACCATTTGGATCTCAGCTTCATGACAATTAGATGCTACTAGCATACATAAATAAAAAAGATAAAAGCCCTATGTTGGTGGGATGTAAGTGCCTAGAAATCAAGAAATGTCTTCAGTACAGGTGATTTACTGAAAGCAAGAAACTGACAGAAATATAGTCAAAGGAAACTAGTTCTCAGCCGACTATTCACTTACTAGTGTGTCAATCTCCTCCAAGATCTTCATAAACTGCTCGATTGTGGCTTTTACTCTCTTATCAAGTTTGCAGAGAGCCTCAGCTTGCAAATCCTTGGCCAGAAAACCCTGTGAAGGAATAATGCAGTCTTGCAAGGTTTCCTTGAGGCTGATGGAAAACTCCAAGCCAAGCCAAGCCAAGCCACTGATGAAGCAACCACACTCTAAATTCACATTCTCCACAATAGGCCAGATATCAGACACACAATTTCATCTCTTGGGGGAAAAAAAAATCCAAAAAACAGAAAAGCTGGCTGGCCTTGGGTCACCCCAAGCACAGTAATAGGCCATTCTATCTCACATGGCCCTCCTGAGATCTGGCTCTGGAGAAGCCAGAAGCATATACCTACACACACAAGGCTGACGTTAATAGCACAGGATTTAGAGTTTGACAGGCCTGGGCTTAAATTCTGACTTCCATTTGCCGGCTTATGATCTTGAACAAATTATTTAATCTATCTGTGTCTCAGTGTCCTCATTTTGAAAATGGAGATTATGATACCTACACCCCATAGCATTACTATGAGGATAAAGGGGAATATATGTAGACCCTTAATATAATTTCTGACACAGACATGTGCTAACAAATAGCAGCACTTACATTATTTTCATCAAATTGTCTTGCTGTTTATTTGCATTGTTTGGCCAAATGACCAGTTAGCTGGTGACGAATGGGATCCCTGAGGATGTTTATCAAAACCAGAGTTACAGATGCATATTTGACAACATGTAGTAAACATTAGCCAGCAATTTCAACTCAAAGAATTTATTCTACCAAAAAAATTAGAAATAGTAAAAAAAAAAAAAAAAAGATTCATGTCCAAGGACATTCAAAGAAGCATTACACAAAATGGTAAAATAATGTTCAATAATGAACAATAGAGAATTGATTAGGTAATCCATGATACATTCATATATGATGAAATGTTATGCGAGTTTTGAAAAATATGATTTTTTATTATGGAACACTTCATGAATTTACGTATCACCCTTGCATAGGGGCCATGCTAACCTTCTCTGTATCGTTCCAATTTTAGTATGTATGCTGCCAAAGCAAGCACAAGTATGATCGTTTTTAATGACAGGAAACCATTCAGCTTTTTAAATACAATTAAAAAACAATCCACAAAGTGTACATAACATCGTACCAATTTTTTTTAGGATGGAAAAATAAATTTCAGTTTTTAGTAATGGTTATCTTTGAGTGGGGGCCTTATAGGTAATTTTTATTTTCCATACTAGTGTCTCTATGTTTTTGTAAAAGTTATATATAATCAGTATGTATTACTTTTATAATTAAAACACTAACATACATCCATTAATGTTATAAAATGATAAGGTCAAAAAAGAAATAAGTCATTTGGGGCTGTTTCTAATCCTTACTTGGTTTCAGTACCCCATCCAATATAAGGAGTTGAATTGGATAACCACCATGCTAAGATCATATTCAATTTGAACCTTCCAGGAATCAATAAAATGTTCTTTGCTTTGCTACACAAATTATAACAACTAGACTGAGATAAGTTACTTATTCTTTTTCAAACACAGGGCTCTCTCCTAGGAGGACAAATAGATGCTGGCTAGGGTTCGAATATAATAATGATTAACACTTACAAAGCACTTAGCATGTCTCAGGCTCAAACTACATTATTTGTCACAATCACTCTGGGAGGGAGGTACCGTTATTTTTCCTTTTTAATAGATGAGGAACTTAAGACAAAGGCAGACTTGCCCATAGTGATAGAAAGGATAGAGCCAGGACCTGAAGGGAGTCTGACTACAGAACCTACCCTCATAACCATACATTTGTATCTCTACAAAATTCTTAGAGAAAGTAAAAAGTCAAAGTTCACAGAGAGTTACCTGCTGGATTCCAGTAAGCTCTTTATTCAACTCTTCCAGTTGGTTAGCTATCTTCTCCACAGACTTCTCCAATTCTTTCAGCTTCTTTAGTTCAACCTCTTCCTCTGGACTATTCTAAAATGTTTAAGAATAAAATGAAGCTAATAATCATCAAAACAATATCCTGTTCAGGAAAAAAATCTGACCACAATCAGGCTAAACTACTCACCTAGAAAAAAGTCTTAACTCTGCTGCTTCTTGGAAAGCAAGCCAGAGGGTTAATATTAAGGTTTTCTATCTACAGAGACTCTAAAGAGAAGGTATTAGGTAAACATTCTTGTAAAAGCCCTGACAGCGTAGGATTCACGGAATGGAGCCAGATTCAACTTCAGCCTGGAGCTGATCATTGATGACCAGATTAAAGCCTGAAGAATGAATAAGTTACAGTGTACATCTGTGAGATGTCCAGAATGGCGGGACAGGTGGAATTCTACTATCTCTTTAAAAAGAATTCCAAAATGTCACCCACCAAATGAGCTTTCCCATTTAATGCGATGATGTTGATAATGAGAAATACTTTTATTGAGCATTCCCTCTATGCCAGGACTATCCTAACCACTTTACCTGTATTATTATTTTAAGCCTTACCACAACCAAATGAGGTAGGTACTATTTTAGATGATGAAATTGAGGTTATTATAAAGTAACCCAAGATTACATAGCCTGAAAGAGGTGGAATTGAGACTTGAATCAGATTTGGCTCCACATAACCCAGAACAGCTCCAGTCAGGGTTCCCACAGCTTCTTAAACCCCAACCTTTGGGTTCTACCCATTGCCTATCACCATTCTCCCTGACCCTCGAGCAAGAAATCCAGAATATTTCCCATTCTCTAACCTAAATAATTGGTAGGCACAGCCAGCAGCTACCTACTTTTATACTATTCCGAATTGTTCATATTCTCCTTTGTGGCCAAATTCTAAGTGCCAGTCCCCTGGTAGTTCCAAGACTGGACTAGATTTTCTTTGCCTCCACTTCGCTAATCTCTGCCCTCTCTCCACTCTGAGCCACCTCACTCCAAGTTAAGGGAACTTCATATGACCAACAATTCAATTCCACTGTGTCACAATGCAGGGCTGGCTCATAGCCTTAATAACCCCAGAGGCTACTATCCTCACCTGTCAACAACTGGCTCTTTTTCTCCCTAGGTTCTTTAGTCTGAACCTTTCTTTCTGGCCAGAGTGTTTTTCTCTTGTAAGGAATTTTAGTGGGGAAAAAAAAAAGTGGTTAAAGGGAGAGAGGCTCCTAATACTTGCACAGAGCACTTATTTTTTAAATCTACCAGTTTCTTTTAACAAAATGTTTTCTTGCAAATTCCCTCCAAATGAGTAAGGCCTGTCGCAGGGACTTTTTAACCAGACTGAGATTCCGCCACCAAAATAAAAGCTGTTATTGAAGCAACACAACTACTTTTAATTCCCAGAGAGAAAGCCTTGACCAACAGGAGCCAGAGGGCATAAGAACAAAACTGGTCATCCCATCAAACAAATGGAGACTACATCTGTTTAAAAAGAGCTATTTCACTAATGTAGAATGTGGGTCCCCATTTACCTTCTAAACAGAAATGCACCTAAAAGACCTTACTCATTTGATTTAGGGGTATTCTGGGGGAAAAATCAATTTACCTTTTTCCCAATTAACATGACCCGGCAACCATTTTGTATTCCAAGTGCAGACAATGGCTTCTCCAGTTCTTTCAGAGATTTTCCTGAAGGGAAGAAAGTTATGCCAAGTTGTAACAACTGCACAACACTGAAAATAGATTTCAGCAAGAGTACAGGAGATAAACAAGTGCGTTCACTAATGAGAAGAGAATAAATTGGTGTAACCTTTTTAGAAGTGTCTTGACCAGTAATTTCACTTCAGATACTTATCCTAAATAAATAATTGGACATGTGCCCACACAATAACTGTTATTCAAGAATTTTCAGTGCAACCTTATTCATAATAGTGAGAAACTGGAAAGAGCCAAAAATTCAGGAATAGGTGACTGATTAACTATATATCAGTACAATAGAAGACTTTGTAGGCATTAAAGCATTTATTCAGCAAACTCCAGTGCCACAACAAATGGTGATGACCTGGTGTTATAAGAAAAACATTAAAACTGTATAATAAATATGATCCTAGTTTTGTCAACCAAAAAGAAACGAAACACAAATCTGCACTTCAAGATGCCAGGACAAATGAACAAAAAAAGCCTGGACAGAAATATGCTGAAATGTTATGAGGGGTTTTAACCAGAACATTTTCTTCTTTGTGCTTTCTCTATTTTAAAACTTGGATTTCTATTACCTTTATAATTTTTTAAATGAAATCTTTTTAAAAAGACAAGGAGTTACACTACAAAGCATAAATAAAAATGCTTCCCATCACTAAATTCTTTATGACTGGCACCATACAGGATAAATTTGGCCCCATAAGATACCAAAATAATGGGTTACCATGGTAATGGGAAGACAGAGGATGGCATTGGGGAAGGGGTGGGTCCTGGAAGAAATCAGCTTCATTCACTGGAACTGCCACAGCCAGGCCCTTGGTAAGTTTGCATTAGACACATAGCAGTATTTCTGCCTTCACATAGTTTGTTCTAATAGAAAAATCAGATGTTCAGCAACTATGAAAACAATTACTTAATAGTAATTTCAACACAAGTTATGCCAAAGTGGAATGTGATATGACCATACAATGGGAAGAGGATCTAACTTGGCCAGGGAAGACTGCTCATGTGCTTCACCAAAAATGGTAAGATTTCTGCCATCCTCATATGACTTCAATTCTAATAACTGTCCAAATGTTAGCAAGTATCCAGTACACAGTAGGTCTTCAATAAATATTTGCTGAAGGAATAAATGAATAAACAGCAAATAAGAACTGTCCTAGTTTGAAAATTGGGCATTACCGTTGGGTAAGGTAAAGCAGTTTTAAATAGGCCTTTTAGCCATAAGGGCTCAAAAGTTGGAAGAGAGATGCCTACCCTTAAATATGAGTTTCTGAAAAGGTAGCGGGACCCCTGTGGCCTCTTCAACAACTTGGGCCAGGTCTTGGACAGTTGGTTCACTAGAGCCTTGTTGTGGAGTAACATGAAGATTGTGCTTTTCATTGCCTGAGAAGAGAGAAAAGCATTCGATAAAGAAAACTTTTTCATATAATCCAATATAGGCTGATACTTTATTATTCTTATTTACCCTGCCTTTAAGGCCCAGTTCATATGCCATTTACTCCAAATAGCCTGTCCCCTCATCCGCCCAGCCTTTCTCTGGTGACTTGCTCAAAGATTTTTGTTTCCTCTATCATGCTAACAGTATTAGTGATATCAGCTAACATTTTAAGCACTTAACATGTACAAGGGGCGATTAGGCTCATTTCATGCATTACCTTATTTAATCTTAGAACCCTTTTTACTCATTTCACAGATAAGCAAACTGTGAGTTCCCTTCAGTTAAGACCCAACTGTGGAGTCAAAACTTAACCTGAGATCTGATTCCCAAGTCCATGCTTTTCATCACAAGCCATCTGCCTCCCATGGCCTGACTGCCTTGTACTTTGTACTGTACTGGGCTTTGATTGCACTGCTACAATAGGCAAGGGGCTGTTTTTTCTCCAAGTCTTCCCACTGGGCACACCTGGGCACATGGTTGGTGTTCAGTAAATAGGCAAATTAGTAAATAAACTCAAACAGCAAAAAATTTCTGTGCCAATTCTTTTCTAGGTATGTGGCCAGTAAGGAGGTAGCCTGTGTCCGTCCAGTGCATTAGGCCAAGCCTTGAGCCCACTCAACAAGCATGAAGTCAGCAGAACAGGTGTTACCAACTCTACTTCACAGAGAAGAAACCAGATGCCTAGAAAGGACACATCCCAAAGTCACTCAAAATTGGGGGATCTAGAATCCTGGTTTCCAGTTTCTGAGATCCTGAGGAAACCTCACCAACTCAGCTCTTCGCTGAATTGACTGTTTAGTTCTGTGTCAACTCCATTAGTAAGCAGACCCAAAGGGTGCCAGAGTGTATGCTTGCTTGGACCCAGGGCCCACTCGAACAGCGGACATGAGTTCAGACTCCACACACATAGGTGTCCAGATATACATTAGTCATACACATGGCCAAACACAAGCCTAATGAAAGGACCCACAATAACTGAGCAAGCACACGCTAACACATACAACCAGGACCACGACGTAAGCATGGACATCGAAGATGAAACAAACGGCCTGAGACAAAATACAGCAGCCACATAGAAAAGCTGACCCAAGACCTGCACAAAAACCGGCCCCACGAATACAAACAAGCACCTACACTTCCGGACGCCGGGACAAACACAGAACACGCGTTTCCGGAAGACACGTGGCCAAACCCACAGACTCCGCCGGACTTTCGTAGCCCGGCACAGAGCCCACCCGGCCCCCCGTGCTCACTGTGGGTGACGGTCACGATGAGCCCGGCTGCCGCCATTTCCTCACTCTGGGCCACCTCTTCGCTTAGGGCTACCTCTTCGCTTAGAGTCACCTCTTCGCTCTCAGTCACCTCTTCGCTCCCGGTCACCTCTTCGCTCCCAGCCACTTCTTCGCTCCGGGCTGAGCGAGGCCGCACTTTCTTCTTCACCCGCGGCCTGCGACCGCCGGCGGCGGCGCCCCTGGTGGATCCCACATGCCCTCTGGCCACACTCTGGACAGATGATCTCTGAGAAAGAGGCCGACCGCGCTCGGCTGGGGGCACCGACTGGCGCGACTCCCGGCCCGGCCGAGGGGCGCGCCGCCGGGGACCCAGCCGCTGCCGGTCGCCTCGCTGTCTCTGTGCGCCACTGCGCTCCGCCAGACCCGCGCTTGTTGCCGGCCCAGCGGTGGATGCTGAGCACGGTGCCTTGCAACCTCGCCGGGCTACTTCCCCGGTCCGCCCCGCCCGGGCGTACGGGCGCCGCCTCTCGGAGCAGGCCCCGCTTCTGCCTCGCCCTATACCAGCAAAGCCACCCTCTCGGCCCCACCCACCCAGCCGAGGCCCCACCTTGCTCATCTGAAGCCACGCCCCACGCCCTTCGGCGAGACCACGCCCCCTGCTGACTCTCTATCCGCCCCCTATCTCCAACCTCCCGGAGCTCTCCTTCTCCGGAAGTCTGAGCTGAAAACCCGGAGGAAGGATCCGGGAAACGCCAATAGGCACATTGCGCTTGCGCATGGGGAGCCGGAAGTCACGGCAGAGGCGGAGGTGATTCCGCTTCCGTTTCTGGTTTTGCTTCAGTGTTTGGATATTCTTCGCGGCCGCTCAAGATGAACCGATTCTTCGGGAAAGCGAAACCCAAGGCTCCGCCGCCCAGCCTGACTGACTGCATTGGCACGGTGGGCGCTTGACCATGAATAACGAGGCTCGGGGCCTCTGACACCCCCCGACCCCACCCACTTCTGGCTCCCGGCTCCTACTCCTCCACTCCATTTTCGATCCCGGACCCATTACAGCTCGGCTCTCTCCACTCTGCCTTACTTCCTGTTACCAGGTCATACCTGACGCCACAAACCAGGGACCACCTAACTCATCACTGCCTCTCCCTCCTTGCACCCGACCCCTTCCGATGCCCACTGCTGCGTCCACTTGTTCTTATCCCTTCACCTCAAACAGCCATAGGCCCATACATTCTTCCTACCTTGTCCGCCCGACCCCCTTACCCCTCTTTCATCCCTCGTCCCGCTCCTAAATTAGGACCCTCAGCTTGATATCCTAGGTCAACAAAATCTGTACCCCAATCCTGGATCTCAATAACAGAATTCAAAATCCTGGTCCCACACATTAAGCCACCACCTTCTATCTAGGGGACAGCATTAGATCTAGAACCCTAGCGATGGTCCACTGGGCACTAGCTCATTTCACACACCTGGTTGAGACCCACCCCCCCACCCCCGACTAGTCTCAGATTCTAGGGAATTGACAACTCAGCCGAGTGATTCTCAAGTTATTTTTCTACCCAAATGCACTTGAGGAAGACCCTGTAATATCAGAATCTAGGGGGTTGAGTATAGGTTATAAAAGTAACTGCCCCGCCCCTCCCCGCCCCCCCCCCCCGCCAGTGTTTTTGACTGGGAATGCCATCCCTTTTGGGAACCACAGTTTTCCACCCTATGATCTTTATTTCTCTTTTCTTCCTCCACATTCCTCTCCTGCCCCTTCTCATGTAAGTATATTACAGTAACTACCATTGCCTTTAATTTCCCTCAAGGTGGACAGCAGGGCAGAATCCATTGACAAGAAGATTTCTCGCCTGGATGCTGAGCTAGTGAAGTATAAGGATCAGATCAAGAAGATGAGAGAGGGTCCTGCAAAGGTAAGGTAGGAGTAGCTGCTGTGACAGCCTAACTTTGGTACCTATGGAAGCAGGGCCTGGTGAGAGATACAGAAGACATGCTCACAGTCTCGTAAGGAGAAAATCTATGTAAGGATGTATCTTTTAGGGAGGAGAGTTTGCAGTCAGATATGAGAGGGAGGCTGGGGTTTGACCTGGTGAAGAAAGGATACTGATCACATGTTGAGAGCATGTACATGGGGATTGGCATATTCTACTGAGAAGGTGGCAATATGGAGAGAAGGAATGGGCCATGCTCAGGAATAATGAGTTGCCAGGCTGGTCATGTTAGGTAGGTATAATAAACTGATTAAGGAGTGGTATGCTGACAAACAAGTGCCAAACTAGGTATCTGGAGACCAGTGCTCTATTAATAACACTATCACTGCTTATTAGCTGTGGCCTTAATAAAGTCATTTAATTTCTAATATTCCTATTCTATTAGGTAGAAGCATAGAGTACTGTGTTTAAGTGCATGGACGATGGATATAGAACTACCTTCTTTGCTTCGATCTCCGTAACTTGTTAACCATTGGTGCTCAGGCAAGTTACTTAGCATCACTGAACCTCAGTTTTCCCATCTGGAAAACAAGGACAGTATCTATAGTGTGAATATTAAATGGGATAATTCATGTGATCTACATAGCACTGTGTTTAGTACATAGAAACATTCGGTAAATGTTAGGTATTATTGTCTCTGAAGTAATATCTGCTTTTCCTTCTTTATTGGAGGAGACAAATAAAATGATTTATGGAACAGTATAGAAAGGGAAGTGACAAGAGGCTTTGCGCAGCCATCTTGATTGATGGCATGGAATGAAGTGACCAGAGACAGGAAAGCTCACCTAGACTTGAGATGAAAGCCTAAACCATGGTGGTAGTCATGAGAATGACATGAATCAATTTGAAATGAGTTTTGAAAATCAGTAAGAAGATGACTGTGCATAAAGAGACAACAGAGAGAGGAAAGGTAAGGTTGATGTAAAGGTTCTCAACCTAGAGAGATAAGGTATCAGTGGGGTCATAATTAGTAATTTCCAAGGAGAGAGTAGGTTGAGGAGTTTGCGCATGTTGAGTTTGTGGGGATAGCAGGATGTCCAAGTTGGGAATCTCCTAAGGCAACTGGATATACAAAAATCGGCACTATTGGGGTTAAGGGTGGAGCTAATATGTACTAAGGAAAAGGAATGCGGTTCATACACTGAAATGTGAAATACAAAGATGCGCTGAAGCTTAAAGACTGCTTGGGAGGTGAAGAACAATCCAGGAGCCACTATGTCTCCTACTTTTAAAAAGAGAGTAAGTAGATACATTAATGTGAGGATATGAGAGATTTCTTTTACTTCATGTATGTTTTTTGCTTTTCCTTAAAAATCTGTTTTTCTCCCCCAGAATATGGTCAAGCAGAAAGCCTTGCGAGTTTTAAAGCAAAAACGGATGTAAGTTATAGGCATAATCTCCTTTCTTCCACAGTTTTGGCCAAAAGTAAAATGGTCTTTCATTCCTTAAGATTTTCATACCATTTTAGAAGTGTTCTTGATTTAATTACAGAGTTCATTTATATATACAGTTAGCTGCATTTTTCTCTCCCAATGTGTACAGCAATAATCTGTTGGAGCACATGCATCTAAATAGAAATTTTTGCTATAATAGAGCTGTTCTGTATCTATTCTGACCAGTTCAGTAGCTATTAGCCATGGGTGGCTGTTGAGCACTTGAAATGTTGCATGTGACTAGGAATAGGAAGTTTTAATTTTATTTCATTTTAACAATTTTAGTTTAAGAAACTATATGTGGCTAGTGACTTCCGTATAAGACTGCCTAGATGTATAGAGTTTGTTTCTTCATTTGTTTGTTTGTTGTATGCCTTTTAAATTTTTGTTTGTCTATAAAATTGGGACTCTTGAATATTTGTCCCCTCCCACCAGAAGATGGATGTTTAATTTGTTTTAGGTGACTATATCCCAGTGTTTGAACAGAAGCCAAATAGTATCTTTAGTGCTTTTCCTTATAGGCTGTCCAGCTGTTGAGACCCTCTGCAAGGTTGTAGAGCTCAGATGTACTCAATAAGGAACCAGAAAAATTGTTGATGTCTCTGTTTTTATTTATCAAACGACTTTCTATAAGAAATCAGATATAATCTTACTCCTTTTACATTAAACAAAATCTGTAAAAAGAAAATTGTAATGTTTAGAGTGGTGAGATTATGGTAAAATTGTTACCTCCGTAATCGGCATTGCAAATATTCAGTAACTTTTTTTAAATACGTGTTTTACAATGACACATGGTCATCTTAGAAACTTGGAATATACATAAACATGAGTAGAAGAAAATTCCTATTGTCAGAAACAACCAGCTTTAAAATGCTAATTTCTTACAGTTTCTTTTCTTTGCTTGTGCATATATAGTACATGTGCATATAATTTTTTAGAAGAAAACAAATGGCACGTATATAGGTATTCTTTTCCACTTCACATTATATCATGAGCATTACTTCGTCCTTTGAAATATCCTGTGATAACTTTATACTTTTTTATATTTCACCTCCATTTGTTTGCACCATGAATTGACCATTTTTCTCCTGATTGGATAGTTAGATGGTTTCCAGATATTGTATAAAGACTGTAGTGACAAGGTTTTGAGGTAGTATTACACTTTGATATAAAACTTTATTTTAAAAAAACATTTTGAGTTCCAGGCATTATATTAGGTCAGATGGGTTGCCTAATTATAGATACAAGATTAATAAAATGTAATACCTGTCCTCAAGGAATTCAGTCTACTGGAAAAACAACTTCACTTTATATACAAAGAGACTTTTAAATATAGTCTTACACTTTGCTCCAGAATTCCACTTCTGGGAGCTTAACATAGGAAATAATGCAAAACATTATAAAGATATATATTAAGACTTTGTAGCAACATAAAAAAAACAGCAAATGCTTTAATGTTAGAGTGAAAAATAGTGTTATAACTAAAATATATACAAAAGAAAAAGACTGAAGGGAAAGATGGTATTTGTGTCAGAGTTATTAAATTGTTTTTGCCGATTTTTCTGTATTTAATTTTCTAAAGTTTTTTTTTTTTTCTTTAAGAGAATTCTCTCATTTAGTGTTAGAGATACTTTTTTCCTGAGGATTTCTATTTGGCTAACATTTGCCATTCTCAATTCACGCTAAAAAAGGTATGAGCAGCAGCGGGACAACCTTGCCCAACAGTCATTTAACATGGAACAAGCCAATTACACCATCCAGTCATTGAAGGACACCAAGACCACGGTACTTCCATAGCACCTTTTCTCATGATTTTATTTTATTTTTGTACTTTTGTACTCTTTTCCCATGGTTTTTAAAAGACAGCTTAACCCGCATGGCTTCTTAAGGCAATTGTGTTTCTCTTACCCGTTTTTAGGTTGACGCTATGAAACTGGGAGTGAAGGAAATGAAGAAAGCATACAAGCAAGTGAAAATCGACCAGATTGAGGTGAGACATAACTGGTTTCTGCAAGAATGTGCACAAGTTTCTAAAAGAATCCGGATAAATGTGAGATAGGAAGGGCACAGAAAAGGGATTAAATATTGAGCTTGCCTATTACTAATAGAGTAACTATGGGAAAGAGTACCAAATGTCTCATTTTCCTTGTTGTTAATGTTAGGATCCTAATACCACATATGATTATTATGAGGATTGAAATAAATGAGCTGGTGTTATCTACATGCACAATGCCTGGCCCACTTTCCTATTTAACTCAATGATTTTGAGTCTGTTTTCTCAGTTGTACGTAAAGTAATGTTGCTGCCATCTACTCTGATTGTCATGAGCATTACATGAAGATGTATATGTAAAGTGCTTAACACAGTTCCTGGTGTAGAGTTGATTCCCTTTTCTAGTAATTCTCTTTAGATTTTCAATACTAATGCCATAAGGTCCTTAAAATTAGTATTTCTTTCGAGATTATGTTTTGGCTGAGTAGTGAGTCCTAAGAGCTTGGTTCTTCTTACTTCTATTAGGTCAACAGCCCAGATAGCAAGGAGGGATAGCAGAGGGAGGAAGTGGTGACTGGCCAGAGAACAGAGGCTTCTTTTCTATAAAAGTGACCTTTATTTCTACGCCCTGAGTAGAATGTCACTATGAGGGCAGGGACTTTTTTTCACAGTTGTATCCCCAGTGCCTCAAATGATACCTGGCCATAATAGATGCTTAGAAAGTATCTGATGGTTGGAGAATAAATGGATGAGAGACTATTAAAGGAGATAGTGCAGTTCTGCCCAGTTCAAGAAGTATTTTTTGGTTGACTACTTAACTATCATCTGGCATTTTACTGTCTCTGCAGAGGTCTTTCCCAAGAGTGAAGAATAACAGCATTCCTTTGTCTTGCTTTTTTTGAGCACTCCTCTATACCTGTGGCCATCTTGTCTAATCTTCCATCTATTTTGGCATATGAGGGGTTAAGCTTAGTAATATCTTCTAGGAGATTTACTGAGAAAAATGTTCTGCGTGTGCTTGTCTTATTTGATAATATATGGTGAAATTGAATTTTATGCTTTTAGGATTCCTTGTGTTTTGATAAGAGCTATTTAATAAAATAGGAACTATGGTTTTTCTGGGTTGGGTTTTTTTTGTTGTTGTTCTTTTTTTTTCTTCTGTCTCTATCTTTCACCAGTAGTTGTCTGTCCCTGCCTGATTATCCTTTTCTTGTCCCCTAATTGATATGCCTGCATCGACAGTTGGAGAGCTTCTTTCTTTCTGACTTTATTGGTGTGTATGTGTATATCTTTGGTTGGGTTATATATTTTGAATTTCATTAATTTTCATAAAATACTTGTAAAACATTATATTGTTTCATTGCTCTAATTTTTAAATTTTGCTTGTGTGTGTGTATGTAGCTCTGCTTCTATCCTTTGTCTTTCAGTTTCTGCACATCAAGTCTAGTGCCTGTACTTGTTTATATTGTTTTTATTTGTTTATCCAGTACTGAATCTACCAATTCTTTGTATGATTTTTTTTCCCTGTGTCTATCCTAGAGTCTGTTGCTAGGAAGCCTATTCATAGATGATTTGGAAGACTGTCTTGTCTTGATGTTTAATAGCATAGTATAAGGCTTGACTTGATTGATTTATGTTATTTTGACTCTCAATTATTGTTTCAGCCAGTGCTGCTCTGTGTAGCAGAATGTTACATATTACAATGCGGTATTTTGGCACTTGGAAATGCAAAAAGGCAAAGCATTTTCTTTTTAAAAAAAAAAAAAAGGTTTTTTTATTTCACTTTCTACCCTTTATTTGCGGAAAGGGGGAGTAGGGAAACGCTGATTGGGAGCCAGGAAGGCGTTTTCAAATGTTTTGCATTGCTCTGAAGGATAAGAGATGCTGATTCGGACCTTCTGCAGGATGCTACCCTGTTATATGGAATTTTCAATATGGAGAGAGTATGATGTCTGTACATTCTTAACACAATAAAAGATATGTAGTATTAAATACTTAGTGTTTGACATATGTATTATTGCCATAAATCTTTACATAACCCTATGAGGTCTGACTAGTAATAATCCCATTTTACAGATGAAATTAGGCTTAGAGACATTACTTCTCATATAATGACAAAATTTTAGTTCGGATATGTCTGACTCCAGAGTTTGCTCTCCAAACCATTCTACTAACTGCCCTTTATTGTGTTATACCACTTCTCAGATTGGTTTTACATTCTTTCTGGCCTTACAGTAGTCTCCCAGTTAAACACAAGATCATTTACAGATGATGTGTGCCCTTGATCAGTTTTTTTCACTAGCCTGGTATCAAGACTATCCTGTTACCATTTCTGTTTCCCCAACGGTGGTTGGCCCAGTACAACTTTTTATACCACCCAACTGTTTCAACTACTGCCTCCTCTCCGTATACAGTGTAGCCAGTCTCCTTTAATTAGAAAAATATTGATAGCATAGATATTACTTAATGTTTCAGGTAAACTTCTGTAATGACAGAGCTGTTGGCCATCTGAGGCACCTTAAATTCAAATGTGAGATCACCAATTCTGTTCTGGTTTATTTTTACTGCCAAAAATAGGAAAAGGATTATGTGGGTCAGTGGCATTCACAGTTATTGTTAGGAGAAATCTTCAAACTTGTGATTTTTAAATAATTCTTTAAGTAAGTTTATACTTTTAATTAGAAGAGACATTCAGGAGCTACTTGAACCTCTCTTTTAGAGGAGCATCTACTTAGCTGTTGACTAAAATCAGTCACTAGTCAAGGACTGGGGTAAAAGAGTCCAGGGAACTAACAGCCGTTGAGAACTGGTTATGCGATTGGCATTTTCTGTACATCACTTTTTCAAAAATTACTCCTAAGATTCAGAGGAGACAGCAGGGGCAGAGGGTAGCAAGGGGGAAATAGTAAGAAATGAGTAAAAACCCTGTCATGTATTTCTATAGGATTTGCAAGACCAGCTAGAGGATATGATGGAAGATGCAAATGAAATCCAAGAAGCACTGAGTCGTAGTTATGGCACCCCAGAGCTAGATGAAGATGACCTAGAAGCAGGTAAGTTATGGGGAAAGCAGTGCATACATAGCTTTAGAGTTTGAAAGGAGCAACTGCCCGGGACCTTTTCCCAAATGCTAGAAAAAATTCCTGTGAGGATTCCTTCGGAGATAGTTTATGGTACGGTCTCTGGGCAGAGGGCTTGTGAGGCAACTACATCAGACTTGCATACTCCACCAACAACTCTAGGATGGACAAGCTTTGAAGGAGGGTCCACCCAATGACTTCTGCTGACCCAGTGCCTGGTATCTAAATACTGCCTTTCCATTTGATGTTGTTCTTCCTGTGTTGCTACTTGGACTCCTCTCCCTCAGAACAGCAAAGCAGATCAAGAAACAGTAGTTGGTAAATACTTAATATGCATCTGTTATATGCCAGGTACTGTGTTAGGTGTTAGGGATTCAGCATTATACAAAACAGATGTAACCCTTGCATTCATGAAGTTTCTTGAGGAGGGGTAAGAAATTGCTGCTGCTTTCGAGTAATTACAGGAACACAAATGATTGGAGAAGTATGGAGTACCATGGAGCACATAGCTTGGAAATCTAACATATTTGGGAGTAAGGGACAGGCGTGGGACCTGAAGGACAAGTAGGAATTAGCAGGAAAAAAATAGGAGGGATTATTATGTGGCCTCTAGGAGAGGGGTTTAGAAGCTGTTGCCGTAATCTGTTTAAGAGATGTTGATGTCTGAGACTAAGGTAGGTTATGGTAGCAGAAACAGAAGTGCACAAATTGAAGAAATTTTAGGAAGTTGAATGGACAAGGCTTTATAATTGCTTAGATGTGGAGGGAGAGAGAGAGAGAGATCAAGGATGCCTGTCACTTTCTAACATGAGTAACTAAGTAGATGGCAGAACCATCCCACACTGGATTTTCTGTCACATGATACCACTGTCACATTATTGCTGCTGCCTCTCCTTCCCTCCTTCTCATAATCTTTTCACCTAGAACTCTTTTTCCCCTCATTCATTCTTTATTTTCTTATTTTTCATCTAGAGTTTCCCATGATGAGTCTCTGTTTGCATTGTCATTCCTTCTGGTCACTTTTGACACTCTTTGCCGTAGACTTATTTTTAAAGCCTAATTTCATGTAATGGTCACTCAGTATGCAAAAATCTCCAGCCTGCTTTTACTGCTTGCTTTCAAGTTCATCAGTAAATGAAAATCTTTTTACATTTGATATTATTGAGATTTTCTAATTTGAATTGGCCCGTTGATAACTGTAGAGTCTTCTTGTGAAGACAAGGGCCTTATAAACCTGTAGGGAATGGTCATTTTATTTTACTTTGATTTTAGTTTTTCGTAGAGTTTACCACATGAGTTCCCTCGAATATTTCTATAATGCTCATCTTTTATTTTGAAAATAGAAAATAATCCCTTTTTCTTTGTTTTTAAATGTTCATCTTATAAATGATTGGGCTTTCTTAACATGAACTGCCAGTTTTCTTGGTTACATTTTTTTGAAATGTTGACTCTTTCAGAGTTGGATGCACTGGGTGATGAGCTTCTAGCTGATGAAGACAGTTCTTACTTGGATGAAGCAGCATCTGCACCTGCAATTCCAGAAGGTGTACCCACTGACACAAAGAATAAGGTGAAAGCTTTCTCTATTTATATTTTCTATGCAAGTTGTCAAAGTTTTATGCTTGATCACCAGTCTGGGAATCTAAAAGGTACTTTTAAATTAGTACAAGGAAAGACCTCCTCATTATTTTGGGAACCTTGGATTATAGACAAGCTGCGTAGTGTCACGGAAACCCAGGAATGGTTTTATACAATAACAGTTTGAGTAATATATGTAATTACCCTTTTATGAGCTTGCACTGAGTGCCGTTTATAGGTTTTAGACATTTCCTGGAAAAGCATCAGCAATACATGCATAAACCATGCAAGGCGGCAGTATAAAAGAAAGTTTTATGCTCCAGACACACTGGTAAATTATAGGGTGGATGTTTTTAAAGTAGAGTTTAATAATTTAAGTATAAAACTTAAGTAGAAGGATTCTAATTCAACAGAGTAAAAGAATCAGGACATCTGGGTTTCAGTCTCTGCCACTAACTGAGACGGCAAATCACTTACTTGTTTTGAACTTTTCTGTTCTTTGCATCAGTATAATACAAATAGGATCTCACATAATTGTTGTGTAAATCAAATTAGATCTTGTCTGTAAAAGGGCTTTGCAAACTTGAAACCCTATCCAAAACTGCATAGTTGTCATTATTATAAATAGATAAAATTTTGCTGCTAATGAAAGCCTGTTTCCTCCATCTTAGTTCCTAGTGTAGTGCGTCATTTTTTTGTTGCCATTGTATATTTACAGCCCTGCTGTTTGCTTTACCTCCCAACAAGCAGATTGAGTGTGCACAATGTAGTTGATAGAATCCTTGAGTTGGACCCAGTCTCAGGTCTGCCTTTATTTGCTATGTGACTCTGAGCAAATTCGAAATTCATATCTTCTGTCTGAACCTCATCAGTGTTTTCCCATTTGTAAAAATGTGGGCAGGAAAAGGTTGGGAGTATGTAATTTCTCAGGTCCCTGATAGCTGATTTCTGTGACTGTGTATCATCCCCTACTATACCCTCCTGTCTGCCCTGAGCCTGAGGTAGTCTTACCTTTCTCTACTGCCTACCCCACCCCACCTCCATATCTTTGGCCACTTCAAGGTTCCAGGTGCATAGATTGCTTTTTCTCAGCACACCCAAAATAATTTTTATTAATGCTACCATAGGCTACCTTTTTAATTCCCTGAAGCATCTATGTTATTTCTACTTCTAGAAAGTCACAGATTCCTGAGTTAAATGACCTTTTGGGATATGATTTCTTAATTGATAGTAGCATCACTGCCTATAAGTTTGTAGAACAGTGTACTATGGAAATGACTGCCTGTCCTGGGGCACTGCTCTTTCAAGGACCTGGGTAGCGATAAAGGTAATTGTTCACCTTAGGAATCAGAATGAAAATGGGAATCTGGAGGCAAGGACTAACTCCTCAGGTTTTCTTCCTGGACCCTCCAGCCCCCTTTTCCTCTTTCTAGATTTACACTTAAGTTTCTTTTTCTCTCTGACTCTTCCTTTACTCTTCAAAGGTTCACCGCTTTTGATCCCTTCCAGTACTTTTCCAGGTTCATCATTTCCGTTTTTACCTTTCATAAAAAAGATCATTCTCATCTTCTGAGTTGAATTTTGGTTTTCATTGATTAAATACTTGGAGATGAGTTTTACCTGCTAAATATTTGTAATCTTTTTTTTTTCTTGTGAGTTGAAAAATAGTGGCACTAAACATTGCTCCCTTTTTACAGGATGGAGTCCTGGTGGATGAATTTGGATTGCCACAGATTCCTGCTTCATAGACTTGCATCATTCAAGTACATCGTGTAAAATAAACACATATTCTGGGACTAGGAAATTTATCTTTCCAAATTCACCATAATATATTAAGGTTTCTTTCCTTTCTTTGAAGGAAAAGTTAATTACATTTCTCTTTTATTTTTTTTTTCCGTTAATAGACATCATTTGGTGGATGCTCTCTTTGTACTAAATTTTTATTTCTTTTCTCTTACGAAAGACTAACTTACTTAAAAGTATCAGTGGGTATGTATGATTTCATTCCTTAAAAATTTGAGCTAAAACCAAGGAAATGGGACTCTTCAGAATTTATTATAGTATGACTCCACGATCTCAAATTAATCTGATAAATTTATACAGCAAAGATGAGATTACTGGAACTGTTCATATTATAATTCAAAACCATTTTTTATTGTGGTATTATAGGTTGGTTAAAGTGATGGCCTTTTTTGATGAGTCTTGTTGTGTCTTGTGAGTAAATAATTACTATTGTCCAATATTGGAATGGAATTATCACTATGTTGTGAGTGGATGTTCTGATTCTATGGTTCTCTCAGTATTATAGCCTGACTTGTAATCAATAATGAATATTTCTTGATATTTAATGTATAGGACATTTATTTATACTCAATAAATATTTTTCAAAAGGTTAGAATTTTAATAGTACCACCTCAACGTAAAACCTCCACTACAGAACTCTAATTTGCCTGGTAGCATTGTGGTATAGAGGAAAGAGCAAGGTACAGTCTAGGCTTGGGCCCTGGGTCTGCCATTTAATAACTACTAAGTAGCTACTCATTTTTCTAAATTCTATTTCCTTATTAGTGAAATCGTGCTTACCTCACAAGGCTATTGTGAGGAATAATAGAGATAATTGTCATGAATACTTTGTTAACTGCAACATGCTATTCTCTTATGAGGGATTGTTAACAATAAAAAAACAGGGGCTTCATTCTTTTCTTGGGAGATGCCTGGAGTGCTACAGCAAGTCCAAATTCCTGCCTGATTTCAAGGTCTTTGATGATTCCTTTCATTCACCAACAACATTGCTGGGTACCTCACAATGCCACATGCATCAGTCTTGCATGTGTCAACAGGTCAATCTAATAAACATTTATTTAACACCCACTCTGTAGAGTCTCTATACCAGCCCAGAGGATACCAAGAACAACCACAGTTTCTCTTCAAAACCTCACTGTCTAGTTATAGGTGAGGATGATATACATATGTAACCCTTTTCTACCCTAACTAACCTCACCCTCCCCAGAAGCCTTCCAGTGGGAATGAACATTGTACTGTTCATCATTACCTTCTTGAAACCTTCCTTGGCCTCCTGACAAGTTCTCACTCAGCCCTTTAAATCTTTCTTCCATTATAGTTACAGTCTTGAACGTCTTCTCACCCTTCATACTCTCCATGAGATATCTTGCACTCATGACTTTAACTATAACCTGTGCACTGGCCACATAAGAAACGTCCAAACCTGTACAGAATTTTAATGAGTTTATTTAAGCCAAAGGATGACAATTGCCAGAAAGCAAAATCTCACTGGATCAAGAAAATGCTCCAGAGAATGACTGTTTTGCAGCTTATTTTATACATTAGAATCAAAGGAGGAGGTGTAAGGAAGGTTATATGAAATCCATTGGTGGTAGATGAGGCGGGGTGGGGAAAAGCAAAGCAGGGAAATATGTGAGATTGGAAAAAGTCAAGCGAAGGGACACATCCTTCTTTTACATTGGTGAGTACAGGAGAGTTAATAACATTTACAGCGCATAGAAATGGTATGCAGAGGACAAGATAACCATGAGGGATATTGTGGTCTTTGTGCTCAGGCGGGTTGGCTTGTCCCCTGAGGGGTTGGGGAAAAAGGGATTACTTTGACATTCCAAGGATATGTTATTTAAGATGCAAGAAGACAATAGGCTTACTCAAGGTAAATATTGATCTTTATCAAGAAAGCTACAGGCCTAGGCTATAGCTACCTGCCATGACCTGCTTTTAGTTAGGAATTTTTATGTTCAGACTATTCTGTGTAGTTACTTTCTGTCTCTGAGTTTGTGGGGCCCGCCCTTCAGGTTTAGTATGTGGCCTGTTTTTAGTCCATAGCTCTAATGACTCAAAATGACTCACTAGCCTCGGCCTCTTATGATTTTCAATTCTGGGCATTCCCAATTATTTTTATTTTTATCTTTTTTATTTTTTTACACCTACAGCACCTGGTATTCCTAAGTGGTCTCCCATCCAAGTACTAACCAGGCCCAACCCTGCTTAGCTTCTGAGATTAGATGCGATCAGGCACGTTCAGGGTGGCATGGCCATAGACTGGGCATTCCCAATTAAATGTTCCACCATTACCTTAAGATCTAACATCTAAACCTTATTATCTTGAGGTTCACTCCTGCTTAATTTTTTATCTTGCTAGTATTCTCAATGACCCATATATTACCGATTTTAATGGGTAATAGTCCTCCAGCTAGACCTCTTTCATGCATTGGATATCAGCGAGTGATCATTCTACCAAAATTGCTACTCCCTTGGCTTTTGTTAGAATATTCTCTGGTTCTCCTATTCCTCTGACTATTCCCTGTAAGACTCTTGAAATCCTCATCAGTCCAACCCTGTAATGTTACTGTTCCTCAGGTTTGTAGCCTTATACACCATATTTCTACCTCTGCTCACTTATATTTGGTGATCTCAGCTGTTCTCATAGCTTTAACTACTGACTTCTAAATGTATACTTCGATACTTGATCTTGTCTCTGAGTATCAGAATCCTAGTTACTATCCAGGTGTTTGCGTAACACTTGGATATTCCAGAGCCCACAAACACTTCACATTCAAATGGTCAAGACAACCATCACCTTTCCCCTCAGACCAAAATTTCCTGTTTTCCCTTTCTCTACATTTAGCTTCACCCTACATGTTCAATTAGTCCTTAAACCCTGCTTTTAACCCCTTAATGCTTCTCAAATCTAACCCCTCCTCTTCCTCTCATCTCTCCTTGCCCAAGATATCCCTCACATAGTTTTTTTGGAATAAACGACTTGCTTCCTCTTTTGGCATAGTTTCACTTCCTTGAGTCCATTTATCACAAACAGCTATACTTACCTTTCTAAAATACAAATCTGACCATGTAATTCTCTTACTTAAAAGTCTTTCATGGTGCCTTGACAATTCCAACAGGTAATGAAAAGATGCCTATGCCTTGGCTCCTGCCTCTTAATAATGGTTTATTGCTTAGTCTTTCCAGAACAGCAATAATCGTGTGATTATTGGAAAAATATCAATTATGTTCATTCTACTCTTACTCTTTCAAGCTATGGGAATGGGCTTCTGATCAAGCCATGAACGTTGACATTTACCCCTTGAATTTTCTAAGTGGAAACTAGAAAAAAAAATTTTTTTTTTTTTATACTTTCTGTCAGTACAAGAACCCTGAGATTCTGAGGCCAGAAAGAAGCCAAGATGAGAGGCAGAATGAAAGAATCCTCATGGCACCGAACCTGACTTTGGATCCTTGAGATTCCCACAGTGCTCCAAGTCTCTGTCACTCTTCCTTTAATTCTGTGAGCTGGCTGTGAATTCTGCCAATAAACCCCCCTTTCTGCTTAAGCTTGTGGGAGTTAGGTTCTTGTCACTTGCCAGTAAGAATCCTGAAAATTTTATCTGCAGCCTCTCCATGTCACATCCCATTTTTCAGTTTTGTGCTCTAATAATTACTTCTAGTTCCCTCAAATCCACCATACAGTCATGATTCCCTGCCACTGCTCATACAGTTTCCTTCCCTTGGAGCTTAACAGCTTTGTCATTGTGCTGATTCTTTGCTGTCCAGGGAAAAGACCAAGAGCCAGGCTCTGCTTTGTGTCAATCCCCATGAATTTAAAGAAAGAGGAGAGGATGAGACATGTGGTAGAGAGCTCCAGGCACCACATAACCTCTGATGATAACTCCTGTAGTTTCCACCAGACAGTGTCTCTGGTAAGTAGCTCACCTGTTAACCATTAGAAGGAAGCAGAATTGAGTGCAGGTAGTCTCCTTAGATTGTAATCTATCAATGCTAGGAGTTTAGCAAAAGGTGGAGGAGATTGTAATGATCCAGTTGAGAGTAGAAATTTGGCACTTCTATCTCTGTTATCCATATCCCTTAGCTTTCCTTGTATAGTTTCTTATATCATCCAGAGAAGTGGAGCGGGGGTGAAGGGGCGGGAGGGGGGAAACGCATGCGCTCATACATGCATGTTATTATTGCATGGGACCTACCCTTGTTTATTTTTATATGATTGATCAGGATACAGTGTGGGCACTTGGATTTTTAAAAGCTCCCCAGGCAGTTATTATATGTAGCCAGTTAAAAACCCTTGCTCTAAGGTACCTGATAAGGCTGAACCTGTTTTCATGGACAATCAATCTGGGCTGTTGCCATCAATACCTGCAATGAAGAGACATGCAATGATTGCTCCAAGATTGAATTTCATCTAGAGAATGATTTGGAAAGTATTCCCTCTTTTTTTTTTTTTTTTTTTTTTTTTTTTGAAGAGTTTGTGAAGGATTGGTGTCAATTTTTTGAGTGTTTGGTAGAATTCACTGGTGAAGCCATCTGGCCGGGGCTTTGTGGAAGGCCTTCTTTTTTTTTTTTTAACTACTAATTCAATCTCTTGTTATAGATTTATTCAGATGTTCTATTTATTCTTGAGCCCATTTTGGTAGTTTGTGTATTTCTAGGAATTTGTCCATTTCATGTAAAAGATCTAATTTGTTAGTATACTTTATAAGCCTTTTTTTTTTTTTTTTTCTGTAAGGTCGGTAGTAATGTCTCTTCCTTCATTTCCTAATTTTAGTAATTTGAGTTTTCTCTTTTTTTTCTTAGTAAGTTTAGCTAAAACTTGGTAAATTTTCCAGTGGGGCGGGGATGTCTGACGTTGGTGTTCAAAACAGAACTGTATTTTTACATTTAAAATCCAGTAATATAATGTGAATAAATGACCTAATTTTTTTAAAAGCAAATTGTTGTTTTTGTTTAATGAACCAACTCTGTTGTTTTTTCTCTATTGTTTTTCTGTTTTATAATTTCATTAATTTCTGCTCTAATTTTTATTATTTCTTTTGGTTCAGTTTGTTTTGCTTTCTCTGGTAGAAGGTTAGGCTGTTGATTTGAGATTTATCTTTTTTTATTAATAAACTTTATTTTTTAGAATAGTTTTAAGTTCACAACAGAATTGAGTATAAAATACAGTTTCCATATACATCCTATCCCCAAAGATGCACACACAACCTCCCTGACTATAGACCTTCTGTACCAGAGTAGTACATTGTTATAATCTATTGACACATTATCACCAAATGTCTAGAGTTTACTTTTGGCTCTGTACATTCTATGGGTTTTGACAGTATATCTATCATTGTCCTATGACATAGAATAGTTTTATTGCCCTAAAAACCTATGCTCTGCCCGTTCATCCCTCTCTAACTCCTAAGTCCTGGCAACCACTGATCTTTTTACTGTCTCCATAGTTTTGCCTGTTCCAGAATGTTTTATAGTTGGAATCATACAGTATGTAGCTTTTTCAGATTGGCTTCTTTCACTTAGTGATATGCATTTAAGGTTCTTCCATGTGTTTTCATGGCTTTATAGCGCATTTCTTTTTAGCACTGAATAATATTCCATGGTCTGGACTTCTTTTTTAATGTAAATGTTTACAGCTATAAATTTCCATCTGAGCACTGTCATAGTTTTGGTATGTTGTGTGAAGTAGTGTTTGTATAGGAAAGGCAGGATAAATGCTTGCTTACTTCCATTTATTTACAAGTTTTAAAAACAATGAGTAGGTGCCAGTAATGAATTATTGCCTTTCAGTTTCAAATTTATCCTTTTTTTCTGCTCTGTGAAATGGATTTGGGCCCTTTAAATATTTATCTTTTACTAGATGGCAGGTACTAAGCTTTGTCAGTAGAAGGCACCACAGAGATATTGCAGGAAGAAAGGGCTTTGTTTCTTGTTTCCGGTGTTTCCATTAGGCTTCTGTGCTGTACGTAGCTTCTCCCAGTGTCTATCTCCTGTAACTCACATGGCTTCTTCAGAACCTGGGTTTTTCAGTGTGTGGTTCCCAGCAGCCAGAAACTTCTGGCATCTCCCTTAGGTGGTTTGTAGTAGAGTGGCTCTTGTGAGACACCTCTCTGTGAATGGCTTCCCCCAGCAATCCTAAAAGGTAGATTTCTGGCAACTTTTGCCAGTGCAGCACCACAGCAGCTTCCCTGCCACCTAAGAAGCCACAGCCACATCCTCTCTAATAAGGTCTGCACCTCAGGTCTGGGGTGATCTTCGTTGGACACTTTATCTCAACCCTAGAGGTAGCGGCTATTTCTTATATCACTAATCCTGTGTTCTTTTAGAGTTTTCTTTTGCTTCATTACTAGCCAATCTTTATTACTCCAATCCCTTATTATAGTTAACAAGTCTTTAAATAAAACCTTCTCTGTTCAAATTACTGTGTGGTTCCTCTCTCCTGATTGGACCCAGACTGCTGCATTTGGTACTAAAGGTGACAAAAAGGTGTGATTAACTGAGCTGTCAAAATTAAGAATTTATGTTAAAAAAAAAGACAAAGTTAATAGACTTAATGGAATAGAAGATGAATATCGAAATGTCTAAAACTGGTAAGAAATTGATATTATAATATACAGGAAACGATCAGTAAGAAAAATAAAGCAACCCCAATAGAAAAATGGACAATGGATATGAATAAGCTATTTAAAAAGAGGAAACTCAGAAGGTCATTAAGATATGTCAGACTCATTAGTAATCAGAGAAACAAATTAAAACAATGGATATATCACACCTGTTGGTTTGGAAACGGTTTGGAAGCTGGCTAATGATTACATCAGAAATATAGCTAAGATCTGTCCTCTTCTTTCCACATTTAGTGTAACTCTAGTCCAAGGCCACCATCATTCTCTGCATTATTAGCATAATACAAAAATGTAACTGAACTGTCCACTTCTATTCTTGCTCCCGATAATTCACTTTTCTCCTGGGAACAAAAAAAAATCTTTAAGTGTAAATCAAATACCACTTCTTTGCTAGAACCTTTCAATAACCTCCCATTATGCTTGTAATAAAATATATGATCACAGCCTGCAAGTGATCTACGTGTTCTCCTGACTTACCTCTCCAATGAATACTGTGTCACTCTCCTTGCTCACTATTCTCCTGCAAATAGTTCAATACGTTGAACACTTCAGGCTATTTCCTTTCTCATAGTCTTTGCACGAGCTATCCCCTCTGAATCTTCACATACCTTCCTCCTTTTCATCTTTCATCTAAGAAGCCTGGCTACATTTTCTGGAGTAGATCTTAGTCTGTCAGTGTTACCCTGCTTATTTCTCTCATAACGCCAACGAAATTTGTAATTATTTTACAAATTATTAATTTGTAAGTATAAATTACCTAGTTTTTATCTCCCCTACTGGACAATGCATTGCATGAGGTAGGGGACTGTGTTTGTCTTTTTCACCGTTTACCTTCAACACTTAGAGCTATGCCTCAGACAGTATGCATTGAATATGTGAATGAATGAAATCTATTTCATGTTCTTAAGGAAGCCTAGACCAGCGAATTACCTTACAAATGCAGATGCTTCATACTTAACTGTGTTCTATTTAGTAATGCAACGACAAGACGAACAAAAACTCCACATATTCATTTAAATTTTTATATTTTAAAAATTCTAACTTTCCCCCTCACCTTGTGTCCTCTATATATTTATTGTCATCTGCTGGTTCAAGTTATTTACGTGGTTGGTAAGGGCTCTTTTGTATAATAGCCCTTGTTTTGCAGATTTTTTCCCAAGATTGCCTTTTGACAACTTGGCTGGGTTTGTTTTCTTTCACCCCAAACCTGAACTAGGTAGGTGAAGTCTGAGCTGACTCCAGAAGACCAGGTGAAGTGGGTTGGGTGGCAGGGAAAAAGAGCCTAGAAGCAAGCGAGCAGTGAATCGCAAAAAGAAAAACCACGATTATGCAAATCCCTGCCAGTCCGCCCCGCTTCGGCGGCCTTTGCCACCTACATTCACTAGTCTCCTCCCTCCGCCCGACGCCTGGCGCGTCTGTCTGACGTCACGGACGCACTGCACAGTTGACTCAGGTCGCGCAAACTCTGTGGCCGTCTACCCAGCGCGCTGATGCGAAAGTCCTCGCGGCACCGGAAGTTCAGGGCACGTGACCGGGTGACAGCACTCACTGGACTACAGGGCTCGCTTTAGGTGTTGCGGCGCGGGATGGCGGAGGCGCCACCTGTCTCAGGTACTGTTCTGGCCCGCGCGGGAGTGGGCCCCTCTCGAGTTGCAGAAATTTGGTTAGTGACGAGTCCTAGGGCTTAAGCTATTGATATCGCGAGAATGGCGTGTACAGGGTTAGGGATAGTGGCTCGGAAGGACCAAGCCACGCGCGTCGTGCTTACGGAGATCTCGACCGTCCTCGACTGGTTGTGAAGCCCCGTAACTGGGTTTCCAAAGAGAGCAAGTTTGTCTCGGAGCCCAGTAAGTCGATGTGGGTGTCCCGGCCTTCCCTGGGCAGTGGCCGCACAGATCGACAAGCGGGCGTTGGCCTGGTCACCGCCCAGTGACTTTGGCGCGCTCTCGACGCGTAGTGACTTTGTGCATTGTGCTTAAGGTGTATTCGTGCGTCCTGGTGCAGCCACGCGAGCGCAAGCCGAAAGCCTGTCGTTTCCAATCTCAGCCTGCCACGAGTTCGCAATGTGACTGAGTCATTATCTTCATCTGTCAGTTGGGAGTAATTAATTCCTGTGAAGGCTCCCGCCCTGCCCTGTACCTGTTCCACCATTATTAGCTCACTTCCCCTCCCGGAGTTGCCTCTGTGTATAGACAGCCCTGTTTGGCTGTTAATATAACATGTATTTCCATTTCCTTCAGGGTGTACTCAGATATTTGTTTTGCAAACTTTTTGAACAGTGACCGAAAAGAAACTTCGTGACCTCCGTGCACACATACATAAGTATAAAAGCGAACCAAAAGGTTCAGGAAGCGATGATTTTCTTTACTATCTACAGTACACTCGCTTTTCTACTTGATTTGAAAGAATGCTTGTCTTAATCTCCTGTATTGATTTGATTTCAGGACCCACTCTGAAAAACAGGGCAGCATGAGGTTTGTAAACAGTCATTGGTTTGAGTCTTAGTTCAGCTACTTAACAGTTTTGTGGGTACTAAAAGTATATATGTATTTGCGTAATGCGTGACAGATTAGAATGTATTTATTACTGCGGATCTTGGTTTAAAAAAAAAAAGTTGGAAAACAGTGCATTGGTGTACTTCAGTCCTAATTTAGGTATTAAGTCATCTTAAAAGGTAGGGAGGGAACATTTTGGGGCTAGTGTTTTGTTATTCTCCCACCCATTCTTTTCACAGATCCTCCAAAGTCGATTCATTGATCCTCAGGCTCACTTCTGGCCCATTTCTGCACCCTTCAGTGTTTGAAGCAGAATTGGGTAAACCTAGTTGTGAGTCCTAGTTTTGGTTTCCAGTGCTGTACTCCAGGTTACAACCAACCTCCTCTCCATCTAGTGAGGCAGAGTCCCCTACTCCAAAATCCCTACTCACTCATGTGTCTCAGTTTGTTTCGCTTAAGTTTCTATTCCATGTTCTTATTTCAGCATAGTCTAACACACTGCTTCATCCCCACTCAAGGTTTAGTCCTGCTCCTGCCTTCCAACAGCAGCCCAGTCCAGGGAGTATCTTTCTGTCAATGGACAGACTCCAATGCCTACTTTTTCTCTGGATTTTATAAGCTGCAGTTTACTGTGCTCCACCTACCTGATGGACACCTACCGTGCTGCCATATTAGCTTGAATCTGGGGAACTATTTGTGCTATAACCATGCCTTGGTGATGAAACATCCCATTTACTGAGTAACTTTCGGCTACATAAAATAGTGTGTGTTAGGGGGAAGTGTTTCAAGATCTTTGTGTCTCAGGTCCCGTTCCTGATTCATGTGCCCCTTTTCCCTTTCTCATGTCTCTTAAGGGTCTTTCTGAGGGCCTTGCTTACTGTCTGAGGTCTAGTGGAATATATACTGTATGTGAATGGGTGCCCTGTCTAGACTCCAGTTGCATCAACTCCTTACTGCTTAATATGAAACACCCTCCTCCTCTCCTTTACCAGGCTATCCTGGAATACTTTACCACCATTATTAGCTCACTTCCCCTCCCGGAGTTGCCCTTTTTTCAGCCCTTCCCTCCAACCTCGCTTCTGTGAGCAGGAAGGGACCACACAATCCCCACTTGCTCTAATCTACCTATTCCTACCTATTCCCATCTATCTATCTATTATGTTTCTAGAACACCTTTTCTGCCACCTTCTGAATTTGTCTAATCCTCTTGCCATTTTATAAGGCCGTCCACCCTATCCCCAGAATCTTCCTATGTGAAATCTTTCAGAATAAATCCTGGATTGAATGAGAGGTTGCCATATGACTTTATGATCTCGTTCAGTTCTTCAGTATACGTTTCTATGGTAACAGCTGCCCAACCTCTGACACTGAAGGTAGTGCTATTGTAAGAGCATGGTCTCACAATATCATAGCCTGGGGTGGAATACTTTATCTGCTTTAGAATACCCTTGCGGCCCTGGGCAAATTACTCTCTCTGTGTCTGTTTTCTCATCAGGCATATAAGGATTAAATGAGTCAACATATGCAAAATACTTAGAATAATGCCTGGTACATGTTAAGTACCTAACAAAATACCTAACAGGCTTATTATTAAACCTGAAACCCACAGGCTCTGCACTGCACCCATCTGTGATCAAGTCTGTGTATTTCAGATAGTCTGTAGTACTAACAGCAATAATAAAGCACCATTATTAACCACTTTATACATGTTACTAACTTGCTTTACTCTTCACAGCAGCTCTTTAATGTAGGAATTACTATCTCCATTACATATAAGAGGACCGAGGTTAAGTAACTGCATAAAGACACAGTAAGTGATAAATAGGCAGGGACTTAAATCTGTCTCGTAGGCCCTATCAATTCACAGTGTATTTTGTATGCTATACCTGGTTCCTACTTTGCTCCTAACTAGTGTTGTATCCTTAGGCAAATCATTTTGTCTTTGGGCTTCAGGGACTGAGGTGACTATAAAAAGAAGCACCTTAGGGGGAAAAAAAATGAGTGAGTTGAAAGGACATATGCTTAATTTTTTGAGACTTTGGGATTCTGAACTATATTATAGAAGTTACCTATGGAAAATCTTAAAATATATTCCTGGGGGAAAGAGAAGGGAACTAATGTACTGACTATGCTAAGTATTATCTATAGGAAATATTTAAATTTCACAATAACCCTTTGAAATAGTATTAACATCTTTTGTCATGGATGACAACGCTAAGGCCAGAAGCAACCAAATGATATCTTTAAGCTCATACCATAAGTTGGAGGGCCAGACTTTAAACTGATTTTGTCTGATTCCAAAACCTGTTTGCTTGATATTGCACAATACTGCCTTAGAGTTTTGAAAGACCACATGGAACCTGCTGATTTTTATCTCACCCCTGAACTATTTTTGCTGACCTTAAATTTTTTGATAATATAAATGTGTATATAAATAATGCCTGATGGTCTAGGTGAGCAATTTTACTTAGCAGCTCTTAGCAGTGGCTATTGATGAGACATGGAATGATCAGTCTTCCATAAATACCATAAACCCATCGTCTTCACAGTAAAGGTAGTTCTTACTAAGAGCCTGTTCTATACAAAGTCTTTAGGAAAATAACTTTTAGGTATGGCTTAGAGTATTCTGGGCTTCATGAGTGACCTATTAATTTCTTTATTGGCGTGTCTATTTGTTATGTCCTAGGTACTTTTAAATTCAATACAGATGTTGCTGAATTCATTCCCCTGGAGAGAAAAAATTCTGGTCTAAATTGTGGGAGTCAAAGAAGACTAGATTCTAATAGGATTGGTAGAAGAAATTACAGTTCACCACCTACGTGTCACCTTTCCAGGCAAGTCCCTTATGATGACATCTCTGCCATTCATCAGCACAGTTATCATCCTTCAGGAAGCAAACCTAAGGGTCAACAGACTTCTTTCCAATCCTCTGCTTCTAATAAATCTCTCAAGAGCCTTCAGAATCAACCTGGGCAGAAACTAAGGAGTGAAAAGCAGCATATTCGAGTCAAGAGAGTACAGAGTTTCACTGACCAGACCTTAGATGCAGCTGACTTAGAAAGCAGGGCCAGGTCAGAGAGTGGGACGAACCCCAGAGAGCACAGCCCTGCTGATAGTGAGAAGGAAATTGTTGGTGCAGATCCCAGGGGAGCAAAACCCAAAAAAGCCACCCAGTTTATGTACAGCTATGGTAGAGGACCAAAAGTCAAGGGGAAAGTCAAATGTGACTGGAGCAACAGAATGACTCCCAAACTCGAGGATGCCGGACCTGAAAATACCAAACCTGTGGGGCTTATCCACCCTGACTCTTCAGATACATCCTTTAGAAAAGGAGTGCAGGATGGGTCTGGGGCCAGACGCAACGAGCAGAGAAGACATCCACAGAAAAGGCCTCCCTGGGAAGTAGAGGGGGCCAGGCCACGACCAGGCAGGAATCCACCAAAACAGGAAGGCCAACGACATACAAATGAAGGACCCAGAAACGACATGGTCCTCATTCCAAAGGACAATCTTAATGAAAGATCAGGAAAATCTGCCTGTGACAATGGGAACTTGGCAGTCATCAACAAATCTTCCAGAAGGGTTGACCCAGAGAAATGCGCTATAAGAAGGCAGGATCCTCAAGTAACATCTTTCTCCCGAGGCAAACAGAACCCTGTGCTAAAGAATGTGGAAACACACACAGGTAAATCTACCTAGATGGGTGAAAATGTTTTGTTTAGTTTTTATTTTACATTATTTAGTAGGTAATATATCCATATAGTTTAGAAAGTATAAAAAGGTACACAGTGAAAAGACTCTTTCCTTGTTCATCATTTGCCTGGGTCCTGCCACCATACATTTCCCTCACCAGTAGGTGACAGTTTACTTGGTTTTTATATCATAAGCAAATACAAAAAAGGAATTTTTTCTTAATAAACAAGGAATTTAGTAAGGGTTTTGAAAAATGTAGATATGGGTGGTATAGGTGGTCGGTTGCAAGATTTTTTGAATTGCGAAAGCACAAGTAGGGGCTGATAATATCTCCATTGCCTCTCCTGGTTCTGTCCTGCATCATGTCTTGTCTGCTCATCTGCAAGAATTCCTAACTAATCTTGCCATCTTCAGTTGCTCTTTCATTTCATCTCTTACACCAGCGTCAGAGAGCAATCTTTCTAAAACACGTATTGAACTGTGTCACGCCCCCTGCATAATTTTGTTCAGTTTTTCTCATCACCTGCAGATTCTGGCTTCTCCCTTCCCCAGCAATCCCATCTTCTGCTACCTCAGTCCCCACCACATTTATTTCCTGGACTTTATACTGTTTCATCTTTTCATGCTGTTACATATGTGGCTCCCTTTGTCTAGAATGTGTACCACTCACTCATTTTTCAAAAACTAGTTTAGCCACATGTCCAGGAAACCTTTTCTCACCTCTATGGATAGCCTTAATCTTTTCCAGCCCTGTGATATGTCTTTCTCTTACTTAGCCATGCTTCTGTTATATAGCACTTACATTGGAATCCATCATTTGTTTTGTGTCATTGCCCTCCACTAATCTGTAAGTTCCTTGAAAGCAGAGACTGTCTTCTCATTTTTATATTCCTATTGCCTAATGCAGCTCTTAAAACATAGTAGGTTCTCAGATCTGTTAGAAAGTTCTTCCTTACATTATATTGAAAACTTCTTTCCTATAAATACTTTCTATCCTCTGGTTCAAGTTCTGTCCTCTGGAGCAACGCAGTAACTAGTCTTTCTCCTCATAATTTCCCTTCCCTTTACCATAAATCAGCTTCTTGCAGTATTTGAAGACTCTTCTCATTTTGCCCTGAGGATATCTAGGCTAAATATCTTTATTCCATTAGCTCTTCCTTGTGGACCTTCACCATTCTAGTCTTCATCCAGTTTAATGTGACATACAGCCTGACAAATGAAGCTACCACCTACCTGGGCCTGTTCTTATACTGGCCTGTAGTTCTTCAAGTTCTCATTTGCTTCACCAGGCAGTCTTCCCTAGGACCTCAATTTGTGTGTGAACCAAGGCAATGTTATATCAGAGTTGTTTTTTAATTTTTAAGGCTGGTTAATGGTTTCCTATCACTTCATAATGACATAATGAATTACTACAAATGCAGTGGCTTAAGATAACACAAAGTTATCATATACCATTTCTGTGGGTCAGGAGTCTAGATACGAGTCAGCTGAGTTCTCCACTCAGGGTCTCACAGGACTGAAATTTCGCCAGGGATGCAATCTCATATGAGGCATAGAGTCCTCAATCATGCTCACTAGTTGTTGGTAGGATTTATTTCCTTAATGGGTGTAGGACTGAGGTCCCCATTTTTTTTTGCTAGCTGTTGGCTAAGGGCATCACTCTCAGCTCCTAGAGGCCATCCACAATGTCCTACTACATGGCCCCCTCCACAACATGGTAATTTACTTCTTTGAGGCCTACAGGAAAGCATCTGCTATAGATTATTCAAATCTCTGACTTCTGTCTCTGATCTCTAGACTCTTTTAAAAGGGTTCGCCTGATTAAATCAGGCCTACTCAAGGTGAGGATATACAGGGTGTGCATACAAAGAGGTAGGAATCTTGGAGGCCATCTTAGAAATCTGCCTAACAAATCTTAGTTTCATACCCCCACATATTCATGAGAACACTGTTCATATTTATTGAGTAAATACTATGTGCCAAGCACTGTTCTGGGTACTAGGAATACAGCATTGGTGGGATTTACATTCTAGTAGGGAAGACAGCCAGAACACAATTAAATATTTAATCTGTGAGGTGGTGATTTAATCTATAAGATGGTGATAAGGGCTAAAAACAAAGCAGATTAAGAAGACAGAACAACAGGGTACTTGTTTGGATAGATTGGTTTCTGACGAAAAGACATTTGAACAGACCAGAAAGAAGTGCAGAAGCACACCACGTGGCTCTCTGGATAAGATCACTCCAGGCAGAGGGAGAAGCAAGTTTAAATTGGGTTGGAGAAGGTACATTGTAAGCAATGAAGAAGGGTGTGGCAGAGGAGGTCAGAGAAGTCATAGGCTGAATCATGTGAGGCCCTTAAATTTGGTTCTGAGTCAGAAGATGAGCTGGAAGATTTTGGGGAAAGGGATGGTACAGTCTTACTTTCTAAACTGAGAATTCAACATGCTGTGTGGGGAATAAGCTAAGGAAGCAAGGGGACAAGTTAGGAGGCTGTTGCAGTAGTTCAGGTAGTTGGTGGAGACTTTGACTAGAGTAGTAATGGTGGAAGAAGTAAGAATTGGTTAGACTCTGTGTTTGGAAGGTAAAACTGATATCCAAGTAGACTGGATATTAGATGTAACAGAATGAGAGGAGTCAAGGTTGAAATCAAGGCTTTTGTACCTGAGCTGTGTAGAAGAATAGAATTTCCATGTACTGAAGTGATAAAGCCTGGGAGAAGAATAGCTGTTGTTTTTTAAACTTTTAAGTTTGGAATAATTAGATTTATAGAAAAGTTACAAAGATAGTACAGAGAATTCCCAAATATTCTCCACCCACATTCCTCTAATGTTAACATCTTACATAACTAACTCTGATCCTTGTCAAAACTGAAAAATTAATGCTGATTCCATAGTATTAACTAAACTGCAGACTTTATTTGGATTTCATCAGTTCTTCCACTAATGTCCCCTTTTTTTAAAACCTAGGATCCAGTCCAGAATGCCATGTTGCATTTAGTCATCATGTCTCCATCTTCTATGATTTGTGACAGTTTCTTAGTCTTCCCTTGTTGGAAAAGGTGTTGTTGTGTATATTTTGCTTTGTCTACTCCTTGTTCAGGAAAGAGAAAGAATTTGGTTAAATTTATTAAATTTGAGTTGCCAATTAGACTTCCAAGTGAATGTTAAGTAGGGAGTTGGATATAAAATTCAGGGAAGAGGTTGGGCCTAGAGATTTAAATTTGAGGATTGTCTATATTGAGATGGTGTTTAACGGACTAGAAACGTCAGCTAAGGTGTGAATGTTGTTAGAGAAGAAAAGTTTGAGGATAGAGCCTTCCTATATCTCAGTGTTTCAAGGTTGGAAGTTGGGGATCCGGCAAAGGAAATGGAGAATGAGTACCAATTGAACTAGGAAGGGAAACATGTTCTAAACACCAAATAAAAAAAATCCAAGGAAGTTGGGTCAGATGGTAATGATAGGTACAGAAGGATTACAACTACATATTGACTATTGGATTTGGCAATTTGAAGGTTATCAGTCTTGATAAGAGCAATTCTGATGGAATGGTGGAGGTGAAAATTCGATCGGAATGGAAAGAGAGGATCATCCCAAATAAAAGTTTCCATGGCTATTTGAGAGTGGTCTTTGCTTGCTCTCATTTTGCTCCTGTTCTCCCAGACTCTCTGGATCTCTCATTCTGTGGTAACAAAATCCTCTATATCCTTACTATGTTTCTGCTATGTTCCTGCTGTTAATTGACTTCTGGCCTTCTCTCAGGTCACTTCTTTCCTTACTACCTCTCAGAACTTGCCCTTTCCCTTATCTCACTTACCTTAGTTTCTGAAAGATGGTCAGAGCATACTTCTTCCCCAGTGTCATTTTTAAACTATTCTTCCACCTTTGTATCAAAATCCCTGCTCCTTTGAACCTAATGCTACATCACCTTTTAGCTACATCACCTGCCATATCTCCTTATCTTTGTCATTTATTAGCCTCAGAATCTCCAAGCCCCAGCCCTAATTTATTATTAATATATCTAGCCTATATATTATCTCTACCTCAGTGGTTCTCAAAGTGTAATCCCAGACCATCAGCCATCAGCAATACCTAGGAATTTGTTAGAAAAACACATTCTTGGGCCTCGCCTCAGATTTTCTAAACAGAAATTCTCGGAGTGGAGCCCAGCAGTCTTATCTTTAACAAGACTTCAGGTGATTCTGAAGCATATTCAAGTTTGACAACTACTGATTTACCATAATTCCTGCTGTTATTCTATTCCAGGTGGCTCTAGTGATCATATACATTGTGCCATCCTCAGGTTCTTTGATCTTATCAACTGTGGTGACCTTCATCTTCATTCCACTTCCATACCCACTACCAGGGAAATGACCCTGGGAATGTGCCATCTCAAATCTTAGTCTTATGTTCTACTTTCTGACCATAAATTCCTGTCCTTCTGGCTCCCTCGGTTTCTTCCACCCACTACCAGTTTTGCTAGCCTCCTACCCATCTTCATTCCTTGTTTAGGCAGGCCTTATTGTAGGTCATTTGAAGTATCATTCTTTTGCCAAGCCATTTGGCAGAATCCCATCCCTGGATCTATGCTGCTATCTACCTTTCCTGTTCCAGACCTGGGTAACAGGATGCTGTTCCAGGAAATCACGTAATAGCATAGCTTTGGTGCTGCTGCAGTTCATTTGCTTTCTGAGGGAAGCCTTCCTAGTCACTCCATTTAAAACTAATTCTTCCCCATTTGCCAGTATTTCCTATCCTCCTTTCCTGGTTTATTTTTCTCCATAGCACTTATCACTATTTATGATGCTACATATTTTCATTATTTGTTGTTTATTGTCTACCTTCCCCCACTAGATAATAAGCTTCATCAGGGCAGATTTTTGTCTGTTTTGTTCACTGTGTATCCTTAGTGTCTAGAGTCCCTGACACAAAATGTTTTCAGTAAATATTTTTGAATAGTGGTCTGCAACCTCAGTTGGTTTTAAGCACTGTTTATTTCCTCTTATGACCTTAGTAAGCTGCCTTTCCCATTTTCATCTAAGACTACTCCACACCTTTTCAACTCTTATTCAACCCTTTTTAACATTGATCTTCCTCAGACCTTCCTAACATTCATTTCCCTCATTGTCTCCTGTTTTACTGAGAAAGGGTAGATCATCAGGTATAATTTTCTCAACTTTTTCCTTACTTTATACAAACTTAGAGGCATCTGTGCCCATCCTTCCTTTTTCTTTCATTCTGAGAGCTCCTTTTTTTCCTTCCATCAGCCTTCTCACATTTACTATTCCAAGTTCTCAGCCTGAAGATCTTCCCACATCTGTCCTACTCTTCACAAGAAAATCTTCCCGTTACATGACCTCCCAGTAATGTTTCCTTTCCTTCCGTTCCAGTCAAATCCAGAGTCATCTGCTTTGTTTCCTTTTCCCTGTTTTGATTCACTTCTCAGTCCTCTGCTATCGTCACCACCTGACTAAGAGAGCTACTGGTAAGGTCATGAATGGCTTCTATTCGCCATATCCTTTGGACAGATTTATTTTAGTCCTTATTATTCTGGACTTCCCTTTGAGTTTGATGCAAAGATGGAGCCTTTTTTGAAATGTGACCTCCTTGGCTCATTTATTCCTTTATTCTCTCATTTAATAAATATTTTTTGACACCTGGTATATGTCAGGAACTGGAAATACTATAGTAAGCAAGGCAGGCAAGACCTTGTCCCTGCCTCACAGATCATACAGTCTCAGGGTGTTCATATTTTTTTATTTTTTATTTTTTAACATTAAATTGGACAAAGTAATCTTAGGAGAGGTAATGTTTATGGAAGAGCTTTTGTGTCAGGCAGCAGTGATTTTGAATTTTGACTTTTTAATTTCTAGCTTTGTGACCCTAGCTAAGTGATTTAACACTTTAAACCTAATTATTCTTTATCTGTGAAATAGTGAAATAGCATCTGTATTGTAGCCTTGCTGATAAAATTAAATATGTGTAAAGTGCTTTAGCACAGCACTTGGCCAGGTATATTTAAAGTTAGTTATTTTATTCTTATAAGCTATTTGGACCTGAAAACAAATAAAATAATGTGGTGAAATAAATGCTAAAAGTATGAAGCAAAAAACAAAATATATATACTTAGCACCAGGCTATACTTGGAATAGGAAGACTTTGCTAAGATCTATTGCTAAAATGTATTGGAGAAAGAAGTCTGAAAGTGGGTGATGGTACTGAGGAGTAAATCTGGGAGGATTCTTATTATGCCATACACTGATCTCTTTCACTAAATGGCAAGCTTCTGGAGCCAGGGACTGTCTCTCCTTTAGTCTAGTAACCCTACATAGACTTGTGGTGGGCACCAAGCATATCTTTGTTGAGTGAATCAGCTAAAGACTTTCAGGGCAACTACTAGAACCGTCTCACCACCATGGTTGTTGGAACCGTGTAGGCTTAGGTTTCTTGCAGCTGACCATTCATGAGCCCCTCCCTAGCATAAATCCATGGATCTGGTATATCCAGTGTCCCAGATACAAGAGGGTAAGGCTAGGCCCTACAGTGTGCTGCTCCTGTGGATACTCACAAGCTATGTGATACGGCTCATTTGGTTCCTGGACAATTTCTTGGGAATGTTTCAGTTGTGGAAATCCCCATCTTGTACTTCCTGAGTCCCCTTTCTTAATATATGCTTGGCCTCAAATTCTGAACAACCACCTTAGAAGCAGACATCCCTGAAAACCTCTGTGTTTGTGTTCTTCCCTCAAATATTTTGCTGATCCTTGGTTGGCTAAAGTAAGGATTGGTTTTATTGTATTTGACTTTATCTGTTTTGTTTTTTAAACAGGTTCTCTAGTTGAACAGCTAACTACAGAAAAATATGAGTGCATGGTGTGCTGTGAATTGGTTCGCGTCACAGCCCCAGTGTGGAGTTGTCAGAGCTGTTACCATGTGTTTCATTTGAACTGCATAAAAAAATGGGCACGATCTCCAGCATCTCAAGCAGGTCAGCCATTCCTCTTGTCTGGGAGTTATTCTCACCCATTGGATACGTTCCACTTTTAAAATGCCATTTAATTCTTCTTGAATATTTTATCTGTAGAGAAAGTAGGTTGTCTCAATCATATGTGTCAGATGACCATATTAAGCCATAAATCTTAAACTAGCTAAACTTAATATTAAAATATATTTAAGGTACAATAAAATCAGTCACTTCTACTGAAAATGGTAGTTTTTATCTAAGTAGCAACTATAGAAAACATTTCTTGCATAGTTTGCTTTAGAAAAATTATAGAAAGCAATTGTATAATTCACACTTGGAATCTTGAAGTTGTTTTGCCTTTAACAAATCTTTATAGTATTTTGAGGGCTTTTTCCAAAGGTTACTAGTATGTTGATAATATGCTTTCTGAATTGTGGATCTTTTTCTAATTTAAGATATCTGGGTTTTCCTGTATGTTCTTAAATATTTATCTTTTTTTTTTTTTCAAGCCAAGATTCAGATAATGTTTACCTTGACAATTAGTAATACATTATCACTATAAAACAAAATGATAATTATGTGATGTGATGGAGGTGTTAGCTAAAGCTATTGTGATCATATTGCAATATATAAATGTATCAAAGCAACACATTGTACACCTTAAACTCACACAATGTTATGTCATTTATATCTCAATTTGAAAAAATGGATACCCACTTGAGTCTTTGTATCTAAAGTCCTTTTAAATATTAGCTTAAAAGTGGTATTTAAGCAAAGCACTTGGTACTTTGAATTTGTTACTTTAACGTCAGATGCTCTTAACTTGGGAATTACTACCCTTCCTTTTATGTTATGGCTCCCTATAGGGTTAAATTTTTAAAGAGTATATGTGCTTTTCAAAGGAAATTATTTTGGTTTTTTCCCATTTTTCTTGGCAGATGGCCAGAGTGGTTGGAGGTGCCCTGCCTGTCAAAATGTTTCTGTACATGTTCCTAATACCTATATTTGTTTCTGTGGTAAGTTTTTTTTTGCATACATTGGAGTCTCTTCCACTTTATGCATTATACTTCAGTTCCTAGCCCAGGAGACATGGGCATGTTTAAGAAGTTACTAATAAGCTTCAAAGCTACAGGAGTCTACAAGACATCCCATGCATGTGATCCATCACAGAGCTAGAGTCACAGGCCTTTGTGCTCTTGGCAGGCTATTCTGGAGAAGGGCCTTCACATCGTGCCCACCAGGCTCATGCTACTTCTAAGCTGTGGTGCTGGTCTGCTTGGTCTTAGCTTTAGACCAGAGCTGATCAGATGGCAGAGGCATGTATAGACATGGGCTCTTTCTCACCCATAGCTATAACAGCTTTGATGTTTCAGATTTGAGCAGCCTGAGTAAAAAGTAGAGTTGAAGTGTACTTTATTTTAACCAAAGAAATCAGTCATTGGTCTTTAGAATAGAAAGATTTTCTATAGATCAACATTACTAACTCTATCCTTTTACTCTCCCTCTTTATATTTTTGAATAGCTATTATTGAATAGCTCCGTTCCCCTACATGTTAGGTAAAACTGTGATCCAGATGCTCATTCCTTCTGCTTGCTTATTTCCTACATGTCTTTTTTTCTTCTTCTTCTTTCCTAGTTAAAAGATAGGCTGATTATTGATTTTTCTGGTTGTTGATTTTTTAAGTTTTGTTTCTTAAGCATGTCTGCCTCTTTGAACCATTGCATTTTTGCTTCTGTCCTTGTTACCTTTCTGAAAATGTATAAGTTCCTAACCTTTTTGGTAGCACAATAGTCCTTGACACTTTTACCACGCCCTTCTTGAAATAACTAGCTCTTCCTGTTTCTGCAAATTCACCTTATTTTTCTCACTAATTTACCTCTATTTCTCCTTTCCCATTACTTAACTAGCAGCTTTCACAAAGAGGCAGTCATTGACCATCAACTCTTTAACTTCTAGACTCAATCCATTGGTGAATTGATCAGCTATATAGAATGCTGTTCCTCTTCTTTTCTTTAAATCCTAATCCACATTCAAGATCTGACCCCAAACATTCTCTTCCAAAGGAAGCTTCCTTTTCTCATTCCCTCTCCCACCTTGGCCACTCTTTTATTTGGAGTATGATGGTATCATATGTTTTATTACCAAAATCTGAGCTTTATTAGATACTAAATTAGTATTCATTGAAGGAATGAATATTCCAGAATGTGCTACTAGAAGGCAACATGGAACTAGAAGCAAGAGGTCAATAGAAAATTGGACAAGTAGGACCAATACCAAGGCTTGATTGCCTTATTTTAAAATATTTTTAAACATAAAATACCACAATGGAATTAAAAATCTTGTTAAAGCCTTCACTGAAAAATTAGAAATGAGACTATTAAGATAGAAGAATGTAGGGTAAAAGTCAAGATGACCTGAGCAAGGTAAAATGGTGTGGGACTGCAAATAATGGCCTATTTTACATGATGGCTTTGTTCCATCTGCTCTTCTGAAAAGCCATTAATTTAATATACTTTATTGAGAACTTATTAATGTACCACGTACCATGAAGAAACGAAATACGACTTATTGACTTCTCAGAGCTTATCGTTTAAGGGTTAAGACAATTAACTTAGTGTTCTACTAAAGTACAAAGTGCTGTAGGGGATCTTTGGGATGCATTATGATTTCTGGCTGGATGATTAAGATAAGTTTTTATAAAGGAGGTAGGATTAAACTGGGTTTGAAAACTAGGTAAAATCTTCATAGAAGGGAAGATTTGTTGAAGAGAACAGCATAAGCAGAAGTTGAAAACCAAGAAAGTCTAGGAGCTATTGGGAGAAGAGGTAGTTATCTGGTTTTGGATCCCAGGATCTGTGAAGGTAGAGGAATAGGAGATGACTGAAAAGCTGGGGCTGGCTTCTTGATGCCAGGCCTAGGCATTGAGACTTCATTTGGCAGGCTTTGGGAAGCCACTGAGGGCATCAACATGATTCTTTATGAAGCTTAATCTCATGGCAGCAAGTGGAATATTTTGGGGCCAAAACAGTTTTGGGACTTGTAATAACCCAGATGAAGAATAATAAAAGTCTATAATGGGTGTTAGAGTGGGGCATAAAGGAGAGGGTACAAGAGTTCACAGGTAAGCAGGGCTTAACAGCAATAGAAAAGAAAGGAACCCAAATGTGGTTCCATAGTTCTCTGCTTTTGGAAATGGTGATACCGAAGAAAAAAGGACAGGTCAGGAGAGCCAGGGTTGATGAGGACAGTGCATTCAGTTTAGAAATGTTGTGTTAAAGGAGTAAGACATTCAGTGAGGGATGTCTAACAAGCAGTTAGGAATATTTGAAGGGAAATCAGGACTTAGCAATGGTAGTCATTGCAGTTGAGAGTAGTAGATGAGACGCAAGTGGGAAAGGAGTTTACAAAAGGATCTGATGCGGACTGGCAGGAAAAGAAAAAAGCATAATTTAGAGTCAGAGAAAAGAGGTAGAGCCATTGAAAGATGGCTGGGAAAAACCAGAACACCATATTGGAGCAAGAAAGCACAGAAGCAGGGAAGCTTTTCCAGTCGTGTTGGAGATGAGTTTCTGGCCAGTAGAGAGGTTAGAGAAGTATAGGGGGAGATTAAGTGAGATACGTTAGGTAGGAAAATTGACAAAATTTAGTGATTAAGTAGAATATGGAAAGAAGAGAAGAGTACGACTCTTATTTCTGAGTTTGTGTGACTGACAGTGATGGTGTCACTGACAGAAATAGGGATCACTGAAGAGGGAGGAGTTTACGAGAAAAGATGCTAACTTTGACCACTGATGCAGGCAGTTTGAGGTGACTGTGAAACCACAAGCACAGATGTTCAGCATGTGATTGGACACGTAGAACTGAAACTGAGGATTCAGGGCAATGCAGAAAATGTAGATTTGGGAATCGTTGACCTTCAGGTGTATTAAACCAAAGCATAGATCAGAGTTCTAAAAGAGACAGATTGGAGGGAAAAGCAGAGCTCAAGGACTAAGGACAGACTGTCATTTAGGGTGTAAAATTGTCCAAGCGAGGATGATTCCTCAAGGGCAAGGAGGAGTCCTGTGCTTTGATTTTACTCTTCCTGTCACTATGCTAAGTTCATGGAAGATACTTACTAAAGATTTGCCGGATAACACTGATTATAAAAATATAATCTTTAATCCCTACTTAATAGCTTTAGAATAGGCGAGATCCTGTACTTGCTTTGGCAGCGCATATACTGGAATAGGCATGTTCCTGATGTACAAGACACTTATGTCCTTTCCATCTCTTACTGCTTCATTTTTCCCCCATTGCTTTCTTCCCTTACTCCTTCTTTCTGATCCTTATAGCAGATATTCCCATATCAGTTCAAGGGCCCATTTACAGAAAGTTTATCTTGTAGATTAAACGTATCCATTAGTCAAAGTGGCATTTTTATAAGTAAAAAATGACTTTACTTTTTCCAGGTAATCCAAAATTTAAGATTTATTATGCTCAGTGAAGCTTTTGACGAATAGCATTCATTACATTCAACTTGTTAATTTAGGAGGTTGTTGAACTAATGAAAACCACACTGGTGTACCATGCTGTCTGGCTATTTTGTATTATTTCATTAAAGTCTAGGATGCAATTAAAGTTTATATCATTGACTCTCTGATCTGATATGTTTTAGGCAAGGTAAAGAATCCTGAATGGAGCAGAAATGAAATTCCACATAGTTGTGGTGAGGTCTGTAGAAAGAAACAGCCTGGCCAGGACTGCCCACATTCCTGTAACCTGTAAGTTGGAACCCTAGACACCCGGGGATTCTTTGTGGACACGCTTTACTAATGGCTTTGAGTATACATATCTGGTTAGCATGTAACAGGACTGAGTGAAACCAGTACATTATCATTCACTGAGCACTTGCTCTGTGCCAGGTACTCTGCAAAAGTTAACTCTTTGAATCTTTAAAATAGCCTGACGATTTATTGATATTTATCATCTCCATTTTACAGATGAATCTCAGAAAGGCCAAGCATCTTGCCCAGGGTCACAGTGCTAGGACATGATAGAGCTGGGATTTCCAAATCCAGTGCTCCTCTCACTGTATTACACTGCCGGCTTCTAAGACAGAATATCCCCCAGTGATATCCAGGTCCAAGAGAGTGTATAGGACAGTCTTCTGTTTAGGGAAAGGCACTTGTGAAGGGTCTTATTGGGCTGTGCTTTTAGGATCTGATCTCTACCCTACAATAAGTAATGAGCTTTAGAATGTATCCAGACAGCTTCTAAATAATAAGAGAAATGTGCAATAATAAACAGTTGATCAGTTACAAATAACAAACTTCTATAAGCTTTAACCTCAGACAAAGGTTTAATTCCTGGGTTCGAGTCATTTAATAGTTATGTGACATTGGACAAGTTACTTACCTTCACTGGGCCTCAGTTTCTGCACTTGTAAGATAATAATGATAGGAGTGACATTATTTATAGAACTCTATGATTATTAAACAAATCGATACACCCAAGAGGCGTGGTACAGAGCCTGGCACATGGTAAGTGGTCAAAAAATGGTAATTCCTGCTTTTATCACCAAAATATGAGTAAAACAAACATCAGAGTGTTATCCCGGTATTTCTTCTGCATGGAATAGGGGTAAATGTTGTACTAGAGGTCTTGTGATCAAGATGTGGGAGTGATTGTCATGGGGGGAGAGATGTTTAGATTGGGCATATGTGAAATACAACTATTAAATAATGATACTCATCTTCAAGAAAATATGCTTAAACCTGTCTTTTGTCTGTCAAAATGGCTACCTTAAAAGACTAGCACTTGTTCCTGGATTTTTTTCAACGTTTAAAGTTTATTTAAGAATGGTCAGAACTGATTTAGAAGTCACATAAAAAATCCAACTAGACTTTATTGGCATACCTGGTTTTTATACCAAATTCTGTTACTTGATTAATTAGACTTGGCTTGATTGGCTTTTAATTCCCAAAGGATCGTGATTTGTCATCACTTAGAAAGCTCTCCCCACCCCTCCCCCAAAAAAAAGCTTATCGTAGAAGTTGCCAAAATGTATTAAGTAGTGGTATTTCTGAATAGGTATGTAATTGACCTGGGTGTCTGCTTTGAAGAGGGCAGTATTTGTTTGAATATATAATCCCATTTTGTAACTTTTTTGTTTGGTCTCTTTATATCATAGCTCCTATTTAAAAAAGCATTCTATCCAGAGGTCTAATTCTGACCTATAGCATATTGCTAAGTCCAGTTCTTTTCCTGAGTCTCTTTCTCCTTTGTTCTTTCCCTGTGTTACCAGCATTACTCACCTCATGTCAACCTTCTTTTTACATTGCCCATCATTAACTCATTGTCTGGTTATTATTTCACTAACTGATAAGAACATGTCTGTACTTCTCATGGACCTGGTAGTTTTGAGCTCTACTGTTTTGTTCAGGCTCTGATCTTCTAAAGGACTCTATTGGCCATCCTGACATTCACCTGAGTGCCTAGTTGTTTTTACCCCTGCATACTGCGCTCGGTGGGCTAAGACCATATTTGGAAATGTCATCTTCGACTATCAGACCTGATAGTACTTTCCTGTGTTATCTGAATTCTGTTTTGCAATCCTATAAGTGATTAAATAAAATCCGTATTTTGACTTAGGTTTTACTTTTCTGGTTAAATATTCTAAGATGATAATGTTATTAATTCTTTCTATTTAAAAATATTGTTGGTAGTTAATCAACTTTAGACAAATACTAAAACATTTCATAGTAGGTTTATTTGTTGCCATATTCACAATAGGAGCCATGGGGGGGCAGCTTTGTTCAGGTTTGGATACACAGATATGATTTAATCATCAAAGTTTTTCTTTTATAGTCTCTGTCATCCTGGACCTTGCCCACCCTGCCCTGCCTTTATGACTAAAACATGTGAATGTGGACGGACCAGGTAAAGTTAGACTGGTACTCTAAAGAAGACTGTTTTCACATTGATGGTTTATGTGTGAATGTCTAAAATAAAAGATTAGTAGGTAGATATCAATAGTACTTTCCTGAAAATAGTAGTTTCCTGTGCTGTCTTGATCCTATTTTGCAATCTTATAAGTGATTAAGAAGTTATATGCACAGTGAGATTTACCTATTTTGAGTGAAAAGCTAAGGTTACAGGGACTTTTTTCTTAATCTCTCTACTGGGTGAAAGAACCAGGAATTGAACCCAGACCTGTTTAGGTCCAAGAGGCAGGAACCATGTGCCTGCGACTAGCACAGTATCTGGCATCTAGGAAGCTTTCAGTGAATATTATTGAATGAAATAATAAGTGATCCCGGAGTCCACCTTCTTTTCATTATAAATTCTCCTGTATCATCAGTACAAGGATCACTGTTAGCTGTAGCATGCCTCTGAGTCCCTGTAAGACCATAAATGATTTCTCAACCATAAGATGAGATGGAATCATGCAGATTTTCAGTGATATGCATTTGTTTAATGTTTACTTAACTTATTAGGGTAGCACTGTGACCTGAGAGTCACATACAAGGGCTCTCGGTCAGAAAGATTAGGTCAGGTCTAGGCTCTGCCACTAACTTTTTGACCTGGGCAAGTTGCTTGGTCTCACCGAGCCTCATTCTCTTATTATAAGGAGTTGATGTTAGCCGTGATGCTGAGCACTGGAAACTTATCATCTCAGTGTATAACAGTGACTTTAAAACAAAATATGTAGTTGAAGTTGGAGTAGGGGATGGCATAAAACTTTTTATATAGGAGAGTAGACGCCAAACTCTAAACCATTACACTGGAAAGAGATCTGAAGACAATTGTCTAAAAGTCCTTGCCTCATATCCTCCTTTAGCTGATATGTCAGCAAAATCAGGATGTTTATTCGAACAAAGCCAGAATGATTTTTCCATTCTGAATCAAAGTCACATGCAGTATGTTCTTAAGTATTATAGCTGCATGAAATGCCAGAGTGCTAGGTCCTAGGAGAATGCCACTGTGTGTTCATTCTGAGAATGTACATTATAACTACACCTCTCCAGCCTCCCTACTGCCATCTGTAAGATAGTATGGGAGCTCCAGGCTCTTTACCTTCCTACATATTGCTTCATGGGAACTCATAGAAAAAAATCACATACAAGAAATACTTAGGAATTGTCTTCAGTTCTTCATTGATCAGAAAATAGGGGACAGATAAAAGCAGATTGGGAAACAAGGAAAGTAAAGGAGGAAAAAGAGGAAGGTGGAAAGGGAGATAGAAATAAGGATTAGAGGAAGGAAACAAAGAAAAGGTTGGGGAAATGGTGCCAAGAGAAAGGTTAGGGAGGGCTTGGGCTTCATTGTTAGTTTAGCTGTCAAACAGGAACTTAATGTCCAACATATGACTAATGCTATCTTTACTGTTTTTACAGGCACACAGTTCGTTGTGGTCAGGCTGTCTCAGTCCACTGTTCTAACCCATGTGAGAATCTTTTGAATTGTGGTCAGCACCACTGTGCTGAGCTGTGCCATGGGGGTCAGTGCCAGCCTTGCCGGATCATACTGAACCAGAGTAAGTGGTGAGCATACCAGCCTTCACCTGTTCGGCATTTTCATAAACCCAGGATTGAAGACCCAGAAGAAATGCTTATTTAAACTCTAGATAAGGCTGAAAGGGATGCTAGGAGAATTATAATTTGAGAAGATAAACTCTGTTTATGGCCAGAATACTTTGCTAGCTATTTAATGTGGACAAATGAAAAGTCTTCAACTGAGTTTGAAAAATCAACTACACAGAAATAGAAGGGAAGAGACTGAGATTCATACAAAATTATACAGAAAGACTTTGATTTAACTAAGTAAAAGCCCAAAAGAATCAGGAGCTAAAAATGGTCCAGAGATCAAAGGGACTCTCCCACACCACAGTCTATTCTGCTAAGACAAAAGTACCAGTACATACTTAACTCTTGCCTTATCTCAAAATGGTTTTGAGGCAGCATGTAAGAATATATGAAATGTAACAAAATATAAAAGATGTGAAAAGAGAAAGAAAAACAATGCTAGGGACATAGAATGACTTATAGTTAAAAACTATAAAGACAAACATTAGGTCAGTTATACAGGGTTCTTAGGGTAAAAAGAGATTAAAGTTTTTGAGAAAAAACAATTATTCTTAGAATTAAGACCAAATTTTTCCCAGGAGAATCCCATTAAGAGAATGTTGAGTAACATATGACACAGTTCTTTACATAAAATTCTTATAGCACACATAACAAAACATTTTATAGGGCTGTTTCTTAATGTAAGTGCCAAGATTGATCAATAGCATGCCACCAAGGTAAAATTTAATAAAATAAAGCTCTGTAGGGCACCAATACATTATAGCCCAGGATCCTTGCATGTTAAACACAATCATCGAAACAGGAATCATATAATAAGTAGTCCTTTGTGAAACTTCTTTCTCCTAATGTGTTTTAGAGGTTTATCCATTTCATAGCATGTATCAATATTTCATTCCTTTTCTTGGCTGAATAATACCATCTCCAACTTAATGATGATTTAACTTACGATTTTTTTTTACTTTATGATGGTATGAAAGCAGTAATACACGTAATAAATTACGTGAGATATTCAGCACTTTATTATAAAGTTGGCTTTGCATTAGATGAATTTGCCCAACTGTAGGCTAATGTGAGTATTCTGAGCACGTTTAAGGTAGGCTAGGCTAAGGTGTTATTGGGATGTAAGCTCATCATAAGGAGTATCTGCATTCCCTTTTATGGACATACCACATTTTGTTTATCCATGCATCAGTTGATAGACATTTGGATTGTTTCCACATTTTGATTATTGTGAATAATGCTACTGTGAACATCCATTTCCGGTTTATATTTTTATCTCTTTGGGGTATATACCTAGGAGTGGAATTGCTGGGTCACATGGTAATTCTGTGTTTAACCTTTTAAGGAATTGTCAGAATGTTTTCTAAAGTGGTTGTACTATTTCACTTTTATTGTGCTTTTAATTAACCTTTCTCTAGAGTTTAAAGGTGTTAAGCACCTTTCATGTATTTATTGGCCATTTATATATTTTCTCTTGTGAAGTATCTGTTCAAGTCTTTGGCTCATTGTTTAATTAAGTTGCTGATCGCTGTTGATTTATAGCAGTACTTTAAATACAGTCTGAGGTTTATTTATTATCTTAATGGCATCTTTTGATGAGTAGAAATGTTTAAGTCTAATGAAGTTCATTTTATTAATTTTTTTCTTTTATGATTTATATTTGTCTTGCTCTCTCCAAGATATCTTTGGCTAATCCCAAAGTCATAAAAATATTCTCTTATAGTTTCTTCTAGAAGCTTCATTTCTGAATTTTACATTTAAGTCCATGACCCATGTAGAATTAATTTTTGTGTAAAGAGTGAGATAGGGTTCAGGATCATTTTTTTCCCATGCATACATACAGTTATTCAACATTTGTAAAAATATTCTCCTTTTTCCATTAAATTAACTTAACATCTTGGTTGAAAATCAACTGGCTGTGTACATGTGAGTCTATTTCTTTCACTGATCTGTCTGTCTTTACACCAATAACTGCACTATCGTAATTGCTGTAACCTTGTAAGTCTTAAAATCGGTAGTTTAACTCTTTCAAGTTCATTCTTTTTAAAAGATTATTTTGGTTTTTCTGGACCCTTTTCAAGTAGTTACTTTTTAAAAATTTCCCAAGCAGTTACTTTTAAATAGCATTTTAAATCTATTGTCCAAATTCTGTAGGACAATAACCTGTGCTGGTATTATGTAACTAAAATAATGAAAACCATCTAAACATTATTATATCTTCAATTCTCTCTACCCAAGATACTAGAGCTAATAGTTTTTGTGACTACAGGTTTGAGATGAATCCATGTCATCAAGACAACCATAAATAAGTTTCCAAAAAAGTACACAAGTGCTTACTATTCCCTGCACCCCAGGGAGCCTCACAATTCTTGGTTTTCAACCATGGCCTTATGAACCAGAGAGTAGTCTCTTAATTTAGAGGGTTACTTCACTTTAATTCTGTTTGGGGATGTGCTACATTGACACCATCAGATTCTAACAGTCTAACAAGGCTTTTTTTATTTCTTCCTGTGATAAAGCTTTTAGGTGAGGACCGAGAGCTGCTTTGTAAGCCACATTTATTTCTGCATCAGGTCTGATCAGTACTAATGAACAGCATTTTGTGTTTTCTTATATATTGATTAGAATATTTTAAGAATCCATAGAGGTTACTGATCTTTTGTTTTTGAAATTATGTCCTTAAGTATGCTACTGTGGCAGCACCTCCCGAGATGTGTTATGTGGAACAGATATAGGAAAGTCTGATGGATTTGGAGACTTTGGCTGTTTAAAGATATGTGGCAAGTAAGGTTTTATGTTTTTCTCAGTTAATCTAAAGCTATATTTTATGCGACAATTATATAATAGTCTCTTGTTTTTAACAGGGACTTGAAATGTGGGAACCACACATGTTCTCAAGTGTGCCACCCTCAGCCCTGCCAGCCATGCCCACGGCTTCCCCAGCTGGTGCGCTGTTGCCCTTGTGGGCAAACTCCTCTCAGCCAACTGCTAGAACTTGGAAGTAGTGCTCGGAAAACCTGCATGGATCCTGTCCCTTCATGTGGAAAAGTGTGCGGCAAGCCTCTGCCTTGTGGTTCCTTAGGTAACTAGTAGACATGAGTGTAAATGTTTGGCAGCAATGACAACTTAAGCAAAATGTTTTTAAATTCTAGTTACAATATTAGAGATTTTTCTAAATATTATGATCAATTTTGTCTGGGCATTTTGCCTTTCCTCCTCAAACTATACTTATGGAAATTTGTACTTGCCCAAGAGATCTCTTTCGGAATTGGTTATTTTACTGCTAACTAAGGTCAGCTGTGAAATTCTGTTCCAAGGGAGTTATTATTTCTCTAAGTATCCTACACTAGTATGAATGCCAGATATCCTTTTGTTAATCCACATTTCGGTAAGTGTTTAAAAACATTTTCATACAATAGGAACATCTTAACTAAAACTCTAAGTACAAAAAGTTTAGCCATTTGGACCACTCAAGAAATGCCATTCTTTATAGCTAAGTTTCTCATTTAGCTGAGAATAGTATCTCCTGAGCATCATTTTAGTTGGACATTTTTCAAAAATTTTCTTCTTTCCTTAAACAGAGGTAACTGGATAATTTCTTTCCCTTTATTGACCTAGAGTCCTTTTCCTGAACCTCAGTTATTGTATTATGCTGATTACAGTGAAGCCCTCAGGGCTTGCTGAGATATCTCAGGTGATTTCCCCACACACTGTACAGTTTGAACTGTTTTATCTACTTATTAAAGCTTTTTGTTTGTTTATTCAGTGCTTTTAGTATGCTACCTACCATCCCTCCTGTAGTGACTCTTTCTTCTGACTGTGGCTTCTGATGGCTTGGCTTGGATATAGAAACCAGAAAAAAAACTTGTTGGAATTAGCTATAAAGTAATAGTCTGAGTTTTTAACTGAGACTTTCTGAGTCAGTCCTTGGGAAATATATGTGTATAGTTATGCAGTAACCTGGAAACTTCTCTCCTAAGTGAGTGTTCTAAAGGCTTTGTGTTTAGAAAAATGAAAGTGGGCAACTAAATCTGAATAAGAGCAATGTCCCTATAACTTTGGTAAAGCTAGAATTTTTAGGTTTGGTTTCTGTTTTTATTGAAAAGTGATTTCACATTTCTTCAAAGTATCAGCAAGAACGAGTAGGAGCACCCTACCTAATTCTTTTTTCAATCTGACTTTAAAATTATGTATAGAGGAGAAATACTCTCTTCTCATACTTTAATAATATGTTACAACTGCATTAGGAATATCAATCATCTATGGGTTATCCAAGTCTACTGTGGAAATGTATCTTCAGATAAGCCCTGTGAAATAGAGATCAAGTGACTTCTAAATCAAGAAGGAAGATAAAGATGTTCCCTTTTCAGAAAGCACATGAATTAGTTTTATAAGAATGTCATATATAATGACGAAAAATCCTACACTGAGGCTAAGATAGCTTGTTGGCAATCAGAAAAAGAGGAAATGCAAAATAGTTAAATGTAAAGGGACTTGAGCAGGAAAAGGATAGTGACTGTCAGTATGAACTAACCTGGAGAAGGAACAAGAACTAGGCAGAATTGGATTGAGCTGCTCAAAGGCAAGCCCATGACTAGTGGTAACAGTGGCTCTCAAGTTTATTCAGATCTGGCTTATCTGTAGAAAGCTTATTTAGGTCTTTTAGCATCTCACCCAGTAGGAAATTTCCATCCTAGATATACAAAAGACTGGATAGAGTTCTGCTTTCAGGATGGTAGCATGGGAAGCTACTTGGACCTACTCCCCAGCAAAATAAGCAAAGCTAGGGAAAACCAAACAAGCAACCATCTAAAGTCTCTGGAAATTGTCATATAGGTATATGTCAATTAAGAAATATTTATTGAAGAAAACACTACTGAAACTCAATAAGAACAACAAGAATCTGTGTCATATGAGTCACAACCCACTTCTACCCTTTCCCCTTGCTGACCCCTAAGCCCAGCTTAACAAAAGCCCCACTCAGGATGAGTGTGCCCAAAATGGAGCTTTCTCTACCCTCAGCTCCCAGTCTAGGGTTTTTCATAGGTGGAGCAGACTACCAGCATTTCTTATTCCCCGTAACTCCTAGTTGAAGAGGCTAAATTTCCGGGAATTGCATATGAGAGGTGGGGGCTTTCTTTGTCTACACAGCCTCACCCATGAGTTGGAGGCTCTACCTCAATCACAATAGACTCAAATACTGGGTCCCCAATCACCCTCACTCCACCTTACTTGTAGAGCAGAGGTTTCATGCTAGAGGAAGTAAGACAGGAAAATCAGAGGCTACTGTTCCATTTAGCACCTAGAGTAGTGGCTCAGACTTCCCAGAGGAAGAGACAGTCTTTAAGAAAGAAAGCTACAAAGTACTCCCTAAAGGAACTGACTTTAATTTGAAACCGTGTGGGGTAAGTTCAGGCCTAAGACCCTTTGGAAAACAGTAACTCCTTTTAATTAACAACAAAGGCAACAAGCTAAACTATTAGGCCAGCTTGTGGGGGTTGGGAGGGACAGCGTTGGCACTGGGAACAGTGAAAGAAATGGTTAGGAAGAGACCTCCTGTAGTCAGAACAAACCTCACAGACTTGCCCAAATTAGATTGCTGAGCAATTTATGCCCTAGGGCATTGTTGAAAACAGTGAGCAACTAGTCAGCAATTAGTGGAGCCTCAAGAGTGAGTAGTACCAAATGTGACAGATAGCTTAACAGAGAGATTAGGGAAAGAGATAGTCAAAGAGCGCTCTGCTAAAACCATTGTCATCCCAGGGTGACCATGCATACCCCCAAAGCTATGCCATCCAAAGAATGACACCTAAGGCTTCATACCATAGGGGAAATAGATTTCATTAAAGTAACCTAAACAAGCATGAAACAAATAAACAAGAAAAAAAAACTGTGGAGAGAGGAAGCTGTATCTAGAGTATCTACAAATAATACATTACCAAAAACATCTAGTTTCCAATAAAAAATTACAAAGTGTACAAAGAAACAGGGAAAAAACACAGGCAACGAAAAATTTCTGTGTTCTGTGAGTGACTGATGTCAGATTTAACAAAAACTTCAAAGTAGCCATTATAAATGTGTTCAAAGAACTAAAGGAAATCATGCCTAAAGAAGTAAAGGAAGGTATAAAGACAGCGTCTCATCAAATAGAGAATACCAATAAGGGGATAAAAATTATTTAAAAAGGACCAAATGGAAAATCTGGAATTGAAAAGTTTAATAACTAAAATGAAAAATTTATTAAAGGGGCTCAACAGTAGATTTGAGCTGACAGAAGAAAGGCTCAATGAATGTGAAGGTAGAGCAGTAGAAATTTATAACCCAAAGATCAGAGAGCAAATAGAATGAAGAAAAATGAACAGTGCCTCAGAGAAATGTGGGACATAAGTAAGTAAACATATATGTTTATATGTTTGCTTACTATACACACACACACACACACACACGCACACACATAAAAGAGAAGAGAAAGGAACAGAAAAATATTTGAAGAAATAATGGCTGAAAACTTTCCAAATTTATTGAAAAACATCAATCTATATATCCAGGAAGCCCAACAAATTCAAATAGGGTAAATTCAAAGAAATCCACACCTAGACATAAAGTAAAAATACTGGAAGCCAAAAACAAGGAGAAAGTTGCAAGAGAAAAATGACCCAAGGGAAGCCCTATAAGATTAACAACAGACTTCTTGTTAGAAACAGTGGAGAACACTGCATCACAAACAGAAAGCCATGAAATGATATATTCAAAATCCTGAAAGAAAAAGCCCTGCCAACTACAAATCTTATATCTAGCAAAATTGTTTTTCAAATTGAAAATCAAAATGGAGAATTTTGTTACTAGCAGATTACTTTATAGTAAATAATACTAGAATTTCTTTAGACTGAAAGCAAATAAACCAAGATATAAATTCAAATCCACATTTAAAAAAAAATAGCGAAGGTAATTATAAAAGACAGTATAAGTGCATATTCTTTTTTCAACTGATTTAAAAAGCAGTTGTATAAAATGTATATAATTGGAATATTGGGCCTATAATATAGAAATATATCTGATAATAACAGCACAAAGGAGGTAGGAGGGATCAAAGTTGTATTGGAGTAAAGAAATTATATCACATGGTACCTCAGATCCACAGCAACAAATGAAGGAACCCAGAAATGGTAAATAAGAAAACTATAACAAACTACAAATATATAGTTCTCTTTTGTCAGCTTCTTTAATAGACATGTAAAGTAATAATTATAACAATATATTGTTGGATTTGTAACATATAGATTATATGTTAAATATATAAAATATATAACATTGTATAACAATAATAGCACAAAAGAGGAGAGACCAGCTATATTGGAGTAAGGCTTCACTGGAATTAGGTTAGTTCATTAAATCTGAAGTAGATTCTGATAAGGCGCATATGGTAAATCTAGCGTAATCATTAAAAAACTCAAAACCTTTAGTGAAAAATACCATTAAAGAAGAAAAATATTACAGAAGAAAACATTCACTTAATCCAAAAGAAAACAGTAAAGGAAGATTAGATTAACAATAAAGATACAAGATGTAGAAAACTAAGTGAAATGGCAAATGTAAATCCAACTATGTCGATAGTCATGTGAATGTGAAAGTATTAAACCATTAAAAAGCAGAGATTGTCAAATCAAATTTAGCGGGGGTGGGGGTGGGGTGGGGAGCAAGGTATGCTTGCTACCTTTAGGAAATAGACTTTAGAGTCAAAGATACAATTAGAATAACAGTAAAAGGATGGAAAAAATATATTGCGTGAACAGCACCTATTGAAAGAGACTATGAGCAGTCCCTGAGGGATCCTTGAAACAAGACTTATCCTAAACCTAATTTAGCAAAATGAATGGCAGGCCACCTATCACCAGATGTTTACAATTTGAGGCAATGGGGTTATGGATTGTGGCTTCTGATTATTTATGATCCCCAGATGATTTGCAGTCATGAACACTTTAGTAAAGTCACCCATGGCTATAATTTTAAGTGGATCCAAGGCTAATGTAAATCCACTGGAGACTTGGGGCACAAATAAGGAAGAGACAGAAGATCCGTTCTTCAACTTAGACAAAGCATCAGACAATCTAAAGCGTAGTCCAGTAACTGGATAAAGGGAAGATAGGGGAAAAGGCATTGATGACATCCTTCTTCCCTCAGCTTTGATTGTGGAGTTGCAGCGAAGAGAAGTAGATCAATGCAGCTAGTGAATTTGGGAGTCTGAAATGAATAGTTGCAATTTTCATTCCTGGTTCTTTTCGTTTTTATTAAAGATTTCATCCATACCTGTGAAAAGCTCTGCCATGAGGGAGACTGTGGACCATGCTCTCGCACATCAGTTATTTCCTGCAGATGCTCTTTCAGAACAAAGGTAAATCCCAAACATTGCTACAGTTGGTGATACTTATCTATGCCTTTTAATTTGGTGATTATGGGAGGGGAGGAATCAAAATAATCTTAGTTTTATTTCTTTCATACTATGTATGATTTATTCGATCCAGCGAATGTATGCTGACACCACTATGGACCAAGGTGTAGGATAAGTACTGGTTCTGTGGATGGATGGGTCTAGTGCTCACAGCTCAGAGGCCAATAATAGAGATAGGGCAAGTACACGGATAGCTCTACCAAATACAGTGTGATAATGCTGGGTGCCAGAAGAGAACAGTAGCACTGTTGCAAGGAGTTAGCTAACTAAGAAGTTAAAGGGAACACAGTCCACAAGATTGCCCTCACTTTTCATACCAACTGCAAAAGTTTAGACAACTGAATTAGAACAGTCCATGTGACTACCCTAACTTCTGATACCAGCTGCAAGTCCATTGGTCCCCAAGACTACCCTCAAAGTTTGATAATTCACTAGAAGGGCTCACAGTACTCAATGAAAACTATTATACTCATGGTTACAGTATGTCACAGGAAAAGGATAGAGATTAAAATCAGCCAAAGGAAGAACCACATAAGGCAGAGTCCAAGAAAGTACCAAATGTGAAGCTTCTAGTTGTCCTCTCCCCATAGAGCTGGAACAGCGTGAGTTTTTCAGCATCAGTATATAACATTATGATGGAGTATTGCCAAACAAGGAAGCTTACCCAAGCCTGAATGTTCAGTTTTTATTGGGACTCTGTTGTGAAGACATGGTTGACTGCCATCATAGCTGATCTTAGTCTCCAGTCCCTCCCTCTAGAGGACTGCTGATACTGTGTGACTCAAAGCCTCCACCCTAAATCATATCATTGTTTTTTTTTTTGGTGTGGCCAACCTCTACCCTAAGACTATACCGTATGGCCATTCTGTACTCTGACTCATATTATTACACAATATGACCCCAGTCACTTGTGATTGAAGGCCCTAGGCATGTACACAGTGACACTCTAATCAGGCATATTCCAGAGTCTTAGATATTACCTCCCAGAAGCCAATGGCAAAAGCCAGACCTCTCTTTGGGTAATGTTGATTATTCACTATATAACTGTTTTATAATTTGATAAGTATAGATAGTTTGTCTAATTTCTGCGTTGGGCAGTTTTGATTGGACTTTGTGTTATAAAAAAGGGGATGTCTTACCATCTTGGAATTAGGCCATAGTGTCAATTCCTGTGTCTAACCAGAAGAGGCAGGAAGCCTTCCTGTGGAAGTCTTCGGGTAATCAACTTGAGGAACATACTGAATGTTGTCCTTTCCTGCTCTCTGACCTACTGCTAGTCATTTCGGTGCGTATTGGCACCCTTCCCAGTAGAGCACGGGCCAGGGTCTGAAAGAAATCATGGAATACATAGGGCAGTAAAGGAATTTTGAATGTAAAGTACAGGACCATTTTATACTTCGTAAGACTGTGAGATACTGCAATTTAGTAATCACAAATTTGGTAATGCCCAGAGGAGCTCTTTGTGACCAAGAATCACAAGCGAGTTTGGGATGCCCGAGTTTGAAATGGCTACTGTCGGTTTGCTTCTTTCTCCCCAGCAATCCCTTTCTCTCTTCGCTTTTTCTTTTTTTGCTTCTCATTTACCCTTGCCCTCTAATAGTGGACCCCATGGCAGTGAGTGTATTCTTGAAAAGCTGTGCATGAATTGAATTTTTGCAAATAAAAGTCTTAATTGTAAAATTGCTCCAGGCATTCACTGTCAGTATGAATTGTTAAACCCTTTGACAAAGTGAAAAATCTCTCTGAAATGCTAATGATCACCTCACTGTTTAGCCATATTTTTCATAAGTATAAATTTTTTCATGAAAATGTCTTTTGTAATGGAATGGGATTTTCCATGGAAGTAAGTTTTCTAGGTAAATAAAACTTATTTCTGTCTACGGCCATGCCATCCTGAATAAGCCCAATCCCATCTGATCTCAGAAGCTAAACAGGGTCGGGCCTGGTTAGTACTTGGATGGGAAACCACCTAGGAAGACCAGGTGCTGTAGGCGAATAAAAAGTAAGGGACAAAGTAAAAGTAAACTGACAAAGTCCTTGCAATCTGTGAGGTCAACCAAGGATTGCCTCACCTAAGGGTTGCCTACAGCACCTGGTCTTCCTAGGTGGTTTCCCATCCAAGTACTAACCAGGCCCAACCCCGCTTAGCTTCCAAGATCAGATGGGATCGGGCTTTTCGGAGTGACATGGCTGTAGACATTTAGTGAGAGTCTTTGAGAAATGTGTGCCATATCTTACTGCCTCTTTACAAAGGATACTGTATTGTTTTTATTGGTAATTCATTTTTATTATAGGGATTTGTGGGCGCTCTACCTTTTCTTACAGTTGTAGATACCCCTCCAGCATGTCATTTCTTCTGTACAATCCAGTGTTTGCATTAACTGGAAAACTAAGTCTATTTCATGAGTCACCTTTCCTTTACATCTTGAAAGAGCCTCTGGGAGACTTTTTCATATTATCAAACCCAGCTAACTCATTAATTTATCTAAAACATCTTCTAGTCAAAAAGCTTAAATTTGTAAGACCACTTCTGTTATCTAGTCTAGTAGCTGCCTATTTTTTTCAGGGTCATTTCACTAGAAGGAATGCCTTTGTCATTTTGTTTGTTTCTTAGTACATGGCAACCCGTAAATGGCATCAAGACCAAATTCAGATGTAGATGCTGGGCAACCAGCCAGGTTCACTCTTCCCCCGAGTGAGTGATTCACCTCCCATACACCAGCCTCACCACACACATTATTTAGGATCATGCCACAGCAAAATTACATGTGATAGACCTTTGGAATCATTCACACATAGTGAAAACCACAGTAATAAAACTTCGAATGCCAAAGGATTACTGCATTCCACTTTGCCTCCGTCCGGCTGTGTTGTCAGGGCTGCTCTTGAGTGTGTAGAGCTGTTTACCCCAGCACTAAATGGTATTGGATTGTTGTATATTTTCAATTCTTATATCTGGTCTTTTTTTATTGTTCTGTCTATTGTACCCTTGCTGGGTAGTTATTTCTTTTTGCCTTGCCTACCTATATCAGCTTTTCTTTCATTTAGTTTTAATCTGCTATGCATTTGGAGGCCAGACCACAAAGATTGTTACAATTATATTTGCATGAAAAGTCAGTAAACCTGGGGCCCTGTTTTGAGTAAAGCATAACATAGGTACTGGGCTAACCTTGCTCCAGACAGGTGAAGTTGGTGAATAAACTGACTGCCAAAGACATACAGGATATTTGGGATACACGTGTTACATTTAGCATTACACTATAGTTGTGTTGTTTCATTTATTTCTAAAGTAGTTACCCTTTTTTTTTCTTTTTCCATAGGAGCTTCCATGTACCAGTCTCAAAAGTGAAGGTATGACTGGGAAGGGACATGAGGGAACTTTCTGGGAGAAGGTAATGTTATGTAGGGTTATGTATTTGTCTAAAGTCAGTGAAGGTACACTTAAAATTTGGGCATTTGATTGTGTATAACCTTTACCTCGTAAGGAAGAACCATAAATTGAATTCTAGTTAATGAAGTACTGAAAATTTTAGGGGAAGCATACTCATGTCTGCAGCTTACTTTGAAATGCACCAAATAAAAAATAAGATTAAAAGGGATCAAATATATGGTAGCTGAAGGAAACTGGACTCTGGGCGGTGATCACACAGTAAAATATGTAGATGTCAAATTATAATGTACACTTGAAAATTATATAATTGTATTAACCAATGTTACCCCCAATAAACTTAAAAAAAGATAAAATCTATGTTAAATGATTTTAAAAAATAAGATAAATTCATGAGTGTATAGAAGAATAGATGTGTGAAAAAGGAAACTAATGGTGGAACCTAGTAGTGGGCATGTGAATGTTCACTGCAAAATTGCTTCAACTTTTTTATATGTTTAAAAATTTTCATAATAAAATATTAGTGGGGAGAAGTAAAAATAAATAATATTTAATGAAACAAACTTTTTACACACAGACTCTGATGCTTGATTCCTTTAAGGATGTAGGACTATTGGATACCTGGAACAGGGATTCAGCCAGCAGCCTTCTTACCCTTAAGGCCCAGAAAATTGTTTCTTCTTTTGTCCTTGATCCTGCTGACCCACTCCATTATCTTTCTATATCTGTCTTACTAACATAGTCTTTGGTTTAAGCCACCTTAAAACCTTTTTGGGAAAGTAATAGAAGACAAATATGTACAAAGTAAAAGCTCTTATTCTGGTCAGAAAGAAAGCTGTTTTGGTTAGGATGCTTCTGGCTGTAGCTATCAGAAAACCCAAGGAAAACTGACTTTGGCAATCAGGGGGTTTACTGTCTCACATAACAGGAAGTCTGGAGTCAGAACAGGTCCAAGGTTTGTTAATTCCAAGCTCAGTGGTTCCAGGATCCAATTTAGCTTCTCTGTGATTTTCTTGGTTTTCCTCTCATGGGTATAAGTTAGCTACAGCAATTCCACACCTGAGTCCTCATCTAGCTAATAACATGGAGGAAAAAAAGATTCTTAAACTTCTCTTCTTAAGAGCAAGAATCCTGAAAGGTTCTTAATATACTTTATATCATATTCTTCTATCTAAACCTTCACTAACAAGGAGAATGGGATTATCATAACAGGCTAGATGAGTCAACATATACCTCTGCAATTGAAGAGCACATGGGTGTCCAATTTCTGAACAAAATTAAGGATGTCTTATCTTGAAGAAGGTGGGGAGTAGCTGTATGGGAGCTGAACAAATATCTACATAAAAACCTCAGTTAAAATTTTGGTTGTTAAAAACATAATTCCAAAGAAATTACAACATTGGTACACTTTTAAAGTAAAAAGTGAAAATACACCCTCTTCCCATTTTTACCTCCTAGTTCCACTTACCTAATGAAACCACTGTCAATATCAATAGTTTGTTGGATGTAGGTCCAAATCGTTTTCTGTAGTCATACAGATATATACACATGCTAGTATAGTTTTGATTTCCCCCCTAAACTTAGGTTTATACTAAAAATTCTATTTGTGATTTGGGGCTTTTCTTCCCCTCAGTAATAAAGACATTTTTCCATATCAGTGTATATATGTCTCCCTCTTTCAGTGTGTGGGTATACCATAGTATAGTTCTCTGTTGCCCTTGGGTGCTCGTTTAGATTGTCTCCAGTTTTTCTTCATTACAACTAGTGCAGTAACCATCTTGTTCCACTTTTTAAAACTTTATGATGAAAAATTTCAAATCATATCTTAAAGTGTAGATATTTGTGTGTATGTATCACCCATCATCAACAATTATCAACATTTTATCTGTCTTGTTTCTTCTGTCCCTCCCTTTCCTACTTTTTATTTTAACTGAAGTACAACAAATCTCAAACATCATTTCACTCATAAACACTTCAGCACCTAGCCCACTTTTTTTTATTATTGAGATAAAATGCACGTAACATAGAATGAAACATTTTAAAATATACAATTCAGTGGCATTTAGTGCGTTCACATTGTTATGTAATCATCACCTCTGTCTAGTTATAAAATATTTGCATCACCTCAAGGAAAACCCTGTATTCATTAAGTTTTCACTTCCCATTTACTTTGACCCCTGAGCCCCTGGCAACCTCTAATCTGCTTTCTGTCTCTATGGATTTACCTATTCTAAGTATTTCATATAAATGGAACCATATAATATGTAACCTTTTGTGCCTGGCTCTTTTCATTTAGCCTGTTCTCAAGGTTCATCCATGTTTTAGCACCTGTCAGTACTTCATTCCTCTTTATGCCTGAAGAATTCCATTGTATGTATGTGCCACCATGTGTTTATCTATTTATCTGTTGATGGACATTTGGGTTGTTTCCATCTTTTGGTTATAGCGAATAGTGCTGCTGTGAACCTTTGTGCCAAATTTTATTTGAAAACCTGTTTTAAGTTATTTGGGGTATATACCTAGAAGTGGAATTGCTGGATCATATGGTAATCCTGTGTAATTTTTTGAAAAACTTCCATACTATTTTCCACAGCAGCTACGCCATTTTACATTTTCACTAGCAGTGTGTGAGGGTTCCAGTTCCTCTATATCCTCTCTGATACTTGCTTTTTTCTGTTTTTTATTTTTTTATTATAGCCATTCTAAGTGGGTGTGAAGTGATATGTTGTAGTTTTGATTTTCATTTCCCTGATTACTAACGATGCTGAACTTTTTCCATGTAGTTGCCCATTTATATATCTTTGGAAAAGAATCTGTTCAAGTCCTTTGCCCATTTTTAAATTGGGGTTGTCTTTTTGTTGTTGAGTTGTAAGAGTTCTTTATGTATTTTGGATCCTAGACCCTTGCAAATATTTTCTCCCATCATGTGGGTTGTCTTTTCACTTTTTGATAGTGTTCTTTGATGCATTAAAGTTTTTAATTTTGATCAAGTCCAATTTATTTTTTTTCTTTTGTTGTTTGTGCTCTTAGTGTCTTAGCTACTTCTGAAATTATATCTATAGGAAGGATTCTTTAAAATGGAATTACTACTTATATTTTTGATAGATATAAATATATTCTAAAAGTTTATACTCTTATCTGCTAAGTATGTGTGCCTTTTTCTCCACACCTTCACCTATACTATATATTAAGCAGGCTTCCTATTTTCTTTTCTATTTTTTGACAATCTGAGTGGAAAATGATGTTTTAATATGCATTTTCACCATAACATTTTCACCATTTTATTTACATTGTTACATTTGTATTTCTTCAGCCTGTAGTCACTCAAATATTTATTGGATGAATGTTTATATTTTTTAATTTATTTTTTGTGTTTATAATTGCCCACAGCAGATGCTACATTTATGTGTGACAAGCGATGTAACAAGAAACGGTTGTGTGGACGGCATAAATGTAATGAGATATGTTGTGTGGTAAGTGGACCTATCATTGGGCACAGTCAGATGTATTCATCCAGGGCCTCGGCTTCTGGAGCCCTTAGCCATCTGGAATGCAGCCCAGATTTAGAAATCACTGGAACTGGCCCCTGAGCAGGAGTTGGAGCTGCTCAAATCAAGCTGACCTCAGCTAGGTCAAGAAGTCAGCCAGTGGCAACATGGAGAAAGAGAAAGACAAAAGACAGAAGGCCTCAGGTTCCACAGTTCGAGACTACTAGATGTGTGTACAGTCCTCTGCAGGAGATTGTGTCCTGTCCCAACACACAGACTGGCCTGGCCTTAGCAGCTTGGGCTTTAGATTTCATATACTCCTTGGGTCAGGTTTGCAGCAAAATGAGTGTGGGATTTTTGAAAGGAGCAAGTTTAATTATCTGAAATACTCACTTCTATGGAACTAAACAAAGGAAGCACTACCTGGCCGTCGGTACTGTGTTATCTTATCGTGTATGTGTGTAAACAAGATAACACAGTACCAATAGCAGGGTAGTACATACATACACACACGTATATGTATATATAAAATATATAGTTGTTATTACTTTTAAAATGTATATATTGATAAGGTGAAGAGTGATGAAATTATGTAGTATGTCAAGACCTACTTATAAACCAGTGTTTGAAGGCAAACGACTTCTCATCAAAAATTTCAAACATATACAAAAGCAGAAAGACTAGTATGAGTCCCCTATACCCAGTATCCAGCTTTAGTAGTGATCAGCTCATGACCCATGTTGTTTCATCTACATTCCCACTAATTCCTCCTCCCTTGATTATTTCATATCTAATCCCAACCTCTCATTTCATCCATAAATGTAGAGAGCCTTTTTTTATTATTATTAATCTTATGGTTATTTTTCTAAAGCATAAACCCCTCTTCTTAGGATAAGGAGCACAAGTGTCCTTTGATTTGTGGGCGGAAACTCCGTTGTGGCCTTCATAGATGTGAAGAACCGTGTCATCGTGGGAACTGCCAGACATGCTGGCAAGCTAGTGAGAGTCTTTACTTTATACTTTATTATAAGAATTTTCTAGATATTCAGGCATAATATATTTTGAAAGATTGATAATGCTTAGATTGGTATGGATTACTAAACTAATAAGACTTCATATTTCAAATATGTTGAGGTTTTTTTTTTTGTTATTCCTAGTGCTGATTATTGTCCTGAATGTTTGAAACTTGGCATGTAGGCAACAATCCTAAGATAAAGTCTGGTTCATTAATGGATACCTCTTTTGCTACCTGCCTCTTAAATATTATTGACCCAGGTTCTGTCCTCAGCAAGTTTTCTTTCCGTATGTTATTACAGCAGTTTGCAAACTTTTTGGTCTTAGGACTTATTTGCAATCTTAAAAATTATCGAAGATTTCAAAAGCTCTTTTTATGTGGGTTATAGCTTTATTTATCATATGAGGACTCAAAACTGAGACATTTTTAAAATTGATTTATTTGTTTTTTTAAACAATATGTCCATTACATGTTAACATAAATAATATTTATTTTTAGAAAAAGTATATTTTAAAAAATTAGTGAGAAGAGTAGATGCCTGATTTAATAGAAGATAGTTGGATTCTTATATCTGCTACATCAATCTGTTGCAATATAGTTGAGGCATACGAAAAAATTCTGGCCTCAACAGCTATTTGCAAAAGGGATGAGTGTTTTTAAAACTTTTTCAAATAATTGTGGCTATCTCCTTTGATATTACACCAAAACTCATCCTCACTTCAGAAAGGACTTAAGTCAGTGTTTTTGTTTTTGTTCAATGTCACATTGAAATTCATTGGTTTTTGTTATATTTCGAGTGGCTCTTTTACATCATACACTGATAATTTGGAAAATAATTTTTACTGGGTTACGCAGATCTTTGAAATAGTAACAAATTTTGTGTTATGCTATTAAAAACTCATACATTACCTAGTGTAAATATATATATGCCTTACTGTTAAAATGTACAGCTGAAACTTATTAGATTTCATTAACCAATGTCACCATAAAAAAATAATAATTTAAAAAAAAAAAACACTCATACATTACTGTAACTACCAGTCTCCTCAGAAAAGTCTTGGGAAATGTTTTAGAAAGTTGTCAAGCTCTTAGTGGTAACATGTTTTCAAATATTCTTTTGTCATTGAAAGCTTGAATTTTATCATTGACAACAAAGTCATTTTTCTTGACAGGCTCACTTTGTTTACTTTTTGCTAAAATATTAGCCAAGTACCTAAGTCTAAATAACTGTAGTTTGTCAGTGTTCTTTTAAGTAAAAATGGTGTTTTCAGAAAAAAAAAAAGATGTTAATTTAGCTCACAGCTCAAAGAAGTGCAATTTTTTAAAACAACCAGGATATTTTTTGTGTTCAGCAAAAGTGCTTTATGCAGATTTCCCATTTTGGTTCATAGAATATTTAAAAAAACATGAATTCAAGAGTCAAAGGTTTTTTTTACTGCTTCATCAAGGCCTTTCTTAAGTGAAACTGGCATTTTTTATTTACTCTAAGTGCTTGATAGTAAAAAGTACAATAATTACAGTTTAATGCTACAGTCTTGATTTGCACTAAGGCCCTGGCAGTTTTTTTGCTTTTATACCATCAGTGCAAGTGTGTACATAAGTGAAAAAAGTAAATAACACCTTAGTATTATTATAAAAGGAGTTTTGACCTTGTGGACTCCCTGAAAGGCTCTGAGGGACTCCTAGGAAACCACAGAGCACACTTTGAGAACTGCTACATTAAAATTGGTCTAAATCAGGATTTCCCAAAATGCCTTCCCTAGAATGCTAAGTTTGTCTTCTTTCAAAAGCAAGTTAACTCAGTGTAAGCCACACACAGAGAGTTCCATAGAAGCACCGTACATGGCCCCTTACCCTTTACTTAGCTATTTCACATATATTAGCTCATCCTAACAATAAGCTTGTTGAGTGGATAGGTCAAAGTTTCATATCCCCATTTGACCAAAAGGAAGCTCAGAGGAGTTAAATTACCTGCCCATAGTCTCTGAGCAAGTAAAAAGTAGTTCTAGAACTAGAAGCCTAAGCCTCCTGACTGTATTTACAGGGGTTTTTTTCTACCATATTGTGTAGTTTCTGAAGGGCTTGCTGAAAAGTGCTAACTGAAAAGAGCAGAAGGTGGGGGAATCCTGGAGAGCCCTGGACTTCCCAACTTGGGTGTTCTAGTTGGGAACCATGGCCCAGGGCCTAGCCTCTACCAAGGCTCCCCTTGGCATCTAAGGGTTAGGGGAGCTCTTGACAGAGTGGGCTGCTTGTTAGAACTGTCCCATGTGAGCTCTCATTTGATTTGACTGTGAACTGTGCCCAGTGCACTCAGTTGTAGCTCTACACTTCATTTCAGCTTCACATTTCTAGCATCATAGATGTTGCTTATACCTATAAGAATTTTTTTTGAATGGCTTCAGTAGCTCTTAAGGGTTTATAATTCAATGGATATTTTTGTATGTATGTTATTTACCTGTAGCTCTCATAATCTCTATTCATTTTCCTAACCAGAACAACTAAAAAAAGAGCTGTATTTTTGGTGGAAGTTTCCTGTTCTCTCAGAAAGATATGGCCTATCGATCTGTTGTTTATAGAAGACATATAAAACTATCTTGGGTCCACGGAATTAGTTTGCTGCAAGTGAAAATGTATCTGCCTGCTCCTCTGTTACCAGCTCAACTTTCATAAAATAAAAACCTTTTTTAAAAAAGCAACCCTTCTAAAAATTCTTCTCTAGAAATATAAGTCAAAAAAAAAAAAAAAGTGTGTGTATGTGTGTGTGTGTGTGTGTGATTATGTCCATGCTCATCCCAGACTCATGAGGGTTGTTTTGTTTCACCTGCTGCTCCACCAGGTTTTGATGAGTTAACCTGCCATTGTGGTGCATCAGTGATCTACCCTCCAGTTCCTTGTGGTACCAGGCCCCCTGAGTGTACCCAAACCTGCGCCAGAATCCATGAATGTGACCATCCAGGTGTGTCCCATCTCCTTGCTTCCACACCTCATAGCCTGCTCACACCATGTCATTTAGGATGTTGCATGACAGTCTTCACTGCTCTGAGGTCATGCTGTGGTGGCACCCCTTGCTGCCTGGGCTCAGGGGGTGCTTCTATGAAGATGGGTCTGTGATCAGGACCAGAGCTGGGAATTGCAACGCCCTCCACTTCTTTACCTGTGGATGTCAAACACACCCAAAAGGTTGGGAGAAGCCCCGGTGGTTCTTATCTTTCAGGAACGTTTCTTCTGTCTATGTGGTCTGCATTTGTGGTGCATATTTCAAAGTTGAACATCTTTTTACAAAATAAAAGTAACTTTAGATTTTGTTCTCGTTATAGAAGCAATATATGTTTATTATATAAAAAGAAAAATAGAGATAAAGTCACAAGATGGAAATTAAATCATCTATTATATCATCTTCCAGGAATTAAACTTAGTGTATATTTTGGGGGGCCTTTTTTCATGGGCAAAATATCCATTTGCTATTTTATTTTCTAAGTTGGATCCTACTGAACTTACTCATTTTAACTAGCATTTTTTGTTGTTGTAGTTTTAACCTCTTTTTTTTATCAATGAATATCATTTACAATATAGATTTTTGATGGCAGTGGAGTGTTCTGTTGCATAGATGGACCATAACTTATTTAGTTGGTCTTATGTTGCTGAACATTTCAGTTTTCCATTTTTTTCTCATGGTCTGCTTTGGACACTAGCCAAAAGCTACTTGTCATCACCTGTTTTTCATATATGTCCAGTCTAGTTGCTGGCTTTCCTCTAGGACCATATCGGGCCCATCTTTTCATTTTACCAAGTCTCAGAGACAAACTTGAAATTACTCAAATCACCAGATTTCTTACAGTAAGTCTGACTTTATGATTTAGACTGATTGATAAATAGGCAACCAGCTCTCAATTTTTTAAGGTAATAGAGTAAAACAGAATTAAGTAAATTCTTTATGAAATGAAAAGCTCCTTCCTTCTTTAGGGACCTTAGGATGGCCTTCCAGCTTAGTTTGCAATCTCCTGCTGTGGTGTTCATACCAGTGTGAAGTAAATGCCCAAGCCAGTACTCACCCACTTCCTCCTTTTCACTCACTTGTGGATGTTAACAGATGAAGTCCAAATCCTGCTGGTTAATGTCCATAGTAAGACTTGAACCATTTGTGAGTTATGTTGTTTTAGCTTGCTTTTATTTAGCATGTATTTAATTTAATTTGTGTTGTGTACCTAGCATGGTGTCAGACACAGGGTGATTTAGAGGAAGAAAAAATAGCCCAGGACCTTCAGTTTCTTATGTGCTCCCTGAGAGGAAGAGGTTGGTAATTAAATACACATGACACAACCACCATTACAGAAGATGGACCAGATAACATGGCAGCAAGCCATTTGCATAAGAACTAGAACATCAGGGAATGTAAGAGACCTTAGGGCAGGGTGCAGTAGGACAAGGAAGACTGTTGTAGAGATGAGTTTGGAGGAACTGCTTCTTTCAGGCAGCAAGGAAATTGTAAGGAGTCAGGGGAAGTGTGTTAGATGGATGAGTAACAAAGATGTCGGAGCAGAAGTGAGCAGTTGCTGTGTAAGGTAGGGCCAAAGAATGACAGAGTAGAATGGACAGACCGTGGGATTGTGCCACAGAAGATGAGGCAGGAAGCTACTTCCCTTTCTGCTTTGTTTAGCATGTCTGTCCCCCTCAGTTGGGTTTCTTTTTCTCACTCATACTCATCTTTCAACACTTTATTGTAAAGTCAGCCACTTTTTACTTTCCTGTGACCATTTCTAAAAGTACTCCTACATTTAAAAGTTCCATGTCATAGGCCATTATAATGGGTATAATAGTTTAGGTGGCTTTATTTAAATATCATTGCTAATTTTACTTTTCTGTTTCTACAGTATATCATTCTTGTCATAGTGAAGAAAAATGTCCCCCTTGTACTTTCCTAACTCAGAAATGGTGCATGGGCAAACATGAGGTAAGTTTTCTCTCTCGTGTTCATTGTCCCAGCCAGAGATTTATGATTGGACTACTTTGAGTTGTTAGTCCCATCATATCTCAGAGTTAATACTCCAAGAAGCAGAGATTTGCTGTTGACACTTCTTTCTTTCTTTTTTTAATTAAGGTATGGTTTGTATAAAATAAAATTTACCATTTTTAGTGTACAGGTCTATGAGTTTTGACAAAAGCATTCATTCAGTCACATAACCTCCACCACAATCAAGATGTAGAACAGTTTATCTACACCAAAAAAGCATTCCTTTATGTCCGTCTATAGTTATTCTACCCCATCCTCCAGATCCTGGCAACCAATGATCCATAGTCTGTCCCAAAAGTGTTGCCTTTTCCAGAATGTCACATAATAGTCATATAGTAGGTAGCATTTTGAGTCTATTCTTCTATCATTTTTAATCTGCTTATAATAAGTAAAATTAAGTCAGTTGGCCTTAAGAACATGGGCTGTTTTCTGAGACAACTTCTAGGATAACCGGCACGAGAGGAGGCTGCTAGCCTGGGGAAAGGTGTTACAGTGAGAGCATCCAGGAGTAGAGGTGGGCTCTCCACCAGCAGCCGCTGTTCCTTCTCTCTATGCCCTATGCAGCTTCCTACCTGGGCCCATATGCCTTCTTCCAGGCTCACCTGCACCTCCTCATTGTCACTACCATGAAATATACCTCTAAGTTATATTTGGCACTATTAACTATAGACCCTTTGAAACACTTTTTAAAATGTTTATTTTTTGAAATGCATATTCATTATAGACAATTATGAAAATAATTCTGCTACCCAGAAAGAAATACTCTTAACATTCTGGTGTATAGACCATCCGTCATGTGTGATACACTCTCTGCCTAATTCTATGAAGATTATACTGTTTTGTAACCAGCTGTTTTTACTTCATAACGCTTGGCCAGCATTTGCTGACCCTCTTGACATTTATGACAACATACTTTCAGTGTTCTTATCTTGATAGACAAATTTTTTTCCACTTATTTCCTGTGAGTGATTCTCAAGTCATAGTCTTTAATATTTATTCTTCTTTCACAAATCTCCTTTCCTCTGAGAGTAACCATTCTAATCATGTGTCATTTTTGTACTGATGGCTTGTTCAGACTTCATTCAACAAGTGTTTATTGTGTGCCTATAATGGCTAGGTAAAGGCTGGGTTTAGATGATTCAGAAGTAAACAAGGCAGTTTTGGCTCCTGCCCTGTGGAGTCTAAGTACAAAGTATTAAAGGGGATAGATGGGACTTCTACCCAGGGAAGGCATTTTTAGAGGAAGTAGCATCCTAAAGGATAATGAGGAGATAGACAAGTCTTGTGGGGAGGGGACAGCAGAGGGCACAGTATGTGCAAAAATTATCCCCAGCTTCCTGATAGTAGAGCAGGTAAGTGTTTAATGATTGGGAACTACAGTCTACCAAAATACTGATTCCAAAGCATTAGAAGCATGTATATCCTAGACTCTGGAGGCTTCTTTAAAAGTAAAATTTATGTATCACTTTAGTTAAAATATATGCCTCATTTTGAGCATTTTTGAAAGAATTGGAGTGATTACAAGTAACCTTTGGTTCTACAAGAATAAAATTCTAGCATCTTTTTCCTCAAGTGAGGAATCCTAGAAGGAGGCAGTTTCTCAAGAAAAACATGAGTTGGGCGTTCCTATTGCCTCTTAATTTTTTAGAGGACAGTTGCCTAAAGCTGTGGAGACCATGGGTTGGAAGATGTGAGGAGAGTTGAGTATTTAATTACATAAAACATCCCTGCCTGTAGTCTTGAAACCATGGGCCAACGGTGCCCCCACTCTTCAGGATTTGTCTCAACTCAGTGCCCTAGCTGTTTGCAGAGGAGGGAAGAGATCATCTGATCCTCCCAGCTGGTGATAGCCTTTTCAAATACTCTGTAGTGATGTGGATTTATATGCTTGTTACCCACCTTGAAAATTTCATGTCCCCAGTCACACTTGACTACTACGACAAATCCTTTGGGATCCTAACAAGCATTATTAATAAGGTTCAGATTTATGTTCTCTTCAAACTAACCTTTCAGACTTCAAAAATCAGCCTAATATCTACGGCCATGCCACCCTGAACAAGCCCAATCTCATCTGATCTTGGAAGCTAAGGAGAGTCGAGCCTGGTTAGTACTTGGATAGGAGACCACCTAGGAAGACCAGGTGTTACAGGCGTAAAAAATAAAAAATAAGGGATTGTAAGCTGACAAGGTCCTTACAATCTGTGAAGTCAGCCAAGGGTTGCCTCACCTAAAAAATAAATCAGCCTAATATTTTTTCAGATAAAAAGTACTTTTTTTAAAAAAAAAAATGCTTTTTGAAAGTTCAGAAATGTTTAACTAGGAAGTTAAAACTCGCCCGAAGTTTTATACAGAGATGAAAATTTGGGTACTTCTGTCTTTCCTAGTTACGAAGCAACATCCCGTGTCACCTGGTTGATATCTCTTGCGGATTACCCTGCAGTGCCATGCTACCATGTGGGATGCACAGGTGTCAGAGACTCTGTCACAAAGGAGACTGTCTCATGGATGAGGCCTGCAAGCAGCCCTGCACCACTGCCAGAGCCAACTGTGGCCACCCATGTATGGCACCCTGCCACCTCAGTGCACCGTGCCCCATGACTGCTTGCAAAGCTAAGGTATGTATTCCTGGCTCCAGGCAGGGCATTGACTCTGGTTCTGGGACTGCTAATAAGCCCTGGGCATGCATTCTAGTCAGGGGTCATTCATTGGTTGCAAGGAAATGCAAGTTAAGTTAGTGAGAGAAAGTGAAATAAATCATATAGATTTCCGACTGCCCAGCTCGAGATGGCCTTTTAAATAATATAAAGGTCTGTTTTGTGCAAGATGTTGTGCTAGGGCTACATAAGAACAGGAGGCACATGGTCCCTTCAATTAGATGGGATAGATATTAATTACTCATAATTAATTATAACTGTGGTGTCATGAAGAGCGAGCTCTGAGAGCACGTGAGAGGGGGCTGACATGGTCTGCAGAATTAAGCAAGACCGCCCTGAGGAGGTGGAAGCAGCGGGATAAGGTGGAGTTGGTTAGGTCTTAGCTGGTCTTGGGTCAGATGTCTACCTCTAGTTCTATGGTGAAAACTCCATTTTAGTCCTGTCCCTTCAGGTAGGATTAAGGACAGGAGCAATTCCCACTACTAGGGCACTGCAGACCGGACATTTCCCTCGTAGTATGTCAGCTACTGTGTTATCAGTTTGCATGTGTGGTTAGCTTCCTCCATCGTGGAGGGTAGCCACTCTCTATTCTTTGCCATGATTTGATTTGAGAAAGACTTTAAAAATAAAACCTGCCTATTCACATGGTTTCCATGTGCTAAAAGTCATTTTATCTTAATCTTATTTCAGATCGAGCTGCAGTGTGAATGTGGACGAAGAAAAGAGATCATGATTTGCTCTGAAGCATCCAGTACTTATCAAAGGTTTGTGCTACTTAAATGTTAACAATTGGGGGACCTAGGAAAGGGTATACATGTGTTATAAGATCCTTGCAATTTTGTAAAAGTTGGAAAATTTTTAAAATAAATTTTCTTAAATTTAGTTTTTCTGGTTCAAAGAAAAAATACTGCTTATGTACCTTTCCTTCCTGAACTTTAATTTGTATAATAGCCTTTTTATTTCCCTTCATCCTTCTTCCTCTCTCCCCCTTTTGGTCCTATTACACCAAGGGAAGAGGTCCTGAAGTTGCATGAATTGCTGTAACATCCCACCATTTGTGGCGACAAAGCCAGGACCAAGTCCTATGCTCCTCCCCTGGGATGGGGGTTTCTGACTGCTCTGTGAGGTGTCTTTGCAGCCTCCTGAAATCTTGGGACTCATGTGTTCACATAGTGATCTGAGTACACAGGTAGAGGTGTTAAGAATGGATGGTTGTATATGTCTCTGATTAAATGCAGAGATGTATCACGGAGATAAGTCTTTAGAGGTATGCAGACATTAGAGTGGCTATATTTGAATACCTACTGAGTGCCAGGCATTCCCCTGATGTTCAAGGGAGTACCAAGGATTGGATTACCTCATCATTTTCTGTGGAGCTAGCTGCTTGGAATCTAAATGAGGAGCTAGGTCATAAGCATGTAGATAGTTTATAATAGATGGGCTTCCAAGGCCGCACAAATTGGCAAGTGGTAGATTTGCCTTGAAGGAAGTCTTTTATGTGCCTAATATAAGAAGGTTCTTGTATAACTGCAATACCTTTTCTTCTCTTTTTTATACTTCAGAATGGCTGCCATTTCCATGGCCTCCAAAATAACAGACATGCAGCTCGGAGATTCTGTGGAAATCAGCAAGTTAATTACTAAGAAGGAAATGCACCAAGCCAGGTAATATTTTAATGCCTTCTTTCTTTCTTTCTTTCTTTCTTTCTTTCTTTCTTTCTTTCTTTCTTTCTTTCTTTCTTTCTTTCTTTTCTTTCTTTTCTTTCTTTTCTTTCTTTCTTTTCTTTCTTCTATTAGACTTAATTTCCAGAGGGCAGGAACCATTGATTTATCTCAATCCCTCCCAGTAAAGCCCTTGCGCATACAGTAGGTGTTCAACAGACATTTGATGTTAAGGGTCACACCCAATCTAATCTGAAGAATTCTACTCAGGGTATAGTTAAGACCAGAGGAGACTTTTCCAGGCCTCACTCCAACCTAGAGGAAGCAGAGCCCTAGAAGTGTCCACCCCAACCCACAGGAGAACAGAGAAGCAGAGTGGCAGCTATGTGGAAAGGGGGAGTTGTGGTTGTCAGAGGGGTACTAGGAGCATTTTGGAGGCTGAGCAGGCAGGAGACACTCTGAGGCCCTTCTGAGGACTCCTAGACTCCCATAAACCAGAGTCCTGCCCACCTGTCCTTGAGAGGGTCCTCATCTAGCTGTCCTTTGGCCAGAGTCCACTCTATTTCAGAGTTGACTAAGAACTTATTGCTGGATAGAAACTGTGAAACCTGTGCTCTGACTTTATTTTTTTCATTTGCTTCTCAAGGCTGGAGTGCGATGAGGAGTGTTTAGCTTTGGAAAGGAAAAAGTAAGTAGTGTCAACTGCTGTTTATCTGATAATTGTCCTTGAGCTCTGTGAAACTTGTGGGAGAGAGCAACCCTTCAAGCATTCACTCACTTGACACCTGCTCTGAGTCCTTGGCTGCTATTGGAGGGTAAGAAATTCAATCATCAAGAATTGAAGTGTCATCTACAGCCATGCTACCCTGAACAAGCCTTGGAAACTAAGTCTTAGAAACTAAGCAGGGTTGAGCCTGGTTAGTACTTGGATGGGAGACCACCTAGAAAGACCAGGTGCTATAGGCGTAAAAAATAACAAATAAGGGATTGTAAGCTGGCAAGGTCCTTGCAATCAGTGTGTTCAGCCAAGGGTTGCCTCGCCTTAAAAAAAAAAAAAAGGAAAGAAAAAGAAATGTCTAAGGATAAACCACTTAACATGATTTCAGCATATTTCTGAAACATGAGCTTGTGCGGTTTGGGGCATGGTGTGAACATCACATGCCACAGCATACTTATTCAGTGACTGGCAGACTTCCTTATTCCCATGGAGATAAGAGGCTTAAATTTTTTTTAATGAACTTTTAAGTTGAAGTGTAACATAGATATAGAAGATCAGAAGTATACAAACTAGTGAGTCATCACACACAAAGTGAACACAGTGTTATAATAGCACCCAGGTCAAGAAATGGAAAATTACCAGAATCCTCTCTTATACTCCTCAAAGATATTACCTCTGTCCTGACTTCTAATACTTTAGAATAGTTTTGTCTGTTTTTGAACTTTATATTGATGATGAAATCATATAGTTGTATTATTTTTGTCTGGCTTTTATTATGTTCGTGACATTCATTCCTATCATTGCACGTAGCAGTACTTTTTCATTTTCATTCCTGCGTGATATTTTACTGTAATAATCTAATTCTTTTTTCTACCATTAATAGATATGTTATCAGTATTGAGCAATTACAAATACTGTGTAAAAACATATATACTTGCTTTGCTGTATATACGTATTCTTTTCTGTTGGATGTGAACTTAAGAGTAAGATTACTGATTAATACGGTATGCAATTGTTCAGCTTTAGTCAATTCTGCCAAACTGTGTCCAGAATGGTTGTACCGAATTACATTCCTACCAGCAAGGTCACAGTTCTCATTGCTCTACTTTTTTTGTCAGTACTAAGAATTGTTAGTCTTTTTAATTTTAATCCATTCTCATGGATGTATAACCGAATGTCATTGAGCTTGAACTTACATTTACCTGATGACCAGTGAGGTTGAACACCTTTTCCCATGTTTATTGGGCATTTGGATATCCTCTTTTCTGAAGTGCCTATTCAAGTCTTTTGCTCTTTTTTAAATTGTGTTGTATCTTTTTCATATTGATTAGTAGGAGTTCTTTATATATTTTGAATATGAGTCCTTTGGTTTTATATATTGTATTTTCTCGTACTCCATACTTCCACTTTCCACTTTTCATGATGTCCTTTGATAAACAGAAGATTCTAATTCTAATGTAGTCCAGTTTTTTCCTTAGCGAGTAGTGCTTTTTATGTCCTGCTTAAGAAATACTTACCTATCTCTGTTGATTGTGATGATGTTCTAGAAGCTATATTGTTTTACTTTTCACATTTAGATCTACAGTTGACCTGGACTGATATTTTTTGAGTGTGATATAAGGAGGGTTTATGATTTTTTTCCACATGAATATTCATTTGACCAGTACCATTTATCAAGATATCCTTTTTTCAGTGCTCTGCAGTACTGCCTTTGTTTTAAATCAAGTATTTATATTATGTGTGAGTCTATTTCTGAGCTCATTATGTTCTATCACACTAGTATCGTACTGTCTTAGTTATTGTACCTTTATAACAAGCCTTAATATCTGGTAGTATATCTCTTCAAACATGGTTCTTCAAGATTGTCTTGGCTATTCTTGGCCATTTGTATTTACACTTAAATTTTAGAATTAGATTATCAAAAACTTGCTGGGTTTTTGGTTCAGTTGATATTCAATTTATAGGTCACTTTGGGGAGATTTAACATCTTTATAATGTTGAGTCTTCTAATCTATGAGCAAGGTGTATCCTTTCATTTATTCATGCCTTCTTTGCTTTCTCTCAATGATATTTTATAGTTTTCTATATATAGATCTTGTACATCTTTCAGTAGATTTGTTCCTTGCTATTTGATGTTTTTCGATGCTATTAAAATTGGTATTTTTTCTTGTATCACTTTTAAAAATTAATTTTCTAATTCCTTGTTACTGGTATAGAGATTTGAACCCAGGTCTGTGAAGACAATACCATATCTTTTCCCAAGTTGTTGTTATTCTTTCCTAAATAATTGGGATTGTTAATGTATAAAGAACTTAGGACATGGTGAGCACTCTGTGTTACTATAAGATAGTTTTCTTCCCCCTCCTTTCTTTTTATTTACACACTTCTCGCTTACTTTCAGGCAGTTAGCAGAGGCATTTCATATCAGTGATGATTCTGATCCTTTCAATGTACGTTCTTCAGCGTCAAAATTCAGTGACAGTTTGAAAGAAGATGCCAGGTATGGAATGTGTTACCTGCTTTCTTAATTGTGGCTTACAAGAGTGTTTGATCTTTTAAGATATAGTAACTAATATGTTTAATTCCTCTGTGATTGAGCCAGTTAAAGTTTATGCATCTATTTAAGAGATTATGTGATGTTTAATAAAAATCCTTCTTTTGGTTTCTCAAAACTATCCTGTTTAAGAGTTGAACTTGGCGGTGTGGGGGGTGGGGCATGGCGTGGAGCAGCCTCTATGATAGGAGTTTGGGCTGGACTAGCCTAAATTGAAGCCTGTCTGGCCAAATTCGACTTCTCTTACCCAGGTCTCAGTCACGTGCATCCTTAGTTAGGCAGTGACACCTCTTATTTTCCATCTGTCTCCTGGTTCTACAGTGGCTATTTCTCCTTCTGTCATCTCCTTTCTCATACTTTTTCTCATTTTTCTCTTTTGTTCAGTCACAGTTGACATTCTGTTACCTGAAAATTCCTGACCTCTGTAGTTGTTCTCCCCACATTGTCCTTTGTCTGCACTATACAGACAGAGAACGTGGGTGGGAAGGATTCTCAAAGAGCAAAAACAGAGGAAATTAACTGTGACAATTTCTCATTTCAGGAAGGACTTAAAGTTTGTCAGTGACATTGAGAAGGAAATGGAAGCCCTCGTGGAAGCCGTGAATAAGGTTGAAGTCAAAACATCCAACTTGACATGTCTCTAAGGCCAGCTTGATAAAAAAAAAATCAAGTCCCAGAAACATTACTGGTGTTAGAGTAGTTGCTGAAAAAAAGTCTCAACTTCCTTTCGAGGATCCCTATTTTTCCCAAAGCCCAGCTATGATAATGTTGGTGGAATCCATGTCCTGGTTTAGGAATGATATCTGCAATCAAACTATGTGTAAATAAAAATCCTAGCTTGGTGCCTAAGAATGGGTGGAGAAACTGGATGAGGGGGTTCAGTAGTGATAGTTGAATGATTGTGTGGAGATACTTAGGAAGATATGCTTGGCCCTCAGATCTCTGAAGGGCTATTGTGTAGTAGGACCTACTGGTTCTTCATTACCCCATAGGCAGAAAGAAACCCGTAAGTAAAGATAAAAAATTGGATGACTAGAGCTGAAGAGTAGTGGGATAGACTCCCTCAGGAGTCTCAAGAGAATGAGGCCTGCATCCTGGAGGCAGCCACGGATGTTGAGAAGGTAGCTTTAAGGGAAAAAAGTCTTAGTCAGAGGCAGTGAGCCTCACAGTGGCTCCCTCTTCATTCAGTGGGGGCTCCGAGTGAGGATGAGATGGCTGCTTTAGCTCCATATCTAATGAGAGATTTCCCTCCCACCGTCTTTCTTGCCCCCTTCGCTTCCTCCCTCTGTTCCCACTTCCCAGCAGGATACTAACACAAAGGAGGGAATGGAATCATTGTTCCTCTCCTATTAGGAAAACTGAGCAAATGTATTTCTCTGCTTATGTGTGTGTGTGTCTGCACACTCATGATTTTTAGTGTAGAACGTACTTTAATAGGAAGTGAGATTTTCTTGTTTTATAAGTCTTCAATTTATTTAGCCTTTTCTTGGGAGTATCACTCACTCCCCAGTTACAAGTCCCCTCAGGAAGAATCATGACACTGTCTGTGTAAGTCTCAGTTCACTTACCCTTTGTCCCTAACCCTGGCCAGCTGCTGTTGTGTGGTTCACAGAACAGGTGAAGTGCATCAGCCTGTCACCTCCTAAACTCCTCGGCTTGCTTGGCAGGTAGTAAAATGCTGTACACACTGTGGGCCTCTACAACTCGGCCATTTCTCTGTTGACCCAGGCTGTTCCAGTGGCGGGGGAAGGACCTTTGTAAGCATACTCTGTTTTCAGGATGATTTTATCAGTCTCCATTTCCTCAATACAGGGAAAGAATAGTAAGAAGAGCCACTTCTTCCCTCCCATGAACAGAGACCACCGAAAGCTTATCCACGACCTGGCCCAAGTATACGGCCTAGAGAGCATGAGCTATGACAGTGAACCAAAGCGCAATGTCGTGGTCACTGCAGTCAGGTGGGTTGATTTTGTCATCACGAAAGAACTGCTCGGTGGGACAACCTGGAGCTGGGAAGCAAGGTCTGTCAATATTTGCTTCCCTTACTTTCTCTCCTGGAAGAGTAGTTGGAAAATCTGCTTTTGGCACAACCATTCTGAGATAATCTGAAAGTCCAGAATAGAGAACAAAGCCCATGCCTCAGTCCACAGGACAGACACACCTAAAGAAAGGAAGCCTCGTGTCTGCCCAGACCTACATCAGTCACTGGAGGCAGCGGGAGTAGACCCTGAGGGCCTGGGTTGGGTACCTGTTCATCACGTCTGTCCTTTTTTCCCTTCTGTCCTGGCATGATGAAAACAGAAAGAATTCTAGACTGTGACTCAAGGCATCTGCTGTAAACAGTGTTTGCCATCGGAGAAGACTGAGGCAGTAATGTGAGACAGGAGGGGACAGGGAGAACCTAGGATCACTGTCAGAACCTGAGCGAGTAGCAAAAACTTCCCAATGAGGAAAACTTGAGTGCGAAATGAGAAGAAGCAGATAATAGGCCCAGCAGAGGTGGGTGGAAGGGATGAGGGTTAAATGAAGGTGACCGTGCCTGAGCGGAGACAGGTCATATCAGAGAGTGCTCAGTCGCACCATACTGTCAAAGTCACACTAGATTTTCATCTGTCTACCTTTCTCTACAAATAATTATCAATACTTTGTGTTCTGACTTTTATCAGAGGGAAGTCCATTTGTCCTCCTACCACACTGACAGGTGTACTTGAAAAAGAAATGCATTCACGGCCTCCACCACCAATTCCTCATCACAGACATCAGACAGACAAGTAAGGATTTTTCAGCTGCTTTCCAAAGGGTTCTGTCTGTTCAGAGAAGCCAGCAGAGCTGAACTGTTCTGGGCTGCACCACCCATTTGTGGCCTCCTCGGGCCTGGCCTCGAGGTGCCGTGTTCAAATATGTAAGGTTCAACTGGATGTCAAACACATTTGTCATGCCAGAGGGTCCCAATTTGTCGTTTGTAATGTCTACCCTCCCTGCAGAGAGAACTGGGATTGATGAGGAGAGCTGGCAGTAAAGAGGGGGACTTTCATGTTTTGCCCTACTTCCATATGGTTTGAGTCATTTTTACAACAAAAGCATACATTCATGATTTAAAGAGAAAAGCAAACCACGTTGGCAAGCAGCAGCAAGTCTGCCAGGTGTTTTCTTAGATGGGAGGAGGAAAGGAGCATTGTCCCTCCTTCCCCTCCTCTCCCTTGCCAGGAGTGGAGCCAGATGCCCTCCGGTCACAAGACGACGTTGCTGAAAGTTGCTCTGAAACCCAGAGGGTTCCCTACTCCTGTTCTGGCCTTCCACACACAGGCCCTAACAGTACCCCCTACACAAAACCTCTGGTAGGGCAGTTTACAAGGTCACCGTGAGGGTCATAGCAGTCATATTGGGACTGGACAAGGGAGCTAGGTGTTGCTCATTGGGAGCATCTGGGGCCATGTAGCTCCCCAGTGTCAGCTCCAGCCACCCTTGGGAAGCAGGTGGCCTGGATGCTAGTCAGCATTGATTGCCTGTTTGTACAGGCAATGCTTTTAAAAACGGGCGGGGTATTCCACACGTTATTCCACAGCCGTGCCCAGTACCACCTAGACATAACCATGTGGAGTCATTGGCCTGTTTATGCCATGCTGTCTTTTTCCTCCCCTTAGCTTGCTTTATTTTTGTATAAAACTATATCATGGAAAATTTTTAGAAAGAATAGAACCTCTGTGTTCCCATCACCAAATTTCAGCAGTTCTGTTTATGTAGACTCTTCTATCTTATCAAAGCTTCACAAATGGGGAATCAGCCTATCCTTAACTTTCTGAAGACCTGAATCTGTTTCCTCCAAAAAGAAAAGATGAATCATTCTTTGTTTGCTTTTCAGGACTCCTGGGAGCAGTAATTTACAGAAAATAGCCAAGGAGCCGGTAATAGACTACTTTGATGTCCAGGACTGAGAAGCTCAAGATGCGCTTAGATGAAAGAATGATTAGGTGGGGCAGAGACTCATTTGCCAGCAGATAAATCATGCTTATTCCCAACTGCCTGGTGGACTCCTAGCCTCACAAACTGTCTTGTACTGATACATCCAAAGCATGAATGTGTCAGAAATCCCCTGTCCTCTAATCCATCTGTATGCAATGTCTCAGTACAGCCAGATCTTGACTTCACGGTCACTAGTGATTCGGTCATGTATTTTCAGAGTATCCTCACACTTTCACTGTGATTGCTCAGAGGGTTAGGGGAACACTGGACTTGATTTGGACAAACCAGAATTTAACTCAAAACCAGTTTAATGTCACATAGTCGTAGCCTGACTTATATCAGTTATCCATTCTTTTCCCGAAAATGCCTGCAACATCAGATGCACCTCGCTTTCTTAATCCGGACTGATCACAATCTTTGGAAAGACACAAACTTCTTAGCCTGAAATACCAAACCTTGAATTGGTACCCCTTATCTGGAAGCACATGCGTTGTATTAAATCCAGCTATCTTATCCGAGTCTTTTGCCAAAAACTCTCATAGGTCTAGCTGAACTTATTTTAGTGGTTCTCAGTACCACTAGTTGTAGACCTAGCAGAGGGGTCTGGTAGCTTTACAGAATTCCATTTTCTGGAGTCCAGGGGGAGCCTCATACCACATCACCAACACTGTCTAGTGGTAGTCACTTTAGCTATACACTGTGACGACAGGACATAGAGCAAGCTTCTCCTGTCATGTCCACACTGTGGCCTCTATGTATGACCAGTGTATCCCCAATTGCCTTCTCTTTGGTTGAGAAAGAGCCTCAGGTGGACCTACCTTTCCTGTATTGCTTTCTCCCAGGCCTGCAGCAGCCATGTTGGCTCTCCCTGTCTCTGAGCGCTAGACTTCTGTTTGAATATTCAAAAAATTGTGTGGACAGTCCAGGGCTCACCCCAGCAGCCAACTGAAGGCATTCTTCAGCCTCCTTTAAGGCAGGTGCATCAACAGTTATATTAGTTTGGCCCTCTGCATTGGAACCCCTCCAGCATAGAGACCAGACTACCAACAACTTCCTTCTCCTCTAGAACAAACCATAAGCCCCAGAGCAATAGAATATTTGAGAAATGACATCACAAAACCAGCATTTAATTTTCACAGAGCAGGGCTGCCCTTTGGTTCTGACCCAGACAGTCTGCCTTTAAAGGTGTCAAGTACAGCAGTCAGAACAAGCAATTGGAGGGAAGATATGAAAATCTACAAAACCCCCTTATTTGGGCCCATTTAGCACAGGGTCAATGGTCCCACACCCAATAGGAAGCCACAAGCATCTGTTATATCTTTCAGGCAGAGTTTAGTGGCTGAACTGTACATTGAGAACTTGAGAGCATCTCAGAATCAGCAAGAGGCAAGAAACCTGATTTCAGATTCCGGCTCTGCCACATAACTTGCTGTTTGTTGGAGTGGAGGTATCACTAACCTCTCCAGGGTTGTCTTGGTGATTAAATGAGATAACATATGTAGAGGTACCTGATCTATCATGGGTGCTGAAAGTTTATAAAAATAATACTTGATATCTGGAAAATATGTAAGCATCTTTCTCCATGCTAAGAAGCCCTCTTCAGGTGAATGCTTATGTGCCTACCTGGCACCTACCTTGCGCTAGGGCTGTGGAGCGCAGATGTGTCCTCTTCTTTAGTTAGTAATCCAGTTGGGGATGCATACCTGAATATAATGGAGTTGGTTAGTCTGGCACAAATAGGCCATTAGTCTATTATTAAAACTGAAGAACCATACAAGGAGTTTTTTTTGTGATGTTGAGACTGGGTTAGCTCGCACTGCGGGGAAGGATATCTGGATGGGGAAGGGAAGCAGGAGGAAGCATTTGAGCTGAGTCTGGAAATCACAGAGTGTCATTTTGTGTGTTTGTTTTCTTTGTTTGTTTTAGGCGAGGCAACCCTTGCTTGACCTCACAGATTGCAAGGACCTTGTCATCTTACAATCCCTTATTTTTTTATTTTTTATGCCTACAGCACCTGCTCTTCCTAGGTGGTACTAACCAGGCCCAACCCTGCTTAGCTTCCAAGATCAGACAGGACCCCACACTATAGCTCCCTGAGAGTCAGGTGGTATCTTTCCTCTCCATTCCAGCCTCAGTCTCTCCAGCAGGAGTTTCTTTATCAGGCCAGAACTTTCAGACCAAGTTCTTATCTCTGGAATTCCCTCTGGCAGGGCTGGCTCCTATAAACAGTGCTGCCAGCGTGGCGTGCAGTGGGGGGTCGTGTGCGGCATTGGAGATGAAAGCCCTCTTGATTGCAGGGTCTGTGTGAAGCAGCTCCGGATGGTGTTCTGGACAGGGCCTAAACAGGCCAGAGAAAAATAGGGGTGGGGAGTTGGGGTGAAGGAATGTCAGTCTTGACGGCGAAGTACTAAGTCCCAAACATGGGTCCTCACACTTAGATTTGAGAAGTCCTTTCTGTGTGGTCCCAGCCTTCTTGCTTCATGCCTGAAAACCTAGAGACCTTGTTCTCTAAGGAAAACCTGCCCTGTGCCACCTCTTCCAAAAGTAGGGAGGGAGTCCCAGGCCAGAGCTCCTTCATCCTCAAACCTGCCTTCCTCATCTGTCCTTCATCTGTCCTGCCACACCCATCAGCCAAGTTCTGCCTCCCAAACTCCCCACATGGTCAGCACAGGTGTCCCATTCCCCTTCCCGTGGCCTTGTAGAGCTCACAGTTTCCCAGGACATTCTCTCAACCAACACCAGTCTACAAAGACCCAGCCAGAAGCACAAGGCTTCATGGGGTCACACTCTGTGTGCCAAGCCAGGACTGGAATCCAGGCCTTGGGTTTCCCAACCTAGAGCTATCCTAGGCTGGGAGAGACCTGAGTCCTCAGGATAGAGTGCACTGCCTTCCCCAAACAATTCCCTGGGCATCCTTCCCAGTGGCCCAGGCTGTCCTCACCTCGGGCTCTGTGCGGCACAGCCTCCTGGGAGACCTGGGTGCGGAGAACCCAGCTGAACTGCCAGGATGCCCAACTGGCTGCCTCAGCGCTCTCTGTGACCCTGAGCAGTTGGCTTCCAGTGTCTGGGCATTAGTCTCCTCATCTGCTTGCTGGGTAATATAGTTCCTGCTCCAGTACTGCCTGGAGCCATTGGGAGGGTAGTCGGGAGATGGGCTGAGAGGTCAGAGAGTCTTAGTGTCATGTGGCATCTCAGCATGGTCAAGCTTCTGGAGCCTGTCACAGGACTCAGGGTAGCTCAGGGGGAAGGAACAGAACCATCCCAAAGCTGCTCTGATAAGGGTTGGGGCCTTCAGTCACCCCCCCCCCTTACTCCACGCCTACCCCCACTCCCCCAAGCCTGATGGGAGTGAAGGAGGAGTCCTCATGTACACACATGTCCCCAAGAATCTCTCCTGAGCACTTAATATGCACCAAGCACTGTGCTCATCACTTTTACTCCTAAAACCCCATGAGGTAGTTTTCTTATACCCATTTCACCAGTGGGGAAACTGAAGGTGGAAGCAGTTAGGTCACTAGCCCAAGATCACTCAATGAACAACGGGATATGAAACTGCTACCAGGTCTAACTCCAAAACCTGTGTCCTCTTCACTACACAGGCAGAGCAGCCGCACCTCACACAGCTCATCCTGGAGCTCCTGGGACTGCATGGCCCAGGAGGGCAGGGCAAGGGAGGAAAGTTTATACCAAGTATCAACGTAGAGAACACCAGCAACCCCCAAAGATGGAGTTTTTCTATAATGGCCACGAGGGGGCAGTGTGTAGCCTCCAAACCAGGAGCCTGCTGAAGGGGCGAGGAAGTGTTTACACTTCGCCTCAGGAAAGCTCTTTTATTTAAAACCTATTTGAAGAGTTTATAATCATCTTTTAAATGTATCACTCGTTCACTTCTTTTTTTTAAACTTCGTTGTCTCTGCTTGTTGATATGCATAGTATAAGCAAGGGTGGGTGGGGGGCGGGACATAGCCATGCAGATACTCAAGGGAAGAAGTCCCAGGCAGAGGGAATGGCCATGGCGAAGGCTCAATGGTGGAGAAGTGCCACACACCTCAATGGAACAACACAGCCATTGGGCTACAGGGGAATGAATAAGGGAGACTAGACTGTAGCAGGGGCTTTGAGGCCATTGGAAGGTTTAGGGCAGAGGAATAAATGATAATCTCTGGCTCATTTTTTTTGAAAGAATTGCTCCAGATGTGCATCGGGACTAGACTGTCAGGCTGAGTCAGTGCACGGGAAGAGCCTGGGAGCCCAGTCAGAAAAACATTGCTGTAATCCAAGAGAGGCAACAGTGACCCAAATGGATGGCGAAAAGTGGTTGGAGTCTTGATACATTTTGCAGATAACAGGATTTGCTGACAGCTGTGATGTGGGGTGTGAGAGAGAGATGAGTCAGGGATGACTTCAAAGTTTTTGGCCTGAGCAATAGGAAGATGAATTTACTATTTACTGAGATAGGAAAGCATGTGGGAAGAGCAGGCTTGAAGGATGAAAACCTGTCCAGTAGGTGGTTGACCATGGGAGCTGGAGATCTAATTTGGGGAGCTGTTGGCATGCAATAGTACTTAAATGCTGGTGAGATCACATGAAAGAGAAGAGGTCCGAAGACTGTGCCCTGGGCACTCCATCATCTAGAGGGCAGGGGGCTGAGGACAGGGCAGGAGTCAGAGATTTCCAGAACCAGAGCCGGGGGCTGAAGCTACAGGGAAGTCCTGTGGGATAAGGGTCTCCGGGGTTTTCCTCTAGGTTTCCTAGTACAGTGTGGGCTTCTCTTAATTGCGCTGACCTGTCTGAGCCTCCTGAGGCTCCAAGGCACAAGTCAGTCAAGGTCCCAGAGTATTCAGGCTCCAGGGCCAAGGGTGATCATGGACCTTGGTTGCCTCCTCTTTAGCCATCTCGTAAACGTGGGTGCTCATCAGGGCTCCATCTTCTCTCCATGAGCCACCTCATCTATCTGCAAGAGCTTAAACACCACCATGGTGTCTCTAGCATAGGCTCATGTCTTTCCCCGAATGTCCCACAAGTATCTCCGATTCACATGTCCAAACTCCAAACTGTTTCCTGCTGTGTCCAACAACTATCCAGTCTCTCCAGCCCCAGTACTGGGCCTTCCTCAGGAGTTCATCTTCTAATGTCCCTTCACCCTGGGGCCAGAAGGAAAATGTGGGGCATGGGGAGAGTAGGAACGTATTCTTGCTGACCCCAGCAGGGCTGTTCTAGGGGCCTGTTATAACTCGCATCTGAGGAATCCTTATCAACCAGTCGGGGTGTGGTTGGGTCTCTGGAGGACTCAAAAGGCTCAACCCTAGATTTATTGGCCTCATCTGTGTGCTTGGGTATACCTGGCCCTGAGCTGTGTTCTCTCAGATTCTGACCCAGCCTCCGAGCCTCCAGCCTCCACTCACTCAGGCCCTCCCACCTTTGGCTCCTGAACACACACGGGGAGACCACGAGCTCCACCACCATGAAAGCTAGTGGCAAAAGTGAAACCTGAAGCACTTCACTCCTGAGCATCATTGTTCCCACTTTACATACAAGGAAACTGAGGCCCAAGAGATTCAATAACCTGCCAAAGTGTGATGAGGAGCACTTGAGTGTTTAGGGATTTTATTCATTTGTGTTTTTGGTTTGCTTTTTGAGTATTTTACTGTTATTTTACAATGCTTGTATGTAATATAAATGCTTACAGGATATATTTCACAATTTAAAAACCAAACAAAAACTAACCAAGGACTAGACTCCCTACTGTCCGCCCCTTACTAAGCCGATCTCCCCAGGCCTCAGTTTCCTTGGATATAAGATAAGTGTGATGACATGAGGACAGGAGGGTGTGGCGTAATAATAGTGAACACATGCTGTATGAGCCAGATATGGCTCATCTCGTCATCCCAGCAGCCCTATGAGTAGGAGCAATAATTATCCTATCTTACCTAAGGTCATATAGCTAGCGAGTGGCAGAGCTGGTATTTGAACACAGGCAGGCCGGTCTCCACCTGTTCTTGTAGGTGCCATAGTATGGTCCCTGCAGTGCACAGGAGGGCTAGGAACAGGCCTATTCCCACTCCAGCTTCAGCACAGAAGTGAGCAAGGAGCCAAAGTTGGGTTACAGGCTCTGAGTAGCCATACCTTCCTTCCACTGAGGGCATCAGCACCCCAGCCTGGCCTGAGATGGCTCCTCCCACCTCTTCCAGACCCCATCTGAAGGAGACAGACCAGCCAGAGCGGCAGACCAGGGTGCTGCCTGAGTGCCAATCCCTGAGTGGGAGTGGGAGAACAGTCCAAACAAGGAGGAAGGGGCTCTTCTAAAGCCAGGACCACCAGACTGAGGACCAAACCTTTATCTGCAAAGCCCTGGAGGGACCTGGCCTGGGGCTGGGAGCTATTCCTGTCTCATCCCTGTCCCCATCCAAATCCTCATCTAGGGTGGGGTATGGGGTGGGTAGAGAAGTGGGATCATGACATGAGGCTTCAAAGTGCTGGAAGCAGTTAGAGCTGGGGGGCTCCCCAGACACAAACAGATCCTAACCTCATTGTACAGATAGGAAAACCAAGACCCAGAGAAGGGAGTGGTCCTATCGGGTCACATAGCCAGCCCATGCCAGGCCTGGGACTGGGAGAGTAGGAGAGGACTCTGCCTTACAACCCTGCCCAGCTCCCCAAGCTGAACAGATGTGTCTCCTAGGTCCGCCCAGGAAACAGTTACAGGAGGGACTGTGTGTGTATGTGTGTGCGTGTGCACGTGTGTGTGCGCATGTGCTCATGCAAGACAGAGAGAGAACAGAGCCAAGACCAAGGACCCCAAAGGTGCCATGATGCCTGCCCCACCCCATCCTGCCTGCTTATTTCCTTCCTGCAATGTGACCTGCCTCTATCCTCCAGAGACCTCCCTCACCTCTGCCCCAAGACTGGCCCTCAACTCTCCCGTAGACCTGGCCTCCATTCACCCTACCAACCTCCTCTGACCTCATCTTCTACTCTCCCCTCCTTTCCATTCCAGCAATGGCCCCTCCACGTTCCCACCTCAGGACCTTTGCACAGGCTGTACCTTCAGCCTGGCATGCTCTTCCCCAAGGTGTCTACATGGGTCATTCCCTCTCCCCCTTCAGGTCTTTACCTAAAGTCACCTAAGTGAGGCCTCTGTCTTCGCAGTTGCACACACCTCCTATCCCCTTTTCCCGTTTTTCCTCCCTAGCATGTATCACTAGCACACCATGTGTTTTGCACAGAAAGTCAGCTCCATAAGAACAAGGACTTTTGTGTATCTTCTTTGTGCCTGGATCCCTGACACCGGAATGCTGTCTGGCATGTTATAGGTTTTTGACCAACAGAGAATGAAAGGGGTCTGTGCTCAGTGCACAGAAATCCTCTGGAACCAGGGTCAGGGCTTATCGGAGCGTGACATTGGGATCAGAATCTATAGGATGTTATGAGCTGCGGGCCTAGTGCGGGTCTATGGCAGAGCAGTGGACAGCAGGCAGGAGTTCTGGATGGATCCACTGGCTGCCTGTCTCTGAGGCCACTTCCCAGGGACATGAGGATGCCAGAAGGCTGAAGTAGTCAGTGAGGGACAAAGGAGGGTAGCAGCCCGAACCCTGAGGCCCAAATATACCTCTCCTGTGACTGAGGCCTTGTGATCACGCTGCTCTGAAATACCAGGAATGAGAAAGGTCACCCTCCTTGTGTTCACACAGCCACTGAGGTTGAGAGGGGAAGATAGAGGCTTGTCCAGGGTTACAGAGGGAGGCGGCTGACTGGGACTTCCCTGCTCACTCCCAAGCTTGGTTCCCCTGGCTCAGCTTCTCCCACTGTCGCATGTCAAACATACTCAAGCCCCTTCCCTTTTTCCCTGGACCCCCTGCTATCTCAGCAGTCTCCAGCCTATCACTTCTCATCACCTATTTTCATGCTATAGCTATTTCTTCATCTTTTAAAATATGCGATACCCACAAATAAATATACATCACAGTTATATGTTATAAAGCACAATCATGTAACCCATAAATTCTTCCCCAACTCCAGAACTAGAAAATTATTAATAGCTTGCACTACCCCATGCTCCTACTCATCTCATCTCCCATTTCTATATCCTCAGAGGAACCATTTCTTCCTTTTTTTTTTTTAAAGAAGTTTTATCAGATGTGTATGCCCAAAGAATATATTAACTTTTGCTTGTTTGTCAATGGTATAAAGCGGTGTCATACTGTATATAGTCTACTGCATTGCTTTTTATGCCTCCCAAATGGTTCCATGTTGTTGCAGGTAGCTGTTAGGCCTTAGTTTTCTGTTGAATGTGACTGTACTGCAATGTAAGTATCTATTCCCCTGCTAATGGATATTCGGGTTGTTTCTAGTGCCTCCTGACCATCCACTTTGTGCCTCCCCCTCAGCCAGACATCTTGAGGTACCCAGTCCACACCTTATAGCCACCTCCTGGCTAAGCTCCCAAGATCCTGCTCACCCACCCTCCTCTCGCTGTTCCATGGCCCCAGCTACATCCACATAACCATGGCTTCCCCAAGCACTGTCTTCGACTCTCTTCTCAGCTCCAGACTCTACAAAAGGCATAACTGTTTAGAACACTTACTCCATGCCAAGCACTGTTCTCCGCATTGTATATGTTTTATTTCATTGACTATCACAGCAACATAAATGGTAGGCAATATTATTAGACCCATTCTACAGACGAGAAAGCCAAGGCCCAGAGAGATTGAGTAATTTGCCCAAGACTACATATTTATTACTCTTCAAGTCCCATAGACAACTCAAGCTCAACATGTCTACAATGCAATTTATCACCTTCCTTTCAAAACTAGTCCCTCTCTTGTGCTCTGCTCTCAGTGAAGACATCGCCAATTCCCTATGCCCAAGCTAGAAACTGAAAGTCAGCCCTGACTCCTGCCTTGTTTTTACTCACTCCTTCATCCAATTGGAGCCCAAGTCCTGTGGGTTTTACCTTCTGGGTACTACTGAGTGAATCCCTTCTCTCCACACCTACCAGGTGCCCCACTACTCCTCCGGGATCATTGCCTCTCACCACACTCCCTTGCAGGCCCAACCTTTCCCTTTTCCAGCAACCTGCACGCCATAGCTCAGGTGGGCTTTCTAAATCTCATCTCACCATGTCTCCACCTCCAAAAGAAAATTCAGCCTTCTCCGCCCCCTGTTCCCTCAAACTCTAAAGAACAGCAACCAGCCCCAGGAAGGATACCTTCTGCCCACACTCTGCTCTGTCTCCTCCCTGGCCTCAGCTTCGAGGTGGGCTATGAACCCCCTCTGAGCTCCACAGCCTCCATACAGCCCCCTCTCCACCACTTAGTTCTTTTCTCCTGTCCCCATTAGACTGCGCTCCTCAAAGGCAGAGACCCAGACTCATTCATGCACTGCAGCAGCTTTAGTGCCAAGGCAAGGCCTGCACACGAGAGGTGCTCAATAATTTTGAAAGGATAAATGAACAAGCAATGACAGGAACCGTGGGGCGATGCTGCCTTCTGAGTCCCAGAAAGCAGGATGATTTCTGCCTGGCCCCAGAGCCTGTGGATCCTGGCTGCCCCACTGCTGCCCAACCTCTGGGACTGTCCCCTGAATGGCATGAGCCCGTTTCCTGTCTTTACACCTTTTGGGAGGATTTCCATCTCTGCATCTTTCTAATTCTGGAATTCCTTAATGTGGGAGAGCTCTGGCACAAGGAAGAAGGAAGAGGAGTCTAACCCCTTACCTACTTTCAGTCAACATCAGGCATTTTCAAGGGGGGGAGGGAGAGAAAATTGATTCTTGGAAGAGGGAGATGAAACAAATCTTGCTATTTTTGTATAAAGTACAGATATACATAAAGTATATAAATAGATACACAGTATATATGTGGTGTTAAAATATCGTGTAAAAATATCTAAATATCATGTAAAAATATCTAAAAGACTTCTGAGGAGGTGCCCCTCAGAAAAAAAGTTGAGAAACTCTGACCTACACATTTGGGCTTTGTTTTGTTTGGTCCAAGACCTGACCCAAACTGAGGGAGAGTCTTGAGCCCTTTCCTAGGACAGCTCAAGGTATCTCCAGAGCTGACCCCCCAACCAGCAAGCTATTGCCCTTTCCCCAAAACCATCCTTTTCCTGCCCTATGCCTAAAGTTAATTGTTGTGTGTCTGGCAGCTTTTAATCTCATCCTGTCCCTCCTGAGGGGGCAGGTGGGCCCTGCCCCATTCTCCCCCAGGAGGCACCCTGGCTAGAAGGAGTTGGAAGCCTCTTAGCTCCATGCTCCAGCCTTGGGCTACTGCTTAACCTTAGACTTCCTGAGAGAATCCAGGAGGGAAGCCCAACCAAAGGAGGCACCCAGGAAGCGAGGGTGCTACTGTGGGACAAAGTTTGCTTTATTGAAGTGAGGATCAGGTCAAAATAATATTACTTTGAATCGCTCTATGTAGATGGAGTCACTTAAGGGCGGGCCAGGCTGGATTGAAGGTCTGTTGTGGGGAGACGCGGAGACATGGGTAAGGGCAGGGGTCGTGGTTTAAGGAGGCATAGTCTTGGGTAATTTGGGTATTTTGTGGTCTTCATACTCCTTGGGGTTCCCCAGTATCTGGGGCTTCCGTGGGATGGTGGAGCTCACGAAGACCAAGTAGATGATGCCACCTAAGAAGGCACCCAGGGGTGGTGCCACCACTGGCACCCACCACCAGTTCTTGGCCCTGTAGGCAAGAGGCAGAGGCCTATTGAGGGGACCGATGTCCGGAATATCACCTACATCCACCCAGGCCGAGACAGGGAGTAGGGCCTGAGAGTAGAGGAGTGACCCCTATCCTAGCCCAGGAGTCACCTCTGAGTCTGGGGCCCTGGTCAGCTTCGCCCTGATTCAGGGAAAGGGACTTATCTGCGGACAGGATTTACATTCAGTCCGGGAGCTGCATTAGTGCTAGTCTGGGGAAAGGTCGGGACCCACTCCTGCCTCCCCAGGCCACCTGGCAGCTCTGCTAACTCTCCTGTGCCGCTCCTCACATCATCTCCACTCCCCCACCCCCTGCATGCAGGAAATCCACAGAAAGCTCACGGGAATGTGCTGGGCAGGGCGGTACCTGAAGACCTGTGCGCCCCAGCCAGCAATAAAGGTGAAGAAGCGAGGAGGCAGGTCCCGGGATGGGTTGATGGCATATCCCGAGTTCATGCCCAGGGATGATCCAATGATGACAACAAGGATGCCAATCACCAGAGCCTGTGTCCCTTTCAGTGCCGGGTTGTTCTCCTCATCCGTGATGGCAGAGAGACATAGCTGGAGCATCCCTGTAACTATCACCTGGGGAACAGATGCCATGGCAGCCACCCTAGGCCACTAGCCCAAACCCGCTGGCAGGGACATGTCTTGGTACAGTTCCCATACAGAGTTCTTGTCCTCTGTATGATGAGGGGCTGCCTGCTGGCCCCTTCCTGAGGTGGGGAGGGCCTGAGGAGATTCACCTACCCTGGACCACTGACCTCATCCAGAAAGCCCCTCCACAGTGTCATGTGATCAGGAAGGTAGGTAGCAAAAATGTTAGCGGTGGCTGTAGGACCAGTCACTGTCAGATGTCCTCCTGAGAAGCTGATAATGGCCGCTGTGGAGACACAGATTGAGTGTGAACCTACCCCTAGCTCAACCCCGCTGGAGCCCAGAAATAAGGTTGTAGGATGAAGCGGTGGGGAGTGCTTCCAAGGGTTCTCTCTCCCAAACATTTTCACAGTCCAGGACACAGAGGTTGGATCTGCCCGTATTTCAGAGAAGGAGGCTGAGGCCAGAAACGAACAACTTAGGGAAGGACACTACTCACTGTAGAAGAGGCAGTAGATGGTGACAGCAGCCAGGAAGGAACCCAGGAACTGACCCAGTATGTACACAGGAAATTTCTTCCAGGACATGCGGCCTAGTGCACAGCTGGTGAAGGTCACAGCCGCATTCATGTGGGCCCCTGCGGTGTGGGCAGATGTGTTGTAAGAGCGAGAGAAGAAACCAACAGCAATAATAAATAATACTGAGAGCAACAACAATATAATAAAGCAAGCATTTATGAAATACACTCATTTAATTCTCATGAGGACCCAACAAGGCAGGGACTACCATCATCGTTTCACCATTAAGGAAAAAGAAGTTAAATAGTTTACCTAAGTTAACCCAGCTAATAAAAATGATGTGTCAAGGGGGCTCATTAACAGTCTGGATAAGACAAAGGGAAGGAGTTTAGGGTATTCTCCCTCCAAGTAGCCAGTGAGGGTGAGGTGCTGGCTGACTCGGAGTAAGTGCTGGCTAGAGATGGGCAGGAAGAGCCTGCAAGAGATTCCCGACCTTGCTGGTCAGGCAGGGCCCAGGCTCACTCACCAGAGATTTTCCCTGCCACGTGCACGCCCATGGTGACTCCAAAGCCAAAACCTAGGTTGACACCGAGGTAGCTCCCGAGGTTTCCTCCTAGAACCATATGGGCCACAGAACCAAGACCAAACACCTGCGAGGGAGGGGCCTCTGAGGGGACTGCCTGCCCAGAAGCCCTGACCTCAGAGGAGGGCTCAGAGGTCAGTTTGGGCTCCTCGCCCTCACACCCTGAGCCTCCCTGCATTACCCTTAGAGACCCTCTGCCATGCCCTCTTCCTCCAGAGACTTCCTTCTTCATGACCCCTGGCCCCTGTCAAATAGGTCTCTAAGAACTGACCAGTGAGAGCTGGGTGGGGGGTGTTAAAGGAGCCGGGATGGGGCAGCAGAGTCAAGGCTCTTCCAGACACCTCCAGGCCCCTGGGCTGCAAGCCCATCTTAAGTTCAGGGGAGGGGGGAGGGGGCAGGGCTTGGAGGAGGGAGTGGCTGGTATGGATTGAACCCCTCAGAGCATCTGCCACTTGAGCCTAGCCTTAAGGAAGTTTCTTCAAGGGATCAAACTTCATAGACTCTGCCACTAACCCACACCTGCAACCCCCACCCACCCACCACCCGCCCTGCCCCCACACAGGTCAGTCCTGGAAGCCAGTGGGGTTCTAACTCTCTTAGCTCAGCAACATTTGCCCTCAGGTCTCATTCCTGAATGGCTAGCTCTTGCCCATCCCTAACTGCTGGATCTCCTCAGAGGACACCCTCACTGATCCCTTTCCCAGGGAGATTAGAGGCCTGAAGCTAAGCCCTCACTCATCTTCCTTCAGCCACCCACCTGAATCTATATCTACCTATCTATCCCTTTAGCCCTGGTACCTGCACCCAATCCCTCCTTCCCTCTGTAGAGGCCTCCCTCTCGTTCGTATTTTCCAGCCTCCCCTTGACTGGCTCCCATAGACTCGGGTCTCTCCCTTCCTAATGTAAACCTTGCCGCCTCAGCCCAGCTTTCCTGTCCAGCTGTGGACTTCTGGATGCCCCCTCCCTGTGTCAGTCAGACTCCAGGAAAGAACCCACTGTCTGGCTCATTTATCCCTACCCTTGCTCTCCCCTCCTTAATCTGGCTTCCACATGTCAGGGACACCTAAGCTCTCCCTGAAGGCTCCAGCCTCTTGATTTCCCAAAGGTCCCTTCAGACATTGTCTTACTTGACATTACTAACTTTGACCCTCTTAACCACTCTGAGCTCCTGGAAAGTCCCTCCTCTTAGCCTCCATGACATCTCTTTCTCTAGGTTTTCCTCTTACCTACATAGCTTCTCCCTCTCTACTGTTCCCTCCCACATTCTTTTTCATCCATCTGCCTCATGAATATAGATGATCCCAGAGCACCATCCCTGACCCCTTTCATATCTCGCCCCAGTCACTCTTCTTGGGTCTTTTTACCAGGTCTATGGCTTCAGATATGCCTGCTGGACTAAATTCTCAAAACCTTCATCTGGGAGCCAGATCCATATTTCCAGATACCCACTGGAAATCTGGATGTTACAGGCATTTCAGGCTCTATATTGAAAGCCCACTGTCTCGGAAAATGTGACCTTCATCCTATGTTCCCCGTCCCAGTTAGCCAAGCCAGAAATTTGAATGTCACAAATGAGAGCTTCCTCTCCCTCTTCCCCTACACCTAATCACCTCTGCTTACATTCTCCCCAGATCTTTGCCTCACCCTTGCAGCCAGAGTGATCTTTCTAACACAAAAGTCTAATCATGCCCTTCATTCAAACATTCTCTGGCTCCTCTCCACTTCTAAGATGAAGTTCAAACCCAGTAGGCCACCATTTAAGAACTTTCTAATTTCTGCCTGTCAATTTCATATCTGCTCCAGTGTTCTCTATGCTCGGCAATAGTATTATTACTAAATAATAATAACCACTTATTGAGCATTTACTATGTGCCAGGTACTGGTAAGCAATTTATATCTACCGCTGCCTTTAACCCTTACACCAACGTATGCATTGGGTATTGTTAGTCTCCCCATTTGACAGATGGGCAATCTGAGGCTTGGAGAAGTTGAGTGGCTTGTTCAAAGTACACAGCCTGCACGTAGTGAGTCAGGAGTTGCAACCAGGCAGTCACCTGTGCCAGACAACCGCAAACAAAGCCATCATGCTATTCCCTTCATGCCTTGCTTTCTTATACCTCTGTGTTTTTGCACATGCTTTTCCCTCTGTATGGAATACCTGACCCTAGATCCTGAAAAATTAATACCGTACTTTAAAGCCACACTCAGATTGCACCACCTTTGAAAAGTCCTGTATTTTGGACATATTCTCTCCGAGGGACCTCTAGATTCCAGACTGCTGGAAATCAGAATCTAGATCTGTATCATCCAATGTGATATAATGGCACTAGCCACATGTGACTATTATGTACTTGAAATGTGGTGAGTCCAAATGGAGATCTGCTGTAAGTATAAAGTACAAATTTCGAAGACTTAGTAGGAAAAGGAGAATGTAGAATCTTATTCATAACTTTATATTGATTACATGTTGAGCTGGTAATATTTTGGATATGTGGGTTAAATATAGTAATTATTAAAATTTTACCTGTCACTTCTTTTAAAATATGGCTACTAGAAAAATTGAAATTATAAATGTGGCTTATATGGTATTTCCCTTGGCAAATCTGTTCTATAGTTTTTTGAAAAAGAAAACCTGGAGAATTGTGGACATGAAGGCTACTGCTGAAGCCATTGGGGAGCAAGGGGGCTCCTGGAAGAGGACACAGGGTGGGAAGGCCCCTGAGGGCTGAACCTAGAGCCAGCCCTCATGGGTGGGTGTTAGAAACCCCAGCTGGAGCAGGTGTAGAAGTGAGAAAAGAACAAAAATAGAATGTGTCCTGGACACCAGGGAGAAGCACTGTCCCGAGGAGGGTATGGTTCACACAGTCACCTGCAGCCTCCGGGTCAAGTACATGAAGGCCTGGAAAGCATCCCTTTGGGTGTGACAATCCAGCAGCCATTAGTAATGTAGTGAGCACTGTACCATCAGGCCATGGGGACAGAAGTCAGGTCCCAGAGACTGAGAGGTGAGTAAGTAGTAAGGAAGAGTTGAAGGGACCAGTGTAGACATCTCTTTGAGAACTTGCCTGAGAAGGAAGGGAGAGGCTGAAGATAAAGGAGAGAGAAAAAGACAGAAAAAGGTGCCTTAGTAGACTGGGGGATGCGGTTCCTCCAAGAAGGAGATTGGCCCACCCTAGGGGGAGATGTATAGATGCACAGGTAAGTGAGGTCTGGTGGTAAGAGGGACAGGTGAGTGAGGTGCCAGACACTGGAAGTCTACCTGATGGTTTTCACTGTCAAGCTGGAGAGCAAGCCCTTTACTGATTTAAAAAAAAAAAAAAAAAAAAGGCAAAGTACAGAGCAGCTTTGGAGAAGTCTCAGAAAAAGATGAAATAGCCTGGGTAGAGTATGGGAAAGAAAGTGAGTAGAGCCCACCGGCTTCCTCAAGACCCCCAGAGCACATGAAGAGGGGCCCAGGAATGGGCTGACTTATAGCCAAGGGTAGGATGAGAGAGGAGAGGACAGGAATAAAGGGGCATGGCTGTGGGGAGTGAGGCCAGGACAGTCCGACAGGCTCAGGGGTTCAGGAGGTACAGGGAATGGAGCCAGCAGCAAGAGTCTAAAGGCCCAGGGTCCTCATTTCCAAGTAGGAGCTCAGAACTGTTGGCTAAAAATAATGAATGAATGAATGAATGAATAAACCCCACATGATCTGTGTCACGGTTGCCATTGGCAGCCCATGGACCTAATCCATTCAGCACATATGTTCTGTTTGGATAACTTGGTTTTTATGACCAGAAGTATCAGCTTCTCATGAGAACTCAGAAGCCTGGTAATGCCGGCCTGCATTCTGCCCTGCATGGCAACAGTCAGCTAGAGTAGTAGTGGCAGCTATGTACTTACGCAGGTCAGCACTCTGCAGTTAGCCACAGACCCCACCACTCTGAGCTACTCTCTCTGGCCCCTGGAACATGTGAGTTTGCAACCCCTGCCCATGGTTTATATCTATAGCTGGTTTTCCAGAGCCCTGACAGCCCAGCCCCTCCCCTCCCTGGTCAGTGAATGTGGCCCAGGACTGTCCAAGTCCTTCCAACAGCCATGAGGCCAGCCCTGAGGACAACATCCCCAGAGAACTGAGTAGAACAGTCCTGTTTCCCTCATCTAGGCTGGGACCCAAGGTCATACTTGATTTTCTGGTAAAGCCTTCACCGTGATGACTCACTGAGCTTTCTATCAACTTGGTACAGGTCCAATAACTGAAAATAAGAATATAATGTTCTATATAAGTTTAAACCTCCCAAAGTTCTTTTATAAGTGTTACTTCTCCTCAATCCTCACAGCAAACCTGAATGGCAAATGTTTCTGCTTTTACTTTACAAATGGGAAAACCGAGGCCCAGAGAGGGTTCTTGAACTACTCAAAGCCTGAAAGCGAGGGCCTTACCTCAGCTGGGGGAGAGTTAACAGGCCAGGGTGTTAGAAATCCTGCCATAGCTACACTAAGGGGCAGAGCATAGAGATTAAGAGTCAAGACTCTGATATTAGGCTGTACTGGATTTACTCTTAACTTAAACTGTGATCTTGGGCAAGTGACAGTCTTGTGGAGCCTCGGTTTCTCCACCTGAGAAATTGGGGGGTGATAATAGACTCTCTTTTATAGGACTATTGTGAGGATTTTGGAGGGTGTTGCATGTAAGGAGCTTAACAACACTGCTTGGCATGGAGTAGGTGCTCAATGATCTCAATAACAGAAAGAGAAACACAGACGTGGGCAGGCATCATTCTTTGTGGGTGGTACCTGTTTCCTCTAAGAATTCTCCCAGGAAGCACCCTCCTGCCTCCACAGTTCTGAGGTTTAACAGCCCTCATGGGGCTGGAATGTTTTGTCATAAATGAATTACTTTGCCCTGAATTAAGGTGGGGCAAAATCCGGTGCTGCCATCATAGCTCAGGAGCCAAGCAGGAGGGTGGGTAATGGGGGAGGGGGAAGGGTGGGAGGCAGGGAGAAGAGAGCAGCTGAGAGCACTTGTCATAATGACCAGAGACCAACACATGTGTCTTACATGTGTACTGGACGTTGGGCTCTTGGCTTTCTTTACACAAGCTTGCCAGCTCCATGTTAGTGTTTTGTTTACCAATGAGGAAGCTAATGTCCTGAACAGTTAAGATGTTGTGGAAGGTCACACAGCTAGAAGAAAGCAGAGCCAGAATTCAAACCCAGCTCCAAAGCCTGTGAAGGCCCCATTCAACACCCTTCAAAACCGAGAAGACAGGCTCTGAGCCACAGAGAGATCTGCCCAAGGCCAGCTAGCTAGTGACTCGGTGGAGGATCAGGATGAGAACCCAGGTGTCCAGAGTCCCCTGGGCTCCATGAGCCCCATCATCTCCTACCATGTGATTCAATGCACGCGCATTCACACACACACACACACACACACACACGCGCGCAACCACAGGGACACTCCCATTCTCACACACACTTCTCTCTCCCAACTTCCTCAGCATGTTCCTCACCATCTTTGCTTCCCTTCCCAGAGGCTGCCCCGTCTTTCCATGGACCAGGGCCCTCTGTACGGTACAAACAAGCATGGCTACAGCTTAAGGGCAGAGGCTGGCTGGGGTAGATGGAAGGGCTGAAGCAGGTGGAGAGAGAGGGAATTTCTAAGAAAACTCACCTCCCGCTTGCAGTCTGGTTTCTGTCCCATCATTCACTAAAAGATCCCTTGCCAAGGTCCCCAGTGACCTCCGTGTTGCCAAACCCTACAGGCCTTTGTCGGTGCTCGCCTTCTCTGACCTGTCCGCACGGCTGACCACTCCCTGCTGTGGACCTCACCACCCATACTTCTGTAACCTGGTCTCCCCCCACCTTGTCCTCCCACCTTTCTGGCCAATATTTCTCAGGCCTCTTTGTATGCCCCTCTTCATTCTTCAGGGCTCTGTCCTCAACTTGTTTTCTCTTCCTATATGCTCTCACTGGACAGTTTTTATAACCATCATCCATATTCTGATGAACTGTAACTCTACTTCCAGCCCAAACCACAACCTGGAGCTCTAGACCTCTAAATCCAACCACCCCCAGGTTTCTCACCCAGCACCTCACCTGATCATATCCAAATGGACCTCACCTCTTGCCCTGCTCTGGGCCACGGGTTCAGAACAGCTCGCTCAGCACTTACCCCACGTCTGTGGCTCGCAAAGTCTCCTTGATTCCATCTTCTACGACGGCCTCAAACATGTGCTTTCTTCTCCATCCCTAGACCAGTCGTCACTCTCTCTCTATCTTAGGTCATTGCGACAGTCTCTTAACTGATTCCCCTCCCTCCAGCCTTGCCCATTCTCCTGGGGTTCCACACCACACTCAGAATATCCTTCTAAAATCCTAATCTGACCACAACATTCCCCTGCTTGAAAGCTCTCAGTATCTTTTTGTATTGCCCTCAGGATTAATTCTCAAAGCCTGACTCAATGTTCTCTCTAATCTCTTTCCCCGTGGTTTCCCTTCTCCTCACTTCCAGCCATTCCCTCTGACTCCCTCCAGCCCATGCCCTTTGTTCTGCCCCCACATATTACAAGATCTTTCTCTCCCACAAAGACTTGGCAAGGAGCTCTCTCCTTACTTTCCTATGCTTCCCCCTGAGGATCCCCGCTAAGAGGCCAGGAAATGGCCACTGTGACCTGGGGGTCAGCAGCGGGAAGGGGGTCATGGATTACCCTTACTGAGTGAGCTCCACCCACCTCAAGTCCTAGGGTTCATGCTCCTTCCTCAGAGCCCACCACCCTGTGCCACCCACCCACTCACCATCATGACATATGTGCTTAAGAGCTCGGCCAGGAACACTTGCACCATCTCCTTCTGCAGTATTGATTGTGCCCTTACTGTCCTAGACGATGAGACCATCCTGGAGCTCTGGGTGGACCTGAAACAGTAGCCCGAGCCCATGGGCAGAAATGAGACTCAAGTGCACTTGCTGCCCATCAGCCCTTCAACTCATAGCTGAGTTAATGGGTAACCCAGTGGCCTCTCCACACACACCTCCTCTTGCCCAGGGCTGCTGGAGGAGCTGGAATCAGAGACACCTGAGAGCCACAGGGATATGGAAAGGGACAGGGAGTAGATAGCTAGGCCACGCCCCTTCTTCCTTCTGGTAGGGACTGGACCAGTGAGAAGGGCACACCAATGAGGCCACTTTGCAGAGGGGGCAGAAGAGGATCTGATGAATGCCATCTGTGGTGCCAATAAGCCTTGGAAGAGAGTAGACAAGAAAGTGGAGCTCAGTTATCTGTCTGTCTGTCTGCCTGCCTGCCTGCCTATCTGTAGGAACCAGATCTCTGGAGACACAGTCAAGACATAAGGCAGGACCTGGCAACCACCAGACACTCTGCAAACAGCACAGGGTGGGGCAAAGTCTGCTCCTGGGCTCTATAAACAGCACTCAGGCCTGAAATATGCACCAGGTTCTGCCGAAGGTGAAGGGGTCTGCAAAGTACGCCAGGCTCTGCAACCAGGTCAACACAGAGGGATGTTTGTGAGTGAGTAAACAAATGAACAAACAAATGAGAGAGAGAGAGAGAGAAAAGGAGGGACTGGATCTTACTCTCTGGTGTATTCTCAGTGCCTAGCACAGTGCCAGGCACGTAGTAGGTGTGTAATATATATTGTTAAATGGATGGAAACCGGGAAATTTATATGTCTTTCTTTCTACTAGACCCCCAGGACTTTCTACAGTTCCTGACACATGGTAGATGTTTGATAAATATTTATTTAATAAACACTTGATTGGATAGACAGATAGTGAGTTATAGGCTCCAATATCTATTGGGGTTGGTGTATAGAGTTTGAGTTTAGAGAAGGTGATGAGTTCCAGAGGCTAAAGAGAAGAAACGGGTACAGATAACTCTTAAGTATAGCCTTAGTGCCTGTTAAGACTGGTGACCCTACCCCTGCTGAATGCCTGAAGTTGACACCAGACACTCACTACTTTACCCTGCTCAGGATAGCAACATCAGCCCCCAACCCCGTCCCAGGCTTTCCCCAGCCTCACAGAAGCAAAGAGTAAGCAGAGAGAGCGAGAAATGTAAGCCAGGCGTAGATAAAACACCTTCTACTTTTCTGGCCGAGAGCCCATGTTCATATCTCACTCAGCCCAGTCCTTGTCCTGTCCTTACCCCGGGGAAACAAACCCAGGCCTGTGCATGTGGAGGGCATGTAGAATTGCCTGAATAATCCACTGACTCCCATCCAACTCCAGCACCCATGTAGCATCAGGTAGGGGTTCTTGATCCCTATGATTGGCCTCTCTAGACCTGAAGAAGAGCCTATGAGCAGACTGAGGCAGATAGGAACTCGAGAACAGTCCTGAGAAGGTGCCAGAGGAGCAGAAAGTCAAAGACACCAAGAGAGTCTGGAACCTTGGCCCCTTCCTCCTCACCACATGGCAGGCAGTAGACAGTAAGCAACAAATAACCACCAACTAGCCACCGAACCACAGATTTTTCAAATGCCTGCTATGTCTGCTATGTTTAGGCACTGTAGTAAAGACCACTGGCATGACCTCTACTCCTGGGTAGAAATCTCATTAATTAAGCAATTACTATAAAGCGTGAGGAGTGTTGCCCACAGGTGAAGAGTGAGCACTGAGGGATCGTAAAGAGGAACCAAATGTCATAGAGATGGGAGTAAGAGGCTCTCCAAGAGAAATAAAAATTTAGGTCAAGAATAGAAGGCTGGCCAGGTAAAGGCTGGTCCTATCAGGAGAGGCGGGGAAAGTTCTGGGCATTGGAATGGCATGGCCAGAGAGGAGTGAGTGCAGGCCAGATGGCAGAAGGCAACATGGCCCATGTTAGGTAGTCTGAACTTAACCCAGAGGGCCAGGGGGCTCGGTGGAGGATTTAACCAAGACTGCCTCCTCTGTGGAGGCTGAGATGAGGGAGCAGGTGTAGAGGAATGGTGAGCAATCAGGAAGCTTCTATCCCAGACAGACAGAGGTGATGGCAATTGGAGCTCAGAAGGTGCCATGGAGATGGCTAGAAGACAGTCAAACCAACAGACCTTGGTGTTTGATGAAAGAGGAAAATGCAAAGGGAAGAGTCAGTGATGACCCCAGATTTTGGCTACAGTAGCAGAATGACACGTGACGCGGGAGAGACACTGCAGGTTTAGGCAGGGAGATGAGTCCCCTTCCAGGTGTGTTGAGTCTGAGGAGCCCATTAGACACCGAGATGGAGATGACCAATAAGGAGACAGCTGGTCATGTGGTCTCATTTAGGGACACACATTTGGAGGTCGCAGAATCATAGGTGGTCATTTGACCCACGGGCATAGACAAGATAGCTCAAGGAGAGGGTGTAGAATGAAAAAAAGGTATCTAAAAAAATTAGCCTACAAAGAAACTAACAGCCAACCTAAATAATATATGCTAACCAAGAAACTAAATACCTTACTACTCACCAACCCTTTGGCTAACTAATCAATTTGGCAACTTAACAACTGACTTTCCTATTAGCTAGTTCATTTAATTATCTAATCAATAAACCAACAGTAAACTATCCAACTAACCTCAAGTCAACCATTGAACTGCTAACCAACATTCATTCATTCAACACATTTATTGAGCATCTTCTTAGGAGTTAGGCACCTGAGATACAAAGTAAAAACTCAGTCTCCACCCTTGAGTTGCTCCAACTAGTGGGCAAAATGGATCATGGCAACACTATCAGAAGTAATTAGTCCCTGGGTAGGAGGCAAGACCTGAAGAAACTTTTGAAGAATGGGCAGATACATGGTGGCCTAAAGTGGCCACAGGGGAGTAGGGTAGTAATAGAGAGAACGGTGAGAGTGAGCACATTCTAGGTATTTTAGGAGACTAGATGTGAGGCATGGGGGAGACAGGAGGGTCAAGGACAAGGTCTTTACCTCTGGCTTGAGCAACAGAGGAGAAGGAGACCCTAGACTGAGCTGAGACTACAGGAAGAGGAATGGGTTTGGGGGGGAGTATAGGGAGCTATTTTCAGCTGGGATCGAGTTGTCTGTGGGACACCAGCGACTCTTTAGAAACAGGATCTAAAGCCTAGGAGAGAGTCCTGGGCTGAAGACAGCAACACCATCAGCATAGAGCAGGAACCATTTGTTCTCGCTCTCCAAAAGTGCACAAACAAATACCCCCGCTCATGTGGAGGTGACAAGCGGCGATGTAATGAGCAATAATGTAACAGGCAAGTACATTTGTATGTTAGAAGGTACATTGGTGTGTTAGAAGGTAGTACGTCCTAAGGGAGAAAGATCGAGCAAGGAACAGTAGTGGGGTATGATTTTAAATAGAGCAGACAGGGTAAGCCTCATCGAGAAGGTAGCATTTGAGCAAAGACATGAAGGAGGTGAGGGAGTGAGCCATGTGAATGACTGCAGGAAAAGTGTTTCAGGCAGAGGGAACAGTCACTGAAGGACTCTGAGCATGTTTGAAAGAAGGAGGGTCAGTGTGATTGGAGAGGGAAGAATGAGGGTAGCGTGGGGGAGGTCAGAGAGGAAACAAACTAGTTGGGCAGGGCCCTGGCACTGAAAGGACTTTGGCTTTTATTTCACCCCAAGAAACCTGAGCCTGAGAGGGTGAGAGGTAGCGAGCTCAGTTCAATCGAGCACCACCTATGTAGGGGCAGTTGGAAGTTGATGACCAGCCCCTGGACCCTTGTTTGGGTCTTTCTGAGCCTCCCTCGCCTCATCCCAAGGCCCGGCCTGTGCTTGGCCATGGGCACAGGAGAGAGAGGCTCATAGATCGTGGGGGGATGGGGGAGGAGGGTGTCTGGAGGGATCAGCTGTCATGTAGGAGAGGCCGAGTGGGGCAGGGAGGGTACTGGGTGTGCTGGGCGGAGGGTGGGAGGCTGACATGGAAGAGTGGTGCTTACCGCTTTTTCTTGTTTTCTTGAGCCATATTCTGTCTGAAATTTTTAAATGCTGTGGAGCCAAAGAGAGGTCGCTAGGGCTGGGGGACACAGAATTTGGCCCCACATTCTCATCAGACCTCAGCCCCGCTGCGGCTCGCCCCCCAGGGGAGAAGCCACAAGGACAGCTCCTATCAGTTCCAATTCCTCAACCCAGCCAAGCTGGAAGGGGGTGGGAGGGGTGGACATGCTTCAGCCAATGGGAAGAGGCCCTGGAGTTCCACCTCCTCTACCCATGCTGTCCTCAGGACCCCTGACCTCTGGACCAGGCCCTTCAGAGATCCTCCTGAACTTCCCAAGTCTGCACCCCAGCTTTGGACAGTGGAGATACCCACTGACTCCCCTCAGTGGCTCTACCCTCACGTATATGACTATTATTGCCTTTGGTCTAACTTCAAGCCCTCTTTCTGCTGACTTAAACTGTGACTTTCTAGAGCTGCTGCTTTGCACATGTGCATGCACACGCACGTACTCACATGTGCACACACGCATGCGCACACGCGCGTGCACACACACACACACACACACACACACAGGATGAGGTCCTAAAAATTCATTTAGCCCATACCCTCACCTCAGAGCAAAGTCTACTCTTCTCACTGTTTCCGAAAATTCTCCCTGGTATTTCCATTTTCCCCACAAATGACATCACGAATATAACCCTCGAGTTTCTCCATCCTGTATGTCCCCTTTGTCTTCTAGCCCAATTCCCTCTAGCTGCAGCACAAGTTCACTTCCTTAGCCCTGATTGCAGAAACACTCTGCGGGTGATGGTGGGAGAACTCCAGGGGTAGAGAAACCGCTCCGGCAAAGCCAGCAATAGACCCGCTCTCTGATCTGCCTCCCTTCTGCCTTGATCCAGAGTCTCTGGTCTCCATTCTCTGGTCCCACCCCCATGCTCTGCGGAAGGCCCAGCACAACACACCTTCCCAATCTCTGCTCCACCGCTGGTCCTCCCGAAGATCAATGTACTGGTAAGGAAACTGAAACCTGGAGCGTCACACAGCACCTCAGGACTAAACCAGAACAGACATCCAGCCTTCACCTCCCAGCTGGGGTTCCAAAACAGTTCCATGGTCACCTCCCCATATGGTCCCCAGGGAGTGCCACCCCCACGCCTGGGCCTCTGCCTAGAGCCAGACTCACTCTGCCAAATCACCTTACGTTTCTCAGAGTCTGCCTTGGGGGCTTCTCAGTTACAGCAGCTCATGGTTTTGCTCCTCTAGGACAGTCCCAGGCTCTGGCTGTTCCCCTAGGTGGGGCTCTGCTGTCCCTGTGTCCCTAGTCTAGAGCCTGCCTCCTTGGGGTGGCTCCAAGTGCTGCTTTGCTGCTCCAGGGGAGAGGTCAGTGGGGCAGGGGTTTGGCCAGTGCCACTTGAGCCAAGTCCAGATGCACTACCCAAAATAGCATCCTTCCTCTTGCCAGCAGCGCCATGGAGACTGAGTTCTGAGGCAAAGTACTTATGAGGTCAGAGGTGGAGCTCTGGGTGGACGCTGGGCCTCATGGTCCCAGAGGAAGGGCCTCCCCTCTAAGCCAGGCAACCAGCCCAGACCGAGAGGCAGCCTCCCAGGCCCCAGGTCCAGGGAAGTCTCCCGAGGCTGCTGAGCCTCCAGCTGGGGGGAGAGGTGCATAGAATGGGAACTGGAAAGTTCTCTGGAGGTCAACAATCAGGTGGAGGAACCTGGGAGAGGAATCCTGGGTTAGTCCTCAGGGAATCTCCATTTCAAAAGAGGAAGGGGAGACTCAGGCCCTGGACTTCCCTGGTCTGAGGGAAGGAGGACACATCAGCCATAGTTGCAGGGAAACCCTAGTCTGAGAGGAAAGGTAGAAAAGCCAAGCCTGGTCTTCTGCGGGTCCCTAGTCTAGGGTGGGACAGAAGAAGCCTTGGTCTCATCCTCGGGCGCCCGCATCAGAGCAGGGCAGGGGGAAGCCTAGGCCCTGCCCTCAAAAACACTTCCCTCCAGAGAGTCAATGGAGACCTCTATGAAGGAACCAAAGCCAACCAGAGTGTGGGGCTCTGACCCAGAGCTGCAGGAGCTCAGTGACTGAGGTAGGGTCAAGAGCAAGCCAAGGGACCAGCTGCTATCTGAGAGGACTTCTGGAGCTCAGGTATGGCTAGTCATCCAAGGATGGGGCAGGGTGAGATCAGAGCAGGTGACCCAGTGATGAGATAAAGGAGAATGGTTGCTGATCTGCACACTGTAAAGAGACTTGGAAATCTAACTATGGGAGGTGAACACACAGTGTAAATATATATATGCCTTACCGTTAAAATGTACAGCTGAAACTTATTTGATTTCATTAACCGATGTCACATAAGTAAGCAAATAAACAAAGAAACAAATAAATGAACAAATAAAGAAATAGACTTGCCCGGTGAAGTGGTGGATGGGGGCAGGGAGTCCAGGGAGCTTCTGAGGCCGGCAGCCCCTTGTTGTGGGGAGACAGTATAAGATTTAGTTGCCCAAAGCCAGCTCTGGTAATAGAACTGTCCTCTAGAGGGTGCCAACAGACCAGGCCAGGTCTGGAAGCCGCGTTGCTCAGATCCCTACCTCAACTTGCCCTGCAGGTCACTCTGCTCAGAGACAGGGGTCAGCTGCAGTCCTAGGGCTTCTTATTCAGAAGCTATCTTTAAGGAATGAACTGCTCCATTTCAGCCCCCCAGGCTGAGTCTTCACCCCTCACTCACCTCTGCAGACTCCAATGGGGCTCAAATTGCTAAATCCTTCCTTCAGTATAGGGGAGACATACCCTGGACATGGAAGACACCTGCCTTTATTCCTTTCCTGTGTATACTGTTGGGATGAGGGTGAGGTAAGGGTCAAAAGTGGAGGTGGGGCCTAGGATGAGGTCAGAGCTCTGGCAGAGTTGGATTGGGCTGGGATCATGTTGGTGAGGGTGGAAATTGGGATCCATGTGCGAGTAAGAGGTTAAGCCCTGGGCTCATTCACTGGGCTGGGTACTGGGAACCAGAGGTGGAGAAGACACAGTCCCATCCATTTCTTGGGAGAGATAGATAACTGGCAAGTAACTTAAGATACGTTGTGATAAAGTGAAGGGAATATAGGCAGCAGCTAGGCCATCCTAGAGGGGAGTAAGAATTTTCCAGAAGAGATGACATGCAAGCTGAATCCACTGAAGTGAGCAGGGGAGGGTGGGCTGGGGCTCACATTTTGAAGCCATTTGGACCCCGGTGGGATTGTGAGAAAATCTAATGAATTCTGGGAACTCTAAGTGGCTTGCAGAGGGCTGGAGAAGTGGGCAGGGGAAGACCATGAAGGACTTTGTCTCCCAATACACAGGATCAGACTTTATTCTAAGTGCCTGAGGAGCCCTTGAAGGGTTTTAAGCAAAAAGGAGAGTGAAGTAGGCCATCTGGGGTCTTCGAAGCCCTGGAGCATCCACTAGGCAGAGGCACAATTGGGCCTGGGCTTGGGAGAGGGGTCCACCTGCAGAGAGAACAGGAGATATCAGTACCTGTGCATTCACCTGGGAGTCAATGGAATTGCCAGGAAGCACGAAGGAGTGAGGCAAAGGAGAGGGGCAGGATTCTGGGGACAGAAGGGTGACTGGGGAATAGCAGCTGATGAGGGAAATGGAAACCCAGACACTAGGCTGCCAACAGACCATCAGGAGCTTGGAGGGGCTGTGAGCCCAGAGTTGGGTGTGAGGTGGGGCCAGCCTTGATGAGCTGGTAGGTTGGAGGGTAGCCACAGCACTAAAGAAGTGGTGGCTGAGGAGACAGAAAGTTCACCTGTGGAACGAGGAGAGGCAGATAAAGGGACCACGAGGCCGGGCGTTTGTGTCAGAGTTGGGTCTAGACAGAGCCTGGGGGGATATCCAGGGCCAATAGGGATGATAGAGGGCATGGAGGGGATCCCTAGGGTCCTGTTTTCACAGGGTAGGGTCTGAATAGAGCCACCAGATAAAATACAAGAGGCTAAATTAAATTCGAATTTCAGAGAAACAATTATGTGCAATATTTGGGACATATTTATACTAAAACACTATCCATTGTTTCTCTGAAATTCAAATTTAACTGGTGTCCTAGCTCTGAGTTGCAGAGAATAAAGTCCCCTCTAGATGCCTTGCACACTGACCTGGGTTTGAGTCCTGGCTGGGCATCAAATTTGCTGCATAACCTTGGCTCAGTCCCTGCCCCTAGGCCTGTTTCCTAGTCTGTAAAAGATGTTGACAGATGTGTGGTCCTCCCAACCATCTACTTTTGGTATCCGGACAGGGCCCAGGAAAAGGTTTATGAAGGCAGCAACAGACCATTAAATCAAAGACTAATTTGGTTGAAATGATAAATAGGTTGAAAGTGAAATGGTAATTTTAGTGTGCTACCGGGGCAGTTTTTGCAAAATTTGATGTTTTTTCAGGCTGTTAGTCCCTCTTTCAGAAGTTGTTCGATTTTTTCATTCTCATTTTCTCTGTAGTACACTATTTTTGCTAATGAAAGTTTGGAAATAACCCAGTGCTCATCAACCTCCCATTTCTTACTCACTACACTAAAATTCTTACAATGTGAACTGGTGAATGGGGATATATTAATGTTCAACCTAACTGAAAATTTAAATATTTATGAACACATAGCCAGCAAGTTGAGCAGATACAACTGTCTATCATTGAAGTGGAAATTTTTAAAATAGAAAACAAATTTTAAAATCTCAGATCCTTTTATCTATGTATTACCTAAAATACAAACAAGTCAAAAGAACCTTAAAAGACATGGCAAGTCCTGATTCCATGATGACTACTACTAACATTTTAGTAGGTTTCCTTCTAATCCTTTTTTCCTGTATACACATATACATGTCCTTCCCCATTTTGTCAACAATAAGTGGAATAAAAGCTTTGTAAAGTTTTGTACAGTACTTTGTTCACACAAACATTTACTGAGAGCATCTTTTCATGCCAGTAAGTTCACATCCGCATCATGTATGTGGCTGTACAGCACAGAATCGCTTTCAGTTTAAAGTTCTGCAACTCCTCTATTATGAACATCACAGGACAGACACAATTGGCTGAAACCCAATTAGGAATGAACGTGCAAATAGAAATTTTAAAAAATCAAACTGAAGAAAAATGTTCAAATATGTTAAAACTAATCTAAACTTTCCCAAAATGCCCCCCAAAGTGGTGATATATAAAAAGCTAATCATTTCAGCTAATTTGTTTCAACTAACATGCTGTTTAATTAACTTACCTATCATGTAAACTGCTTTCAAGCAAATGATTTTATTAGACTTGGGATTTTTCAGACTCTTTTGTGACCTAGAATCCTTCGTATAACTCAGGAGCAAGGTAGCAACTTGCCCAAGATCAGGTCCCCCCAGGTAAGAGAAGTGGGGGCTAAGTGGCTAGACTGGGGATGGGTGGGGGCAAAGGCAGGACCCAGGATGATTTTAACCTTGACACTCTGCAATGACCAGATCCCCCTCTCCCCTCAGCCCAAGCTCTTATCCTTCATTCTCAGAGTCATGCCCGGACCTCCAGGACAGAGTGGACAGATACTAGAGCAGACAAGGTCAGGAGGCACAGCCAGTTTCCCAAGGGCAAACATCCTGTATGTAAGGAACCAGAATTCAAACCCAGCCTTGCTCCACTCTAACGCTCATGTTAGGCTGCCCAATTTGGCATCAGGTATCAGGCCTATCCCTTTCTACTATGAGCTGGAACTGTCAGGGGAGACTTCCTGGAGATGGCAGTTTCATCAACACAGTTGGGAGATGACACTGAAGGAATTCGTATGTGTGAGAAGCGTTTGTGTCTGTATATGTCTGTATGTAAACATGTATATGTGTGAATGGGTAGGTGTGTGTGTGCATGTGCGTATATGCATCTGATCTTACCTGTGAAAACCTCTCTGCAGGCTTTTGCTCTCTTCTGTCTCTCTCTCTCTTTCACACACACACACACACACACACACACACACACACACACACACACACAGAGATTCTTCCACATATGCGTATGTGCCCATTCCACTGGGTTAATATTTTCCTGCCTGCGTCAGCATGGTCCCAGTCAGTGGGCAGCTCACTGCAAAAACGTGCCCTATCTGATCTGGTCAGGTTCTATGGGCTTAAAACAGGGGGCTTGGCGTGGGCAAGGAGCCCATTTCAGTAACCCCAGGGCAAACTACTCTCTCTCCACTCTCTTGCTCAGCCTGAGAAAGTAGGCAGGTCCGGTGGCCCAGCAGCTCCAGTGTGATGTGATTGCCACTCACACCGAGGGCTCCCGAGTGGGGCAGCCTCCCTTCCTCTCTCCAGAGGGACAAGGCCAGTGACTCCCTGCGATACCTCCCTGGTCCCTTGTTTTTGCCTAAATCTCAAGGCTTCTCCAAACACAGATGTTCCATTGAGTAAACACGAAGTAGAGACCTAGGGGAAACAGTGTACCGACTTCAGTAGAAAAGCATGCCACCCTGTGGGAGGGTGGGATTTTATTTACAGCTTTCCAGAAACATGGTGATTGCACAAAGGGACTGTACAGAGGTCTGTGTGGGCAAGGACTGGGGCATGGGCACCCACAGGCGTTGAGCCTCAACCAGGAAGGCTAGGTGGAACACTGGGACCCTGAGTAGGGTGGGGCCTTCCCGGTTCCCGAGCCTCTCCCAGTGTCAGTGGAGGGTCCTTCCACACCCAAACCATTACCTGGGTGCAGGCTGTGCCAGATTGGGCTGGGCAGGCAGACACAGTCTCTTCTGCTCTGGGCACAGCCCAAGGCCCACGGTGAGTCAGTCGAGGATACTCTAATGCACCTCTGTACGCGACAAGGGTGGAGCATGGAAGGAGGATGACGACCACCAGTGAGGTTGTTCCCCATGGCGCAGGCTTAATGGCTTCTAGCCTCCCTCACACTTTGCGTCTGGGCAGTCTCCTCCCACCCTAGCGCTGCTTCTGACTTTCACGGCCCTTGCCACTTTTGCCTTTATGGGCCCCCTCCTCCTCAAAAAAATCAAATAAAAATTATGTATTACAACTGTGTTGATATAAAGACCAACATATTAACACTGTATATGAAAACATTTTCTTGAACCTACGAGTTCATTTTTTTTCTTATGTTAAAACAAAACATTTTTTGTGGGCCTTTAAATAGAACATCTTAGACGACATTATATCTAGAGAAGTTGGCCCTGCACATCCCTGACGTCCTCTCTGACTGCACAAACACTGCCATCTCTCCAGTCCTATTGCCAGCCCAGATCTCACTCCACTGTTCCAGAGCAAACGATCCAACATCACTGCTGTTCTTTCTCGTAAGTTTAATGGACATATCTACCTTCGCCTGCTCCAACCCGACTTTATCCAAACTTCTCCCAAATCTATCCACTCGGGTTTCATCAGTCTTTTTTCTTTCTTCTTTTTTTATGAAGTATTTTAAATTCCAGCCATTATGTCATTTCACGCCTACATTCTTCAATATTCTCTAAAATATATGAACAATTTCTTATGTAATCACGATATGCTCCCGTGGAATTATTGAGTATCCACAATCGTTTCAAAATGCCTTTTTGCATTAATTTGTTGGTTGGTTTGAGGCAGGATCCAAACAGTTCACACATTACATTGAGTTAAATGCTCTCTTAAATGTGAGCTGTTAGTTCCCTTTTCTCCCCGTATTTGTTCATGTCACTGATTTGAGTAAATGTCGTTCTACAGGAGTCCATGTTCTGGATTTGTCTGTTTGGTTCCTTATGGTGTCATTTAACTTTTCCTCCATCCCTTGCATTTCTTAGAATATACAGGAAGTTAGCTCTGATGGTAAGATTTTATTTAGGTTCGATTTTGGTGGGGGGGAGGGGGAATCGTTTGTGAATAGTGCTGTGCGCTTCCTCTTGCAACTCATCCAGAGGCACAATCAGTGGTTCAGAGGGTGGCAGCCTGATCCCTCCATTGTCGAGTTTGCCGTCAGCCATTCACCTTCTGGTTCCATCCTTTGATTTTTGCCTAAATCAATTTTAAAATCTTTTCACACTAAAGTATTTTAAAGGAGACACTCTGAGCAGCAATTTCTTAACCCACAGAAAAGAAAGATCTGATAATAGTGGAGTCTCTGATACCGGGTTAATCAGAACAAAAAGGGAGTCAGGATCAGGGAGGCTTCGCAGGAGGATAAAAGCGTGAGGTGGTGACCAGAAGTCTGAATCTGGGGCTTGTTTGGGGTTTGACTATTCAGGGAGGACTGCCCCATTCAGGTGGTGAGCTATGGTTTATAGCTCAGGCTTTATAGCCAGGCAAACCTGAGCTTGAATCCAGTTCAGTCTCTTAATTGGCATTAGGTAACTTTGAGCAAGATATTTAACTGGGTGTCTTCAACTGTGAGATGGAGATACTAATCTTCACCTGGAAGGATTGTTGAGAGAATGGTAAGGGGCGTAGGGAGTGCCTGGTGGAGAGTAAACACTGTGGTGGAGAGGATGTCTATTTGAGGAAGGGGACCCTGGACCCCACCCCTCCTGCCCTAACCAAGTCTTGCTTGACGCCAGAGCCAGATAGAACTGGAGGTGGAGTGTATGCTCATTCCACAGACAACAAGACCGAAGCCCATGGACTTCCACTCAGACCAAGAGCCACTCCAGCCTTGTGAGCCTGATCTTCTAGCCCTTCGCGTTGCAAACTGGCCACTCAGCTAACGGGTCTTCACTCTGATTGGTTCCCGCCTGGGGGCGGGGCTGCCCCAGGCAGCTGCAATCGCCAGCTCAGCCAACAAACAGCAGGCTCACCTAGTGGCTGGGCGATCCACCTGTGACAAGGCGTTGGACAGGCACTTTCCTGGGGACGTCCTGGCCTGTATAGTATATTGTGCATAGCAGATGCATAATAAATATATAATGAGAGGTCTATGGCCATGCCACCCTGAACATGCCCCATCTCGTCTGATCTCGGAAGCTAAGCAGGGTCAGGTCTGGTTAGTACTTGGATGGGAGACCACCTAGGAAGACCAGCTGCTGTAGGCGTTAAAAAAATGTATATTGAGAGAATTGAGCTCCCACTTCCCTGAGTGGGCGAGAACTAAGTTATCAGGGATGGCGACTACGCCTGTGTGTGAGTGGGGATTTGGGCATCCCCGGCATTCATGGCCCCAAGCCCCGAAGCCCTGACGTGAACAGCCAGGGTCTAGCAGAGAACCCAGAGCTCTCTACTCCTGCCCTTGTTCCTGCCTGTTTACTCTTGCCTTAACTGCTCCCACCCACAACCCTGGACTCCAGTTAGCCTCTCGCTTGCTTACCACAGCAGCGGAGGCAAACAGCCTAGGGCTTCAGTGAGATGGGGACGGGGTGTCCAAACACCTCCCCTGCCCCTGTCCCAACCACATCCTATTAACAGCACTCAAACGACTGGGCACTAGCGCCCCCTGTTGCCGGTCTAACCTGACTCCTTTGGCCTGAGCCCGCTAGAGGCACTACCCACGAGCCCCCTCCTCCTGATTCCCCACAAGAGACTGGCAGGGCCAGCCTTAGCCGCAGGGTCCTTTTCTGAGGGGAGACACATGGCTTTATGCAGCCCAGCCCATACACCTTCACTGTGGCTTCCAAGTTTTCTTTTCACGTCACCTGTGCTACTTTCCTTTCTTGTTTTGTTGACTTTGGTGCTGTCTGTTTGCTTAGGCTAAGCCTACAACCTCCTGGATAAAAACTCTGAACCTGGGAAAGTGTGAATCTGAGAGATAGCGAGCTGGGGTTGTGGAGGCAGGGGCAGGGGTTTGGAATGAGAGACCAGGAAAGCTGTGAGCTGGTTCCCAACCTCAGTCTGAGGGACACTGCTGCTCACCCCCAGCAGGCAAGCAGGGTTGGGAGGAGGCAGGGATGGGTGGACAGACTTTCTGAGCTTTTCACTTCAGGCAGGTCTTGGCCTGTAATGTAATTTGTTTTGAAGCTCAGCCCCAGAATTCTAAATGCCTAACTTCTTCAGGTAACTTGAACACCCCTTGTAGGTCAGAGTGCAAGTTCTCTGGAGATTGTTACCTGCTTTTAACCCCTGGTCCAACCGAGCAACTTGGGACACTGCCATTCCTCATGTGAGGCCCCTAGCACCAAGCCGCCTGCCTTTCCCAACACCCCCATGAGAATCTGTTCTCCAAAAGCCTTGGAGGTGGCCCTCCAGGAATTATTGGCCCCTTCACATTTTACAGTAAGACAGTCGAGCCCCAGAGAAGGTAAAGGAACATCTCCAAAGTCACTAAGTGAGAGCCTGGAGTAGAACCCAGTCTTGCTGGCTCCTAACCCAGGCTCTGTGCCCTATTTTAAGCATCTCTCAGATCTTGGAGCATGATGGGAAGGCCCTGCTGCAGGCCCTGGATGCTGTGGCAGGAGCCAGCACACCCAGACATGAGTGTCCATGCACACAGTGTGCCAGTGCACACAGTGCCACACAAAGCAGAGGCAACTTGGAGCTGATGTGCAGTCCTCATATCCCACCAGGCCAGACACCACCTGGACTCTAATGTCCTTCCCACCTGCAGAGGGGGTGAGAGAAAGCTCTGGCTCGATGCCCACCCACCACACTCACTGCTCTTGGCCTGCCTGTGTGTCCTGTGGGGTGTGTATGCCTTCTCAGAGTTAAGATGGGGAGCCACCTTGGCCTGCAACCAGGAGCTTAAAGGATAAGCTTAGAAAAACCGCTGCCATCACTATGGGCTTAGAGCTCCCAGCTCTGCCAGCTGGTCCAGCCAAGCCCTTGTTGGGGAGGATGAGCTGTCATCAGGGAGCCCTCTTCGCCTGCCACCCACCCAGGCCTCCTCCTCTCTTGGCTCAGCCATCTCCAAAGCTGCATCCCTCCTTCAGAGAGATACCTGCACTCATGCACGTGTGCCTTGGGGAGAGCTGTGTGTTCACCCATACTACCTCTACCTCATACCACACACACCCTCCATATCTGGGGCCCATGTCTTTGCACATCCCACATGGGCTGTGTGCACAGGGACTTTCCCAGCCTGTATGCACAGTTAGACATGGGGGCACGCATCTCAGACTCAGGCATATAACACAGCATGTACACATACCCCATATAGACGAACACACAGGTTCTCCATTCTACCAGGGCCATATGAGGGGTGACTCACCTGCTAATCCATGGGATCTGCTGAGCCAGAACAATGGGAAGCCCCAAGCTGACAGTTGTCGCCTCAGGGAACCAACACCCTGCGTGGGGCCCGCCCTACCACCATCTTCCAGCACACCCCAACCCTCCCCTTCAATCCTATTACCTCCTGCCCATACCCTCACATAGGACTCATGACAGAAAGGCACCTCTATTCTTTTCAATTTCATATATACATACTCATACATATGCATATACACACACACACATACACACATATATATATATATATATATATACACACATACATATATATATATTCAGCTGAGCTGTTGTCTGTCACTCTACCTTGAGGGCTGCCATCAAACTTTTGCTGTTAAATACAGATGCCCTAGGGGAAAAACTGGGATGGTAAGCATTACCCATCCTCTCTCCTCTCCCCTGTCCAAACCCTATGCCTCCTATCTGTACCCCCTCCATGGAAGCTCTTCTATCAACGATAATTCACACTTCTCCCCACTCTTAGCTTGCATACACTTGAGCCAAGAGCCCCACTCTGGGCCCAGACAGGCTCTGTTCCCTCTTATCTTCCTCTTGCAACAGTGTATTCCTGCTTAGGAGTTTGTACCCAAGACTGGGAGCTCCCTAAGAATGGAGGGGCAGTCTACAAACAGAGAACCAGAAGGCCAGAGTGGTCAGGTGAGTGTGTTATCCATTTGATGAAGGAAGCTAGTAAAGCCCACCTACCCCTGGCTCCTCATACCCCATCATTACTGAGTCAAGTCCTGCTGGATCTGAAGAATGTCCTAAAACTTTTACTATATGCCAGGCATATCTGTCAATACATGATCAAATGTACATGCATTAAAATTAAGAAACAACACTCAAAGTCTCACTATCTTTCTAGTCCGAAAATAGAACATACAGTGGTTAAGAGTGTGGCCTCTGAAGCCAAATTGTTGGGTTCAAATCCAAGCTCTACTGCTTACTCATGATTTAACCTCTCTGTGCCTCAGTTTCTTCATCTGGAAAAAGGATATATGAGTATCTATCTACCTCGTGAAGTTCTTGTGAATACTAAATGAGCTAATAACACACACGGAGTGCTGAGGAGTGGCCCTGGCCTATGGTAAGTGCTCCTAAGAGTTTGCTACTACTGCTCCCTTTCCCTCCACTAATTCACTGTCTTATAATCTGTCCCTAACAAGCCAATCTTTGCACATCTGTCAATGCGATCTTCTAAACACAGGTCCGATGGGGTCTCTCCAGTATTCAGAATCCTTCCATGGTTTCTCATGGCCCTCAGGGTAGCGTCTGGCTCCCTATCTGTGCTCACAAGGCCCTTCACATCTGCCCCAGTGCTCCAGCCTCGCCACCTCTCCTCTCGTTTTTTCTTGAACCCCCAGGACCCCCTGGACCCTCTTCACCTAGAACCCTCTGTCCCATGTACTGGCAAACGCTTAACAACTAGCTCTCTGGAAAAAATGAGTATGTATGTGTGTATGTGTGTGTGTGTGTGTGTGTATCTATATATACACACACACACACACATATACATATATACATAAGTTTATTCTAAATTTACTGATACGAAGTCGTAAAATAGCACACAACTTACCAATACTAAATATACATATTTAAATACATATTTATATATATTAATACTAAAATGTACCGTGCTCTTTAATTGCGAATTCTGCAGCACAAACTGTTCTGTAGAATGCTTGCTTTGATCTTTGCCGATCCTTATATCTGTAGCCAACCTGTGATTGCAATGCATCCAGGACTTGACAAAATCAGACTATGAATAAATTCTTGGTTACTATCCAATTCCACAAAAAGTCATTCACATCATTAACTAACAAGTATAGTTCCAACATAAATGTTTGTGTTGGATAATGATAGTTTCATTTACATTAAAAGAGTAAGATAAAAGTAAAAGAATGAAGACATGAGTCGAAACCTCACTCATTCGTCACTGATATGTGACCTCTTTTGCTGGATTTGATGATAGTTTCCAAATATTGAAAGAATGTTTCCTCAAGGTTGTGTGCTATTCACAATGTAATGGCTACAGACATGACAAACTTTTAAGTTTAATCTGCGTTATTAACGTTTTCTCCATCACTTTCTTAAGTCTAGAGCAAGGGTCGATCAACTTTTTTGTTATGGGTCAAATATTAATAAATATCTTAGGTTTTGCAGGCCATACAGTCTCTGTTGCAAATACTCAGCTCTGCCACTGCAGCATGAGAGCAGCTGTAGACAATATGTAAACAGACGGCTCTATTCCAGCACGACTTTATTCGTGGACACTAAAATTCAAATTCTTTATCGCTTCCACATGTCATGAAATATTCTTTCTTATGATTTTTTCCAACCATTGAAAAATATAAAAACCATTTTTAGCTCCCAGGCTGGCTTTGGCCTACAGGCTATCGTTTGTCAACGCTTCATTCATGAAATCAATCAAAACAATAAATGAAGCCCTGCGTTGTAGTGTTGGTCAATTTCAACAATGTAAACACTGCCGCGAAGGCCTATTTCAAACTATCAATGTGACGTCACTGAACAGGAAGTTGGGTAGCAATGAGCAACAGCACACCATTATACAGTTTCTCCACCTTAAAGGCTCAATAGATGTAAGTGACTTTAAGGGCATAGATAACAATAAAATGTCATAACAAATAAGAAGTGATGAGTTTGATTATTTATTACCTTTGTTTTAAAAATAATGTATATAATTACACATTTATATAATTCAATGCTTAATAATGGCTGTGTTTAATTAACAGTTTGGAAAATTTTTGAAACTTACTTGGCTCCTGCAAGCCTGTTGGGATGGCTCCAGAGCCTCTGTCATCCCTCACGGCCTCTCTGGCCAATGCCAACTGACTCTTCCAGACTCAGCATCCACGTTACCTCTGCCCTGACCTTTCCAAGGCTGGATGTGGCACTTTCTACAGGTTCCCATAGCTGTTTGGGCTTTTCTCTTTCAGAGCCAGTAAGAATTAAGCTACCTCACTTATTTGCTTGCCTGTTTTCCCTCAGAGGAAACACAAAGACCAACAATCTTGTTCACCTCTCCATCCCCAGGGCTTAGAAAATGCCTGGCAGATAGAAGGAACTCCGTGAATATTTGTGTTATGAAATAGACTGAAAAGCCTTGTGGAGATATGCGGGACAAAGAGACAGGATTAGGGAAGTGGGAGTCTAATGAGAGGAGCTTAAACCAGGGCTAATAATGTCTGGGAAGGCAGGATCAGAATATTCCCTAATTATCATAGAGACCTTCAGGTAGGGATGTCTGATCAGGCTACTTGCATCCTAAAGGCTACTCTGCCCCCAACAAGTCCAGGCTCCCCCATCTCTACCCTACTCAGCTCAAATTTCAGCTGTGTTCTCTTAGCTCCCCAGGACTTCAGGAGTAACTTACAAGGAGGACTCCCTCATCTTCAATGGCCATGTCAGGGAGTGCTTGGTCTTTGGTAGGCAAGGACCAAGGAGATTCTCCCCATTACATAGAGGAACAACTGAAGTCCAGGGCTGAGAGGTGACTGACCCAACCTTAGATGTCCCAGGGCTGCTTCTTTAGCTGTGAATTCCTCAAACCCTGTCTGAGGGCTACAGGCTAACTTGTTCCCCAGGTTATCTTATCCTTTCTAACAAGACAGCCCTCTCTCCCAGGGAGGTGCTGGACGGTATGGATTTTCCCTTTCCTCCTGGGAAGCAGCCCAAATCAAGAAGCACTTCATCTTCCCTCGCCATCTACCATCTACCATCTACCTTCACCTGCCCCACCTGTAGTCTAACCTGAATCCCTTCTGCTTTGATGACTATGCTTTGCCTTCCCAGAATGGGACCTTGGCTCCCATCCTAGAAGTGACCTCACCAAGGGGTTGTTCTCCACCCCTGAGCCCCTCCCCAGCCTCACAGTAGAATCAGGACCCATAGCCCAACACAGCATGTTTTCACAGTTCCTGAAAGTAGTCATCAAACAAGGACAGCCGGCTTGCTGGAGCCACCTCTCCCATCCTTGACCTTTGGCTGACATCCACCCTCGTCTACCCCCTCTCTACAATACATACACACACACACCCCATCCTGGGGCCCAGGCTCCACTGTCCACCTGTCCAGACTTGCCTTCTGTCCTGCTGACTGACACACCCAACCCGGCCAATACCCTTTGGTAGAATATCTCACTCAGATCAGAGAGAGGAATAGAAAGAGGGAGTCTGAGGGGTCAACTTCCAGTCATGCCCATGGCTGACATCCCTTCCTCAGATTGGGAAATTCCATTAAAAACCCAAGGCCGAGGTCTCCAAATGCCCCAGTTTTATGGGTGAACAAAATGAGGTCCCAACAGGAACTCGAGAGTGTGGGCCATGAGAGCTGACCCAAGGCCTCAGGGTAAATTAGTGGCAGGGACAGAGTCCTATGCATAGCCTCCCATCCCTGAACAGGGTGGCCTCCTTGCTGCATACTGCCACCAGCAAGGAGAGTCAGAGGGTTCCGCTGAGGAAACTGGGGGTACCAGAGGAGTCATAGGTGGGTTCCAGCTCTGGCAGAGGATAACCTTGCCCTACAGAATTTTGAGAGATTGGACACCTCTCGAATCACTCCTAGCTTAGTGCTAAAGAGAGGAAACAGACCATCTCAGCCAGTAATCAGGGTTCCTTACCAGTGGCATACTATACGGAAGTGGGGGTGGAAGCAAGCATTTGTTGGGAACAAGCAATAGTGGGTGCATCATTGGCAAAGAACTTAAAAACAATAAAACTGAATAAAAGTCTGTTTCTTGTTTTCACCATCAGCAGCAATTCTAAACAAGTCAGTAATAAAATACTTCTCTCAGATGGGATAGACCACTCCTACTGTCCCCACTTGGTACACCACGATTCCTAACTACATATTCACCCTCAAATTCTGCCTACCAAATCCACATTATTTCTTAGATTATAAGACAATTTCATCTCTTTAAGAGAATTGATGGGTTCTTCAGGGACATCTTTTTCTTAATGTCTACTTCTGAGCTTCTTAAAAAGTATGAATTAGTTCCCACAAGGGTACTTGGTTTATTCTTTATTCATTCATTCATTCATTCATTCATTCATTCGACATCCATGGAAGCCCTACCAAGTGATAGGTACCAGATGTTCAAATGGAAAACAAGTCACAGTCGCAGTACTGGAGGGCTTACAAGGCAGTAGGGAAGCTGGTGAGTAAATAAGAAGTTACAGTGCGGATATCAGAGGTAATAAGCACAAGGGTCTGTGAGTGTTGAGAGGAGGGGCACCAAACCAAGCTCAGGGGTAGGGCGTGGCAATCAGGACGCCTTTCTGAAAGAAGGGACATCCATTTGAACAACCGAGAAGGAGTTAGCCAAGCAAAAGTGTGTGGGGTGAATGGATGTTTTCCCCTGGAGAAGAGATAAGTCATGTAAAGGCCTGGAGGAAGCCTGGGAAATACCAACAGCAAAATTCTGTGTGGCTGGAGTAGGGTGGGAGCCCGGTGATGACAGAGGTCAGCATGAGACAGATCATGAACTGTCTTATACTTGCTCCTAAGAGTGATGGGTGTCATTGAAGGGTTATAAACAGGGGAGGGGCAGGAGTAAATTAGTGTATTAGAAAGCTCAGCTTGGCTATAGCTCAGAAGGCATGAATTTGGGGTGGGAGGAGCAAGAGTAGAGCAGAGAAACTGGTTAGGAGGCAGTTACAGGAAGGCAAGAGATGGTGGTAGCCAGAACAAAGGGAGTAGCATTAGGAATGGAAAAAGGGGTTAGTTAGATTGGAGCACAGTGCTGAGAAATGATTGACTGTTGGGGTGCTGGAGCAGGAAGCATGGAGTGACTCCCAGGTGTCTGGCTGGGGTGGTACCCCTCTCTGAGATAGGAACAAAGGAGGAGGAGTAGACTTAGAGCATAATTGGGTCTTATTTTCCTATTTCTGATAAGAATTTCTCAAATTCACATTATGTCTTATATGTGCATCACGTATGTGGGATTTTTTGGTTTTGTAGATCAAGGAAGCCCTTGAAACACTCTGCGTAAGTGGGGGGATTACTCCGAAGAATCAAAGTGAAAATTAGTGAGAGGTGCAGCAAAAAAGGGTACATTTAATTAACTCCACCACACTTTATCATTCATTCAGGCTGAGTATTTGGGAGATATAAAAGAAGCCTAGCTGCAGAAATCAAATAAAAAAGTAATATAGGATTATAAAATACTGACACTTACACATAAAACATTATTTTTGTCTCTTTGTTGTCAGTTATTTTTTACAAATGTATAGCTTTTATTATAAAAATAGTAATGCCCATCAAAGAATATAGAAAACTATAAGAAATAAAAATAAATTACTCACAATTCAGAAACAACACAATGCCTATTATTCTTTCACTGTTTCATTTTTTAATCTTTCTAAGTACTCTGTTGACACAACTGAATAATTCTGTATACGCTTGTTTGTATAATGCCCTTTTCACATAATGCCACAATTATAGAATAATTAGCAACTCTTCAGAACCATGCTTTTCCTAACTAACAGACAAATCATACTTTATTTATTCTATCTCTATCATTGGGTATTTAGTTTGTTTTCAAGTGCTTATGTCAAACCAGCTAAATAGCCCTTGAAATATTCAAAATACTCAAAAATAAATGAAAGGGACACCAAAAATACAACAGGGAATAAACAAGTTAGTATGCATACAGCACCTAGCACAGTGCCTGGCACTGTCTGGTGCTCTACAAATAGTGTTTATTCACTCAACAGACATTCTTGAGCCCCTACCAGAAGCCAGGCACTGTGCTAGGCTCTGGGGACCTGGCAATAACACAGATGGACACAGTTGCTGCCCTCCCGGAGTGTCCTATCCGGTGGGCAAGAAGGCCTTATACACACAACTATATGAATGAATAGTTGACCATAAGTATTATGTGTCAAGGCACTGGGGGATATGAGAATATATCATAGGGAGGGGAAGGCGATAGTTGAGGGTACATAAGGGAATTCTAAAAAGGGAAATAATAGTCCATTTAATAAATGGAGATTTTTGATCTAGGCTGGCCTCAGAGGACAGCCTACATAGGACCGAAATGAAGACCTGCCAGAGCAGAGATCAATGGTAAGGTGTGTGACAATTCCAGGAAGGGAAGCCCAGACGAAGCCAGAGGCTGGAAAGGCAGGGGCAAAGGCTCAGAGGTCGGGACTTGTTTCAGATGTCTACACCATAGAGGAATGCTCATCTCAGGACCTCATTGAGGCACTGAGGATAAGGAGGATGTTGATGATAGTGACAGGGGTGGAGGCAGAGATGGGCGGGGATGGTGAACTAATAGAAGGGATGGAAAAAAATGTGACAGTTCAGAGGACTTAGGTGATGACAACTGGTACGAGTGGTGACAATCAAGGTGACGGGGGAGATGGGAATGGAACTAGGCAGTGATTAGGGTTGGGGCAGGGGAAGTTGATAAAGACAGGGTTGGTTCGGACAGCAACAGCCTTGGGCATGGGGCTGGGACTAGGATGGCAACAATGCCGGGGAAGGTAACACAGTGATGGGAATTGGGTCAAGTGACAGCATAATTAAGAAAGGAGCAGTGGTTGTGATGCAGGCATGATGGTGAAGGTGACAAATGAGTGACAGGGTCAGAGATGAATTGTGACCATGAAGGTGACCCAAAGGTGACAAGAAGTGTGGGTAGTGATGATGTCTGTGCTGGTGGTGAACTAGAAACACCACCCTGCCCCCTCCCCTGTGTTTCAACATCAGAACTGTTTCCTAGGCCTCAAGTCCCATGACTCAGAATCAGGCATCAGCCAAGCCCCAGATAAGATCTCCAGGTGCAGCCACAACCAGGGGGGTGCCTCTCCTGGCTGTGCCTAGGCCCATCAAGGTAGCTGGGCATGGAACCTGAGTGTCATTTCTGCCTCCTCCTTCCTGGGTCTGCATCCACCCCATCTGAGGTCTACCAGGAACCCATAACCTCCCCTTCCTTGGGGAATATAACCTTAGTCTCAACTGTCCTAGCCAGGGCTTTGTCTGTTCCACTAGCTTCTCCCACAACTGACACCATTAGAAGTTTCTGAGCCTTCTAAATGCTTTGTCATAACCATTTCCTGGGATAAGAGAAAAGAGAAGGTAGGCTTCAAGGCAGGTGGGGGTGGGGGTTCTGAATAATCCTATCCATTCTCCCCACAAATAATTACTGGGCTCTTTGCAAAGTATAAGGTCCTGGCTTGTACAATTGGACCTGTGTCTCCCTGTCTCCATGAAGCTCAGGCTGGGGAACAGACATGTAAATGCCAGGGAGAGCAAATAGCATTGGGGAGAGTGCTATTCTCTTGTAATAGAGGGGGGCAAACTGCTTTTTAAAACCTGAGGAGAGTGGGTCCCTAACCTTTTTGGCACCAGGGACCGGTGCTCCTGATGGAGCTGAGGCCGTGATGCTAGTGCTGGGGGAGCTGCTGCGTATACGGATGAAGCTTCACTCACTTGTCCATTGCTCACCTTCTGCTGTGGGGCCTGGTTCCTAACAGGTCACTGACAGGTACCAGTCTGTGGCCCAGGGTTTGAGGACCCCTGATTTAGAGTATCGTGAGCAACAAGGAGGGGGAAAGTGAGGAAGAGCAATGAGAGAGAAGGAAAACCAGTGAGGCCCCAGAAGCTTAGAGTGCTGTGAATGAAAAAGGAGTTCTATGGAAAGTATAGTCAGGGTGATTCCTAACTGGGCAGGTCACGGTGAGTAGTCACGCCCCAAGCCACTAAATTCTTTAGAAAAGTTTTATCTTCACCTTAAGCAAGCTGTGTCCATTGTTTCTGTGAATCTAGGTTAACACACTTTTGAAATGCCCCTGTTCAGACTCCTCCCTCTACTGCAGGACCACGCAATTCTTAATTCCCTTCAACTGATTGTATTTGTAGTCTCCTCTACTAATTAGGCTTTAAGTTCCACGAAGATAAGAACCATTCGGTAGGCTTTGGTTTTCCTTTTCCTGACAGTCTTCAGTTTCCATTTGAGAATCCATTTTGTTCATATAAAGCTGACTTCTCTCCTGGGGCAGAGATGGAGCCTGTGACTTAGGCTAATCTAATCATGTCAGGCTATTCTTGTGACACAGAGATGGGCATGTGACAAAGCTGGTCCAATCAGAATATATCTTTGGGACTGCTGTGACAAAGATTCTCCCTTTTCCCTGCCATACATTAAGAAACGTGTAGCCTGGAGTTACTGCCAGGTGTCTTAAAAACACAAGAGGATCCAGGCTTAGGATGAGGCTGACACCATGGGAAAAAAGAGAGAAGAAACAGAAAGGACATGGGTGCTGGATCAAGCCTCACCTGAAGTTTTCCTCTGGTTTTTCATTTATGTGAGCCAATGAATTACGGTTGCTGCCCAAGCCACTATGAGTCATATTTCCTCTTTTTTGCATCCAGATACTTCCTACCTGATGTTAAATATATCTTGCTCATTATAGTATTCCTGGTACCTACCACAACCTGGCATAAAAAATATCTCCAATAAATACTTGATGAAATAATAAGCAAGTAAATAAATGAACTAAACTCAGGCAGATGGGCTAGAGGTACCATTTTGCCCATAAAAGCCTTCTAGGAGCCCTTCTGCAGAGTTTCTGCTGGTCTCATTGATCTTACTTACCTCAAGGGACCCCTAGAAGCCCTCCTTTTTCCTAGCTATGACCCAAATCCTGGAACGGCCAACAGCTTAGTCACTTTCTGCTCATTCCTTGGCAGCTGGGCCTGCTGTGGCTTCACTCCACAATCAGGTATCAGTGGGCTTACAAGCTATCCCCTGAAAGAACCTAGGTGTGCACTGGCCACTGCCTTACCCAGCAGCTTCGCACAACTTTATGTGTGAGACTCTGCCTCCTGCTCTGTAGAATGTCAGAGAAAATGTGGACCCATTGACTTGAGAGGGTGAGGCGGCCCTGACTCTCTGGTTGCCTGGGATTCTAAACTTCTGTGAGAAAGACAGCACTGCCAATCAGAAATGGGGAGTTTTAGTCAATTCTGTTGTTCTCTCTTTCAGCAAGTGTGGTGGCTGAAAAATGACTGCTAGAAATTTATTACTTGCTGGAAATTACTGCTTGGCTATTGCCCATGGGAACATGGCTGTCGCCATGGGAACATAGGCTATCGCCTATAGGAATATAACATTCTAACAATAAGCTTTCTGCTTCTGTACTCTCTCGCTAGCACACCCGACCTGTGGGTCAACAGGTAATGAATAGAAGAAAAATAGACCTTTGTGTTTAGACAGAATGAAGAATGGGATTTTGGGCTTAAAAACCCTGTACCTCTACATTTGGGGCTGCTTAATTTGGGGTCTGCAGACCTGGCAGACCCAGCTGGCTGAATAAAGACTGCGTTTCCTATAACTCACTGAGTTCTGGTGGTCCGTGTATCTTTCGGGGGCTGGCGGCTACAACACAAGTATTTGTCAGCGGCCACTACATGCCTTGCCCAGACACTGGGACTCTCAGTCACATTCTTTAAACCTCCTGATTCCTGATCCTCTGCTCTGAAAATCTGGTTTGTGACCGCAAAACCTAAAGTCTTCCCAATCCCACATTCTGAACCCCATGGCCCTGGTTTTTTTATCCCCTCTCTGCACTCACCCACGCACATAATCCTAGCCTGTCAGACTCATTGCATGGACGTGTGGCTTCTGGAGACTCACAAGTAGCAGTGTATTCAAGTATGAGTGCCACATAAGTGTGAGTGCAGTGTTGATGTGTGCTTGAGCATGCATGACTGAAAGAGTGTGTGTGTCAGTGTAAAGACATGGAGTGCAGGTGTGTGTGTAAGAGTGGGAGTACACTTACGTGTATCTAAGTGTGCTTGAACATGAGGGTGTGTAGATGAGTGTGAGTTGATGCCAGAGTATGAGTGTGCCTGTATGAGTGTGCAGTGAGTGTGGAGTGAGTGTATGTGGGTGTGTCAGAGGCGAATGAGTGAAAGTGTAAATGTTTTTGTGAGTGCACAGACACCCACAAACCCATCCTTCATCAGTCACAGCAGACACGCCCTCACGTGTGCGTGGGCACATACGCACCTCCAAGGACGAAGGTGACTCAAGGTGTAAACCCTTGGTCTGATAAAGAGAAGACTTTGTCCACAGGCCAGAGTCTATCTCCCTTCTCCACCCCTGACATGGAACTGGGCATCCCCCAGCTAAAGGCTACCTCTACCAGGACACTGCTCCCTCAGACTGAGCTTGCTGCCTATCTCCCTCTTAGGCCAGGCCACCTTCTCCCCTCCCTCAACTTTTTCCAGCCAGGCCCTGTCAATGACCCTGAGCAGAGTGGTAAAGAATGAGGATGGTGGACAAGACATTCCAGGTACCTCCTCAGCTATGGGGGGGCAGGCATCTCCATGGAGATGAGCACTGGACCATGTCCAGATGACTATTAGGGCTCCCAAAGTTCTCTCTCCCCCTGCCTAGCCTCTCCCAGCCAGGCCTCCCTGGCTCTGAGTGCAGCGAGGAAGCCTGATAAAAGCCCACCATTCTTCACAGGGGCTTTGGAGAAGCTGGTTGAGGTGACCAAATCTGGTTTAAGGTTTTATCCCCAGAGAGCTCTAGAGATGGGGAAAGGTAACACCTGCCCCTTCTACACACTACATCATATCACATTCTGCCCCGAAGGAATGACCAAGGCAGTCAAAGGAAGGGACCCTGGGTCAGGTCGGTCAGTTTTCAGCCCACTAATAACCTCACCTTCAGCAATCTCATCCGTTCCATAAGACTCCCATCCATTAGTGCTTCCCCCCATCCATTAGTGCTTCCCCCCATCCAGGCCTCCTATGCTTTGACCATACACAGAGATGTTGGAACTCCCAGTGTGATGGCGAAAGCTAGAAAAGGCTCCCAGAGTCATCATAATTATCTTGGTTTCTGCCCCATTCTTGAGGAACTGAAGCAGGATGACAGTGAAAGCCGAGGAAGGGCTTCCTGGTAAGGCTATGAAACAAGATTAGGAAACACAGATTGGGATTGCGCTTCCGCCTTCAAACTCCCTGGGATTGACTCTCTCCCCTGATTCTCTGTGCAGTACCCTCTAAACCCCTAATTCATGACCATGACCACTCTCAACCTACATAGGAACTCACAAGGAAGTATAATAGTATAGTTTATCTTCTGTAGCTCTTCTGGTATCATTCTCTATGTGTTATCTCATTTAATCTTTACCTTGTGCAACCTAATAAAATAAGTACTGTTATTATTCCCATTTTACAGATGAAGAAACTAAAGGGCAGGGAGTAGACTCTGTCAGGGATCCAGCAGAAACAGTATATCCTGGGACTTACTGAAGAGAGCTTATGAAGGAACTATTTATGAGGGGAAGTGGGTGGGCGGGGTCACGGGGACCAGTAAGAGATGGCCTGGGAACTAACAGTAGGCAGCCACTTCTGTCTCAGTCAGAGGAGGCCAGAGGAGAGTCGTGTTACTGGAACTCAGTGGAAGTCCTGAAAAAGGCATCAGTACCTTGACCTTTTTTCTCCCCAACCATACCCACCCTCCTTGCCCTATTTCCTAGCTGTGCATGCCACTTGCTAAACCCAACTGGAAGCCAGAGGGCAAGAGGCCCAGGTAATGCAGCCCATAGATATTAGCCTCCTCGGGCACAGAGCAAGCTGGAGATTGGATAGGGAAGAAATGGAGACTCCGTATCTCCAAGGTCCCATGGCTGGAAAGGGCTGGTGTGGAATGACGGTGATCTGGACCCAGAGCCCTGTTCCCTGAGATGCTGCAAAGTGCTGTGTAAGAACGAGGTTTAGGGGAGCCAGGTTGGGGACAGAAGACTGAATTCTATAGTCCAGGCTCTCCTGTACTGCTCTGTGACCCTAACTGAGGGTCTGAGCCTCAGTTTCCCCTTTACACAAAGAGGAAGTGGGTGCCACTCTAAGACAGCCAAGGTGCGCAGACAAGACAGAGCCTCTGTTCCCACTGCCACTCTTACCTCAAATGAACATAGCACCAAAGGTCGAAGCCCCAGCATGGAGACACAGAGCCCTGGAGGAAGCCACCCCTAACTGCTGGGCAGAGGTACCCACTCCTCTACCCCTATGGACTCGAGGTGTTCTGGGTGAGCCCCCTCCCTGAAGGCCCCAGTGCCTCAGTCTCTCCTCCGTGGTCCACAATCCAAGACCTCCACCCCAAGACTTGCTCCCTCCTTCCAGTGAGGAGGTACAGTGCCCTGCCTAGGCGCAGCACCTTCACAGACCCTTCCTTGGGGGATCAAGGGTGTCCCTGACTGCTGGGGTCTCTAAACAAGTAGAGTAGTCCCTCCTCTCCCCTTCCCACCCCACCCAACTCTACTCCACCCTGCTTCCTCAAGCCTGGGGGAGTGCCCCACCCAGGTTTTCAGACAAACAAAATCAAGGGGAAAGAGCAAGAAGGAGGGAGCTCATTACCAGGAATTAAGAAGGAGGCATGCCCTGGGGTTGACAAGCGAGGCTGGGCTGGCAGGAGAGTCACTCCTAGGTAAGCGTGGAGATGGGCTCCGAGGTTCACAAGATGTTCACTTAGAAGTACAAAGAAAGACCCAGACACAAAGAATGAGGTGGTGTCAGAGACACAGAAAGAGACAGAGACATAGTGGGCCAGAGGCACAGACCCACAGAGATGTAACCAGACACACTGCGAGAAAGACAGGCACACTCAAAAACACTGGGAAGGGTACACTTGCACATGTGCACACACACGGAAGCAGCCAAGGGAATAGGAACCAAGCTCAGGTTTCAGGGAGGCTGATTTGAATCTAAACAAGTCAGAACTTTAAAGAAACATGGGCTCCTTCAAAGAGGGCTGTGGAAAGAACACGGCTCAGGAAGAAGGCACAGAGGTGAGGTGTTGGGTCTCTCTACCCGTTGACTGAGTGATTCTCCCTCAAGTCCACCTAGGAAAATGGATTAAGACACTTTGCCTAAAGAAGATGAAGAGGTTTTTTTCTAGAACTTGCTATCAGCCAGAACTGCTGATTAGAGGCACAGCCTGCCTGGAAGTGAGTGGGGAGGTTGGGAAGCTTTCCTCCTGCCCCTGGAGGGGTCACACGATGCTACTTGGCTCAGGTCCCCGCCAGCCCCTGCCCCACCTCACTGCTCCTGGCTCCAGCCAGGCCTTACTCTTTCTCATGACGACTGCCCCTCCATCTGACACGTTCCCTTGGCTGCGTGCTCCTCTGCCCTCCACATCTGGGTGTGCGGCCCCTCTTGTGCCTCCCTTCTATCCCACCTCAAACCCTCCTCTAGTCAGGGCACAGCAAGCTATCCCTTCCCTCCTCTTAACCCCTCTCCCCCTACCCCCCAGGAAATTCAGAATTAGTGGAAGGAATCTGAGGCGGAAGAGGATGTTGAATTTAATGACCCTTAAAAAACAGTCTTCAGCACCTCTCCACTACCTCCAGAAACCCTCCCCAGGAAAATTCATGAGGTAACGTTTACTGACTATTTACCATCCACTGGTCACTCTACTAAGTCCTTTTCATGAATTATCTTCCATTACCTCCTTCTCTCAATATCTCCCAATTCACGGATAAGGAAACTACGGCTCAGGGAAAGAAAATGATCACTCAATGGTCACATAGCTAGAGAAAGGCCAAGCTGGTCCCGGAATCCAGGTTTGACTTCTTTACTTAACCAGTGCACCAGAAGGCCTCTCACTGCCTCCTAGGCTGACTGGCCAGGGTCAACTGCAGGGTTTGAGAGGAAGGGATGACAGGAGGCCATGAGGTATGCTAGAGAGGACAGGAGGGTGGGGCACCAAAGGAGGGGCCTATGTGGCTAGAATGAAACTCTGAAGCACATTCCCCTCCTAAGGTTTGCCCTTCTTCTCCCAGGGTCTGGGAAGGGGACACTCCCTCTGGCACGCTTCCCTCCAACATTCCATACACACCTCTTGGGAGCCGGGGACAATGAAAGGGTGGACACCTGAGCAGACGGAACTGCCTTCTCCCACTCCCACTTCCCCAGAGTCCTAGCTGTGTGACCTTGCATTTGCCACCCATCCTCTCTGGGCCATGGTCTCCTCATCTGTAGAATGGCTGGGGAGTAAGAGCTGGTTTAACCTCTAAAACCCACAGTTCTCAGACTGCAGGACTCAGAGATTCTCTGGCTCCCATAGGGTTAACTCCGCAGGAGGGCTTGGGTTGGGGCCGCCTTCCCTTTTATTCCCAATGAAACCTGAGGAGGATTGGGTAAGGAAGGAGGTGAGGAGGGGCACATGATCTCCTGGCACAGCTTCCTGGGCTCAGGTGTCATGAACCCCTTACTTCCCTAGGCAGTCAGAGTACAAGAGTCAATCCAATCCCAGCCGTATAGGACACAGATGTGCCTCAGACTGAAGAACTGTCTGAGGAAGATAGGAATAAATATGGCTGTGGTCTCTGGGCTCCGACAACTGACCGTAGATGGTGGGAAAGTTGGGAAGACCAGGATGACTTCTTAAAGGAGGAGGCATCAGAGAAGATCAGGAGGATTTTAGTGAGCGAGCACTTTGGAGCAAAGGTCTGAACGTAGGAAGGCACAGGAACACACAGAGTAGTCTAGGGTGGTCTAGGGTGGATGGAGCATTGTGAGGGAATGGGTTGGGACAGGCACTAGGTCCTGAAGGGCCTGAATATAGAATAGGGCTTTGGGATTGTTTCTGGATGGCAGCCACAGAAAGAGGCCCACTTTCAGCAGGAGTTTCAGAAAGATCCCCCTGGTTGCTGTACGGACTGACTGAGACAGGCCTAGAGGCGGGGACACTGCTAAGGGGGCTGTGACCAAGGTCTGAGTGAAGGAGATGCAGCCTGAACAGGTGCAAGCTGTAGAAGACAATATAGGTTCCCAGTCTGATCGGTCTCATCCAGCAACAGGGAGCTCATTACTCTTGGACAGCAGTCCCCTAGGAGAAAGTTCTTCCCTAAGCCCGGGCTCAAGTTTTCCTTCCTGGGGTGATGGGTGGGTGCAGGGTCAGGAAGGATATGTCATTCATTGTGCTGGGGGTCCCAGGAAGATGGAAGCTTGGCAAAAAATATGGGACTGCTGAGTTCAAGCTGAGATACAGAGAGAGGCTCTGTGACCTGTCTGTGTGACTGCCCCGTGTACCCCAGAGTACTACCCCGGCCAGGTTAAACACCCAGCTGGGTACCCTGGGTATTTGTAGCCAGACACACTTGAAGCTCCTTAACTGGCCTCAGAAAAACAGTAGAGTAAGCAGAAAAATATGTACATAACTGGCAGTTTTAGGCATACATTTTATTGGTATTTTTTTTAATATATATATATAAAAAGCAAAAGATTACATGTGTTGAGTGGAGGATTAAAGAAATAAAGACCCTAGTTAGAATAGTGTCTCCAATCCCCACTCCTAAAACTATAATGTCCACTATTAATTTTAAAAAACAAAAACAAAAAACAACAAAAAAAGAGCAAACATGAAACTCATGACCTGGCCTTCGCCCTATCCCCTCATGCCTATATTATGACAGAAACATATCTGGCTGTTACTTATATACAGCCAGAGGTCTACATTTAGGCTGTGGGCCCCTCCTCCAAGCCCCACCCATATCCCACCCTACCTCCCCCAAAGCCTCCCCTAAGACCCTGCTTGGAAAACAGGGCAGACACACACATATATCTGAACCCTCTTCCATATGGAGCCCCCGAAACCGGCAGACCCCAGGCACTTTCCTCATTCATAGGTAAACACATCACAGCGCCTCCCACAGCTAGAAACCTTTCTACTTGGTCCTTGGCCCTAAATATCTGGGAAAACACACATATACACATTCACACACACTCACACATACACTGCCCATTCCCTCCCTTTGAGAGACAAAGTGTTATGTTGGCCCTACTCCCTGACCCACCACAGTTTAAGGGCAGTGTCCCTTATTTGGATGGGGTCTGGTGGAAAATCCTGGAGGGGACTGTCCCGTGGGGTGGGGGCAAACAAGGAGTTTCTTAGCCTGGGAGGGGGATCCTGAAGGGGGCTTCTAGGGAGCAGCCCTTGCACAGTCAGTGGATACTCCAGGAAGAGGGCCAAGGGGGATGGCCCCCGTCCACTTAGGCTTGCTCCTTGTGCTTCATGTGAGCCAGTTTCACATTCTCTTGCTCAGTGGAGGGTGGAGGAAGATCCAGGTGGCAGCCAATCATGAACTGGTACACGAAGACTCCCGCGATGGACCCCAGGAGTGGGGAGATGATGGGCACCCACCACCAGTGGCGGCCCGTCCTGAGGGACAGAATATGTGGTTAGGGGAGGGCGGGACAAGCAGAGAGGAGGCAAGCCAGGGCAGGCTGGGTAGGGGCAGCACTCACGTGAAGACTTCCGAGCCCCAGCCTGCGATGGCGGTGAAGAGACGGGGGCCGAAATCTCGGGCAGGGTTGACGGCGTAGCCGGAGTTGAAGCCCATGGAAGTGCCAATGACCAAGACCACCAGGCCCACGGTGAAGGCCTCCAGGCCTCGGGGGACAGGGTTGTTGTAGGGGTCCACAATGGCCAGCACACACACAATGAGAGAAGCTGTGCCGATGAACTAACAAGTAGGGAGAACAGGGTGAAGAGCAGCCCCCGCCCTACCTTCTGGTTCCACCTTCTAGCCTCTGGCTCCCCTCTAGCTCTTAGAGTCTTGTCGCCTCCTGCATTCTGCTCTCTAGGGCAGTGGTGCTAGAATTTCTGTGGGCACAAGTATCCCCTACGGTGCTGGTTAAATGTAAGTACCTGCTACCTTAATTCTGAAGTAGGTGTCCCCACATATTAAGAAACTCTGCTCTAGATAAGGAGTCCTGACCCCCCACCAGCCTGTCAGCTACCCAGGGCAGTCTGGTCCCCCTCCTTGTGTTCCCCTCACACGTTCCCAACCCATACCTGGTCGAAGAAGCCATTGACCATGTCCAAGTGTCCAGAGGGATAGGTGGCAAAGATGCCGGCTGTGCCATTGGGACCCGAGACTATGAGCTCGTTGTTGGCGAAGGCCCAGATTGCATCTGGTGACAGATTAGACCCCAAGTGGGTGAGGGCAGAGGCCTGAGTCCAGTTTCCCAGCTCAGGCTGGGCCCACCCTCCCAGGGGTTATGGGTGAATTGAATCACTGCTATATTATGCTAGAGTTGAAGGCAGCGGGGTGGGTGGGGTGAGAGCCTGGGACACTATTGTTGCCCAACTTGTTTCTTTCCCCTCGTGCCCCCCACCTTAAGCCTGTGCGTGAATGAGTGAGTCACGAGCCTGGGGCCTGGGCAGGCCCCAGATGTCAGTCATCGGAAGGCCTGGTGCCAGCAGGTCCCAAGTAGAGGGAAAGGGAGTGGAGGAGGGTAATGCTTACCATAATACAGCCCAAAAACGATCCCAGCACCCAGGAAGGCTCCCAGCGTCTGGGCCAAAGTGTAGATGGGCAGCTTGATCCACGGCTCACGTGCCAGGAAGCACATGGCAAAAGTCACAGCAGGGTTCAGGTGGGCCCCTGGGCAGAGAGGAGATGGGACCTATTAGCCACAGCCTGCCACAGTGGGAAGGCCAGGATTCCACACCACCTTCATATTCCCCATCTCTGGCCTAGGGAAGCAGAGGTGCAGAGAAGGGTTTCTTGTGCTGGATAAGGGGTTGGACTGTGTAACTGAGAGCAATCCCCAACCTTTTTGGCACCAGAAACTGGTGCTCCTATGAGAATCTAATGACTGATAATCTCGGGTGGAGCTGAGGCAGTGATGCTAGCTCTGGGGAGCAGCTGCAAATACAGGTGAAGCTTCACTCACTTGCCTACTGTGTAGTCTAACAGGCCATGGACTGGACCAGTAGTGATCTGCGGCCGAGGGATTGGGGACCCCTGATGTAATAGACCAACTCTGCTAACCTCTGATTCCAAGGCGAGAGTCAAAAGTTCTATCAAGTTCCTTCTCCATTCTCCTCTTCGAAAGGCTCAGAACTCAGCTATGCCCTGCCCTTGGGAATATCCTGCCACCCCATTTCCCAGTGGGACCCTTTGTGGGAATGCTATTCAGGGGTAATGAATGAGGGTAGGGTAAGGTCTTACCGGAGACCTGGCCAGCAACGAGGATGCCCAGGGTGACGGCAAAACCAAAGGCCAGGTTAATGGTAAGGAAACCACCATGGGTGCCCCGGCTGAGCACGACCTGGGCCACAGAGCCACAGCCAAACATCTGTGTCAGGAAACAAAACAAGGCAAAGAGGGTGAGGCCCAGCTGAGGCCCAGCAACTCTCACTCCAGAGGAAAAGAGGAAGCCAACAACCTCTGCCTGTCCCCATCAGAAGCACGGAAGGCCCGTCCTGGAATTCAACCAAAATCCCTCCTGCTGCAACAGCACCCTGGGAAGAAGCAGACGTGCCCTTCCAACCCCAGTGTCCCAACTCTAACATCACAGGGCCTTACGGAAGGAGCTGGAAGCAGAGTCTGCAACTGGGAGCCCAGAAGATGGCTGAACCATCTTCACTAATTTTTGTCGAATCTCAACAGGAGTGGGGTTGAGGGGAATAGCTTTCACCTCAGCAGTTTTGCCCCCAACCCTTCAGGCCTGGCCCATAGAGGTAGGAAGGCTCTCACTCATCCCCCATCTGCAGTTGCATCCTTCTTTGCCCCAAAGTCAAGCTCAGGTGGTGGTGGCGGTGATGTGGGAGGGGGGACAAAGAAATAAGGAGGAGGCCAGAAATTAGGTTGAATCCACTTCTGAATCTGGGGTGTCAGAGCCCCTGGCTCTCCCCAGAGCCTTTTTTAGTACCCTCACCATCCTTGACCTGTCCCTGTCCCAGGGCCTCCTCTTTCCATCCAGCCTGACCTCTCTGCTCTCAGGGGTCCAGGGTTCCCACTCATATTTGGAGATCCCGAAGACAATGATCTGAGTGGCTTTTCTCAGTCCAGGTCCCAGAGCAGCAGAAATGGGGAGATTGGTTTTAAGCTTTCTGCCAGGGATCGAGAGATTCAAAAGAACTAAGGTCCCTGATATCCTTTCCCTCGTTCAAATATGAAAATGCTCCTGTACCAGTTGTAAAGGGTTATTGCCCTGAGCGCCCAGAGTAACTCCCAAAGCTGTTCCAGCCCCTGCCCGGGTTTCCTCTTCCACATCCCCCTACCTAAAGGTTTTATTTCCTCCCCCTAGCTAAAAGTTCTTCACAGACACTGACCCAGGAGGCAGTCTCCAAGACCTTGTGCTAAGGGCCCTTGTCCATTCTGATGCGTTAGTGTCCTGTTGTACTGGGTTGTTAGGCATTTTAATTATCCTTCAGAAAGACCAAGAGATAGCGGGGAAACCAGCTGCAATGATGTAGGGCAAAGGTGTACAGGCAGGAGAGAGCAAAGATCAGAGATATGAATATGTCCGGGGAGGTGGGGTCGGGGATGAAGGGGCTCACGTGAGTCTGGGGGCATCCTGCTGGGCTTGGCAAGCCCTGGGCTCACTTCCTTCCCTACTTGAGGTTCAAACCTGGTTCCATTCCAGGAACCTTTGGAGGGAGAAGCCGTCAGAGCCAGTCCTTGGGGCTAATCTTCCTCTTCCCCTTCCTTCTCTCCTGTGCTTGCCTCTTACTAGATACATCAAAAAAAGGGGCTTCCCTCACCCCAAATCCAGCCCTGATTCTGCCACTGCAGGCTCTAAGTCCCCAACCCACAGAGGTATGCAGGCAAGCCCTCACCCACCACTCAGGGGACTCCCAGTCCTGGCTAGCCCTTCCTCTTCAGGTTGCCCTTGAAATTCTGCTTTTCACTGACACCTGATGCCTCACACCTACTTGAGCTTGAAACTCTCCTTCCTGGGGCTCAGTGCTAGGCCTGATTGCTCTTTTGTGAGGGAGGCAAACTGAAACTTGGGAGGGGACAGGGAAGCCACTCTGTGAATGTGGAAAACAGCTTTCCCTGTCCTGGCTGCTCTCAAATAAAGACCTTAAATCAGGGATTGGGGACACAAGACCCTGGGACAGGAGGATGATAAGCATTTGCCATACTCCCTTCTTCCCTTCTTGAAATAGGGGAGAAAAGGGATGGAGATGACTGGTAGGGCTTCTAGTCTTGTGAGGGGCTGTGGATAAAGTGCCCCACCGGCTTCCTCCTTCCGTTTCTGGAAGCCGTTTCTGGAAGCCGGAGGTGAGTCTCAGCCCTTCTCTCCCCATGGAGACTTCTCCACCACCACAACCCATTTGGGGTGGGCCGGCCAGCCCTATTTGCCTCTAGTTAAGTTTCCAAATGCACAGGTGGCTGTTGCGTCTGTAGGGGCTGGGGCAGGACAGGAGTAACCCACCCACTGCAAAGGAGCAACTGAACCCAGAAGTAATACAGGAAGAAAACAGGCGTAACCACATGAGAAGATGAAGAATCAGAGTAACTGGGACAGGAAATGGAGACTACAACTGGCATGTCTGCCAGAACCAAGATGTGCAAACAGAGTCCCCTTGGAACAACCCAGGGGCGAAACTCAAGTAACCAGAGAGTAACTGAGACTGGGGAGTAACCCCAAAAGGGGAAGTCTCCCACTCAGAGAACCCATAGAGTAACTTGCAGTGCTTCGTCACAGACGCAGACGGCATCTTCCTGGGTAACTGACAAGGTCTGGGCATCGCTCAGCAGGAGGGGAGCGACTTTCGTGACACGACTTCCTCTGTGCCTAGGGCCCAGCAGCCTTGGCAGCCTTCCACAGCCTCCTATCTTCAGGATCCTCCTTTCTTCTCACTCTGCTATTTGCACCCTGTTCAGCCTCTGCCCTCTGCCCCACCTGTAGCAAACTGTCCTCATGTCTCGGGAACTTTTGGACTTTCTGAGGCTTAATTATTTATTAGGGACCAGATATAAGGCCCCAAATAACCTAATAAGGAGAAGCTCATTTGCTTCTGCCTCCCTGGAGGACTCTTAGAAAACCGGAATCTGTGGGAGCCTTGAGAAGGGGATTAAGGTCTCAGACTGCAGTGGTGACCACTGCCCTCAGCCTGTGGGCTGGGTCACTGGCAGGAGGTTTAAAAGGATCAGAGCTGTCACTGGGGAGTGATAGCTGTCATAGATGAGGTATAAGCTATGGGGGAAGAGCACTTTGAAAAGGGTCAAGGGCGGGGGTGGGGGGTGGGGCGTGATCAGAGCTAGGAAGAGGGGTCAGGGCTGTCTTGAAAAGCACAGCTCTCCGGTGAACAGAGGGATTAGGGAGTGTAGGGGCTGGAGACAGAATAGCTTCTCTGGGTCCCCCCACTCACCACGAGAATGAGGGTTCCCAGGCACTCAGCCAGCGCCTGGCGAAGCAGCCGGTAGCGAATGTGAAGCATCTCCCCGCAGCGGGACACGAGCTCCTTCTGTCGACCCATGGCGGGGCAGGCGGCGGCGCTGTCGGGCGAGAGGGACGAAGAGCACGGCGGGAGGGCGGCGGGCAAAGCTGCAGTGGCGGTGAGCACCGGGTGGCGCCCTTTATAGGAGCGCGGGAGGGAAGGGCCCCGCCCGCCCCGCTGCCCCGCCCGCTTGGCCCCGCTTAGGGCCCGCTTAGCCCTTGGCCGGTCGCTGGAGTGGGCGGCCACCCCTACACCTTGCTTGGGAGGCTGGCGGGGCGCTGGGTTAGGGGGAGCTAATGAGGAAGGTGGAGGAGCATGAGGTGTGAAGTGCCTTGGGGCGGGTTGGCCCAGAAGGGCACTTAGGAGAGGAAGTGTCTTGGTGGCTGAGAGGGGATTGAGGGGGCTGAGAGCCAGTAGTGGAGTATGGGAATGTGGAGGAGCTTGGCTGGGGAAAATAGAGCTGCCAGAGAGACCTCTTCGGCCCACGACAGTGAGACTTGCAGGCGTCCTTACCACTGTGGGGGTGAGAGGAGGTGGAGGAAAATAAAGGACCTGGTCCCAGATCTACAGGATGTTTGGACCCAGCATGCCCTTAGTCGGGGGACTGGAGGTTGCAGGCTGTAGGCCCCAAGGGAGAAGAGACCCTCTAGTGGACCAGACCCAGGTGGACTCACAGAACACATGTGCTGAGTTCCAGCCAGAGTTCATGGGTCCTTGCTCCTTGTGCTGTGAGTACATGTCATATGTTGCATTTCCTGACCAACTCTGTCCACAGTCATGTCCATGCATGACATCTGTCCCATGTGCCTGATCATACTTGCTGAGCATTTCTCATGGCTGTGCACAAGATTGTCAAACATAGCTGGGTTAACTGAGATTGTCACACGTGTACCTGCATGAGTTTTGCACATGTCTCCAGAGGCTAAGCTGAAGTTGTCCTAACATGCCACATGCCACATGCTTGCCAGCAGGGTGAGTCCCAGCTGTTTTTAACCCTCTCCTCTCCCATTCTGGCTGATCCCCTGCCAGGAGAGAGTCGGTTCCCTTAAGATATTAAGCTGGTTAAACTGTGGGGATGTCAGCTCCATCCAAGGGGGCTCTTGGAGCCACCTTGCTCCCTGTGCTGCATTCAGTAATTAGGAAATAGGTTTGGTGGCCTGGGCCCAACTCCCACAGGACTGGGAGCAAATATGCCTTCACCATGGTCACTTATGGTAGCATTGTCAGGGGAGACTGAAGAAACCACATTTTCTAGATGGGCTTAATCCAGGTGGGCTAAGGGCTCCAGGGACTTGTCTCTTGAGGAATGACTGTCAGAAATGAGGGCTCCAGAAGTGACTTATAACCGAAGAGATGGGGTTTAGCAACACACATTGGGTAGATTCATACACATGTACCCATGTGTACCCACATACATCCTAAAGACACCTATAGGCACTGAGCTCTGCTAACACGCTCATGGAGTCCCGTTTACATGAGAGCCTGGCCATAGGCTCACACACACACGGAACCCACAAACAATGTCTTTCATGGCCCTTGGTCTAGAGAGATGCACTCCACCCTCTGGGCCCTTACGGGCTGGGAGGCCCCGTGGTGAATCAGGGAGCCATCACCGAGTGCCTGCCTGCAGCCCCACTGCCAGTCTGTGACTCAGTATGGAACCCTAGACTCCTGGTGCCAGAGCCCAGACTGGGAATGAGGGAACATGCTGCCCTCTCTTCTCCCTGCTCCATGGTGTGCTTGTCAGCTCCTCACTGCCTCAAGGTGGGGCTGCAAAAGCAGCACAGGGTGGGAACTGGCAAGGGGCTCCTCAACACCAAAAGAAAGTGAGGAACCCCAGATCACAGCACCCCATCCTCGCCCCGCCCCATCTTGGGTCTGCCAGCACTCAAGCCTGGCCTGGGACTCAGAGCAAGGGAGAAAAACAGGGACAGCTCTGCCACTAGCAGGCATACACAAGGCTCCTGTACACACACGTGTTTGCACTCAGCTCACATAAGTGTTCACATGTGCTGCATTGGGAGGAACAGGTCATATGCACAATTGTGCATTTGCGTAACTTCTTCACATTAAGCAGTATTTATTAACACATGTGTACCTATATTTACTCACACATATGTGCATGCATGTATGTGCCTACCTATAATCCCGGGGCTACAGCTCACCACAGAGCATCTTTTTGACTCCCTGCCAAGGCACATAGCTTGGCAAGTGGAGCAAGAGCTGGCTCTCAATGCGCTATGGCCCCAAATCAGGGCCCATCCTTCAGGACCGTAATCCCATACACTCCCACCAAACACATTCCTACCTATAACTAACGTGTATACACATCTTCATACATGGATGTACACATGCACATTGGAATAGGGTAGGATTGGAGCTGAGAAGGTATGGGTACTTTTCCTAGGGGGCCTAAAAGATCTGGAGGAAGGGGAGAATGCAATGCCTTCCAAAGTTTCCTTTTGTCAGCCCTCCTTGGGTCATCTGAGATTAGGTGGAGTCAGGGCCTGAGGATGCATGTCCAGAAACACCAGGCTGACCTTAGTTTTGGGGGCAGAAGCAAGACCTCATTGCAGAACTTCATGCTTGGGGCATCATTCTCATTGTAATCAATGTGAATGGCACCCCTGGAGGAAAAGGCAGAAGGAAGCATGGTTCCACATAATAGAGTGAGTTTGGTGAGGCCCTGACTCTGAGTCACACAGCTTACCCAGAGCCTTCTGAGTTCCCTCTTGTGTTTTGGGAAGGAAAGCCAGGGCTGAGTGCAGGCTGGAAGCCAGCCTGCCTGGGAGCTCCAGGAGGAGGCTTCATCTCCTCCCAGGGCATCTTGAGCAAGGTCTGTGTCTCACCTGGGCGGGAGGCTGAGCTCAGGAAGGGGCCTTTAAGGCCCATCCACTCTGTGGGAGGCTGTGACTCCTTGAGGTCAGAGCTGGGGGAGTGGGTTCCCAGCAAAGGGAAGGGCTGAAGACAGATGCAAGTCCCAGCCTGCTGAACCAGAGGGGCTGGCTGGTGCCCTATAAGGGGTGGAGGTGGCACACCCATCATTTCCTGCCCCCTAAACTTTTTTGCCTGAAAGGAAGTAGTCTGAACCAGCAAAGTAGACATGGGCTTTGCTGTTAAGCAAATGGGGTGGAGAAGAGTGTAGACATTGAAAGTGAATCATACTATGGTCCACTCCAGCCTCCCCGAAACCCCTAACTTCCTCCAGAGAACTGGAGCAGAGTAGGAGAGGAGCAGAGCAAAACAGACAGAGACATCTTCTTTTCTTTTCTTTTTTTTTTTTTTGTTTTATTCAATTACAGTTGACATTCAATATTATTTTATGTTCATTTCAGCATAGTGATTAGACATTTATATAATTTATGAAGTGATCCCCTCAATTAGTCTAGTACCCACCTGGCACTATACATAGTTACAATATTATTGACTATATTCCCTCTGCTATACTTTACATCCCTGCAACTATTTTGTAACTGCTAATTTGTATTTCTGAATCCCTCCACCTTTTTCATCCAGCCCCTGAAACCTCTTCTCACTTGCCAGCCATCAGTTTGTCTCTATATCTATGACACAGACATTTTCAAATTTAGGAGGCACTTCCTCCTGTATGCAAAGTAACTCCCAGAAGTGGGTGTATGTCCCCTCTTTCACAGAAGTGGGTGTATGTCCCCATGGGAACGGGAAGGAGAGGCGAAAAGGGCAGAGAGGACAGGGAGCCACAGGCCCAGGCTGAGACACAGGGGAGTAGGGAGCCAGGGCATGGCAACACGCTCAGTCTCTCCAAACTTGAGCTCCCTTTCTACAGTGTATCCCACTCTTAGGCCACTGCTGGACACCATTCCTGCTTCTGAGCCTTAAGAGTTGAGGGGTGACTCTGGACTGGCATGGGGAGTGGAGAACTGCAATGAATCACCCTATTATGAGCGTCCCCAGACTCGGGGGCAGGCAAGTAGCTTCTCCTACTGTACCAATGGTCACTCCCTGTCTCCAGACAGATGAGATGGTAGGAAGCCTGTGAACACAAACTGCCCCTTCAGGTACCTCTGGCCAGATGTCCAGCTCGACCTTGAGAAAAGCTGCCTTTTGACTCAGATCCTGGGGACTCTGGGTTCACCTTCTGGTGTCTCTGAGCTGCCCCTGGCACACTTTGAGGACAGTAGTGGGTCATAGAGAAGAGACAGAGAAATGGGAATGAGGCCTAGACCCTTTGCTGAGGAAGGGCTCAGACTCCTAGGATCAGGCTGATGCAGGTAGAGCCCTCTTGCAGACTCAGAATTTCAGTTCAAGCCTGGCTTGGCCACTGACCAGTCAGGTAACCTAAACAGTTCTCTTCCCCACCCCTCAGAGTCTCAGCTACCTAGAGGTTTCAGGTGGAGTCCTCTCTCAATCCATGGCCTCTGAAACAAGATTATGGATGTTTCAGGCTTTAAAAACTGCATTATATGATCAACATAGAAGGAAGGTTCATTCCGGAAGCTGCTTCCTTAATCAGAGACACATTTCCTCATGTGTGAATATCCATGTGCATTTTTGGTTATGTGTGTGCATGTATATCCATGGAGGTCTTTGTATATATGTCGGCAGCCATAGGGTCCACACATGTGTGTATCCGTAAGAGCCTGTGTGTGCATGTGTGTGTCTAATGGAGTCTGTGTGCTTACCTGTGTGTCCTTGTCTGGGCCTGGATGTAGATCTGAGTCCAGTGTTTATAAAAGCCATAGATAGGAGAGATGAGGATCTGTTGAGGAGTCTGAAGACACACTGGCTAGACATTTGGGCCTACCCCATGCCAGCCTTGGGGAAGGGTGGTAGTGACATGGAGCTGACACAGACCAGGCTGTCACTGAGGACAGGCCTTGAGTGTCTGGAGGGCTCTGGTTCACACCTCAGGGACAGACCCCTGGAGCCCCTGAGCTTTCTGATTTCTCATCTCTCTCCTCACTAGTAGTAAAGCTCCTTGCAATGAAGATGGGGTTGCTCCAGAGGATGAGGAGTCAGGACCAGAGATCAATGAAGAAGGAAAGCTGACAGGCTTCCTATGGGGCCTGAAGCAAGGCCTGGCAGTTGCTTGGTTTCTGAAGCCAGGAAGGTAGCACGGAAGATCCTCTGGGCTGAGGCAGTCAAAGGGCTTCTTGGATGGAGGAAGAAACATCTGGCTAGGGATTTCGAGGAGAGTCTTGTGAGTTAGAGACTGCTGGGCCAGGCCCTGGTAGGAATGGCTGCTGGCTGGGTATGTGATGAGAGCAGCCGTAGTGAGGCCAGAGTGACACAGGTAGCCTGGCAAGGGCCTTGGGTTCTATACTAAGCGCCTGGACTTTACTACCCAGGGGCCAGAAATAGTCAAGCTGTGATTCTTTAAGGCCCAAGGGCTCTAAGGAAGCTCTCACAGGGATTGCTGCAGCTGGAGGCAGGGAAAAGGAAGCCAAGAAGCAGAGCCCTGGCCCTACTTCCTGCTCTACCCACAGCATGTTAACCATTTTATATCAGGGTTCTGAACAAGATTTCAATTGACAAATGTTTCACAGCTAAGAACAGTAGCTAATGGGAGACCTGAGGGTTTTAATTAGAGGGGTGATATAGTCTCCATTTGCCATTTAGAAGGATCCCTCCACCTGCTGAATAGAGAATGAGTTGTAAGAGGAGAGACTAAGGCCAGGAGGTCTGGAAGAAGGCCACGGAGGAGAGAAAGAGGCCAGATGCAGGGCAATGACTGTAGGGAGGAAAGAAGATTTTCTTTTGTGATTCAGGAGGCAGAGTAGGCAGGGCAGATGAGCAAAAAGTTGAAGTTGGAGGTGGACAGAATTAGGTAGACAGGAACTTAAAGCTGAGGTGGGGCCCAAGACAACTGCTGTCTGAGAGGCCTGTGGTCTCAAGGGGGTAGGGGTCAGGGACAGGTGGTAAAAGGAGGCTTTGCATCTGGCATTCCAGAAAGGCGATGGGTGTGTGTGAGCCCCAGTGTACTCTCCCCTCATTTCAGCCCAGTCTGGATGCTAATTACAGAGCAGCCACCAGCTGCCTGCCCAAGGCGAGAGGAGTCACAGGAGAGGAGACAGGCTGCAGCAGGAGATTTTGCAGTCGAACTTCAGAAATGATCTCCTGAGGGTCTCTAGACCTGGGGTCAGTGGGAACTAGGCTCCAGTGAGACCCCACTGGTTGAAAGCTAAAGATGGGGATGTTGTGGAGAGAGACTGGGAAAGGCCAGGATGAAATATCTATCTTTTTCATCCAAACCGTTGATCATCAAGTGGAACAGGAGCTGGATCTCCATGCTCCCTGACTCCCTTAGTCAGGGCCCAGGCTTGGTGTTCTAGATCTTTAAAAGACCCCAGCTCTGTACTGTGGAGGTTTCTAGTCCGGGAGAATGGAGGAGAGCTGGTTCCTGCTTTTGAGGAGCTCGCAGCCTGGGGAACAGAGGCAATTCAGGCTCAAGGTAAGGGGGACCAGTGTATTCATGCTCCCACCCCTATCGTTGACCCCCCTTTTCTGAGTATTGCTGATAACTTCATTCAACTGCCTTGGGCACACAGAGAGTGGCAAGGCTGGCAGGCGGCCCAGAACAAGGAAAGGGAAAAAGCTTTCACTTCTCCCTGCCCCATTAGAGAGATCAGGAGCTCAGGCCTCTCTGCTCCTTTATTCCTCCTCACCCCATTCCTTAGCTGCAGGAAAGCTCAGATTCAGAAGCAAGACCTGGAGCTTGGACACCTAGATTCTCTGTAGTTCCACTCCCAACTCCCTGTGTGACCCTGGAAAAATTCCTACACCTCTCTGGGCTTCATGCAAAGAAGAAAATTTATCCTCCCCCATCCTCCTTCCAAAAAGTGAAGCAGGAGAAATAAGTCTTCTCTGGGTTTGGACTGCCCCTTAGTTTCTTGGGGCAGTCCAAGATGCTGCCTCCCCCTAGGGGTGGGGAGGCAGGCTGGCTTTCTCTGAGGAGGGCAGAGGTGACTCAAGTGCCCCAGGCTTCTCCTCCCCTTTATGGCTCACCTATATTAATCTCTGACTCACAAAGCAACCGGATGTTGGGGGGTTACATCTACATTTATGGGTGGGAGGTCTCAGACTAGCCCTAATCTGATTTAATAGGTCAGGGACTGAGCTGCCCTTAGGACTTCATTGAATGTCACCTGCTGCAAGGAAACCCTAGGCTTTGGGTCTTGCTCTTTTTCTCCAAAGTAAGGAGCTGGGCAGAGAAATAATAGGGTTTTCAGTTAAAAGGATTCTGGTTTAGAGGAAGTTGTCAGATACCACAGCCAGAAGGGAGGACCGTATGAGAATTCATAAATGCAACTTATTTAAAGCCATTTAAAGCCACGGGAAGGAATCCAGCGTCCCTGCCTCCTACCCGAAAGCTTTTCCTCTTGACTTGCTCTTCAAAAATGGAGATTTCTTTTATGGCAACACAGAGCTGGAGATAAAAACCTACACAGACTAGTGCACACAGATGTATGCATTCCATCAACACCCCTCAACATACAAAGCAGACAAATCATTCCATATGTCAGAGAGACTCGCGGCCCATCCACATCTACCTGCAAAGGTAAATGCAAAGGCCCAGAGGTAGACGCTCCCATGGGGATTCATAATCTATATCGCCCTGCACACCCTTGCTCACACTGGGGTTCCTTCTAGGCTTTTCTCTTTCCCTTCCCCTAAGGTCCCAGTTCCTCATACCTCCCATCCCCCTCCTGCAAAGTCACCTTAGATCACACCAGCCTCCCTCACCTACTTCCCGAAGAAAATCTTAGGAAAACAGGTTATAGCACAATGTGAGGGACTGAAATTGGAGCCTAGGCTTCCTGTTTCCCCCGCACCCCACCCCCTAAGCCGCACAGAAAGGATGGTGCAGCTCCTTAAGTTTGAGTTCTTCACCCTCTCCTCTTGCCACATGGGGCACCTGACAAAAGCCATCATCATGCCTATTTTAAAGGTGGGGAGGCTACGTAAGGTGAAGTGACTTGCCCAGGACCACGTGGGGCGGTAACAGAGCTGGGGCTCATTTCCCCTCAGTGGAACTGGTATCGGTACCTCTTCGAGCCACCTGCTGCACAGTCTTGCCTGGAGGCAGGTTCTGCCCCCTGCCTGCACTAGGATAATACAAAACTGGGTTTGTAAAAGGGCTGGAAGCTGCAGGCCTAAAGCTGACTTTCACAGGAAATAAAGCTTGGCCCAGTCTGGAGTTCATGAGTGAACAGCACAGGGAAATGTAGACCTACCTGGCACTGCCAATCAAAGTATTCACTATGTTAACTTCAACCCTAGGCCTACCTCTTTCAAGACAGTGACAGATAAGGACTGGCATAGCTTCATAAAGACTAACAGAATCAGGACAAAATTGAACACCAGAGTTCCCATATGTGGCTTATCATCTTGAGGATGAAGCCTGATAGCCAGGCAATAAATTCCCTCCACAAACAGGACTCTGCCAGCAGGTGAGCCTATTTCCTCATTCAAAAAATTTAAGATCATTAGAAGTCCTTTATAGGGCTGGTATGATTGTATGATCAAATTCCCATATAAAAGAAATGAAAAACAGTGCCCAGAATTTATTAGGCACTCAATAAATGTCAATTTATTACCTCTCAGGCTTTATTTTTCACCATCACTATCCCAACCATTCTAGACAGAGATCACAAACTGATTCCCTTCTCCTTGAAGTCTTCTGGTGGCCTTCCCACCTCCACCTGCCTCAGCAAGGTGCCCCTCCCGGACATAACAGTACCCTACTTGAGTAGAGCACATTGTACTAAGTGCCAGAAATCTATGTTCAAACATGTTCCTGGACCCAAAAGAGCTTCTATATAGGAGACAAAGTTAAAACTATGTGAAAAACACCCCAATAATTTTTAATATTAAAAACAAACTATGTGAAAAGGGCAGACAAGCCATGAAAATGGGAAAATAAAGTGATTTAATTTTAAATCAGAGTTTAAGACAACAGAAGGGTTCATGGCACTGTATATGACTAAGAAGTGAACTCGTCTTCTGGGAGTTCATTCGGGTCCAGGAAACTGTAGGACATCATGGTCCCTGCCCCAAAGCTGGGGCATCAGACAGAAAATTGGGGCAGGGCTTTTTGGGGGTTTGATTCAGTGTGTTCAGGCCAGCAGGCTCTCCATGAAGGGTCCATATACAACAAGAGTGGAGGTCACACCAGTGACATCTTGTTCCAGAGGTCTGATGTCCTGCTGTCCATCTACAGCTTGCTCCTGGAGCTGGAGATTATACAGTCCACCTCTCACTTCGGGCCTCCACAGTCTGTACCAGGCCTTCGCCCAGGATGGCAAAATCCTCTAGGATTGCTTCGATATTAGGCACAATCACAGACTCCCCACTTTGAGACACTACCATGTGCCCTTTCGTGTTGGAGGCCTGGGGGAATCAGAGAAATAGGGTGTCACAAAGGAATGCCCAGAGACAACAAGACACACACTTCACACCCAACACAGGGTCACTCATGGAGCAGGCCACACACAGATGTGCATGCCCACATGGAACCACATGTGCACACTCAGTAACAAATGACTGTCACCTTGAAGTGCTGAGGACGGAAACTGGTGGGATTCCAGAGGACACCAATCACCTCTCCACCATGCTGGTCATAGAAGAAAAGGGCCAGTTCCCCGAAGGCCTTCTAGGAAACGGCAGGACAGAGACAAGATTATAGGTGGGCACCTGAGAGCCACCTCCAAGGCCCCAGCTTTGGCTTCCCAGGGTCAGTCAGCCCTTTAGGACCTACCCTGAGCTGTGCCAGATAGAGCTGAGGAGGATCATAGCCCAGCACAGGCATTAGGGATGAGGACCCCGGCTCACTGAGTAGACCACGGCAGAAGGAGGCAGCCGGTGAGTCCACAGCCTGGCGGTGCCGGGGGATGTGGCGGGGAGACAGGCGGATCAGCACATCGTACATGTCCAAGGGTGGCCGGAACACTGTCTGAGGAAAGACAGGCAGGGTCAGCAGTGCCACTCGGAGTTGGGAGCTGGACCACAAATCCCTCCCCATGCCCACCTTGATTTCTCCCTTCCCTTTTGTGTGACCACCCATTATGGATCTGAAGGCAGGAACACTAAGGCCCAGCTGATGCCAGTGTGGGGTCCAGCTGGAGGAGCACAAGCTGGAAGCATGAGGCATGGATGGAGCTGGGGCCCTGGTTCTACTCCAGGTTCCACCACTGCCAGGCACTGTGGTCAGCTTCAATTCCTTCTCCGGATTCAGTCTCACCAAACAAGGAGACTGGGCAACCTATGAGGGCCGCTTGAGTCCCAGACTTTCACAGTTTACAGATCTAATCCCCAGAGCCCCTGGAGTCAGTCTTGGTCAGGGGCTTACCCTGATGTCTCCGGGCCCCCGGGGATCCATTAACTGCTTTTCTAGGACAGGTAAGGCCTCAGCTGCTAGGAGGACGAGCTGTTGTAGGATCTGGAGGTACACAGACATCAGACAGGTCAGATCTGACTACATGTCTTCTTCGCCCAGGCCGGGCCTGCTTTTTTCTTGAGGGAGAAAACCACATATTTGGGAGCAGAAATGGGACTGAACCTGGGGCGAGGGTCCATCCTGTGTCCATATAGAGCTTTTGCGATCCTGGGGGGTAATGATGACCATGACAGGGAGTTGTGCCCGAGTTCCCAGGAAGCCACTGCGGATCTCCACCTGCTCTTCCACTGTAGACAAGATGGGATCCTGGCTCGGCTTGCTCTTCTCCCCCAAATACCCTTTACTGCCCCAGGACCTCCTCCTATACACCCAGCAGTTACCCATCACAGGGATTTTCCAATGCCCCTCCCCCAAGTGGCAAAGGTGATGAAAGGGACACCGCATTTGCCTCAACTGGGTGGGGAGTTAAACTCCCAGCCTCAGCCCAGAGGCAAAATTTTCCACTCCCTGGCATCCATCTGGTTTCCGGGCCTATACAAGCTGAGGCCTGCCCATGGCCCCCTCCCACCCTATGTTCCCACACACCTGGGGAATTAGAAAGCTGACACCTTCCTCTCTACTGGGATCAGGAACTCCTCATATTACAACCAGAAATCATCACTTCCACCCCCCAAGAGGTCTGGGCATCTATTCTAATCTGGACCTTTCCCTGTTCCCCACAAGACTTCTCACCTGGTGTTCAGTCTCCCTTCCACTCTCCTCTCCCCTTCTCAGTCCCCCAGGTGGCCTGCTTACCACACCCAGTCTACTCTGTTTCTGGTCATCACATGGGCAAACCACATCTCTACAGTCTCGGAACTCGCTAAAGGCTTGATCTGGGTCTCTTCCTCCTAATTCCCCACCCCAAGGCAGTCAAGATCAAGTGTAGATATCTGGGATGGGGGAGGCACAGAGAAAACCTAACCCTTGTCTGCCCTACGCTGCAACCCACAAAGCATAGTTCTTCCAGTCCTCTGACCCCAGTGCAACCACTTACCAGTGAGCTCACTGTTGAGGTTGACGATAAGAGGGTTGTTCTTCCAATCAAAGGTTGATACCAGGAAAAGGAACCGAAGGAAGCCCACCTGGGGAGAGCTGAGGGGAAGGAGTAAGTGAAGTGGGGTCCAGCCACACATTCCCCAGGCTTCCCACACCGTCTAGGGAGCGTGGACCCATTGGCATGCTTGGGAGGGATGTCTTAGAACTCCTCTGTCACTTGTTTCTCTCATTTGGACTGAAAGTATAGCATGAGGGATGAAAGTCCCAAGGGGAATTTACTGGCTAAAGAAAAGAGGGAAGGAATTACCTGGGAGGAGTGAAGGGCTCAGGGTGCAGGAACAGGGCAGCAGCCACCAGGTCCAGGCTCTCATCAGTGAACCCCTCACCCAGAAGCTGAGCGCGTACCCACCGCTTGGCCAGCCGAGCCACACCCGAGAAGGCTGGGTGCTGCTGTTGGAGTCTACGGGGTGGGGGTGAAGGTGGTAGTGGCAATAAGACTTGGGCACTCAGGGCCCAAGGACAGTGTTTTAGCACTAGCACCACTATTTATTCAAACTTTACACAACATTGGCCTCTGTGCTAATGTATTACATGTGTAAACTCACATCTCCCTAACTAATAACCCAAGAGGTTGGTCCTAGCATTATTCCCGTTTTATAGATGAGAAACATAAGTTCCAGGGGGAAATCCCGTCCAGAGGAATTTAGCCAATGAGATGGCAGGGCCAGGATTCTAGAACTTGCCTGACTCTAGAACTCATATCCTTATTAACCAGCTGAACTCCCAGAGAAACAGGTGGCCAGGAGAGCAGAACAGGGGCAGAAAAGCATCTATGGAGAGAAGAGCCATACCCATGCAAGGCACTGGTAAGCAGGGGTAAATGCCTTGTGTCCTTCTCAAGGCGGAAGGAGGCAGGCGTGTCCCTCAATGAGATCATTCCCTCGGGGCTCCGCATCTCCTTCAGGATCTGGGGCTCCCGCTGGTAGGCCACACGAATCCGGAACACAAACCCATCCTGTTGGAAGAGGGTACGGGATGGGAGGTACGTGTTGGCCTGGGGCTCCCTGACACCCCCTGTCCCCTCCCTCCCTAGGGGAACCCCTGCCCTGCACCAACCCAACCTTAAGGACATCAGTGTGTGTGGCTGTGGCCCGGCACTGTAGCCCGTGCTGTTGCGTCAGCAGCTCTGCCAGGCGCAGCTGGAAGGCAGCTCGGACCCGCCGTATAGCCTCAGCTTCCTGTGGCCACTGACCACTGCCCTCCAGGTGACATACCACTGGGGAGAAAAGTGAGAGGTCTCGGACTGCAGTCTGAGGTGGGGACAGTCCCTCTCGACCCCACCCTAGAGCCCCCTCACCAGTCATGGGCTCCACATAGGCCGGACAGGGCTTGTCAGGCCGGGGCAACAGCGAGGCCCGCTCTCGCAGTTGTTCATGGAAGGAGTAGGCTGGCCAGACTGGAGTTGGTGGGAACACCTATGAAATAAAGACTGAGGAAGGGGTCTGGGATTGGAGTCGGGAGGAGGAGTACCCAGAATCAGGAGTTGGAAGGGAGAATATTGGGTGAGTGGAGCAGAGGTGGGGCTCTCTCCCCTCTTGAACCTCACCTCAGTGTAGCGCAGCACTGGGTGAGCTCCCTGCACAGCAGACACAGTCAATGGGAGACCTTCCAGCCCCCAGAGCAGGCGGCTAAGGTCATCGTAGCAACGCACTGCAGCTGCCAGGGCCTCCTCACCTGTGCTGGAGGTCTGAGAGGGAGAAGACAGTCAGGAGGCCAGGTCCCGCAGAGCCAACCATCCCCTGGGATTCTGCCAAGGCTCTGGCTGCTGCAGAGCCAGCGCCCCCTCTGCTGGACACTCCAGAAAGTGCAGCCTGACTGAGGTAAGGGCTCTCTACCAACTACCCAATCCAGCCACACAGGCTACTCTGCAATCCCTACCACAGCCCTGAACCAGCGTCCTTACCTCTTTCAGGCCTTGGATCAGTGCATCCAGGAGGCCCCCCATATAGTGAACACAGGTATCAGGGATGTCAGCATGGCTAGAAAAGGGGTACAGACACTGTGTGGGCATTGGGGCTAGGAGTCAGCTGTCGGATGTGAGCTGCTCATCCCAAAAGCCTAGGCCAGACCCTCCTCAGTTGCCTCCTGGCATTCACATGCTAACACTTACATTGCCAAGAGGTGGGTGACAACCTGATGGGGAATAAGGCGCTTCTGGAACATAGAGACTGCCTCCCAGACCACAGCTTCCCGAATGGCTCCATCCTGGAAACGCCGGAGCTCTGAGCGAGATCCCCAGAACTGGCGAAAGTCTGTAGCCTGAGAAGAGGAAAGGGGTGATGGAAGAGATCAACAAAAAAGGGCTCTGTCAGGAATCTCCCTACTGGGCCTCAATCCAGGTGGCAAGAGGAAAATCCACACCACTCCTTCCAGTGCACATGCTGGGCTTCCCAAGACAGGGCCAAATCACCCCTTGGACTCCAAGGCTCCTCACCTCAGGCTGGTCGGCCTCTGGACCCAGTTCAAGGACACTGGCCAGCCCCTCAGGCCGGAGAAGCAATCCCAGCGTCAGGGTCCCAGATTCTCTGTGCTTCGGTGGATCTTGACTAATGGCCCACTGCAGGGGAACAGAAAGGCTGAGCTCAGCCCAAGATTCCCCGAACTTAATCTGGAAATCTACCTTCTAGCTAGAGGGATGGTGTGTCTTTTGTATCTCCTGGGACCCTGGATCAAACCTCCCTCATACCCACAAACTCCCTGACCCAAACTACCTCACCTCTGAGACTGGGGGCCTAGAGTGGGCCAGCAGTTGCAGCCGGGACCCAAGGCCCTGCTCCAGGAGGGTAGTTAGTGGCCCCAAGGCAGCTGAGACATAATCCCCACCATTGTCCTGCAGCTCTGGCCATAGCTTCAGCCGGTGACATGCTGCCTGCAGACGACTCAGTGGACAAAGACTGGAGGTGGGGCATAGAGGGACAGAGGGATAATCAGGTATTGCTGGCCTCAAGCAAGGAAGATCAACCAGGAAGATCTGAGCACCTACCTGAGGATCTCCGCACCATCACCGTAGCCCCAAGGAAACAGGATCCACTGACATACCCTGTCACTCCTACACTTACTGCAGAATGTGGTCAAAAGCCCGGATCATGGGTTTGGGAGTCATCAGCAGCAGCTGGAATCCATCCTCGGCTTTGCTATCCAGCAACATCATAGACAGCCGTGCCTCATGTTGCACCTGGAACCACAGGGACTCAGATGTGAGACTGCCACCACTGTACCCTTCCCTTCACTGGGCTCAGACCAAGAGACATGCCTAACCTAAACTCTTTGGAGAGAAGTTTCTTAGGTTCTAATGCTGGCAGAAGGGACAGGTCTGGGCTGGAACAGCTGAGGAACCACAGCCCTGAACCACTGGTACCTGATGGTAAGTGGAAGCAGTGACATCAGCACAGAGGTTGAGATGGCCTGAGGAGTCCAGGAAGACAACTGGGAAAGTCCGGTGGAAGTCAGCCAGGGCCGGCTTAGAGGAGCAGAGAGAAGCCAGTCAAGGTTGCGGCCTTACCTTCAGGTGTCCTTGCCCAGACTTAGCTCTGCCCCACTCACCAAGGAGGGATCTGAGCTGAGACATAAATTGATCCCGTTGACTGTCAGATCTGTGGTGGCTGAAGTGAACCAGAGAAGGTGGGTGTGTCAGAAAGTATTCCCCTCCCTGGGGAACCACCCCTAATGACACCCTCCCCTCAGCTAGGTGGCTGCAACTGTGTGCCTCTGGGTCTCAGTTTGCTCATCTGTCTAATGGCAAGAAACCAAATGATCCCCGACAAGATAAGATGATTCTCTGGATGAGCGAAACCCTTCTGCCTTTCTGAACCTAGCCACTCACCCAGAAACTGCAGGACACTTCTCAGAACCTGGTAGCCGCTCATGGTGGTGTGGATCTTGCGTGTGGACACGAGGAAGGCAACCAGCATGGAGACAAGGAACCCACTAAACCCTCCCAAACCCTGAAAGAAAGACGGAGAAAGAGGCCTAAGCTCAGAACCAGCCTGCTCTCCATGAGGCAGGGAAGCTGGGCTACTTCCAACTCACCTTATCCAGTTCCCGCTGCCGTAGCCAGACCTTTAGAAGTGCCACACCATCCTTCAGCCCCAAGGCTGAGCCCAGCACGGTTGACAGCAGCTGCACATGAGACTCAAGGGCTGTGTCCTGCAGGATCCATGTGTTATAATGGGGGGTTGGGGGCTCTGAACTACCTGTAGGAGGAGAGGAAAAGCTATGAGAAAAGTCCTCATAATACCCTTCTATCCAGTTCCACCTTGAACCAGTGCCTGCTCACCATCCCCTGGAGGACTGTGCCCTCGGTACCAGGCAGAGCGCACATTATTCTTGGATGGCAGCAAGCGGCATAGGCGGAAGAAGTCAGGTGGAGGGCATGGATGCAGACGTACAGTGACCAGGCGCTCATCCTTCCCTGGTGGGGAAAATGGGGTGCTGAGACCCTGTAGCCCCCTGGAAACAGAGGGGTCCCTACATCACCACCCTAGCTACTTGAGGGCCCCACACACTCCCACCTCAGAATTTGAGGTCCCATACCGTCTCTCTCAAACTTGAGGCCCAAGCCTCTCACCTTGGACTTAAGGACCCTGTGCCCTTCCACCATAGGATCTGTCAACCCATACTATGCCCTCAGCCTAGTGTGTGCCTCCCACCATGTGGCCGCAGCAGCAGTGAGGGTTTCAGGTGGCAGCCATTGGTGTAGGAGAAGCAAACACTGCCAAAGAGGGGGTCTTGAGCCAGGTGATGAGCCAAGTGGGCCAGGTAGAGAGCACGCTTGCGGAAGTAGCGCTGGTTCAGTCCATCCTTGTCCTGTAGAATCTCCTGGAAAGGGTCAGAAGAAAGAGATAGCTGGACACTTAAGTACTTGCTGTTGGAGAGCTTGGGGGCCAAGATGAAGCTAAGGTAAGTGTCACAATTTAGCAATCCCAGGGATTCTCTGCTGGCCAGAGTGCCTGAGTTAGGGCTAGCAATGCAACACCCAGTTCACAAAGGTCTAAGGGAGCAGCAATTAGCCCAAGGGTACATCTCAAGATGATTGTGGTGGTCTGCTCTTTTGATTTAGAATTCAGATTTCAATCCAATGGCAAGTGGCAGGTGGGAGAGAATGACCCAGGGATTTGTAGGTGCTGCAGCAGGAGGCCTCTCCATCCTCAAAACTCTGGACCTCACCCTGGGCATAGTCAGTGCTATATCCACATTGATGTCCGGTCGGATGCAGGTGCCCAGAAGGTAGCTGCCCACGACAGTGACCTGGGCTGGGGGCAAAAAGCGGAAACAGCCCTTCACTGTATAGGGCACTTGGTGGAGGGGCACTTGAACCCCAGCTGGGAGCCATGCCTGGTCAGTCAGCTGCAGGGACAGAGATAATGATATTAATTTGATTGCCTTCGAAGCACGTTCCCTTTATGTCTAATAGAACCCAAATTCAACAGGTCAACATGTTTAAAACCAAACTCCTGATCTTCCTATAAACATATCTTCCCCATTAAGGTAATTCCATACTAGTTGCTCAAGCCAAAAACATTTAAATTATCTTGACTGATTTGTTAAGAACACCCATCTCACTTTTAGTATATATACTGATGAAGTGAGCACCCATTTCTCCTTCAAAAGGCAATGAGACTCTGACCACTTCTCTACTTCTCTTAGTCTGAGCTACTACCATTTTTAAGTGGATCACTGCATAAGAGGTTCCTAACTAGTCATCCTGATTTCACCTTTGTCCCCCTCCATTCTACTTTCAACACAACAACATGAGTGAACCTTTTAAAACTAAAATTAGGTCACATCACTTCTCTCCAAATAAACAATACAGCAGTCCCTCATTTCACCCAGAGTAACAGCCAAAGTCCTTGTTTTGGTACACAACAACCTAAATGAAATGACCCCTCCATTACCTTTCTGAGTTCATCTCCTTTTATCTTCCCCTCATTCATTCCAAGGAATGCACCAGACCTACCCCCCTGCTTTTGAGCCTTTGTGTTGGTTATATCTCCTTTCTGGAATGCTCTTTCTCCCTTAGATATCTAACGGCTGCCTCACTTCCCCCAAACCTTCACACAAATGTCACTTTAATAAGGCCTTCCTCAACCACCCTATTTAAAATTTCAAACCATTCCCATCCTTTGACATTCTCACAATCGATTAACTTGTCCTACTTTTCCCTTTTCACAGTGCTTAGCACCTTTTAATGTTGCCATATGGTTTACTGGACATGCTTATTATCTATTGCTTATAACCCCAACACTAGAATATAGGCTGCTTTGTTCACTGATGTATCCCTGACAGCAAAACTACTGCAAAGCACATAAATGTTTGTCAAATGAATGAGCAGGTGACTGACCACACTCCCAGCTGAGCCTCCTGACAGTGAGAATGAACTCCAGAGATAGCAAGGCCCCTGTTTCAGATGTCCCTGCTGAGGATCTCTTCCAGGCTTTCCAATTACCCACACCATTAGCCTAACCTCTGTCTCAGGGGTTGAGGGCACCCTCATGATCCTCTGGTTGACCTCCTGTAGAAAAGCATCAATTCGCTCCTTCTTCTTCTCTGACAGCCTCACTTCCTTCAATAGCTCCTCTACCTATAAGAAGGGATGAGGGAGAGTCCTTTAGCCTCAAGATCTCAGGCCTGCCCCTCTAACCAAACCCCAGCCACCCAACAGTACCTGTAAACGAAGCAAGCTGGAATGGAATAGACTCTCAGTTTCCCGAAGGCGATTCAGCTCCTCACTGGTAGGCTCCTTGTATAGTTCTGCCTGGCTGAGCTTCACTGGCTTCAGGAGGCCCTCCACTGGAGACCCAGGCACTGTATGGCTCTTTGAGGATTGCTTTTTTCCCTCCTTGCCTGTGACTTTCAGAATTGACTCCATCACCTGAGGGCAGCGAGAGGGAGAAGCCAGTATGAGGTCACATGTGTCTAGAATCCATTGCCTGAAGTGTCACCATGATAGGATGTAGATAAAAGTCAGCTCCTGGTTCCTCTTTTGAATGGGAGTCAGATTGTGTAAAACTCAAGTTAATCATTACTGACAGCACAAGCATGGAGTTCTGCTTGGAGTTGGCAGGGGTAATAGCTGACTAAGACCTGCCCTAACTAATGCCCTAACTAAAGCTTCTTGTATTTCCAGGTACCATGCAGCAGGGCGCTTTCTCTTCTGTTGAGTTAGTTCTAGGACTTTGCAAATACCATCTCCACTCTTACTCTATTCAAATTTTGCCAGGTATCACCTCCCCTGGCAAGCCCTGACTATAGATGGTATGCATTCATACTCTATTAGTGATGGGAAGAGCTAGAACCTACTGGCTCTGGAGAACATAGTAAGTCACCCAATCCTTACAATAATCCTAGAAGAAAACAGACACTTAAAGGTCCCGTGAGCTCGAGGTTCCACAGTTGATATGCCTATACTGTAAGCAGGCTTCACACCCTGGTCTGCGGGATCCCAAACCTTCCTTCTCCCTTCCAGTCCTGGACCCCGCCCCCATCCACAGACCCACACCCAGGAGAGCCTTACTGGACCACTCCAGGAGCGCCACCATATGCTCCAAGCTGAAAGCAGCGAGCAAAAGGAGCTCCTACCGAAGGGATTGCCTTCATGCTCCTTGCTGGCGAGCAGTCAGGCTCTGCCACCTCTGGCACGTTGAGCATCCCTTCCTCCTAGATGGCTCACCCACCTCCAGCTCCCCAGCAGCTCCGCGAAGCTGCGTTCCCGCAGGCGCTGGCCCCATCCCTCCGGGTCCAGGTCTCGCTCCAGCGCTTGGGATTTAAAGCCAGCGGCACAATTTCTTCCCACCGCGACAGAACTGCCGAAGCCCCTCCGCAGAAGCTGAGCCCCCTCAAGAGAACTGCTGCATACCTCAAAAGACCTACTAGAGCACCCCAAAAGATCTTGCTAGAGCAGCCCCAGAGAACCGCTAAGGTGCTGCAATCAAGCCTCGTGCTGCAGGACTCCGCCCAGCTCCAGAGCCATTGGGTGAGTGCCTGAGCTGCTGCTCGCCATTGGTGCCTGTCACTCTCCAGGACCGCCCGTTGTGTGGGGCGGGGCCAAACAGGGTTCAATTTACGTCTTTTTGCGACACCACACCGGAAGCTTGCAGGTAGCTTGGCAGTCGCTTCCTTTTCCTGACTTCCTTCATTTGGGTTCAGAGGGGAAGGGCGGAGCTAACTTGGGCCCTCTGGGGAAGGTTTATTTACACCAGTGCTGTCTCCTTTTGTTTGTTCACCACCTCTTAGCAATTATCCACTCTTGTAAGTTCTCCCTCCAAAATATATCTTGAATGTATTCACGTTTCTCTGTCTTTACTGCCAAGTTTAGTCCAAGTCACATTATCTTGTCCCTAGATTATTGTAATGGCTTTTATCCAGCTTCTTAATATTTCCAAATCTACTGAAACGTTGCAATATTAATATAATGAATGCACGTATAATCGTAGTCCAATTATAAATTTCAGGAAATTTTACCTTAATTCAATATTATATGAAGTCCGTATTCCAATTTTGCCAATTATCCCACCAATACCCTTTACATAGTAGCATTTTATTTCCTGATGCAAGATCATGCATCAATTTAGTCATGTTTATTTTCTCCCAGTCTAGAACATTTCCTAAGCATGCGCGCGCTCTCTCTCTCTCTCTCTCTCTCTTGTTTTTGTCTTTTATAACAACCTTTTTGAAGAATATAGAACAGTTTCATTTAATAGCTTTTTCTTAAAAAAAATTTTTTTTAGTGAAGTACAATATACATATAGAAAAATCACATAGGGTACAGTTTCAATATGCACAAACCAAACATTCATGTAATCAGATCCTAGAAAAGAAACTCCCCTCATGCTGCCTTCTGGTTACTCCTTCCCAACAGTAACCACTATCCTGACTTCTAACAGCATAGATTAGTTTATGCAATAGCTTTTAGAGGAACTTTCACAAAAGTGGATTTGTCCTTCTACAATTGTTTCCACATAGTTTCCAGAATGAGTTTTCCAAAACTAGAATCCTATCATGTCACTCTCCTTTTAAAAATTCCTCAGTGGCTCCTATAAAAATTTATAAAGGGAAACCTCACTAAAATGAAGTCAGGAGACCAGAAGGGGAAGCTCTCACAAAATACCACTGGAAGAATTGTCAATTACAGGCCCCAACAGAAGAATTGACAAAAGAATCATGAATCATAAGACTGAAATGGAAAATTCTACAGTGCATCGTCTACAAGAAATGAACTATCCCAGTACTCAGCCAATAAGAAACCATCTTCTCCTTGAATTCATGCTTTTCTCTAACAGATTTTTATTCAAAAATAATCCCCCCCGACTTCCTCCTTTTTCTCCATAAAATAACACTCCTCTTCTTTGCTTGAGGAGCTTGTCCATGGTTTTTACTATAGCTTGCGTGTCCTGAATTGCAATGTTTTGTTTTTCCCATTTTTGCTGGTAAACTGTTTTATTTATTTTTTAACCATTTTATTTTTAAGGTCAATACAATTGTTTTTAGAATAAAATACAAACTTCTACAAGACCACAATAAATGTGGTCCCTCTCTATCCCATCCTTTCTCTTAATAACTCCACTCCTTGCTCACTTAGTTCCAGCAACATCAGCCTTCTTTTAATTCCTTGGTTGTATCAAGTTTTCCCCCACCACAGAGATGTGAGCCAAACCATTTGCTCTACCTGGAATGCTTTTTGTTTACCTTTTTCATTTTCAGCCTTCAGCTCTCAGAATAAATATTACCTCTTTAGTTAAGCCTTCACCAACCACCAAATCTGAAATGTTTTCCCTTATCCAATCACTCTCATTTATTCCTCTTTTAGCACTTTTTTAAAAAGTACTTTTGATTGTTTATCGGTTATCCATCAATTTGCCCTCGACTGAATCCATGGAAACTAGAACCAGATATACATGGCCTGTGCTTTGCACACTGTAAATACTCAATAAATGTTTACTTAATGAATGAATGAATGAATATAACTGTCAATCTTCCAGCCTTGTCTCTTACCATTGTTTCTGTCAAATTTTATGCCCAGCCATATTAAACTATTTGGAATTTTTGACCATTGTGCTTTCTTGTTCTGGGTCTTTGAATTTGCCGCTTGCTCAGAATGTGTTGTCTACCTCCCCTCCCCCACCAAGCTTTATTGAGATATAATTAACATATAGCGTTGTTTAGGTTAAGGTGTACAATGTGATGATTCGTTACACATATATATTGCAAAATGATTACGACAGTTAGGTTAGTTAACACATTTAACACATCCTTCATCCCACATAATAACCATTTGTTGTTGTTGTTGTTGGGGTGGTGGTGGTGGTGGTGGTAACATTTAAGATCTGCTCTTAAGGTCAGAGAAAAGGCAGTAGGTGGAAGCTACAGCAGGCAGGCAGCCTAGTCCAGCTTCACCATGGTGGACGCCTTTGCGGGCACCTGGAAGCTTGTAGACAGCAAGAATTCCGATGACTGCATGACTACATGATGTGGATTTTGCAGGTGACCAACATGACCAAGCCTACCACAATTATCAAAATAAACGAGGATACTGTCATCATAAAAACACGGCACCTTTAAGAATGTGGAGGTCAGCTTCAAGCTGGGGGTGGAGTTCGATGAGACAACAGCAGAAAACAGGAAAGTCAAGTCCATTGTGACACTGGATGGGGGCAAACTATCCACATGCAGAAATGGGACATGCAAGAGTCAACACTTGAGCAGGAGCTTGTTGATGGAAAACTAATTCTGACTAATGGCAGTGCAGTTTGCCATAAGTGTGGATACACTTACCCTTTCACTGACTGCTCCTCTGCCAACTGGCTACCCCTGGACTCAGCACTAGATTGCCTCATTTTTTCTTCTGGCATTTTGTATAAATCCATGTTGGTTGGGGAAATTCTTCTACGGACCCATCCTGGATCTAGTTTCAGTTCCCATCGTGTTTGTATTTTTAATTGCACCCAAAGTGTGCTCTGAGGTCAATAAAACAGAATCAAAGAAGAAAAATCTACTCAGCAACTTTCAAGTATATAATATCAAGTATAGTCACCATGCTGTGCATTAGATCCTCAGAAGTTTGTACCTTTTAAACAATGTCATCTAATTTGCCCCTCTCTCCAGCCCCTGACAACTACCAGTTTACTTTCTATTTCTATGAATTTGGCTTTTTGAGATTCCACAAATAAGTGAGATTATACAGTATTTGTATTTTTCTTTATCTGACTTATTTCACTTAGCACAATGCCCTCAGTATTCATCTATGTTGTCACAAATGCAGGATTTCCTTCTTCTTTACGGCTGAAGAATGTTTTAATTGTTAAGGAAGCTTTCTTGGAGGAGATGGGGCTTTGCTAAGACTTGAAGTATGAACTGAGTTTGAATTAACTGAGAGGAGGAAGTAGCACCACTGACGTCTGAGGAAGAAGAAAGAGCCAAGAGATAAGTCAACCATTTATTCCATATTGGATAACAAGAAATGTCAAGCCCTGTGTTCAGTGTCAAGGATAAAGAGATAAATAGGACATGATGATCACAAGCCAGAGACCTAGAATAATGTTCTAGCCCTTACATTTCACAGGCTGGTCCTTCTATTAATTTAAATATAAACTCCCAGAGGTTTCTTCTGCCCCTGCCTTGCCTTCATCTAAAAACTGCAACCACCTCAACATTTTCAGCCTTAGGTCCCCTTTAATCACCTTCATTAGTATTCACCAAAACATGAAATGGTATTATTAGTCTACAAATTACTTGTTTTTGTCTGTTTCTGTATCAGCCACTACAACGTAAGCTCTATGAGGGCAAGACCCATCATTTCTGTCTCATTCACTACTATATCCTTGGCATTTGGCACAGGGCCTGTCACATAACAGGTAATTAAACATTTGTTGAATGAATAAATGTCTATTTCTTAAGAGCACCTTGGAGGCTGGGAGAAAGATGTAAACAAATAATTGCAGTATAAAATTGGGGTGATATGATATGCACACATTGCTGTGGGCACACTAGACAAGGAATATTACAGCATAATGGTTGAGAGCAGCCATACTAAAGTGGGATGGCCAAGGTTCAACTCCAGGTTCTGCTATTTACTCACTGACATTGGGTGACTTTCTTAACCTCTCTAAGTTTATTATAATCAGCAAAATAGATATTCTAGTAATCACCATGTCATGGATTTTTGTAAAAATTAAATGAGATACTGTGTATAAAGAGCCTGTTACCTATTGATGCACAGCAAATGTTAACTATTATTATTAAAGATGATCATGGCTCCTTAAGAGTACTATTCAATACTTAACATGCGTTAACGTATGCAGAATGAAAAAAATGTTGGCCCCTTAAAAAAAAGTCATTCTATAAGGTCAGAATTGTCCTTTTTAAAGCAAAGACCCCCTCCCTCTCATTTATTTTGCCAAGATTTCCATATCTTTTACCTGGCTGTAGAGTACCAGGTGATGCCATAGAGAACAAGAATAAATATCCTATTTTCTCTACCACCAGAGGGCACCAATCAATCAAGTCAATCACTTATGAAACAATATGAGAAAGCTCTAGGAAGCTGTTTCTGACATTCATTCTTTCGACAAATATATTTTAAGTACCTACTATTTGCCAAACATTATAGTAGCTTGTGTATGCTTATGAATAAGACCTGTCGTCCTTATGGACTTCATAATCTTGAACACCTACTATGTGTCCGAGAGCTCCTATTAGACATGGAGGTGGAGGGTGTGGTTCAATTTGTGATGGCTGTTGTTTTGTTACTGATTGTCTTCCTGCCCTTAGTTGCCAGCCCATGAGGACAATTACTTGGTGTCTACTTTATGTCAGACAGTGTGCTGTCACTGAGCATCCAGGGATGAAGAAGACACAGTTGCAAACTACTAATAAATAATATCTTACCTGCGAAGATAAAAAGGCATGAGACAAGTTCTGAGGAATTCTAGTTCCTCTGACCTAAGAATGAAGGACCTTAAGCACACAACTCATTAACATACTTGGCTGTCAGCCTCCCAGACAGATGTATGTTTAATCAGTGACCTAGCATAGCACCATAGCCACTGTTGATATTTAGTATGAGTTTGTGGGTAGATTTGAGCCCAGGGAGCAACTTCTGGTCTGAGTGCCAGGTGTATGTTCCAGTGGGTTAGGCTAAAGATCTACCAACTTCTGGGTCAGGGTGGGGCTGTGACAAGTTTATGTAGGTGAAATGCTTTGAAGATGAATTTTCTGTCTATTTGTCTACTCACAGCCTTGTTATTAAAGGTGTCAACACCATCTCTCATGTTTCCAGGTCAGCAATCTTCTTGTCTCTAAATTGAGTGCTGGAGAGGAAGTCAGAATCAGTCATATACCATTATTTTTGGAGCAGGGGCTACATTGACTGAAATACTCCTCCTCCTCTGAAGTGAACTCTACGTCCAGTGGAGTACAGCCTCAAGACCTATAGAATTGGGAGCTAGGGAATGACTTCTTTAAAATACTGAGACCTCATTTCTGAGAAAACAACAATAAAGGGGCTCCTTCAGTGTGGATTTTGCACAGACTTCCTTCTGATGAGTACAGTATAGAAAGGAGATAAAAAGAGTAACTTTACAGTGGAGAAACCTGAAACACTACCTCAGCCAGGTGATTGAGGTCAATATCAACACTGGTGTCATGTTGATATTATGTGCCCTTGATATGATGTGATGAAAATGTTATTTTACCCCTGTGATCTTCTCCCTAAAACCCCATAACCCTGCTCTAATCATGAGAAAAGCATTTCGAATCCTACTTGAGGAACATTATACAGCATACTTGAGTAGTACTCTTCAAAACTTTCAGGGTCATCAAAAACAAGGAAAGTCCGAGAAACTGTCAGAGTCAAGATGAATCTAACAAAACCCAAAAACTAAAAATACTGAGGTGTCCAGGATAGGATCCTAGAACAGAAAAAGGAAACTAAGGAAATATGAGTAAAGACTTCAGTTAGTAATATATAAATATTGGCTCATTAATTATAATGTATGTACTATAGTAATAATTGGGAGAAATGGGTGCCTCTGGGAAAATATGGAAACTCTCTGTACTATCTTCTCAATTTTTCTATTAATCTAAAACTATTGTGAAAAAAAGTCTATTAAATTATGGAGGGGGTTGTATCCAGAATACAGCTTTGCCTTTAAATTATTTTTTTCTTCCTTAAAGTTCCTATTAATGGATAATTTACCATGTGCCAGTGTTAAAACCTTGCATATAGATGATCTCATTTAATCTTTATAACTGCTTATGAGAGGTATAATATAATACAAATGGCAGAGCCAGGGTTGAAACCAAGGATCTTTTTGATCCTAAAATTTTAAGTGTGTGAAACTTTCATAGTATCTTGGATTTTCTAGGACATGTTTAGGCAGTTATTATAGGATATGACATTCTGAAAGAAAGGAGTATTCTATCTAAATCATGAGGACTGAAGACTGTCTCCACATCTCACTTTTGCATGATTATCTTAAAAGTCCCTGGCATCCAAGTTGGACCTTCGAGCTGAAAGAACCTATAACGGGGTCAAAGTTCACCAACTGTACTTCATTTTACAAATGGGTAAACGGAAGGATAGCCAGAGCACTTGTCTCAAATCACAGAGAGAAGGGCCAGGAACCCAGGTTCAGTCCGTATGGTTATTTCTCTATTTCCCACAGCTTCCTCTTTGTAGTTAAGAAGGGAAGTAGAAATTGGCCTGCCTTCCCCATTTCTGGATGGAAACTGTCCCCGCCCCCCCCCCCCCGCCCCTCCGCTCCCCAAATGAGTGACACACTGCCTTCCAAGGACACACTGGCGTGAGGGCTGAACCTGCAGAAAAGTTGTCGGGACGCCTGTTTCCACCGATAAGGCCCGCATTCTCAGCACATCCTTGTCAAGCATCTACCGAGTGCAGGGACAACGTACTCTGTGTTACGGGGAGGGGCCTGGGAGGATGGCTGAGGACTATGGATACACATAGGGGAAGCAGGGAGCTGATGGCTCTAGGACCAAAGGTCCCATCCGTGGCGCACCTCGGGAACCAGGGCGTCAAGCCGCATAACCGTCATTTTGGGGCCAAGGGCATTCCCTGAGGCCACCCTCGGCTTCCACAACCGCTTGGCCCTTTAAGGGTGGGGTACACGCGCCGGCGTCACAAAGCGCCGCCACCGCGCTGGGCGGTGGAGAGGAGGCGGGGAAGTGGGAGGAGAAGGAGGACGACAACGAGGGCGGGGGAGGGAGGGGCGCGCGCAAGCGCGTCGGGCCGCCAGCCACCGAGAGCTGCCCCTCTCCCGGCGCGCGCCCCTCCTCCTCCTCTTCCTCCCTCCTTCTCGGCTCCGTCGCTCCCGCGGCGCGAGGCGCTCTCTCTCTTCTCCTCCTCCTCCGCCGTCGCCCCTCCCCCCGCGCAGCCGCCGCCGCCGCCGCCGCAAGACCCCTGCGCGCCGTGCTCCCCCCGCCTTTCGGCCCCGCGTGCCCTCCGGCCCCGGCAGCCCCTGAGGAGAACGAGAGGGCAAGCGAGCGCGGCGCTCCCGGGCCGGCCCGGCCCCCTCCCCTCACCATCGCCGGACCTCCGTCGCCTTCCTCCGCTTCCACCTTTTCTCCCTCCCCCCCCAAGTTGAGGCCCCCTCGGGGGGGGGGAGGCCCGGGACCGGGAACGAATTTCCTTAACTCCCTCAACCCCTCCCCCCACCTGGCCCGAGTGTGGGGAGAAGGCCCGGCCTGTGTCGTGTGTGAAGAGGACGTGGTCCGGCCCACGGGCCGTCTGGGGCCTGGTCCGGCTCGTCGGGTGTGTAAAGACAGGGGCCCGGTGCGGCCCGGCCCGAGGGCAAGCGGAGGGGTGGGGCCTGGTCCGGCTCGGCCGGTGCGTGAGGACTGGGGCCCCGGCCGGCGCTGCAGCCGCCGCCGCCGCCGCGATGGCCCAGCAGCAGATGACCAGCTCTCAGAAGGCCCTGATGCTGGAGCTGAAATCCCTGCAGGAGGAACCGGTGGAGGGCTTCCGGATCACCCTGGTGGATGAGTCCGACCTCTACAACTGGGAGGTTGCCATCTTCGGACCCCCCAACACCCTCTACGAAGGCGGCTACTTCAAGGTATCCCCCCCACCCCCAGACTAGGCTCCCCTGGCGGAGGCCTTTGCTCCCCGACGCGCTTGTCTGTTTTCGGGGCCAAGAATGTGAGCGCGGGTTAGCGGAGGGGCCTCCTTACCTCGGCAGCCCCCTTCCCCCACCCAGGGAGGCAGGAAGGCCTTGCTCACCGAGTGCCTTTTCTTTGTCATAGGGGCGGGGGCGGGAGGCCAGACTGCACCGGGAAATAGGAAAGCCTCTCTGGCTAGGGTAGTGGCGACCAGGGGAGGAGGGTGGCTGTCTTTGTTTTGTTTCTTCAGCTGAGGGTGTATGGGAAGAAAGGTGGTCTGTATTTTCTCCTCTCGTTCTCCTATCAGGACCATCCCTGCGCAGGCTGGAACTGTCCCAGAGGGCAGAGTGACCTGCACTTATTGGATTGGACCTTTCTTTTTTGGGGGGGTGGGGGAGGGGTAGTAGCCTGTCATTCCATAGGCTGCCTGGTGACCTGACATTTTGAGGATTTAATGGGTTTCTGGCGGAGTAGTATAGTAGTTCCAACTTTGCGTTCCAGTGGCGGTAATAAAGAACAGGAACCTAGGGTCGGTAAACAAGGATACCTGCATTTTCTAGTCTTTTCCATTTGAGGGAACTTTAAGCCCTCTTTCTGTCCTCATTCTCTATTTACTTCTGTGGTGTTTCAAAATGCCCTTTGTCCTCACCCTGCCACTAACTTTACTGGCTTTGTTGTTGTTGCTGCCGCTGTTTATGTAGAAATAGCCAGAGGGTGGAACTTGTTATGTAGGGAGACGAAATTGAAACCCTTTGCTCAGGTGGCTAACGCTAGCAAACGGAGTGGTCTCACAGATTAAAAGTATCATTGGAGGTGAAATGGTTTCACTGAGTAGGACTGCTCCGTAGACTGGGACCATAGATAATGTTTCCATTGTTTCCCATGACTTTAGAATAGTGGTTATTTTTCAGTCGTGGTTTTTTTTAATCCCATGATAGAATAACTTGGAGATATTAAGTTGTTTTTTTTTTTTTTAATTTTCTCTTTTACCATTTTCGAAGGGACGAATCACACATTGATGGTTGAATGTTTTAAATGGTGCAGAGACAGAGAATTGAGTGCTTAGGAATCCATTTAATTTTTGTATTTCCAAAGTTAAGTCAAATAGAACACTGAGTAGTGTGTTTTGACGGGAGGGGCTATCTTGGCAAAAGGTTTAAATGAGTATCTTGAGTCATGGAGTTACGATGTTTATTTTTAGGACTACCTAATTTTTGTTTTCTATCTTTCTAAAGGTAGAAGCCTGTTTCAGGTTTGGAATTGGGTCAAGTTTGTAGATAATGTGAAGAATTGATAGGGGAATGCCTCATTTTTTGTGGACACCATATGCAGTACTTTCAGATGCAGATATTTAAAATTACTAAGTAAACATACAAGTTATTAGTTTAGGAACCTTCTCTTGTCAGTGATACATATTTTTAGATACTGGAAAAATTAGTTGCACAAAATGGAATTTGTTATAACTTCTAGCAAAGCATTATTTAGCAAAATTTACTGGCTAAATTTAGTGGAGTTTAATTTCCAAAATAATGTTTGGAACAATTGATAGTCAAGGTAAATGGATACTAATTAGAATAATATCACTCCAGTGGAGTTTGTTAAAAAACTGTGTTTTTGGTTTGTTATGTTTTTGTTTAAGTAACTGCGAAAGGAGTGTGGATGCCCTCAGTTTGGAATAGGTAGTATGTAAAGAGGATTCCCTGTAGCATACACTCATTTACAGTAAGTGCTTATTAATTTCAGCCCTCTTTAAAAGAATGATTTAATTACCAGTTTTTTTGTGTTGTTTCTTTGAGTGTTTTTACCTTTAATTGTGACATTTAAAATGTATGAAAGTTCTGATTTTATGTTTTAGTCTTGTGTTTAGTCTTCTATTCAATTTCATTTTCCCCTTATTGTTTGGCCTTTTATCCCCAAATTCTTAATTGGGAACAGACAAAATTATGGTTCTGAGCAGTTAACACTGGCGATAGGTTTAAAACCATTGTTTTTTTATTTCACTGCTTTTGTTATAAAACAAGGCTTTTAGTGTGACCTGCTACCAAAAAAAAAAAAAAAAATACAGCTGCAGTTAAAAGTTGGCACAACTTTCTCTCTACCAGTACTGTTTTCCCTTATCAATTCGTTGTTCTTCAGCATTTAGTATAATTTATTTTCTAGTTAAACTCTTCTCTATTTTGCGTAATAGTTCCTGAAGGCAGTGCAGCTTTTTAAAATTTTTCATAATGTAACTTTTTAAACGTTTATCTATTAATAAATAGGCTTCTAATTGATCATTTTACTATGAAATAGTTGGCTTCGGTTTGGTTCAACTGTGACATCTGTTGTAGAGACTAGTGAGACCTATATATCCCAAATTTTCTGATTCATCCTGCTTTTGTTTTTTTAAAAATATCTTGAATCCATTTGATTCTTAGCTTTGGAGAGTATTATGTATGTATAATGGGCAAAGATAGTTTCTTGTGTTTATTTTTTTGTTTATTGTAAAATCTTTTTGTGGCCTTGGTATCTTTTTGTCCAGTTCCAGTTTCTTGATCTCATTGACATACCAAGTCAATTTCTTTGCTGCTCTGATTTTTCTTCTAAGGGTCAATCATTACAAAACAAAAAGTAGGAGATGGCTTAGAATAGAGGTCCCCAGTCTCTGGGCTGCAAACCGGTATTGGTCCGTGGCCTGTTAGGAACCGGACTGCACTGTAAGAGTCTAGCGAGCTAAGAAGCTTCATCTGTATTCACAGCTGCTTCCCAGACTAGCATCACTGCTTCAGGTCCTCCTCAGATCATCAGGGTTTAGATTCTCATAGGAGCACTGGTCTCTGGTGCCAAAAAGGTTGGGGATGGCTGTCTTAGAACAGCAAGAACATTAAAACTGTGGAGCAAGTTGGAATTTTATAATGGTATGGGAGGAATGAATTATTGATCGAGTCAGCAGCTAATAATGACTTTTAACAAGTTCACCCCCATTCTTTTAAAAAGAACTGTCTTTTCATATAACTCTTGGTAATGATCTTAACTTAATGTAGCTGCTTTGATATAGAACCTCCTGCATTAATTATTTAAAACCATGATAGCAGTGAGTTTAGAGATCAGAAAGTGAGAGTTGCTCTTTTATGATGCACATAACATAAAAATTTAAATGATACACAAAGCTTAAGTACAGTAGTTACCTTTTTGCAGTTTTGATTTCATTCAATATTCTGAGGGAATCAAATGATAGGTATGTTCCATTTTTAGAAACTCCAAACTGATTATTTATTTTTATTTTTATTTTTTAGGCGAGGCAACCCTTGGTTGACCTCGCAGATCACAAGGACCTTTTCAGCTTACAATCTCTTATTTTTTTTTATTTTTTGCTCCTACAGCACTTGGTCTTCCTAGGTGGTCTCCCATCCAAGTACTAACCAGGCCTGACCCTGCTTAGCTTCCGAGATCAGACGGGATTAGGCTTGTTCAGGGTAGCATGGACATAGACCAAATTGATTATTTAGAAAGTATTTGTTATATACGCAAAGTTTTCCTTAGTAGGAGCTTCTTTATCAGATTTAACACTTTGGTTTATGTTAAAGAAACTCTTTTATAACAGTCTTTAAAAATAAAGAATATATATATTATTTTCATTTGTTTTAGAAATAATGAATTATCTCCCTCTGGCTCCCCCCCCCCCCAAAAAAAAAACCCCACAAAACTTGTGCTGGGCAATGTCCTTCATATTATCGTGTACTCTGTTTTATGACTCTAATTCTTAACATGTAGGTGGAAGAATTGTTTTAAGAAAGTAATTCTTAGTCTTTTTGCTGTATCGATCTTTTTTAGAAATTAATGAATTTTCTCTGGAAAAAAATAGACATATAAACTAGTTAGTATATATTTTCAGGGGTTAACATGACAAGTTTAGACTTCCTGTTTTATAGGATTTGATAGACAACTAAAAACAACAACTTTAAAAATATAATTGTAATGCTATTTTTTAAAAACAATTGTATGATGAGTCAGTCAAAAAATTTTTAATTTTTTCTGTTACTTTGAGAATACTTCTTAGCTTTTAGCTATAATCTTTTCAGGAAGCTGAAGTTGGCTTGAGTGCTGGGTGAACTAAGGCAACATTGTAAATGGAAACATAGTTAATGTCCAGTAGTTCTGGGCACTAACAGTAGTTTCAGTGTCCCCCTACCCTGAAAATATAGCACCTCAGTATTTTATAGAATATGCTTTTACCATATTGATTCTAAGAAGCATATTTACCTAGTTTTTAACTTCTCTGAAATTGAGCTGTGTCTTAGAATCTATGAAGTTTTATAGTTGCCACTAGTGCAAATATTCCATATGCACGAAACTTCCTTATTCAGGAAACAGGTGCCTGAAAAGACTTTCACCAGTGTCACTTACTGTAAGACTTAATGAATTCTAATTGTGAGAGAACATTTAAATCCGATGTATTTTTTTATAAAATGTCAGCATTAGTGTCTTAAATTGGATAAAATAAGGATTATTTCTTCTCGAACAAAGGATTTGAGCCTTAATATTTTCTTTGCAGCATGTTGATATCTTTTTTCAGAGATTCGTGTTAGCAACTGTTTATTGAGCACTCATCAAAGGCAAAGCACTGTAAGAAGAGTCACTACGTTACAGATAGTAAGGGAAAGTGTAAGGACATTGATAACCTTAGAGCTTTTATAAATGATCTCATAAAATTCCTTGTGTAGGCTTTAAAATATGGAAATGTGAGGCGTAGGTATTATTGATGCAATTGTAAATGGTAATTAAAATCAAAGCTATTAAATTTAAGCCCAGTTAAAGCATTTGTCAACATAATGTATTATGATAAAATATTCTGTTCAATCTTTGCAATTTAGTATTAGTGGTCTTAGTCTGTTTGAGACAGGTGAAAGGCCATCGAAGAAATGTCCACCTCTGCTCATCTTGTTGCGAAAGTAACAGTGAGGAAGAGTTATAAATTCAGAGATTAAGACTTCGGAACTCCATCTTGCTGCAGATAATATTTTAAAGATTTAATTTTATGTTCCTAAATTTCTTTTGGACTGTTTCACATATAATACATAGATGTCCAAGTAAGAGTGAAGACCTTTGAATGTGTTCTGTCAATACAGAAATAATTTATGTCAGCTTTATTCAGCAAGGAATTGTTATTCAGAATTTACGTACCTTTAAGTAAGTTGATTCTGAAGTAAATAGAATGATTAATTATTTTAGTTCAGATTGCCAAAGTTTGAAATTAGGGAAATATTCTTCCATATGAGAATTGGAAAATTCAGATTTTGGAATATGTAAGATAGAAAGTGAATAATCATTTTAAACACCTGTATGTAATTTGTTTTAATAACAAATATAAAGGTGCTTTTGTTATAACACAAATAAATAGAATTCCTGTGAACCTTTTGGCAAGGTAAGTAGAATGAGCACTTAAAACATGCTAAAACTGAATACCATATCTAATTGCAGATACACACTACTATCCTTAGTAATGAAGCATCAGTAGCTAACATTGTTGAGTGTTTACTATGTGACACAAACTTTACAAAGAATATCATATAATCCTCCTGCGGGGTGTGGTTACTATTATTTTCATATACAGTAAATCCTCACAATGTCTTTAATAGGTTCTGTGACTTTAAGTGAAATGACATTTTTACCATAGGCTAATTGATACAAAAAGAGTTAAATTCCTATGGCATCTCATCAATGTTATAGCAAAATAACATTGAATGAAATGATGTTATTCGAAGACCTGCTGTACAGTCATGCATAACTACGTTTCAGTCAACAATAGACCACATATACAACAGTGATTCCATAAGATTATAATGCAGCTGAAAAATTCCTATTGTTTAGTGATATCATAGTGTTATAGTGTTGTAAACCTGCACTACGACTTATATAAAAGTATAGCACATACAGTTATGTACAGTGCATAATACTTGATAATAAATGACTTACTAGTTTATATACTTATTATACCATTGTTTTAGAATATACTCTTTCTAATTATAAAAAAAAAAAAATGTTTACAGTAAAACAGTATGCCGTATTGTGCCTGCAGCAGCCTCAAAACCTTATGTTTAACACTTCTCTTGATTGCATCATTCCACTTATGTTTGATTTGACCCTGTGTTGTTTTGTCATCATGGCCCCTAAGTGTACAAAATTAACACTGCTAATGTATCTTTAAGAGACCATGTTGAGCGATTGACGTGGAAATGAAATTAAGAGTGATTAAGAACTATAAAAGCAGAAAATCAGTGATGGTTATTGCTTATCAGTCAGACACGTCCCATTTCACTATAGCTACGGTCTTGAAGAACAAAGTGATGGAAGCCATTAAGGAGTATGCTTCATTGAAGGCAATGAGTCTAACAAAAATTCGAGAAGGGTTTATGTATCAGATATGGAGAAACTTCTAATGACCTGGATTGAAGACCAGACACAGAAGCAAAACCCTCTCAGCACTATGATGATAGCAGCCAAAGCAAAAATTTTGTAAAGTTAAAAGAAAAGGCTGGACCCAGCTACGATGTCAAGTTTACTGCTAGCTCTGGGTGGTTTAAACGATTCAAGAATTGTTATTCATTACATAATGAAAAAGTGAGTGGCGAGTCAGAGTGCTTATGGACACTCTGGATGTGCCGATTGTGGAGGAAAATTACTCGCTATAGCACATATTCAATATGGGTGAACCTTATTCAGGAAACAGGTGCATGAAAGGACTTTCATCCATTAAGGAGGCCAGCTCAGTGCTAGGTTTTAAGGCTTTTAAGGACAGGACAGCATTCTTGCATGGGGGCAATCTTGCAGGCTATAAATTCAAACCTTTTTAGATATGGCAGGGTGAGAATCCCAGGGCCTTCAAGCATATCAGTAAGCACACATTGTCAGTAATAAAAAGTCATGGATGACCAAGCTCCTTTTCCAAGATGCCCTCCTGGATTGCTTTGCCAGCAAAATGGAGAAGTACTGTTTGGAGAATAACATACCTTTTAAGATTTGCTTATCGTTGATGCTCCCGGACATCCTCTTTATTGATGATCTTCATCTGAATATCAATGTGGCTTCTCCCTCTAAACAGTGGATCAAAGACTTATAGCAGCTTTTAAGGGCTACTACCTGAGGATGACCTTTGTCCAGGCTATTGCTACAACTGAGAGAGACACGCAATTCTGGAAGGATTACAACATCTATGACTGTATCAAGAACCTTGCTTGGGCTTGGGGTGATATCACCAAGGAGCGTATGAATGGCATCTGGAAGAAGACACTCAAGAGGTTTTATCTATGACTTCAAAGGATTTACCAAGCATGAGGAGGTTGCAAAAATCAACAATGCTATGTTGAGATGGTAGAACCTTTAACTTAGGTGTGGATGAGAATGACATTGAGGAGCCTCCTGGAGGTGGTTCCTGAGGAATTGACTAATGAGTTGTTGGAACTGGAGCAGGAACACTGTAGCTAAAGAAGAGGCAAAAGAAAGGGAAAATGAAGAAGAAAAAGAGGAACCCACAAAACTCATAGGAAAGGGTTTAGCAGAAGCTTTTACAGACCTCAACAAGCCCCCGAAAAAGTTGGAAAACATGGGCCCCAACACTGAAAGGTTGGATATTCATGGTACATTATCTACTTACAAGGAAGTCTATGATGAAAAAAAAAAATACCATGGACATATTTCTGAAAAGACTGACACCTCGAGAGCCTGAGGTAGGTACTTTAGGAGAGATTGCATAAGAGGCATTGTTATCACATAGGAGGTGACAACTCCATGTGTAATTGCCCCTGAAGACCCAATGGGACAAGATGTGGAGGTGGAGTACAATGATGTTGATGTTCCTGTCCCTGTGGAGCATTTTATAAAGGACTATTTTAAATTTAAATTTCACGTTCATAAAAGTAATTATCTGCTTCTAAATTATGATAAGAGATTGCTATGATGACTTCAGTTTATATCTTTTAAATTCATTGGAAAAATTGGATTTTTTTGTTTTTGGACTATTCGAATTAGAGAATGATAAATTGTTGTAGAAGGATTTTTTAAATTGCCAAATTAATTCCTTTAATAGTGACTTTTCTCATTACTTTAAGTGGGGAGAGTGGGATGGTGCTACTGTTGATAAATATAAATCTAAGAAAACTAGTTTTGGGATTAGAAATTATAAAACATCTGAAGTGACGGTGCGGGGGGTAGGAGAATGATGGAGTTATATTTTAGTACAAATTGGTTTATGCTTTTAAAGTAATAATGCTTTAATACTTTTCCAAGTATATTTAAGCACCATAGGAAACTTGAGCAGTTCAAAACTTTGTTATTCTAACAGTTGATTATGTTAAGTGGTATTACTCACCTCTATTCCAGAATCTTTAGGTGAGTACTATATAGTTGTATCTAGTCTGTATTTGGATTTCTAAATTTCATAATTTTTTGTTGTTCTTATTGTTGTTTTAATATTTTTTAGGTGAGGCAACCCTTGGTTGACCTCACAGATTGCAAGGACCTTTTCAGTTTACAGCCCCTTATTTTTTTATTTTTAACGCCTACAGCACCTGGTCTTCTAGGTGGTCTCCCATCCAAGTACTAACCAGCCCGGACCCTACTTAGCTTCCAAGATCAGACGGGATTGGGCTTGTTCAGGCTGACATGGCCATAGACTCATAATTCTTTATTTACCTCTTTTGCAGTATTTGCTGCATGGGCAGCTGATACTTAATTTGAGGGATAAGTCCCAGGAAATAATTTGGATTGTGTGGCACACTTAGTATACATAGTAATTCAAATTGTAAAAATTGAATGATTACTACCTTGTTGAAAATAGCCCTGGCCCTATTTATGATAATATTAAGAATTGGCAAAGTTACAAAAACTTGGACAATACGTAGTAATCTTTTATAGAAACAGTAGTTTAAAGCTTGGAAAACAGATGTTTAAGTTTACCTGATCTGTAATAAGACAAAACAGAAAATTGTATTATTCAAAAGAATATCCACCTATATAATTTGATTAACCAGTGTCACTCCCAATAAATTTAATAAAATTAAAAAGAATATCCTTCATATGATTTGAAACTTTTGAAATTGTTGGCAGAGGCACATGTAAAATTAGTCTAATACTTTATATTCAGTCGCTTTTGACTAAAAAAATTGTATTACTCAGATTATCTTATTCACCAAGTTAAATCTGAGAATCATACTTGGATGTTAAACAAAAGTTCATATTATAGAAGTAAAGACCTTCCACTAATAAAGACATTAAGAAGTTGTACAATAGGCTCTGAAGACAATTTTCAAAAAAGGAATCCAAAATTGTTTTGAGCAGTGGTGGTGTCGCAGTGTTGGAGGGAGTGTGTAGCCAGCCCTCCGAGGGAGGCAAAGCTCATTTGAGTTCTGGTAGTTGGGTTTAAAATATATAAAAAAAGAACTTTATTACTTGAAAAGGCCCATCTTTGTCTTATCACTTAACTGCTGTTTCCCCCATTAGCTAAAGAGGAGTAGGAATAATGATATATTTAAGCCTTTAAGGACTAACCCTGGTGGAAAAAACATCAATGCTAATGTTTTAAAAAAGGTATAATAATAATATTCCCAGGGTTCTTTATGTTAATTATATTTTAACATTTATTGTAAACAAGAATAACAATTCCCTAGATAAGGAAAGAAAAGTCATACTGAAGATACAGAAATTCGGTAGAATTTAAAGATTTAAGGAATCTTGTATTAATAGAACTTTAAATGGGGAGAGCGTTTCCTGTGTTTTGAATTGATGTCTCTACCTTTCTTATATAACTTTTTTCCAAAGTTATTTTTTATTGATAAATTCTGGAATAAGTTATGTACAGAGAGGTTTCTTGAATAAAAAAAAAAATGGTAGTAAGCGGTAAAACTGGAAAAGTTATGTGTATTGAGGAAATCAATGATTTCTAACTTAAAATTTTTCTATGTGATGAATCATAGTGTATGAATCTAAATTAACTCTTAGATTATGAGCTCTTTTAAGAAATTCCACTGAGTCTTTAAATTTCCTTATAGCATTTGACATAGGACCTAAAAGAGTAATACTTAAAATCTTTTTTGGGGTGGGGAGAGTGTCACATCTTTTGAGAATGGCAGCCTCCTCCCTCCAAATTCTGCATGTAATTTCAAGAAATTCTGATATCTGAATTTTTCCATAGACCTTAAGTGATTCAACCCCTAGTCTGGAACTTAGTGGTACACTAGTGGCTAAATATTTGGACCGTTCAGTTCCTCTAGCTGTGGTTTCTTTTTGGGAAAGGAATTGTCTTTTATTTGAGTTTTTTTTCATCAGTAACATTTTATCTGTAGTTGCCTGGTTGCCTCAGATCTAATGTTCTTGGTGACTGAAGGTTTAGCTAAAAATTAATTGATTGAAATCTGGGTTATATAGTAGTATAGCAAATTAGGACCTTGCAATTTAAATATTATAAAACATATTTAGGAGAGGTTAAAAATTTTGGAACAGTGGTAATGAGAGGCATTAGCAAAATCTGCCAGCTATAACAACCTTGACTTTTATAGGCCCATGATGAAGATTGCTTAACTTCATTTGGAAAATCTAATGAATAAAACAAAAATAGTTAAGCCCAATTCTTTTTAACCTGTTTTGAATATCAAAAGACATTAGATCTTTTAAAAGCAGACTAGAAGGGCATTTTATAAGTGCAGAATTTCTTATAGAGCAGAGGATTTTGATACTTTAACAGAATCTGAATAGTTAGGAAAGTACATTTTTATAGCTGTTCTTGGACTTGGATAAAGTTTGCATACATGTATTTTGTTAAAGAATAATTTCGGTGAAGTTTAGCCAAATACATACACATAATTCCCCCCACTTCCATGTATAAAGTCTCCTAAATATGTTTATACCTTGAACAAATTAAGCAATTCTTACCAAGGTAGAGTAGGAGGGAACTTTTAAAATAGCTTTAATTTCTTTGGTATGAATTGTTACAAACAAGCTCTCCTGGGTTATTGTTCCAGCCACCATATATGTCTTAAAGACTTAAGTTTACAGTCTCTAATTAGACCTCTTGAGTTTTTGCCTGCCTATTAGACAATTCCACCTGTATGTCCTATTTACACTAAAGATTTAAATACTAAACTAGACTCCACCTTTTCCCATAAACTGCTTCTATATTCGCTCTCCTGGATATTGGACTCTGTCTACCCAGTCACAAGCCTGGAAACTGGAAATCAGTTCAGATGATTTCTGCTATTTCTGCTATTCTCCTATTTCCACATATCTAATTCTTTTTAGTACTTCAGGTCTCTGGTATTTAGCCCCTTTTCATTCCTACTGCCACCATGTAAGTTCACTCAGTTGTCACTCAGTTGAACTGTGACAGTAACCTCTTTACTCTGTCTTATGCTTCTCCAGTTTATGATGTCACCAGAGTAACCTTTCTAAAGCTCTAAACTGACCTGTCCCCACCAAAAAGAAAAACTGGCAGCTCATCTTTCACAAAACTAAGTAAAAATTCCTTTGTGTGGCATCCAAGGCCCTTCATGATCTGGTTCTTGCTTACTTTTCCAACTGTATTTTCTGTTCTTGCCTGATAGGTAATCTTTGACAGTGCTATTGCCAAAAGCTATTATCTGTCTGGAATGCCCTTTCCAATTTTTCTCCTGCTCTCTTTAGTCCATTGAACTCCAGCTTATATTTTGTGACCAAATTTACTATGAATGACTTCTTGAAAACTTGGATACTTCCCCCTCTACCCCTGCTTCCCCCAATTAAATTGTTTTAAAGTAAACCCCTGACAGCATATCCTTTCATCCTTAAATATTGGAGTTCATAAAAGATAAGGAGTCTTTTAAAACATAATCATATTAGTCTTACACTTGCATAATAATAAATTCCTTAACATTATTTAATGTCCAATGTTCAGATTCCCTCAGTTGTCTCATAATATACTTTTAAGTTAGTTTGAATCAGGATCAAAAATGAGGTTCAGGTCGATGGCCATGCTGCCCTGAACATGCCTGATCTTGTCTGATATCGGAAGATAAGCAGGATCGGGCCTGGTTATTACTTGCATGGGAGACCACCTAGGAAGACCAGGTTCTATAGGCGCAAAAAAATAAATAAATAAAAACAAGGTTCGCTTACATATGCTGCCTACAAGACTCACTTCAGATTAAAAGACACACACAGACCTAAAAGTAAGGGGATGGGGAATGATATGGCATGATGGACCTAGAGAGTAGTGTGCTGAGTAGAGTAAGAGGAAGACAAATGCCATGTGATTGCATGCATATGTTGAATCTAAAGATCAAAAACAAACTCATAGATAAAGAGAATATTTTGAGGGTCACCAGAGGGAAGAGGGGTTTAGGAGGTTGGCAAAAAGTGGGGAGGGTTTTAAGAAGTACAAATTGGTATTCATGGAGATAGAAAGTATAGATAGCATAAGGAATACAGCCAACGTCATAATAACTGTATAGTGTTAGAGAGGCAGTAGATTTATTGGGGTGATCACTTTGTGATTTATATAGATGTCTAATCAGTGTGTTGTACACCTGAAACTAATATAGTATTGCATGCCAACTGTAATTGAAAATTTAAGAAAATTATAAAAAAGTAAGGTTCACAATTGCATTTGGTTGATTTGCCTATTAAAACTTATTTAAACTATCAATTTTCCTTTTTTAAATAACAGCTTTATTGAAATATAATTTACATACCATACAATTCACCCATGTAAATGTACAATTCAGTGGTTTTTAGTTGTACAACTATAAACAATTTTAGAACATTTTTATCATCCAGAAAGAAACTCCATGCTCATTAGTAGTCACTCCCCATTACTCCACAGGCCCTAGGCAGTCATTCTACTATCTGTGACTATACATTTGCCTATCCTGTAAGTGTATAGATTTACATTTCACATAAATGACATAATATTATACATGCTCTTCTGTAACTAGACTCTTTCCTTTAGCATGTTTTCAAGGTTCATATAATTTGTGGCATGTATCAGTACTTCAGTTCTTTTTTTGTTAGTGTGCCATGGTATGGACAATTTTATTTATCCATTCATCATTACTGGACATTGGGTTTTTCCACTATTTGGCTATTATAAATAATACTGTGGACATTTTAATTTCATTTTTCTCGAGTATTTACCTAGGAATAGAATTACTGGATCATATGATAACACTATGTATAACCATTTGAGGAACTGCCAGACTGTTCTCCAAAGTAGCTGCACCATTTTACATTCCCACTAGCAGTGTATGAGGGTTCTAATTTCTTCAAAGTTTCACTAATACTTGTTTTCTCTCTTTTTAATAAATTGTATTTGTTGGTGGTTGAATATATTTAGCTCCTGACTGCTGCCTTCAGTTTTAAGGAATTCACAATTGGACTGGTCATAATTATATTTTTTTACAAACTAAAGGATATTATTATAGTGCTAAAAATAATGGAAAGTTACTATATTTTTAACACTGGAGGTTACCAGACATTTGTTATAAAGTAATTATGGAAAGTTCTAGCCCTAAACCTAGTTAGTTAGCTACTTGTTTTTTCCACATTATTTCTTCTCTGCTTTAATTCTTAAACTTTCCTGTGCAAGACCTGGTTATATCTTAGCTTCAACATGGAGCTGTTTAAATTCAGGTTAGTAGATTTGGTGGAGAAAAATACTAAGTCCATGATGGAGTTCATGTATCATGCAGTTGTTATACAGGAATTTAAATTTTATAACACTGAAGATGTAATGAACATTTAACATTTATTAAGGGCATTCATTTATCATTTTTATTTTAAACTAGTCTAGAAAAACAGTTCAAGCTTTATGAAATTCTTTCTCACCCCTGAAAATTATTTGTTTGATATGTAACCTTCCAGAAATATTTTATGCACATGCAAACATTTCTGCATTTTTAAACCGTAAATGTGGTTATACTATAATTCTTAATCTTGTTTTTTAAAAAAACAAGAGTTTATCTTGGAGATCTTTCCATTATCAGTATTTAATTGTTGTATAGTATTCCAGTTAAGGATATACTTCAACTATATCCGTATTGATTAAAAATTGTTTTCAATTTTTAACGTATAAGCAAAGCTGAAAGGGACTTTTTTTTATATATCTTTTAATACTTTTGTGAGAGAATTTGCTGGATTAAAGGGTATGTTATTTAAATTTTACTGTATAATCAAATTACCCTTCAAAATATTAATTTATATTCTATTATGTAATGTATATGGCTAGTGGCAAACTATAAAACTTGCAGTCCTGATAAATTAGCCTTTTTGGTGGTTTTTTAAATTGTGAATGAAATTTATCTTTTCTGTCATTAGCCATTTGTAATATTTATGCAAGTTATCTATACTTGTCCCTTGTCCATTTACGGTTTTTGTTTTGTTTTTTAAATAGAATAAAGGCTGCTCGAATAAAGGAAGTTAGTCATTTTTCAGATGTATTGCATGCTCCAAACATCTTTTCCTTATGTATTATTTATTAATGATGTAATTTAAAATATTAGCTTGTGCTTAGAATTCTGTCAAGTTAAACATGAATACAAGCATGGAGAAAAGTGTGTTGTCACTGTCAATGACAGTAGAAGAATTTGTAGGGTTTAGACTAAACTCTTCTAAAACACCATCACGTGTATTATTTATATCCTGTAAACAAACTTGATACTAATAATATACATGCTGATACAGAGGAACCTGTATTTTACTGTGTAAGTGGTAATGACATTTTTTATAAAATAAAATGTTTATCCTCAGTTATAAGTCATTAATACATGTTCAGTGTAGAAAGTTTTAAAAGTTCCTGAAACTATGAAGAAGAAAAGTCAATTGCAATGATACTATCCAGGAATAATGCTTTTAATATATTTTCTTCTGAAATGTGCTGTATTTCATCTAAAAAATTGGATTACTGTGTGTTCTTTTTTAAAAACAACATTTTGAAGATATTTCCATCTTTCAATTATATAATCTTTTCCCTTTTGTTGGACCTGGAAAATTACTTTGCTTTCTAACCAGTGTTAATGTTGAACACATTTTTATATCTATATTTGTGCATTTTTCACGTAAGTTTCTGATACTGGATATATTGGGTCAAAAGTTACAAACATCTACATAATGTATTTAGAGAAGATGTTTTGAACTGGTTTTGACAAGATAAAGCACAACAGTAAAAATGCTAATTTTCTGGAGGGCAAGGAAGCCATGCAAGAGATGGCTACTATGGCTTTGGTTTTTAAAAATTATATATGGAAAGTTAAAGGAACTATAATAGCCAAAACAGTTTTGAAAAAGAGCAACAAGGGTGGAAGACTCACTATATCTGCATTTAAGATGCGCTGTAAGGCTGCGCTCATCAAGACAGTGTGTGGTATATTGGCTGAAGGAACAGGGAGTGCAGAAATAGACAAATGGAGTCAACCGATTTTTTTGACTAAGGTGCAAACAATTCATTGGAGAAAGGACGGTCTTTTCAACATATGGTATTGGAAATGGCACCCCTGTGTGAAAAAGTGAGCCTCAACCTATATAACATATGTATATTTATAAATTAAAATGGATCATAAACCTAAATATAAAGTGTAAAGTAGCAAAACTCTCAGAAGAAAGCATTGGAAATGGTCTTCCTAACCTTCCGTTTGGTAAAAAGCTGTTAGATACAGCACCAAAAACAGCATGATCCATGAAAGAAAAAAATGAAGTTAACTTTGTTTAATTTAAAACTTTTATGTGAAGGTCACAGTTAAGATAATGAAAAGACAAGCCATGAACTGGGAGAATATATTTGTAAACCACATACCTGAGAAAGGTCTTGTATCCAGAATTTATGAAGAAACTTTCAAAGCTCAGCAAAGAGGGGGAAAAACACACGCAATTTTAAAAATAAGTGAAGAATTTGAACAGACATTTCACTAAAGAATGTATTTGGATGGCATATAAGCACATGCAAAGATGCTCATCACTAGTCATTAGGGAAATGCAAATTAAAACCACAGTGAGGTACCATTTACATACCTTTTAGAATGGCTAAAATAATACATCGTACTGATATATATTGTACTGATAGTACTGAGTGTTGGTGAGGATGAGAATTAACTGGAACTCTCATACTTCTGATAAGAATGCTGACTCTGGAAAAGTCTGGCAGTTGATTACAAAGTTAAATATTCGATTGCTGTTCGTCGCAACAATCTCACTTCTCACTTCTAAGAATTTGTCTTAGGTCAGCATAAGCTTGCGTAAACATTAATTTTTCACAAAACTACGTTTACATAAAAATGTGAATACAAATGTTTATAGCAGCACTATTCATAATTGCCCCAAATTGGAAACTACCCAAAGGTAGTGAGTGAATGTACATGCATGCTAATATATCTATAATATGGAATGCTATTCAGCAATAAAAAGGAACCAACTGTTGATATACCATTAACATGGATAAATATCAAAGAGATTGTAAAGTTTCATAAAATTACATTCTGAATGAGTCCATTCACATGACATTCTGAAAAATACAAAACTATAGACACAGAGAACAGATCAGTGGTTGCCAGGGATTAGGGATGGAGGGAGGGTTTGATTACAAAAGGGCAGTGTGAAGGTATTCTTTGGGGGTGTTGGAATTGTTTTGTATTCTATTTATGGTGGTAGTTACAAGAAAACGTACATGCTAAAACTTAACAGTATATATCAAGACTTAATAATCCTAGTTTTATTTTTTCAGTTATACTCAGTAAAGCTGAAAAAGGTAAAATTTTAAAAAGTTCTTGTTAAAATGTAGAATGGCTTTGTTATATTTTCTGGGTGCTTACATAACTGTACCTATTTCTGAGATTGAATGAACTAAATAAGCAAAAAGCAGTTCATTGTCAGGGGCTTTTTAAAGAAGCTACTATATATAGGCTATTGCTAGGGCCTACACCCATTCAGCCATATGTCCCGTGTTTATATCTACAACTGCTCTCTGCCAGGATCAATGTTAAGAATATCATGAAAAAATGAAATTTTATTATATATTTTTTTCAATTAAAAAGAAGAGATTCTGGGATTTTAAAAGTTAGTAATGCTTAGCTAACTAGAAGATAGGAGTATCTAAGAACCAGTGTTTTTGGTGTCAGAAGAGACCTTAGTAATTATTTAATTTTTCAAATAAAGACTTTTAGGTCTAGGGAAAGAAATGGCTAGCTCAGAGTTAAAAGGAGAGTTTATTAGAGTGCTAGCTGTAACAACTCAGGTTTTTTTATGTTCATTTCATTGAGTCAATGTATAATAATCACTGACAAATTATTCCATACCATTTGATTGAACTTTAAATTCTAGTTCTTTTAGTATTCAAGTCTATGGATATAGCATTTATATGCATTAAAGTTAATTTTTCGTGTATCTAGTTCTATAAGTTTTGATAAATACATAGCCACAGTATTCAGATTTTTGGAAGACAAGTGATTGAAATAACAACAAGGTAGTTTTCATATCATACTTGTGTGCATGAGAACAAAATGAGATTTTTTTCCTCCCAAAGTATAGTGTAGAAAATGACTCTAATGATTACCAAAAGTTATAGTTTGCACAGTACAGCAAATCCCCATTATTTCGAATTCCACTAATTTGAAATTTGTGGCAGTTTCTAACAAGCTCAACAGTTCACTTCCAATAAGAATGTCTAAATATGGAAGAGTGTGAGCAATGAAAGATTAAACTACATTGGTCACTTTTCAAAATACATTTGATGACATTATAGCTTTTTAAACTGTGGTTTTATATAACACATTTATGGTTTTTACCATTTTTAAGTGTATAATTCATTGACATTAAGAACACTTACAATGTTGTTTAACTATCACTGCTGTCTATTTCCTGAACTTTTTCATCATCCCAAAGTGAAACTGTAATTATTGAATAATAACTCTTCAATTCCCCCTGCCCCGGTAACCTGTATTCTACTTTCTGTCTTTATGAATTTACCTATTCTAGATACTTCATGTAAGTGAAATCATATTTGGCCTTTTGTGTCTGGCTTTTTTCACTTAGTAAATTTTTAAGGTTTATCTGTGTTGTAGCATGTATCAGAATCTCAGTCCTTTTTTTATGGCTGGTTATTATTACATTATATATCATATTTTGTTCATCCATTCATCTATTGATGGAACTTGGGTTGTTTCCAACTTCTGGCTATTGTGTATAATGCTGTTCTCTCATGGAAGCTTACTTGAGACAGTTTCTGCCAGCTCAATTGGTCATTTAAGTGGAAGGACAGATTCCTGGATCTTTCTACTCTTCTGTCATCCGTAATGTCACTATACTGGCTTTTAAGTAACTACATTTAATTATGATACATGTTCATTATATAAAAATTAGAAAACACAGATAAGCAAATGAAAAAGTCATTACTCATGATCTCATTTCTCAGAGTAACGTTTCCTTTTTCATCCTTCTAGATGTTTAAATTGGGATCCTGTTACACAAACTTTTGTAATGTTTTTTTTACCTAATATGTTGTAACTGTCTTTTCATGAAAAAACGAGCATGTATACTCTATAATTTTCAATTGCTTTGTAATATGTATGCTATAATTTATTCATGGTCTGTTGGTGGACATTTGTTTCAGCTTTCCAGTGTTGCAGAGCTTTCCATACATTTTAAAATTCTTAATTTTTTTGAAATGAAACATTTGAGATTTAGAATTGAAGAGATTAATGTAATGAATATCCATATAACCACTGGATCTCTGTCTGTACCCAGCTCTGGCTAGTGCTCCTCTACTGACAAAAGCATCTCAGTTATCAGACCGCGTTTTGGCACTCTTTCTGCCCTGCATCGCCTTGTGTACTACCACTCTCTTCTATACTTATGCAATATATTCCCACCCCTCACTGCCCCGCCCCCCCGGTCCACCTGCCAACTTCCTGGGGTCCCTACCCTTTTGGCTTTTCTACTGCTGCAGTGTCTGCTTGCAGTTCTTCCACTGATGCTTATGAACCTTCGCTTTGGTCATTTGATGGCCTGTAATGAAGTACCATAGACTGAGTAACTTCTAAACAACAAATTTATATCATGGTTCTAGAAGCTGAAAGTCCAAGATCAGGGTGCCAGCATGGTCAGGTCTGATGAGGGCCCTCTTGCAGGATGCCTCTTAATGGTAGAAAGAGGGCAAGAGAGCTCTCTGGAGAGGTACAGATCCCATTCATGAGGATTACACCCTCGAGATCTAATTACCTTCCAGATGCCCTGCCTCCTAGTACCGTCTATTTTAGCTTGTTAGGTAATGCTTTGCCATTTAGAAAAGGATTTGGGGCCTAAGGAAACCCTCAATATGTTCTTTCTCATATTATCAAAACTATTAATATTAACTTCAGAAATATGGAGAAAATTTACTTTAAAGATTGTTTTTATTTATACTTTATTCAACAAATATTTATTGAGTGCTTACTGTATCAGGCACTTTTGTTAAGTGCCGAGGATACAATGAACAAAACACAAAAATTCGTACTTCATTGAGGTTATATTCTAGTGGGACAGACAACAAAAAGTGTATGGCATCTTAGAAAGTGGTAAGTGCTAAGGAGAAAGTGAGCAGTGAAGTAGGGTCTGAAGTTAGGAAAAGAGTACTAAAATTGTGTGTGTGGGAGTGACATTTTAGATACCTGAAGAAAGGTGACTTGTGGCATAAAATCATAAGGGGGATGGAGCTAACCATGAGGATCCATGGAAGAGCATCTTACTTATGGAAGATCTAAAGATATAGAGTGTTCTTTATTGTATGCCCTCCTGGATTAATCAGATGGAAAGTATAGTGAGTAAAAGTTGAATTCCGTTTGTCTGTCTTAAAGGCTTTTGGTTAGATTTTTTTAAAGTGCTGCTTAATGCAACTAATATCTTGGGTTTTTATGAGTTATGGTTTTAGTCTGCAAGCAACTTTAGAGACTGTAGTCTCATAGTTGCCACTTAAAACTACTGCTATTTATTTCTCAGTAGAGTTAGAGAATAATTGTTACGTATTTTAGTGAACTTTGAGTTTTATTCGGCTAAACCTAATTCTTAATGTTAATTAACAGGCAATGTAATATAGTGGTTAAAAATATGGACCCTAGAGTCAAACAACTTGGTTCTAGTTCAGGCTCTATAGCTGTGATCTTGGACAAATTATTTAACCTTAGTTTCTTCTATAAAATGGGGGAAAATACAGCATCTACCTTGTTAGGGATAATGTGAGAATCAAATGTTTAGTATATGTAAAAGTACTAAAAATGTGCTTGTTATTTAAAAGAACTAAGTAAATGTTAGATGCCATTAGTGTTAGCAACACATATTGAGTAGTACTTCTCACTTTGTGAGTAATACAGAATAATATTAGAAAAGTTTTATATGCCTACTACCCCGTCAACCTTTCCTATATCCCTGACCTTACTTCCCAGAGTTTTTATTTTATTTAAAAAATTATTGAAGTTGTGATAAAATATGTGTAATATAAAATTTCCTATTTTAACCATTTTTAAGTGTATATTTCAGTACCTAATGTCAGTGATTTTTGTAGTACTTTAAAAGCTGTCATTTTTTTTTGCTGTGGAAGATGATCATGTAAAATACCATTTACTCTGCTGTATATCTTCCCAGTTTTCTTACAGTTTCTTAAACTTTTAAATTTCCTTAGCATCATCTAAAATTAAAATTAAGCCCATCCCTACCTTAAAGAATCAAATGAATTCTACAAAGTTATAACATAAAATAGCAGCCCCCCAAACAATCCTCTCCCCATTTCTAATACTCCATAAGAAACATCTTCTTGTTCTTTTATCTGGTTATTTTGGAATATACCTCCTTTTTAAAAATATGCTTCTATAGCTACTTTTTGATTTAAAAATTTTATTCATGATATATGATTGCACACAATGGAGGATAAGGATTTCTCTCCACATCCTTTCTCTGCCTCCAACATACATGCACAAATACATGCCACATACATACCTCCACTTTCCCAGTAAAGTTATATTTATAGATCTTCACTGCTAACAGACTTAAGATGCAGTAAAATGTTTATTTCCTACGTAATATTTTGTTTTTCACATAATTATTACATTATATATTATTCCATGTTAATTATCTTTTTATGCTTAGTTTTTTATATAGTTATCACTAATTCTAAGAATTTTAACAGCTTCGAGATACAGTTCACATACCATATTGATTCGTTTAGTATATAATTCAGAGAAACATGGAGAGATATCCCCAAATGTCTCCCCTTGAAACAACAATAAACCGAACATCTAAAACTCAACAAAAAACACCCAACCGGCACACAAGCATGTCTGAGCGAGGGATCTATGAATAAGAGCTACCACAGTGCACATGGAACATTCTCAAGGATCGACCACATACTGAGACACAGAGATAGCCTCAACAAATATAAGAGGGTTGAAATCATACCAACCATATTCTCTGATCATAATGCTTTGAAACTAGAGATCAACTTCAAAAAGAAATCAGGAAGAACTACAAATACATGGAGATTAAACAACATGCTACTGAAGAATATTGAGGTGAGAGAAGAAATAAAAAGAGATCAAGAGATACGTAGAAACAAACGATAATGGTAGTACAACATACCAAAACTTTTGGGACACCGCAAAAGTGGTAATAAGAGGAAAGTTCAAGAAAGCAAGGACAAGCCCAAATATAACCTAATGCTTCATCTTAAAAACTAGAAAGGGAACAACAAATGAAGCCTAAAATCAGCAGAAGGGAATAATAAAAATCAGAGAAGAATTAGATGAAATTGAAAACAAAACAATAGGGAAAAAAATGCACCAAATTACTGGTTCTTTGATTTTGGTAAAGAATAAAGGTTGATTTGTAGCCAGGAATCTGAGTGTGTTAAAAAAAAAAAATTGATTCTTTGAGAAGGTTAATAAAATTGCCAAAGCCCTGGCTAGACTCACTAAAGAAAAAAGAGAACGGACACAATCAGGGATGAAAAAGGAGAAATTACAACAGATACCGCAGAAATACGAAGGATCATACAAGAATACTATGAAAAAGTATATAACACCAAATGTAATAACCTAGAAGAAATGGACAAGTACTTAGAAAGATACAACCTTCCTAGGCTGAATCAAGAAGGACTGGAAAATCTAAATAGACCTATCAGCAATATGGAAACTGAGACCATCGTCAAAAACCTACCAAAAAGTAGAAGTCCAGGACCCGATGGCTTCACCAGTGAATTCTACCGAACAGTCAAAGAAGATTTAATACCTACTGTCAAACTCTTCCAAAAAATCGAAGAGGAGGCAATACTTCCCAACACACTTTATGAGGCCAATATTACTCTGATACCAAAACCCGGTAAAGATAACACAAAAAAGAAAACTGCAGACCAATCTCTCTCATGAACATAGATGCAGAAATCCTAAATAAGATACTAGCGAACCGAATACAGCAACATACTAAAAAGATTATGCGCCACGATCAAGTGGGCTTCATCCCAGGGACACAGGGATGGATCAGCATATGCAAATCGATTAATGTGATACACCACATAAACAAATTAAAAAATAAGAATCATGATCATATCCATAGATGCAGAAAAAGCCTCTGACAAGATACAGCATCCATTTATGATCAAGACACTTAACAAAATCGGTATAGAAGGAGGGTACCTTAACATAATAAAGGCCATGTACAACAAACCCTCAGCCAACATTACTCAGTGGTGACAAACTAAAAACCTTCCCTCTAAGATCAGGAACAAGGCAAGGCTGTCCACTATCGCCACTGTTGTTCAGTATTACATTGGAGGTCCTAGCGAGTGCAGTCAGGCAAGAGAAAGACATAAAAGGCATCCAGATAGGAAACGAAGAAGTCTAACTGTCACTATTTGTGGATGACATGATTCTCTATATAGAAAACCCTAGAGACTACACAAGAACACCACTGGAAACAATAAGGCAAAAAAGTTAAGTTTCTGGATACAAAATCAATGTTCAAAAATGCATAGCGTTCCTACACTCCAATAATGAAGTGTCAGAAAAAGAAGTGGAAAAATAATTCCTTTTGCAACTGTAACAAAAAGAATAAAATACCTAAGAACAAATTTAATGCAACGTGAAGGACCTATATGATGAAAACTAGAAGACCCTATTAAGAGAAACTGAAGAATATACAAAGAAATGGAAAGATATTCTGTGTCTTGGACTGGAAGAATCAACATAGTTAAAATGATTATTACCTAAAGCATTATACAGATTTAGTGCAGTCCTCATCAAAATCCCATTGGCATTTTTTAAAGAAATAGAAGCAAAAAATCGTCAGATTTGTATGGAAGCATAAAAGACCCCAAATTGCCCAAGCCATCCTGAGAAAAAAGAACGGAGGCTGCAGGAGGCATCACTCTGCCCGACTTCAAAGTACACTTCAAAGCGACAATAATCAAAATGGCATGGTACTGGCAGAAAAACAGACACACCAGCGTAACAGAATCGAGAGTCCAGAAGTAAACCCATGTTTATGTGGGCCAATAATTTTCGATAAAAGAGCCAAAAACATACAGTGGGGAAAGGAAAGCCTCTTCAATAAATGGTGCTGGGAAAACTGGAAAACCACCTGCAAAAGAATGAAACTAGACTGTTGTCTATCACCACACACCAAGGTTAACTCGAAATGAATTTAGGACCTAATATATGACCCAAAACAACAGATTGTGTAGAAGGAAACACAGGAACTAAAACTCAGGGACCTTGGACTTAAAGAGGATTTTTTGAATTTGACCTCAAGGGCAAGGGAAGTAAAAGCAAAAACAAATGAATGGGACCACATCAAACTGAAAAGCTTCTGCACAGCAAAAGAAACCGTCAACAAGGTAAAGAGATAACCAGCCGAATGGGAAAATATATTTGCAAGCAATGCCTCCGATAAGGCCTAATGTCCAAAATGTACAAAGAACTCATATGACTCGATAACAACAACAAAAAAAGCAAACAATCCAATCAAAAAATGGGCAGAGGACCTGCACACACTTATCCCAAGAAGACATACAAATGGCCAACAAACATATGAAAGGATACTCAACATCACTAGCTATTAGGAAATGCAAATCAGAACCACAATGAGATACACCATCTCCCACCTGTTAGAATAGCTGTTATCAACAGGACAGGTAATAACAAGTGTTGGAGAGGATGTGGAGAAAAAGGAACCCTCCTCACACACTGCTGGCGGGACTGAAAATTGGTACAGTCACTATGGAAAACAGTACGGAGGGTCCTCAAAAAACTAAGAATTGATCTATCATATGATCCCGCAATCCCTCTACTGGGTATTTATCCCAAAGACGTGAAAACCCATATCCAAAAAGATACTTGCACACCGATGTTCACAGCAGCATTATTCACGGTGGCCAGGACATGGAAGCAACAGAAGTGTCCCACAGTAGACAAATGGATAAAGAAGCTATGTTACATATATATAATGGAATACTACTCGGCCATAAGAAGAGATGAAATATTGCCATTTGCGACAACATGGATGGACCTCGAGATAATTATGCTTAAGCGAAACGAGCCAGACAGAAAAAATTGAAAACCACATGATATCACTTATATGTGGGATATAAACCTAAAAGCAACAAACAAACGGGACAGAGACCCATGGACATGGACAATAGACTAGTGGTCACCAGAGGGTAGAAGGCGGGGGTGGGGGATGGGAGAGGTAGATGGAGTAAAAGGAGTCTAATAGGTGGTGACAGAAAGAAATCTAACTATGGGTGGTGAACACAATACAATGTATATGCCTTACTGTTGAATCGTATACCTAAAACTTACTGGACTTCATTAACCAATGTCACCATTATAAAAATAAATTTAGAAAAATAAAGTGTATAATTCAGTGGTTTTTAGTATATTTACAGTTGCACAGCCATTATTACCACAATCAATTTTAGAATACTTTCATCACCTTCCAAGAAAACCTCTTACCTGGTAGCCATCACACTGCATTTTCCATCAACTTTTTCAATGCTAGGCAACCATCAGTCTATGTCGTGTTTCCATAGATTTGCCTGTTCTGAACATTTCATGTAAATGAGATTATATAGTATATAATGTTATCTTTTGCTACTGCTTTCATTTAGTGTAAATTTTTCAAGATTCATTCATGTAATGTATCAATATTTCATTCTTTTTCATCGCTTAATAATAATTGGATATGCCACATTTTGTTTATCCACATATTGATGGACACCTCTGTTTCTACTTTATGGCTATTAGTAATGTTTTTTGAATATGTGCAACTTTTTTGTGGACATACCTTCATTTCTCTTGGGTGTATTTTTAGGAGTGGAATTGCTAGATCATATGGTAACTATGTTTAAACTTTTGAGGAATTGCCAGACTGTTTTCCGGAGTGGCCACATCATTTTACCTTCCTATCAGTCTCTTGGAGTATTCTGAACTTCCTTCTGTATCATTGCCTTCTATACCTAGTTCATAGTTGTTGAGATCACAACCTTCATTATCATCATCCTGGGTATTTCATTCTTCTACCTGTGTTGAAGTGATTGTTTCCCTTATTTTCTGTGTCGTCTTTGATTCATTCTTTTATTTTGGTATATCACATTCTTCAGTAGATTTTTGAGGAAGTGTGCATAGCAGATAAATTTTTTGAGTACTTGTTCTAACTTTACACTTGAATTGCTTGGTGCAGGGTATAGAATTCTAGGTTGGAAATTATGTAGCTGTAGAAATTTGAGCCTATTGCTCTATTGTCTTCTTGGTTCCAGAAGTGCTGTTTGAAATTTAAAGCCATTCTAAATCCTATCTATTGTATGTGAACTGTTTTCTTCTGGAAGTCTGTAGTATCTTGTATTCCCAGTGTTCTAAAATTTCACATTACTGTGTGTGCTTTTAAGCTTTATATTTATGTTTTTTAGCTTTGGGAAATTTTCTTGAATTATTTTAATGATATTTTCTCCCGTACATTTTTGCTATTCTCTTTTTGAAGCACCTGTCATCTAGATATTGGATTACGTGGATCAGTCCTGTAATTTAAAAAATCTTTTCCTCTGATTTTTAGTTTATGTTTTCACTCTTTTTAACAATTACCTCATTTTTATCTTCCATTCTTAAATTTTGTGTTGTTTCATGTAGCATTTTTTAGTACAATTTACATACAATAAGATGTACCAGTTTTAAGTATGTGATTTGATTAGTTTTGATAAATGTGTACATCCCATTTAGCCACCACCATAGTCCAGTTATAGAACATTTTCATTTCAGAAAGTTCCCTTATACCCCTTTCCAATCATTTCCCCCCATCGCAGGCAACTACAAGTGTTTACTGGTACCTATATCATCATAGTTCTTAGTTTTGCCTGTTCCAGAGCTTCACATAAATGAAATTGTATAGTACATATACTTGGTTTCGTTTCTTTTGTTCATCATCATATTTTGAGATTCACCTCTTACATGTATAGTAAGTTAATTTGTTCTTTGATGATTCCTATAGTATTAGTATACCGTAATTTGTTTATCTATTGATAGGCATTTAGATTGTTTCCAGTTTTGGCTACTCAGAATAAAGCTGTTATGAACATTCTTGTTAAGGTCTTTTAATGGACATATATTTATTTCTCTTGGGTAAATACCTAGAGTATAATTTGTTATGTATGTTTATTTTTGTTTTATTTCATTTCTAAGACCGTTCTCTTGATACCTGATTTTTAAAAATAACATTCCGAGTCATGGTTGCAGTATCTTTTATCTCTATGAAGGAAAAAAAGGCATGCATATGTATGAAGGAAAAAAATATATATGTATGTGCATATATGAATTTTACTTTTCCCTCCTGGACCTTTTCCCTTCAAGTTGTTATTTGTTTTTGATAATTGTGTTTTATGTTAAAGACTTTCTCTAGATGTCTGGTGATCTGTGGTTATCTGCTTAATAGTTTTTTTTTTTTAATTGAGGTAACATATAGTAAAGTGTATATATTTTAACAGTCTAGCTTAATGAACTTTTGCTATATACTCACTTATCTATATATTCACTCTCCAGAACAAGAGAGAACATTTTTAGTGTTCTAGGAGGCACTATTATGCCACTTCCAAATCAGTACCCTTCACTCCCTATAACCACCAATTATCCTGATGACATGGAATTTACTTTTGCCTATTTTTCAACTTAACCTAAGTGAAATTGTTCCATTTTCTGTTTGTTATACATTTCTATAGTTTTTTGTGTGTGTGGTTTCCCTAGATCAGTGTTTTTCAGCTATAACACTGTTGACATTTGGGGCCAGGTAACTTTTTTTGTGGGGTGGAGAGAGCTGTTCTGTGTGTTGCAGGATGTTTAGCTGCATGTCTGGCCAGTGCCCTCTATATACCGGTAGAAATCTCTCTGCCCCTAGTTGTGACAACCAAAACTGTCTTCAGACATTTCTAAATATCCCCCGGGGTGGCTGGGGAGGGGGGAGTCTCTCCTTGTTAAGAAACACTGCCCTAGGCCTTTCAGCCATCCTTCTCGTGCTCAGGCCTGCTTCCCCGTCTGGAAGTATATTATCCTAATAAAGCTTTTCTTTTCTACTGTAAAAAAAAAAAAAAAGAAAGAAAAAGAAAAAAGTACTACCTTAGGTATTTCAGGCTGCATTCTTAATTTATTACAGTTTAAGTTAGTGCTTTTCAAAAATATGCAAGAACCATTTAACAGTTTAATTTCATTTTTCTCCCCTTGCCCTTTGTGCTGTTGATGCTGTTTATTTTAGTTCCTTTAAGTTCCTTTAAGTCTTACAAACCTATAAGGCAGTTATTGTTGTTTGACGTAGTTATCCTTTTCAGTCTTTGTATATTGTAAAACAGCAGAAAATCGCACGTGTACACACACACATTTTTCTTTTTTAAAGTAAGGCAGCATCTTTGCTACCATGTGACACAGGTCAATGAATACAACTTTGCAGCCATCCCAGAATTCCATGTTTCATTTTGATTATAATCCCTTCCCCAATTCCAAATAACCGCTGTTCTGACTCATATAGCAACCATTTCCTTATTCTTTATAGTTTTCTATAAAGTGTGTATTCCTAGACACTGTAGAGTTAACCATTTAAAAAATTTTGGTATCCTTTAAATCTCTTAATCTACAGTTTACTCCTGTTACTTCCCCCCCCCCCCTTACAGTTTCTGTTGAAGAACCCCGGCCAAAGTTTGAATTTTAGTGATTGCACACTCATGTTGAAGTTTAGTATGTTCTTTAATCCTCTATATTTATTGCAATTAAGTAGCTGGATTCAGAGGCTTAGTCAGACTCTGGTTCAATCCCTTTGGCATTACTATAGGCAGTGTTGTATTCTTTCCATCAGGAGGTGCATTACTGGTTTTCTGTCTTTTTGGATGTTGGTAGTTGGGCTCAGTGCAGATCTATTAATTTGTTGGTGGTTGCAAAATAGTACATTCTGTTATTTTTCATTTATTAGTTGGAATACTTTTTTAGAGATGCTTTCGCTTGTCACCTGTTTAGTTATCCAGAGGTACAGTTCACATAGGAAAGGTAGAATACACGTTTGATTCTTTGCCTTTATCACTTTTCATGGCGGCAAATTAGTTCCTTATTATCCTTTAAGAGGATCATCAATTTTTTAAATTATCATTATGAACTCAGGGGTTCAAACATATTGGATGAGTTTTTATCAATGGCACTTATTAATATTATTGATGCTCCAATTGGTGTCTCCTCAAATTGGCTCCTGAATAGCTTGATCCACTCCAGATAGTCTTTGTAACATCTTTGCTGTCAAGTAGTCTAGGTTCGTCTTTCACATATCCTGCTTCAGATCTGTGTCCAGCTGGTTTCTCAAAGAAGTTCTAGTTTTAGTGGGAAATGGTATTTGTAAATGTAATTTGAGTTTTGGGGATGCTTATTGCTATGAGTTATCCTTGTGTCTAGGACAGTTAGGGGTGTGAGATATATATATATATATATGTATGTATGTGTGTATGTATGCATGTATGTGTGTGTATATATACACACACATATATGTATATATGTATATACACACACATACATGCATACATACACATCTATATGTCTGCGCGCGCACACACTTTCTAAAACTTAATTTCTTGTATATTAACATATGTATCTCCTTTTTTCCATACCAAAAATTCTGGTTCTCAAGGATAAAGGGGATAATGAGTTAGAATATCCTCATTATAAATTACTAATTTGTTATATCTTGCGTTATACTATAGTCTCTGAATAACAGTACTAATAATACCATTACCAATGTGATTACTGTGAACAGTTACGTAAACTTTGCAAATGCTATACTCATTCTCTCCTCACTTTATATCTGTACTATATCTGAATCATCAGATTATATTATCATTATATAGTAACTCTTTTTACCTTCATTTATTTTTAGTTCTGCAAGTAATTTTATAGTTCAAGGGAATTATGTAGTTCAGAGGTTGACATTTTTTTTTTCTGTAAAAAGCTGTATAGCAAATATTTTAGGCTTTGTGGGCCAAAAGGCAAAGTCAGAGATGTTCTGGTAGTTACTTAAATAATGAGAGAAAACAAAATTCCACAAATCTTCGTTGACAAAATTCAAAATAAAAATAATTGAGTATAATTTTTTTGTAACAGGTCTGCTAATAAATAAGAAAGATGGGATTAATTTGGGGGTTTAGATAATGTTTCACTTAATTGGGGTTTGGAGTTATTATTGTTTTTTATCTTTAAAATTGATGGCAAATATTCATCTGTTAATGTTGATCTCTAATGAGATTCCCCCCTCCTTTTTAATTGCTCTCATCAAGATTTCTTCTTTGAAATGTCTTTTTCACGAGATTTGTACTGCTAAATACAGACATTGATCTCCAAGTTATATGATTTTAATTGGGATATTTATTACTTAAAAGGCATTTATAAAATTCTGTTAGATTCTTTTGATATTTGTCTTTTAGCATGTCATTATAGTGTAATCACTTACAATTGAACTTTAGATGGAAGCTCCTCAATTGTACAGTTAAGTGAATTTTGAAATACTATGTTAGTTTCTGTTGTACTTAGCTCAACTTTTGAAAAATACTGCTAGAATTGTCATTTGAAATTGTAACAGAAAATATTTGTTACAAATTTGTGTGGAGACCTTACTTCTTGTTTTAACTTTTGATGGAACAAAGTGTATAAAGCAATTTTACATTTCAGATGATTCTAACAGTTTTAGTTGTCTTTAAAATATTATAGACTTCACTGAAGTATAAGTTTCACATATAAGCAGTATTTTGCTGTATGATTTTATTTTCAATTCATAAACATTCTCAAGTTTGCAGCAAAAGCTAATTTCTAAAGTCATTCAGTGTTCCATAGTAATGGTTGAGGCTGGTTATTTTCCTTTAGAAAAATTTCAAGCTCATTCCTGAGCTCAAAAAACATCAACTGGCAATAAAACATCAACTGCCAAGTTTTCAAACTGTTGCAAGGTGGAACAGATCAGGATATTCAGCTTCTGTTTGGAATTAATGATGGTTAAATCCATAAAAGTGAGTGGAATTTATCTTTTGGCACTACTGGTCAATAAGATATAATAGATTCAAATATTTTCCACAAAGTACCTGCTGATGAATAATACAATGAATAACCGTAGGCTTGAAACATAAATTTTACATTTTTATGAGTTTTGTTATTTTGTTCAACTAAGCCTTTTTCTGTTCCACATGTTTTTACCAGCACACTTACAGTGTTTCTTAGCAGATTTAATTTCAGGTTGTATTGAATTAGTGTTTTCTCAAATTTGAAAATATTCTTTTCTGTAGTTTTCACATAGACATTCATAAAGGCTAATTAATTCTTTAGTCACTTCAACTTCTGTATTGACTGCTGAAATAAACTAAGCAGTAATTGTTAATATCTGTTGACTTACCTACAGCCAAGAAAATCTGCTAGAAATCATATACCTTGTTTTTTAATTGACTATTGATGTTGCTCCCAATATCCTCAACTTGCTTGAACAACTGTTTTTTCCGAAAAGCTAATAATCTCAAACAAGTTTATTCTCTAGACACATTTCTTTGGCTGCTGTAATCAAATATGATTTAATTAAATCACCATCAGTAAATGGCTTTCTTTGCTAGGCTGATGAATGAGCCGCTCAAACACGTAGCTTGGTTGTGGTTTTATTTTTTTATTTTGTGAAGAAAATCTGTGATGGGATATTCAATTTAAAATTTTCTAATTTTTCTATTCCTTTACTCTGAGTTGGGGACTGTTGTGATGATGTAATCTGGTATGTCTAAGTGTATTGTATTCTTTCAACATAATTATAGTGTCATTGCATAATAAAGATAACCCATTGCCATCTAATTTGATGACAAAACACACTCCACCTTACCTTATTGTATGGTATTTGAAGCGCACTTTGTTTCAACATGATGAGTTATACACTCATAAATAAAAATATCACGGTACAGCCATATATGTGACCCTCAAAATGCTGTTGTATATAACTACATCACTGCAATTTGCAGTGCACCATGATGCAGCAGTGTGAACTGATAAGGGCACTAATGTAGTCTCTATTGCAAAGTATTCAACTCTGTGCCATTGCAGCGTTAAAGCAGCCACAGACAAATCATAAATAAATGAGCATGACTTCATTTCAGTAAACTTTATGGACACTGAAATTTGAATTTTATATGTGAATTTTATAAATATTTTTATGTGTTAGAAATATTCTTTTGTATTTAACTATACTTTTCCCTTTCTAGTGTTTGTCATTCCTTCTGCATTGGTACTTTTATCTAATTTTCTTCTACCTAAAGATCTTCCTTTTAATACATTTTGTAGTGCGCAAGTCTGCTGGCATCAACCTTGTTCAGCTTTTGTTTGCCTGAAAGCATCTTTATTTTTTGAAGGATTTTTTTTTTTTTGCTGGGTATAATTCCAGGGTTTTTTTTTTTTTTTTTTTTTTCCTTTTCCTTTTAGGACTCCAGAACATTTCATTGTTTTCTGGTTTCCTTAATTTCTCTTTTTCTCCCTAGCTTTTTTGAGATATGACTGATATATAACCTTGTGTAAGTTTAAGGTATAAAATATGGTTTTTTGACATACATATATTGCAAAATGATTAACCCCGTAAGGTTAGTTAACAACATTTACTATATTCCTCACCTCATATAATTACCATTTGTTGTTGTGGTGGCGAGAACATTTAGGATTCACTCTTGTGGCAACTTTTGAGTATACAGTGCAGTATTGTTAACTATAGTCATGCTGTGTACATCAGATCCCCCAAAATTATTCCTCTTATAACTGGAAGTTTGATCCCTTTGATTAACATCTCCTAATTTTCCATTTTCACCCCACCCCCACTCCACAACCACCACTCTACTGTTTCTGAGTTTGGCTTTTTTAGATTCCACGTGTGAGATCATACAGTATTTCTATTTCTCTGATTGGCTTATTTCACTTAGCTTAATGCTCTCAGTGTTTATTCCTGTTGTAACACGTGGCATGCTTTTCTTTTTTATGGCTGAATAATATTTCATTGTCTATATATTCGCTTTCTTAATTTCTTTTAACAAGTTAGCCATCAATACTATTATTGCTACTTTAAGATAATGTCTTTTTCTTCTGGTTACTTTTAAGATTTTCTCTGTTTTCAACAGTTTGTGGTATGCCTGGGTGTGGTTTTCTTTGCATTTATCTTTTGGTTGTTAAACAACTTAAATATGTGTGTAGATATCTTTCAACAGTTTTAGAAAATTCTTGTCCATTATTTCTTTAAATATTGCTCTGCTCTGTTGTTTCTCTTCATTTATATATATGTTAGACCTTTTATAACTAGGTCCCACCTATTATGTCCTGTCCCTCTGTGCTTCAGTTTAGATGTTTTCTATTAACCTGAATTTGAGTTCACTAATCCTGTTTTTTTTGCCTCAAATCTGCTGTTAAATCTGCCCATTAAGTTCCAAATTCTAGATAATTGTGTTTTAGATTTAGATTTTTAAATTTATTTTTTAGGTTTTTAAAAATGGATCCAAATTATTTGTTAAAATTTATTTTGCCCCTCTTTTCCTCTTATTTTCTTTTAACATGCAAATTGTCATTTTAAAGTCCTTGTTCGATAAATCCAGTATCTGTGTCATTTCTGGAATTGTTTCTATACTTTTTTCTTCATGATTATCGATCATTATTCTGCCTGTCTGCATACCAGTTTTTTATTATATTCTAGACATTGCATGTAAAAATCATAGGCTGAAATGATTTTTTTCCGAAGATGCTTTGCCCTTTCCTCTGTTAGGTAGACACAGTTATTTTCACATTAGTCAAGGATTAATTTAGGTTGGGTCTTGGGTTTCAGTTTTAGTAAGACTGAGTCCATCTCTGGCTGTTTTTGTGTTTCTGGTGTATACCTCTGGGCTTTTGATTGAAAGAGGTGAATCTATGTCTCCTCAGCTTTGAGCAACTACAGGAAATTGAATTCTACCCTTCAGAGGTTTTGAGTTTAGTTTTTTACCCTTGCACACCCTCCACCTGTAAATCTGAAGCAAAATTTCCCTTGGGGAAAATCAACCATGTGTTTTAAGAACTTGTACTTGATTCCATCCCTGTGTAACCACCAAATTGGGCTGATTTCTTTCTCTTAGAAAGTTCCTTTCTTTGCCTTTACCCAGTCTGATTTTTCATCCTACCCCCAAAGTTGGCAAATGCCTCCCAGAAAAAGAAAATGAATGGTCATCAGTTTTTGGCTCACCAAAGAAGGACTCTTCTCTTCCCAAAATTTTAGTTCAACTAGTTCTTGTTATTTTTCAAAGTCTTTACAAAAAATAGAATTTTGCAACATTCCCCCACCTCCTCCCACATTATTACATTGGGAGCATTGGTCTGCTGTGACCTGCTGTATCCTATTTGGAAGCAGAACTGTCTTCTATTAAGTTGAGTAAGGGACCAAAATGCTGATAAAGTTCTGAGGGCATAGATGGAGGTTGGCAACTTTGAAATTCTTTATAGGGTGATATAGCTGACTTTTTTCTAATGGAACCTCCCGCGTCACTATCTCTAGGCCTTTCTCTTGGGCCTGTTGAGTATCCCCATTGAAGGATCTTCCAGCTTTCTGTCTGGGCAGTAAGGGACTAATTGCCAGCATTCTGTGAGCCATCTGGGGAGGAGAATTAGGGTTGCCAACATTTAGTATTAACTTTTCCTCAATCCCCCTTGTTTACAACATGGAGTTCGTGCCCTGAATTGAGCCTGATGTTGCCCAACTCAAAGACTATTCTTTACCTTCTCCAGAGAAAAGTGTCTTATAATGTGAGGACACAGCTGCATAAAGTCAAGGAGGGGATCTGAGACTCTCATTGCTTTGTAAATTTTCAGATAGTCTTTTTCCTCTTAGCTCTCTTCTATTGCCACTTTCAGAGCTATTTGGTGCTCAGGTTTTTGGAGGGATTGTATGTGTAAATTATATTGGTTCTCTGTTTTCTCACTACCAGTTTAAGACTTGGCCTTCTACATTGATTTGGAATTTTTTCTTTTTCATCTGCTTTCTACTCGTCACAATTTAAGTGCTGTTGTCTCTTTGTGCATTGTCTTTGTCTTTGTGGATGTATACTTTTTAAGAAAAAAAAAATCCCTGTATTTTAACTTTTAGTGGGTTTTAAGAGAGAGCAAAAATTGAGCTGTGTTTGTTTAGTCTTTAGTACTAAAAACAGGTATGGTACAAAACTCATAAGATAAAGATAAAAGGGTACATAGCAAAAAGTCTGAATATCGATTTGACATGCTACTTTATCATAATCCAAATTCCCTTGTTTATATGAGTCTCTTTCTCTTGCTTGTTCCATTAATCTCTACATAGTTTTACTTATTTTGGCTTAGAATATATTTTTATATTCTAAAATGAGATGGTTATTTCCTTCTTATTACTTTAGTTTATCCCCCGAGAAATTTCTTGGCTATTATTATTTTGTTTGTTTGAAAGCTTTGAATCAAAGGCTCCCCTGCAAGATCCTATTAGTATTTTTTTGTCATTGCATTTAATTCATAAGTTAATTTGGAGAGTGTTCACATCTTGACAATATCAAAATATTTCTATGACCTTCCACTTAAAAATGTAAAAATGTTTTAAATTACAGTTGACATAGAATATTAGTTTTAGGTATACAACATAGTGATTAAACATTTATATAACTTATGAAGTGATCACCCTGATAAGTCCAGTACCCATCTGATACCATACATAGTCATTACAATGTTATTGACTGTATTTTCCTATGCTGTACTTTCCAACCCCATAACTATTTTTATGACTGGCAATTTGTGCATCTTAATCCCTTCCCCTTTTCACCCATTCTTCCAACCCACATCCCATCTGACAGCCATCAGTTTATTCTCTGTACCTCTGAGTTTGTTTCTGTTTCGTTCATTTATTTATTTAGATTCCACATATAAATAAATCATGGTATTTGTATTTCCCTGTTTAACTTATTTTACTTAGTATAGTACTTTCTAGAGCCATCCATGTAGTTTCAGATGGCAAGAGTGTATTTTTTTATTTCATTATATGTATAACATCTGTATTTGTCTGTCGATGAATACTTATGTTGCTTCCATATCCTGGCTATCATAAATAATGCTGCATTTAATATTGGGGTGCATATGTCTTTTCAAATTAGTGTTTTGGGTTTCTTTGGATGAATACCCAGAAAAGGGATTGCTGGGTTATATGGTAGTTTGTTTTAAAAATTTTTGAGGAACGTCCATACTGTTTTCTTTCCATATTGGCTACACCAATTTGCAATCCCACCAACAGTGCATAAGGGTTCACTTTTGGAGAAATGTCTTTGCAGGTCCTCTGCCCATTTTTAAATTGGATTGTTTGTTTTTTTTGGTGTTAAGTTGTATGAGTTCTCTATAAATTTTGGATATTAATCCCTTATCTGATGTATCATTGATGAATATCTTCCCCTATTTGGTAGGTTGTTTTCTGTTTTGTTGATGGTTTCCTTCAGAAAATCTTTTTAGTTTGATGTCCCTTTTTTTGTTTGTTTCCCTTGCTCAAGGAGACATATCCACAAAAATATTACTAAGAGTGATGTCAAAGAGTTTACTGCCTGTTTTTTTCTAGGAATTTTATGGTTTTGGGTCTTCGTTTAAGTCTTTAATCCATTTGGGTTTATTTTTGTATGTGGCGTAAGAAAGTGGTCCAGTTTCATTTTTTGCCTGTGTCTGTCCAGTTTTCCTAACGCCATTTATTGAAGAAACTGTCTTTACCACATTCCTTTATCATAGATTAAATGACCATATAGGCATGGATTTATTTCTGGGCTGTCTCTTCTGTTCCATTGATCTGTGTGTCTGTTTTATGCCAGTACCATGCTGTTTTGATTACTATAGCCTTATAGTATAGTTTGATATCAGTTTGGGTGATACTTCCAACTTTGGTCTTTTTTCTCAAGATTGCTGTGGTTCTTCATGGTCTTTGCAGTTCCATATAAATTTTAAGATTTCTTGTTTTAAATCTGTGAAAAATGCCATTGGTATTTTGATAGGGATTGTGTTGAATCTATAGATTGCTTTGGATGGTATGGACATTTTAATGATGTTAATTCTTCCTGTTTGTGAGCACAACATATGCTTCCATTTATTTGTATCTTCTTCCATTTGTTTCTTCATCAACTTACAGTTTTCCAAGTACAGGTCTTTTGCCTCCTTGGTTAAATTTATTCCTAGGTATTTTATTGTTTTGATGCAATTGTAAATGGGATTGCTTTCTTAATTTCTTTTTCTGATAGTTCATCATTGGTGTATAAAAATGCAACCAAGTTTTGAATATTAACTTTGTATCCTATTTTACTGAATTCATTTATTAGTTCTGATAGTATTTTTGATGGAATTTTTAGGGTTCTCTCTATATGGTAACATGCCATCTATGAATAATGACAGTTTTACTTTTATCTGTCCAATATGGATACCTTTTATTTCTCGTCTAATTACTGTGTCTGTGACTTCTAGGACTATGTTGAATAAAAGGGATGAAAGTGGACATCCTTGTCTAGTTCCTGATCCTAAAGAAAAAGCTTTCAGCTTTTCACCGTTGAATATGATGTTAGCTGCGGGTTTGTCATATGTATGGCCTTTATTATGTTGAGGAATGTTCCCTTTGTCCTCACTTTGCTGAGTTTTATCATAAATGGATATTGGATTTGTCAAATGATTTTTCAGCATCTATTGATTTGTGATTTTCATCATTCATTTTGTTTGAGGTATATCACGTTCATTGATTTGTGGGTATTGAAACCAGCCTTGCATCTAGGGGATAAATCTCCCTTGATCATGATGTGTGATCTTTTTAATGTATTGCTGAATTCAGTTTACTGATTTTTGTTGAGGATTTTTACATCTATGTTCTTCAGGTATATTGGCCTATACTTTTACTTTTTGTAGTGTCCTTGTCTAGTTTTGGTATCTGAGTAATGCTAGAGCCTTCCCTTCTCTTCAATTTTTTTTTGGAGTAGTTTGGAAGGATAGGTAGTAAGTCTTTAAATCTTTGATAAAATACACCTGTGAAGCCATTTGGTTCAGGGCTTTTGTTTGTTGGGAGTTTTTTGTTTACCGATTCAATTTCATTAGTATTATTGATCTTTGATCTTCCATTTATTCAAAACCTATTTTGTATCTCTGAGACATCTTATTTTTTTTCTTTTTGTAAATGGTATTGTTTAAAAGACTATTTTTTTTAGGGCAGTTTTAGGTTCACAGCAAAATGAAGGAAGGTACAGGATTTCACATGTAGTACTACCTCTGTATATGCATAGCCTCCCCCATTATCAGCATCCCTCACCAGAGTAGTGCATTTGTTAAAAATTGATGAACCTACATTGACACATCACAATTACCCATTGTTTTAGTCTTGGTGTTGGTATTGTATGTTCACAGATGTACATTGGCATGTATCCCTCGCAGTATCATACACAGTATTTTCTGTGCCCTGGGGGTCTTCTTACTGTCTGTTCATTCATCCCTCCCACCCCCCAACCACTGGCAACCACGGATCCTTTTTCTATCTCCATAGTTTTGTCTTTTTCCTAATGTCATGTAGTTGGAATCATATAGTATGTAGCCTTTTCAGATTGATTTTTACTTAGTAATTTGAATTTAGAATCCTCCATGTCTTGAAAACTTATTTATTTTTTAGCACTAAATAATATTCCATTGTCTGGATGTACCACAGTTTGCTTATCCATTCATCTATTGAAAGACATCGTGGTTGCTTCCAGGTTTTGGTAATGAGGAATAAGGCTGCTATATACATTCATGTACATGTTTTTGTGTGTACATAGTTCTCAACTGATTTGGGTTTTGATTACTTAGAAATAAAATGTGCAAGGTTAATAACTAAAAAAGAATGAGGATGCTCTTTAATGATATGAAAAACATATAGTAAGTGAAGAACTGAGTGCATGATACCAAGGAACGTGATTGCAGGATTGTTTGATGAGTGTGTTTAATTTTGTAAGAGACTGCCCCCCACTGTCTTTCAAAGTGCTTGTACCGTTTTGCATTCCTACCAGCAATGAATGAGCATTCTAGTTGTTCTGCATCCTTACCACCATTTGGGATTTTAACCATTTTTAAGTGTGTAGTGGAATTTCATTGTTTTAATTTCTAATTCTAATGATATGCAGTGTTAGAATCTTTTCATATACTTACTTGCCAGCTGTATATATTCCTTAGTAAGATGTCTGTTCAGAGATCTTTTGCCTATTTTTAAACCAGGTGGTTTATTTTCTTATTGTTGAGTTTTAAGAGTTCTTTGTATATTTTGGAAAAATCTGTTATCCAGATATATGCAAATATTTTCTCCTACTTCATGTTTGTCTTCTCATCCTCTTGGCAGTGTCTTCCACAGAGCATATTTTTAGTTTTAATGAACCCCAGTTTATCAGTTCTTAATTTTATGCCTTTGGTGCTGTAAATAAGAAGTTATGGCCAAATCCAAGGTTATCTAGATTTTGTTGTGTTCTAGGCATTTTATGGGTCTGTGTTTTATATCAGGACTGTGATCCATTTTGAGTTAAATTTTGTTGTGTAGTGTATAAATTCTGTGTCTAGATATCTTTTTTAACACAGATGGTTAATTAAGCATACTTAATTGCAGCACCCTTCTTTTTCACTTAATATATACTTTTCATGTCATTAAACAGTATCCTCATCCTTTTTCTTTAGTTATTAATCTTGCACATTTTTTTTCCTAATTTATCTTATTGTTGCTATTTCAAATAGGACATATTCTTCTATTTTCTAAATAGATATTTGTATGTTGGAGTACTATTTATTTTATTATGTTATTTTGTACCAGCATCCAACTAGGTCTGTTACCGTTTGGAATAATTTTCCAGTTGATTCTTTTTAGCTTTCCAAGTAAAGCATATAACTTGAAAATCATGAGAGTTTTAGTTCTTCTTTCTAATTTTTACACTTTTCTTTCTTTAATTAATTGGCAGGTATGTGCAGAACAGTGTTAAGAAACTATAATAATAAAGAATATTTTATCTTTACTGATAATGCTTATGGCACTTATCGAATATTTCGGGTTTGAGATTAGACATATGCTTTACTGTTTATTAAAGTAGCTTTTTTTAAAAAACCAGGAATGAATTCTGAATTCTGTTGCATACCTTTTCCATATCTATGGAGTTGATCATATGTTTTTTTCATTCCCGATTCTAGTAAACATTAGACCATTTGCTAAATATTGTGTTCTGATAGGGTATGGTTATTATTTAGAACTAGTTAGAGAATGTGAAAATGGTCTAGGCTTACCTACTTGGTTAAAATAAGACTGCCTGGAACTGAGCCAGACTCACAACATGTTATAAAACAATTCAGTTTAATAGGCCTGGCAATTTTCAGGCCAAGATGAGTCTAATCTCATGTTAGCATGAGGAAATTGTCTAACTCAACAGAGAATTACAAAAATAATAATAGGTACTGTTTATTATAAAGTGATTAACATGTGCCCTGACCTGTGCTAAGGGAGGGAAATATATATATATTTGTGATATCCAAACTCTATTAGTTACAGTTGTGTAACCTGTGCAAGTTTGTAAAGCCCTTTTAATTTAGTTTCCTAATTTGTAATATTGGATTTGATGATCATATGTACTGCATAGGATTGTTTTAATAATTAAATGAGTTAATGTATGCAAAGAATTTAGAACAGTGCCTGGCATATAGTAAGCACTGAGTAATTGAAGAGCTGATATCATATTTCTTACAGCAACCCCATGAAGTATCGCTGAACTAGTTTTATATATGTGGGGAAGCTATGCTCACAGGGAGTTTTCAGTCCAAGGTTACACAGATTAGCTTGCATTTCTGATTCTGTATCTTATCAATTCTCGTTTGCCTTAGCTGTATTTTACCCTGGCTCCTGAAGTAGGATACTTGGATGTTCAGACAGGGTGGTTTGTCAGGAAGTTGTCTGGACTAGGTAAACCCCCGGATACTGGAGTTTGGAACAGAGTACAGCCTTCAGGAGGATGTTGGCTGTGGCAAGCAGGAACTGAATACACTTTTAGAACAAGAACTTTAAAACTAAAATTGGGTCTCACACTGACATTTGGCCAGGAGGAAAGAGGTTGGAGTCCAATAACTAGACAATTCAGGATTTAACTGTGTCTGAGGATCAAGGGCTATAAATTATAATCAAATCAGACTTGTTCTTGAGAGTTAGAGATAACTGATTCTGTGGGTGTTGGAAGTGGCAAGGAAGATTGCTGGGGAAACTGGTAACCAAGCCACTAGTAGTTACTTCATTTTTCAATCACCTGTATTTACTCTTCATCTCATGATAGGAGACCAGCCATGCCTTGATATTAGCTGGACTCTTGAACTACTAATACTAAACTCATGGTTTAGATGCTCTTTGCAATAACAGGTTTCATCTGTGTCCTGATGGCTGGCGACATAACTGACCTGCTTACCTGGATTCCTGACTTCTGGCTTAACTCTTTACCTCTCAGAATTTGCCTGCCCCTCCAAATCTTGCCAATCCAGATTCCTTACTGTCTTTACATTACTGATTTGATATTTCTTTTTAAGTTAAATTCGACATTCATTTATAAAAATAATTCAGATATGTAGTTTTTAAAGTCAAACATACTATAAACTTATAATAAGAAAACTAGACCCTTACCACTCCCAGAAGCAACCTCTTTCAGCATTATTTTTTTAATCCCCGCCTCCATGGATGTTGCTGTTTTTCCTTAAGAACTAGATTTCTGAAGGCAGCGCATTTCCTCCCACACACTTGAGGCATGCACCTGGGGCCTGGTGCACCTAGGCCCTTATCCGTGGTTCTACCTGGGGTGCGAACCCAGGACCTTCAGTGTGTAAAGCAGACATGCTAACTACAACACTATGGAGCCACTATCTCTCAGTTTTTCAGACATGGAGAAAAAGTGGGTCTTTTTGTTGTTATTTTTACTAGAATTGAGTTAATCATAATCATACCTCTCAGTTCATGGCTTTTTCTCATTATTTTGCCCATACCAGATCTTTTTTTGTTTGTGGGTTGGTTGGTATGTATATATGTATCCATTTCTTTTTATTCCCATCCCCACTTTTCTTCCCCTTCCAACCCTTAGACAATCATTCTGATGTCTTTATATGAATATCTTTTGATAGGCAGTCTTAAAAATGATTGAAAAAAATTTTTAACAATCGCAAACTTAGAGGAAAGCTCAAAGATCTTTCTTCCTGAACTATTTGAGATAAATTGCCAATCTCTTGATGTCCCACCATTCCTCTGAATATTTTAGTTTATTTCCTACAAATGAAATTATTCTACATAATCATAACTATCAACAATCAGAAAATTAACATTGAGACGTTAGTATCATCTAATCCTCAAGTCCTATTCTGTTTTGCCAGTTATCGTAATACTGTTTTTTGTAGCAGCAGGATCTTGTTCAGAATTATGTGTTGCCGTTAGTCATCCTGTCTCTGTAATCTCTTTCAGACACTGTTTAATTAATTATTCCTTGGTCTTTCCAAGACTTTCGTGGCCTTGATAGGTTTGATAGTTACAGGACACTTATGTTGTAGACTGTCTCTCCATTCGAATTAGTAAAACTTTCTCATTTATTTCAAGTGCTCTCATGACTTATGTCCACTTTGGTTACATTAGATGTCTGCCAGGCTTCTATGAAGTCACTCTGCCTCTTTGTAGTAAGTATTTTGGGGGGAAGTACTCTGAAACTACATAAACATTTAATTCTACTCAACTTTTATGTCTATATGGGTTTATAGTTCCCTATTTTATTTAGTAGATAATGATGGTATAAAATGGACATTTTATATGCATGCATATTACATTGCCATAAATGATATTCAATTTTATTTTAATATATAGCAATGTATTAAAAGTATTAAAATATTATCTAAATCTTGAAGGTCATACTCCAGAATGTTCGGAATTATTATCTGGTTGGTAGTGAGTAAAACCCTTCCTTAATAAGTAGAGTTAAAAAATCTAATCATGTAAAATATGAGCCTGGTATTATTTGTAGCTGGCCTGGAGCTGCTTGATCTATATCTGACCCACTCCTGGCTGAGATTTGCTGCCACCTGGTGGCATTTCTCCACTTCAGTGTACAATGAAGACAAATCTGGTTGGCTAGGACTTCCAGGGTTTGGCAGCAATTTTAGGCATGGTTAGTTGATGCCAGGTTTTTTGATGCAATCCTGGGAGAGTAGGCCAGTTGAATACTGGGAATGAGAAGATCCATTCTCTCTACCTTTTTGCTTTCTAAGACAGCCTGCTTTTCTCTTCTAGGCTTCATCTTTGTCTCCGTCAGGGCAGGGGTGAATGGTGAATTAGGTGTATTCACTACATTATTGGTGATTTTTAATTTCTCTTTTTTAAAATCTGTACTTTCTGATATTCTTAAAACTACATGTATAAAATGTTCAAATAAAATCTTAATAAAAATTATTTTTAAAAGAAAAAGACAGTTAAGATGGAAGGCTCATCTGTCTCAGGTATAAAGGAAACCTATATTAAGTAGGTGATTTACAGAGGAACTGTCTACACAAAAATTTTTAAGCGATTTTTAAGGCCTACTATTAGGACTTAGTGGATTCTCTCTTCTAAAGCAAATTTTGTCTTTATATTTTCTATTTTAATTCTATTATGTATCATCACCATTCCTGAATTTTTTTCAAGTTTCTGCAGATTACTTTATCCACCCACAAACATTTTCTTTTTGGATATTAGGTGCAGAAGTTAAGTTAATCATGATTCTCAGTTTATAGCCCATTGTCACTGGTCTGCGCAGACCACCTCTTGTGTTATTTCCTTCCTTTTATCCTCATACCCGCTTTCATTTCTCTCTTCCTGCCATGTGCATCCATTCTAATGTATGCCTTTTCACTTGTACTTGTTCCTACAAAGTGTGTATTCCATGTACATGTATATTATTTTATGTAAGTTAGGTATTTTTCATATTTTTATTTCTTTCTACTAAGCAGTGTATATTAAAGATCCATCTGTGTTGCTATGTGTACACCTAATTGCTTATGACTATTACATAGTATGTGGTATGCTTTCATCCCAGTTTACTTGTCCATTCTCACTGATGGCCACCCAGGTTATCTCCATCTTTATTTTGTAGCAGTCAGTGCTAAAGTGAACATGCAGTTTGGGGTCCTGTTATGTGCCTTTATGAGAATTTCTTTGGAATATAGACCCAGGAGTAGAATTGCTAGATTATAGGGGATGTATAAATTTAATTAAACAGTATAGGATTGTTCTCTAGAATAGTATAGGGAGGGGAGGGGAGGGGAGGGGAGGGGAGAGGAGAGGGTAGAATAGGGAAAAATTAATTTGTACTCTTAACTAGCAGTGCATGATCTTTCCTTTTTCATTGTGTTCCAGCCAACATCTGACAATATGGAGCTTTCCTTTTTGTCAATCTAATAAATAAAAATATCTCACTTTAAAAATTTTTGTCCTTCTCTGATAATAATTGGTTTGTGCATCTCCTCACATGCTTATTGTTTCCTTTTCAGTTAAGTGCCTATTTTTATATTTTTGCCCATTTTTTGGGACGTGATTACTGTTTTTGTTTTCTTGTTATAGTTCTTTGTATGTGAAATATCTTGTAATTCCTTTTTCTGAATGAAGAGAAACTTAAAAATTTTGCCTTATAGTTTGTGCTTTTTTGATTGAAGAAGTTTTGCTTTAGCTTCATTATTTCATCATTCATATTTAGATCTTGAAGACATTTGTTTCGTAGCCACATGGAGAATTAGTTTTCCCAGCACTGTTTACCAATTTTTTTCCAAGACAATTTCCTTAAATATTTATAAAATTTCTTTATGATAGGTTAAATTCCCGTATAGGTCTCTCTTCTGTTTCATTTTCTGTTCTTAAGCGAGTGTCAAATTATACTGCTTTTATTTACATTTTGTTATTTGGTAGGACATTGTTATCTCCTGCACCTTGTTCTTTCTTCCCCCTAGGTTATCTTAGTCTGTTTCACAGGAATTTTAGAATAAGTTTGTTGAATTAAACAGGAAACAATTGGAATACTTACTGGGATTGTATATTGAATTTATAGATTAATTTAGGGAGAATTTACATGGAATTTTCTGTATTTCTCTTGAATGTCCTTTATTCAGGTTCTTCTCTATAGAATTCTTAAATTAAGAATACATAGTTCTTAGCTACTTTACAGTTTGTATTGCTATTGCGTGAGTGGTATCTTGACCTTTTTATTTTATTTATTAAATATGTATCATTTAGGTAAAATACATGTAAAAATTTCCATGCAAACCATTTTAATTGTACAATTCAATGATATTAAATACATTCATATTCCTCTGCAACCATCCATCCCCATAACTCTTGTCATCTGATAAAACTGAAACTCTGTATACCCAGTAATCAATAATTACCATTCTTCCCCTCCCCCCACCAGTCCCTGGCAAACACTGTTATACTTTCTGTTTTTATGATTTTTGACTACTCTTAAGTACCTCATACAAGTAGATTCATACAGTATTTTTCTTTTTGTGACAGGCTTATTTCACTTAGCATAATGTCCTCAAATTTCTATGTTGGATATTATTTCTCGAGGGGGAATAATATTTCATTATTTGTATATACCACATTTTCCTTATCAATCAAGCACTGGGTTGCTTCCACATTTTAGCAATTGTGAATAATGCTGCTATGAATGTGGGTGTACAAATCTATTCAAGACCCTGCTTTTAATTCCTTTAGGTATTACCTAAGCATGGAATTGCTGGATCATATGGTAATTCTATTTTTAATTTTTCGAGGGACCGCCATACTGTTTCCATAATGGCTATGCCATTTTACATTCTCACCAACAGTGTTCCAGTTTGACCTCATCTTTTCCAAAACATGTTGTTTTCTCTTTTCTTGATAGTAGTCATCCTAATGGGTGTGAAGTATATCTTATAGTTTTGATTTGCATTTCCTTAATGATTAGTGATGTGTTGAGCATTTTTTCATGTACTGCTTTCTCATTTGTATATCTTGTTTGGAGAAATGTTCATTAAAGACCTTAGTCCATTTTTGAATTGGGTTTCTTTTTTTGTGGTTGAGTTTTAGAAGTTCTGTATATTGTGCGTATTAATATCTTATCAGATACATGATTTGCAAATATTTACTCCCTTTATTTTCTAATTGGTTATTTCTTAGGTAGACATCTGATATTGACTTTCATAGGTTAATCTGGCTGAACTCTTCGTTCTAATAGTAAGCTAGTTTTTATAGATTATTTCCAAAAATAATGACAGTTATCTCTTCCCTTTCAATCTTTATATTTTTTAAAGTTTTTTTTTCTCTCTCTTATAGTGGTATGTAAAGCAGTAGTGACAGGGTTGACCTTATTTACAATTTCAAATAAATCTCAGGTTTCTCTATTAAGTATAATAATTATTATAAGCTTTTGAGCTGTGTAGCCATTACCAAGTTAAGGAATATTTCTTTTTATTACTAGTTTGAGACTCTTAAACAATTTTTAAATCATTAATACGTGTTAAGGTTTATTCAAAGCATTTTCTAAATTGATAGAAATAGCCATTTTCTCCCACAGTTTATTTATGTTGTCAATTATGTGGTGGATTTTTCTGATGTTGAGCCATCCTTACATTCTAAATGAAAAATTTGCTTGATAATTATATTTTTAGAAAATAATATGGTTGAATTTATATACCCGATGTTTTATTTAGCTTATTTTTCTGCTATGAACACAAGTGAGTTGAAACTATAATTTTCATTTCCTACATTTTCTTTTATCTAATTTTGAAGCTAAGATTTTACAAGTCTCATTAAATGACCTGGAGTTTTTTCTCTTTAAGTGTTAGAAATAACTTTTATAAAATAGGACTCAACTTTTCCTTCAAAGTTGGTTAGAACTTACCTATAAAATCATCTTTGGCTGGAGTATTTGGAGAAAAAGAAGTCTTACCAAATTGATTTCTTAAATCCATGTTGATCCATTTAAGTTCTTAAATTATTTTATACCAGTTTTGTCATTTTATATTTTTCTGATTTTTATCTAGGTTTTCGAGTAATTACCATAAAGTCATTTGTAATAGCCTTTTAGATTTTTTTCTCGTTTTTATTTAGTCTAACTAGATCTGTATTTATTTTCCCCTTAGAATAATAAAATTTGTGACTCCCCCCAACACATTTTTTTTTTTAATGGGTAACTGTGCCACTTTTTTAATGGCTTTATTGAACTATAATAGACAGTCGCTCATATTTACATTGTACAAGTGAATGAGTTTTTTCAAATTATAGCCGTCATACAATAATATATTAGTTTCAATTATACAACATAATGATTAGAGATCTATATAACTCACAAAGTGATCACCCCACTAATACCTCACTAGCCTTTGCATGTTTATTACAGCATTGTTAACTATTTTCCTTATGCTGCACTTTATATCTACATGTCTATTTTGTAAGTATCCGTTTGTACTTCTTAATCCCTTTGCCCTTTTTCAGCGTCCCCCCAACCCCTGCTCCCACCTAGTAGCCCTTAGCTTATTCTCTGTGAGTTTGTTCCCATTTTTGTTGTCATTGCTGTTTGTTTTGTTCTTTAAATTCCACATGTATGTGAAATCATGTGATATTTGTCTTTCTCTCTCTGACTTCATTCAGCAGAATACCCTCTAGTTCCATCAAGGCAATATCTTTTTCCATTCTCTTCCTTTTAGTCTATGTGTGTCTTAATCTGAAGTGAGTCTCACGTTGGCAGCATATGTAGGGGTCTTATTTTCTTATCCCTTCAGCCACTCTATCTTTTGGTTGGAGCACTTAATTCTTTTCCATTTGAGGTACTTGTTAATAGGAATTTAGTAATTACCATTCTTTATTTATGTTTTTGATACATGCTTTTTTCTTCTTAAAGAAGTCTCTCCCTTTCCTGTAATACTGGCTTGGTGTTGATAAATTCCTTTAGCTTATTTTTGTCTGGGAAGCTCTTTATCTGTCCTTCAACTCTAAATAAAAGCTTTGCTGGATAAAATATTCTTGGTTTTAGATCCTGGGTTTTCATCATGTTGAATATTTGGGCCAAACTCTTCTGTCTTGCATAGTATCTTTTGAGAAATCAGCTGCCAGTTTTATGGGTGCTTCCTTGTAGGTAACTGTTTTTCTCTTGCTGCTTTTAAGATTCTCTTTGTATTTAACCTTTGGCATTTTAATTATGAAGTGTCTTGCTGTGGGCCTCTTTGTTCCTCTTTCTTGGGTCTCTGAGCTTCCTGGGATTGTATGTCTATTTCCTTCACCAGGTTAGGGAAGTTTTCCATCATTATTTCTTCAAATAGCTCTTCAATGTCTTGTTTTCCTTCAGGTCTCCCTACGACACAGATATTTTTACATTTAATTGTGTCCCATTATTATAGTCTTGGCTTCTTTTTTCTTACCATTCTGATTGAATGTCCTTGGTTTCCACATTCTCTATATCGGTGGTTTGATCCTCTTCTTTATCCACTTTTTTGATTCCCTCTGATATACTCTTCATCTCAGATAATGCATTCTTCATTTCTGATTGGTTCCCTTTTATAATTTCCATTTACATTTTCATATATATATATATATATTTTATCTCTGTTACAGTTCTCACTGAGTTCATCTATTCTTCCCATAAGTTCATTGAGCATCTTTACAACCACTGTTTTAAACTCTGCATCTGTTAGATTACTTTTACTCCATTATTCCTGGAACTCAACTCTGTTCTTGTCTCTCATATGATTTCTGCTTCTTTGTCTTCCCATTTTGGCTACCTTTCTCTGTCTGTCTATATACTAAGCAAAGCCCCTCAGTCTTCCAGTCTTATTATCATGGCTTTGTGTAGTAGGTGTCCAGTGGCACAGTCCTTAGAGGGGTTCAGCTGCAGGCCACGTTTAGCCTTCCAGGGTCGCCTGTTAAGATTCAGTAAGCAATCTGCAGATGCTGTGCTTATAGTTGCCTCAAAAGGCCACGCCAGAAATCGAAGCCAGCTGCCACCAGCGTGAGTTTTGGAGTTGGCTCAGCAAGGAGCACCAGACTCATCAAGGATACGGTTGAATGTGGCTTGGGTGGGGCCACCGGTTTAGGGACCTGGAGTTTCAGGGAATCCTCTTGGCAGAGTGACCTCTGTTATCCAGTTTGTTGATGTCTCAGCTTTGACAGTGCTGTGTCTGCATACTGGGAGTGGGGAGGGCTCAACAGAAACAGAGGAACAGTTGATACTGCCAGTCCTTCTGCCTGGAAGAAAGCCTCTACTCTAACAACTCAATGTTCCCCTGTAAGTCCCTGGTGCCCCCTGAGCCGCTGACCTGCACTGGTGCTCAGTGAGCAATTTCTTCATGGCAAAAGTCCGCTCACTGACACAGCCTTTTTAAGAGGTATCTACAGCTGCCAGTTGCCGCTGCTGTAGCTTCTGTCCCACTCAGCCGCTTGGGACCAGGCAGCCATGTGTCTTCGCCCCCTACTACCTTCTCCTGTTATGGGGTGATTTCTTATTTCTCTCCCTAGTTGTAGAGCTTCTGTTCATCTAGATCCCAGGTAACTGTGCTTGCCGTTTGCTCCATGTTTCTGTTACAACTTTGATTTGGTCGCAAGAGGGATGAACAAAACCTCTATCATTTACACCATTTTTTCCCGGACTCTTCTAACAGAACATTTTTTTTATCTTGCTTGAGGTCTTCCTATTTGTTTTTTCAAACTACCTTTTTGTTTTGTTAATGTTCTTTATTATTTTTTGTTGTGACATATTTCATTGATTCCTGCCTTTTATTCCTTCTTATTTTAGTTCAGTGTTCTATGTCAGGCTTCTTGAATTTAGTGCTTAACTTATTTTTTGATACGTTTATTTAAAGCTATAACATTTCTATGTTGTTTTAACTGTCATACACATTGTAATGTTTTGTCATTTCTAAGTATTTCTTAATATCCTTTTTTAACACAAAAGTTATTTAGTATGTTTAGTTTTTAAACATGGGATTTTTAAGCTCTTCTTTTGATACTAATGTCTAACTTTGTTGTATTATGTTTAAAGAGCATAATCTCAGTAATATTGATCCTTGGTATTTTATCCAGGCTTCTTTTATGGCTCAAAACATGTATTCTTTAAAAGACTTTGTTCTCTCTTTGCTGGGCACAGTGTTCTATGTACTGTCTATTTAATAGTTCAAGCTTATTAATTATATTCAGATCTTCAGTACTTTTTTTTCCCTGCATGATCTGTCAGTTTCTGAGAAGGCTGTATTCAAATCTCCAAATACGATTGTTAATTTATATATTCTTTGCATTTCTTCCACTTTTTACTTGATATATTTGTGACTATATTTTTAGATACATACATGTTTATGGTGGTTATATCGTTTTATTATTTCTTTAACCAGTACCTACTGTTTTCTTACGGCATTTTTTGTCTTGAATTCCATTTTATCAGATTGCTTCTCCAACTTTGTTTTAGCTTATATTTTTATTTTTTTATTTTTTAAAATTTTTTCAATTTTTTTTTGAATCTCGTAAATAACATGGGATTTTAGAACATATGAGTCAAGAATTTAACAAGCATGATAATATTTAAGGAAATACAGGATTCAAATGGTATATGTTGTCTCGTTTTTGTATATCTCTTACTATAGTTGGATGTACTCTTTAGGTGATTATTATGGTTCATGAGTTTCTTTTTTCTGGGATTTTCAGCTACTATGTTTGGTTATGTGTTTTGGAGGAAATTATCAAATCTAGATTTAACTCTGTGCCCATTTTTCGGGGGAGAATGAACTCTAGGCACCATAAAATCAGTGTTGATCATTCGCCACTTCACCTTACACCAACATTGGACAAGGCTTTACTTTGAAATTCACAGGAAGAAGTAGTGGAAGGAGACTTCTTAGATTATAATATCAACCCTGGGACCTAGAAGCGGAGAGGCTTGGAAGAGTGACTGCCGAGGGTGGCTAATTAGCCTGCACCTGTTTTCATCACTGCCTTACAGTAGCAGGGCTGTTGCACTGTTCTCATTTTACACTGCAGAAACCTGCAAATTATGATGTGACTGTTGATTTATGTGGAGAAAGGGACGAAAAGTCATTATCCCAAAGTATAAATGGGGGAGAACAAAGGAGAAATGTTAAAGTTTTTCTCCACCCTGTTCTTTCACCCCTCCTTCTCCCAGGCAGTGCTTCTACCCCAGGCAACACTCAGCAAAGCAACATTTTCTAAAGTTTTTTAATTTTGTTTTACCAAAGTAATATGTGTATATAGTTGTGTGGGTTTTTTTTTTTTTGTTTTCGTTTTTGTTTTTTTTGGTCACTTTATACCTGTCGAGCAACTCTCCATTTCCCCTCTCCCATCCTCTGGTAACTACCATTCTGTTTTCTGATTCTCTGAGTTTGACTGTTTTAGATACCTCATGAGGTTTGGAATCATGCAGTATTTATCCTGTAACTATTTCACTTACCATAATACCATAAATGTTGTCGTAAATGGTACAATTTCCTTTTTTAAGGTTTAATAATAATCTGTTCTGTCCACATTTTCTTTATCCATTAATCTGTTGATGGACATTTGGGTTATTGGTATATTTTGGCTATTGTGAATAATGTGTATGTTGTTTTAAAAATTAAAATACTTCTGGTCTTATGATAAACAGTAGTACTTGCTTTACCTATTCTTTCCTACGTTTCCTCTTTCTAGTTTTGCTTGTTTTCTGGTACAGATTTTACCCTCCAGATTTCTAAATAGTGTGCTGATATTGTTACTTAATGCTTTTTGAATTTTTAACATTTTTTTTGACTTAACTGTTATTACAGCTAATAGTTTAGCCTTCTGCAGTCCTTGTCTTCTGCAGTATGGGGATAGTCACCTGACTGAAGGGCAAGAGGAAGAAATCTGGGTGTTTAACTGTTTGTAACTTTATACACCTTTCATTGCTTTATTTTCAGCTCCATCTCACACCTTGACTTTGAAAAATACCAATTAACTGTTCAGATCCTAGGCCTTTTGCAGGTTTCCTAGTACACATGATCTTGCTTCAGTCCTTCTTCCCCCATCCCTCTCACAGTTCGGTCTCAGCTTTCTCGGGTCTGCTAAATTCATCTTTTTCATACTGTAAAATTCTCTGATACTTGATATACTTTCTTCTTCCATTTTCTTTATTCTTATGAGTTTATGTTTTATCCCTCTTGCTATCGTTTTGTTAGGGTTTCAGAAGAAAATAGAGATGATTACTTAAGCTCCTTCTATGTTTAAGCCAAAATTAATATTAACTTTTAGGTAACTTCAGGTTAGAAAGTGTTATTTCCTGTGATAAACTGTACTTGAAAGTCATATTTAACAATTATTTAATCTGTATAATAACGTTTAGCTTTGTGTGTGTGAGAGAGAGAGAGGGAGAGAGAATGAAACAAGTCAGCTGACTGATTAGACTGGGAAGATTAGATTGTTAACCTTTTATGCCTTAACCATACAAAAAATGACAAATTGTTGAAAGGCGTATGAACTGTTTTACTTATAGTAGCATACAATGCCTTGAGAGATTTTTGTTCAGAATTATTCCTTAAGGGCTAAAGCCCTAAGGGGATATCTTCTTTCATTTCTTACATATAAGTTGGGAAGTCATGGCTCATATTCTGTTTTATACTACTTAAAAGGCTAAGATAATAACCTTATTAGGCAGTAATTCTTATTTAGAATTTTTTTCGAAGTTGGAGAATAATTGCATAGCTAACCTGTCCATTCTTGCAGATAAAATAATCACTTTCACATATCTACCTGTAGTACATTACTGAATGATGTAAATAACAATTTTAATGTAGTAACCTGGTGTATCTTCACAATCCTCTCAAGAAAACTAAATTAGTTTTAGAAAGATCACTTGTCATTATCACAAGATACTACTCCTTACTCTCCCATAAAATGTCTTCTTACCTTTATTCTAAACAGAGATTAAAGAAAATGTAAAGACAGTTACCAGGGGAACAGGTGAAGGCAATAATTATTTTTGCTAAGCTAGGTCTTTGGAAATTGATGATCTATATATAACATGATATAAATGTTACATTTTCTAATTATAATCATAGCTAAACTATTGCATTCCACCGTAGGACTATGTCAGATTATAGTCTGTTTCCTTTACATTTAAGTTTACGAAAGTGTTTATTTTAGTATCTTTTAAAATACACTATGAATTATGGTTCCTGTATTTTGGAGCACTATTTCAAAGTTTGAAAACCATTCAGCTTCTATTAATTGTTAGTTTGAAAATGTTAATTAATATTTGTAATTGCTACTATAGTTTTTCTTTGTGTATTTTATCTGTTGGTTAATATCTGCCCTGTACTGACACACTTGGATATTCATGAAAATTAAGCTGAACTAGGAAGGACAGTTTATATTTAAATTTGTTTAGGTTCAAGTTTTAGGCACTTGAGAATATCCTTGTTTTAAGAAGGAAGGTCATATTTTCAAAGTGCACACAAAAATTATGTAAATTACTAAAATGGACTCATAAAAATCTTAAGACTAGGATGGAATCTTAGTTTTTCATTTTACATCTTTATTTTGAAAAAGTTATTAGAAGTCAAATTTTGTTAATAGAGGTAAAATTTTACATATGTTTTTGTATGACAAAGAAGACCTAAAGCCTTATTTAAGTTTCTTTGTTTTGTTTTCCAAGATGAACTTGGATTCCGTAAAATAGAATTTGGTTATTTAAATGTAGGTTTAATGGTTAGTTTAATATAATCCTTATGGATGTCCAAATGATTTTATTTTAATGTAATTGCATTTCAGGAACGCGCATTTTCCAAATAACTTTGTCAAAAGAAAATTCTCTTAATTAGAAATTACACTTTCCTGACAGACCAGATATTGGTACATAAGCCCCCTTTCCTCCTGACATCTTAGCCTTTGATTTTATTTGTATTTTATTACCTTCCCCTTACCTTCTGATATCTAGAGGCTTCCTGTAACATTTTCTGTCATTAATTGTGTTTGCAAATCGTAAGTACCTTTTTGAGAGCTTGAGGATGCAACAGCTTGTGATGGTGGCATGGTATAATATACCTTTTTTTTTTTTTTTTTTTCTGAAAGACTACCTTTTTTAAATAAGTTTTCTGTATGTCACATTTGTTCATTCTTGAGTTCATGTGTGTTTCAAATCAAAAATTTCACAGTTCCATAGTTGTATAACATCAGATTTCCATTTTTGACTCGTTTGGCGTGTCTGACACATGATTTTTTTCTTTCTGGGGGTGGTGTGATAAAAAAAAGTTTGAGTTGACTCAGTGTTAAGTTTGAAGAAGCTATTCTTTAGTAATAAGATAATGCAAGGCAACAAGATCTGACTTGGTCTTCTACAATTTTAATGAAGATCTATTCTCTGTACTTAACAAATTTTTGATTTTGAGAAAAGATGGCAAATATATGTGTTAAGCTTTATTATTTGACAGTAAAATATGGATTAGTGAAGGAAGGGGTTTTAAATCTTTTGAGTCTATTGTTTCTTTTCCAAATGACTGTCACCGGAGGTATCATTTATTGATCTGCTTTCATCTTTGGTAATAAAACTTAACTGCATGTCATTTGATATGATAAACAGAGCCAGGAGTTAGAAATTTTTTGCCTTTTTCTCTTTTGCCATTGCCACTATCAAAATCTAGACTTTTTTCCTTTCATATCTGATAAGGTAACTGATTTCAGTTATTATACATGTTTCTTATCAGATATTCAGTGTGTCAGCCTCCCCTCAAGAATCTTTGTCTTTCCTTGGTGTTTAATTAGGCAGGAATGCAGAAGATGCTATTAAATTCCACCCCCCCTTATTTTTGTTTTGATAAATTTGATTCTTGATATGTATTTCTGCTTAGCTGAATTATATATATGCTGTGTACTGTCATTTCTTACTGGCATATAAAAAATCCTATATTTTAAAAAAGTTGCTGACTCATTTGTATATAGGAGTGGTTTTAGATATAAGCATCACAGAGTCCTAGAGAGTCCGTGAATAGGCTATTAAGTAGTAGAATGTGTTTCTTCTTCTTAGCTTATTCATGTCCTTTGCCCGTTTACTATAGATAGGTTCGTCTTTATGCCTTGATTTAGGAGCAGTCTTTTACAAGGATATTAACCTCTTGTTAGAAGTCACAAACTTTTACCAGTTTGTGGTTTGGGGTTTAACCATAGTTATGATGTATATTTATGGCGATGTTACATAGAATTAAAATTTTTCATGTTAAAAAAATCATCAATTGTTTCCTTTAGGGTTTTTAACTTTTGGTGTCATGTCTAGAGAAAGTACATGATGTAATTTAAAATTTTCATGAAAACCCTAAAAGACTATAATAGGTATTCATTTTTGTCTTATCTACAGCTTTTTTTAGAATTGGTTATGAATAATCATTGTTAACTTGTCTTAGGCACTCTCTTCCTAAATTTTAAATTTTATCAAATTATATGAATACAGGAAAAGTACATATGTCATAAATATACAGCTTAATGAATTTTTATAAACTGAGGCATTCATGGATCTAGTAGTATTCAGATCAAGAAAAAGAACATCACCAGGACTACAAGAGCCCTTTTTTGTGCTCTCTTCCAAAATTATCTTCTGTCTCCACAGAATAATCCTAATTTTTAACAGCCTAGAATAGTTTTACCTATTCTTCTTGCATTTTATTATAAGTGGATTTGTACATTAAGAATCTGTTTGGTGTCTGGCCTCTTTGAAAATTATGCTATTTTTCCATATTATTAGGTGTAGTGTAGCTCACTTATTCTCATTGCTATATAGCATTTTATTAAGTGACTATTCCACTTTACCCATTTTTCTATTGATGGCCTTTTGGGTGGCTTCCGATTTTGTCTGTGTGAATATTACTACTGTGAACCTTCTGGTTCACGTATTTTGGTGAAAATATAAACCTTACTGTTGGATATATATCTAGAAATGGAATTTCTGAATTATTAAGGTACATATATGTACAGCTGTAGAAGATACAAACAAATGGTTTTCTAAAGTGGTTTACCTTCCCACAACCACTATGAGTTGTTGTTGTTTTGCATCATTGACAGTCTTTTTCACTTCAGGTATTGTTTTAAATTTGCATTTCCGCAGTGACTAATGAAATTGAATCCCTGTCTTTATTTTTAATTTATTTCTTGGCATTTGATATCCTCTTTTATGAAGTGCCAGTTCAAGTCTTTTGCCCATTTTTATTTTGTCTTATTTGCAGGAGTTCTTTATATATTGTGGATACACATTATTTGTTGGATGTATATTGTGTCTGTCTTCTCCCACCCTGCAGCTTGCTTGTTCCCTATCTTAATGATGTCTTTTGATGAACCAGAAGTTCTTAGTTTTAACAAAATCACAGTTACCAATTTTTTTTGTGTGTGTGTGGTTAGTACTTTTTATATCACATTTAAGAATTTTCGTGTACTTATTGTCATGAAGATATCTGTGTGTGTGTGTGTGTGTGTGTGTGTTCGTGTGTTCGTGTGAAGCATCTATTCTAATAGCTTCCAAGAAAGGATACCATTGGAGATAGTATTGAGACCTATATATTTAAAAATACTTTTATTTGATCTTCATAATTGATTGACAGTTTTGCTGACTGTAGAGTTAGAGGTTTAAAATAATTTTCCTCAGAAGTTTGAAGGCATTGTCTTGTTTCCAGTGTTGCTGGTTGAGAAGTCTCATGTGATAGGATTTTTTCCCTCTATGGAACCTTTCCCCCCTCCCAGCTTTATTGAGATATAATTGATACATAATATTGTGTAAGTACTCTGTGGAATCTTATACATTCTTCCCTTTGTCCTCAGTGTTCTGAAATTTTATAGTGATATGCCTTGGTGTAGGTTTTTTCACTTGTGTTCACCATTAGTTGATTCTATTTGTGTCTTCAGTTTTAGACATTTTCTTAAATTTCTCTTTCTCTTGTCTTTTTTAAACTACACTTATATGAATGTTGACTTTCTGGATTGGTCTGATTTTTTCTCCTTATTTTTCACATTTGTTTTTCTTACTCTATTTTCTGGGAAGTACCTTCAGTTCCGTCCTATAGCCCATATATACATGTATGTGCATGTGTGTATTTCCTCTCTGTTATCATGGTTTTAATTTTTCAAAAGCCTCCCTTTTTATTTATTTGAATGCGCCCTTCCCTCTTTTTTGGCCTCCTTATTTTTCGTTAGTTTCAAGTTGTTTTAGGTGTTTTGTTTGTTTTTGTTTTTGCCTCTAGGCTTCCCTTAAATGTATGGACATCCTGTCTACTCATATTTAAGAGAGTGAAGTACTAAAAAAACAGGTTAAAAATTCAGCTCTTTGTATAAGGGCAAAATTTCTGAACTGTTAGGTGTTACTGTATGGTGATCTGGTTGGGATGGGCTGATTGGAGGATCCCCATTTGTTACATTTTTATTTTTTCTTTTAAACCACTATATTGAGGTATAATTGACATTAACTAACTAATTAATTAATTAATTAATTAGTTTCCCCATGGAGGATGATCAGCTACCGCAGAGTTCTTTCTTCTACCTGGCATATATGGGCCTGATTGCCAGCCTTCTTAGACTCAGGTGGAAAAAGGAAGTCTAGGATCTTTATCGTGCAGTAGGGAGATTTCCTCTTTTTAGTTTATTTTCCCCACACTCAGCTCTACTAAGTTCAACCATAGTGGAAAATAAACTTTCACTCTTCTGTTAGCATGGTATGGGCTACTCACTGTAGCATGGGGAGAGGTTCTGAGGATCTGACTACTCTTTATACATATTTTTGACCAGTCTTGTTTTCAGTATTAACTGCACTTGGTGCCTCTAATTTGAGTTTTTCCATGGTTTTGTGGAAGGAAGTAAAACTACTCCTTTCCTTACTGACCACTAACCTGGGTTTAAATGTTCTTTGGTCTTCTAAATTAGTTACCACTTGCTTTCCAGCTTCCAAAATTTTGTTGCTTTTGTGTCCTCCCATTTGTCCTTCTTACTCTACTCAGGTTTATGACTCTTGAAAAAATAAAAATACCTTTTTTATAAACTTCATAGTTTGTAGGAGCAGCAGTAGATAAGATGCCGTGACACATATTTAACCAAAAGTCCAAATGTCTTTTCTACTATTCTATTTAACATTGACCCAGCTGATGGTGCAGTGGGTTCCTCTAGCATATGGGATGAGGGCAGGGTGGAGGGCCAGTAAAAGGCTTTACTTCTAAGTTGTAAGAAATGTCTTTTATTATTGTATTAAAAAAATAAATACAGACTACTATCGGTATTAATGCTAAGAGTTACTTACCTCTTAAATGTCTGAAGTTTATTTTTTAGAGTCCAGTATCAGGGATTTCCTCTTATTTGTATTTATGTTTCACCTTAATTTTAGGATAATTATATTAAGTATTATACTGATTCTAAATTAACCTTTCTAGATTGGTACTTTTAATCAATAAAGACTCATAATTTCCGGACTTTTTTTTTTTAAGGCAAGGCAACCCTTTTTTTTAAGGCAAGGCAACCCTTGATTGACCTCACGGATTGCAAGGACCTTGTCAGTTTACAATCCCTTATTCATTCATTCATTCATTCATTCATTGCACCTACAACACCTGATCTTCTAGATGGTCTCCCATCCAAGTACTAACCACGCCCAACCCTGCTTAGCTTCCAGGATCAGACGGGATTGGGCTTGTTCAGGGTGGTATGGCCATAGACATAATTTCTGGACTTTAAAGCCTGTGGCACATATAGTATCATTAGGTATAGCTACTCGCTTTATTTTTCATATACTATTAATGAACAATTTAATAGTTTATACTGATGGTTGGCAGACTTGAAACTTTCAGCATGTTAATAAGAAAGCATATTTTGATTGCTTTTGCTGTCATGTTGGAAACATTATCTTATAGCAGACGTGCGCTGATGACATAGAAAAACTCAGCAGTGAGAATGTCCTCATTTCACACTAACTCTGGGCAGTAATCCAAATGCAACAGTAAACACTACATTTGCTGTCAGCTGAGCTATTACAAAGTATAATTGTGTTTAGGACTGTAAAGCTTTTTTCTTAACCTATTTAATAGTATGTTAATAACCAGGTAGCAGGAATGATTGGAATACATTTCACTATTCATATTTAATATTTTTTTGGTCATGATTGAAATTCCATATGAAAATAATTGGTGAGATAACAAAATTACTTTAACACTTTGTCCCAAGCCAATGTATACTTCATTTACATGTACTACAGTTTTCTAAATTACTTTTTGGTTATTTAGTAGACTTTTTTTTTTGCCCATATATTTTTGGTTTTTGTAATGTGTCATATTTGGGGAGACAAGAGAACCAAGGGAAAGTTATAGTGAGCACATTATGTGAGAAAGAGTGGGCAGAAAAGCTAGAACATAAGGAGACAGTGGAATTGGAGAAGTCCAGGAAATAAAATGGTTCAAGAAGACAAAATGGTAAACGTGGAGAATACTTCTTGGTAGTCAAAGATATGGACTAGAAAATAATCAGTTCCTCAATTAATAGGTCATCTGCATTTGTGGCTACACATACTTTTAACTTCATAACTGAGTGATGAAAAGAAATGTATATAAAACTTTTAGCCCAATGCATGCTATTTAGTAAGCCCTTTATAAGTATTATTAGTCACCATTTCCACCTTTCATTGTTCACCTGTTTCTTCAATCCAGAAAACTGATAGTCATACTTGATTTTTCCTTTTTTCTTCATTCCCCATATTAAATCAATCACTAGGTCTCATTGATTTTACTTCCTAGGTGTATCAAAATAAGTCTTGTGTTCATCCCTACTTTGCCTTTGTTCTCATGTGTAAGCCTTTCTACATTTTTTTTCTTCTCCCTTTAGGTCCCTTTTCACTTTGGCCTGTTTGGTGAAGTATCATATCACCCTTCTGTAATCACCTTTCTTAATCACCTCAGGCAGAGTTTGCATTTCTTTCACATTGCTCTCTTAGCACCTAGTAGATCTCATTTAAGTCACTTAATTTGTAATCATTTGTATGTGAGTGTCTTTTTCAGTTAGACTGTAGCCATTTCAGGGTTAGGGATAGTGTAACTATCTTGGTTTCCCACCTCCCATATAGGTACCAGACAACATGATTAGTTTTCAATAATGATGTTATTGAATGATTGAATAAATGAAAATATAAACATAAATGCTCAGTTTCTAAATAACTAAAAACAGATGTCTGGCAAGTTCAGTGATTTTATTGAGGGTACGTTTCAGAGTGGCCTGAGCATTTTAGAGAAAGCACATGTGGTCATGATACAGAAATTGTCTTGGAGGTACTTGTTCTTATGAGTTTGCAAGTTAGTCAGGAAAGACCTCTGAAAAAAGTCTCTCCGACTCTGAATTACTTTTATAACAACTATATATTTTTAGGTGTAGCCTTCCAGATCTACTGTATTTTTTAAATTTATTTTTCAGTTACAGTAGATAATAATATATTAATTTCAGGTGTACAACATAGCAATTAGACATTTGTATAACTCAAAAAGTGATCACTGTGGTTTAAGTCTAGTACTCACCTGTCGCCATATATAATTATTACAATATTATTGACTGTATTCCCTATGCTGTATTTTATACCCCGTGACTGATTTTATAACTGGCAATTTGCACATCTTAATCCCTTCCTCTTTTCACCCATCCCTCCAACCTCTTTCCCATCTGGCTACCACCAGTTTGTTCTCTGTGTCTCTGAGTTTGTTTCTGAATTGTTTATTTTGTTTTCTAGATTCTTTGTTTGATTTATTTCACTTAGCATAATACCTTTTAGGTCATCCATGTTGTTTCAGATGGCAAGATTTTATTCTTTTTTATGTCTGAGTAATATTCTATTTTATATATATATACAGCATTTTCTTTATCCATTAGTATGTCGATGGATCCTTAGGTTGCTTCCATATCTTGGCTATCATAAATAATGCTTCAGTGAACATTGAGGTGCATATATCTTTTCAAATTAGTGTTTTCAGTTTCTTCAGATAAATACCCAGTAGGATTGCTGGGTCATATGGTAGTTCTATTTAAAAAATTTTAGGGAACCTCCATACTGTTTTTCCATAGTGGCTGCACCAATTTGCAATCCCATCAACAGTACACGAGGGTTCCCTTTTCTGCACATCCTCACCAACACTTGTTTGTTGATTTTTTTTTTTTTTTTGATAGCCATTCTGACAGGTGTGAGGTAGTATTTCATCGTGGTTTTAATTTGGTTTCACCTGGTGATTAGTGGTTGAACATCTTTTCATACATCTGTTAGTCATCTTTGTGTCCTCTTCGGAGAAATGTTTATGCAGATCCTCTGCCAGTTTTTCGATTGGATTGTTCTTTATAAATTTTGGATATTAACCCCTTACTTGATGTATCGTTGGCGAATATCTTTTCCTATTCAGTAGGTTGTCTTTTTTGTTGTGTTGATGGTTTCCTTTGCTGTGTAAAAACATTTTAGCTTGGTGTAGTCCCATTTATTTTCATCTTTTATTTCCCTTGCCCATGGAGACATATCCAAAAAAATATTACTAAGAACGATGTCAAAGAGTTCACTGCCTATGTTTTCTTGTGGGAATTTTATGGTTTTGGGTCTCACCTTTAAGTCTTTAATCCATTTTTATTTTATTTTGATATATGGTGTAAGAAAGTGGTTTAGTTTCATTTTATTGCCTGTGTCTATCCAGTTTTCCCAACACCATTTATTGAAGAGACTGTCTTTACCCCATTTTATATTCTTGACTCTTTTATCTTAATTAGTTGACCATGTATGGGTTTATATTCTGTTTTGTTGATCTGTGTACCTGTATTTATGCCAGTACCATGTACACATTTTAGAAAGAATACACTATGCTTTCCAATTATATTAAAAATTTAATTTGTACAAATTATTGGATCTTTCTTATTGAAGATTAAGATGATCCACTGTTTCAATCTTTTTGCTAACAAACATTTTTATATTAATTTGTATACTTAAGGCCTTTGAGTTATATCATCCCAAATGTCAATTCTCATTGAAAAGTGGGTATATAGAAGTATACAGAAAATTCATGAATGAAAATCTTGTCTTTTTTTTAATTTATAAAAGTAATATATATTTATTATATATGATACCTTTCAGAAGTTGTGATAGCTTAAGTAAAAAATAATTAGGATTGCTAAGGCTCTTAAAACACTGGTTGCATAAGATTCAAGTTCTTGAGGATGGCAAGACTCTCCCATAGAAATGTGATAAAGGAGATTACATTTCCAAGGGCCAGATTCCCAACTTTTAATGGAAATTTTTACAATCTTGTTTTATCCAGGAATACATTATATAACTATGAAATAATTAATCTTTCTAAAGTGTGCGCCAATTCTGAAGATGAGACTGATTAAATGGAAAAGATAGGAAACCACTCCTAACTTAGCTGTTTTTTATCCTGTTCAACCCTTTTGCAGTGCTGCCCAGAGTCATTTTTCAGTCATTTTTCTAAAATACACATCTCACCATTACTTTTCTAATTAAATATTTCCTGTAACTTCCTACTAGCACCTATACAAGGCTTCCATTCACCTTCATCCAGTTTTATCTCCTGTAAGTTCACCAAGCATCCCTATCGCTCTGTACCTGGTGCCTTTGTGCTATTCAGCTTTTGTTCATTCAGGGAACTATTCAGGCAACACCTAGCCACAGTACCAATATTAGGCACTTAATAGATGTTGAATAAATAAATGATGTCTTTCCTGTTTTTGCCTAGAAGACTGAATCATTTTCTTTTCGTATAACATATTGTATATATTATAGTTTTATGAGTGATTCTGAGTTTGCTGGATTGTCAGTGGGGTGGAGGAGTGATTATTTTCATCTAGGACTTAGGAAATGCTTATTAAGATTTTGAATGAATAGTGGGAAAATGGACTTAACAGTTATTAGAATTTGCTATATGTTTCCCAGGATTCTATTTATGTTGATATAGCTACAGGAAAATAGGTTATCTAGGCACTTTGGCTTATCTTTGTTATATTTGTATGCTAAAGATTTCTGGTAAAGATTTCTCTTATGGCGTCTGTAGGAAACTCTTATAGGAACTTGTTTTGCGTTTACATTTTGTAAGATTTTCTTGATTTCATATGTTGATTGAGTTATTTTCAGTATTTCAAAATGCTGTCACAGTTTTATTTCAATTTATTTATTTAATTTCTATTTAAATCGTGCATTGCAAATACAGTAATCTCCCCTTATCTGTGGTTTCACTTTCCAGAGTTTCATTTACCCACAGTCAACTGAGGTCTGAAAATACTAAATGGAAAATTCCAGAAGTAAGCTTTAAATGACATGCTGTTCTGAGTAGTGTGTTGCAGTCTTGTGCTGTCCCACTCTGTCTTGCCCAGGACGTGAACCATCCCTTTGTCCAGCATAGCCACTCTGTATTTGCTACCTGACTGTTAATCACTTAGCCATCTCGGCTAATCAGAGAGAGACCATATTCACATAATTTGTATTACACTATATTTTCTGTAATTGTTTTATTATTAGTTGCTGTTGTTAATCCCTTATTACGACTGATTACACACATTTTACAATGTAAAGTCAATCACCAAATTTGGATGTGAACCCAACTTGAATTCCTGTGATAAACACCACTTGGTCACGATTTATTATCCTTTTTAATGTATTGTCGGAGTCTATTCGTAAATATTTTGTTGAGATTTTTTATATCTTTGTTCATAAGGGTTATCCATCTGGAGTTATGATTTTTGTAATTGGTTTTTATATCAAGGTGTTGCTGACCTCATAGTGAATTGAGAAATATTTCCCCTTATTATATTTTCTAGATGAGTTTCCTTAAATATCTGGTTGATTTTGCAGTTAAATTGCCATCTGGCTCAGAGATTTCTTTGTATAAAGGCTTTTAAATACAAATTCAGTTTCTTTAATAGATATAGGACCATTCAGGTTATATATTTCATCTTAAGTAGCTTTGGTTCTTCGTGTTTTTCAAGTAATTCTATAAATTTTGTTGAATTTTGTGAACATGACATTATTCATAATATTCTTTGATCATTCTTTTAATATTGGAAGAATCTGTAGTGCTGTTACTTGTTTTATTCCTAATGTTGGTGTTCGTGTATTCTATTTTTTATCTGTCTGTTAGGGGCTTTTCAATTTTCTTGATTTTTTTCAAGAGACTTAGCTTCTGGTTTTATTGATTTCTCTTTACAGTTTTCTCATATTTCAATTTTATTGATTTTTTACTTTTATCTTAATTCTGTTTCTTCTGCTTGCTTTTGGTTTAATTTATTTTTCTAATTTTTCTTAAGCAGACATTTACACTATTGAGTTAAAGACCATTAATCTTTTCTGATAGAAGCATTTAGTGCTAAAATTTCCCTCTGAGTACTGCTTTAGGTGTATGCCACATTTTTTCATTTATAATTTTTCATATTCAGTAAAAATATTTTCTAATTTGTGGCTATCTCTTTAAAGTATGGGTTACTTTCTGTTATTAATTTCCAAATATTTGGGGATTTCTAGTAAACTTTCTGTTACTGGTTTCTAGTTTAATTCAGTTGTGTTTGTATTACGAATAACATTATGTGCATAAATCATACATGCTTTGTTTGATTTCAGTTCTATTAGATTTGTTGATATGTTTTATATTTCAGAATATGACATATCTTGGTGCATGTTTTATATTTCAGAATATGACATATCTTGGTCCATGAAAAAGATTATATGCTGCTGTTTTGGGGTCGCATATTGTCTTTTATATCCTTATGATTTTCTCTCTACTTCTACTTTAGATTATTGAGAAAGAAAGGGTGTCTTTAACTAATAGTAGGTTTTTCTGTTTTTCTTTTCAATGACATAATTTCACAGTGATTTTGTACTTTTAAGCTCTGTAGTCAGATATATACACATTAATAATTATTATATCTTCTGAATGAATTTAGCTCCTTATTATGAAATTGCCCTCTTTATTCCTGATAATATTCCTTATTTTAAAAATATACATCCTCTGATATTCATATAGTCACTTGAGCTTTCTTCCCTTCCCATCTTTCCCTTTCTTCACCAGTTTTTCCACTAATGTACTTTTTAATAGAGATCTAATTCACATATCATAAAATTCATCCTTTCAAGTATACAGTTCCACGGTGTTTAGTATATTCCCAAGGTATACAACCGTCATCATCATCAATTCCTGTATATCTCATTACCCTACACACACACACAAAATGCTATACTCTTTAGCAGTCATGCTTCATTCTCCCCTACTTACCACCCCTAATGCCTTTCTATTATTCCTAGATCCAATCTAAGATACCATATTGAGTTTAGTTGTCATGTCCCCTTACGCTCCTTCAATATTTGATGGTTTCTCCATATTTGTTTGTTTTTCATGACCTTTACAGTTTTGAAGATAACTGGTCAGATATTTTATAGAATATCCTTCCACTTGGGTTTGTCTAATGATTTTCTCATTATTAGACTGGAATTGAGGGTTCGAGGATAAGACCACCATAGAGATGTGCTGTCTTTCTCACTATATCATATCAGGGAGATCGTGATTTCACCATGACAATAGCACCAGTAATATTAACTTTGGCCACTTGGTTAAGTTGGTGCCTGCCAGTTTTCTCCACTGTAAAGTCACTATTTTTTCCTTTTCATACTCTGTTCTTAGGAGGTGAATCATTAAGTCCAGTGCACACTCATGGGAAGGGAAATCAAACTTCACTTCCAGAATGGGATATATCTATATATATTATCTAGAGTACTACTATAAGGAAGATTTGTCTCTTCTTCCCCAGTATTTTTTGATTTGGTAATTTATGCCAATATGTACTCATTTAAATTTATTTTATACTTTGGTTTATGAACCAGTACTATGAATTGTTTTAGTTTTGGCCATTAGGAGCTCTTTCACGTCGGCTTCTGGCATGCCTCCATCCTTTTTCTTTAGCATTTCCTTACTTTCAGGCACTATAAGATGTTCCACACTCATCTCGTTTTTCTTTTTCTTTTCTTTGGGGTTTTTTTTTGTTCGTTTGTTTTCGTTTTTGTTTTTCTCCCATTCTAGAATCAAGTATTTCTCCAAAGAGCTTTGGTTCCTTTTATTAGAAAATGGTATTTAGCAGCCAAGATGTGAGGAATTAGATGTGCTTGTTGGTACTAAGTGTGACTAATTTGGGGCTATAGTTTTTGGGGGTTTTTTGTTTGTTTTTTTAATAAGCAGCTTTAAAATACACAATTCAGTGGTCTCTACTATATTCATAAAGTTGTGCTACCATCACCACAGTCAATTTTAGAACATTTTCTTCACTCCAGAAGCGCCCTACGTTTTAACAATCACCACTCTTCCCAATTTTATTTTCACACTCAGCCCTCAGCAACTACTAATCTATTCTGGACATTTCATAAATATGTGGTCTTTCATGATTGTCTCCTCTTTCACATAGCTAATGTTTTTGAGGTTCATCCACATTGTAGCATGTGTCAGTACTTCATTCCTCTTCATTGCTGAATAATATTCTAGTGTGTGAATATATACCACATTTCGTTTATCCATTCTTCAATTAATGAACAATTTGGGGTTGTTCCTACATTTTGGCTATGAACATTTGTGTACAAGTTCTTTGTGGAAATGAAATGTTTTACTTGAAAGTAATGCTTTCATTTCTCTGTGGCATATACCGGGTAATGGACTTGCTGAGTCACATGGTGACTATGTTTCTTCTTTCAAGAAACCGCTAGATTGTTTTTCAAAGAGGCTGTACCATTTTATATTCCAATCAGCAATGTATAAAGCATTCCAACTTCAAGACATTCTGGCCAACATTTTTTTAAATTATTTGTCTCTTAGTAACTACAGCCATTCTAGTGGATGTGAAGCAGTGTCTCATTGTGATTTTTGATATGCATTTCCCTGGTAGCTAATGGTGTTGAGCATCTCTCCATGTGCTTATTGGCTATTTGTTTATTTCCTTTGGATACATTTCTATTCAGATACTTTGCCTACTTTTAAATTGAGTTATTTCTGTTGTTGAGTTATCATTTTTTACATATTTTGGATACATGTTCCTTATCAGATAAATGATTTGCAAATATTTTCTCCCCTTCTGTGGGTTGTCTTTTTCATTTTCTTTGTGGTGTCTTGTTCATTCTGGCATCCCCATTAACGTATATGTTAACACCTTTTGTAGTTGTCATAGTCCTTGGAAAGTCTTTTTTTTTTTCCAGTCTTTATTCTCTTTGCTCTTTTATATTCAAAGGTTCTGTGGATATTTCCTCTAACTTGGAGATTCTTTCCTAAACTCTTTGTAGTCCTAAGATGATTAAAGGCATTCTTCATTTCTATTACAGTGTTTTTTATCTCTAGCATTTGTCTTTGGTTCTTTCTTAGGACTTCCATTTCTTTGCTTACATTGCCCATCTGCTATCTACTTAATCCGTTAGAATCCTTAGAGTCTTCAGAAAATTAAAAATAGAAACTACCATATGACCCAGCAATTCCACTTCTGGGTATTTATCCAAAGAAAACAAAAGCAATAATTCAAAAAGATATATGCACCCATGTTCATTGCAACATTGTTTACAGTAGCCAAGATATGGAAGCAACCTAAGTGTCCATTGATAAAATGAATGGATTAAGAAGAATGTGGTACCTATATACAATGGGATATTACTCAAAAACATAAAAAAGAATGACATCTTGCCATTTATGACAACATGGGTAGACCTAGAGAAAATTACAGTAAGCGAAATAGAAAAAGACAAATACCGAATGAGTTTACTTATATGTGGAATCTAAAAAAAATAAAACAAAGAAGAAACAAACTCAAATACAGGGAACAAACTCATGGTTGCAGAAGGGGAAGGAGGTGAGAATTGGGAGGAAATGGGAATGGGATTAAGAAGTTCCGTCTTACAGTTAGTTATAAAATAAGTCACAGGGATGTACAGCATAGGGAATAGAGTCAGTATCATAATAAGTATGTATGGTAACAAATGGATAAGAGACTTATTGTGGTGATCATGTTATAAAGTATTAAAATATCTAATCACTATGTCATACACCTGAAACTAATACAATTTTGTGTGTCAACTATAATTAAATTATTTTTAATAAACGTATTAAATTTAATAAATTCAAAAAGAGACTCCTGAATATTAATCATAGTTGTTTTAAATTTCCAGTCTGATAATTCCAGCATCCCTGTCATATCCGGTTCTGATCGTTGCTCTGTCTCTTCATTTGTGATTTTCCTTGTGGTACACCTTGTAATTTTTTTCTTGATAGTTTAATATACTGTACTAGGGGAAAAGAACTGCTATAAATAGCCCTTAGTAATTTAGTGGTAAGGTATAGGGGAAAGGGGAACCATTCTATACGCCCATGATTAGGTCTCAGTCTTTTAGTGAGCCTGACTCTGGACTGTAAGCTTTTCTAAGAGTTTCCCCTTTTTTTCCCCTCCCCTCTCAGGTGGGACATGCAGGCTGGAGTTGGGTACTGTATTCTCTTCCCCCAGGTCAGTTAGACCCCAGCATGTTAGGCTCCAGTTAACTTGTTTTCCCTGAGGGCAGGCCTTGTTAAGAACAGAGTTCTCTGTCTGTTTCAAATATATAACTGTATTTCTTTTGCATGTGAATACCCAGTTGTCTCAGAACAATTTGTTAAAAAGACTTTCCAAAGCCCATTGAATTGCCCTTATACTAGTAACATATAATCTCCATCACTGTAGATTTGTCGTTTTGAAATTGGAAAGTGTGGTTGTCTAGTTGTCCTTTTTAGATTGTTTTGGCTATTCTAGGTCCCATGAATTATTATATGAATTTTAGTATCAGCCTTTCCATTTCTGTAAAGAAGTGACTTGGGATTTCCATGGGTCACTTCTTTTCTCCTCTTCCCTCTCCTGGGTATTGTAGAAGAACTTCGTGTGCATGTCATTGATTGCCTTAGCCTTCCTTCTTGTGGGATCCTCAAATTAAGCTAAAGGAGATAGTTTAGGGCCTTCTAATTACTTCTCATGACTTTTCTAAGCATGCACATATAGCCTGTACATATGCACAGCCCGGCACATTGGCCTGGTCTTCTAGATTCTTATGAATTTGTGAGAGCTTTTCAAAGCCTTTATGGACATCTCACATCCCAGCTTTTCCTATTAAATTTTGTGGTTAGTCTCTTTTGGCCCTAACAAGCAATTGGGGTCTTCTAGGGAACGACTAGAAGGGTCAAATAATAATATTGTTTTGGAAGTAAGGCTTTGAAGAAGTTCCAACCCATTTTGTGGCTGCTGTTCACTTCGAATGTGAGTTGTTTTTTTGAAGGCTACCATGGCTCTGGAGAGCTGGGCATGGGACTAGGGCAAATTAAAAGACCGAAAAGTTTACTGTTGTTATTGAGGTTCAGCTCAGACACTCTCTGAATTACTGCAAGCCTTTGATTATTTTCTAGATTGTGAAGAGGTTGATTCTTACAATGTTGCTAATTTTCTCATTGTTTTTATTGAAGGAAGAATTTTTGAGGGTCCTGACTGCAATTTCCAGTAATGACCTTAGTTTATTTACTCTTAGCTTGTCCTTTAATTCTCTTTCTCACTGTCTTTTACTGGTATTGTTAGAGGAAGCTCTTTCCGAATTTCTTTGTATTTGAAATATGGGATACTGTCAGTGACATTCACTGCAGCAATATTAACAATAGCAAAAGAGTGAAAAAAAACAAATGCCCCAAAATAAAGAATTTTTTTTTAAATGATTCATCTATATATTCATATGATGGAACATTGCACAGATACTAACAATCATACTTATGAAGTTTATTTTATGACATAGGAAAATGTTTATGATATATAGATTGAAAAAGACAGTATAAAATACAGTATATTTAAATTTTTGAAAATAAGTTTTGTAAAGTAAATAAACATATGTACCAAAAAACTACTGGAAGGAGCTATTTCAAATGGTAGCATTTATTTTTCTGGGTGGTTTTTAAATTATTTAAATTATTTTTATTTAAACTATTTAAATTATATTTAAATTATTTTTGAGTGGTTTTTAAATTATTCTGTATTATGTACCATAAGATTGTATTAATTATTTTTTGTCATAAAAATAAAATGTAATTAATGTGACACATCTGTCCATATTACTGTTTTCATTCTTGTGAGTTCAATTAAAAATTATATAGTTGCTGAGTTTTAGTGATTTTACATAAATCAGATATTTGAAGAGATGCTATAAGAATGTGCTAATAATAATCCTGGCATTTGGGTTAACAAAAGTATATACAAGCTATTTTAATCCCCACTGTTTATAGAAAGGAGTTTTGTTTCATTGGAGTGTAATAGGGTAAATTATTAGGTAGATGAATAATATGTAGTCTCGTTTATTAGCATTTCATATTTTCTTTTTCTTTTTAGGCACATATTAAATTTCCTATTGACTACCCATATTCACCACCTACCTTCAGATTCTTGACCAAAATGTGGCACCCCAACATTTATGAGGTAAGAGACATCTATTGTAAATTTCTCTGAAGATTTATTTTTTTAGATATAATCCTTTGCAATAGCTTTTATATGTCTGTGCTTCGGTAGTTATTCTATAGCCACAGAGGACTATTCATGCCTTCCTACTTTTTGTTAGCAGTCTCTAGTTTAATCGTTCAAAACCGAGAGTAGTTTTATAATAAGTGTATATTACAGTGGATTTAATTAAGGCTTTAAACCTTGGCTAAAATTATAATGCATATGTGTTGACATTTGCATTTTTAAAATTCAGTAGATAAAAGTCATACAAATTTATTCATGTACCTATCTTCTAGCCTCCATAGCAAGGGTCACCTGTTGCTATGATCAGAGATGCAGCTTTTTGTGGGGATTTAGCCTACTGTATTTGGACTATAGAGCAATTGAGCCTTTTTTGGGAATATATCCAAGGTGAAGATTAGCTTTGGACTAATCTGTAAGGATACTAGATGCAGTATGTTTCTCAGAATAATACATCAGGGCCCACTAAAATATTTTTTGAGTTCACTCTTTTAGCATTATATAATTTTTTTTCTTTACAAGAGAGCTCTGAAATGGTCTCATTTTATTGTAGCTGTGGCCCAAGCATTAAAATTGCTTTGTAAAATTTTTAACCTTAGTCATACAGTCCTTTTTTTAGCCTGGTGGATATTGAGAAGTGAAGTACCTTTGCTCCAGAAACAGCTACATAGCCTTTAAAATGCTTGTTAGCAATGAAGAAGTTACCCAAAAGGTCCTGAATTTGGATCTCAGATCTGTATAAATTAGCATGCTGGGGCCTGGTTTTTTTCTGTAAGGCATTATCTTCATTTTTCTTTCCTTAAAACAAGACAAATTGGTGCTTAAATGTGATATCTGGTTACATTTTCAGAAATAAGTTCCCAGAATATTTTCTTTTAGTATATATGGTATTTGGTATAATCATAATACAAATAAACAACAGTGGGTACCTTATTCTAGTCTATATCCCAGATTTATCCTGCCTAGGAAACTGAGTTCAGGACACAAAGAAATATTTTTGTGTCTCTGTCCATTTAACAATTAGAAGTTCTTCCCTTGAAAATTATATAGTATATATATAGATTTTAGATAGCAAAATTGAGACGACCCAAGCTTTTGTCTTACTGCAAAGAACTCACTTATTTTAAAGCTGTATACTCACTTGTTTGCATCTTAGTTATCTAATTCTCAAACTTCACTAAAAAGGAATAAAGGATACAGAGCCTCTGGCAAAAGGAAGTGTAGGTAGATAAACTCCCTTTCCACTTATTTATTTATTTATTTTTTGCTACTTAGGCTATTTAGTTCTATATCATAAGATTTAGCATTGGATCATTATTTTAAAGATATTTTTCATATTCATAATAAAAATTTTTAACAACAAAATAATGCATGCAGGTCTTAAAACTATAGTCATTTTCCATGTCATAAATATTTTGTTTAGTTAAAAATTTTATTTGACGTAGCCAAAGGGATCGTAAGGGATTCTTCTCACATTAATTTACCTTTGCTACTCTCTGGAAATGGTATCGGAGCTGAACTCCCCCCCCCCCATTTCTGAGATACTTTATTTTTATGGTAACATTAACGAAATCCAGTAAATTTCAGCTGTATACTTTGACAGTAAGGCATATATATGTATTTATACTGTGTGTTCACCTCCCATAGCTAAAACAACTTTTTGAGGGCCCATGGCAGTATTTGTGATTCTAGAGATGGTTGGAGCTCATGGTTCTTGGCCAAAGGAATAATATTGGAAGTTGCTCCCTACTTACCCATCTATGGTAGAAACACAATAGATCTCAAATTGCTCTAGTCACCAAAATGTTGACTGCAGAGTTATCTATTCTAAATAACTAAGTAACTGAGGAACAATGAGAGTAACACCAACAAAACAAAATATACAAAAAGCAAAAGCCTAGTCAAGTGTCAAAATAAGGGAACTGATGAAAAAGTTTGTTATACTAACTTCACAAGCACTAGAAAAAGTATTATTAGACTATCATTGATAGAAAAAGTTTATTATGTCAGCTTTTAAAAAATCACAAGAGCTTTGGTTACAGTTTTATTAAATACAAACACTGGTACAACACTACAGCCTCAGTCTTTTTTGTTGTTGAATAACAGTTTTTTTTGCATGTGGTAAGCAATCCATATGTGTTTTGTAGACTTAAACTAAACGTACTCATGGATTAGGTCCTATAATTTAAGTTTACAAACCACAATATTAAAATTATTGTGATAAATTCTTATATCCATATACTGAGGGAGTTATAATTAAGTTATGAAACATTTCAGTTTATATAAACCATAGTTGTTAAAACCAGTGATTCATATTAAAGGTAATTGATTAGAGCATCTCTTTGCGGGTTTTAAGCAAGGACATATGTTTTTATGTACTTAAGGTACGAATATGTCTGAAAATAGTGAGATTTAATTGCTTCTCGGGATTCTTATGTTTCTATTTTGAAATGATTTTTTTAGGATAGTGCTACAGTGTTTCTTAGCTAAGAAATGTATCTTGGAAATTTGTCAAAACATGTATAATACAACAAATGTTTAGTTTTTATTTTATTTATTTTTATAATGGTGACATTGGTTGAAAAGGTTGATGGAAAATGCAGTGTGATGGCTACCAGGTAAGAGGTTTTCTTGGAAGGTGATGAAAGTATTCTAAAATTGATTGTGGTAATAATGGCTGTGCAACTGTAAATATACTAAAAACCACTGAATTATACACTTTATTTTTCTAAATTTATTTTTATAATGGTGACATTGGTTAATGAAGTCCAGTAAGTTTTAGGTATACGATTCAACAGTAAGGCATATACATTGTATTGTGTTCACCACCCATAGTTAGATTTCTTTCTGTCACCACCTATTAGACTCCTTTTACTCCATCTACCTCTCCCATCCCCCACCCCCGCCTTCTACCCTCTGGTGACCACTAGTCTATTGTCCATGTCCATGGGTCTCTGTCCCGTTTGTTTGTTGCTTTTAGGTTTATATCCCACATATAAGTGATATCATGTGGTTTTCAATTTTTTCTGTCTGGCTCGTTTCGCTTAAGCATAATTATCTCGAGGTCCATCCATGTTGTCGCAAATGGCAATATTTCATCTCTTCTTATGGCCGAGTAGTATTCCATTATATATATGTAACATAGCTTCTTTATCCATTTGTCTACTGTGGGACACTTCTGTTGCTTCCATGTCCTGGCCACCGTGAATAATGCTGCTGTGAACATCGGTGTGCAAGTATCTTTTTGGATATGGGTTTTCACGTCTTTGGGATAAATACCCAGTAGAGGGATTGCGGGATCATATGATAGATCAATTCTTAGTTTTTTGAGGACCCTCCGTACTGTTTTCCATAGTGACTGTACCAATTTTCAGTCCCGCCAGCAGTGTGTGAGGAGGGTTCCTTTTTCTCCACATCCTCTCCAACACTTGTTATTACCTGTCCTGTTGATAACAGCTATTCTAACAGGTGGGAGATGGTGTATCTCATTGTGGTTCTGATTTGCATTTCCTAATAGCTAGTGATGTTGAGTATCCTTTCATATGTTTGTTGGCCATTTGTATGTCTTCTTGGGATAAGTGTGTGCAGGTCCTCTGCCCATTTTTTGATTGGATTGTTTGCTTTTTTTGTTGTTGTTATCGAGTCATATGAGTTCTTTGTACATTTTGGACATTAGGCCTTATCGGAGGCATTGCTTGCAAATATATTTTCCCATTCGGCTGGTTATCTCTTTACCTTGTTGACGGTTTCTTTTGCTGTGCAGAAGCTTTTCAGTTTGATGTGGTCCCATTCATTTGTTTTTGCTTTTACTTCCCTTGCCCTTGAGGTCAAATTCAAAAAATCCTCTTTAAGTCCAAGGTCCCTGAGTTTTAGTTCCTGTGTTTCCTTCTACACAATCTGTTGTTTTGGGTCATATATTAGGTCCTAAATTCATTTCAAGTTAACCTTGGTGTGTGGTGATAGACAACAGTCTAGTTTCATTCTTTTGCAGGTGGTTTTCCAGTTTTCCCAGCACCATTTATTGAAGAGGCTTTCCTTTCCCCACTGTATGTTTTTGGCTCTTTTATCGAAAATTATTGGCCCACATAAACATGGGTTTACTTCTGGACTCTCGATTCTGTTACGCTGGTGTGTCTGTTTTTCTGCCAGTACCATGCCATTTTGATTATTGTCGCTTTGAAGTGTACTTTGAAGTCGGGCAGAGTGATGCCTCCTGCAGCCTCCGTTCTTTTTTCTCAGGATGGCTTGGGCAATTTGGGGTCTTTTATGCTTCCATACAAATCTGACGATTTTTTGCTTCTATTTCTTTAAAAAATGCCAATGGGATTTTGATGAGGACTGCACTAAATCTGTATAATGCTTTAGGTAATAATCATTTTAACTATGTTGATTCTTCCAGTCCAAGACACAGAATATCTTTCCATTTCTTTGTATATTCTTCAGTTTCTCTTAATAGGGTCTTCTAGTTTTCATCATATAGGTCCTTCACGTTGCATTAAATTTGTTCTTAGGTATTTTATTCTTTTTGTTACAGTTGCAAAAGGAATTATTTTTCCACTTCTTTTTCTGACACTTCATTATTGGAGTGTAGGAACGCTATGCATTTTTGAACATTGATTTTGTATCCAGAAACTTAACTTTTTTGCCTTATTGTTTCCAGTGGTGTTCTTGTGTAGTCTCTAGGGTTTTCTATATAGAGAATCATGTCATCCACAAATAGTGACAGTTAGACTTCTTCGTTTCCTATCTGGATGCCTTTTATGTCTTTCTCTTGCCTGACTGCACTCGCTAGGACCTCCAATGTAATACTGAACAACAGTGGCGATAGTGGACAGCCTTGCCTTGTTCCTGATCTTAGAGGGAAGGTTTTTAGTTTGTCACCACTGAGTAATGTTGGCTGAGGGTTTGTTGTACATGGCCTTTATTATGTTAAGGTACCCTCCTTCTATACCGATTTTGTTAAGTGTCTTGATCATAAATGGATGCTGTATCTTGTCAGAGGCTTTTTCTGCATCTATGGATATGATCATGATTCTTATTTTTTAATTTGTTTATGTGGTGTATCACATTAATCGATTTGCATATGCTGATCCATCCCTGTGTCCCTGGGATGAAGCCCACTTGATCGTGGCGCATAATCTTTTTAGTATGTTGCTGTATTCGGTTCGCTAGTATCTTATTTAGGATTTCTGCATCTATGTTCATGAGAGAGATTGGTCTGCAGTTTTCTTTTTTGTGTTATCTTTACCGGGTTTTGGTATCAGAGTAATATTGGCCTCATAAAGTGTGTTGGGAAGTATTGCCTCCTCTTCGATTTTTTGGAAGAGTTTGACAGTAGGTATTAAATCTTCTTTGACTGTTCGGTAGAATTCACTGGTGAAGCCATCGGGTCCTGGACTTCTACTTTTTGGTAGGTTTTTGACGATGGTCTCAGTTTCCATATTGCTGATAGGTCTATTTAGATTTTCCAGTCCTTCTTGATTCAGCCTAGGAAGGTTGTATCTTTCTAAGTACTTGTCCATTTCTTCTAGGTTATTATATTTGGTGTTATATACTTTTTCATAGTATTCTTGTATGATCCTTCGTATTTCTGCGGTATCTGTTGTAATTTCTCCTTTTTCATCCCTGATTGTGTCCGTTCTCTTTTTTCTTTAGTGCGTCTAGCCAGGGCTTTGGCAATTTTATTAACCTTCTCAAAGAACCAGCTCTTTGTTGCATTTATTTTTCTATTTTTTGTTTTGTTTTCATTTTCATTTAATTCTGCTCCAATTTTGATTACTTCTTTCCTTTTGCTGACTTTACACTTCATTTGTTTTTACTTTTCTGGTTTTTTAAGATGAAGCGTTCGGTTGTTTATTTGGGCTCGTTCTTGTTTTTGGAGATAGGCCTGCAGTGATATGAACCTTCCTAATTACCACTTCCGTCGTGTCCCACAAGTTTTGGTATGTTGTACTATCATTATCATTTGTTTCTATGTATCTTGATCTCTCTTTTTATTTCTTCTCTGACCCAGTCATTTTTCAATACCATGTTTTTTAATCTCTATGTATTTATGGTTCTTCCCGCTTTCTTTTTACAGTTGATCTCTAGTTTCAAACCATTTTGATCAGAGAATATGTTTGGTATGATTCCAACCCTCTTATGTTTATTGAAGCTACCTCTTGGTCTCAGTATTTGGTCAGTTCTTGAGAATTTTCCATGTGCACTAGAGATGAATGTATAAGCAGGTCTTTTGGGATGAAATGCTCTGTAAATGTCCATTATGTCCAATTGGTCTAATGTGTCATTTAAGGATATTTCTTCCTTACTGATTTTCTGTTTGGATGATATGTTCATATCTAACAGTGGAGAATTGAGGTCCCCTACTGTGATAGTGTTTTGGTCTGTTTTTCCCTTTAGTTATGCTAGTAATTGCTTTATATATTTCAGGGCTCCCTGATTGGGAGCATAGATATTAGTAAGTGTTATGTCTTCTTGGTGTATGATTCCTTTATCCTTTTAAAGCGTCCCTCAGTATCTTTCTTTACCTTTTTTATTTTGAAGTCTGTTTCGCTCAATATTAGTACCAGTACTCCCACTTTTCTCTGAATGTTATTTACTTGAAATATTTTCCACCCTTTCACTTTGAGTCTGTATTGGTCTTTGGAGCTGAGATGTGTCTCCTGGAGGCAGCATATGGTTGGGTTTTGTTTTTTGATCCATCTGCAACTCTGTGCCTTTTTATTGGTGAGTTCAGCCTATTTACATTTAGGATAATTATTGAAATAGGTTTTATCTTTTGCTTTCTAGTAGGTTGTTTCCAATGCTTCCTTGACCATGTGTTTTTGTTTTATTTTTTGTTTGTTTGTTTGGGGGGTTTTTTGGTTCGATTTTGTGAATTTTCCCTTTTATCCTTCTTGTTTTATGCTGAATCTTTGGCATGTGGTTACCATTACATATATGTAGAGGATAGTTATATATAGTAGTCCATTTTCTTTTGTGCGTGCCTTACCTCCATTCCCCTGTGCATTTGGATCTTTGAATCCTCCCCTTTTCTGTTACTGTTGTCTCAATTTGTCCCCATGTATACTGAACATTCATTACTATCTTGCGGTAGCAAATATCTTCTTATTGTTTACAGTTATAATGCCCTGTTCTTAATAAGGGTTGCACTCCTCTGCTTGTCACATTACTCATAGTTATGGGGTTTTTTGTTTGTCAGTTTGTTTTAGGTGGGCTGACCCCTTTCAGTGTTTCCTGTAATGCAGGCCTTGTAGTGGAGAATTCCTTTAATTTTTGTATGTTTGGAAAGGTCTTTATTTCTCCTTCATATCTAAAGGAGAGCTTAGCTGGTACATTATTCTTGGCAGTTGTTTTCATTTAATAGTTTGAAAATTTGATTCCACGCCTTTCTTGCTTGTAGAGTTTGTGTTGAGAAGTCCAATGATAATCTAATGGGTTTTTCTGTGTAGGTTACTGTGTTTTCCTTGGCTACCCTGAGAATTCTTTATCATTGATTTTGGATAATTTTAATACAGTGTGCCTTGGAGAAGGCCTTTTTGGAATGAAATAATTGGATGTTCTGTTGATTTCTTGAATTCCCAGATTCAGCTCATTCATTAGATTTGGGAAATTCTCATCAACTATTTGAAAATGCTTTCTAATCCCTGCTCCTTTTTCTCCCCTTTGAGAATGCCCATTATTCTTGTTTCCTCTCCTAATGTATCAGCTAGTTCTTATGTTTCTTTCATTATTTTTCATTCTTTGGTTTCTCTCTTCTGATTTATTTCTAGATTTCTGTCTTCAATATCACTGATCCTTTCCCTCATTTGGTCGACTCTGTTTCCTAAGCTTGCTATTTCATTTTTCATCTCTTTAAGTGTGTTCTTCATCTCCAAAAGTTTTATTTGTTTTTTTTTTTGAGGGTTTCAGTCTCCTTGCTAAAAAATTCATTCTTCTGATCGAGTTGTTTTTTCAGTTCCTGGAATTGTTGTTATGAATTATTTTGGATCTCATTGAGTTTTTTCAGAAGTATCGTCCTGAATTCTCTTGTCATTTAAAAGTCACATATTTTAATGTCTTTAAGCTTATTTTCTGGTGATTTTTATCTTTCTTTCTGAGCTGCCTTCTTACTTTCGTTGTTCATGGTGTTTAATGGACTATTTCTCTGCCTGGGCATTAATAGAAGCGTATTATGCCTTTTTTTCCGGGAAGAAGAGGTATATATAGGTCTGTCTTTAGCTTGTTGCTAAGAAAGAGTTTTTCTTTTGGTTTCCAGTAGGTGGTATCTAAGCCTCTTGGATCCTTGCTTTATATAAAGTGTAAAAAATGCCTTTTTTCCCCCTTTTATTCAGTCACGCGCTCTACCCTCAGTCTCGGCCCCTATCAGTGTTAGTGACAGTTTCCATAGCGTTTGCTCAGAATCCCTTGGGGCTCCGCGGTGTTTAGTCTTGAAGGATATGGGGAGAGGGGGTCATCTGGGTTGGAGAATGGGGGCTGCAGTTCAGCTTGGCATTTTGCAGCTGTGGGTGGTAATAATCAACTATTGCTTCTCAGCCATCCCTACTTCTCTGCTGTCCCCACTTCTTTGCTTCCTGCCCTGATGGCTGTGTATTGCCACCAGTTGCATGAAGCTCATAGCTCTCTAGGGTCAGGGCTATTTAGGAAACCTGCCACACCTTCTCTGCTCCCCTCCTCCTGCTGGGAGCTCTGGCTGACAGAGGTAGCTTCTTTGTTTCTCCCAGTCTACCCCCATCTCCTGAAGTTCTGACCTGTGGTAGCTCTTATTCACAGATCCCTCACTCAGACATCCCTGTGTGCCGTTTGGGTGTTTTATGTTGAGTTTTAGGTGTTCAGCTTATTGTTGTTTCAAGGGGAGATATCTGGGGAAATCTTTCACTCTGCTATGTTTCTGATGTCCATAAATGTTTAATTTTTAACACTTGATTCCAAATGTGAAATAAAAGCAGAATTGTTTTCTCACCTATTGATAAGAAAACAAGTTTTGTAGGAATAAAAGCAATTTCAGAACTGATGTCTTTTAAAATATATTTTTGAATATTTACTGAATGCGATATTTGTGTCTTATAGAATGGAGATGTATGCATTTCAATTCTTCATCCACCAGTAGATGACCCACAGAGTGGTGAACTGCCCTCCGAAAGGTGGAATCCTACTCAGAATGTCAGGTAAGGGGTTACTTAAGGAATAATCTGGTTTTTAGGTGGTTCTTAAGATTGGGCTATTATCTTTTAACAGGTACAAAAGAATCCTATTTATAATTTGGTTGTTTTGTCTTCCACTAGAGCTTTAAGTAGCATTTATGCATCATTTTGAAGAGTTGTATTTTTGGAGCAATAATGCATATGTTACTCATTTCTCGGTGTTCACCTTGGAAGAATTTTCCTAGTCCGAATTCTTCCTCTGCTGTTATCTTAAGTTCCATCCTGCATCTCTGGATCTCATGATGTCCATATTTGGATTCATTGCTGAATTTTAGTCTTTACAAACCGAAAATTGACTTCCGTTTTTTTCGTTGTTTCATATATATATATGGATATTTCTTATGATTTGGAAGGCTCATATTTCTTGTGATTTCCTTTGATTATCTGTTGATTGATCTCTATCTAGATGGATGAATATTTAATCATTGTTTCTTTAGTGGTGTTCTCTGTGTGGGGGTTGGTCACATAATCTGTAAAATAATTTTGTAAAACTATATATACTGTTGCATGTTTTTAAGTGCAGCTGCTTACATCACAGATTTTATTTAAAAATACATTTTTCCTCTTTGCATTCGAGTTTCCATTTACTACCCCTACTGAGTTTTATCTTAATACTTGAAATATTTTTGTTTGATAGCTTTATATTATTTATCCTATAATATTTTTCTGCAAAAATCAGTAAGGTATTTTTTAATTGCTTGTGACAGTAAGGCTCTAGTTAAGCTTATTTTGGTGTTGAATTATTTTACTAATACAGTCGATTAAAACCAATACAAATATATTATAGTTTTAATATGCTTTTAATTTTTACATTTAATAATTATTAGAAATGCATTTTTAGTCAGATAGATATCTATATCCAGTTAGTTCATGTAACCATGAATAACTGCATTGCTATAATGAGACTGAATACAGGTTCAACTTTATATATATCTATGTATGTATAATATACATTATGTGTATATTAGATGAAATGAGTAAGAAACCTTGCTTATCTATCATAATAGAATAAAACTGGAGAGCAGTCAAAACAAATCCTTTTCATTCGAGTATGTAGTAAAAATCATGTAGTAATCCGTTGTCCGTTTTTTAAAAATAAATTTTGTTATAATTCCTGTACCATACATTCTCAGTTCAGAGGACACTTTCACGTAGAGAAGGGTCTCTCTCGGGAGTAGAGTAGGATGTTTTCTAATCTACAACCCACTGAAAGGGCAGGAAGCTGGGGACTGCTCCCAAGCATTGGGTGGCAAAGTAGGCAAGATCAGGGAAAATGCTCTTCTTAGGGCTCCTGTAAACCCCATTCTGAACCAGGATGATTTTAATTGCTTACTTGATGTTTGCACATTAGATCCCATCACGCTCTACTTGCCATTTTCATTCTGTGCAAATGATACATATTTTTTGTGCTTTTTAAATTTCCTTTTTAAACTCAAATGCAATCTGAGAACCTCATTTCTACCATATGTTCTCAAGGATATGCCCGTCAGTAGCAGCTCTAGGACTGCACAGCAGGAGCTGCTATGTTGTTGCTTTACCAGCATAAAGAAAGACTACTTGTAAATTGTGACCCATTAAACTACCACATTTACCTAGTCAAAACAGACTTCTTCGCCACAATGGTCTCTTGAAATTCTCCCATTTTGAAACATAAGGACTGAGTTTTCATGGAGTGGTCTTCTGGTGTTACTGGTCCATCTTTTGAAATAGTAGTAAATGAGAGATTAAAAAGACCCAGGTCAAATAGAAAGGTTAGGCACTGGTCTTCACTTCATCGCACATCAACTTCCATCAAATTTTATTAGGCCTGTAAAACCTAAGAATCTCAGTCAGTCAGCATCTTTCTCTTCATCTCCAATGTATGTATTAAGTCAAGTAAATCTAGGTTTTTAAGAATGAACCCTTTCTATCTCACATGCTATATGGAGGGTATGTATATACTCGAGCAAAAGTGCCAGTCATTAATTCTGCAAAATTCCAAACTTTTCCTGCTGTTTCCAGGCACACCTGTAAGCCAAGTCATATTTTGTTGTGTACACTAGGGCCAGTTTTCTGTCCTCTCTACTAAAGTTGTGCATGTGATGATACAGTGGATAACAGAGAAAGGTCAGAACCATATCATTAACTACTGTCTCTATATGTTGAAAAGGGGCAAATACAAATATTACTCATTGGTTCATAGATGTCTCCCTTAAATACTTCTTTAGTTTTGTTTTTTAAACGTCTAAGTTCTGTAGAACTTCACAACTTGCTAGTTTGCTGTTAATGTGTCTGTCTGTTTTTGTGTTAATTAGTTGGTCTTTATTTTCCTTGGGTGTTTTTATTGTTCACAAACATTTTATTCAAAAGAAGATAGCTAAATAAAAAAAAATACTAAAGCAGGCAAAAGGATCTAAAACATGAACCTGAAGACTACATAAAACGTAGTGCTTTTGCCTATCTTTTTGTATTTCCTTTCTCCTCTCAATGTTTTTCTATCTTGGCTCAGATCCTGTCCTGAAAACTCCTATCTGTAGTCCCTTGCACATTTATCTCTAATTCTGGGAATGGTGGTGGTCATGGCAATTGTACAGTAAGTTAAAAACACTTAAAGAACTCTTTGTCCCTCATTTTTTATCACAAATTCTTACTGGTTTAGTTCTGCTCTTTATTGTAACATGTTAAACACACCACTGGATTTGGACAGCTAGACCAGTTCCTCTATACCTACAATGGAGGACAGTGGAGTTCTTTATGGGAACTACGAGTCTGGGGGTGGATGCTTGGAGTCTGCTCCAAAAAATTTATATACTAATCCAAAAAATTTGTGCCCAAGTGCCACAAGATTGTCTAATGGACAAATGCAACTCTATGGTACTGCTAAACCCCAGACCTTCATGTGGAACTGTGAACTTACATGGACAGAATGAGACTTAAGAGTGTTTGTTTTCTTGATCCTTTCTCCTTTTGTTCATTATTTGTAGGAAACCAATCCCTTCAGTGGATTTGAGTAACCTCTTTCTGGGGGATATTAATTTGATAGTTTCATTATTTGGTCTCTATTTGGCGGATGTTAATTTGATAGTTTTATTATTATTTCACCTGTTAACTCTCTCCACCTTCGGTTTTTCTTCTGAAAAAAAAAATACAAATTTTAATAAAACACTGAAACTAAGAACAAAAGATGGCAACAGAAAGAGCATGGTTTTTACATTCTGCCTGTATTGTCTTAGCAGTTAATTTTTCCATTGTATAAAAATAGAATTAATAACACTTGCAGAGTTGTTTACCATGCTACAGCTGTACTGCCCGTGTCAAATTATTTTGGTACAAGTGCTAGACAGTTTAAACTATGTATAAAATTTTCTCCAAACCTTTTCAGTCATGGTACATAGAAAAGATGAAATGATAGTAATTTTAGATTACAATACAGTAAACTGAAGGTGCCCCTTTGGCCAGTATTTGATGTTCCAGAGGCTCAAGTTGTCCCAAGTTTAACCCACCCAACTGTCCCAGGGAATCAATATAGGTATAATTTACCTGTATCCCATCCATACATATTGGTTTGGAAATTTTGAATAGGATGTTGCTTTTGAATTGCATCAGTAAAATCTCAATTCTACTTTGCTCTGTTTTAGCCTTATTAGGCAGGCCCTCATCATTTGGTGAAAAAGACGGCCACCTGCTCTAGATTTTCCATAGTCTCAGCTGTCATTTTAATCAAGAATAAAAAATTACCTTTCTTCTGTTAGTTTAGAACCGTCATAGTGACCCGCAGGGTTCTGATTGCCCCAGCCTAGGTCACGAGCATATCCCCAAACCTATCATCGTCATCTTCATAAGATAATGGAATCCTTCGGCCAACATTTGGTGGTATGTCTATTGCTGTGGGTATAGGTAGGTTGTTTGTATGAAGGTGTGGCATGATGGTAAGGGAAGATTAATGCCATCTGAACCAATAGGATGGATTCCCCATACAAAAAAAAAACATGTATTCTGCTTCCAGATGAAAATGTCCTGGCTTAACTGCTGTCAGTCCACTAGAGTACCTCCTGATGCTTCTAAAGCATCATGGGTTTCAGTTAGGAACACATGAGAAAAGTAAGTCTTGTTTTGGTAAAAATGGATGGTTCACCTTTTTTTTTTTTTAAATTGTGTTTCCCAATATAGTATTTTAATAATATATACAAGGTGTAAGAAAAATGAACTTGGTGAAACTCGTGGGGAGTTTCTTAATTAATGATTCATTTGGACATGTGACTAAACTTACCTAGTATTGAAAATTCAGTTCCTCAGTTGCACGGGCTACCTTTCAGAGTACTCAGTGGCCACATGCGGCCATAGTGGTTACATTGGATAAAAGATTATACATTTCCATCATCACAGAGTTGTAAGTTGTTTCCCTTTATACCACACTTTGTCCTTACCCTTATCTAACAGGTTTTGTACGTTTGCTTCTGAAGCAACCCTTATAGAATTTCCTACCCACATTTTTCTTTTGCTTCTAGGATGTTGTGCCTGTCCATTTCCCATTGTTAGCAGTGATGAGCTTCTTTTGTCTTTTAAATGTAATTTTGGGAGAAATCCAGAAGGATCTTGGCAGGAGGGGCAAGGAATTATTATCCTAATAGGTGTGTGTGGGGGGGGGTGTCATATGAGAGAGAGAGAGATTAAAATTATAACTAGATGGGAAAGTTTTGAAAGTGCTTTTGTCATAATTTTATGACAAAATTGCCTGGTACCCACCCTTTATTTTTTGCTTGGGGCCAGGAGCAAAAGGCTATTTTGCAACAATACAGTCTATAACTTTGCGCCAATGAGAAAAGGCAGAGAAATTTAATTTTTTCCTCCCATTTTTTTCCTTACATGCACATAGCTTTTAGGGGGAAAAAAAACTTGGAAATTTGGAGTATTTGGGGGGAGCCCGTTGTGCTCTTTTGGTTAATTTATGTAACAGGAAATTTATTCCTGTGATTAAGATGACTACTAGTTTTTATCTGTGGATGAAAACTGCCTGCTTGTATCTCCCATAAGTCCTCTAAGCCCTGGGAGATCAGGTGATGGCATCTAACTTTGTTTGCTGCTGTACATCTCACTTGGTGCCTCTGGCACACAGGTGCGTAGTAAAAAGATTTCTATTATTCAAAGACTAGTTCTTTTTCCTTCATTCTTTTGCTTAACTGTCTTTCTTCCCTTAAAAGGATGGAAAAATACACTTGTATGTAATACTGTTTCTTAGATCTTCTAAGAAATGAATAGAAATTCTATGTATGAAGTAGCACCATTTTTATCCTCTATCTCCCATGAAAAGATTGCCTTGAAGCTAAATATTTTTTACTTTTGTTCTTCCTATTGAACTTGTAATTTTAAAAATGTTATTCAGAAAGCTTCAGACCTCTACTTTTTGCAGATTGGAACATGTAGCCAGTTGGGATGGTGCCGTCTAGAGTTTTATGCCCTGCAACAAGATCCTATGCTAGACTCACATCTTTCCTCTGCTTTTGTCTCCCAGTTAGCTGAGTACCTAAAACAAAATTTATGATACTCTATTTCCATTTCCCTAAGGTCTCAAAACATTATAGCCTTAAATTTAAAAGAATTTTGAATCCTATGAATATTGGGTATTTGCATCTGACCCTTTTTTCCCGTTTCTAGGACTATCCTGTTAAGTGTAATCTCATTGCTTAATGAGCCCAATACCTTCTCTCCAGCCAATGTGGATGCTTCGGTTATGTTCAGGAAATGGAGGGACAGTAAAGGAAAAGACAAAGAATACGCTGAAATCATTAGGTAAGATGCTTTGTTTTGTCTTGTTTAATTCACGTCTTTATAACTTAGAACCAAGGGTATGTCGTAGAGAGGTATAAATTGAACTTCAGTGTCTACTCTCACTTAGATTTATTGTCTGGGAAGAGATTTGTGCCAGAGTCCAGGAGTTTGTTTGGAGAGACCACATAACACAAGACAGTACTGCAGCAGCTCTGATTTCCTGGGAACCAGAACTTCTAGGTTCTGGGTCAGTCAAGTTTGTAAACTCTCCCTTCTAATCATTTTTTGGGATGATTACACTATGGACTTTCAACATGTTTATTAAGTGTATTGCAAGCACCCAAGGTACTTCAGACATTTCAGGCATTTTTGTTCTCAAAATTTTTATTAATGAAGCCCCTTTGTTCATTGGCCTTTTGACGATGGCAGCAGTATCTTCTGTGTATCATCATCACCAACATTGGTATATAGTTTAACAGAATCCTAGAATAAGAATTAGGAGACTTGGAATCTACTCCTAGCTCTGCCATACTTCATGTGACCATTTTATCAGTTAAGTTTTTAGGTCTTTAGTGTTTCCATCTGTGTTAAAGGAAAAATGTAGAAGGCATTATTAGGTTCTTGGTCATGTCCTGAGTAGGACATAAGGTTTTCATAACAGTACCTAAGAATTGGTACTTGAATTGCAGTATGAAATTCAGTTCCACTTAATACAGTTAATTTTTATACCCTTTACAAATAGTTCCATCATCTCTGCAGTTTAGTAAGTACTTGAATTTATACAAAATGTCCCTTTTTAAATCTAGTCAGCATGATACAAATGAGGAAGATCATCAAAAGAAAAACTAGGTAAGTAGGATAATGTGATGGAGTGATGTAAGATGGCTGCTCTAAATTGGGTCGTCAGAACAGGTCTCCTCTAAGGTGAGATTTAAGTTCAGAGCAAAGTGATGTGAAGTGTGATCCCTTGTGATACTTAAAAAAAACAACAGCAACAAGAACAAAAACAAAAACCTTGCAGAGAAATGCATGTTATCTGATACAGAACTGCTAATCTATATTATTCAGCTAAATTTTCTGAAGAGAAACACCTTTAGGTAATCCCTCCATAATCCATAACCATTCAGTAAGATCATAAGGATAGAATCTGGATGTCTATATTTTGTTTTTATCAGCCACCTAGGTGACTGGTGTACACCAAAGATCGAAGATAATTAGTATAAATAGTAAGGACCTATAGAAATTTAGAAGAGCGGGAGTGGATTAAGGAGTGGAAGATGGGAATGCTTCATAAAAGGAGCCTGATGTTACAAGGAAAGGAAGGATTTAGTAAGTGAAGAATGCATGACTATTCCCAAGGTACTTATATTATTAATAGTTTATCTCATTCTTTCTTTCAGCATTTATTATGCACCAGCTTTGTGTCAGGTGCACTCTGCTAAGTCACTAAGATATAGTTTTTCTTCCTGGAGAGTGCACTTTACTTAGCAAGCATCTGTAAACAAATGACCGTGTAATATAATAAGTACAGCTGTAGAAGCTTAAACATGAGATACAATGGAAGGAATATATAATGCTGTGGCATTCCTTAGAATGTTTCATAAATAAGAATTTTTCAGGTAAAAAGGAAAGAAAAAAGCCTCTTCAGGGAGAAACGTTTGCTAACACAGGTGTATGACAGACAGCATTTCTTGTCAAAAGAATTGTAAGTACTTTTACATAAATCTGAGGTGATTTGCGATCCACTGTCTTTAAATTCCCTTCAAAAGGCTATTAAGTGTCCTTCAGAACAGTACCTGACAAGCTGAGGGCCTTTGGTGTAGTGGAGGCTATCAGATGCTTTCAGGCAAGTACTAAAGTTCAGAAATTTGAATCGTTATTTTAAAAGGCCAATTATAAATCCATCCGCAAGACAGAGACTTACATAAACTATTCTCCCTTCAGAAAACAGGTTTCAGCTACTAAAGCCGAAGCAGAAAAAGATGGAGTAAAAGTCCCTACAACCCTGGCGGAATACTGCATCAAAACTAAAGTGCCTTCCAATGACAACAGCTCAGATTTGCTTTATGACGACTTGTACGACGATGACATTGATGATGAAGATGAGGAGGAAGAAGATGCCGACTGTTATGATGATGATGATTCTGGGAATGAGGAGTCGTGACATGTTCCTTCGATGCCCCTGTACTGCCCTGCCGTCTCAGGCCAAAGGGAGGGGAGCAAGTAGGGACCTAGCAGTGGCCCCTCAGCAAAAACCTATCACAGGGGGTGGGGAAAACAAACACGGCTCCTGCTGACTCCCCTTATGGATCTCAGTTTGCTCCTTTTTATGGACCTCTTAATGGAGAGAAGGTAATCCTCTACAGAAATGTCCGAATTCTTGCATTCTTTACCCTTCCATCACTGTATTGATTCTTTTTTTCTTTAAACACAAACCCCTGCCTCACTTCGTCTCTACAAAGTGTTCACAGCAAAACACGTTTGATCTGTCTTTAGATTCTTGAAGAATAGTCTTTCATCAAGACGTTAATGTGTTTAAAGCTGAGAACCCATTGGGAGTTCACAAGTGCTGCATATGCTGGGTAGCAAAAGAAAATGGAAAAAAAAAAAAAACATAAAAATCCCACAAAACAAACTTAAAAAAATTTTGCCAAGGTTTAGCTGCTCCATTTACATTAGTGTGTGTGCATTTGTTCAGCTCCATGGTGGTGAATTTTGTTTCTTTCTTGTTCTTAAGTCTGGGGTACAGTGGGCGTCAGGGACTTTGTGCTAAGCCTGATGAAATGTGTTCCTAAGGGCACAGAGCCCCTTCAGCTTCCAGGAAATCATAATAACAGAGGCCTCAGCTACTCTGAGGAGAGAAATCAGATTTTGTTTTTTGAAATCGATTGGGATATAAAGTCTGAAATAAATATTCATACTTTACATAGAACTGAGCACTTGATTGCTATTTATTTTAAAAGGCAGAATTGTTCTCCCCCTCCCCCAAGGGAGTTGGGGAGAGAGTGGGGATTAGTGTGTGTGGAGTCTTAGTGATGGCAACAAAGAGCTAAAACTAACTTTGCCAAGTTTGGTTGATGCTGCTGGGGGGGAGGGGGGAGTCAAAACTACTGGTGATCACTGTTGGGAGAGAAAACATCTATTTTATATATTTAACAAGGCCTTTCCCGCTATACTTTCACCATGAGGATTTTTTTTTTAAGTAGCCAGTTTTAAGTACTCAGTATTAATACTAGGTGCATGTGTTAAGATTTTGGTTTTCATTGAGCTAGTGATAACTGTGGATTTATATGTGAGACATGAGTGACCAGTTACCTTTCCTCAGTGGATGTGACCTGGACTTTCTCCTTTCAATGTGCGCTGGCTGTGGAGTGCAAGTAGAAGTTGTGCATGGAGCTCGCTCTGGGTTTCTCTGACTCTTCGGGCAGGGCCGAGGGAGTTGGCTGCAGGTAGTGTCTGGGCAACACTAGATCTTTCTTCCTGCCGTGCAGTTGCTGCAGCTTTCACTTCCCCAGTCTGAATCATGTGTTACTTCGATCAGTACTAAGATCCATCCGCCTTCACCAACCAGATCCTTCAGAACTTGGCAGTGACTTTTGTTTCTTATGGGAGCAGGGCCAGTTCACAGGAGGGCAGTGTTCTTTCAGTGGGGAAAATCATTATGCAAAACCATAGGTTTAGGAAGGAAAATACAGCAAAGACTGACTACAATCCTACTTCGTATCACTGCACACTAGTGTCAACTCCTTTCTTCAGATCTTACAGCTCAGAAAGAGCAAAAGATTTGATGAGGGACAGGGTAGGATGGATCCTAGGACAGAGTAGGTGATGCTTGCTTCCTTAGCTTCTCCTTCCTTTCTGATCTCAGGGTTTTCATTCACTCTTCAGACTCTCCAAACGTTTGCTGACTAATTCCCAGTAACCCTCTCTGGCCTCTATAAAATTGTTCTGGTATTGAGAACATTTGACGTGCTATGGTTCATACGGGACGGTGTTGAGCCTGGTCCCAGACTATATCCAATCCCCATGGGGCCAGGACTACTTGCACCCCTGAATCTAGTAACTCCAAATTCAGAGAACAGAGCAGTTATTTGTGTGACATAACACTGACTGCGCACTCTCAGAGAAGGATGTCGGAACTAGCTTTTTACTCCCCACGCTTCTTAAGTAATG